>NC_141691.1:1433369538-1434838074 GCF_964263255.1 Lissotriton vulgaris
GTATAAAGGCTCTCCACATTGAGTCCAACCAATATCTGTGTAGTGGGATCAAAGGTGAGGTCCTTTATGAGGCATAGAACTGATTTAGTATCTTGCAGATATGTCTCTGTTTTTTGTACTAGTGGTCTTAAAAAAGCATCTTCAAACTTTGACAATGGCTCTAAAATCGATCCAATCCCAGAGACAATGGGTCTCCCGGGTGGATTCACTAGTCTTTTGTGAATCTTTGGAATCGTATAAAAATACGGGGTTCTTGGATGTTTACTGTCCAGAAAGTCTGCTTCCTTTCTAGATAACCAGTCGTTTATCAGCCATTCTTCCACCATTCCTGCAATTTCGATTCTCAAGCGTTCTGTTGGATCCACAGTTAGGATCTCATAATTCCGTTGGTCGGCTAACAATCTTAGACACTCATTCCCATATTCTGTTGAGTTTTGTACCACAATTGCTCCGCCCTTATCTGCCGGTTTTATTGTAATGCTCGTGTCGTTTGCCAATTCATGTATTGCCTCCTTCTCAGTTCTACTAGTGTTGTAGAATGTTTTTCTTGATCCAGTGTCCAGGTCCATCACATCCTTTAGAATCGCTTTTTCAAAAGCCAGCAGTTCTACTGGTAGGCTGGTTGCTGGTGGGGTGAAGGAAGATTTTTTCTTCAGTCCTGTATCACTCACAGTTCCCACTGGCTGTGGTTTGCCTTTGAAATAGACTTGTAGTTTTATGCTCCGAACAAACTCCTTCAATTCGCAGTATAGCTTGAATTTATCCAAATTCGTAATAGGTACGAAACCTAGACCTTTTTCTAACACCGTATTTTGGTCTGGTGTTAGGACTTTGTTTGAAAGATTCACCACTAGGCTCAGATGTTGCTGGACTGCTGGCTTTTTAGCCGACCAACGGAATTATGAGATCCTAACTGTGGATCCAACAGAACGCTTGAGAATCGAAATTGCAGGAATGGTGGAAGAATGTCTGATAAACGACTGGTTATCTAGAAAGGAAGCAGACTTTCTGGACAATAAACATCCAAGAACCCCGTATTTTTATACGATTCCAAAGATTCACAAAAGACTAGTGAATCCACCCGGGAGACCCATTGTCTCTGGGATTGGATCGATTTTAGAGCCATTGTCAAAGTTTGCAGATGCTTTTTTAAGACCACTAGTACAAAAAACAGAGACATATCTGCAAGATACTAAATCAGTTCTATGCCTCATAAAGGACCTCACCTTTGATCCCACTACACAGATATTGGTTGGACTCGATGTGGAGAGCCTTTATACGAGCTTGCCCCACAGAGAAACATTACAAATCCTGGAGGAAATCCTGTTTGAGAACGAGTGGCAATATAAGACACCAAGACATGTGGTGTTAGAATGCTGCCACCTCGCACTGACCGAAAACTTTTTCCTTTTTCAGCAAACCATGTATAGACAAGCCCATGGAACTAGTATGGGAAGCACATTCGCGCCGAGCTTGGCTGGACTGTACGTCCACCAGCTGGAGAACAAAAGAATTCTAACTCCAAACAATCCCTTCTCAACAAAAATCCAGATGTGGAGACGTTATATTGATGATGTCTTCCTCATCTGGAATGGTAATGAGATTGATGCAAACTCTTTTCTGGATTGGCTGAATTTGCAAGACCCTTTTCTAAAATTTACCTCTACAATGAGTAGAGACCAGTTGGTCTTTCTTGACTTGAATATCAGAGCGGATAAAGGGAAACTAACAACCACAACACACTTCAAACCCATGTCAAGGAACTGCTTATTAAGCTTTTAAAGCTTTCACCCTCGACAACTCCGGGAAAATCTACCTTTCGGACAGTTTTTACGCCTAAGGCGAAACTGTTCTGAGAAACGTGATTATGAGATGCAGGCTGAAGAACTATGCACAAAACTATGCCAGAGGCAATATCCACAGAAAATTGTCTCAAAGGCAAAAAAGAGAGCATCAAACAACAACAGAGATGCACTCTTAGAGTCAAAACCCAGAGAACAATCTACAAATGACTCTGATAGAAGACCCATCTGTATCACTACCTATACTGTAGCATCACAGCAAGTAACAAAGATTGTCAAAAAACATTGGAAAACGTTGAATAGTGGTGGCCTCAACCTCACCCAACCGATGTTTAGCCACCGAAAAGGAAAAAACCGGAAGGATTTGGTAGTCCACACACGTCCCAAAAATGTGGAGGGCCCAATCTGACGTTTACACCCACTGCCTTTGGGACACTATCCATGTTCCAATTGCAGTGTATGTCATCTGACTAATGCAACTAAACAGGTGACGTGTAATACCGGCCTGATATGGAATTTGAATTCCTTTTCTAATTGCAACACGACAGGGGTTGTGTACATGATCACATGTAGTTGTAATTTACACTACATCGGTATGACCACCAGGAAGGTGAACACAAGGATGGTGGAACACCGCAGCAATTTCAGGTGCAAACACTCAAACACCAAAATGACTACACATTTCCTGGAAAAAGGACATACCCCCAATGACATGCGGTGGGTGGTCCTGGAAACGCAACAACCACATGCGGAAATGGAAAAGAAACTACTTGAAAAAGAACAACGCTGGGTGTTCAGGCTTCGCTCTCACTTAGTGGGACTAAATGATGACATTCCATGGGGGCAATTCACTTGACCTGAATGAACCCATCCCTGAAATGTATCTGTGATAAAAAATCTTTTCAGGAATTTGGGCTATATGTCTGACAATACAGAATAAGTAATTATACATACTTCAAATTAATTTCGGGACCAATTCACCGCCTATCTATATCTTTTTGTCCCTTTTAAAAAACATGAGAAAGCATTCATTACTCCTAAGATGGCCGCCACCCGAGATCGCTGAGGACGATCCATACGCACCAGCTCTTCACTGGGCGTGGGCACGTGTGCGGAAGTAACCGGGATCGGGTACTTCTTTATAAACAAACCAAACCCTCGGTCGAGCAACATTCGGACCGGAGGGACACAAGTAGGTGCCTATAAGAGGGAGGTATCCACTATACAAGTAAGTGAAAATCGGGCAAACAAAGGGTGTCAACCCTTAAATTTAACAGGTCTATTTGCCATCGCTAATTAAAAACGACCCTGTTTTTCCATTATACGATATCCCATTTCTCCTATCTCTATTAGATCGTCTGGGATACTGAACCCCTCCGAATCCATGGGGCCCAGTTAGGTCTCATGACATGTATGTAAAAACAAGTATGAGTGTGTTTGATAGATGAATGTTTGGGTGTGTCACAGCTAGGTGTTTTTTATCACGTTTTGATGCATGAGAACAAACACGTTTTGTGCATGAAAACAACCACGGTCATAATGCCCATTAAGGACCACGGGAAATGTAATTACGTTTTCCGCAACAATCCTATTATGTAATCTATGTGTGATAACATTTGGGGTAGCTTACCCCTTGATTTTTCAAGTTGTCTTTTATCTTACATGAACCACGTGTTTGGATTAAATACGTAGGTATTATTTGCATGCACTTATTATAGTTTGCTGAATTCTCACCTTATTTTATTATTAAAACCATAATAACTCATTGCAGAGTTAAGGAGTGGCGAACACAGGGCTGGTCCCTGTGTAGTCCCGAAGAAGTGCTTGGGGTATGCACGAAACATGTCGACGATAGGAGTTGATAGGTACACCTTGACACATTACGTTTAGGGCGCCCTATCTATCCACCCCGTTTTTAATATTACCACCTAGAGGCAAAAATAAAGTTTATTGTTAACCTACTGGGCAGGTATTTTTAGATACATCACATAGTCCACTCCCCAAATACACATGCACCACACATAGTCTTTTGAAAAGTGCTCCTACGTAACTCGCAAGTCGTAGCACGCCCCAGCCCCTAGAGGACTGGGATGGCCCAAATGATGAAGCATGTCACCATGGGGCAACCCTGGTGAGTGAGGGGACACCTAAAAAAGGAGCAGTTTCTCCTTTTTTCTTACATAATATGATTTCTTCACGACCGACCCCATTGTGTGTTGATTGTGGTTTATAAAAACTAGCAAGGCTCTTAGGAATCTGGTAACAGACACCATTTGTTTGACATACATACACGATTCCCACACTGCCCTCCACACCGGTGAAGATGATAGAAGTTATGCAGGCAATGCAGACTTCACAACATGAATGTTCCACCCAACAAGTATAGTTTGTATGATGTGCCCAGTGCTGTTACACACACATGTGGAGTTCAGATTGGGGATGATAGGTGGAACTTGCAGTGTTAGCAGTCGATCCGATTCATCTGGGTGACTTCTGTATTTATCTGGAAAGTCAGTTATTATTTAGGCTGTCTCTCACCTGGAATGGCCTCTTCCACAACAGAAGTTAATAGGGAAAATTAATCATCCAGATCAGTATCAGGCACCTCTTCCACTTTCCTCATACAAGAAGTTGCTATGTATGCTATTGTATATCATACAATTATAATGTGAATTGTTGTGCACTTCTAACATATGCTGGTATGTGTGGTCACATGACTTTTGGGTGTGTATTGGTTAATGTTATTGTGGACACTGTGACCAATCCATATGTCTGCCCACTACACACATAGGTACTCTGGTCAAGGGAGGAGACAATAGCCTCCAGTATACCGGCCATTTCTAGACCTTCAAACAATGGAAGAAAGAGACGTCATCAGGAAGTTTCTTTTCAATAGGCAGACAACACAAGATTTATGTGACATGTTTGAGCCTCATTTACCTCCGCGAAGAAAACATCCGACATCTCTAACACCAATGGTGAAACTCATGACAGCACTGCATTTCCTGGCCACAGTTTCCTTTCAGTACACTTCAGCTATATCTGGTGGAATGTCACAACCTATGCTCAGTGGTGTACTACGTGATGTGCTTTCAGTAATGATGACACACACAGACAACTATATTTAGTTCCCCAGACTTGAAGATTCGGCCAATGTGAAGGGTGACATTTATGGATTTGGTCACAACCAACATGTGGTTGGAGCTATTGACGGGTTTAGGAATAAGAGGGGCACCTTAGCACCAACAAGGGAGTAGGGCACTTATACAGTAAAAGAAAGAAGATCCATTGGGTTAAATCCTATTCAAGATAGGCCTCAATGTTCACACATCACACACTCATGTATATTTCATATCCACACCTACTTTCATGGGACCATATATAAAAGGGAAAGCAACTAAATATATAAACAATATATATCACATGTATTTATTGTTTGTATACAAAATATTATAATTAAAAACATTAATTCATACAATTCATTGCACAAATACAATTTCTTTAAAAAAAAGAGATATAAACACACTAAAAATCAATCTCTCTAAGCATGAAAACAACAAGAGTAAAACACTAACAGCTAGACAGAACAATTGGTCTTAACATTCTACACAAAAATGTAGAAACCTCGGTGGGGTGTATCCAAGTTTGTATAGGAGATAGCTCAATCTTGTTTAAAAGAGTTTATCTTATGATTAAAAAGTAACAGAGGCTTCCATGGGAAATATCCGATCTGGTATGGACGATGGTTAGAGTCTGAAAATGAGAGAATGTATTTATCATATATTCATGGCACATGCTCTGGAAATAGTCATCTTATATTTTGGTTGTCTCTACAGCGTTTTATTTGAAGACGGTCGATCATAGCAAGCCAATTCACGGTTGTTTTGGACCCTACTCAGAAAAGGGCCATCTGAAAATAATTGCCTCATTGGAAGGAACGACCAAAATATAAGATGACCATTTCCAGAGCATATGCCATGAATATATGATAAATACATGCTGTCATTTTCAGACTCTTTCAAAGAGGACTGAACCATAATTTTTTTTTTCTGTCTAGCTGTTAGTGTTTCACTCTTGTTGTTTTCATGCCTAGAGAGATTGATTTTTAATGTGTTTATATCTTTTTTTTAAAAGATATTGTATTTGGGGAGAAACATGGCGGCCGCCAGCTTAGCGGTCGTGGTCACGCTCACCTCAACTCGTAGTGATGGTTGGAATGACGATTGAATTTCGACTGTAGATTGCCCCCAGAATATTTCTTGATGTTTCTTTGATTGGGTGCCCTTTGGGGAGTCCTCCTGCCAGTGGGGGATTCTGATGCTGGTCGGTTCGGCGAGCGCGACAGGCACAGCAGACGTGGTGAGTGACTGGAGGTGGTCGGAGGCAGTGTGGCTGCGGAAGCGTTGGGATGCCGCCTGCCTCTGCTTTTTGTTTGGAGCAGGGAACAGCGGAGCTGGGTATTCCGTGTCAGCTCCTGTGAGGTCACCATTGCAACTGAAGTTGAAGCTGGGGGACATCTCTTCGAGCCTAACAACAAAGGCAGTGCACTGAATAAGGAGTGGGTGAGCCGATCAGCAGTAACTATTGGTGTTGGTTTTCTCAGCAGGGGGGGGCTTGGTGATACGATTGTCCCGTTATATGGGCATTGTGAGGCTGGCTTATTTTTTGTCAGTTTTTCTCATTGTATGGAGGAAAAGAGAGGGGGCCACGAAGAACCAACGTTGGCTGAGGAGGGTAAAGGGCTTATATCCCCTCCAAAAATAGGGCGTTATACTCTAAGAACACGAGCAGCCCATTTAGTACCGAATTTAGATATAACGCAGCCCTTAGTGACCCCAAGGAAATCTCCTCCTATTATTGAGACCAGTATTGGGGGACAGCGGAGGAAACAGAACGCCACAAAAGAAGGGGAAGTAAGATCAAGGGAGGTCCCGAAAAGCAGAGGGAAGAGTAGGGGAAAGAAGGGGGTTGTTTTAAAGACCAGAATAACAACCTTGTTGAAAGCTTATCAGAAAATAATGTCCTCCACTACAAGTCCGAGCAAGGTGGTTGAAACAAGTAGTCAAGGAGAGCAGGAAAGTGGGATCTGTAAATCCAAAATCATGGTCAAAACCAAAATACCAGATGCCGATAAGGACTCTACACCTCTGCTGACCCCGTTTCAGCAATGTAAGCAGAGGGGTGCTAAACAACCAAATGTAATGAACCATGTAAATCCATCTCCAATCCTGTCTGATTCTCAGCCTCACCCAGAAGTTTTGCTGTCCAATAGATTTAAGGCCTTGGAAGTTCAGGATCAGCCCATTCCCCCCTTGGATCCCCATGGTGCACAAGGAGAGGTGAATGCGATGTTAAATTCGGGAGTGGTCTCCTCTCAGGATATGACTATTATCACTGAATCTGAACCTGAACCTGAGCCTGAGCCTGAACCCAAGCTTGGGGGTGTTGAATCAGAACAATCTGGAGCCTCTGAGATAATGGATCTGCGGTGCATTCCTTGTCTGACATCTTAATGGCAATGAAAGGGGAAATGATAACGGGCTTCAAGATTTCTGAGATGAATCGAGCTGAACTAGCAAGCAGATTCTCTGTCTCCGAAGCTGCAATTAAATCCTCCTGTGAGGTGTGGGCTCAGAAATTAGAGGAGGTAGCAGCAAGAACAGATACATTTGAGGCAGAGATCCCAGTCATTGAGAAGGCAATAAGCTCTGCCACATCAGAAATGCAAAAGCTGGCAGCCCAGAATAAGACGATGAGGGAAGATCTAGAAAGATTAAAGAAGCATTTCCGGAAGAATAGTTTGAGATTTTTTTTAATGTCCCGGAGACCATTGAAGGGGCTGATCTAAAGGGATTTATTATTTTGTTGTTACAAGGGACAGTACTCAAAAGCTCTCCGGATATAAATCTAGCTCAAGAGATCCAAAGGATCCATCAGGACCCTTTCAGGAAGAAGCAAGGCCAACTTAAGCCCCGGAAGATTTTGGTTAACTTTCTTTCCTATGCTGTCAAAGAACAAATATTGTCTGCTAGTCTTAAGGAGGGCTCTATCTCCTTCTCTCTTACAGGGCATGAACCAATTACCTTTCAAATAAGATTGGATATATCCCATACTACAGCTACCAGGCAATGGGAACTTGGAAGCAGATTAGAAGAGTTAAAAGGATTAGGAGTTAAGGCCCAACTGAAGTTCCCAGCTCAGTTATGAGCTATGTTTAATAATAAAATGCATCAGTTTCGTACTACCGAAGAGGTTGATGAATTTATAGCAAAGATCAGAGGTGGGAAGCCCAGGAATTAACTAAGGGAGTGTGTTATTCTGGGGGTATGAAGATGAAGATAGCATGAATTGCTCTTTATTATGGCAGTTAAAATTGTCTATTCATTCTTTTTCTTAGTAAGTTTTTTTTTGTATGTTGAGGTGGGCGGGACTAAATAGGCTTAGCCTTTTTGGAAGGGAGGGTTCCTCAAGGGAGTGAAGGGGCACAGGTGGAAGGGCGGGTGGGGCACTGGGTAAGGGGCATAGGGATGAAATGAAAAAATACTCATCTTACTTTAGGATTTCAGCTTATGGGCCGCAGGCTCTAGGTCAAAGAATTCTGAGGATATGTAGTAGTGACTCAGCATAGTAAGAAAAGCTTTGTCTCTTGGAATGTCAATGGAATGAGATGTCCTAGGAGACAGAGACTGGTAATGAAGTATCTAGAACATTCTGAGGCGCAGATATGCATTCTGCAAGAGACGCATCTGACTGCTGAGGAGTCTAGAACATTGTTTTCTAATACTTCTTGGGTTGAGAGCTTCTGTTCCCCTGGTCAAACAACAAATACTCGTGGAGTTGCAATTCTAATAAAACGGGGGTTAGCGTGTCCTATAAAATCTTTTCAGAAAGACCAAACTGGGAGGTCGGTCTTCGCACGCTTGGATCTAGAGGGTATGGATTTGGTCTGTGCTTCTTTTTATGGCCCTAATGTGGATGACCCAACATATATTTCCAAACTTTATTCAAAGTTAATTCTGGAGAATCCTCCTATAATTGTAGGGGGGGACTTTAAGGTCCTCTTGGACCCTAATGCGGACAGGTCAAATCAGTGCCATTATATAGGGACACCTCATATTCAGCGTGCAATGAAAAATTTGCTGCACAACATAGGGTTGGTAGATGTCTGGAGGGACGTGATGGGAGATGCGGCCAGTTTTACGTTTTACAGTAAAAGACATCATCACTTTTCAAGGATCGATTATATACTTACGAGTAGAGATCTCTTGTCTAAAACCTCCGCTATTTCTATTCTCCATAGTCACCTCTCGGACCACGACCCTGTTTTATTTTCATGCAAAAGACTAATGAAGGTAACTCAGACGAGATGGACTCTTAATAGGAGAATGTTAACTGACCCTGAAATTATCTCGGCCATTAGAGTCTCTTCTTTGGAGTTTTTCGAGATTACTATAGGCTCAACGTTCATAGGGGTTGTATGGGACGCCTTTAAGGCCAATCTTAGAGGTAGGCTACATGGTCTTATATCCTCTAAAAACAAAATTGACGGGAGTGAATTAAAACAGAGAGAAGATAAAATTAAGAAGCTAAAAGCCATCTTCTCTTGTCAGTGGGGGGCCCACCCAAAAGGGTTGGTAAAGTACAGGAGGATCTTGAGACAGCTAGGTTGGATTATAGAGGAAAGTTTGATGAGAAATGTAGGGCTCAATGGTTAAATAAAAACATGGAGAACTTTGAATATGGTGAAAAGGCGGGCGCCTTGTTGGCATGAAAGGCCAGAACTGATCGCACTAAAAACAATATAAGCGAGTTAGTTATTAATAGCAGTGGGGATAAATCCACAGATATGGAGGACATAAAGAACTGCCTTCTCTCCCTCTTTACAGATCTCTATAAGGAGGACTTGAAACCCTTAAAAAATCAAATACAGGCCTGGCTGAGCACGGAATCACTATCAACCCTAACGCAATAGGGTAGAGACCTTTTGGACTCCCTGATCTCATTGGAGGAAATAAAAACTCAAAAAAAGTTACCTAAAAATAGGAAAGCAGCAGGTCTGGATGCCCTCCCGAATGAGGTATATAAACTTCTGGAGGATGAGATAGTTCCAACATTGGGAACCTTATTTCAATTAATCTACAGTCCATCAGGGCAAATACCAAGCTCATGAAGAGAGGTGACCATTGTACTAATACCTAAACCTGGGAAGGATCCTCTGAGGGCAGACTCCTATCGGCCAATCTCCCTGCTAAATTCTAGGGAGATTGGCCAAATTGGCTCCTGGGTTGGTTAGTTCTGATCAAAAGGGGTTCATTAGTGGGCGTTTCATTCAGGAACAGACACAGCTCCTCATCGGCAATATTTACTTGGCCGTGTTTATTCATACTCTCAGACAATGCTATCAGGGAGCCTCCGCAAAAAGTTTGGTAAAACGGGACGCTCACTTCTAGCTTTGAGATTCAGAGGGGAAACAGGCAGGGTTGTCCCATCCCTCTCCTGCTGATCGACCTATATATAGAGCCGTTGGCTCAGGCAATAAAGCTAGATGATCGGATTCGGTCTTTTAAATCTCAGCAGTATACATCAAAAATAGCACTATATGCGGATGACATTATTATTCTCTACACCAGCGATCCAGAAGTAACAATGCCAAGGGTTGAGACCCTCTTGGGGGAGTTTGGCTCGATTTCTGGATATCTAGCCAACTCCTCCAAGACGGAGGTAATGTGCTGGAATATAACATACTGGACGGGGCAGACCAGTACAGAGTTTAAATACCTTGGCATTACAAGAGTTAACGAGCTGGACAGAATTGCTCCTTTGAATTTGAAAAAAGTCATCAATGAATTGGATCACTTGTTCGCAAGGTGGAAGAATCTTCCTGTGACTATTTTTGGCAAGGTAAATTTAGTTAAATTGACTGTCCTCCCTAAGCTGACATATATCTTTCATGCTGTTCCCCTGAGGTTCCCTCAACATGATATTTCGAAGATACGGCAAGATCAGGAGTTTTATATGGGGGGGACAAAGGAGTGAGGTTGTCCTGGAAGAAATTGAGGCGGAGGTTGCTCAAAGGTGGGTTAGCCCTTCCAGATATTAGTTGGTACCTGGTAGCATTTCAATTTAAAGCTATCCGGATGCTTTTAACAAAACTTACACTTTCAGCCTGGGGGCTTCTGCTTAGTGAGTTGACAAGCAATGTTAAAGGGGGCAGAACAGAAGGGTTTCTCTATAAATGTGGAGCACCAACATTTTTTAAGAAGGTGCGCCTGAAGGTCCTGAAAAATGCACTAGATATCTGGTGTAAAGTAAGGACTAGGTGCGAGATAGGGTACTATTTGGACCACGCTCCCATTTGGGACTCCCAAGGGACTCCTCTTTGCCTTAAAGATGGGTTGGTCGCTCCTATTAGGGAAGCTGGAGTTTCTATTTTGTCAGATCTAGGGGATGCTAATGGGGTGTATTCGTGGGAAATATTGAAAGATAAGATAGGCCCTGGATTCTCCAAATTCAAGTTTTTACAACTGAAATCCTGGTTCGAGGCAGAGAGCGGGGGTATAATGGGAGATTGGGAAACTGAGCTCCTCTTTATGTCGGACCATCTGTTAAAGAGAGAGGTATCAATTTGGTACACAAAATTAGTTGAAGCAGATGACAAAGATATTCCATCTCAGGCTTTGGTGTGGAGACAATCTCCCTTTGAATCTGTTAAAGAGGAGTTTTTTTTTTTTTTTTGAGTTTTGTATAGCGCCTGGTTACCAATAGGCATCCCCGCGCTTATCAGAACATAACACAGCTACAAGAATGCAAGGATTAAACAGAGAACAAAAAAGTTTTTAAAAGTTTACGAAACCTGAAGAGACTGAAGAGTTATCAGAGCCCTTCTTAAATCTTCTCTACAAATATACAAAATCAGCTAGCTTAAAGAAAAAACATTTCTTTGTTACCAATCGTATATATTATACCCCAGCTAAAATAGCAAAATTTGCCCCAACCCCGAGCCGAAATGTTATAGCTGTATGGCCCCTAAAGTAAATTACATTCATGGTTTTTTTTAATGTACAAAGCTTGCAACATTTTGGGAAGGGATTGGGGGCTACCTGCGCAGGATTTTTGGTATTAATATCATGGTCAATGGGACTCTAGTCTTTTTTGCAGATGACCGTTCCACAACAAAGAACTTGGTAGCGAAGGACAGAGACCTTTTACTGTGTCTTATCTTGCTAGCGCGCAGGGAAATCTACCAGAAATGTAAAGATACCAATGCCCCAAGAATGAAAGAATGGTTGAACTCTGCGTTTGCAATGGCTCGCCTTGATATTGTCAGCGTTGGTAACATCACAAATAGTCTCTGGTAACCTCTTATGGCCATGGGTAGAGATCTGAGACTGTGTAGACAATGAAGTGCGAAGGTTTCCGGTCCTATGATTACACCTTAAAACTCCAGTGTAAGGAGTTGGTCGAGGGGACCTAAGCATGCGCTGTCGGCCGGAGGGAGCACAGGTTCATAAAAATGGCTGTAACATTCTGCAATTTGCTTAAAGGTGAGATGAGAACAAAAAAAAAGAGGAAAAAAAAGAAATTGTATTTGTGTTATGAATTGTATGAATTAATGTTTTTTAATTATAATATTTTGGATGCAAACAAACAATAAATACATGTGATATATATTTTTTACATATTTTCTTGCTTTCCCTTTTATGTATGATCCAATGGAAGTAGGTGTGGATATGAAATATACACGAGTGTGTGATGTGTGATCTTCTTTCTTTCACTGGAGCTATTGATGGTACAGATATTGCCCTAGTATCACCACAAGCCAGAGAACAGGTTTATAGGAACAAGAAGAACTTCCATTCTGTCAGTGTGTGAGTGGTTTGTCTTATGAGATTTACACATCTCACATGTCTGTGCCAGATTTACAGGATCTGGCAATGACTCCTTTGTACTGTGGATCAGCATCATACCCCAGCAGATGTCACAACTAATACCAGAGAGGGCCTGGCTTGTTGGTAAGTATGATATGGCCAACCTTTATGTGGTTGATGTCAAGTCGTATCTTCTGAAAGTTTGTGAATCAATATTGCACATATGCGTGTTTCCATCTAAGAGACTCAGTGTATCTCAACCGCCCATGGCTGTTGACACCAATAAGGAATCAAACAATGCCAGGGAGAGTCCGCTTCAATGAGGTCCATGGAAGAACACAGCAGTCAGTGGAACGGGATTTAGGGTTCCTGAAGGCCAGATTCAGATGTCTGGACAGGACTCGGGGAACACTCCTCTACTCTACTGTCCCGGAAAGGTATGTCAGATCACTATGGTCTGCTTATCCACAACCTGTCACTGCGACGGAACATCCCTCTCATCACAGAGGATGGGGACAAGCAGGAGCCACTGGGTAAGGATCCTGAAATGCCAAATGTTGATCATAGTGGTGAAGAGGAAGGAGTTGGCATGCATCAAGAGCTCATCTACAACTTCTTCTCATGAGTGTAAGTATGCTGTGTGATGTCTTGACTTTGACTGTTATAGTAGCTTTTGTTGTTTTACGGTGAGGGAGAGAATCATGGATAAATGTTAGGTGTGTAAAAAACTCTGTGCATGGCTGTTTGCGGAGTTAGGTCTTGACATGTGCACACGTTATTGATGTTGCTTTTCGTAGGTGACATATACCCATGTATTGTGTACTCCAGAAGGTGACACTGATTGGTGTCATATGTATGGCTTCATAGCTCATCTCTTTGTAGTAGACTGTTGTAGATACCTTCACCATGTCATCTTCATTTTGCCATTTCAGAGTTGTGACATCAGCAGGTATATGATGCTGTTTTTAGGTATGAAGTGGACATGGATTGTCCCTGGAATGTTGGGTACATACTTTGTGTGTACTACTCTGGTACCAAGTCAGCTTGCACAGCGATAGGATGGAAGTAGCAAAGACTCTATTGGACTTGTTCCCTGTCGTTTGGTGCCCTATTGCCTTATTTGTGCCATCATGTTCTCCAAAGCAATGTTGTTGGGCCAAAACATGCTAGTCTCCTTTCACTTTGGCTAAGTCCTCAATGTGTATGAACTGGATGTAGCTGTTGATGTGTCTCATCATTGTATGCCACAGTTCTTGTGGTACACCCCTGACATATATTTGTGACATTCCACAACATGCAGCAGGACTGGATTGGAATGAACCTGTACTCAGAAACGGTTGCACTTTTTCAATGATGTGAGATACCTTTTATGAGGTTGTTGATGTGGCTCCAGCTGATTTGTTGAACCATTGGTAATTTAACAATTCTATATGCTATTGTCTAATATATTCCCTCTGACCATGTTGTTTAGGTCTGCACATGACATGTGTGGTCACTGACACAGATCAGGGATATATTATTTAGCTCTGTTTTTGACATTATGCCTGCCTAAGGTTGGAACAATAGAATAAAGATGCCATGAGACTGTACACTTGTATATCTGTGTTGGGGTGATGTGGTTGTTATACTCAATTGCACATTGTTGATATTCCACATGTCCATGCTAACACAAGTAGCTTCTACTTACATTTGGTAATTCACAAGGTGATACCCTCCTAACTTTCTTGACGTGAAGGATACTACATGAGCTAATGATTTTGTGAATTTATTGCAGTGCACAATGTGAAAAAACAATATGCAGACAAATAGTGACAACACAGGAGTGTAGTAGTCAGTGTTAGAGGTCAGTGTTGGTGGATTAAACTATTGTTGTAGGAGCCACACTGTCTGAAGTCAAAGTCTGACATACTCCTACAATCAGAAATGGAAAAGTGTACAGGAATAGGTAACAAAGTGAACATGGTGCCCACAATCAAGGACATCAGATGCAACGTTTTTTCCTGTCACTGGTGGGTGCCTTGCCAATTGAACGGCCTGGATGTTTTCTTGGATGTCCCAGCCCATGATGGGGATGCGGGGAGAGGGGAGATCCCCTGCTGCAGGGACAAGGGTGTGTGAAGATTCATCCACTGATAGGACCTCCCTTCCTGTGGCTGCCGCAGATGTAGAAGGGCCAGATGTAGATGGACCACAGGAAGGTGTAGGTGGTGGGGTAAAAGCCCAGCAGAACATGGTGTTACAGCCCCTCAGCACCCTTATGAGCTGGCCAATGTTGTCATTGTGGGTGTCCCGCCGCTGATCTATGGACCTTTGCAGCTGCTTCATCAAGTACCTGACCAATCACTCTTTGGGAGTCCTCATAGGCTCCCAGGACTCTGGAGATGTTGGCCTGGGCATTAGTAGCACCGGTGGCCTCACTTTGCAGGCACAGTAAGACTTACCGTTGCTGTCTGCCAAGGCTGTTTATATGGGCGAGGTAGTTGCTCCACGTTCATGTGTCCAGAAGATTCTGCATCACTAGAGGCTTGATCCAGGGGGGAGGTGGAGTCTGGACGGTGTCCTGACTTTGGCCAGATGTTGTGCCAGATTGACCTGCTCAAGCATAGAGTAGATTGTAATTGTTGTAAGTGTGGAATGTATATCCACATTATTCGACACACAGTATGTTCTTGCCTGGGAGGGGCAAAAGGGGGTGGAGGTTGACATGATAAACTATTCCCATTGTGTTTGACTCGTTTGCAAGACATTAGGAAACATCCATAACATGAAGTGGTATTGACCTGATCATTTGCTCTACTGATAAGCTTCTTGTTGACATGAGGGATGGACATGGCATCTCCCAATACCTTGAAGTCAACACAGTGTAGAAGTTACATATGTGTTAATAAGTTCAAAATCCTAGGTGTGTACAATACAGGCATTTACACAACTTGGTAGCAGATTTAGCACTGGTAATCATGTATACTGTGCAGTGTCAATGGGTCTTCAGCCATTTCAAATCAGATGTGTTACCATCATATGTTACTGATATTTCAGGTACACACTTGATATGGTGTCACTCATGGCCTCATTCCATTTATGGAGACCAGAGGAAGTTCAGGCTGAGTAGACAAACATGTGCCTGAGCAGAACATTGTGTGTAAGGTGCTCAGTCCATATGTCCTGGGGATCAGTGGTGACATGGCTGACAAGTGAGAAAGGACAAACACTGGTGCCTCCTGTTCAGAGTTCGAGGTAGCGGGCTTCATGGTAGTTGTAGTCATTTCAATCTCTGTTACCCCAATATTGGCCAATGGCTAACTGCCTGTGAGGAGAACCCCAGTAGTCACAGGCTGACAAGTGATTAAGGACAAACAACACTGGTGCTTCTTGTTCAGGGTTAGAGGTAGCGGGGCTCGTGGTAGTTGTAGCCATTTCATTCTCTCCTACCTCACACTTGACCAATGGCTAACTGCATGTGAGGTGAACCTTACTGGTGACATGGCTGACAAGTGAGTATATACAAACGGCACTAGAATATATTGTTGGGTGACATAGCAACAGGACCTCATGGTAATTGTAGTCATTTCATTCTCTCCTACCCTGCACTTGAAAAATGGCTAACAGCCTGTGAGGTGAACCTAGTAGTCACATAGCTGACAAGTGAGGAGGGACAAACAGCACTGGTGTCTCCTGTTAAGTGTTCAAGTAATAGGGCCTCATGGTATTTGCAGTCATTTCATTCACTCCTACCCAACACTTGACCAATGGCTAACTGCATAAGAGGTGAAACTCAGTGGTGACATAGCTGACAAGTGAGTATGGACAAATGCCACTAGCACATTTTGTTAAGTGTTCAAGCAACAGGGTCTCTTGGTCGTTGTAGTAATTTCAGTCTCTCCCACCCTGCACTTTACCAGTAGCAAACTGAACGTGAGGTGAACCTCAGTAGTCACATGGATGTCAATTGAGTAAAAACAAACAACAATGTTGCCTCTTGTTTAGAGTTAGAGGTACAGGGCATCATGGTAGTTGTAGTCATTTCATTCTCTCCCACCCCACTCTTGACCAATGGCTAACTGCATGTGAGGTGAACCTTAGTAGTCACGTGGATGACAATTGTGTAAGGACAAACACTGGCGTCTCCTGTTAAGTTTTCTAGCAACACAGAACTTTGGCAGATGGCATGTTAATTAAATAAAGGGAGTAACAGCGAAGAAAATGAAAAAAAGCTGAACAACAAAGAATTATGTAGAAAAATGTACAAAAAAGTATGGGGAGTGTGTGTGTTGGGATTGTGTACAAAAGGGCTGATTTATCTGACCAATAGTGATGCTCTGACTTGCTGTGCTGCAGTGGAGAGGCAAAAGACCACGTTCTGACATGGGGTGTGTTTTATTGTGTGATTTGTAGATGTGTCCACTTTAGCAATGTCCAGCAGCTGTGTTCATTTTTTCTGCATCCAATGTGCACTGTTGTGCTGCTTCGATGGTAGCAGTAGCCTAGCACCTTCGTGAAAGAGCTGACAAAGGACTGCCAGTACAATGGTTTAATCTTAATCTGCTCGGCTGTGGTAACACAACCCTGACAGCGTTGGAGTCCCATTTCTGACTGTTGCGATCCATGGGAAGGCTACTCTGACCGCTGTGGGCATCTAAAGAACAGTCCGACCGCCGCGGTGAGTGAGTCTGATAATATTGTAAACACATTTGTTAATTGCAGCATTAACTTGTGCTTTTAGAGTGATTGCAGTGCTTAATATCAAATCCAAGTTTCAAACTTTTGTTAGTCTAAAGATCAGAGTAATATGTAAATCCCATAATTTTTCTTCCAAAGACAATCATCTTATTTTTATTTTAGTTTAATTTTGAGACATCTTTCTTTGACTTGAAATGTTTTTTAAAGATCTGCCTATGAATGAAGATCTTGTGCATATTTTATATAAATGTGTATGACATCTGAGTATGACTACATAGAGACCGTGAGATATAAACAAAAATCAAAAGCAGTAACATGCATATATTAAAAAAAACTGAGTGACAAGGCAGAACACTGTGGTACAACAAATCTTGTCGCTGTTGATTGAGAGTGAATGGACCTCACCTGACCTGAAATCATTTTAGCCGGTTAGGTAAGGTCGCTAAAACTGTGGCTAACGGGCACATGCATCATTGTCAATTGCATTCGCAAATGGTGCGAAACGCAATTTTCGGCCGTTTGCGAATGCAATTGACAAAATTGGGATGCATCATGTTTTTTGCAATTTTAGAAATCGCAATCATGTTGCGATTTCTAAAATTGCGATTGCATTTAAGAAATCGCAATTTGAGATTTCTTAAATGCAATGCATGAACATTTTAAATTTGCGAATTCGCAAATAGGGAGATGTAAATTACCATGAAGTTGACCTTCATGGTAACTTGCGAAAACTTTCAAAAATGCACTAAAGTGAATTTTTGAATGTTTCATTTTACACACACACATGCCCTTAAAGTTATATTTCAGGGGTGCAGGGGGGGCACCCTTGAAATTGCATTCTCAATTTGCGATTCGCAAATTGCTAATCGCAAATTAAGAATGACTTCTCATTGATTCCTATGGGCCTCTTGGCCCATAGGAATAAATGGGAAGGGATTCCTTAATTGCGATTCGCAAATTGTGAATCGCAATTAAGGAATTTTTAGAAATCGCAAAAAAATAGCGATTTCTTGATGCATAGCCTTTTGCGATTTCTTAATTGTGATTCCTTAATTTTCGCAAATAAGAAATCGCAAACTGCAACAATGATGCATGTGGCCGTAAGTGATCTAATAAAATTGTTTGATACACTTTGCTAAAGGCCAGATAAAATGCTGCCCTGTCATCTAAAATGTAAGACACTGGGATGGCGTCTGAAAGCGTATGTGAGCAGGCAGACCAAGACTCTTGACGACTGTCTGACTACAAAGCCGGTGCCACTGTGCACCCTAGGGGGAACTATGTGCCCTTATTTGGAATGACCAATGGGCCTCCATACACATGTATGTAAGCATGCGTGAATATGTGCATGTTGTGTGTTCTTAGGAATCATTACATGATTTGTCAAAATATTGTTTAGGTACATGTTTCAGTCCTAACGAAGACCCACAGACCTAAACAGGCTAATTTTCATGACCATGACATGTAGACCAGTGATAGAATAAGCTTTCAGCATCAACTCAGGGACTAACCTGTACCACTTTTTTAATCTTATCAGAGTAATTTACAGTACATTCAAACAATGGTTTATCCAGAACAAGAGCTCCTTGAACTGGGTTCTGCCCACCCAGAGGTACCATCATTCTGGGTGAGGGTCCCCATGATGACACATGCCATGAAGAAGTCTTTGGTGAGGGTACATTACTTAAACTACGAAGGTTCCATCAGTAGAGTCATGAAGTTGTATGGGATATCTTCCCTTACATGTGTGGGCACCTTTCCTGATTGATTAGTAAGCTATAATAGTATCAGTCACAGGATTCAGCCATGTTTCAGAAAGAAAAAGCAAATTAACATTACTCTAAGCTGCAGTACAGATATTTGAGCTCTGAGAATGTGAAGATTACGCTTATGTGACCTGTAGTGTATGGCAAGACAAGTGCTGGTATGGGTAAGGTCAGCGTATGAGTTAAACACAGTGGCATTATCAAACTGGAACATGGAAGGATTGTAAGGTCATATAGGGTGCATGATTACTCACAGAAATTAGACATTTTTTCCAATGGAGGGGGACTCATTGCAATTAATGTGTCACATGGCGAGTCTCTGTCCAAGCGCTACAGAATGAAAATATATCAATTTGTTTGAAATTGTTGTTTTAAGGCCCCTTTTATAATGAGAGATCATTCTACATTTTAATAAATTAACAGATTAATACTGTTATGTATAGATTACCATAAAGCAACTTTCATTGTTTTCGCAGTAACACCAGGATAGCTGTTGGGATCTGGTTCTCCTGTTCTGGGAACCTTAGTGTATGAGCGCTCCCTGCGTGGAACATTCTGGGGGGAATGTTCTCTCATCGGCAGTTGCTGCCGGGGAGCTCCTGTGTCTGGCTGGAATAAAGTGTCCTCCTTCTTACCCTGCTGTGTGGAGCTTCACTTCTTTTCACTGGCGACGTTTGATGCCAGATCCAGCCTCCCCATCGTCGTTTCAGCTGCTGTGGCCAGCTGCTTTCGTGTGTATGCCTCCGTGGGACCGCCCAGTTCCGTGTCCTGTTTGCTCCTCTTTCGATGACATCTGCCTCTTTCCTGGTTGTCCTGGCAGTTTGGGTGATGTCCTAATCGATCAAGAGCCTTCGCTACCAACATTTGAGGTACTCTGTGTTTTCGTTTATTTTCGCGATTGAGCCATCCTGCTCTCGCGTCAGCGCGCGTGCGCCTGACTCTGTCCCTGACGTCCTGCCTGATCCTTACGCGCATCCGCCCGAAGCCATTTGCTTGTTGCATTGCCATAGCAACCTCTGTGACGTATTCAAGCTTACTTTCAGTGCGTTTGTTTACACATCACCATGACTACTTCGCTGATGCGCACAGCTTTGTTTTTAGCGCGATCTGCAATCAGTCTCGCATTCTTCTAGCAAATTGATCTAGTCACACAGAAAGTCAAATTCCTAACTTTACTCATCGGTGGTTTTCGTCACAAAAAGACATTGCTTTCTACTCACAGTTTCTACTATCACCGCTGATGTGCACAGCATTATAATTTTTTTTTGCGCAAACCCAATTTCCAGTGCATATCTCTTGTATTCCTTTACTGTGTTTTATTGACATTGCTGTATTACATTCAATATTCATCACTTATGTGCACAACTTTCTTTCAAGGCATTCTTGAATATGTTCCTTTTGACTGACGTGCACATTTCATGATAACTGGTTTTACATTTAGCTATTCATTCAGTTCATTTTTGTTCTGCTTTCGCATTATTTTCCTTGCAGTTCTGTTTGTTCCTATATTAGGTATCCTTGTGGGGCAGCAACTCGCCCACGTGCCAATATGGATCACATCATTGCACCTCCACCATTTTTACAATCTGCTGGTGCACCTCCTATAAAATGAGATGATTGGAAAGACACATTTGAAGCTTACTTAGAAGCAATTGACGGAGAGACTTTTACTTCTAAAAAAAAGAAAGCTTTATTGATTTATAATCTTGGGGCTGAAGGCAGGAGTGTTTTAAAAACTCTACCCATGGAAACTGTAAGCACCTTAGTGACTGGTGGGGACAGTGGTGATTCCTTGTTAGTGGATGAGTATGCCACAGTTGTCAAAACCCTGGACAAACGTTTTAGTCCAAAAAGGAACATCGTTCTTGAACGACACAAATTTCTTCAACGAGCGCAAATTCCTGGTGAATCGATTGATGATTTTGTGGCTGCGCTCAGAATTCTCGCTGTAAATTGTAATTACAGGGAATTTAGGGATGAAATTATTCGGGATCAATTGATTGAGAAGACCTCCAATAAAAAAATTCAAGAGAAACTGCTATCGTCTGATGATCCTGACTTGGAAACTGCACTCACTCTTGCCAGATCCATTGAACATTCTCAGTTTTGTGTGAAAGAGATGAGCAATCCTTCCTCTTCTGGCGAAGTTAAACTTTTGAAATCCAATTCCAAACCCACCAAATTGCCGTCAGTCATTAAGCCTGTTTCTGGAGTTCCACGTTCCTCTGTTGTGACTTCCAACCAAGCCAAGTCTACACCCAAGGATGTAATATGTTTCCGTTGTGGTAGTACCACTCATCTTGGCAATGCTAAGTTTTGTTTTGCATTTAATCAAACTTGTTATAACTGTGGAAAGAAGGGCCATTATTCTAGGATGTGCAAAGTCGCTTCCACCAAGAGGAATCAGGATCAAGTTGTGAAAACCATCACTGATGACTCTGACGAAGAGTGTTATGAACTGCTTATGCTGTCTTCCTCTTCATTTCTTGGTGATGGTGTGGTTGAATTAGCTGCTTTGGGGGGTGTTCACAAAAGAAAATCACCTTCCTGCAGTGTCTCTGTAAATGATACCTGTCTGACTTTTCTGGCTGATTCTGGTTCTCCTTTTACCATAATTAATGCTGCGGATTATGACACGTTAAGTAATGTGCAACTTGTGGAATCTTGCATAAAAATCTTTGCGTATGGGGGAAAACGGGTTGAAGTTTTAGGGAAATGTGTTGCTAATCTCAAATTTCATTCTGATCTTGCTTCTAGTACCATATTTGTGGTCAAGGAGGGTGCCAATCTTTTAGGGTGGGATGATCAGGGCAATTTAAACATTGTCTTGGATCCCAATCATCCTAATATGGTGATTTCTCGTAGCGAATTTTATAATTCTGCTCCTGCTTCTTCTCATATCGTGACTCAACTCTCTGGTGTCAAGTGGGAACGTATGTTTCCTGAAGTTTTCGACGGGAAACTTGGAAAACTTATAGGTTTCCAACACCAAATTATTCTCAAAAATGATGCTAAGGCTGTTGCGCATAATGTTCGTAAGGTACCCTTGAGTCTTCGCCCTGAACTCAAAAAAGAACTGGAACGGTTGTGTGCGGCAGGGGTAATTGAGCCCATTGAGGGTTCTGAGTGGCTCGCACCAATTGTTTTAGCACGGAAATCAGACAATTGTCTGAGAATGTGTGTTGATTTACGTGACCTTAACGCCAACATCTGGGTTGACCGTCAACCCCTCCCTAATATCAATGAATTGTTGACCCCCTTAGACAGCGCTAGATTCTTTACTTCCCTCGATATTTCTTCTGCATACCATTAGATTGAGCTTAGTAAAGAGTCTAGACATTTGACCTCCTTTGTTACTCCCGAAGGCGCTTACCGTTACATCCGTATGCCCTTCGGCCTTGCCTCAGCTTCGGCTGTTTTTCAACGTTTGATGAAAAACTTATTTAAGGATATTCCTAGAGTTGTATTCTTTCAGGATGATATTCTTATACATGGGAAAACTGAACTTGAGCATGATGAAAGGGTTAAACATGTTCTGAGTATAATTAAATCTAGTGGTTTAACACTGAGGGGTGACAAATGTAAATTTTTGCAAGATGGCGTTGATTATTTAGGTCACCACATTTCTCACAAAGGCATCGAACCTAAATTTAAGATTATGGATGCGATTCAAAATGCACCCATGCCTACCAATCGGGATCAGCTTCGGTCATATTTGGGGTTGGTGGAATATTATTCCAAATTTGTTAACAACTTTTCCACTGAAACTGCTTCTATGCGCAATTTGCTAAAAAAAATGTCAAATTTGTATGGGATGAGGATTGTCAGAACAATTTTGTGTCAATTAAGAATGAAATTGTACAAGCTAGTCCACTTAAGTTGTTCAATATTAATGACCTATGTATTATTTCCACCGATGCTAGCAATGTGGGTCAGGGTGCGGTCCTGCTTCAGAAAAGAAGTGATGGTTGTGAAGAAACAATCGCCTTCGCTTCTAGAACACTGAGGGGTGCTGAAGGCACTTATTCAACTATTGAAAAGGAAGCCTTGGGTTTGTGGTGGGGCGTACAGCATTTTAAGAACTTTTTATGGGGTAATGAATTCATTTTGAGGACCGACCACAAACCTTTAGTTGACTTATTCACTACAAAGGGGGGTGGTAGGGCTACACCACGAGTTGCCAAATGGCAGTTCAGGTTGCAAGAATTCCGCTATCGACTTGAGTACGTGCCCGGTGTTAAGAATCATGTGGCTGATTGTCTGTCTAGATTGCCCCTTTGTTCTGAGAATGATACTCTTGAGCGCGATGATTTGGAAATGGTGTGTGCTGTGTGTTCTTTTATGACACTGTTGGTTGTGCTCTTTCTGAGCGTGAGTGGTTGGATGGAGTAACTGAAGATAACGTGGTTTTGAAGGTATTTGATTGTTTATCTGGTGTGTGGCCATGTGATAAGGATTGCCCTTCTGAATTGGTTCCTTTTAAAAGGGTCAAAGATGAGTTGTCTGTTGTGGACGGCATATTACGTAGGTGTGGTTTACTTGTGGTTCCTTTTCCGATTCGGAACAGAATTCTTGATTTGGCTCATGAAGGCCATCCTGGCATTCGTGCCATGAAGCGTAGGGAAAGGCAAGATTTTTGGTGGCCAGAACTGGATAGAGATGTGGAACATTTTGTGCGCGATTGTTGTACATGTGTCACTAGTGACAAGTCTCAAGTGACAAGACCTTCCCCTGTTGAACCTATTGTGGTGAAGAATTTACCTTGGTCAAAATTGGCTTTTGATATTTCTGGTCCTTTTGGTCTCATTGGTTGTTCTCCCAAGTATGCCCTTTTTCTTATTGATTACATGTCTAAGTGGCCTGAGGTGAGGTTTGTTGATAATGCCAACTCGTCATCCATCATTGGTTTCTTTCTTGACGTTTTTCCTAGGGAGGGTTTTCCGGAAGAGCTGGTCTCTGATAACGGTACTCAGCTAACCTCTTTTGAGATGCAGGGATTTTTTAGGGATGCGGGCATCAAGCATGTTTGTACATCACTTTATCACCCACGTAGTAATGGTTTGGTTGAGCGCTTCAACCGGGTTGTCAAGGAACAGGTGCAACTTGCTTTGGTGAATGGGTTGCATTGGCGTAAAGCTCTTTCTGATATGTTGTGGGCTGTGAGAACTACTCCTCATATTAGCACTGGTGTTGTCCCATTCACTTTGCTTCGTGGAAGGGTGGCTGGTTCCAAACTGAACAAGGAATGGATGACTAGAAGAGTGGTCGATTCTAGTAAATTGTCTGGTGTAACTGATGTCAGAGCTGCTGTACAAGTGAAGTATGATACCAGGCCTGGTGCGAGTTATCCTTTGGATATTTTGGTGGGTGATTGGGTGCGATTTAGAAAACCTGGCCTTCTCCGCAAAGGTGAATCTCGGTTTTCATCCCCTAAAAAGGTGTCTGTGGTAAAAGAACGAGTTGTGGTACTGACGGACGGTAGAGTGTGGAATAAGTCTTGCATTTCCATTGTTCCTAAGTCTATGGTTGGCGAAGTCAACAGAAGATTGGGTATACATTCTTCCCCTGTTGAAGTGTCTTCTGATGTTCCTGGTAGGGATGGTGTTGTTCCTTCTGGTCGTGTTTCTCCTTTCCGTGTCTCATCCAGGCCTTCCAGGACAAAGCGTTTACCTGCAAAATTTCATGATTATAATATACAGTAGTCTGTGGTTCTGTCATTGCTGTCTTTCCATGGCTTTTGTTCTTTCTGGTCTTGTTCTCTTTCTGGTGTGGTGCTTGTGCTTCTTTTCCTTGTTTCCTCACTTTGTCTATCTCGTTTCACTTCTCTCTTTTCTTTTTCCTCTTCACTCTTCTTTCCTTTTCATTTTGGTTCTGTTTTGTTTTCTGTTGAAGGAGGGGAGATGTGTTGGGATCTGGTTCTCCTGTTCTGGGAACCTTAGTGTATGAGCGTTCCCTGCGTGGAACATTCTGCGGGGAATGTTCTCTCATCGGCAGTTGCTGCCGGGGAGCTCCTGTGTCTGGCTGGAATAAAGTGTCCTCCTTCTTACCCTGCTGTGTGGAGCTTCACTTCTTTTCAATAGCTTAGAGTGTTATGTCTTCAATTAATTAATGTCTACATCAGATACTTGACAAATATTCATGTCTATAAATGTAGCTAAGAAGAAGGACCTTATGCCTAGATGCATCATTCATAATTGCATTCACAAACGGTGCGAATCGCATAATTCAGCCGTTTGCTAATGCAATTCATGGTTTCGGGATGCATCAATTATTAATGTGTTCTCGCATTTATAGGAATCGCAAAAATATTTGCGATTTCTTTAAAAAATCGCTAAGTTTGCGAATCGCATTTAATTTGCGAAAAAATGCAAGGCATGAAACATCCCAATTTGCGATTTTTTAAGAAATCGCAAATTGGAATTCTTAAAATTAGAAGAAGTTGAACCTGGTGCTAATTTAACTAACTTCTTGCACTACAGCTGTCAATCATCAGTGCTGCATATAAGGACCTCATAGACCTTGAATTTGCCTTTCAGGATGGCAGCACTTTTATTTTAGGCTCGCAGGCAGAGGTTGAGAGTAGCTGCAGGATGGAGGAGAAGGCTCATACAAGAGAGAATCTTCAGAGTGCGCATAACCTTACAAGGGCAGATTGAATCAGAGATATTTGCTAACTATAGGCTGAATGCTACTCAAATATTAGATTTAATTCAAGAATTGGACCCAATTTTGCAGAGGCAAACACGCAGGACACAAGCCATACCAACCCATGTGCAGGTATTTTGTTCACTGCACCTCCTTGCTTCTGGGTCATTTCAGGGTGTAATAGCCATTGCTGGTGGTGTCTCCCAGAGTTCACTTTCCAGATTTTTTAATGCCTTTCTAAATGCCATGTTACAAAGAATAAGGTATCATATTAAATTTCCTAGCACACAACAGGAGTTGATAAAAACCAAACTAGATTTCTACAACATGGCTCAATTTCTACATGTCATTGGCTGCGTAGATGGCACACATGTTCCCATTTTCCCACCCTCTGAAAATGAGTATATTTCTCGCAACAGAAAATGCTTCCATTCCCTTAACATTCAATCAATTTGTAATCCCAAAACCATTATCACAGACATAGTTGCAAGTTACCCTGGAAGTGCCCATGACTCCTACATTTTTAGACACAGTGCTATTCATGCTAGACTGCTTGCAGGTCAATTTGGTGATGGATACCTGCTTGGTAAATTTATTTTTCTTCTAAACACACTTTCCCTTCATCTTCACACATTTCTTCTGTGCAATTTTCAAATTACATTGTTTTCTATTACAGGAGATAGTGCCTATGCAGTAAGGTCTTATATCTTAACACCATACCTAAATCCAACTTCCAGGAAAGAGCAGCACTACAACCAGGCTCCCATAACAACCAGGAATGTGATAGAGAGGGCCTTTGGTGTGAGGAAATCACGCTTTAGAATACTTCATAAAACTGGTGGAGCATTGCAATATCAACCAGACATTTGCTGCAAAATAGTAGCAGCATGTGCAATGCTGCACAATCTAGCAACTGAGAGAGGCATAGAACTTGATGAAGAAGATGTTTTACCTCAAAATGACAATCAGCCTCCTCAACCACAAGCAAGAGCACATGGACCAGAGGCAGCAGAGGGGAGAAGGAGAAGGGCAGAGATCAAACAGCATTACTTCTGAATGAGGTAGGAAACATACTCTGATTTTTGGGTTTTGTAATCAATGTAAATTTTAATTCAAAGTGAAACAGAAATGCATTAACTTCATGGACTTTGACTGTATCACAAACTTAATACTGTACTTTAAATCAGAAATGTTCAAATGATAATTATTGAACCATTGACAACTTTGACATTATTAATACCAAGCAAGAGGCATCACAGACATAATGTCATTTCTTATGGCCACGCACTCCTAAAGCCTTCCCGGCATTTTTTCTACTGTGCATGGCCATATTACTTGCATCATTCAGCTTTCTATTACTACGCCGTGTGCCACTTAAGCAATGCTCAAGTGTGCCACTCACAGCACTGTCGGCACCACTCTCCTCCATTGGTAGTTGCTTTTCTGGGGATGCATTAGACTGTGAAATTCCTGATGGATCATAGGTAGTCCCCATTCCCTTTTGAATATGTTCAAATGTTTTCATCAAGAGTACCTGGGTTGAAAGGGTCTGTTTGCAGAGGCCACGTGTACAATTGGAAAGGCGAGTGGAGAAGTGTGGCTCACTGGTTAGAGGAGGCAGACCTGGAAGCAGAGGTCAGCCCGGAACCAGGGTTCAATTCCCGGCTCGGCGGGGTCTTGAGTCCTAAAATGTCCATGGACTCGACAATTCTCGCTCCGGTGCCTACTCGATTCACGGGTTCACACTCTGCGACTCTGGGCAATAGCTTGCTTATTCTCCACAACGGCCCCTCGCGGCGGGATGCCTGGCTTTCACCTTGCGGATACCCTGCCGGGGTTATCTCACAGGGGAATACCAGGACGGGTTCCCTAAGCAAGCGCTTAGAAACCGCTCGGTGATTTGCGCTATATAAATTTCTGTACATTTACATTTACATTTGCCTGTTATGAGCCTGCATGTTGGTCAGTAGTCGTACCTGCCTTTTGCCACTTATATTTTGCTGTTTTTGCATCAATGTGCACATGGTCTCCAAAGAATTGGCAATGCGGTCAAGCTTCAATGAAGATGTTTCATGGCGTGTCTTCATTACATTTATCATTTTATTTATACAGGTAGATAAAGAACCCATTTGTTTGCTGATATGTCCCAGTTTTCCTTTCATTATTCTAATGTCTTTGCCTTGCAGGCGCTGTACCTTTAGGATTTTGTCTTCCACAAGATTGCCAGTGATGGGACCCTCTCCAAAATGACCACTTTCTCTTACATTATCTCAGCGCAAAGAAAACTGCTGAAGTCTCCTTCGCCTACTCAGCCTTCTATTTGTGACTGTTGGAGTGCTTTGAGGTTGCCTTTCAGCTACATTGTCATTGTGCTCTGTTTCAGAATCAGTTTGCAGCAGTTGTCGCACTCTCTGTCTTTCCCCTGTTTGTGAATTGGATGCTGATGTGCTAGGGGCATTTCCCAATTGTGTTTCTTGAACTTCTTGGTTGTTGAAATCCCTCAAATTCCGCTCAATTATTTCTTGCAGTGCTTCTATGGTTTAAAAAATGCAAACATGATGTTACTTAAAGTTTGCACTTTCATTAAAATAATTAATAAAAAGTGAAATTCTATAAAATCACATGATCCCAGTCTCATTCATAATAGTTCTTCATAGTAATAAAGTTTCAATTACAAATTATTGTTTGTGTGCACGATGGACTCTTCAAAACTACAACTCCTATAATGCACTGCTTTCATTTTCCAAACATTAAATAACTGTTGCTGGTAACACACAGATAACATATCATACACAACAGAATTACAATTCTATTAATCCAACTACTTTCACAACACTCTTGAAATTTCTAGGCTCCATTCAGTCAATCAAAAGCATATACAATTCAATTACCTTCAGAAGGAGTTGGAATCTCAGAAGTATCAATGTCTATCACTCCAATTACAGACTCAGTCAACAGTGTGCCTTCCACCATGTCTTCCAGGGGGGTGTTGGGTCTATCCCTGGGTGTTCCACCTCCAGTTTTCTTTGCTGATTTAATCCTGTTTGCTAGCTTCACTTTTGCACGACTGCGCAGGTCATACCATCTTTTTTGTAAATTGTTTATGTCACGATGTGCCACTCCTACTGCGTTCACCTTTGCTTGTATGGCAATCCATAGGTTTCTTTTAACAGCTTCAGGAACCTTCAGAGACAGCTTACCAAAAAGCTGTTCCTGTCTTGCAGTCACCTCCTCAATAAGAATTTCCAACTCTTGATCAGAAAACTTAATTTTCCTTTTCCTGGCTGGCCCCTCTTCAACAGGATTCTCATTTTCCATTTTTCAAAAGATTTGTCAGGCACACACTGCAGCAGCAACCTCCTGGGAAAGCTCACTAAGCAAACTGCCTAACCTCACCTTCAAAAAATGGAGCAGCTGTGCCTAATTGCTGTACTGGCTTTCAGGCAGTTGAATCAATGAGATTCATCATGTCTGTAATTTCGCAATTTGCGATATCCCAAAATGCGAAATCGCAATTAAGAATTCGCAATTTTACTGGGATTCGGTAAAATTTGCGATTTTTACCGAATCGCAATAAAATTGCGAAAAAAATGATGCATTGACATTTGCGATTCCTTATTTGCGATTCCTTATTTTTCGCAAATAAGGAATCGCAAAAAAAACATTGATGCATCTACCCAAATGGGCCAGATGTACGACGGAAAATTGCATGCACAAATGGGTTTACGACCCGTTTGTGCATTCAATTTTCCTCCGGGCCATGTCGCAACACTATTTTGTGCGCTGCAAATAATTTGCAACTCGCAATACAGTGTTTTGCGACTCGCTATTAGGAAAGGGCGTTCCTTTCCTAATAGTGACTTACAAGCAATGTACGAAAATTATGCGACTGCAATTGCGGTCGCAAAACACACACAATTTACCGCCCTCTTCAAGAGGGTGGTAATGCAGTCACAAATGGGAAGGGGTCCCCAGGAGACACCTTCCCCTTTGAAAATGCAGGGGAAAATATTATTTAGGGGCAGGCAGAGGTCCCAGGAACCACTACATGCCCTTAAAATTTTAAACAAAAACGTTTAATTGTTCTTTTAATGCATCTTGTTTTCCTTTAGGGAAAATAGGCTGCATTTAAAAAATAACTGCTTTATTGAAAAGCAGTCCCAGACAAGGACGTCTGCTGAGCCCTGAAGGCCACCGTCCCTGGAAGGGTTAGCCATTCCCAATGGGGTCACAAATTGCGAGTGCCTCATTAATATTCATGAGGCTCGCATTTTATTACTCCATTGGGGATCGCAATCAATATTGTAAATTGCGAGTCACAACTATCAAGCGCAAATTGTGAGTCGCAATTTACACTGGTCGTATCTCTGGCCCTTAGTTTTTTGTGTTCAAAGAAACAAGGTTGGTTGAGTAGTAAAATGAAAAAATATGAAAAACTATAAGGTATGTATGGGAGAGAAGAGGAAATTGGAATTAAAAAGAATAAGATTTTTCGTCTGCTCTTCAAATAAGTGACAATTTCCACAGAACATTGGATCAATAGTAGAAAATGTGTTTCCAGTTAAGTGATGAAAGGGTACAATTCTTCATCTTGGTTCCTATTAAAATGTTTTAGCCTGAGTTTCCATATGCTGTCACTGTGTCTCAGTTTGAGTTATTTTCCTCAGCATCTAGAGTGGGGTTGTACCTCTTCAGTAGCAAATGGTCAAATGCCAATCATTAGCAAAATGCACGAAGAAGTGTTGCGCGAGAGGATGTTTAGGATCTTCGGGCCAGATGTAAAACCCATCTTTGCATGCGGAATCAGGTTTGCAACCCGTTCGAGCATGCAAAAATCCTGTGGGCCATGTACTAACACTATTTTGCGACTCACAAATAATTTACGACTCACAAAATAGTTTTTTGTGAATCGCTATTAGAAAGGGGCGTTCTCTTCCTAATAGCGACCCCACAAGCCATGTAAGAATGTTTTGCGACCGCAATTACAGTCCCAAAACACTCAGAGTTTACCACCCTCTCCAGGGTCAATCAACAGAATTTGTATAGCGCGCTACTCACCCGTTAGGGTCTCAAGGCGCTGAGGGGGAGGGGGGTGATAAAGCATTGGCAAAAGGGAAGGGGTTCCCATGGGACCCCTTCCTCTTTTTGAATCCAGGGTAAAATATTTTTTAGGGGCAGGCAGCGGTCCCGGGGGACCATTACCTGCCCTTAAAAAATGAAACAAAACCATTTCAGTTTTCTTTTATTAAATGCATTGCGTTTTCCCTTAAAAAAAAGAAAGAAACTGCTTTATTTGAAAGCAGTCCCAGGCATGGAGGTCTGCTGAGCCCAGCAGGCCACCATACCTGTGAGGGCCAGCCATTCCCAATGGGATCACAAATTGCGAGTGCCTCATGAATATTGATGGGGCATGCAATTTGCGACCACATTGGGGATCGCAAAGTGTCTATGACACTGTTGTGCATTGGCAATAGCGACTCGCAAATTGCAACTCGCTAAAGCCAATGGTCGTACATCTGGTCCAAAGTCCCTTGTTCATCAAAGGTGTTCTTGTACTCATAGTTTCAACTGATTCTCAATAGATGAGATATTTACTTTGTGCTGTGCCTCCATCTACATAGTTATGAACCTAATTTCTCGGTCTTTATTGTTGTATCATTGTCTGATTCTCAGAAGTTCCCTCTGTGGCTGCTATAAATTTGATATCTAGGATGTGCACTATTTACATGAACAATGATGTTGCATGCTGCTGAGTCTCCATATAGTTGTGCATGTAATAATTTTATATTGAGAACATTTATATTTTTCAGGATGATGTAGCTGGTCCATTGGGTGAGATGCTTGATGTTATTCAGATAAATTATGTATCAAGGAGGAGTTATTTTTCACCATGTCAAATGAGAATAATACATATTCATTTATTTTAGAACTCATGCGACCAAAGGAAGCCAACACCCTCCAACACCCTCGCCCCACTCAAGACCTCCGCCACCAATCACACCAACAAGAAAGCCGCCTGGTTCACCGAAGACCTCCGGACCGCCAAGCGCACTTGTCGGAAGCTGGAGAAGAGCTGGCTCCGGGATCGAACACCAGACAGCCACACAGCCCACAAGAGCACCACCCGCAGACACCACCAACTCATCAGGACCGCCAAGAGGACCACCTTCAAGGACTGCCTAGACAACAACGCACACAACAGCAAAGAGCTCTTCAACATCGTAAAAGAACTCTCCAACCCCAGCTCCAACACCAACGACATTCCACCATCACAAGACCTGTGCGACTCTCTGGCCACCTTCTTTCACCGCAAGATCACCGACATCCACTACAGCTTCAACAAAATTAACAACAGCTTCAACACCACCACCCCCACCTCCACCGCTAAGACCACCACTCCTGCGACCACCATGCGCACCAACCGCCAGACCACCTGGTCCAATGTCAGCGACGAAGACACCGTCAAGTCCATGAACTCCATCCACTCTGGGTCCCCATCTGACCCATGCCCTCACCACATTTTTAACAAAGCCAGCACAGCCATCGCCCCCCACCTCCAGAAACCAATCAACATCTTGTTCGAGACAGCAACCTTCCTAGAGAGCTGGAAGCACACCGAGATGAAAACCCTACTGAAGAAACCCAAGGCGGACCCCAACGACCTCAAGAACTTCCGGCCCATCTCCCTGCTCCCTTTCCCGGCGAAAGTCACGGAGAAGATCGTCAACAGGCAGCTGACCCGCTACCTCGAAGACAACAATATCCTGGACCCATCCCAGTCCGGCTTCCGGAGCAACCACAGCATCGAGACCGCCCGCTTCGCCGCCACCGACGACATCAGGATCCTTATGGACAAAGGAGAAACTGCCGCCCTCATTCTCCTGGACCTATTAGCAACCTTCGACACGGTCTGCCGCCGCACCCTAACAGCACGCCTCCATGACGCCGGAATCCAAGAGAAGGCCCTGGCCTGGACCACATCCTTCCTCTCTGGCAGAACCCAGAGTGTCCGCCTTCCACCCTTCTGCTCCAAGACCACTGAGATCATCTGCGGCGTTCCTCAGGGATCATCCCTCAGCCCGATGTTGTTCAATATCTACATGGCACCACTCGCACACGTCGCACGACAACATAGCCTCAACATCATCTACTACGCCGACGACACCCAGCTGATCATCTCCCTCACCGAAGACCCCCAAATCGCCAAAGTCAACCTCCACAGAGGAATGAAGGTCGTCGCCAAATGGATGAAGGACAGCAGGCTGAAGCTGAATTCAGACAAGACGGAGGTCCTCATCCTCGGCTCAACCCCCTCAGCCTGGTGGCTAACATCGCTAGGAACAGCCCCAGAACACCCCGACCACACACGCAACCTGGGGATCATCCTTGATTCCGCCATCTCCATGACCAGGCAGGTCAATGCCGTCTCCACTTCCTGCTACAACACTCTCCGAATGCTCGGCAGGATCTTCAAGTGGATCCCCTCTGACACGAGAAGAACCATCAACCAGGCTCTCGTCACCAGCAGACTGGACTATGGGAACGCCCTCTTCGTAGGAACAACAACAAAGCTCCTGAGATGGCTGCAACACATCCAGAACGCCTTGGCACAGCTGATCCTCGACGTCCCCTGACGCAGCCACATCACACTCCACCTGAGAGGCCTGCATTGGCTCCCCGTCAACAAGAGGATCACCTTCAAACTCCTCATCCATGCACACAAAGCACTACACAATGCCGGACCAGCATACCTCAATGACCGACTCTCCTTCTACACCCCCTCCCGCCAGCTACGCTCCTCCAACCAAGCCCTTGCTGCTATACCTCGCATCAACAAAACCACCATGGGAGGAAGATCCTTCTCCTACCTGGCGGCTAAAACCTGGAACTCACTTCCCATTCACCTTCGCCTCACTCAGAACCACCTAGCATTCAGAAAGCAACTTAAAACCTGGATATTCGACAAGTAATTCCCCACCCTTCTCCAAGCGCCTTGAGACCCTCTGGGTATGTAGCGCGCTATATAAATTGAATTGAATTGAATTGAATTGAATCTTCTACAACCCCACCCGCAGTCTGCCAACCTCGCCCTCGACACAGTTCCACAAATCGGTAAAACCACCGCCGGCGGCAGATCCTTCTCCTACCTCGCTGCCAAGACTTTGGAACACTCTCCCTACCGGCCTACGACAGACTCAGGACCTGCTGGCCTTCAGAGGACTTCTCAAGACCTGGCTTTTCGATCAGTAGCAGGCCCCCCCCCCCCCCCAGCGCCTTGAGACCCTCACGGGTGTGTAGCGCGCTTTACAAATGTAATGATTGATTGATTGATTGAAGAGTGCTTATGGAACAGCTGTGGTTATTAGGGTCACAAGTTAATAGAAGACATTAATAATGGTGCAAACTGTTACAGAAAGAGGTAGGTCTTCAAAAATATTTGGATCCATGAATAATCACCACAAATTCTGTGTAGCTAACTCAGGGAGCATTCGACGCCCTCACCAGTTGTAGGTTATTTCAATAACACACACATGAATCACACATGTACATCATATTCACAGATATTTTCCTTTATCAGGCAATAGTAAATATCCTCGGGATCCACGACACATGTCCTAGATAGGGATGCTTGTTGATTTTCAGAACATACAAAAATAAAAACTACTATTGCACAGAAGGCTTGAGCATAGAGAGGGCCAGAGACCCACGTGCAGAAAATCTTTAAGGGAAATTCTGCAGGACTCCTTGTTCAGTATTTCCTGCAATTTGAGACTTTGTACTTTCTTTTAAGATTAGGGTGTCAAAGAATGGACCATGATAACAATTATCTTTGAAAAACGAAGGTCCCGAATGCTACTGCACGCTTAGACAGCACTAAAAATCCATCCACCCATTCACTGAAGGTGAAGGCACAATATATATATATATATATATATATATATATATATATATATATATATATATCATCACACGATTCCTGACAATGTTACCAGGAAAAAACGGCCAGCACACAGATGATGTGATCTGTTTTCTTTATTCCGTTTCCGAACCCCCCTACACCACCGACAGACGCGTTTCGCTCAAGGCTTCATCAGTGTCGTCAGTGAACTAACATTTTTGCCATTTTAAACAGTCCGCCCTTTCTGGTTGGTAAACATAGAAGATGGTACATAGAACTATTTTGTGGCGGCCATTTCTTAGTGTGCAAATACATAGTTTTCTATTCCTGTTCAAAGATGGCGACAGATAAAGTGCTCAGTGCAATTATGTGAAAAAAAGTTCGACATATGACTGAATAATTATTTTGACTATCACATATTTACAGTTTTTACATTAAATGATACCAAACAATCCTATTTACATTTTTTACAGGAGTTTTTAGAGCATTATGTAGGGGTGTATCCCCGATTACATCTGCGTCAAAGTTGTGTGCTAATCCAATATATACAGGTGATGAGATTGCTCAGCCCAATGCCCACTATTTACAAATCTACAGTATATAACATATATACATGTATATTGTTATCAATTCTTCGGGCAGATATTTATTGGACTAGGCTAGTTAATTGGCTGTTCTGCCCTGTATGGGCTATTGATTTACCACACCTTACCATCTTACTTTTTTGGTATCATCATGATTCTTACAAAATTATTCAACATGATAACAAAACGGGCATTTACCAATTTGCTAGGCTGTGTTCAGTCTCTGTTTGTGTAGGACCTAGGAGTATTCCTTCTGATGTATAAGTACATTTAGTAGAATATTGGATCAGGCTTCTTATCATAGGTGTACCCACATCTCAGCATCATTATTGAGACCCCAAGGTGTCATCGTTTTGAGGTCCAAGATGTACTTTGATTCCATTATTCTGAGGGCTTTCTCCCTGTTCCCCCCTCTTTCTAATTTAGGAACCTGATCTATACAATAGTACATCAGGAGATCTCTGTTGCTATGGTGTTGTTCAGCAAAATGACGGGCTATCTGATGAGTTTTGTCATTATTCACGATAGCCTTCATATGTTCCAGGATTCTCATTTTTGCTGGTTTTATGGTGCTTCCTATGTACCGTTTGTTACATGGGCAGACCAAGCAGTAGACAGTGTATTCCGAATTACAATTCAGATGTTTTAGAATCTTTCTGCTGGGTCTGTCATCACCTGATCTACAAGGATACTCCTTGACCTTTTTGCTGAATTTGCATGCCTTGCAACGCAAACAGGGAAAAAAGCCAACTATTTGATTAGAGGACTTATTCATTTTCTCAGGGGAATAGTGGCTGTGGACGAGATAGTCCGAAAGTGACTGGCATCTTCTATAATTTACCACAGGTCTCTCTGGTAATGACTTTTTCAAGATATTATCAGTCTGCAATATATGCCAGTTTTTCTTGAACGACTGGACCAATTCTCCAGATTTACTGTTGAATGTTGTTATCATTCTGACCTGATCATCACTCTTCCTAGACTCCTTGACCAACAGGAGGTCCCTCCTGTCGACAGTTTCTGCTTTAGCACTAGCATGATCTAAGATGTTCCGGGAATATCCTCTCGCTTGAAATCTCTCCCTCGCTTCTACCTGTGCTTTTCTGAAGTCCTCACTTTCAGAGCAGTTTCTTTTAAGTCTCAGGTATTCACCATACGGTACATTTTTCACCAGCCTTCTAGGGTGGTGGCTAGCTGCTTGTAATACAGCGTTGCCAGCCGTTGGCTTTCTATAAAGCCTAGTGTGGAGATGATCTTCTTCCACAAAAACCTCTAGGTCTAGGTAACACACACTCTGATCACTTATGGTGCTGCTGAATTTTAGATTCAGGTCGTTATTGTTAAGAGTTGAGACATACTCCTCAGCCGAGGCCCTGTCTCCCCTCCAGACAATAAACAGATCATCGATATAACGTGTCCACATCAATATGTTTTGACTCCCTTTTTCATTGTCTCCTCCCCAAGCCTCGTGCTTCTCCCACCAGCCCACGAAGAGATTCGCGTAGCTGAAGGAGAAGCACGAACCCATAGAGGTCCCTCTGATTTGCTTATATAGTTGGCCAGCAAACAGGAAGTAGTTGTTGAACAAACAAAATCTTATCATGCATAGGATCATGTCGCTATGTGCCTGAAATTTAGGTTGTTTCTTATCTAAAAACCATTTTATCGCACACAGTCCTTGTTCGTGATCTATGCACGTGTATAGATTGACGACATCCATGGTTATTAGTAGCATGTCTTTGTCCCAGGAGATGTTATCCATGATGCGTTATAAGTCCTGTGTATCTCTTACATAAGAGGGCAGGTCCTTCACGATAGGTGCTAGAAAAATGTCTATAAAGCGTGATGTGTTTTCCAAGAGGCTACCGATTGCCGACACAATCGGCCTCCCTGGTGGTCTTTTGGCATTCTTGTGGATTTTGGGCAAGTGATAGAAGGTGGGCAACATAGGGGAGTCACAGTATAAAAAGGTAAACTCATCTGGGCTGATCATGCCTTCTTCCTTCCATTGCTTCAATAGATATTCATAAGCGATGGTGCTTTTCACAAATTCCTCCCTTTTCACTGTGACATAGCACTCTTTCTCTTTCAGTTGCCTATGTGCCTCCTGTTCATAGTGTTCCTTATTGAAGATGATGATGTTTCCGCCCTTGTCTGAGGGCTTGATCTCAATTGATTTGTCATCTCTCAAGGATTTGATTGCTGCCCATTGTCTCCTTGATATGTTGGAATTCTTCATATCCATTCTCTTACTCGCCATCCTTTCCAAGTCTGCTGTCACTGCTTCATTAAACACATTGATTGCATCATGGGGTGTGTTTGGTAGTTTTCTTGATTTTATTTTCAGATTGCTCGGATCTCTTACTTGTTTAGGGGAAGTTTCAATTTCAAAGTTTGCATCCTGTTCATGATTTTGTAAATCTTGTGTCGATGTCAGCAAGATTTCCAGGAGGTCATCATTTTCTGTTACACTTGTTGTTACCGGGTGAACTGCAGTTGTTTTATCTGGATTTAACAGAAAGATTTTTTTAAACTTTAACTTCCTGATATATTTAAACAGGTCAATTTTGGCGTCCACAAGGTTGAATTCGCTAGTTGGACAGAAGCTTAAACCTTTTTTCAATACATTCATCTCGTCTGTGGTCAATGTTCTTTTAATTGATGACATTGTTATCTTCTTCGGTAATTACTTCCTTCTGCGATTGGAGGCACTCCGTGTCACCATTGGGGTGGTGGTATTTTGTGTACTTCCCCTCGTGCCTCTTCCCCCGCCTCGTCCTCCTCTTTGGTTTTGTTGGGGAGGGTGATTTCTTAATTGTGGTCTCTGGCGGGTTTCTTTCATTACCTGGTATTCGTCGAAAAAAGGATCTCCTGTCTCTCTTTCCTTTGTTCCCGGGGCTAAATTTTGTTCCCCATCTGAGGTTTCTACTTCTGTTTCCTCCATATCTATGCCTGCTGTCTGAGCGGTACCTTGTGCCAATCTTTTCCGTGTGGCGTCGAATTTCCGTGCAAACGTGAGAATTCTACCAGATAAGTAGTCCTGCTCATCTCGCTGGAATTTTGTTTGCTTCCTTTTTCGTATTCCCATTTCGTAGTCCTTAATTCTTTTACTCATTGCAGTACCTGGATCTTCACAGGCTTTAGTATCTTTTTCTTTGGCGATCTCCGCCTTGAGGTCTGTTATGTCTTTTAAGCACTTTTCACGGTCACTCCATGCATACTTCACAAGAAGTCTGACCATCCCCTTGGAGGACTCTGCTGTATATTCTGCCCAATCTTTTAAGAGGGCCGGGTCCGGATTCTCATAAGAGGGGATTGTGTATATGCGCAGGCCTCTAGGAACTCTGTTACATTCCAAGTATCTTTCCAGGGAGGTAGCTTGCCACCATTTCCTCACTTCTCGTTCCTGTAGTCTTTCTAATTTCACAAACAGACTTTTGAGGTTGGTGGTAACTTCTGTCGGTGTGGCTACGTCTCTAGCCTTCCCTGATTTATCTTTACCCGACATGAACATCACATTGGCGGCTGCCTCCCTCTCCCCTGTGATATCTCCCATTGTTGCCATGTTGAAAAAAATGTGTAGTCTTTTTATATTTACAGTTCTGGGGGCGGTGGCATACCACGCTTTACTTCTGGGGGTTCGGAAACTCGTTTGTCACCATACGGGGCAGAGGAAAACACGTTTATTTGCACAGGATTAACTGGATTCCGCCGCTGTCACTCACCGCGGACTTCGGCGACTTCCGTCGAGCACCCACACACGTCGGCGTTCTTCGGTCGTCCTCACTCCCTCCGCGGGAAGACAGCTGCTCTCCAGTCTCCTTGATTCTCCTTTTAGCACAGAGGTTCTCGTTCAACGCTCCGCAGTAGTTGTATATTAGTTTCCCTGGGGCAAGCGGCCAAAATTAATTGCTTCACCGCTCCGTCACCGCCGCCGCTCCACAGTGTCCCGGGTGCTTGCAGCCAGCGCTGGTGAGGCGCTTAAGACATCATCACACGATTCCTGACAATGTTACCAGGAAAAAACGGCCAGCACACAGATGATGTGATCTGTTTTCTTTATTCCGTTTCCGAACCCCCCTACACCCCCGACAGACGCGTTTCGCTCAAGGCTTCGTCAGTGTCGTCAGTGAACTAACATTTTCGCCATTTTAAACAGTCCGCCCTTTCTGGTTGGTAAACATAGAAGATGGTACATAGAACTATTTTGTGGCGGCCATTTCTTAGTGTGCAAATACATAGTTTTCTATTCCTGTTCAAAGATGGCGACAGATAAAGTGCTCAGTGCAATTATGTGAAAAAAAAGTTCGACATATGACTGAATAATTATTCTGACTATCACATATTTACAGTTTTTACATTAAATGATACCAAACAATCCTATTTACATTTTTTACAGGAGTTTTTAGAGTCTCGGTGCTAATATCACTGCATGCGAGGCCCCACTGTGTGAGGCATCTCGAGGGGCAACTTTCGTGTTTGGAATAAATGAGCGGCTCGCCCGGCCGCGAGATGTCCCGACGCCGCATGGCGGATCCAGCGTGTTTGGAAACACCAACGCGAGGTATGGACAGTGAGGGGCCTCTCATGCAGTGATATTAGCACCGAGACTCAGTGCGTGCATGACATTCACCGTACACGGATTTTTGAATTTATTGTAGGCAGAAACGCCAGCCACTTGGTGAAAGAAGAGCCATGAGTCTACAGTGCCTATACTTTGGACTACTTGTACCAGCATGCCATTTCCACTACGCCCACTGGGGCGGGACTCTGTGTATATTAAAGAGCGTTTTCTTAATGACTGTTTTCTGCCTTCATACTTGCCAGTGAATAAGAGCTCCTTGAAGCTCGAAACGCGTTTGGCTGTTTGGATGCGTGCAGCATGGGGATCGAATTGCTGCCTGCATTGTGGTGTGCTTATCCCTCACTGTGTGAGGCATCTCGAGGGGCAACTTTCGTGTTTGGAATAAATGAGCGGCTCGCCCGGCCGCGAGATGTCCCGACGCCGCATGGCGGATCCAGCGTGTTTGGAAACACCAACGCGAGGTATGGACAGTGAGGGGCCTCGCATGCAGTGATATTAGCACCAAGACTCAGTGCGTGCATGACATTCACCGTACACGGATTTTTGAATTTATTCTAGGCAGAAACGCCAGCCACTTGGTGAAAGAAGAGCCATGAGTCTACAGTGCCTATACTTTGGACTACTTGTACCAGCATGCCATTTCCACTACGCCCACTGGGGCAGGACTCTGTGTATATTAAAGAGCGTTTTCTTAATGGCTGTTTTCTGCCTTCATACTTGCCAGTGATCAAGAGCTCCTTGAAGCTCGAAACGCGTTTGGCTGTTTGGATGCATGCAGCATGGGGATCGAATTGCTGCCTGCATTGCGGTGTGCTTATCCCTCACTGTGTGAGGCATCTCGAGGGGCAGGATATATATGTATGTATATATATATATATATATATATATATATATATATATATGTATATATATATATATATATATATTACCTACTGGCTATCGCCAGTAGGTATATATAGTTAGGATTAATTCCCTATGGGATTTCTGAAAATTCTATGTCTAATAACTTTGGCGTTTGTGGACGGAATCGGCTGAAATTTTCAGGAAAATGGCACATTTTGTTTCTGAGCAGCCCCTGAAAATTTGGTGGGGTTTCGTCAAGGGGGGGCTGAGAAAAAAGGGGAGTCCCAAAACGCGTTTTTTGCATTGAGTTTTCCATAGGGCGGTTGGACTCACTTTTAGCTCGAACGGCTGAATGGATTTGCACGAAACTTGGCAAAATTGTAGGGACTGTTAGCCCGATGTGCCTTTGCTAGGTCTCAATATATGTGCTTCAGTGGATTTTGAGAAATTAACGTTTAAATCAAGATATATATCTGTAACAGCGCTCCGGGCAGCGATCCGGTCCGCTTACTTTTCGTGTTTCGGAACTTTGCGTGCAGAAAGCTGATTGGCTCTCCGGTGTCTGTCAACATTCTAAACAGTCCGGAGCGGCCGCCATCTTGTCTCTCGGTAGGATCGAGAGAGAAGAAGAGGTGAAAAACGAAAGGGGAATTTAATGAAAGGGGGCAAGGTATCCCCCTCTTGACCCCCTAGGAATGTTGTTGGGGTTATTAAAGGGTCCCGTGGGGAAAAGAAAAAAAAAATGATTTTTCACGGTAGAAGCGCTTCACGGGCCGCAAACTGGGCCGCAAACTGGTAGCGAAACGGGAATTCGCCATTTTGTGCTTCGTTTTAATTGTTTAGAGATAAAAATTATCGCCGCACATCGGCCACAATGCATGAGTATCGTTGAAAAGTCAGCGATATTCATGCATTATCCAGCAAATGCTCTTAGCCGTGTTATCCACCTTCCATTGGATAACATGGTTAAAAACTGCTCTGTGCGTGAGCTTTTTTTTTTTTTTTTTTTTTTTTTGCTGCGTGACGTTTGTTAACGTTCGATTCGATGGAAATCAGGAAGTGTTGACCACCATTTTGTCACTGCGAGTAAATATTTTGTTATAAATGAATCCTTATTGAAAAACATTGTCTGCGCCATCTTGCCTTTTTGTCCAATGCCACAATTTTGTCGTGCACGGCAGCCATTTTAGATGCCTTGACCAGGCCCACTCTCTGCACGCCGCCGATCCTCAGCATGGCTTCCCACCCTCGCAAGCATCTCCCCCACGCACTGGTCATCCCCGCTCTGTCTCTCATGCATGGGCCATATACTTCCCCCCATCTGCGCTGCTCTTCTCTGAGAATCACACCCTGTGCCCTCCCGACACCTCTCTTTCACCCTATTCACTACCGCACCCTCTGACACTCCTCTTCCTCTGTGTCCGATTGTCCAGGCCGGACCTAGGCTATCACCTACCCCTGCGGATGTAGTTTATGGCCCCAGCTGTAGAGAATTCAGACATGCCAACCCTCCCTATTCAGGCGTGTGACTACTGATTTCAGTGCTAGTCTCCCGCCTCCCGATTTCTGCAAGCAAAAACTCGGGGGCATATTACCAACAACTAGCGATAATTTTTGTCTCTTATTTGTTTAGAGACAAAAATTATCGCCGCACATCGGCGATTTTTATCGCAGATAAACCTTGCTATTATCGCAGAAAAGTCAGCGATATTCATGTATTATCGAGCAAATGCTCTTAGCCATGTTATCCACCTCCCATTGGATAACATGGCTAAGAACTGCTCAGGGCAGGTGTTAGATTTTGGAGATATTCGCGCTTAGCGCGAATATCTCCAAAAGTTGGTAATAGGAGATAGCGATGTTAGGGACTGTTTCCAGTCGCTAACATCTTGGCACGCCCGCTTTGCATGTCATTAGTGATAAGTATCACTGACATGCAAAGCGGGGCCCAAGATGGTCGCTATCTCCTTTTAGCTGTCACTAACTGGTGTTAGCGACAGCTTGGTAATAGGGAGATATTTTTATCTCCGCTTTCTTGGCTTTTAAAGCCAAAAAAGCGGAGATAAACCCCCTTGATAATATGCCCCACGATTCCTTGGGGGTTTCAGCTGACAGGGCTTGGTATTGTGTTACATGGTAATTTTTCCAGGAAACGTCAGAGGGTCGATGCAGGGGTTCTAGAAGAGGTGATAAACCATTTAAGCCTCATGAACAAGCGCATGGTCTTTTAAAGATTTGTGAAGTACTCGGGGCGGCGGTGTGTGTGTGCCCTCTTTCAGGAGCGGGCGGGGGGGCACTGCCAGCAACTTGCCAGGTCAGGTAGTGTTCAACACGTGCATCACCCTTTCTCTGCCTGCTATTGCGCTCCATGCTTCGGAAAGGTAAGAAAAAGAACGTGCATTTGAGTTTGAAATGTCCGATCCTGCAGCAGCACACTTCCAAAGCCCACACATGACAATAACCCGATTCAAGGCCCCATTCACCCGTTTTAAAAAAAATAGATAACACTCCAACAAAGTAAGATTATAAAACTTTATTAACTATTAACTATAACGAACGGAACAAAAACTAAAAACATTTAAACATTTTTCAACACAAAAAGCAACAATGGTTAGAAGCTGTCTTTTGTGCGAATAGTCCCAAGGCAGCACAACGTTGTTCTGGACGGCACCCAGGTGATGTCGCCTGGGTGCCGCACTGGTTTTGGGATCCTACAATGCAGCACAGAAAAACAGCGTGGGGCGTCCCGGGTGGTGCGGGGGGAGGCCTCGTCAGTAGCGGTCTGTTGTGCGAATAGTCCCAAGGCAGCAGAACGCGTTGAGATGTTGATGGGACTGTGTCCAGTGTCACATGGCTGACACAACATGTACGACAGGCACCCAGGTGATGTCCAGTAAACTGCCGCACTGGTTTTGGTATCCTACAATGCTGCTCCGAAAATTGGCGAGCGGCGGCCCGGGGGTGGGGGAGGCGGCGTGAACGGGCCTCCCCAGGTGGCGGCCATCTAGCTGAGTGGCGCTCGCTTTTGCGGCTACAGCGTCTCGCTCACCATGTTGTTGAGTTGCTTCCACTCTTGCAGTGCAGCGATAGGCGGCTGCCACATGGCTCTTAAAATGGCAGACGGCTCCTCGGTTTTGGGCCTGGTCCACTGAAATGGCCCTGGGACACCTTGGAACTCGGACGCTTGCCTGCTAGGGCTTGGGCTCCATTCTCGAAAAGCGTCCCCTCAGCCGTGAAGATTCTACAAAAGTTTTGGGGGCCCCCGACTCCCGCAGGCTTCCTGTGGGGAGCGGCTGCCATGATTGCTCGCGGAATGACCACGACGGAGCCACGAGATGGTGGTGCTCTCATGCTGACGCCAGTTTCAGTCTGAATGATCCAGAAACAAGGTGGGGCTTTCATCGTTTGGGAAAAAAAAATATTCTAAACCAATGAAAAGTGTTATTTTTAGGTCATATGACCAAGCCTTCCATCTTTAGGAAACCAAAAGTAAAATGAACCAATGAAAAGTTTTATAAACAAGTCACATGACCTGTTATGCGGCATAGGGCTACAAAAAGCGTAGAAAATCCGTTGGCACGTGAGGCGGCGTCAGTAGCGGACCGATGTGCGAATAGGCCGAAGGCAGCACAACGCGCCGAGATCCGGATGGCACCGAGGTGGTGTCCAGCAAATTGCCGCACTGGTGTGGCCATCCTACAATGCTGCGCCGAAAGACGGCGTGTCCAGCTGAGTTGCGGTCACTGTTGCGGTACAGTGACTCGAACGCGCCGAGATCCGGATGGCACCGAGGTGGTGTCCAGCAAATTGCCGCACTGGTGTGGCCATCCTACAATGCTGCGCCGAAAGACGGCGTGTCCAGCTGAATTGCGGTCACTGTTGCGGTACAGTGACTCGAACGCGCCGGACCTAGGCTATCACCTACCCCTGCGGATGTAGTTTATGGCCCCAGCTGTAGAGAATTCAGACATGCCAACCCTCCCTATTCAGGCGTGTGACTACTGATTTCAGTGCTAGTCTCCCGCCTCCCGATTTCTGCAAGCAAAAACTCGGGGGCATATTACCAACAACTAGCGATAATTTTTGTCTCTTATTTGTTTAGAGACAAAAATTATCGCCGCACATCGGCGATTTTTATCGCAGATAAACCTTGCTATTATCGCAGAAAAGTCAGCGATATTCATGTATTATCGAGCAAATGCTCTTAGCCATGTTATCCACCTCCCATTGGATAACATGGCTAAGAACTGCTCAGGGCAGGTGTTAGATTTTGGAGATATTCGCGCTTAGCGCGAATATCTCCAAAAGTTGGTAATAGGAGATAGCGATGTTAGGGACTGTTTCCAGTCGCTAACATCTTGGCACGCCCGCTTTGCATGTCATTAGTGATAAGTATCACTGACATGCAAAGCGGGGCCCAAGATGGTCGCTATCTCCTTTTAGCTGTCACTAACTGGTGTTAGCGACAGCTTGGTAATAGGGAGATATTTTTATCTCCGCTTTCTTGGCTTTTAAAGCCAAAAAAGCGGAGATAAACCCCCTTGATAATATGCCCCACGATTCCTTGGGGGTTTCAGCTGACAGGGCTTGGTATTGTGTTACATGGTAATTTTTCCAGGAAACGTCAGAGGGTCGATGCAGGGGTTCTAGAAGAGGTGATAAACCATTTAAGCCTCATGAACAAGCGCATGGTCTTTTAAAGATTTGTGAAGTACTCGGGGCGGCGGTGTGTGTGTGCCCTCTTTCAGGAGCGGGCGGGGGGGCACTGCCAGCAACTTGCCAGGTCAGGTAGTGTTCAACACGTGCATCACCCTTTCTCTGCCTGCTATTGCGCTCCATGCTTCGGAAAGGTAAGAAAAAGAACGTGCATTTGAGTTTGAAATGTCCGATCCTGCAGCAGCACACTTCCAAAGCCCACACATGACAATAACCCGATTCAAGGCCCCATTCACCCGTTTTAAAAAAAATAGATAACACTCCAACAAAGTAAGATTATAAAACTTTATTAACTATTAACTATAACGAACGGAACAAAAACTAAAAACATTTAAACATTTTTCAACACAAAAAGCAACAATGGTTAGAAGCTGTCTTTTGTGCGAATAGTCCCAAGGCAGCACAACGTTGTTCTGGACGGCACCCAGGTGATGTCGCCTGGGTGCCGCACTGGTTTTGGGATCCTACAATGCAGCACAGAAAAACAGCGTGGGGCGTCCCGGGTGGTGCGGGGGGAGGCCTCGTCAGTAGCGGTCTGTTGTGCGAATAGTCCCAAGGCAGCAGAACGCGTTGAGATGTTGATGGGACTGTGTCCAGTGTCACATGGCTGACACAACATGTACGACAGGCACCCAGGTGATGTCCAGTAAACTGCCGCACTGGTTTTGGTATCCTACAATGCTGCTCCGAAAATTGGCGAGCGGCGGCCCGGGGGTGGGGGAGGCGGCGTGAACGGGCCTCCCCAGGTGGCGGCCATCTAGCTGAGTGGCGCTCGCTTTTGCGGCTACAGCGTCTCGCTCACCATGTTGTTGAGTTGCTTCCACTCTTGCAGTGCAGCGATAGGCGGCTGCCACATGGCTCTTAAAATGGCAGACGGCTCCTCGGTTTTGGGCCTGGTCCACTGAAATGGCCCTGGGACACCTTGGAACTCGGACGCTTGCCTGCTAGGGCTTGGGCTCCATTCTCGAAAAGCGTCCCCTCAGCCGTGAAGATTCTACAAAAGTTTTGGGGGCCCCCGACTCCCGCAGGCTTCCTGTGGGGAGCGGCTGCCATGATTGCTCGCGGAATGACCACGACGGAGCCACGAGATGGTGGTGCTCTCATGCTGACGCCAGTTTCAGTCTGAATGATCCAGAAACAAGGTGGGGCTTTCATCGTTTGGGAAAAAAAAATATTCTAAACCAATGAAAAGTGTTATTTTTAGGTCATATGACCAAGCCTTCCATCTTTAGGAAACCAAAAGTAAAATGAACCAATGAAAAGTTTTATAAACAAGTCACATGACCTGTTATGCGGCATAGGGCTACAAAAAGCGTAGAAAATCCGTTGGCACGTGAGGCGGCGTCAGTAGCGGACCGATGTGCGAATAGGCCGAAGGCAGCACAACGCGCCGAGATCCGGATGGCACCGAGGTGGTGTCCAGCAAATTGCCGCACTGGTGTGGCCATCCTACAATGCTGCGCCGAAAGACGGCGTGTCCAGCTGAGTTGCGGTCACTGTTGCGGTACAGTGACTCGAACGCGCCGAGATCCGGATGGCACCGAGGTGGTGTCCAGCAAATTGCCGCACTGGTGTGGCCATCCTACAATGCTGCGCCGAAAGACGGCGTGTCCAGCTGAATTGCGGTCACTGTTGCGGTACAGTGACTCGAACGCGCCGGACCTAGGCTATCACCTACCCCTGCGGATGTAGTTTATGGCCCCAGCTGTAGAGAATTCAGACATGCCAACCCTCCCTATTCAGGCGTGTGACTACTGATTTCAGTGCTAGTCTCCCGCCTCCCGATTTCTGCAAGCAAAAACTCGGGGGCATATTACCAACAACTAGCGATAATTTTTGTCTCTTATTTGTTTAGAGACAAAAATTATCGCCGCACATCGGCGATTTTTATCGCAGATAAACCTTGCTATTATCGCAGAAAAGTCAGCGATATTCATGTATTATCGAGCAAATGCTCTTAGCCATGTTATCCACCTCCCATTGGATAACATGGCTAAGAACTGCTCAGGGCAGGTGTTAGATTTTGGAGATATTCGCGCTTAGCGCGAATATCTCCAAAAGTTGGTAATAGGAGATAGCGATGTTAGGGACTGTTTCCAGTCGCTAACATCTTGGCACGCCCGCTTTGCATGTCATTAGTGATAAGTATCACTGACATGCAAAGCGGGGCCCAAGATGGTCGCTATCTCCTTTTAGCTGTCACTAACTGGTGTTAGCGACAGCTTGGTAATAGGGAGATATTTTTATCTCCGCTTTCTTGGCTTTTAAAGCCAAAAAAGCGGAGATAAACCCCCTTGATAATATGCCCCACGATTCCTTGGGGGTTTCAGCTGACAGGGCTTGGTATTGTGTTACATGGTAATTTTTCCAGGAAACGTCAGAGGGTCGATGCAGGGGTTCTAGAAGAGGTGATAAACCATTTAAGCCTCATGAACAAGCGCATGGTCTTTTAAAGATTTGTGAAGTACTCGGGGCGGCGGTGTGTGTGTGCCCTCTTTCAGGAGCGGGCGGGGGGGCACTGCCAGCAACTTGCCAGGTCAGGTAGTGTTCAACACGTGCATCACCCTTTCTCTGCCTGCTATTGCGCTCCATGCTTCGGAAAGGTAAGAAAAAGAACGTGCATTTGAGTTTGAAATGTCCGATCCTGCAGCAGCACACTTCCAAAGCCCACACATGACAATAACCCGATTCAAGGCCCCATTCACCCGTTTTAAAAAAAATAGATAACACTCCAACAAAGTAAGATTATAAAACTTTATTAACTATTAACTATAACGAACGGAACAAAAACTAAAAACATTTAAACATTTTTCAACACAAAAAGCAACAATGGTTAGAAGCTGTCTTTTGTGCGAATAGTCCCAAGGCAGCACAACGTTGTTCTGGACGGCACCCAGGTGATGTCGCCTGGGTGCCGCACTGGTTTTGGGATCCTACAATGCAGCACAGAAAAACAGCGTGGGGCGTCCCGGGTGGTGCGGGGGGAGGCCTCGTCAGTAGCGGTCTGTTGTGCGAATAGTCCCAAGGCAGCAGAACGCGTTGAGATGTTGATGGGACTGTGTCCAGTGTCACATGGCTGACACAACATGTACGACAGGCACCCAGGTGATGTCCAGTAAACTGCCGCACTGGTTTTGGTATCCTACAATGCTGCTCCGAAAATTGGCGAGCGGCGGCCCGGGGGTGGGGGAGGCGGCGTGAACGGGCCTCCCCAGGTGGCGGCCATCTAGCTGAGTGGCGCTCGCTTTTGCGGCTACAGCGTCTCGCTCACCATGTTGTTGAGTTGCTTCCACTCTTGCAGTGCAGCGATAGGCGGCTGCCACATGGCTCTTAAAATGGCAGACGGCTCCTCGGTTTTGGGCCTGGTCCACTGAAATGGCCCTGGGACACCTTGGAACTCGGACGCTTGCCTGCTAGGGCTTGGGCTCCATTCTCGAAAAGCGTCCCCTCAGCCGTGAAGATTCTACAAAAGTTTTGGGGGCCCCCGACTCCCGCAGGCTTCCTGTGGGGAGCGGCTGCCATGATTGCTCGCGGAATGACCACGACGGAGCCACGAGATGGTGGTGCTCTCATGCTGACGCCAGTTTCAGTCTGAATGATCCAGAAACAAGGTGGGGCTTTCATCGTTTGGGAAAAAAAAATATTCTAAACCAATGAAAAGTGTTATTTTTAGGTCATATGACCAAGCCTTCCATCTTTAGGAAACCAAAAGTAAAATGAACCAATGAAAAGTTTTATAAACAAGTCACATGACCTGTTATGCGGCATAGGGCTACAAAAAGCGTAGAAAATCCGTTGGCACGTGAGGCGGCGTCAGTAGCGGACCGATGTGCGAATAGGCCGAAGGCAGCACAACGCGCCGAGATCCGGATGGCACCGAGGTGGTGTCCAGCAAATTGCCGCACTGGTGTGGCCATCCTACAATGCTGCGCCGAAAGACGGCGTGTCCAGCTGAGTTGCGGTCACTGTTGCGGTACAGTGACTCGAACGCGCCAAGATCCGGATGGCACCGAGGTGGTGTCCAGCAAATTGCCGCACTGGTGTGGCCATCCTACAATGCTGCGCCGAAAGACGGCGTGTCCAGCTGAATTGCGGTCACTGTTGCGGTACAGTGACTCGAACGCGCCGAGATCCGGATGGCACCGAGGTGGTGTCCAGCAAATTGCCGCACTGGTGTGGCCATCCTACAATGCTGCGCCGAAAGACGGCGTGTCCAGCTGAGTTGCGGTCACTGTTGCGGTACAGTGAGTCGAACGCGCCGAGATCTGGATGGCCCCGATGTTGTGTCCAGCAAGTTGCCGCACTGGTGTGGCCATCCTACAATGCTGCGCCGAAAGTCGGCGTGGGGTGCCCCGTTTGCTTATGAGGTGATGTCAGTAGTGGACCGATGTGTGAATAGGTCGGAACCAGCACAAGGCGCCAAGATCCGAACGGCAAGTCCTGGATGTTGAGTGCCTCAGTTGAGAGTTCTGAGCAGTGCTTGTAAGACTATCTGAAGTTTATTATAAGAATCAGAGTAAGTTGAAGACTGTCTGAAGCTTATTTGCACCTTTTGCAGCTTCACTATTGCCCAAGGTGGTGTTCAGCGGAACTTTTTTCCTTTTCCTTTCTGCTTCTTTTCCTACAATCCGTTTCATCTGAAGACACGACCAGGTCCCTGAATGTGTGTAGGGGGACGCTATTGAGTGAATGAAAATGGCGGCTTGTCCAGCTGAATTGCGGTCACTGTTGCGGTACAGTGAGTCGAACGCGCCGAGATCCAGGACCGATGTGTGAATAGGTCGGAACCAGCACAAGGCGCCAAGATTCGAATGGCAAGTCCTGGATGTTGAGTGCCTCAGTTGAGATTTCTGAGCAGTGCTTGTAAGATTGTCTGAAGCTTATTTGCATCTGCTGCAGCTTCACTATTGCCCTTGTGTGGCCAAAGATCGCACATGACATAGGCGGCCGGCTCCCGAGGTCCGGCGGAACTTTTTGCCTTTTCCTTTCTGCTTCTTTTCCTACAATCCGTTTCATCTGAAGACACGACCAGGTCCCTGAATGTGTGCAGGGGGACGCTATTGATTGAATGAAAATGGCGGCTTGACACAAAGCTGACTCAAGCGTTACTGTTGATGCTATACAGACAAAAATTGGTTTTCAGTTTGTACATTCTTCATGTTTTTTTTTTCCATCCAAGTCTGATTAAGAGTTTGTAGAAAAATGGCTTCAGATTTTCCACATACTACTCTTCAACATTCTTCCTAAATGTAACAATGTGAAACTCACTAGGAGAACGGCTGTTTCTGTTTCCTTTCAAAATGCTGCCAACAATATTTTCTGAATGGAAGACACCATCTTGTAGCATAAAGGGCCGAAAGGGGTTCTGGTCTGGCCGATGGTTGGTGGAGACATTTTGACTATATCTTGGACCTGCCCGGCCTCGCCCAAAATGGCGCTGGTATAAATGGGACTCGTAACTCCTTGCCCGCAAATGTATATCTAGAAAATGTTATTGTAAGTGGCCCTGTCCTATTTTAATTACAAAATGTATGTCCACCGATTCCGCAACTGTTAGACACATTAGTTCTTGCAACCTAATGGCCCGCTCGTTACGTTCCTCTACAGTGTAAATGTCTCCTCATCATATACGATTTCAGTTTGCTCCGTGGCCGGCCCACGTGGTTATAGGCCCGTATTTGTATACTGACATTTTCACAATAAAGGTTTTTAAAACAAAACACGGTAGTAGTATTTACATTGGTAAAGTTTTTACTTTTAGTCACTGTTTTCGAATCAGTAAAAGGCAAGTGAAATAAAGCAGTCCAATTACATGACGGATAAAAGGTATAATATGTAGGAACGCAGTAAAGATAAATGGTCAAGGGCAGTTGTGTTTTTCATGTCTGCAACATAAAGTGATCGATAAGAATCTGATAATCAGGCGTATCGGCGACTAAGACAGCAGGCCGAATCTCTTTTACTCAACGGTTCCGTCATGGAAGGAAGAAACGCCCTTTTTCTCGAAAAAGGAATATATTTTACTTGCAAGACAGTTGTAAATTTTCCGGGAAAGTACATTAGCCTGGAATATTATAACATATGTTTGAAAAAAAAATATTCGAAAACAATAAAAAGCGTAATTTTTAGGTCATATGACCAAGCTTTTCATCATTAAATTAACAAAAGTAAAATGAACCAATGAAAAGTTTTATTAACAAGTCACATGACCTGTTATGCTTACGTTACACGCTGCGCGCTGCGCCTCGGATCACTTCCTGGTGCGCTAACGCGGCGTGTCATATAACGCATTACGCGACAACGTAGGTCAAGAATATAGTCAAAATGTCTCCACCAACCAGCGTTCAGAACACAACCCCTTTCAGCAGTCCAAAAAGTTCTGTTAAATGACAACAGAGGGGACAGGCAACAAGAACCATCAGTCAAAGAGGGGAGGGCAAGTTCTTCTCTTCCGGGTCATGTTGGGGCGCTACCGGAACTGATCGAATTGGTAGTCTACAGTGTTTCTGGATGTTTCAGACTAAAGCTGGCGTCAGCATGAGACCACTACCATCTCGTAGCTCCGTCGTGGCCATTCCACGAGCAATCATGGCAGCCGCTCCCCACCAGAAGCCTGCGGGAGTCGGAGGCCCCCAAGACTTTTGTAGAATCTTCACGGCTGAGGGGACGCTTTTCGAGAATGGGACCCAAGCCCTATCAGGGAAGCGTCCGAGTTCCAATGTGTCCCAGGGCCATTTTAGTGGACCAGGCCCAAAACCGAAGAGCCGGCCGCCATTTTGAGAGCCATGTGGCAGCCGCCTATCGCTGCACCGCAAGAGCGGGAGCAACTCAACTACATGGTGAGCGAGACGCTGTAGTCGCAAGAGCGGGCGGTAAACAGCTGAATGGCGGAAGAGGCACAGTGTAGCAAAAGCGGGCGAAATGGCAACTAAAACGGTAAAGGGGCGCCCCACTACAGCTTGTCTTCAGGTGAAACGGATTGTGGGACAAGGTCCAGAATTGAAGAGTCATCAAAAGGCAAAAAGTTCCGCCGGACCCCGGGAGCCGGCCGCCTATGTCGGGGGCGATCTCAGGCTACACCAGTGCTATAAGACTTGGGGAGGGTGTCGGAGCCAAGCGTCTTATCCGAGTCCATGGCCATCACACCGCCCCTCAGGGGCCTCCGTCAAGCTGTTTAGGAAGGTAACATATCACATTGTTTTCTAATGCAGTCAGGTCCACAAACGACACTCACTTACTTTGAGAATAGTGAAGCTGCAGTAGGTGGAAATAAGCTTCAGACAGTGTTACAAGCACTGCTCAGAACTCTTAACTATGGCACCCAACATCCAGAACTTATGCTATTTGAGAATGGCAGTGACATCGAAGCAACTCAGGGACCAAAACCATTAACGTACTTTCACGTATGAAAATCTTACTTGGGGAGGGGGCAGGAGCGAAGCGCCCCCTCCCAGTCAGCGCCACCACACCGTATGTTGAAAATTTGAAGCCATCGTTCTACAAAGTCAACCAAACTTGGATTGAAAAATCTAGAAAAATGTACAAACTGAAAACCAGTTTTGGTCTGCTTAGCATCAGTAGCAACGCTTGAGTCAGCTTTGTGTCAAGCCGGCATTTTGATTCAACAAAGCACAGGCATTGAAAAAGGCTCAAACTCAGAACTCTGAACTATGGCACCCAACATCCAGGAGCTTGCCATCCGGATCTTGGAGCCTTGTGCTGCTTTCGATCTATTCACACATCGGTCCACTACTGACATCATCTTATAAACCAACGTTATGTAAATAGTTTTTTAATAAAATGTTTTACCCTGTTTCTTTGCTGGTGTGTTGTCTATATTTTTAATATTTGCATAGGGTTTGTCATTATTTTGTGCGGGATGGGTGATGGAGCCGAGCTGTCTTGCAGCTCTCATGGTGTGGAGCTCAGTTCATCTCACTATTTTCGTATTTCTCATGAAGGGTTGTTCCTAATATTTCTATTTTAGCGAGGTCAAAAAGAGATCCAATTAGTGGCCTACTGATTTTGCTCGATTACTTTTATTTTTTTACACGATTTTTCACTATCTGCAAAGACTAAACAGAGTATTGCGACTTTGTGCTTGTTTGTAAATAGAGAATGATCCAAAGAGAACCAATTCTAAAACAGTAAATGCTTGGACAACAATCAATCAAATGGAGAGACAAGCAGGCACGACGGATTACAACGGGGGCAAAGGCTTGCGTTAACTACCGTTCACTATCTGCAAAGAGAGAGTACTACTAAGACAAAAGAGGGGAGGGGGGGTGCAGCGTTCAAAGCACATCAGCGTGCATAAATACGAAAATGTTTTTATCTATCACGTACTTGACATTTTAAAGCTTTTCATATTTGCTATTAAAAAACCAATGAAATTCACAGAAAAAACCATAGGTTATAGTGGATATATAGTTAGGAATTTGCATTTACAAAACCTTGAAAATTCAATGAAAAAACCATTGGTTTTAGGCCATATATAGTTAGGGATTTGCATTTACAAAACCTTATTTTACTCGCATAAAACCATTGAAATTCCATATATAGTTATAAGCGCTAACTATATATCGCGCACCCGCAATCCACTGCTGATGATGTCACATATTACATCATTCATGACATGGTCAGTGACATCACTGATGACATCACTGATGACATCTCAAATGACATCACTGATGACATCACTGAAGACATCTCAAATGACATCACTGATGACATCTCATTTGACATTACTTATCACATCACTGATGACATCATTCATATGATAATACAATGAACCTCTTCCGACTCTAATATAACCTCAGATACAATCAGTGTAAACAGACACTCACAGACTGTCACTCATCCATGGAGTTACTCACACACCTAGTCAGTCATGCAAAGAATCAATCACACCTCCATTTCCTCAACTATACAGTTATACCCACCTTACATATTCAAACATATACTAACACATATTTACTCTCTTATACAATTCCTGATACAAGTTTACAATGATCCAAACAGCCACTCACACATTCACTGGCTCTTATGCACAGTTATTTATATATGTCAACTCTCACATGTACTGTGTTTTACATATGTACTTACTTTGACATGTAGCACTGAGATATCCATTCACTCACCAATACACTCATGCACACAGTCAACCGCCCATACAGCTGTTTCCACATGCACTTTTGAACCCATACATCTAGTGAATCAACTGCTCACACATCTATGCACAGAGTCACACACCTCCCAGTCACCCACACACACACACTCAGTCTCCCATACAAATACGTGGGCAACCAATCAATAACCCAAATAGTTACTTATATAGCTACTGATCAACACAAGCAGCACTTTACAGAACAACAGACATAATGATGCACAAATTAAGACAGTTTAGTCACTAACCCATGCACTCAGTGAGACACATTTAATCACTCACTCATACAGTCAGTCATGCACCTACTAAATCCTTCATCCAGACACTTATACATCCACTCATTCTTCAATATGTAAGACATATTTTAACTTTACAGAAACATACAGTCACTGGGTGTTGTCATCAGTGATGTCATCAGTGATGTCATTTGAGATGTCATCAGTGATGTCATCAGTGATGTCACTGACCATGTCATGAATGATGTAATATGTGACATCATCAGCAGTGGATTGCGGGTGCGCGATATATAGTTAGCGCTTATAACTATATATGGAATTTCAATGGTTTTATGCGAGTAAAATAAGGTTTTGTAAATGCAAATCCCTAACTATATATGGCCTAAAACCAATGGTTTTTTCATTGAATATATATATATATATATATATATATATATATATATATATATATATATATATGACAGGAACTCCTCCCAAAACCGAAGAAGCAGAGGCCACAGCGGGGATAGCGTTGGAGATGCTTTTATTTAGCGGAATCGGCATGATGCATTTCGGCCTGACACGGCCTTCCTCGGATGCCTTACAACAATGCTCCTGTAGACTGGTTCACCCATAAGTACTCTCCCCGCCACTGTGTCATTGGTTCAGGCTCGCCACACCCCCTCTGAATTCCGCTCACTGCTTGCAGGTAGTTGAAACTACAAGCCCCAGAATCCATTGTCCAGGTAAGTGCTGCCTTGGAGTGTTCACAAATGAATTGGCGATTTGTGGCAGAGTCTGCAAGGGCCAACATAGTCAAAATGCAGGAAAATTAAAAGCTGAGCATCTCCTCCGGTCCCCTTTCCGTTCTCACCTCACATTCACAGGAGTTCGCCAGGTAAGGGATGAAGGAGTCAGTACTAATTCCCATCCGACGTGAAGTCACGGCCCGCTGTGCAGCCGCCCTGGATATTTCTGTGTTTGGAGGCAGACCCGGGACTTTTGCAATACCTTGCACCAACGAGAACTGCCGTAGCAGACACCAGAAAAGCCCGGGCCTTTTGGTAGAACGGGGCCTCTGAAGCGCGTCTCTGGACACCGCGCACAACATGACAGGAACTCCTCCCAAAACCGAAGAAGCAGAGGCCACAGCGGGGATAGCGTTGGAGATGCTTTTATTTAGCGGAATCGGCATGATGCATTTCGGCCTGACACGGCCTTCCTCGGATGCCTTACAACAATGCTCCTGTAGACTGGTTCACCCATAAGTACTCTCCCCGCCACTGTGTCATTGGTTCAGGCTCGCCACACCCCCTCTGAATTCCGCTCACTGCTTGCAGGTAGTTGAAACTACAAGCCCCAGAATCCATTGTCCAGGTAAGTGCTGCCTTGGAGTGTTCACAAATGAATTGGCGATTTGTGGCAGAGTCTGCAAGGGCCAACATAGTCAAAATGCAGGAAAATTAAAAGCTGAGCATCTCCTCCGGTCCCCTTTCCGTTCTCACCTCACATTCACAGGAGTTCGCCAGGTAAGGGATGAAGGAGTCAGTACTAATTCCCATCCGACGTGAAGTCACGGCCCGCTGTGCAGCCGCCCTGGATATTTCTGTGTTTGGAGGCAGACCCGGGACTTTTGCAATACCTTGCACCAACGAGAACTGCCGTAGCAGACACCAGAAAAGCCCGGGCCTTTTGGTAGAACGGGGCCTCTGAAGCGCGTCTCTGGACACCGCGCACAACATGACAGGAACTCCTCCCAAAACCGAAGAAGCAGAGGCCACAGCGGGGATAGCGTTGGAGATGCTTTTATTTAGCGGAATCGGCATGATGCATTTCGGCCTGACACGGCCTTCCTCGGATGCCTTACAACAATGCTCCTGTAGACTGGTTCACCCATAAGTACTCTCCCCGCCACTGTGTCATTGGTTCAGGCTCGCCACACCCCCTCTGAATTCCGCTCACTGCTTGCAGGTAGTTGAAACTACAAGCCCCAGAATCCATTGTCCAGGTAAGTGCTGCCTTGGAGTGTTCACAAATGAATTGGCGATTTGTGGCAGAGTCTGCAAGGGCCAACATAGTCAAAATGCAGGAAAATTAAAAGCTGAGCATCTCCTCCGGTCCCCTTTCCGTTCTCACCTCACATTCACAGGAGTTCGCCAGGTAAGGGATGAAGGAGTCAGTACTAATTCCCATCCGACGTGAAGTCACGGCCCGCTGTGCAGCCGCCCTGGATATTTCTGTGTTTGGAGGCAGACCCGGGACTTTTGCAATACCTTGCACCAACGAGAACTGCCGTAGCAGACACCAGAAAAGCCCGGGCCTTTTGGTAGAACGGGGCCTCTGAAGCGCGTCTCTGGACACCGCGCACAACATGACAGGAACTCCTCCCAAAACCGAAGAAGCAGAGGCCACAGCGGGGATAGCGTTGGAGATGCTTTTATTTAGCGGAATCGGCATGATGCATTTCGGCCTGACACGGCCTTCCTCGGATGCCTTACAACAATGCTCCTGTAGACTGGTTCACCCATAAGTACTCTCCCCGCCACTGTGTCATTGGTTCAGGCTCGCCACACCCCCTCTGAATTCCGCTCACTGCTTGCAGGTAGTTGAAACTACAAGCCCCAGAATCCATTGTCCAGGTAAGTGCTGCCTTGGAGTGTTCACAAATGAATTGGCGATTTGTGGCAGAGTCTGCAAGGGCCAACATAGTCAAAATGCAGGAAAATTAAAAGCTGAGCATCTCCTCCGGTCCCCTTTCCGTTCTCACCTCACATTCACAGGAATGTAAATGCAAATCCCTAACTATATATGGCCTAAAACCAATGGTTTTTTCATTGAATATATATATATATATATATATATATATATATATATATATATATATATATATATATATATATATATTTATATATATATTTATATATATATTACCTACTGGCGGCCGCCAGTAGGTAGTTATAGTTAGGACCTAGTTTCCATAGGAAATCCTCAACATTCTATTTGGAATAACTTTGGCCCTGGTGGATGAGTCTTTGCGAATTTCTCAAAGAAGATGGCTCGGTCCGCTGCGCTCCTTCCCTGAAAGTTTGGGGGGGATTGGTCAAGTGGGGGCTGAGATATAAGGGGGGTCCCAAAACGTGTTTTCTCCATGTTATTTTCCATAGGACCTTTAGACTCGGCTACAGGTCGAACGGCTGAATGGATTTATAAGAAATTTGCCAAAACTGTAGAGTCTTGTTCGCAGATTACGCTTTTTTTGGTATGGTGTAAATCCGTTCAGTAGTTGTTGAGAAAATTAAAGTTAAAGTCAATTATATATCTATAGGCGCGCACACGTGCGCGCACCCAAGCGGCTTCGCGTGAGCGGAATTTTTTTTTGCTGCGTGACGTCTGTTAACGTTCGATTCGAAGGAAATCAGGAAGTTTTGTCTGCCATTTTGTCACTGCGAGTAAATATATTGTTCATTTCAAAGCGTTGAAACATGGAAAGGGGAGAAGGTAGAGATTGTCTTGCTGCGTAGGTTTTCTCGGGGTGTGCAGTAAGGCCCTTGAGCGCGAAAATATATATTTTTTTCGGGAAAAAAAATAACGGGGTGCGCGCACCCGGTCGCGCACACCAATTCACAAGAGTGTGAAAATGGAGATAAATCAGAAGTTTAAGTGCTTAGATATAAGGTGGCTCTGAAAAGAGCCCTTGTGTTAATTGAGTTTTTTCTGCATTTATATGTAAGTACCGATGCAGAGCCTGATGTTGCAGAGGAAGATTCTGTTTCCCTCATCCGTGAAATGAACACCATCTCTCCTATAGATGTCTTGCATGTGGTAACGCAAGTCGTTGTGGTAAATAGAACCCATGCTATAATCTCTGAGGAATGCAGAAACAGATTTATTTACATGTCTCCTTGCTTTCTCAATTTGTGCACAATGTTGATTGGACCAATTCCATTTCTGTCTTTAGCATATATTGGAATATACCAAGGCAGTTCGAGGAAAAAGTGTCATCAATTGTTGAAAGGTGTCTTTTAGGTGTCTTTTAGAAGCATTTCCAGACCTACCTCAGTCAATGTGCCTAGATCGTTCCCACCACAGTGCACAATTATAAGGTGTGGTTCTGGGAGATGCATAAAAGTTTTCACCAATGGAATTAATTGGTGACATCTCAATCCTCTTTGGCCAATCCACGTTATTTGCACATTTGGTAAATCAAGGTTGGAAATTCGTCTGCTTGGTGCATATTTTCCAGTCCAGTGAATATAGCTGTGTCCTAAAAGCCAAACCTTCATTTTCAAGGCAGATGCACTCGTACTCCGATGGGTTCTGGAAGTGGAATGGCAGTTAGAAGCTGAAAGTCAGGATAAAAAAATGGATGAGGCTTGGTGTGGTTGAAAAACAAAAAATGATTGGTTGATTCTAATACGTGAAGATTGAAGACTACGTTGCATGTTAATGTTATGTAAAACTAAAAGTACTATTGGGTGTGAAAAAAATGACATGTAACAGAGCTGTGGATAGGCAGGTGTTTCTGGAGGGAAAACAGTGTTGTTACTTTGCTGTAGAACGTTGAGATATGAACTTTTGACCTGTGCCTTCAGCCAGGTGCAGAATGAGGTGTTACCATGGAAACAGCCAGAGATGGCAGTGGGTGATGGGTGACTTTTATGTGACATTGAAAATATTGTGAGGGAGAACCAACTGAAATGTAAATGCTTACGTTACGCGCTCCGCGCCGCGCCCCGGATTGCTTCCGGGAAGCTGCGCTTCGCGCCTCGCGCACCGGAGCACTTCCAGGTGCGCTAACGCGGCGCGTCATATGACGGATTACGCAACAACGCGATACGTCGTTGGGGCTCCACCGGAACTGATCGAATTGGTAGTCTACAGTGTTTCTGGATGTTTCAGACTGAAGCTGGCGTCAGCATGAGAGCACCCCGTGGCTACGTCGTGGCCATTCCGCGAGCAATCATGGCAGTCGCTCCCCACCGGAAGTCTGCAGGAGTCGGGGGCCTCGGTGACTCTTGTAGAATCTTCAAGGCTGAGGGGACGCTTTTGGGAATGGGGCTCATGCCCTAGCAGTCAAGCGTCCGAGTTCCAGGGTTGCCCAGAGCCATCCTTGCAGGCCAGGCCCAAGTCTGTGGAGCCGACCGCCATTTCCTGAGCTCCGTGGCAGCCGCCTGTTGCTGTATCGGAAGAGTGGGTGCAATTCAGCCGGATGGCGGGTGAGACGCTGTAATAGCAAGAGCAGGCGTAATTCAGCTGGCCGAGCGAGGCACTGTGCCGCAGGAGCAGGCGCAACTCAGCTGGCCGAGTGAAGCGCTGGGGTGTAGCTAAGAAACCTCCACCTGGTGAGGTGGGAGAGGCTCGTTCGCGCCGCCTCTCCCTTCCAGTGCACCCCACGCCGTCTCCTGGCGCAGGTATATGTGATGGTCGGACCAGGGCACCGCAGGACGTGTCTTCAGGTCACACGGATTGTGGGACAAGGTCCAGAATGGACGAGGCATCAAAAGGCAACAAGTTCCGCCTGACCCCGGGAGCCGGCCGCCTATGTCGGGGGCGATCTCAGGCCATACCAGGGGAACAAGACTTGGGGAGGGGGCAGGAGCCAAGCACCCCCTCCGAGTCCGCGTTTCTTGGACCCTGAAGTATGGCACTCAACATCCAGAACTTATGACATTTGTGCAAGGCAGGGACATCGAAGCTTCTCAGGGACCAAGCATATCCAGAGTCCTTCCTACAGAAGGTGGTGGGGGTGGCGGCATTAGTAAGGCATCCCCCCACACAACTTGTCGGACCCTGAAGTATGGCACTCAACATCCAGAACTTATGACATTTGTGCAAGGCAGGGACATCGAAGCCTCTCAGGGACCAAGCATATCCAGAGTCCTTCCTACAGAAGGTGGTGGGGGTGGCGGCATTAGCAAGGCATCCCCCCACACAACTTGTCGGACATCACCTCTGGATGTACTGGGTGTTCAATTTCAGAATTGAAACTACTAAGAAGCAATTAGAAGTGTTGTTTTCATGTTGCAGTAGGCTGCCATGTAAATAGTTATTTAATACAACGTTTTACCCTGTTACTTTGCTGGTGTGTTGTATATATTTATAATATTTGCATAGTGTTTGTCGTTATTTTGGGCGGGGTGGGCGGCGAGGCTGAGCTGTCTTGCAGCTATCATGGCGTCGAGCTCGGTTCCTCTCACTAGTTTCATGTTTTTTCTAACGATTTATATGTTATAGTTTGCTAGCACGATACAGCGGATAGTCCGCATTTTATATATATGTCCTTTTTATTAGGGGGGTCCTCCGGTGGAGTCGGACGATCTACCTCTAATAAACGGTCCGGGTTGAACCAACTACCAACAAACGGGGCAGAGATAGGCATGACGGGTTACAAAGGGGACAAAAGTGTGCACTACCTATCCTTCACTATCTGCAAAAACTAAACAGAGTATTGCGACTCTGTGCTTATTTGTGAACAGAGAATGACCCAAAGAGAACCAATTTCGAACAATCATAGGCTATTGGCAGTGGGCAGAGAGGCCATGACACAGAAAATGGCTGTTACTTACGTGCATGATGGGGCCTAAAAGGGACTAGATGGCGTGGCCACTGTTTCGTGACTTTCACTTTACTTTTAACAGTGGCTGTGGTGAACATAAATGAACGCCGCTTATGTATACCTAATTTTAGTCATTTTCCACAAAAAAGCTTTTGATATTTGCTATTAAAAAACCAAAGAAATTCACTGAAAAAACCATAGGTTATAGACCATATATAGTTAGGAATTAGCATTTACAAAATCTTGAAAAATCACTGAAAAAACCATAGGTTACAGACCATATATAGTTAAATATCTGAAGTCCATCTCTGCACTCGATGGAGATACAGGTCGTCGATTAGAAGATGTGCTGGCCACCTCTAATGGTAATAGCGTGGCCAGGGCTCTTGTCGTTGCCTCTGCAAATTGCACAGGGTGCACTTGTTTGACATGCCGCACCATGGTATGTATGGAAAAGGAGTATTTTTTTGCTGGATTTCTTCTTGAGAGAACCAAGTCACATATCGTGCAGGTTACTTTTGGTGCATTCACTTTCTTTTGATCTTCAGGATAAGTGAAAAATTGCCAGATGAAAGATTTATTTTTTCTTATTAAAGGTAGTCGATCATTTTGGTCAGATTCGGAAGATGAATGAGATACGGTAGCCATTTCACCAAAGTCTTCCGAAAGATGTAGGACGTTGTTCTCTCTTGAGAGTAGAAAAGATAGTGAGGGAAGTGGGTGGAGTGCTGCGTATAAATTCCAGAATTGAAACTATTAAGAACCAATTGAAAGTGTTGTTTTCATGTTGCAGCAGGCTGCCATGTAAATAGTTTTTTAATAAAACGTTTTACCCTGTTACTTTGCTGGTGTGTTGTATATCTTTATAATATTTGTCGTTATTTTGGGTGGGGTGGGCGGCGGAGCCGAGCTGTCTTGCAGCCATCATGGCGTCGAGCTCGGTTCCTCCCACTAGTTTCATATTTCTCATGAGGGGTTGTTCCTAATTTTTCTATTTTAGCAAGGTCAAAAAGAGATCCCATCAGTGGCCTACTGATTTTGCTCGATTCCTTTTGTTTTTTCTAACGATTTATATGTTATAGTTTGCTAGCACGATACAGCGGCTAGTCCGCATTTTATATATATGTCCTTTTTATTAGGGGTGTCCTCCGGTGGAGTCGGACGATCTACCTCTAATAAACGGTCCGGGTTGAACCAACTACCATCCTGATTTTGTATATCTTCTGAGCTGGATTTAAGCACACAATTGTTAAAGTATGAAACGTTTTATATTTCTAAAAAAAATACCAAGGTGTGTACATCCGGTAACGCACGAAAGTTTAAAAAGACATTCGGCTCCATTTACTGAAAAGTTTCATAAGAATAAAAAAGAAGTCTAGGTACAGTCTCTTTGACGTACTATAAGTTCTTTGAGGGGTGTATGAAGAAATTCAATAAGTTCAAATTGCAAAGTTTTCACGAAATATATAGGCAGGTGCGCGCACTCGGTCGCGCACGAAAGCCTGGAAATGCGATATCCATTTTATTGACAACTGTTGCCGAGAGTGCGCACACCGGGTCGCGCACGAAAGTTTAGTAAGGCTATTTTTATTTACAGACAAATTTTAATGTGTTTAAAAAAGGCAAGGTACAGACTTTCGAATTCTGTATCGCTTTACAAGGAGTCTCTATGCAACTTGAACAGTGAAGAAAACAGCTTGTTTTCGAAAAAAATATTGCCAGAACTTTATTGACAAAAGTATAGGATGCATACACGACATATTTCTGAATTAGCATTTTAAAAACCAATGAAATTCACAGAAAAAACCATAGGTTTTACACACGTTATAGTTAGGAAGTAGCATTTAAAAAACCTATGAAATTCACTGAAAAAAACATAGGTTTGACACATTTTATAGTTAGCTGGAAATTTTACTGATATAAAACCAATGAAATTCCACGTTATAGTTAGTTGGACTCACTATAACTTGCGCGTGCAATGCACTGCTGATGACGTCACATATTACATCACTCATGACATGGTCAGTGACATCACTCATGACATCACTGATGACACCATCCAGTGAATATGTGTCTTTCTGAAAAATAAATATTAGTGAGTAATGTTTAAATATTTAAATATATATATTAGTGTTTCACTTTTTGTATAAGTGGCTACATGTGTTGGTAAGTAGCTCCATGCGTATGTATATGGGTTATTAGATGTTTCTCTTAGTATCAGTATGAGTGTCTATATGGTTTGGTGGGGCCGAGAAAAAAGGGGGGTCCCAAAACGCGTTTTTCCCATGTTAATTTCCATAGGGCCTTTGGCCTCACTTTTAGCTCGAACGGCTGAATGGATTTGCACGAAACTTGGCAAAATTGTAGGGACTGTTAGCCCGATATGCCTTTGCTAGGTCTCAATATATGTGCTCCAGTGGATTTTGAGAAATTAACGTTCAAAACAAGATATATATCTGTAACAGCGCACCGGGCTGCGCTCCGGTCCGCTTACTTTTCGCGAAACGGAACTTTGCGATGCGAAGCTGATTGGCTCCCCGGTGTCTGTCAACATTCTAAACAGTCCGAAGCGGCTGCCATCTTATCTCTCGGTAGGATCGAGAGAGAAGAAGAGGTGAAAAACGAAGGGGGAATTTAATGAAAGGGGGCAAGGTATACCCCTCTTGACCCCCTAGGAATGTTGTTGGGGTTATTAAAGGGTCCCGTGGGGAAAATAAAAAAATATATATTTTTCACGGTAGAAGCGCTTCACGGGCCGCGAACCGGGTCGCAAACTGGTAGCGAAACGGGAATTTGCCATTTTGTGTTTCGTTTTAATTAAATTACTAGGTATAAGGGGGGGCGGGAGACGTATCCTAATCCCTTATGTTTTCTGAGGGTGGCTGAGGAGGCTCATATATGTTGATACATGTCTTCCAGCGGCTGTGCGTGAGCTTTTTTTTTTTTTTGCTGTGTGATGTCTGTTAACGTTCGATTCGATGGAAATCAGGAAGTGTTGACCGCCAATTTGTCAGTGCGATAAAATATTTTGTTATAAATGAATCCTTATTGATAAACATTGTCTGCGCCATCTTGCCTTTTTTCCAATGCCACAATTTTGTCGTGCACGGCAGCCATTTTAGATGCCAGGCCGGTCCCTGGCTATCACCTAGCCCTGCGGATGTAGTTTATGGCCCCAGCTGTAGAGAATCCAGACATGCTAACCCTCCCGATTCAGGCGTGAGACTACTGATTTCAGTGCTAGTCTCCCGCCTCCCGATTTCTGCAAGCAAAAACCCGGGGGCATATTACCAACAACTAGCGATAATTTTTGTCTCTAACTTGTTTAGAGACAAAAATTATCGCCGCACATCGGCGATTTTTATCGCAGATAAACCTTGCTATTAGCAAGGTTTATCGCAAATGCGATAAAAAACGGCCGCAATGCATGAATATCGCTGAAAAGTCAGCGATATTCATGCATTATCGAGCAAATGCTCTTAGCCATGTTATCCACCTCCCATTGGATAACATGGCTAAGAACTGCTCAGGGCAGGTGTTAGCTTTTTGAGATATTCACGCTTAGCGCGAATATCTCCAAAAGTTGGTAATAGGAGATAGCGATGTTAGGAACTGTTTCCAGTCGCTAACATCTTGGCACGCCCACTTTGCATGTCATTAGTGATAAATATCACTGACATGCAAAGCGGGGCCCAAGATGGTCGCTATCTCCTTTTAGCTGTCACTAACTGGTGTTAGCGACAGCTTGGTAATAGGGAGATAATTTTATCTCCGCTTTCTTGGCTTTTAAAGCCAAAAAAGCGGAGATAAACCCCCTTGATAATATGCCCCACGATTCCTCTGGGGTTTCAGCTGACAAGGCTTGGTATTGTGTTACGTGGTAATTCTTCCAGGAAACGTCAGAGGGTCGATGCAGGGTTTCTAGAAGGGGTGATAAACCATTTAAGCCTCATGAACAAGCGCATGGTCTTTTAAAGATCTGTGAAGTACTCGGGGCGGCGGTGTGTCCTCTTTCAGGAGCGGGCGGGCGGGGGGGGGGGCACTGCCAGCAACTTGCCAGGCCAGGCAGTGTTCAACACTTGCATCACCCTTTCTCTGCCTGCTATTGCGCTCCATGCTTCGGAAAGGTAAGAAAAAGAACGTGCATTTGAGTTTGAAATGTTCGATCCTGTAGCAGTACACTTGCAAAGCCCACACATGACAATAACCCGATTCAAGGCCCCATTCACCCGATTTTTTAAAAATATATAGCACTCCAACAAAGTGGGATTATAAAACTTTATTAACTTTTAAATATAACGAACGGAACAAAAACTGTAACAAACATTTAAACATTTTTGACAAAAAAAAGCAACAATGGTCAGAAGCTGTCTTTTGTGCGAATAGTCCCAAGGCAGCACAACGTGCTGAGTTCTGGACGGCACCCAGGTGATGTCACCTGGGTGCCGCACTGGTTTTTGGGAACCTACAATGCAGCTCAGAAAAACAGCGTGGGGCGTCCCGGGTGGTGCGGGGGGAGGCCTCGTCAGTAGCGGTCTGTTGTGCGAATAGTCCTAAGGCAGCAGAACGCGCTGAGATGTGGATGGCACACAGGTGATGTCCAGTAAACTGCCGCACTGGTTTTGGTATCCTACAATGCTGCTCCGAAAATTGGCGTGGGGCGGCCCGGGGGGGGGGGGGCGTGGGGGAGGCGGCGTGAACGGGCCTCCCCAGGTGGCGGCCATCCAGCTGAGTTGCGCCCGCTCTTGCGGCTACAGCGTCTCGCTCACCATGTAGTTGAGTTGCTCCCACTCTTGCAGTGCAGCGATAGGCGGCTGCCACAGGACTCTTAAAATGGCGGCCGGCTCTTCGGTTTTGGGCCTGGTCCACTAAAATGGCCCTGGGACACCTTGGAACTCGGACGCTTACCTGCTAGGGCTTGGTCTCCATTCTCGAAAGCGTCCCCTCAGCCGTGAAGATTCTACAAAAGTCTTGGGGGCCCTCGACTCCTGCAGGCTTCCGGTGGGGAGCGGCTGCCATGATTGCTCGCGGAATGACCACGACGGAGCCACGAGATGGTGGTGCTCTCATGGTGACGCCAGCTTCAGTCTGAATCATCCAGAAACAAGGTGGGGCTTTCATCGTTTGGGGAAAAAAAATGTTCTAAACCAATGAAAAGTGTTATTTTTAGGTCATATGACCAAGCCTTCCATCTTTAGGAAACCAAAAGTAAAATGAACCAATGAAAAGTTTTATAAACAAGTCACATGACCTGTTATGCGGCATAGGGCTACAAAAAGCGTAGAAAATCCGTTGGCACGTGAGGCGGCGTCAGTAGCGGACCGGTGTGCGAATAGGCCGAAGGCAGCACAACGCGCCGAGATCCGGATGGCACCGAGTTAGTGTCCAGCAAGTTGCTGCACTGGTGTGGCTATCCTACAATGCTGTGCAGAAAGACGGCGTGTCCAGCTGAGTTCCGGTCACTTTTGTGGTACAGTGACTCGTACGCGCCGAGATCCGGATGGCACCGAGGTGGTGTCCAGCAAGTTGCCGCACTGGTGTGGCCATCCTACAATGCTGCGCCGAAAGACGGCGTGTCCAGCTGAGTTCCGGTCACTTTTGCGGTACAGTGACTCGAACGCGCCGAGATCCGGATGGCACCGAGGTGGTGTCCAGCAAGTTGCCGCACTGGTGTGGCCATCCTACAATGCTGCGCCGAAAGTCGACGTGGGGTGCCCCGTTGGCTTATGAGGTGATGTCAGTAGTGGACCGATGTGTGAATAGGTCGGAACCAGCACAAGGCGCCCTGCACTGTTGAGCCTTTTTCAATGCCTGTTTTTTGTTGTTTCCCCTCCATCAAAAACAAAAAAAAAATATAAAACTGTGCAAAAATACAAAAAAATCAAAAAATGTTTAGAAAAGCAGTGCTTGTAAGACTGTCTGAAGCTCTTTTGCACCTGCTGCAGCTTCACTATTGCCCTGGTGTGGCCAAAGATCGCCCATGACATAGGCGGCCGGCTCCCGAGGTCCGGCGGAACTTTTTTCCTTTTCCTTTCTGCTTCTTGTCCCACAATCCGTTTCACCTGAAGACACGACCAGGTTCCTGAATGTGTGCAGGGGGACGCTATTGATTGAATGAAAATGGCGGCTTGACACAAAGCTGACTCAAGCGTTGCTGTTGATGCTATACAGACAAAAATTGGTTTTCAGTTTGTACATTCTTCAGGATTTTTTTTTCCATCCAAGGCTGATTGAGAGTTTGTAGAAAAATGGCTTCAGATTTTCCACATATTACTCTTCAACATTCTTCCTAAATGTAACAATGTGAGACTCACTAGGAAAACGGCTGTTTATCTTTCCTTTCAAAATGCTGCCAACAATATTTTCTGAATGGAAGACACCATCTTGTAGCATAAAGGGCCGAAAGGGGTTCTGGTCTGGCCGATTGTTGGTGGAGACATTTTGACTATATCTTGGACCTGCCCGGCCTCGCCCAAAATGGCGCCGGTATAAATGGGACTCGTAACTCCTTGTTGTGTACTGGTTGAACAACCTTGATATCACGAGATATGAATGCAGTTTTGATGCTCATGGCGGGCGGGGACGAGAATTGATTGAATATTTCTACATCCCTATTGATATTAAGTTCTGATGTGTTATTTATTACTGTACTATTGAAAGTTCGAATTAACGTCACCCATGGTACTTGCACGCAAATGTATATCTAGATAACTTTTTTGTAAGTGGCCCTGTCGTATTTTAATTACAAAATGTACGTCCACCGATTCCGCAACTGTTAGACATCTTAGTTCTTGCAACCTAATGGCTCGCTCAATACGTTCCTCTATAATGTAAATGTCTCCTCATCAAATACGATTTCAGTTTGCTCCGTGGCCAGCCCACGTGGTTATAGGCCCGTATTTGTATACTGACATTTTCACAATAAAGGTTTTTAAAACAAAACATGGTAGTAGTATTTACATTGGTAAAGTTTTTACTTTTAGTCACTGTTTTCGAATCAGTAAAAGGCAAGTGAAATAAAGCAGTCCAATTACATGACGGATAAAAGGTATAATATGTAGGAACGCAGTAAAGATAAATGGTCAAGGGCAGTTGTGTTTTCCACTTGTGCAACATAAAGTGATCGATAAGAATCTGATAATCAGGCGTATCGGCGACTAAGACAGCAGGCCGAGTCTCTTTTACTCAACGGCTCCGTCATGGAACGAAGAAACGCCCTTTTTCTCGAAAAAGGAATATATTTTACTTGCAGGACAGTTGTAAATTTTCCGGGAAAGTACATTAGCCTGGAATATTATAACATATATGTTTAAAAAAAAATAATGTTCGAAACCAATAAAAAGCGTAATTTTTAGGTCATATGACCAAGCTTTTCATCATTAAAATAGCAAAAGTAAAATGAACCAATGAAAAGTTTTATTAACAAATCACATGACCTGTTATGCTTACTTTACGCGCTGCGCGCCGCGCCCCGGATCACTTCCGGGTGCGCTAACGCGGCGTGTCATATAACGCATTACGCGACAACGTAGGTCAAGAATATAGTCAAAATGTCTCCACCAACCAGCGTTCGGAACACAACCCCTTTCAGCAGTCCAAAAAGTTCTGTTAAATGACAACAGAGGGGACAGGCAACAAGAACCATCAGTCAAAGAGGGGAGGGCAAGTTCTTCTCTACCGGGTCATGTTGGGGCGCTACCGGAACTGATCGAATTGGTAGTCTACAGTGTTTCTGGATGTTTCAGACTAAAGCTGGCGTCAGCATGAGAGCACTACCATCTCGTAGCTCCGTCGTGGCCATTCCACGAGCAGACATGGCAGCCGCTCCCCACCAGAAGCCTGCGGGAGTCGGGGGCCCCCAAGACTTTTGTAGAATCTTCACGGCTGAGGGGACGCTTTCGAGAATGGGACCCAAGCCCTATCAGGGAAGCGTCCGAGTTCCAAGGTGTCCCAGGGCCATTTTAGTGGACCAGGCCCAAAACCGAAGAGCCGGCCGCCATTTTGAGAGTCCTGTGGCACCCGCCTATCGCTGCACCGCAAGAGCGGGAGCAACTCAACTACATGGTGAGCGAGACGCTGTAGTTGCAAGAGCGGGCGGTAAACAGCTGAATGGCGGAAGAGGCACAGTGTAGCAAAAGCGGGCGGAATGGCAACTAAAACGGTAAAGGGTCGCCCCACTACAGCGTGTCTTCAGGTCAAACGGATTGTGGGACAAAGTCCAGAATAGAAGAGTCATCAAAAGGCAAAAAGTTCCGCCGGACCCCGGGAGCCGGCCGCCTATGTTGGGGGCGATCTCAGGCTACACCAGTGCTATAAGACTTGGGGAGGGGGTCGGAGCCAAGCGTCTTCTCCGAGTCCGTGCCATCACACCGCCCCTCGGGGGCCTCCGTTAAGCGGTTTAGGGAGGTACCATATAACATTGTTTTCAAATGCAGTCAGGTCCACAAACGACCCTCACTTACTTTGAGAATAGTGAAGCTGCAGTAGGTGGAAATAAGCTTCAGACAGTCTTACAAGCACTGCTTTTCTAAACATTTTTTGATTTTTTTGTATTTTTGCACAGTTTTATATATTTTTTTTGTTTTTGATGGAGGGGAAACAACAAAGCACAGGCATTGAAAAAGGCTCAAACTCAGAACTCTGAACTATGGCACCCAACATCCAGGACTTGCCATCCGGATCTTGGCGCCTTGTGCTGCTTTCGACCTATTCACACATCGGTCCACTACTGACATCATCTCATAAACCAACGTAATGTAAATAGTTATTTAATAAAATGTTTTACCCTGTTACTTCGCTGGTGTGTTGTCTATATTTTTAATATTTGCATAAGGTTTGTCGTTATTTTGGGCGGGGTGGGTGACGGAGCCGAGCTGTCTTGCAGCCCTCATGGTGTGGAGCTCAGTTCATCTCACTATTTTCGTATTTCTCATGAAGGGTTGTTCCTAATGTTTCTATTTTAGCGAGGTCAAAAAGAGATCCAATTAGTGGCCTACTGATTTTGCTCGATTACTTTTATTTTTTTACACGATTTTTCACGATTTTTTACTATCTGCAAAGACTAAACAGAGTATTGCGACTTTGTGCTTGTTTGTAAATAGAGAATGAACCAAAGAGAATCAATTGTAAAACAGTAAATGCTTGGATAACAATCAATCAAATGGAGAGACAAGCAGGCACGACGGATTACAACAGGGGTAAAGGCCTGCGTTAACTACTCTTCACTATCTGCAAAGAGAGAGTACTACTAAGAGAAAAGAGGGGAGGGGGGCAGCGTTCAAAGCACATCAGCGTGCATAAACACGAAAAAGTTTTTACCTATCACGTACTTGACATTTTACAGCTTTTGATATTTGCTATTAAAAAACCAATGAAATTCACTGAAAAAACCATAGGTTATAGGCCATATATAGTTAGGAATTTGCATTTACAAAACCTTGAAAATTCACTGAAAAAACCATTGGTTATAGACCATATATAGTTAGGGATTAGCCTTTTCAAAACCTTATTTTACTCACACAAAACCATTGAAATTTCATATATAGTTAGTTCCACTAACTATATATCGCGCACCCGCAATCCACTGCTGATGATGTCACATATTACATCATTCATGACATGGTTAGTGACATCACTGATGACATCTCAAATGACATCACTGATGACATCTCAAATGACATCACTGATGACATCTCAAATGACATCACTGATAAAATCAGTGATAACATCTCATTTGACATGACTGATCACATCACTGATGATATCATTCATGTGATAATACCATGAACCTCTTCAGACTCTAATATAACCTTAGATACAATCAGTGTAAACAGACAGTCACAGACTGTCACTCATCCATGGAGTTACTCACACACCTAGTCAGTTATGCAAAAAATCAATCACACCTCCATTTTCTCAACTATACAGTTATACACACCTTACTTATTCAAACATATACTAACACATATTTACTTTACTCTCTTATACAATCCCTGATACATGTTCACAATGATCCATACAGCCACTCACACATTCACTGGCTCTTATGCACAGTTATTTATATATGTCAGCTCTCACATGTACTGTGTTTTACATATGTACTTACTTTGACATGTAGCACTGAGATATCCATTCACTCACTAATACACTCATGCACAGTCAACCGCCCATACAGCTGTTTCCACATGCACTTTTGAACCCATACATATAGTGAATCAACTACTCACACATCTATGTACAGAGTCACACACCTCCCAGCCACCCATACACACACACTCAGTTTCCCATACAAATACTTGGACAACCAATGAATAACCCATACAGTTACTCATATAGCTACTGATCAACATATGCAGCAGTTTGTAGAACAACAGATATAATGATGCACAAATTAAAACAGTTTAGTCACTAACCCATGCACTCAGTGAGACACATTTAATCACTCACTCATACAGTCAGTCATGCACCTACTAAATCCTTCATCCAGACACTTATACATCCACTCATTCTTCAATATGTAAGACATATTTTAACTTTACAGAAACATACAGTCACTGGATGTTGTCATCAGTGATGTCATCAGTGATGTCATTTGAGATGTCATCAGTGATGTCATCAGTGATGTCACTAACCATGTCATGAATGATGTAATATGTGACATCATCAGCAGTGGATTGCGGGTGCGCGATATATAGTTAGTGGAACTAACTATATATGAAATTTCAATGGTTTTGTGTGAGTAAAATAAGGTTTTGAAAAGGCTAATCCCTAACTATATATGGTCTATAACCAATGGTTTTTTCAGTGAATATATATATATATATATATATATATATATATATATATATATATATATATATATATATATATATATTCAATGAAAAAACCATAGGTTATAGGCCATATATAGTTAGGAATTAGCATTTACAAAACCTTATTTTACTCGCATAAAACCATTGAAATTCCATATATAGTTAGCTAACTATAAGCGCTAACTATATATCGCGCACCCGCAATCCACTGCTGATGATGTCACATATTACATCATTCATGACATGGTCAGTGACATCACTGATGACATCACTGATCAAAACAACCAGTGATTGTATGTGTCTGTAAAGTTTAAATATGTTTCACATATTGAAGAATGAGTGGATGTATAAGTGTCTGGATGAAGAATTTAGTAGGTGCATGACTGACTGTATGAGTGAGTGATTAAATGTGTCTCACTGAGTACATGGGTTAGTGACTAAACTGTCTTAATTCGTGCATCAGTATGTTTGTTGTTGTGTAAGCTGCTGCATGTGTTGATCAGTAGCTATAAGAGTGGCCATATGGGTTATTGATTGGTTGCCCAAATATTTGAATGGGAGGCTGAGTGTGTGTGTGGGTGGCTGGGAGGTGCGTGACTCTGTGCATAGATGTGTAAGCAGTTGATTCACTAGGAGTATGAGTTCAAGAGTGCATGTGGAAACAGCTATATGGGCGGTTGACTGTGCATGGGTGTGTTGTTGAGTGAATGGATTTCTCATTGCTACATGTGCAAGTAAGTACGTATGTAAAATACAATACATGTGAGAGTTGAGATATATAAATAACTGAACATAAGAGCCAGTGAATGTGTGAGTGGCTGTATCGATCACTGTGAGCTTGTATCAGGGATTATATAAGAGAGTAAATATGTGTTATTATATGTTTGAATAAGTAAGATGTGTATAACTGTATAGTTGAGGAAATGGAGGTGTGATTGATTCTTTGCATGACTGACTAGGTGTGTGAGTAACTCCATGGATGAGTGACAGTCTGTGAGTGTCTGTTTATACTGAGTGTATGTAAGGTTATATTAGAGTCTGAAGAGGTTCATTGTATTATCACATGAGTGATGTGATCAGTGATGACAAATGAGATGTCATCAGTGATGTCATTTGAGTTGTCATCAGTGATGTCATCAGTGATGTCATTTGAGATGTCATCATTGATATCATTTGAGTTGTCATCAGTGATGTCATTTGAGATGTCATCAGTGATGTCATCAGTGATGTCACTGACCATGTCATGAATGATGTAATATGTGACATCATCAGCAGTGGATTGCGGGTGCGCGATATATAGTTAGCGCTTATAGTTAGCTAACTATATATGGAATTTCAATGGTTTTATGCGAGTAAAATAAGGTTTTGTAAATGCTAATTCCTAACTATATATGGCCTATAACCTATGGTTTTTTCATTGAATTTTCAAGGTTTTGTAAATGCAAATTCCTAACTATATATCCACTATAACCTATGGTTTTTTCTGTGAATTTCATTGGTTTTTTAATAGCAAATATGAAAAGCTTTAAAATGTCAAGTACGTGATAGATAAAAACATTTTCGTATTTATGCACGCTGATGTGCTTTGAACGCTGCCCCCCCCCTCCCCTCTTTTGCCTTAGTAGTACTCTCTCTTTGCAGATACTGAAGGGTAGTTAACGCAGGCCTTTACCCCCGTTGTAATCCGTCGTACCTCCTTGTCTCTCCATTTGATTGATTGTTGTCCAAGCATTTACTGTTTCAGAATTGGTTCTCTTTGGATCATTCTCTATTTACAAACAAGCACAAAGTCGCAATACTCTGTTTAGTCTTTGCAGATAGTGAAAAATCGTGTAAAAAAATAAAAGTAATCGAGCAAAATCAGTAGGCCACTAATTGGATCTCTTTTTGACCTCGCTAAAATAGAAATATTAGGAACAACCCTTCTTGAGAAATACGAAAATAGTGAGATGAACTGAGCTCCACACCATGAGGGCTGCAAGACAGCTCGGCTCCATCACCCATCCTGCACAAAATAATGACAAACCCTATGCAAATATTAAAAATATAGACAACACACCAGCAAAGAAACAGGGTAAAACATTTTATTAAAAAACTATTTACATAACGTTGGTTTATAAGATGATGTCAGTAGTGGACCGATGTGTGAATAGATCGAAAACAGCACAAGGCTCCAAGATCCGGATAGCAAGCTCCTGGATGTTGGGTGCCATAGTTTAGAGTTCTGAATTTCAGCCTTTTTCAATGCCTGTGCTTTGTTGAATCAAAATGGCGGCTTGACACAAAGCTGACTCAAGCGTTGTTACTGATGCTATGCAGACCAAAACTGGTTTTCAGTTTGTACATTTTTCTAGATTTTTCAATCCAAGTTTGGTTGACTTTGTAGAACGATGGCTTCAGATTTTCAACATACGGTGTGGTGGCGCTGACTGGGAGGGGGCGCTTCGCTCCTGCCCCCTCCCCAAGTAAGATTTTCATACGTGAAAGTACGTTAATGGTTTTGGTCCCTGAGATGCTTCGATGTCACTACCATTCTCAAATAGCATAAGTTCTGGATGTTGGGTGCCATAGTTAAGAGTTCTGAGCAGCGCTTGTAACACTGTCTGAAGCTTATTTCCACCTACTGCAGCTTCACTATTCTCAAAGTAAGTGAGTGTTGTTTGTGGACCTGACTGCATTAGAAAACAATGTGATATGTTACCTTCCTAAACAGCTTGACGGAGGCCCCTGAGGGGCGGTGTGATGGCCATGGACTCGGAGAAGACGCTTGGCTCCGACACCCTCCCCAAGTCTTATAGCACTGGTGTAGCCTGAGATCGCCCCCGACATAGGCGGCCGGCTCCCGGGGTCCGGCGGAACTTTTTGCCTTTTGATGACTCTTCAATTCTGGACCTTGTCCCACAATCCGTTTGACCTGAAGACAAGCTGTAGTGGGGCGCCCCTTTATCGTTTTAGTTGCCATTCCGCCCGCTTTTGCTACACTGTGCCTCTTCCGCCATTCAGCTGTTTTCCGCCCGCTCTTGCGACTACAGCGTCTCGCTCACCATGTAGTTGAGATGCGCCCGCTCTTGCGGTGCAGCGATAGGCGGCTGCCACAGGACTCTCAAAATGGCGGCCGGCTCTTCGGTTTTGGGCCTGGTCCACTAAAATGGCCCTGGGACACCTTGGAACTCGGACGCTTGTCTGCTAGGGCTTGGGTCCCATTCTCGAAAAGCGTCCCCTCAGCCGTGAAGATTCTACAAAAGTCTTGGGGGCCTCCGACTCCCGCAGGCTTCTGGTGGGGAGCGGCTGCCATGATTGCTCGTGGAATGGCCACGACGGAGCTACGAGATGGTAGTGGTCTCATGCTGACGCCAGCTTTAGTCTGAAACATCCAGAAACACTGTAGACTACCAATTCGATCAGTTCCGGTAGCGCCCCAACATGACCCGGAAGAGAAGAACTTGCCCTCCCCTCTTTGACTGATGGTTCTTGTTGCCTGTCCCCTCTGTTGTCATTTAACAGAACTTTTTGGACTGCTGAAAGGGGTTGTGTTCTGAACGCTGGTTGGTGGAGACATTTAGACTATATTCTTGACCTACGTTGTCGCGTAATGCGTTTTATGACACGCCGCGTTAGCGCACCCGGAAGTGATCCGAGGCGCGGCGCGCAGCGCGTAACGTAAGCATAACAGGTCATGTGACTTGTTAACAAAACTTTTCATTGGTTCATTTTACTTTTGTTAATTTAATGATGAAAAGCTTGGTCATATGACCTAAAAATTACGCTTTTTATTATTTTCGAACAATATTTTTTTTTCAAACATATGTTATAATATTCCAGGCTAATGTACTTTCCCGGAAAATTTACAACTGTCTTGCAAGTAAAATATATTCCTTTTTCGAGAAAAAGGGCGTTTCTTCCTTCCATGACGGAGCCGTTGAGTAAAAGAGATTCGGCCTGCTGTCTTAGTCGCCGATACGCCTGATTATCAGATTCTTATCGATCACTTTATGTTGCAGACATGAAAAACACAACTGCCCTTGACCATTTATCTTTACTGCGTTCCTACATATTATACCTTTTATCCGTCATGTAATTGGACTGCTTTATTTCACTTGCCTTTTACTGATTCGAAAACAGTCACTAAAAGTAAAAACTTTACAAATGAAAATACTACTACCGTGTTTTGTTTCAAAAACCTTTATTGTGAAAATGTCAGTATACAAATACGGGCCTATAACCACGTGGGCCGGCCACGGAGCAAACTGAAATCGTATATGATGAGGAGACATTTACACTGTAGAAGAACGTAACGAGCGGGCCATTAGGTGACAAGAACAAAGGTGTCTAACAGTTGCGGAATCGGTGGACGTACATTTTGTAATTAAAATACGACAGGGCCACTTACAATAACATTTTCTAGATATACATTTGCGGGCAAAGAGTTACGAGTCCCATTTATACCGGCGCCATTTTGGGCGAGGCCGGGCAGGTCCAAGATATAGTCAAAATGTCTCCACCAACCATCGGCCAGACCAGAACCCCTTTCGGCCCTTTATGTTACAAGATGGTGTCTTCCATTCAGAAAATATTGGTGGCAGCATTTTGAAAGGAAACAGAAACAGCCGTTCTCCTAGTGAGTTTCACATTGTTACATTTAGGAAGAATGTTGAAGAGTAGTATGTGGAAAATCTGAAGCCATTTTTCTACAAACTCTCAATCAGACTTGGATGGAAAAAAAAACCTGAAGAATGTACAAACTGAAAACCAATTTTTGTCTGTATAGCACCAACAGTAACGCTTGAGTCAGCTTTGTGTCAAGCCGCCATTTTCATTCAATCAATAGCGTCCCCCTGCACACATTCAGGGACCTGGTCGTGTCTTCAGATGAAACGCATTGTAGGAAAAGAAGCAGAAAGGAAAAGGAAAAAAGTTCCGCCGGACCTAGTGAAGCTGCAGCAGGTGCAAATAAGCTTCAGACAGTCTTCAACTTACTCTGATTCTTATAATAAGCTTCAGACAGTCTTACAAGCACTGCTCAGAACTCTCAACTGAGGCACTCAACATCCAGGACTTGCCATTCGGATCTTGGCGCCTTGTATTTTTGTTTTGTTTTTGATGGAGGGGAAACAACAAAAAACAGACATTGAAAAAGGCTCAACAGTGCAGGGCGCCTTGTGCTGGTTCCGACCTATTCACACATCGGTCCGCTACTGACATCACCTCATAAACCAACGGGGCACCCCACGCCGACTTTCGGCGCAGCATTGTAGGATGGCCACACCAGTGCGGCAATTTGCTGGACACCACCTCGGTGCCATCCAGATCTCGGCGCGTTCATTCAATCAATAGCGTCCCCCTGCACACATTCAGGGACCTGGTCGTGTCTTCAGAAGAAACGCATTGTAGGAAAAGAAGCAGAAAGGAAAAGGCAAAAAGTTCCGTCGGACCTAGTGAAGCTGCAGCAGGTGCAAATAAGCTTCAGACAGTCCTACAAGCACTGCTCAGAAATCTCAACTGAGGCACTCAACATCCAGGACTTGCCATTCGGATCTTGGCGCCTTGTGCTGGTTCCGACCTATTCACACATCAGTCCACTACTGACATCACCTCATAAGCCAACGGGGCACCCCACGCCGACTTCCGGCGCAGCATTGTAGGATGGCCACACCAGTGCAGCCACTTGCTGGACACCACCTCGGTGCCATCCGGATCTCAGCGCGTTCGAGTCACTGTGCCGGAAGAGTGACCGGAACTCAGCTGAACACGCCGTCTTTCGGCGCAGCATTGTAGGATGGCCACACCAGTACGGCAATTTGCTGGACACCACCTCGGCGCCATCCGGATCTCGGCGCGTTCGAGTCACTGTACCGCAACAGTGACCGCAATTCAGCTGGACACGCCGTCTTTCGGCGCAGCATTGTAGGATGGCCACACCAGTGCGGCAATTTGCTGGACACCACCTCGGTGCCATCCGGATCTCGGCGCGTTGTGCTGCCTTCGGCCTATTCGCACATCGGTCCGCTACTGACGCCGCCTCACGTGCCAACGGATTTTCTACGCTTTTTGTAGCCCTATGTCGCATAACAGGTCATGTGACTTGTTTATAAAACTTTTCATTGGTTCATTTTACTTTTGGTTTCCTAAAGATGGAAGGCTTGGTCATATGACCTAAAAATAACACTTTTCATTGGTTTAGAACATTTTTTTTTCCCAAACGATGAAAGCCCCACCTTGTTTCTGGATCATTCAGACTGAAGCTGGCGTCAGCATGAGAGCACCACCATCTCGTGGCTCCGTCGTGGTCATTCCGTGAGCAATCATGGCAGCCGCTCCCCACCGGAAGCCTGCGGGAGTCGGGGGCCCCCAAGACTTTTATACAATCTTCACGGCTGAGGGGACGCTTTTCGAGAATGGAGCCCAAGCCCTAGCAGGCAAGCGTCCGAGTTCCAAAGTGTCCCAGGGCCATTTCAGTGGACCAGACCCAAAACCGAGGAGCCGTCCGCCATTTTAAGGGCCATGTGGCAGCCGCCTATCGCTGCACTGCAAGAGTGGGAGCAACTCAACAACATGGTGAGCGAGACGCTGTGGCCGCAAGAGCGAGCGCAACTCAGCTAGATGGCCACCACCTGGGGAGGCCCGTTCACGCCGGCTCCCCCACGCCCCCCCCCGGGCCGCCGCACGCCAATTTTCGGAGCAGCATTGTAGGATACCAAAACCAGTGCGGCAGTTTACTGGACATCACCTGGGTGCCTGTCGTACATGTTGTGTCAGCCATGTGACACTGGACACAGACCGCTACTGACGAGGCCTCCCCCCGCACCACCCGGGACGCCCCACGCTGTTTTTCTGTGCTGCATTGTAGGATCCCTAAACCAGTGCGGCACCCAGGCGACATCACCTGGGTGCCGTCCAGAACTCTGCACGTTGTGCTGCCTTGGGACTATTCGCACAACAGACCGCTACTGACGAGGCCTCCCCCCGCCCCACCCGGGACGCCCCACGCCAATTTTCGGAGCAGCATTGTAGGATCCCTAAACCAGTGCGGCACCCAGGCGACATCACCTGGGTGCCGTCCAGAACTCTGCACGTTGTGCTGCCTTGGGACTATTCGCACAAAAGACAGCTTCTAACCATTGTTGCTTTTTGTGTTGAGAAATGTTTAAATGTTTTTAGTTTTTGTTCCGTTTGTTAAAGTTAGTAGTTAATAAAGTTTTATAACCTTACTTTGTTGGAGTGTTATCTATTTTTTTTAAAACGGGTGAATGGGGCCTTGATTCGGGTTATTGTCATGTGTGGGCTTTGGAAGTGTGCTGCTGCAGGATCGGACATTTCAAACTCAAATGCACGTTCTTTTTCTTACCTTTCCGAAGCATGGAGCGCAATAGCAGGCAGAGAAAGGGTGATGCACGTGTTGAACACTACCTGACCTGGCAAGTTGCTGGCAGTGCCCCCCCGCCCGCTCCTGAAAGAGGGCACACACACACCGCCGCCCGAGTACTTCACAAATCTTTAAAAGACCATGCACTTGTTCATGAGGCTTAAATGGTTTATCACCTCTTCTAGAACCCCTACATCGACCCTCTGACGTTTCATGGAAAAATTACCATGTAACACAATACCAAGCCCTGTCAGCTGAAACCCCCAAGGAATCGTGGGGCATATTATCAAGGGGGTTTATCTCCGCTTTTTTGGCTTTAAAAACCATGAAAGCGGAGATAAAATTATTTCCCTATTATCAAGCTGTCGCTAACACCAGTTAGTGACACCTAAAAGGAGATAGCGACCATCTTGGGCCCGGCTTTGCATGTCAGTGATACTTATCACTAATGACATGCAAAGTGGCGTGCCAAGATGTTAGCGACTGGAAACAGTCCCTAACATCGCTACCTTCTATTACCAACTTTTGGAGATATTCGCGCTAAGCGCGAATATCTCCAAAATCTAACACCTGCCCTGAGCAGTTCTTAGCCATGTTATCCAATGGGAGGTGGATAACATGGCTAAGAGCATTAGGTCGATAATACATGAATATCGCTGACTTTTCTGCGATAATAGCAAGGTTTATCTGCGATAAAAATCGCCGATGTGCGGCGATAATTTTTGTCTCTAAACAAGTTATAGACAAAAATTATCGCTAGTTGTTCGTAATATGCCCCCGGGTTTTTGCTTGCAGAAATCGGGAGGCGGGAGACTAGCACTGAAATCAGTACTCACACGCCTGAATCAGGAGGATTGGCATGTCTGAATTCTCTACAGCTGGGGCCATAAACTACATCCGCAGGGGTAGGTGATAGCCTGGGACCAGCCTGGCATCTAAAATGGCTGCCGTGCACGACAAAATTGTGGCATTCGAAAAAAGGCAAGATGGCGCAGCCGCTGGAAGAGATATATCAACATATATCAGCCTCCTCAGCCACCCTCAGGAAACATAGGGGATTAGGATATGTCTCCCGCACCCCCTTATACCTAGTACTTTAATTAACGAAGCACAAAATGGCGAATTCCCGTTTCGCTACCAGTTTGCGGCCCAGTTCGCGGCCCGTGAAGCGCTTCTACCGTGAAAAATCATTTTTTTTTTATTTTCCCCACGGGACCCTTTAATAACCCCAACAACATTCCTAGGGGGTCAAGAGGGGGATACCTTGCCCCCTTTCATTAAATTCCCCCTTAGTTTTTCACCTTTTCTTCTCTCTCGATCCTACCGAGAGACAAGATGGCGGCCGCTCCGGACTGTCACGCAGCAAAAAAAAAAAAAAAGCTCACGCACAGCCGCTGGAAGAGATGTATCAACATATATCAGCCTCCTCACCCACCCTCAGGAAACATAGGGGATTAGGATACGTCTCCCGCACCCACTTATAACTAGTAATTTAATTTACGAAGCACAAAATGGCGAATTCCCGTTTCGCTACCAGTTCGCGGCCGCGCTTCTACCGTGAAAAATCATTTTTTTTTTATTTTCCCCACGGGACCCTTTAATAACCCCAACAACATTCCTAGGGGGTCAAGAGGGGGATACCTTGCCCCCTTTCATTAAATTCCCCCTTCGTTTTCCACCTCTTCTTCTCTCTCGATCCTACCGAGAGACAAGATGGCGTCCGCTCCGGACTGTTTAGAATGTTGACAGACACCGGAGAGCCAATCAGCTTTCTGCGCGCAAAGTTCCGATAAGCGAAAAGTAAGCGGACCGGATCGCTGCCCAGAGCGCTGTTACAGATATATATCTTGGTTTGAACGTTAATTTCTCAAAAACTACTGGAGCACATATATTGAGACCTAGCAAAGGCACATCGGGCTAACAGTCCCTACAATTTTGCCAAGTTTCGTGCAAATCCATTCAGCCGTTCGAGCTAAAAGTGAGTCCAACCGCCCTATGGAAAACTCAATGCAAAAAACGCGTTTTGGGACCCCCCTTTTTTCTCAGCCCCCCCTTGACGAAACCCCACCAAATTTTCAGGGGCTGCTCAGAAACAAAATGTGCCATTTTCCTGAAAATTTCAGCCGATTCCGTCCACAAACGCCAAAGTTATTAGACATAGAATTTTCAAAAGTCCCATAGGGAAAAAATGCTAACTATATATACCTACTGGCGATAGCCAGTAGGTAATATATATATATATATATATATATATATGTATATATATATATATATATATATATATATATATATATATATTACCTACTGGCGGTCGCCAGTAGGTAGTTATAGTTAGGATTTTTTTCAATGTTAAATCTCAAAATTCTATTTGGAATAACTTTGGCACCGGTTGACGAATCTGCCTGAAAATTTCCTGAAAATGGCCTCGTCGAGCTCCGGTCCTTCCTTGAAAGTTTGGGGGGGATACGTCAAGCGGGGGCCGAGATAAAAGGGGGGTCCCAAAACGCGTTTTCCCCATGTTAATTTCCATAGGGCGGTCGATTTCACTTTTAACCCGAACGGCTGAATGGATTTCCACCAAATTTGGCAAAATTGTAGGGATTGGTAGCCTGATGTGCCTTTGCTTTGTCTCAAGATATGTGCTGCAGTGGATTTTGAGTAATTTAGGTTCCAAAAAATATATATATCTATAGCAGCGCACCGGTGCGCGCACCAGGGAGCGCTCCGGGCGCGTGACGCGAGGTGCGCATGGAAAGCTGATTGGCTCTCGGGTGTCTGTAAACATTCGAAACAGTCCAGAGCGGCGGCCATCTTGTGTCTCGGTAAAATCGAGACATAAGAGGTGGCTAAAACAAAGGGGGAACTGACCATAAGGCGTCAGGGATAGACCCCTTTGACCCCCTAGGTTTGATGTGGGGGCTATAAAAGGGCCCCGCGGGGCATTTAAAATATTTTTTTTTTTTCGTTTTGCGCGGGGGAAGCGCCCGGTGCGCGCACCGGGGAGCGGCCCTGGGAGCGTACTATGATGAAAAAAGGTGACAGAGTTTTTAAAAAACGAAGTTTTGATTTAGAAATTGGAGGTAGTTCTAAAAAGAACTTTTTTTTTCTTCTTTTTGTTGTTTTATATTTTTTTGTGTTTTTTGAACTTTTTGAACTTTTTTGGCTTTTCAAAACAGTTTTATATTTTTTTTTGTATTTTTTTAGGGGGAGAAACAAAAAAAGGGAATTGAAACTGGCTCACCTGGAGCAAAAAAACAAAAAACCCAAAAAATTACTTCTTTTGGGGCACTTGTGATTATCACCTGCAAGGACGATGAGCTTAACGCTTTTTTCGCCATAGGCGATAAGCTTGCCACATGCAGAACAAGTGATTTTAAAATCAGCAAATCTCGGCTGAATGCAAGGCATCACCTCGGATGTTTCTGGTTCTGATGAAGTGGGTTGGTTTCTTTGGGAGGGGGTCCTTGATGACTGGGGGAGGTTACTAGCCAGTTCCCTGAACTCTGCACGAGAGTAGATGATTGGGTGCTTTCTGGTCATGTGCCGAATCATGGTATAGTTACCAAAAGAATATTTTTTGTTTGGGTTGCCCCGTGAAAGTTCATCATTGCAGATGAGGCAAGTCACCTTGGGCGCATTCACCTTTTTTTTCCCCTCTGGGATTGAAAAAAACTCCCATACAATGTGTGGTTTGGGTTTGTATGGGGTATTTTCTTCTGGCAGCCATCTTCTTCTCCCCTCCTCCTCTTCCTCTTCCTCCTCCTCCTGTTCTTGACCACCAATATAATTTGGAGCTGGTCCTCTTGGTGGTTGTGGTGGTGGGGCAGATGCACCAGCTGATGCTACTACTGAAGCCATTATTTGGAGCAAAAAAGTAGAGAGAGCAACAAACAGGTCTTCCTCAGTCAAAGGACAAAGTCAGAATAAGGAAAAAAGGTGGGGTCTTTCATCATTTAGAAAAAAAACTGGCCTGAACCAATGAGAAGTGTTATTTTCAGGTCACAAGACCAGGGGCTTCATCATTATGAAACTAAAACTGTTATGAACCAATGAAAAGTGTTATTTTCTGCTCACATGACCCGACGCGCTTACGCTACGCGCCCGGGGAGCGCCCGGGGGCGCGCCCCGGGTCGCGCAGCGTAAGCGCGTCGGAAGTTTACGTTGTGCGATCGTATTCGCTCGAGTACTTCCGGGTGCGCTTACGCCGTGCGTATCACGCGGTCGCGGCTACGCGATACGTCACGATCATGTTTTCGTTTGCGATATTGGCGTTCACGGGACGCTCCCCGGAGCGCGCCCCGGGGCGCTTTTCAGAAATACGCTTTTCGGGGCGCTCCCCGGGGCGCACTCCGGGAGCGCTCCCCAAAAAAATTAAAAAAAAAAAAATGGGATAATTGTAGGGACAGGTAGCCCTATTCTGAAGTGGTTTGTAAAAAAATTTACTTTAGAAAAATATGTATTGTGCTACATTGGGCTTAATATATGTTAGAGCCAAAATGTAGCCCAAATGTAGCCCAAAGTAGTCCAATGTAGCCCAAAGATGGCCACGAGAGACCAAAAATTGTAAATGTAGCCCAAATTTCAACTAGATGTAGCCCAACTGTAGCCCAATGACAGAATGTACCAGAGTGTTAAAAAGAACAACTAGAGTGCTAACAGTCTTATTTATAAAGTGAAACTTATAGTTAGGAATTAGCATTAAAAAAACCTATGAAATTCCCTGAAAAAACCATAGGTTTCACACCAGTTATAGTTAGGAATTAGCATTTAAAAAACCTATGAAATTCACTGAAAAAACCATAGGTTTCACACCGGTTATAGTTAGGAATTAGCATTTAAAAAACCTATTAAATTCACTGAAAAAACCATAGGTTTCGCACCAGTTATAGTTAGCTGGAAATTTTACTGATATAAAACCATTGAAATTCCCACGTTATAGTTAGTCGGACTCACTACAACTTGCGCGTGCAATGCACTGCTGATGACATCACATATTACATCACTCATGACATGGTCAGTGACATCACTCATGACATCACTGATGACACCATCCAGTGAATATGTGTCTTTCTGAAAAATAAATATTAGTGAGTTATGTTTAAATATTTAAATACATATATTAGTGTTTCACTTTGTGTATAAGTGGCTACATGTGTTGATAAGTAGCTACATGCGTATGTATATGGGTTATTTGATATTTTTATTAGTATCAGTATGAGTGTCTATATGGTTTGGTGGGGGTATTACTTAGCACATAGATGCATGAGTGACTGACTCTTTGTTTGTATGTGTTTTGAAGACAGCATATGTACAGGACTGTATGGGTGGATGAGTGTCTATATGTGTTTGTTAGTGAGTGAATGACTGTCTCACTAGTGTCTTTATCAGTAACTACATATGTTTTAATCTAGTATATATGAATATTGATGTATATAAGTGAGTATATGTGAGAGTAAGAGATTGTAAGATTTCCTGTTTAAATAAGTATGTGTTTCTATAAGTGATTGTTTAAGAGAATAAATATGTGTAATTTTCAATAGAAGTAAGGTGGAAGTGTGTGTATAACTCTATATTCAAATAAATGGTTGTTCAATAGTTTATTTGCACGTGTGAATATGTGTGTGAGTAACTTTTGGATGAATGTCGGTGTGTAACAGGATGTATAGGTGTATCTCTTCATATGATGAGTGAGTATATGTATGAGTGACTATATAGAACTGTTGGTGAATGAGTGGATGTGTATATAGATAGTGGAAGTACAGAATTGCTTGTTGTAACTGATATAGGTATGTCCATTTTTGAAAAATTTCAGTTTCTATTTTTGAATATGTGTCTCAAGGGTTACTTTACACTGAGAGGAGGTCTGTCACTGTGTCACAAGGATGGTGTCATCAGTGATGTCATGAGTGATGTCACTGACCATGTCATGAGTGATGTAATATGTGATGTCATCAGCAGTGCATTGCACGCGCAAGTTATAGTGAGTCCGACTAACTATAACGTGGGAATTTCAATGGTTTTATATCAGTAAAATTTCCAGCTAACTATAACTGGTGTGACACCTATGGTTTTTTCAGTGAATATATATATATATATATATTACCTACTGGCGGTCGCCAGTAGGTAGTTATAGTTAGGATTATTTCAATGTTAAATCTCAAAATTCTATTTGGAATAACTTTGGCGCCGGTTGACGAATCTGCCTGAAAATTTCCTCAAAATGGCCTCGCGGCGCTCCGGTCCTTCCCTGAAAGTTTGCGGGGGCCGAGATAAAAGGGGGGTCCCAAAATGCGTTTTCCCCATTATAATTTCCATAGGGCGGTCGATTTCACTTTTAGCCCGAACGGCTGAATGGATTTCCACCAAAGTTGGCAAAATTGTAGGGACTGGTAGCCCGCTGTGCCTTTGCTATGTCTTAAGATATGTGCTCCAGTGGATTTTTTGTAATTTAGGTTTTTTTTTGATTTGCGCGGGGGGAGCGCCCGGTACGCGCACCGGGGAGCGGACCATGGAGAAAAAAGAATGACACTTTTTTAAATTTTTTTAAATTTTTTTTTATAAATTGGAGGTAGTTCTGAAAAGATGTGTATATAGATGGCGGAATTATTGAATTGCTTGTTGTAACTGGTATGTGTATCTCCATTTTTTTGAAAATGTTAATTTCTATTTTTGAATATGTGTTTCATGGGTTACATTACACTGAAAGGAGGTCTGTCACTCTGTCACAAGGATGATGTCATCAGTGATGTCATGAGTGATGTCACTGACCATGTCATGAGTGATGTAATATGTGACGTCATCAGCAGTGCATTGCACGCGCAAGTTATAGTGAGTCCATCTAACTATAACGTGGGAATTTCAATGGTTTTATGCGAGTAAAACTTCCAGCTAACTATAACTGGTTTAAAACCTATGGTTTTTTCAGTGAATTTAATAGGTTTTTTTAAATGCTAATTCCTAACTATAACTGGTGTGAAACCTATGGTTTTTTCAGTGAATTTAATAGGTTTTTTAAATGCTAATTCCTAACTATAACTGGTGTGAAACCTATGGTTTTTTCAGTGAATATATATATATATATATATATATTACCTACTGGCGATAGCCAGTAGGTATATATAGTTAGGATTTTTTTCCTATGGGATTTTTGAAAATTCTATGTCGAATAACTTTGGCTTATGAGGACAGAATTGGCTGAAATTTTCAGGAAAATGGAACATTTTGTTTCTGAGCAGCCCCTGAAAATTTGGAGGGGTTTCGTCAAGGGGGGGCCGAGAAAAAAGGGGGGTCCCAAAACGTGTTTTTCCCATGCAATTTTCCATAGGGCGGTTGGCCTCACTTTTAGCCTGAACGGCTGAATGGATTTACACCAAACTTGGCAAAATTGTAGGGACTGGTAGCCCGATGTGCCTTTGCTATGTCTCAAGATATAGGCTCCAGTGGTTTTTACGAAAATTAACTTTGAAAAATATATATTGGGCTACATTGGGCTATATATATGTTGGAGCCCAAATGTAGCCCAAATGTAGCCCAATGTAGCCCAATGTAGCCCAATGTAGCCCAAAGATGGCCGCCAGAGATAAAAAAAAACAAATGTAGCCCAAATATCACCAGATGTAGCCCAACTATAGCCCAATGACAGATTGTCCCAGAGTGTTCTAAAGAACAACTAGAGTGCTAACAGTCCTACTTATTACAAAGGTATGGCACACCTGAAGCCATCTTGATTGGAATAAAGTGGTAACTCTTAAAACATTTAATTTAAAAAGGAACAAAATGAGGGGGTTCATTTTGCCATAGAAAGTATGATTAGCGAATATATGACGAAATCCCGCATACCATCAGTCCGCAAAAAAAATCCCGCATGTACTATTAGGCCGCAAATTAAAATAACGAAAACTTTTAGAACGAATATGCCTTTAGCATACACTAAACAACTAAACTACCCTAAACCCTAAAACACTACCCCCAGCATGACCCTACACTACACAAACAGTACAACACTACCCTAAACCCTAAAACACTACCCCCAGCATGACCCTACACTACACAAACACTACAACACTACCCTAAACCCTAAAACACTACCCCCAGCATGACCCTACACTACACAAACACTACAACACTACCCTAAACCCTAAAACACTACCCCCAGCATGACCCTACACTACACAAACACTACAACACTACCCTAAACCCTAAAACACTACCCCCAGCATGACCCTACACTACGCAAACACTACAACACTACCCAAAACCCTAAAACACTACACCCCAGCATGACCCTAATCTACGCAAACACTACAACACAACCCTAAAACACTACCCCCAGCATGACCCTACACTACGCAAACACTACAACACAACCCTAAACCCTAAAACACTACCCCCAGCATGACCCTACACTACGCAAACACTACAACCCTAACCTAAATCCTAAAACACTACCCCCAGCATGACCCTACACTACGCAAACACTACAACACTACCCAAAACCCTAAAACACTACCCCCAGCATGACCCTACACTACGCAAACACTACAACACTACCCAAAACCCTAAAACACTACACCCCAGCATGACCCTACACTACGCAAACACTACAACACTACCCTAAACCCTAAAACACTACCCACAGCATGACCCTACAATACGCAAACACTACAACACTACCCTAAACCCTAAAACACTACCCCCAGCATGACCCTACACTACGCAAACACTACAACACTACCCTAAACCCTAAAACACTACCCTCAGCATGACCCTACACTACGCAAACACTACAACACTACCCAAAACCCTAAAACACTACCCCCAGCATGACCCTACACTACGCAAACACTACAACACTACCCAAAACCCTAAAACGCTACCCCCCAGCATGACCCTACACTACGCAAACACTACACCACTACCCAAAACCCTAAAACGCTACCCCCCAGCATGACCCTACACTACGCAAACACTACAACACTACCCTAAACCCTAAAACACTACCCCCAGCATGACCCTACACTACGCAAACACTACAACACTACCCAAAACCCTAAAACACTACACCCCAGCATGACCCTACACTACGCAAATACTACAACACTACCCTAAACCCTAAAACACTACCCCCAGCATGACCCTACACTACGCAAACACTACAACACTACCCAAAACCCTAAAACACTACACCCCAGCATGGCCCTACACTACGCAAACACTACAACACTACCCTAAACCCTAAAACACTACCCCCAGCATGACCCTACACTACGCAAACACTACAACACTACCCTAAACCCTAAAACACTACCCCCAACATGACCCTACACTACGCAAACACTACAACACTACCCTAAACCCTAAAACACTACCCCCAGCATGACCCTACACTACGCAAACACTACAACACTGCCCTAAACCCTAAAACACTACCCCCAGCATGACCCTACACTACACAAACACTACAACACTACCCTAAACCCTAAAACACTACCCTCAGCATGACCCTACACTACGCAAACACTACAACACTACCCAAAACCCTAAAACACTACCCCCAGCATGACCCTACACTACGCAAACACTACAACACTACCCAAAACCCTAAAACACTACCCCCCAGCATGACCCTACACTACGCCAACACTACAACACTACCCAAAACCCTAAAACACTACCCCCAGCATGACCCTACACTACGCCAACACTACAACACTACCCAAAACCCTAAAACACTACCCCCCAGCATGACCCTACACTACGCCAACACTACAACACTACCCAAAACCCTAAAACACTACCCCCAGCATGACCCTACACTACGCCAACACTACAACACTACCCAAAACCCTAAAACACTACCCCCAGCATGACCCTACACTATGCAAGCACTACAACACTACCCAAAACCCTAAAACACTACCCCCAGCATGACCCTACACTACGCAAACACTACAACACTACCCTAAACCCTAAAATACTACACCCCAGCATGACCCTACACTACGCAAACACTACAACACTACCCAAAACCCTAAAACACTACCCCCAGCATGACCCTACACTACGCAAACACTACAACACTATCCTAAACCCTAAAACACTACGCCCAGCATGACCCTAAACTACGCAAACACTACAACACTACCCTAAATCCTAAAACACTAGCCCCAGCATGACCCTACACTACGCAAACACTACAACACAACCCTAAACCCTAAAACACTACCCCCAGCATGACCCTACACTACGCAAACACTACAACACTACCCTGAACCCTAAAACACTACCCCCAGCATGACCCTACACTAAGCAAACACTACAACACAACCCTAAACCCTAAAACACTACCCCCAGCATGACCCTACACTAAACAACCACCACAACTCTACACTACACTAACACAACACTACACTACACAACACTACACTACACTACACAATCACTAACCCACGAAAAAATTAACACAAACCCACTTACCTCTCTCGTCATCGTGGTTTTCACAACGCAAATGCATTTACCATACATGCCTTTAAAACGTAATTCTTTGTAAAGGCATGCGCGATAAATGCACATGCGTTTTGAAAAAATGCGGGATAATGGTATGCGAGCTCAATGACCTTGCGGGATAATGGTATGCGGACTGAAAGTCTGCGGGATAAAAAATGCGGGAAAATGGCTGCAAACCATGATTAGCAGCAGACTTCCCTGGTGAGCACTAGCTTTACTACAGTGATCTAATGAGCAACTAGAGTGCTAACATTCAGAATTTATGGCAAATGTGTGACACATCTGAATGCCTTCTTGATAGAACCAAAGTAAACAAGCATTGAAAATGCAATAGATCTCGCCCTCGTTTAAGTTAAAGCCATTCTGTTTGTAATGAGGTGGCTTTTTAGCTTTGCTTTTATTAGTGTTTTTAAAACTTTCATGTAAATAACATGCATATGTATGCATATATGTATATGTATGCATGCATTTATATTTATATAGATATGCAAATTACATATGTTTATATATGTATATTACCTACTGGCGATAGCCAGTGGGTATATATAGTTAGGATTTTTTCTCTATGGGATTTCTGAAAATTCTATGTCTAATAACTTTGGCGTTTGTGGACGGAATTGGCTGAAATTTTCAGGAAAATGGCACATTTTTTTCTGAGCAGCCCCTGAAAATTTGGTGGGGTTTCGTCAAGGGGGGGCTGAGAACAAAGGGGGGTCCCAAAACGTGTTTTTCCCATTCATTTTTCCATAGGGCGGTTGAACTCACTTTTAGCTCGAACGGCTGAATAGATTTACATGAAACTTGGCAAAATTGTAGATATGGTTTGCCCGACGTGCCTTTGCTATGTCTCAATATATGTGCTCCAGTGGATTTTGAGAAATTAACGTTTAAAAAAATATATATATCTGTGACAGCGCTCCGGTTAGCGCCCCAGTTCGCGTACCTGACGCGTAACGGAACTTCGCGAAGCGAATCTGATTGGGTCTCTGGTGTCTGTCAACATTCTAAACAAACCGGAGCGGCCGCCATCTTGTCTCTCGGTACGATCGAGAGACAAGATGTGGTGAAAAACGAAGGGGGAAATGAAGGAAAGGGGGCAAGGTAAACCACTCCTGACCCCCTAGGATTGATGAGGGGGATATTAAAGTGCCCCGCGGGGCAAAAAATTTAGCGATTTTACGCCGTAGAGGCGCGTCCCGGTACGCGAACCGGGCAGCTCACAGGGCAGCTAACCGGACAACTAACCGGCAGCGTAGCTGTCAACATTGTAAACAGTCCGGAGCGGCCGCCATCTTGTCTCTCGGTAGGTTCGAGAGACAAGATGTGGTGAAAAAAGAAGGGGGAAATGAAGGAAAGGGGGCAAGGTAAACCCCTCCTGACCCCCTAGGATTGATGAAGGGGATATTAAAGTCCCCCGCGATTTTTCGCGGTAGAGGCGCTTCCCGGTACGCGAACCGGGCAGCTAACCGGCAGCATAACGGGAGTCCGCCATCTTGTGTTTTTGGAGCGTCCGGTTCGCGTACCGGGTAGCATCCCGGTAAGCGTAACAAGGGGAAAACCAAGAGAAACAGTAAAAAAAAAATGAAGGGAATAGATTTCCAGCAAACTTGGCAAAATTGAAGGGACTGTTTGTTTGATGTGCCTTTGCAAGGCCTCAAGATATGTGCACGTGTGGATTTTGTCTAATTAAGGTTAAAAAAAATATATATATCTGTAAGCGTGCTCCGGCACGCTTACGTTACGGGTTTTGTTTGCGCTGCAGAACCGATACGTCACGGGTATGCGACGCGTCATGAGGCGTCTCACGTGGCTACGTGATACGTCACGTAATAAAGAATATATTTTACAGCTATAGATATTAGCTTTTAAAAAACCAATGAAATTCACTGAAAAAACCATAGGTTATAGACCATATATAGTTAGGAATTTGCATTTACAAAACCTTGAAAATTCACTGAAAAAACCATAGGTTAGAGACCATATATAGTTAGCTGGACATTTTATTGACATAAAACCAATGAAATTCCATATATAGTTAGTTGCACTAACTATATATCGCGCACCCGCAATCCACTGCTGATGATGTCACATATTACATCATTCATGACATGGTCAGTGACATCACTGATGACATCTCAAATGACATCACTGATGACATCACTGATGACATCTCAAATGACATCAGTGATGACATCATGACACACCAATACCAGTTACTACATACGCACTTACTGATTCCTACGTCTACACTAACATTCACTCATTCACCCATACAATCACTCATACATACAGTCACTCATTATTACAACACTATCATATGCACTCATACACCTATGCAGACACTCACACACTGCCACTCATCCATGGAGTTACTCACACACCTAGTCAGTCCTGTAAAGAATCAATCACACTTCCATTTCCTCATCTATACAGTTAAACACAGAACACCATACTTCAGTGACATCACTGATGACATCACTGATGACATCTCAAATGACATCACTGATGACATCTCAAATGACATCACTGATGACATCATGACACACCAATACCAGTTACTACATACGCACTCACTGATTCCTACGTCTACACACACATTCACTCATTCACCCATACAATCACTCATACATACAGTCACTCATTATTACAACACTATCATATGCACTCATACACCTAGTCAGTCCTGTGAAGAATCAATCACACTTCGATTTCCTCATCTATACAGTTAAACACAGAACACCATACTTTTCACACATATACTAACACATACTTACTCTCTTATACAATCACTGATACAAGTACACATTGATATGCACAGAGTCACACACCTCCCAGCCAGCCACACACACACTCAGTCTTCCATACATCCACTCATTCTTCAATATGTAAAACATATTTAAACTTTACAAAAACACACAGACACTAGATGATGTCATCAGTGATGTCGTTTGAGATGTCTTCAGTGATGTCATCAGTGATGTCATTTGAGATGTCATCAGTGATGTCATCAGTGATGTCACTGACCATGTCATGAATGATGTAATATGTGACATCATCAGCAGTGGATTGCGGGTGCGCGATATATAGTTAGTGCAACTAACTATATATGGAATTTCATTGGTTTTATGTCAATAAAATGTCCAGCTAACTATATATGGTCTCTAACCTATGGTTTTTTCAGTGAATTTTCAAGGTTTTGTAAATGCAAATTCCTAACTATATATGGTCTATAACCTATGGTTTTTTCAGTGAATATATATATATATATATATATATATATATATATATATATATATATATATATACATATATATATATATATATATGTATGCAACAATAATTCCAACCACTTCCGTCATGCGGCGGAGCAGGGACTCAGACCGACCACAGCAATTCAGGCAAGGTATGATTTTATTTTGTTCTTACACCTCAGCCAGCAACAAAGCGTTTCGGGCTTCACGAGCCCTTGATCAAATTCAGCCACCTGTATGTTTTTTTCACTCTTTATTTTGTGCTTAACTACCTACTGACGGTCACCAGTAGGTAGTTATAGTTAAAACCTAGGGGCATATTACCAAGCAATAGCGATAATTATCGCTATTGCTTGGTTAGAGACAAAAATTTACCGCTGAGCTGCGGCGATTTTTACCGCAAATAAACCTTGGTATTACCAAGGTTTATCGCAAATGCGATAAAAATCGCCGCAAATGAATGAATATCGCTGAAAAGTCAGTGATATTCATGCATTTGCGAGCTAATGCTCTTAGCCATGTTATCCACCTCCCATTGGATAACATGGCTAAGAACTGCTCAGGGCAGGTGTTAGCTTTTGGAGATATTCGCGCTTAGCGCGAATATCTCCAAAAGTTGGTAATAGGAGATAGCGATGTTAGCGACTGTTTTCAGTCGCTAACATCTTGGCACGCCCACTTTGCATGTCATTAGTGATAAATATCACTGACATGCAAAGTGGGGCCCAAGATGGCCGCTATCTCCTACTAGCTGTTGCTAACTGGTGTTAGCGACAGCTAGGTAATAGGGAGATAATTTTATCTCCGCTTTCTTGGCTTTTAAAGCCAAAAAAGCGGAGATAAACCCCCTTGATAATATGCCCCCTAGTTTCCATAGGAAATCTGCAACATTCTATTGGGAATAACTTTGGGGCCGGTGGGCGAACCTTTGTAAATTTCTCCAAGAAAATGGCCTGTTCCGCTCCGCTCCTTCCCTGAAAGTTTGGGGGTGATTCATGTAGCGGGGGCTTAGAAAAAAGGGGGTCCCAAAATGTGTTTTAACAATGCAACTTTCCATAGGACCTTTAGCCGGGGCTACAGCCCGAACGGCTGAATGGAATTACACCAAATTTGGCAAAAGGTAGAGTTCTGTTCGTAGATGGGCCTTTTTGTTGAATGGTGTAAATCCGTTCAGTAGTTCCTGAGAAAATCAAAAGTTAAATCATAACTATATATTGGAGGTGTTACGGTGCGCGTACTGTCACGAGCACAAGCTGCATGCTAATTGGATGTCAAGTGTCTGTCAACACTCAAAACCAGGAAGAGTTGGCATTCATCTTGTGCCTTGGTAGAAGCGAGGCACAAGAAAGCTAAAAACAAGCATGCAAAACACGCAAAGGGGGCAGGGTAGGCACACCCTGACCCCCTAGGCCTGCTCAGGGGGTCCCACAAGGACCCCCAAGGGCAACATTTTTTTTTTTTAATACGTACGCACACCCCGTGAAAAAAAAACAGTGTTATTTTTTTTAAATCAGCCCCCGGAGGGACCAAATCCCGGGGGCATATTTAAAAAAAAAGTGTGGGGAGGGCCAATCCCCCCCACACTGCCCTGGGGACCGCAACCCCCGGGGCAAAGTTATTATGGTAGCAGGGGCACACGGCCCCCCAAGCCCCGGGGACCGCCACCCCCCGGGGCTTTGTTCAAAAGTATGCAGGGGGTTCATGGCCCCTCGCAGCCCTGGGGGACCGCCACACCCCAGGGCTTTATTTTTAATAAAAAAGCTGTGTGGGGGGGGCTCAAGACCCCCCCACATGCCCCAGGGGACCGCCACCTCCCCGGGGCCATAATATGCAAATGGGGGCAGTGACGGACCCCCAGCCCTGGGGACCACCACCCCCAGGGCTTTGTTGATGTTGGGAGGGGAGCCACGCGGTCCCCTTCCTGGAGCCCTCACGGCCCGGGGGACCCCCACCCCCCAGGGCCAGCTCCTGCAAAGTCCCAGGGTGCCTACCCCCGGGACACTGGTGTTTGCTGTGGTAGGCCCTATCACAGCAAAAAAAAGGGCCCCCCTCCCTCAAAAAAAAAAGTATGGCCCCAGGGGATGGGGTCCCCGGGGCCTAAAGGGGGCATAGGAGGGGTGCTTCAGCCCCCCTCCAGTATAAAAAATTAAAAAATAAAAATGAAATTGGCCTATGCCCCGGGGGATGGGGTCCCCGGGGCTGGAATTGGCCACAGGAGGGGGGCCACACGGCCCCCTTCCTGTCAAGCATTTTAAAAAAAGATTTAAGGGCAGGCCTGGGATTTGGGGTCCCCAGGGCCAAAAACAAAGAAAAAGAAGGGGGCTACACAGCTACCCAGGTGTAATGAGGCCATGCCCCTTTTTACACCTCTCTGTAACGCAGCCCCTTGGCGCACACAGGAGGTTCCTGGTGGGCTAGTTGGCCCCCAGGGTCCCCCAGCATGCAAGGGGAATTAGTTCCCCCTCTGAAAAAGTGCCAGGGGGCTGCGTTGCAGAGAAGTTTAATGAGGCCACGCCCCTTTTTACACCTCTCTGTAACTCAGGGCCCTGGCACATACTGGAGGTTTCTGGTGTGGTAGTTGGCCCCCAGGGACCACCAGTATGCAAGGGGACTTAAATACCTAATCCCCCAACTTAGAACGCGTTACAGGGCATGTTTGGACAGTGGTGAAGGATAGAGGACGGGCTTGAGGTGACATGTGTGCAAACAGGCCCTGTGGCGCGTTTTAGCTTGGGGAATATATTCCTCTTAATTCCAGAGGTCCTGTAGGGGCAAACCAGTCCAAAGGGTACCTCTAGTAAGTGCCACGGAGCTGCGTTTCAGAGTGTTGTAAAAAGGGGTCGTGCCCTCTGAACACCTCTCTGCAACGCAGCTCCCTGGTGCACACTGGAGGTACATGATGGGCTAGTTGGCTCACAGATTACCTCAGGATTGAAGAGGAATATATTCCCCAACCTAAAACGCGCCAGAGGGCGTGTTTGCACACATGTCTCCTCAGGCCCCCACCCATTCCTTCATTATTGAGCGAAATATTCCTCTAAAATCAGCCGAAGTACGAATTCCGGTTTACTCACCTGTTATCACGAGAGACGTCAGTGCTGCATCTTTCAGCCCACTACTGATCCTGAAAAGTAATTGTAACCATACTTACAGTAACTTGAATTTCCTTCCATAGGTTAACATTGACTGGTTTCAATTGAAAATTTTTCTAAGTTTGGAGTTTTGGAACTTTAAAAAAATTCCTCAAAAATCAGCCGAACTACGAATTCCGATTTACTCACCTGTTATCTGGGGAGACCTAATTTCTGCATCTTTCAGCCCACTATTGATCCTGAAAAGTAATTCTAATCGTAGTTACAGTAACTTCAATTTCCTTTCATAGGCTAACATTGAAATATTTACTTGGAAATTCTTCTAAGTGTGGAGTTTTGGAACTTAAAAAAATTCTTCAAAAATCAGCCAAACTACGAATTCCGATTTAATCACCTATTATCAGGAGAGACCTCGGTGCTGCATCTTTAAGCCCACTATTGATCCTGAACAGTAATTCTAATCGTAGTTTTAGTAACTTGCATTTCCTTTCATAGGCTAACATTGACATGTTTTACTTGAAAATTCTTCTAAGTTTGGAGTTTTTGAACTTTAAAACATTCCTCAAAAATGAGCCGAACTACAAATTCCGATTTACTCACCTGTTATAAGGAGAGATCTCAGTGCTGCATCTTTAAGCCCACTACTGATCCTGAAATGTAATTGTAACCATACTAACAGTAACTTGAATTTCCTTCTGTAGGCTAACATAGACTGGTTTCACTTGAAAATCTTTCTAAGTGTGGAGTTTTTTAACTTAAAAAAAATCCGCTGAACTACAAATTCCGAGAGACCTCAGTGCTGCATCTTTCAGCCCACTACTGATCCTGAAAAGTAATTCTAATCGTAGTTACTGTAACTTGAATTTCCTTCCATAGGATATCATTGCCTACTATATAAAATATATATTTTAAAAAAATATAAAAATATTTACAATTTAAATTTTTTTTAAAACATTTATTTTTCAATGTATATAAAATATATGTAATGTAATTAAAAAAATAAAATATCTAAAAATAAATAATTTAAAATAATGTAGTAAATCAGTATAAAAAATATAACAATTAATATATTTAAAAATTATCATTTACAAAACCTTTGAAATTCACTGAAAAAACCATAGGTTTCACACACGTTATAGTTAAAAATTAGCATTTAAAAAACCTTTGAAATTCACTGAAAAAACCATAGGTTTCACAAACGTTATAGTTAAAAATTTGCATTTAAAAAACCTTTGAAATTCACTGAAAAAAACAAAGGTTTTACACACGTTATAGTTAAAAATTAGCATTTAAAAAACCTTTGAAATTCACTGAAAAAACCATAGGTTTCACAAACGTTATAGTTAAAAATTTGCATTTAAAAAACCTTTGAAATTCACTGAAAAAAACAAAGGTTTTACACAAGTTATAGTTAAAAATTAGCATTTCAAAAACCTTAGAAATTCACTGAAAAACCATAGGTCTCCTACATGTTATAGTTAGTTGGACATTTCACTCATACATGTGCAAAAAATAGATGCATAAAGTGCTTGTGAAGTGCAAAGTCAAAGATGTTCAATTTACACAGTGTCTGATATTTCGAGAAGTATTACACGACTAGAATACGATAAACCAACTGACAAATTTACACACATAGGGAACCTAACTTGTGCAAATGTATAGTTTTGCAGATATTAAAACTTGAGAGTTGGGGAATAGAGAGCAAATACACATAGGTGTCTCAAATAGGGAACCTAACTTGAGATATACATACTCATGCATCCGATAATAACAAAGAAATTAATGTGCAGAGAGCGATAACATAGCTGTGTGTATCTATTGTGAGAGGAGAGTCATTCTAGAAAATGGTGCATCTCTTCGATGTTGTTAAGCCCATTTGGCCAGCGACTATCGAGCTCTAGAATGAATCTAGATTCTAACTTTCTCAATAGAAGTTCTCTCTTGCCACCTTTCCTTGACAGGGGTACAGATCCGATCACAAAATAGGTGAGGCAAGACAAATCTTTCTTATGAATTAGATTGAAATGCCTAGCGACCGGATAAGCAGGGTCATTATGGAGTATGGCTCGTAGGTGCTGTAATATTCGCATATGTACCTGGAGTTTGGTACTACCAACGTACCTAAGTCCACAGGCACATACTAGAACGTACACAGCGTGATCGGTTTTGCAGGAGTAATTGCCCAATATGGGTTTAGCCACAGAGCTAAATGGAGTCGTGTAATGTGTAGTGGAAATGCCAAATTTGCATGCCCGACAGCTGGAGCATTTGAAGAACCCCCTAGATGGTCGTAACCAAGCAGCTTTAGTTTTTAGTTCAGGTCCAGTGGTATCTAAATAGTTGCCCATAGTTTTAGCTCTCCTAAAGGTGACCTGAGGAGCTGAGGGTAACACACTATTGAGGACATGATATATATATATATATATATAACTCTTTTTCAGATTGTCCCCCGCCACAGAATACCCAGTGTCTCACCTACATCCCAGAGCTAACCAATGAGTCTCTGCCCCCGCTTCTTAAGCGTGTAAAATCTGGGGCTCCCTCCGACACGTGTCCAGCCCGTATCCTGGCCCAGGTGTTCTTGGCTTGCCCTGCCCCCGCTCTCACTGTGTTAAACAACACCTTCACTAAAGGCCTAGTCCCCACTGCATTTAAATCGGCCACCATCATCCCCATTTTAAAAAAGCCTGGGGCTGACCCTTCTTCTCTAGCTAACTATCGCCCCATATCCCTGCTTCCCTACTTGGGTAAGGTGGCGGAGGCACATGTGTCTCAAACCCTGAGCACTTTCATTGAGGACAGCAATTATCTGGCCCCATGTCAAGCCGGCTTCCGACCACGACACTCAACAGAGAAGGTGGTGATTTCGGTCATGGACCAACTCAGGGAAGGACTTGACACCAACACCCCCAAGATTCTGGTCCTTCTGGACTTATCCGCCGCCTTTGACACTGTGGACCACGACATTCTGTTATCACGTGTCAGGGCGGCGGGGATAGGGGGGCTAGCATTAGCCTGGGTCGAGTCGTTCCTGAAGGACCGCACTCAGACTGTCCATCTTGGCACCTTCTCGGCCCCTCCACGCAATGTCAACTGTGGTGTGCCCCAGGGGTCTGCTCTCTCCCCTTTACTTTTCAATCTTTATGTTTTTCCACTGGTGTTTGCTTTACAGAATATGGAGGTCACTGTATATAATTATGCAGATGATCTTCAACTCATTTTTGATCTTTCTTCCCCCTCAGGGGTTGCCAGTTTCCAGTCCGTCATGCTATTTATCCGAGACTGGATGAACATCAATCAGTTGAAACTTAATCCGGATAAAACAGAACTGGTAGCAACGGGCGGTGCTGCCAATCCCTGGTCCCCTTCTTTCTGGCCCCCGTCACTTGGACCCCCTCCTCTCCCTTCTTGTTCAGTTAAAACTCTCGGGATTATGCTCAATAACCAATTAACCCTCCATTCACACATTAACTCGGTGGTCTCCTCCTGCTTCTTCACATTACGAGTTATTCGGAAAGTTGCCAGATTCTTTTCCACTTCTGCACTAAAGCTGATCCTTATGGCCATGGTCCTGTCAAAGATTGACTATGGCAATATCATTTACAACGGAGTCCCTGCTTATGCTTTGCAGCGCCTACAGTTAGTACAAAACCAGGCTGCTCGCCTGGTCTTCGGCCTGTCTAGGTCCCACCACTCGACCCCTTTGCTTAGGAGCCTTCATTGGCTCCCCATAAAACAACGAGCTAGGTTCAAGTTAGGGTGCTTGACTTTTCAAGCAAGAGCTGGCACAGCCCCTGCCTTTATGAACTCGGCAATTTCTCCCTATGTTCCTTCAAGGGACCTCCGCTCCTCTAGCCTAGCCCTACTGACTACGCCCCTGTTCAAAAAGAAGCGCGCAGGGGGGCAGAAGTTTGCTGTGCTCGCTCCCACCTTCTGGAATGACCTCCCCCTACCTTTAAGACTCTCTTCCTCCTATATGGAGTTTCGGAGGTCACTAAAAACGCTATTATTCCAGCAGGCCTTTGGTACCTAGCTCCCCCACCATTCTCACTCAGGGACCTCACCAGCGCCATGAAACTGATCCAGTGTACGTGCGCTCTATAAGCATTTTTAAATTCAATATATATATATATATATATATATATATATATATATATATATATATATATATATATATATATATATATATATATATATATATATAATTGCCCGAAATTTCGAAGAACTCCACAGTAGTAATCGTACCCTTCTAAAGTTTTTTGTAATTGATAAACTCCCACCTATGAAGAGAGGAGGTGACAAAATGTGTAAGTTACGATAACTTGAGAATCAGTATATTTTAGACATAGATACTCCTATACCCAGAGGCCTGAATTCTGAAGAAGAAATGATTTGGCATTTGGGGGAGTAATACTGTAATGTGCCATATTTCAACTGCAATATTTACCTGTGATGATGCCCTTTTCGAATGGTGTTTTTAAGTCCTTTCAAGTTTTTCCAGAATATTGTTGTTTATTTTGGTAAAGTGATTTTGATATACTGCAATGTATTTTGTCTGAACCTCGATGAGCATCCTTTTCTGTTGTTTTTAACCTAGTATCAAGAACATCTTTGAAAGTTTTATTCTTCACTATCACTACTACTGAGTATCACAATTGTGGCATGTCTGTATGAGGTTATAGATACCGTTAGACATTGATCAGTCTTTTCTCTTTTGTCTAGGCACTGAGGAGTAACTGCTTACCTGTGACTTATGCCCACTGGGGCTACAACATGAAGTACAATCACACCAGTGTCTATATAGATCATCAATCAATTTGTCACTTGACATTAAGAGTAAAACTCTTTAATGCTGTTTCACGAACCCACAGGGGTGCATATTTGTGAAAATGTTAGCTGAAATGTTACTTGTTGTAATTTGCGCATGGAGTTGCGCCATTATATATAATAGATATGATGTCATGCTAACTTGGACGATATACGGTGGCGTTTATGTCCTGATTTATTTAAAACACTTGGGTATAAAGCAGTAAGTGTGTATATATAGGAGTACATGATTCCGTTTACCATTATAAGATGGCTGCCATTATGAGTTTTACTCAGTCCTTTGTTTATTGTCACTTTCAGCACAATCGTAATCACGTGAGATTTTGTGTTCAAAATACTTTATTTAATGTTTCTGTTTAAGTGTATGAAACACCCGTGACCAAGGCGAGTGTATCGCCGAAACGCGTTGGGATTTGTTCCTTATTCCTGATTTCATGCCATAAGAAATGGAATAAAGAAACCTTGGACCACATTGATTTTTCTTGGTATTTTATCTCGGACTGGAGTGCATTGATGTGACTTGATCACGTTTTGTGGAGCAGATACGAAAATACAGGGAGACCTCTGACCCTCTGGTGCACCGCAGTGAATGTATCCCGGTGGGTTCTCGGAGGACGTGAAAAATGGATATATATATATATTCCACATTATAGTTAGTTGGACTCACTATAACTTGCGCGCCTGCGAAGCACTGCTGATGTAGTCACATATTACATCACTCATGACATGGTCAGTGACATCACTCATGACATCACTGATGACACCATACAGTGAATGTGTGTCTTTCTGAAAAATAAATATGTTTTATATATGTATATGTAAAGGTCGATGGAAGAATAAATGTTTAAATAAGTGTCTTAATGGATGTTTTTAAAAAAAAAAATGATTGGTTAACTAGCTTATTAAGTGTATCTTAGTGAATGCATATATTAGCGAGTATTGTTTAAATATTTAAATGTTTGTATCAGTGTTTCACTTTGTGTATAAGTGGCTGCATGGGTTGGTAAGTAGCTACATGTGTGTGTATATGTGTTATTAGATTTTTTTTAGTATCAGTATGAGCGTCTGTATGGTTTGGTGGGGGTGTTACTTAGCACATAGATGCATCAATGACTGACTCACTGTTTGTATGTGTTTTGAAGACAGCATATGTGCAGGACTGTATGGGTGGAAGAGTGTGTATATGTGTGTGTTAGTGAGTGAATGACTGTCTCACTAGTGTCTTTATGAGTAACTACATATGTTTTAATCTAGTATATGTGAGTATTGATGTATTTAAGTGAGTATATGTGAGAGTGAGAGATTGAAAGAGTTCCTGTTTAAATAAGTATGTGTTTCTGTAAGTGATTGTTTAAGAGAGTATGTGTAAGTTTCCTTAGAAGTAAGGTGCTAGTGTGTATATAGCTGTATATGCAAATAAATAGCTGTTCAATAGTTTATTTGCATGTGTGATTATGTGTGTGAGTAACTTTTGGAAGACTGTCGGTGTGTTAACGGATGTAAAGGTGTCTCACTACATATCATAAGTGAGTATATGTATGCATGACTATATAGAACTGTTGGTGAATGAGTGGAGGTGTACATAAATGGTTGAATTACTGAATTGGTTGTTGTAACTGGTATAGGTATCTCCACTTTTTTGTAAATGTTAGTTTCTTTTTTTGAATATGTGTTTCAAGGGTTACATTTAAGCATGGCGAATTTTGCGAATCTGGCGTTCGCGAATTTGCGTATTTGCAAACTCGTAATCCGCAAAATCCGCGAATTCTCGCGAATTTGCAGATTTTTTTGGTTTTTTTGTGTTCGCAAGGGTTTCTGCCAGTTCGCGAGGGTTTTGTACCAGTTCGCAATTGCGAACTTACTTGTCGGCACGCAACGGTCACGACTATGTTGTTTCTATGTCTGGTTCATCATCACAGGTTCACAGCACCCTCTGTTTCAACTTTGCCACCATCTGTTTCACCCATGCCACCCTCTGGTACATCAATGCCACCCTCTGGTTCATCATCACTGTAGATTATGGGGGAGAAAAGCAAGCACACCTGCCCTGCTTCAACTGACATGAATTAATTTGGGGTTGGTTTATTAATGTATCACTGTTTTACAATTCCAGTCTGGCACCTGCTTCCTTAGTAATTTGCTTTCTGTTGCAGTGCATTTTTTTTTCCAGGACCTTTGTGGCCTACTTGTAGCTATTCTATGAGCCTGCTGTGAGGGTCAGAGCAGGGTCATACAATTGTTGCAACTAGCAACTGAACTCTGGAGGGGCCCCAGTCAGGAAGCACTACAGGGAATGGTTACTAATGATGAGTTTGAACTTTTGCACCTGCTGAGTGCTTTCACTTTTGCAAAACTTGTTTTTCTGCAATTTCGCGGGATTCGCGGGGCGCGAACTTGCGCGAGATTGAATTCGGAATCCGTGAATTTGTGCGAATATGCGATTTGTTTCTTTGCGGCGTGTTAGTTCGCAAGGTTTTGTGCGTTTTAGCGAACCGCTTGTAGCGCAACGGCGCGAAGTTACCCTCGCGGTCGATCACGGGCGTGGCCATCTTGTTTGCATGACGTATTTCCGTTTCCGGGCGCGATGTGTAATCTCGCAAAGTGTGCGGCTCGCTAGTACAATTTTGCGTGTGATCGCGAGGAAAATCTCGCATGAACTTACCCACGCGGTCGTGAACGGGCGCTGCCATCTTGTTTCTCATTCATTTATATTATTCTGGGCATGCTTCTGTATCCTCTCTGAATGTCTGCCATCCTTTGCTTGTTTGAAGTTTTTTTTGATCTATTACACTTATTATCTATCCCTCTATTTTTCTAGCTCTATATTTTTGTGTTTTCTGCTACTTTTGGTTAATTTTAAACTACTTTTTTAAACTCTTTTCTTTTCTTCTCTTCCCTAGTCTATTTTCTTTAATATTTAGCTTCCTTTCTGCCCAGACCATGGTAAAGGGAGCCGGGAAGCAGCCCGGGAAGGGGAAGGGTCCCGCACCCCATGCCCGGCTCCTGTGCGGGCGTTTGAGGGGGGAGACAGTCGCACCCCGGGAGATCTTCAGCCCGGAGGAGGTGGCCACACTAATTTTTTATGTTCAGCGCCGCCTCCCCAGGACCATCATGGCAGGCGGCAAGATCGGTAGCGGGTACGGGATCCGGGAGCGCCAGAAGCTGTGGGAGAAGGTGTGCCGGGCCATGTACCACCAAGCTCGGGTCCGGCACACCTACAACCAGGCCACCCACCACTGGACGGATGTCCTGGACCGTGAACGCGATCTGCTCGACCTGCTTGGCCTTGAGATCCCCGGGCTTGGTGAGTAGTAGTAGCTATTTCTTTACTACTCTTTTTCTCCTGCTCTGTGTGTTATTATATTGCAAATTTGTGTTTTTTACCAAGAGCAATAATGCTGCGGATTACATTGTAGGTAAATTATATTTCAAAATCTTCTGTGCATTTCAGGTGCACTGCTCTCCTTCTCAGTAGTGTTGCTACTATGCTTATTTGTTTTCAATGTTGTGTTCATTTCATTGGCCTGTGAAATTATGTATGAGTGTAGTTTAAAGAACTGCGTAATGCTAGACATATTTTTAATTACTGGCGCATCCCTGCAAAGTAGCAGGGATGCGCCAGTAATTGTGCGCCACGCCACCACCACCCATGGTGCGCCGTACTTACAATGCGGCGCACCATGGGCCCAAAACGTCACCAAAGCGTTACGCATCAGTGCCGTAAAGGCGGCGCATTGCTTGAGTTGCGTCGCAACGATGGCGCAGCTCCATCAATGCTCTGGGGTGCCCTATCTCCCCAATGCTGCGTCAAGCCGTACGTCTGCTTCAAGCATGCGCAGGGTGTGAGTCACGCATCATTGTCCCTAAAGTGACTGATTGAAATCTTGTAGATTTCCCTCAGCCACTTTTAGGATGCGTTCCTGCACAGGAACGCCCTCCCTTGCGCCGGAACGCCCCCTGATGGCGCAGGGCTTTACAACGTGATGCATCTCCCATATGCGTCACGTTGTTAATATACGCTGCACCATTGCGCCTCTTTTGTTCTGCCGCTGCGTCACAAAAGTCGCGCAACAATGGAGCAAAAGAGCCGCAAGGGGCTTCTAAATCAGCCCCTACAGACTCACGTCCAGTCCTTCCTTTGTACACATGGCGATAAGAAGAAATAGTGGTGGTGGATTGATAGCTTGAGTATTTTATTGACTGGTTAATGTAGTAGGAAACTTTAGTGTTGTCGCTGATCTGCAATCACAATGGACTTTGTCTGTCACTTCGCGTGCCTCGGACTGCTGCCTGCCAATCCTAGGCAAACCTTTTTAGTACTTTATTTAGTGAGTTACATAAGAACTTTCCAAATCGACGGTCCGCAAATCAAGCAATACTAATAACGTAGTAGACCACATGAGATCGGTCAATATATCCAGTGGAATAGTTGTCTATTTGCTATTTCGCCAAAATTTGTTGTTATTGTTCTTTTGAAATGTTTGATTTGGTTGACAAATATCATCCATGTTTTCTGGTCTTTCTTTCTTTCATGTTGTACATCAGCTCCCCCAGGGGCAAGAGGACACTGGAGGAGGAGGAGGAGGGTGCTGTTGAACAGGATGCAGGCCAGGATCGGGCAGGCGAGGGCTCCTTTGCTGGCCCCAGTAAGTTTTAATTGTAATATAGAGTACCCATTTTTTCCTAGCGTTCCTCATTCGATTTTTTCTAAATCGTCTTTGAACTTCTTGTAGACTGGATCTAAATTCTTATCCTGCCTCGACTATGACTCCCTGTGGTATTACTAGATTATTCTTATTAGTCTGTCTGTGTAGCTAACTAAGATTGCACATTTGGCAATTCCATTGGACTCCCATTCTAGTCAGCAATAGCTCTATGCACTGAGTGTAGTCCTCTGGGATTGTCCATAATGTCTTTTCAAGTCTTCTAAATGTTTATGCTTTGACAATTGCCAACAATAAAAAGGTGAATGACCTCCAAGAAAGAATAAGATACTACTTTACTTTTGGTTTGGATAGTAGGACAATCCATTCTACTACTGTTGCAGGGACAAATCTGCACAAACAGAACTATGGACACTAAATAATGCATTGCTTAGCTTATCAATTATAATAGGTGCTGTTAGACTTTCCACATACCTCAGTGATAACAGACTTTGTAGTTGAACCCTCAATCTCCTTACTGACTAGATAGTGTGACAAAGTCATTTAGCTCCCAAAGTCACCGATGATTGATCCCCAATGATGATTAGATTATCCAACGCAGGACAAGAGTACGGAGTCAGAGTCAAGAAGTATCAGAGGCACGGACTCATGCTTGCAAAAATTTCAAAACCTTTAGCTCATCCACTCTAGTCTGGAGGACCAAAAACCACAGAGTCTATTTAAGTTTAAAAGCTTTATTAAAAGTAAACACATTTATTAAAATCAAGTTTGTCATAAAACTAAACGTTTAACTGAAAATGGAAAAGTGCTTAGTGCTGACGATTAATTGGACACATTTCTTGTGGTCGAGCCGAGCTCTCACCTGGTTTGAACTTGATCCTGCTCGTGTTCTTAGAAGTCAAGCTTCTGTCTGTTAGGAGAAAAAGTGGTGCGTGTTAAAAATAAAAAGCAAGCATTCATCAGTTGTGCCAAAAAGTGCAGCAAGACAACAGCCTTCCCTGGAAAAAGGGACATTTTTACTTTAGAGTAGACAGTCACAAATTATTACATTGTATTCTGTTTTTTTCACATTTCTTTATTCCTCCTAGACCGAATATTATATAGTAGTGAATGGTGTATTCTAACATTCTTAAATGTACTTTGTAGGTGGAACATCTGGAGGCGGGGCCAGCGCGGAGGTGGTGGTATTGGACGAGGGGAACAACTCTGGGGAGGAGGCGGTGCAAGTGCCGGACGTGCCTGTGAGGGTTCACACGGTGGTGGCGGGCAGAGGTAAGCTATATATTCCTTACTTATTGAGATTGAAGACTGCAGAGTGTGCTTTCTGCACGGATGTATTATAAATCAACCAGGTAGTAGCCTCCTCTAAATGTACTTCGACTTAGCTGTGAAGTTTTTGGCGAGAAGAATCCCAATCAGATCTGAGATGAACTTGATGGATGGGATGAACGAAAAGCGAAAGAAGGGTGTAAGTAAGTGTGGAAGGACGAGAAATTTAATGATGACTGGCAAAGAAGAATGATATGTGTTTGCTTGCTCCGCGAGGTGGCTGGGAAGGAAAGAATATGGTATGTTGCATGGCTGGGTGAATGATGATGCAAGGATGGGTGGAAGGAGAACAGCCTGGGTGGGTGAAACAGAAACTGTATGTGTGCATATACTTTGAATGGATGGATGCCTGGATCATGGTACTATCTGACTCTTAGATAGCATATGTGTATCTAGAGAGAGTAGACAGTCACTGGATGAACTAAGTGTTACTTTGAAGAGCATGTAACACCGCACCCGCACGTCCGTTCCAGTGTAGGAAAGGCAAGGAAAAGAAGTTGTAATTTTGTCCAAATACTACCATGAATAGTAGCAGTAGTTTGTATTGCAACTGCAAGCACAGCATATATCCGGTTATTACGGTGGACACTCCCTACCTCTCTTAATAACTTTAGTTTAGTAGTAGTACGTCATTCATGTGTGGGTGTATCACTGTTCACTCAATAATAAGCAAAGCACCTAAAGTCATCAAATACATCCCATGTGAAGTGATAGATAATCAGATTATTTAGCTTCTTCATTTTCCTTTTCTAGTACTCATTTGCACTGTAGGGTGAAAGCTAAATTAATTAAGCAGTAGCCCTTTTAACAGAGTATTCTCAGTGCCACCCGTAATAGAAAAGTAAGAGCTTCACCACCTGTATGTACTGGACCGGTACAGTAACGCAAGTCTGTCTCACTCATCATGGTGTGCGTCTGTTTTTCTCGGGTGCAAGTTCACTGCGCTGGCATTATGCCGGCTTGCATAAGATAACGTACCAATTTTCCTAAACAAGAGAGAAGAAAAAGAATAAGACTGGTGTACTGTCATAGTCGACTGTAATGGAAGTCCATAGTGCTCGTAGAATTTGTTCCTTAAACTCCCACTAATATTAGAGCAAGGATGAAGAAGTCGGAGGTTACATAGATACTGTCCTCAATCGTTATGTACTGTGCTTTCAATTTGCTACTTGTACTGTGACACAACTTTCTGCTCAATCATTTTGTGTTAATCTTAAGGAGCATTGGTTACAGACTATGTCTTTCTTTCTTCATATAGTTGCTCCTTCCAAATCAAACAGACCATCAAGGAGGGAGCTGGCTCAAATGGCCCGGCAACGGAGGCTGGATGCCACTGTCGCCGAATATCGGCGGCTGGTGGCCCTGGAGGAGGACACGCAGTCTACCGGTACAACAAGAACATCCACTGGGACAGCTGCATCCTCCTCCGTGCCCACACGGGCTGCCAGCCAGCGCAGTGCTCCAGCAGTACGGAGCCGGGCTACCAAAGCCAACCGCCACCACCGAGCAGCAAAGACAGCAGCTGCCCCCCACAGGATTTGCAAGGCACGCCAGCGCCGCTTATGCCTCAGAGTGTCCTACCTGGAGCAGGAGGTCCTAACCCATAAGAACTTGGTGGAGGGCCTCCGCTTCGACCATGCCACCCTCCGCAAGGAGTATGATGCCCTGGCCGCTAAAGTCAACAGCACCCTGCCGTAGTGCCCATTGCCCCTTTTTTAGAGACTTTTGGAGGGTGGGAATTGGGAGTTGGGTTGTTTTTGGGACTTTTGAAGGACAATCGTTGGGGTTAGGGAGGGTCTTGCGGGAGATTATTTTGTTAGGGCTACAAAAATATACTTTTTGAAACTTTATCTGACCATACCTGTTTTTTACTGCTTTTGAGTCTGGTGGGTGGGGGTTTAACAGTAAGTTTGTTTTCCTGAATAGTCCTATGACTTTAGTAGTACTACCGTCAATCTCTCGTCTCTCCTAATACTCCATTATACTACCTCCAACCAAACGCTTATCTTACCTGTAATTTGTGTTTGAAAGTAGGGCTAGGCCCAGGGCTGGCTCCACGGGAAATGGCGATTAAAGTTGGCAATCCTGGGCGGATGAAATGTCCTCCTCATTGCGGTGGTACTAGTGGTGTGACACAGTGGCAGTTGCATGCCTATGGAAAAAAAGAAAATGAAATCTGGTTTGTCCTTACTGTAGCATTACAACGGTACGATAGAGAATATAGCAGGTGACAGTACACTAGAACAGTGCCACAATGTAGCCTAACAAATGGTAAAGTATTGAAAGTATAACTTGTACTTGTGTTGGATTTCTTTGACATTGGCTACTACTACAAGAAATAGTACTGAAGCTGAGTAACTCTAGAATATATCCTCGGATTCCTTCACCAGCCTGTTGCTATGACCTTATCCTCCCCAGCAAGTGTGTGGAATTATTGATGTCATTTAGTCACACATCAAGCAAAACCACACAGCCCGGGGGAAGAGGGTTAGGGTTTGGAAAATGGATGGGAATGGGGGTTTCTTTTTGGGTAGGTTTTGTTGAGAGAAGAAAAAAAAAGCACAGCATGGACAAACAATAATTGAAGATAAAGAAATCTTTGGGTACAAAGCTAACCATAAATCTTTTAAGTGACATAAAGGAAGTGCATGCACTACTGCATGCATTGTTACTGAAAAGTAAGTAGTACTAGAATGCGACAGTACAGGGCTGCAGCGTTTTCACTTGCCTATCTCTGCACTCAGAGAAACACTTCTTACATTAAATTAGGTTTAAAAAATAGCCGAAGTAAAACCTATAGAATGGCTATAGGGATCAATTTAGAAGCAGAGAGAGATCCAAGAAATGCAGTCACACTCATAGAAGAAAACAATGGACACTGTATCTGTATGTTGTTGTAGTTGTCCTGTTGAATTTGGTAAGTAAGTTACATGCAGCAAACAATTCCTCTTATTAGCGGCACTCCTCCATTCCAGCTGATGCTTCGTTCATCAATGTTGGTGACCAGAAGACACCCTGTCCACTGCCTGCCTGGCAGATGCTGAATTGCGGCTCGCTAATGTGAAGCCTGACTCCATCCTTTTTTCCCCATTGCACAGACTGAAACCCGGCCTGTAATTATTGAACGAAAAACAGGAAGTGATATTACAACACCACTGATAAATAAATATAAGGTATGTACGCTGTGTAGTGCAAAAAGTCACACTTTGATTTTCCTAATAGACAGTACAATATTTTTGAAAGTGTGTACTCTGTCTGAGTCACCTTTTGAAGGATAAATAAGTATGGGCAAATTAATTTAGCAGATCTTTCCCCTCAAGCTAGGTGTACTGTAAACTGTGTTTTAGAACAAAATTAGACCTTCCCAGCAGTGCTCCTACCCAGACCCTTACTAAAGGCAGTCGCAAAAATGTAGAAGACCCCCAATCAGATCTCAAAAAACGAGGCCTAGCAGAAAAGTGGTGACAAAATGTACTTTGAAAGTAAAAGTAGGCCCAAATACCCCCTTACCCACCGTGGATTGTATTCAAACCACTTGCAAGCAAGCAAAAGTATCCATAGCCAGCATTGCTCCAAGACTCGAAAACCCCCCCACCCAAACACATGCAATAGAAATACTGCTAAGCCTAACGAGCCCTAAGTTAAGAATAGTGGCAAAGGCTTTCTTTAACTATGCCAAATCCCCCCTTTCCCACCATGGATTTTCTTCAAATGTTTTGCAACCAAAATTACACATTCTCACGAGTGCTCTAAGACCCCAGAACTCAGTTGTAAAAATCTAGAACACCCCAAAACACATGCAATCCTGCTGCTAGGGCTAACCCTAACGAACCCTAAGTTACAAAAAGTGCCAAAAGGCTTTTCCTTATGGATTTTGTCCAAACCACTTCTATCCGGTATTAGACCTTCCCTGGAATGCCCCAAGACCTGCCAGCCCAGCCGCAAAAAAGCACAACACCCCCAAACAGCCAAAAAGGAAAATCTCATACTTACAATATTTCTCGACCTTCGGTCCAAACGCGCTGTGCAGCTAGGTCATAACTCCCGTTTTCCACCACGGATTTCCTGAAAAGCAAATGCAATCAAGATTAGACTGTCCCAGCAGTGCTCCCAGACCCCAAAACTCACCCACAAACACCCGAAACCCCCTCAAAGAGCACCTGAAAGGCAAGCAAGTCAGCACAAACGCAAAAAAAAATCTGCCTCCGATTTGGTCCAAACCACTTTTATCCGGTATTAGAGCTTCCCAGCAATGGACCCAGAGCCGTCAACTCACCCGCAAAGAAGTAGAACACCCCCACAAGAGCTAAGTATATCTTCATTGGGCGTAATCTAACCCTCTGCTTTGAGGGAAATAGGAGTCTGGAGGAGGAGGATAGAGGAGCATGTTCTTCGGAACTTGTGAACCTGAGGAATGCAGACTGCAGCACCTTCAAATCAATAAGCAAACAAGTGAAGACAGTTCTGCTGATGGGCTTGTTTTTGTGATTAGGTGATTAAAGTTTGAATTATATTAACTGTGCACAACAAAGAAAGACAGACACACAGGAATAAAAGTGAATAAGGACGAAAAAGAAAGTTATTGATTCATTGTCTCATTTTCAGGGCTTGGTGTCAGTGAATAAGAATAAGACTTCGTCATCATACTATGCGAATTCAGGCAGGGTGAGCTCAGTGTCACCTAACAGAGAAGAAATTCCCTCATCTACGTTGCTGTCCACCTCGTCTTCATCCGGCGTGCTTTCTCGTACTTTGTAATCTGGTGGTATGAGGTGCTGATTCATCTTGATCATTGTTAACCTCTCCACATTTTTGGGCGAGAGGCAGCTCCGTTTGGGAGTTACAATGCCACCCGCAGCACTGAAAACACGCTCAGAAGACACACTTGCGAGTGGGCAAGACAAGTAGTTTAAAGCCAGGTTGGAGAGCTGTGGCCACAATTCTTTTTTCCCATTCCAATACCCCAATGGGTCAGCATTAACATAGACCTCTGTTGAGTCATTCAGATAGTCCTGCACCATCGACTCAAGGTCCTCCAAGGTTCCTCCACTTTGCTTAGCTTTTGCTGTGACCTTTTGAGAACAAAACCCAAGCCGAGTTAGCCAATCCTCTTCAGCATCCAATGTTACTGTTGTGTCTGGTGCAGATGATCCGGTTGCTGGTGTCTTTAACGGCTGAGAGGTCACTGTGCCACAGCCACAGGTGCAGAACTGGATTGTTTTGACTGGGGATGGCCTGCTGATGCTGATGCTGATGTACTGCCTTTTCCTTCAATGAGCTGCCATTCTCTTTCAAACCTCTTGGCTGACAAGGCTAGCCAACGTTTGTACTTTGTAACATCTTCCTCAGCAAAAGAAAAGAATGCTCCGCCTGCCAGCGCCTTTTTGTAGCGTGGATCCAGAATAGTAGCACAAATGTAATGCTGTTCTGAGTGGATCATTTTAAGACGTTCATCACCTTGTAGGCGCTCTAATAATTTCTCCGCCAAAACAAAAGGGTCTTGGTTTTTTTCATCTTTTTGAAACACAGAAGACACCGCCTTCAGTTGGTGCTCCAGCATGTTCAACAATGGGATAGCTTTTCTCAAATTACAGTCCTCCTTGCTGACTGCACGTGTGAAGACCTCAAAAGGACGAAGCATGTCTGTCAGGCTTTTAACTAGGTCCCATTGCGCCGCATCCATCCTCAGGTCCTTCTGAGCTGTACCCTGTTTTAAGAAATAGTGATTGAGTACCGTATACTGCTCATACAGACGCTCAAGCATGTAGAAGGTTGAGTTCAAACGTTTTGGCACCTCCTGGATGAGTGCTTTCACTGGCATTCGACGTTCATGTAGCAGGCTCCTCAGATGCTTCCGGGCCTTAAAAGAATGGCTGAAATGGTTGCACATTTTTCGGCAGGTGGCCACTACCTCGCACGCTGGACTGTCTTCATCACACAAGAATTTTTTAACAACCAGGTTTATACAGTGCGCCAAACACGGCACTCTGAAATAGTCACCCAGCTCCATGGCCTTAACTACATTGGCGCCATTATCCATGGAAACAAAACCAATCTGGTGTTTTTTTGGGGACAGCCAGTGAAAGACCTTTGTGTTAAACTCATCCAAAATGTTTTGTGCTGTGTGACGTTTCTCCAAGCCAAACATGGCTAGTGTTGCATGTTTCCGAGCAGCTTTAAAAACTTGGTCCGGGTCAACACCTTCGTTTAGCTTTGCTTTAACCCCTGAAAAAGAGACCCAGTGTGCAGTGATGCACATGTAATCAGCGCCTGCGCCACTGGTCCACATGTCTGTTGTCAGATGTATAGTGTGAACAGCACTCTTCTGCAAAGCTGCCCCAATCACCTCCAGCACATCTTCATGTAGTGCTGGAACAGCAACTCTGGCAAAATAGAACCGGCTAGGAACCTTCCATTTAGGGCAGAGCGCTGCCACTAATTCTAGAAAACCAACCCCTTCTACAAAAGAAAAAGGGAGAAGGTCCAGAGCTAGCATTTTAGCCAGCTTAGTGTAATACAGATGCGTCAGTGGGTGGTTGCGTTCATATGGCGCTTCTGTAAACAACATGTTTCTAGTGTTGCCCTGGACCAAGCATTTACGGGATGATGATGATTTCTTCGACCCAGTTACGCTCGCTGATGAACTTTTTTGCATTGGTGTCTCACTCTCTCCCACACTCTTAGTGTGGCTCACATGGGGTGTGCTGCTGACAGGGGTACTGGGTGTAAGTGAAGTGTTTGACACGTCTTCTTCCTCCTCGTCATCATCAGATGAAACATCAACGTTTTCTTGACTTGCAATTCGGGCTTCCTTGACCTCCTTTAGGTGCGCAAACCATTGGACAGCGTGCTGTCTCTCAAGATGTCCTCTCTGGCCTCCGGTACCATAGTTGGTACCAAACTTACCACGACTAACTGCATGCTTACAAATGCTACAAATGGCGAGGTTTTCCTTTTTTGGGCAAACACTAAAAGAAATCCCAAACTGCAGGCTTCAAATGTCTTTGGGGGCCGGAGGAGGCGGCGATACTGGTGGTGGTGGTAATGCCAGATGAAGTGGAGGATGTGGATTGCCTAACTTTAGTACGTTTTGCACTTTCACCACCACTAATTGAGGTCGAGGTGGATGGAGGTCCCTTCTGGCGAGAAAGAAACATGGAAGCGGTACGTGTTGGTGTACTAGTTAACTCCAATGATTGTGGTGTTTCCATTGCCTCCTTTTCGACAACATCATCCCGCTCAGCAGCTTCTTGGGCTAGGGTCAAAATGTCTGTTTGCTGCATGCCCGCTGGGGCTGCAGTGACCTTTATGATGACTGGGTCGTCGTCGTGAGAGTCTTTATCAGCAGGAGTATCCGACACTTCTTGTTGAGCCTCAACACACTCCATAACTATGAGACTTTCGACGACCTTCCTTTTACGCTTAACTACCTTTGTCAGATAATGGTGTGCCTCACTCTCAGACGGCAGTGGTGGTTCCCAAGTTTGATCCATATCATCAGAAGGAGGTGGGCTTGAAGAAGATGTAGACACCACCCTTGATCTTTTCCTTGCTAGGGATGAGGAAGACAATGAATGATCATCAGGAAGAGTGGCTTCCTCAAATGATACCTCGGCTTGATTGACAATATCCTGATGTGCCCCTATTTCGGGAGGAACAACTATTGTGGGCACTTGTGACCCTCCATGCACCTCTGCTTGCGCATTTCCTTGCGCTGCCTCTCCTTCCACATGTACTTGGGCTTGTACTTGCACATGTGGTTGTTGTTGCGGCTGTGGTTGTTCAACACTCGGAAGATGAGTTACAACAACCTGTGTTGATTGAGGGACATTGCTGCTACTTTCTTGCGATGAGCCAACATCACTGGTCGATGGTAATTGAACATCTAGACTAAGTGCCTCTGCAGCACTCAAGGGCATGGACTTAAGTTGGTGTGGTGGTGGTGATGGCACTGAGCCCAATGGAGCGGGGGTGCTGCTCCCAGCTTTGTCCCCAGCAGATCCCGCTGCTGCTGCAGGTGTACTTTTTTTTTTACTCCCAAAAAATGTGGCGGGCGGCACACCAGTCTCCTTGGTAACTTGCTTCTTCTGCTCCTTACTGGCAACTTTCTTGCTAGAGGAGCTACGGGGAACTTTTTTTGGGGCCATCTTCTTCAGAGCAGGTCAGAACAGCAGGCTGCAGTTGCACGAGTTGCAGAGTTGTCTGTGGCCAGACATGATGTCGCGTGACGTTATGCTGCACACACACACCGCTGCAGGACTTCTTCCTGGCAATGGTGGTTCTCTTGAGTCTTGTGCACCTAAAAGCAATGGAAGACAGAGGAACATCAGTTCAGTTATACACCCCCAAAAAATCGAAAAACACAGAAAGATCAGCACAATCCCATGCATCCAGGCCCTCCATGATGTTTAAAATTCAAGACACCCCACAGAAAGTCTAGGCCCATGCACCACTCACTACCCCTGGTGAAAAGGCCACAACAACAGCCCAAAAAAATGAAAATCATAGAAAAATCAGCACAAACCCAAGTCCTCCATGATGTTTAAATTCAAGACACCCCACAGAAAGACTAGGCCCATGCACCACACTCACTACCCCTGGGCATAAAGGTTGAAAGCTAGGCAAAATGGTTGCAGACATAAGAACACTGCCTGCATTCAAAATGGCCCCCTGCCTCCCAGCACATGGCCTGCCTGTAGCAGCACTCAAAATGGCCCCCCCCACATGGCCTGTCCCCATGAACACCCCAAAAAATCGAAAAACACAGAAAAATCAGCACAATCCCATGCCATCCAGGCCCTCCATGAGGTTTAAATTCAAGACACCCCACAGAAAGACTAGGCCCATGCACCACTCACTACCCCTGGTGAAAAGGCCACAACAAGAGCCCCAAAAAATGAAAATCACAGAAAAATCAGCACAATCCCAAGCCATCCAGGTCCTCCATGATGTTTAAATTCAAGACACCCCACAGAAAGACTAGGCCCATGCAACACTCACTACCACTGGGCATAAAGGTTGAAAGCTAGGTAAAATGGTTGCAGACCTTAGAACACTGCCTGCATTCAAAATGGCCCCCTGCCTCCCAGCACATGGCCAGGGCCTGCCTGTAGCAGCACTCAAAATGGCCCACACCCACATGGCCTGTCCCCATGAACACCCCAAAAAAATCGAAAAACACAGAAAAATCAGCACAATCCCAAGCCATCCATGCCCTCCATGATGTTTAAATTCAAGACACCCCACAGAAAGACTAGGCCCATGCACCACTCACTACCCCTGGTGAAAAGGCCACAACAACAGCCCAAAAAAACGAAAATCACAGAAAAATCAGCACAATCCCAAGCCATCCAGGCTCTCCATGATGTTTAAATTCAAGACACCCCACAGAAAGACTCAGTCCACCCACCACTGAGTACCCCTGGGCAAAAGGCCCCAACAACAGCCCAAAAATCGAAAATTCCAAAATTGTAGTTGCAGCAACTGTATGCCCCAAACAAACTTACTTGTGAAATTTCTAATCCAAAAGTGATCCAAAGAAAGTCAAAAAGGCCTCAAATCCAAATATCCAGCAGCATCCACAAAAAGTAATCCTTCCAGGTGAAGAATCCGAATGAAAGTGACCAGCACATGAAGAAAGCACTGGGAGGAGCCTGCTGGACAGGAACAGGAAGTTGGAGACTGTGGGGCACTTCCTTCCTCCCACCCCCCCCCAAAAATGGACTCCTTGCAAAAAAAAGTGCAGGCAAATGTCAACCTGAGGAGTTATTCTGATAAAAATCATCATTTTCAGGAGGTTTATGCTGCTTGCTGGTGGATTTCTTGTGCAGAATTGCAAATTTTGTATTTTCGCGAGTGCCAGATTGTTGCTGCCCGCCGCATGTACGGGTTTGCAATTGCGAACTCCCGCGATACGTGATCACGGCGTACTCGCGTTGATAAACTCTCGCTGTGCAAGGTGGCGGGCGCGATGACGTAATCGCGGTCGCCAAACTCCCGCGGGATCTCGCAGCAAGATCCAAAATGGCGCAGCACTCGCAAAATATCGAGAAAAACAACTCGCCAAACGCGGAATGACGGTAAGTGAACGCCGCGCAGCGCAAAATTGTATCACCAAGAAAAAAAAATCCGCTGCGTGCGAATTTGTGGATTTTCGGTAAATTCGCGAACGTTAGCGGATTACGAATTTACCGAAAATCCGCCAAATCCGCAAGCAGAACGGATTTTCCGCCCATGCTTAGTTACATTACACTGAAAGGAGGTCTGTCACTCTGTCACAAGGATGGAGTCATCAGTGATGTCATGAGTGATGTCACTGACCATGTCATGAGTGATGTAATATGTGACGTCATCAGCAGTGCATTGCAGGCGCGCAAGTTATAGTGAGTCCAACTAACTATAACGTAGAATTTCAATGGTTTTATGTCACTAAAATTTACAGGTAACTATAACTGGTGTGAAACCTATGGTTTTTTCAGTGAATTTAATAGGTTTTTTAAATGCTAATTCCGAACTATAACTGGTGTGAAACCTATGGTATTTTCAGTGAATTTCATAGGTTTTTTAAATGCTAATTCCTAACTATAAGTCTCACTGTATAAGTAAGACTGTTAACGCTCTAGTTGTTCTTTAGAACACTCTGATACATTCTATCATAGGGCTATAGTTGGGCTACATATGGCTGATATTTGGGCTACATTTGTTTTTTTTTGTCCCTGGTGGCCATCTTTGGGCTACATTGGGCTACATTGGGCTACATTTGGGCTACATTTGGGCTCTAACATATATATAGCCCAATGTAGCACAATATATATTTTTTTGAAAGTTAATTTTCGTAAAAACCACTTGAGTATAGCAAAGGCACATCGGGTTACCAGTTCCAACAATTTTTCCAATTTTTTTATTTATTTATTTATTTATTTTTTTGCCTTGGAGCGCTCCCGGCTCCCCCCCCCGGTGAGCGCCCCAGAGAGCGTACTCGTTTGAAGCGCCCCGGTGCGCGAACCGGGAAGCGTCCCGTTAGCGCCAATGCCGCGAACGAAAACATGATCGTGAGGTATCGCGTAGCCGCGTCCGCGTTATACGTACGGCGTAAACGCACCCGGAAGAATTCGACGCGCTTACGCGACGCGCCCCGGGGCGTGTAGCGTAAGCGCGTCGGGTCATGCGACCTGAAAGTAACACTTTTGATTGGTTCACAACAGTTTTGTTTTCCAAATGATGAAAGACCCCACCTTTTTTCCTCATTTTCACTTTGTTGTTTGAGTGAAGAAGACTGTGAAAAATGGCTTTAGTAGTAGCAGCTGCAGGTGCATCTGGACCACCACCACCTCCACCACCACCACAAAGACCACCACAAGACCCCATTGGTGGTCATGAAGAAGAGGAGGACAAAGAGGAGCAGGAGGAGAGGCAATATCTGCCCGAGGACACTCCCCCGTACAAACCCAAAGAACATTTTATTTGGGAGTTTTTCAAAATGCCAAGGGGTGCCAAAAAAGTAAATGCAGCAAAGGTGACTTGCCCGATCTGTGACCAAGAACTGTAAAGAGGGAACCCAAACAGGAAATATTTGTTTGGGAACCACACGATGATAAGGCACATGCAGAGGAAGCACCTAAACAATTACTCAAGAGCAGAAGTCAGGCAACTGAGCAAGAACCCTCCCCAACCTTCAACTTCAGGCACCTCCAACCAACCCACTCCATCAGGTGCAGAGGCTAGGGAGATGGTCCCTAATGTTCAAACTAAGTTTTCCAAATTTAAATTTGTTTGTATATATTGCAACAAAACTATATCTTATGGTGAGCAGAGCATCACTTTACTTAATCGAGCTGCAGACAAGCATCACTGCAGCAAGCAACCTTAATTTTTTTCTATTTTTTTGCTCCAGTTGAGCTGTTTGGAATTCCCTGTCTTTTGTTTCACCCCAGAAAAACTACAAAAAAATATAAAATTGTTCTGAAAATCCCCAAAAAATTAAAAATGTTCAAAAAAACTAAAAAAAATTATAAAACAACAAAAAGAAAAAAAAACAGTTCTTTTCAGAACTACCTCCCATTTATATAAAATCACTTAAATTTTTAAACTGTGCCATTCTCTTTTTTCCCTGGTGCGCTTCCCGGTGCGCTCCCCGGTGTGCGTACCGGGCGCTCCCCCTGCGCAAATCGAAAAAAATATTATTTTTTTTTTGCCCAGCGGGACCCTTTTATAGCCCCCACATCAAACCTAGAGGGTCAGGGGGGTTCTACCCTGCCCCCTTATGGTCAATTCCTCCTTTGTTTTGGCCACCTCTTGTGTCTCGATCCTACCCAGACACAAGATGGCGGCCGCTCCGGACTGTTTCCAATGTTTACAGTCACCCAAGAACCAATCAGCTTTCTGCGCGCAAGTCGCGTGTCGCGCCCGGAGCGCTCCCCGGAGCGCGTACCGGGGCGCGCTTATAGATATATATATTTTTTGAACCTAAATTACTCAAAATCCACTGTAGCACATATCTTGAGACATAGCAAAGGCACATCGGGCTACCATTCCCTACAATTTTGCCAAATTTGGTGTAAATCCATTCAGCCGTTCGGGCTAAAAGTGAGGTCGACCGCCCTATGGAAATTAACATAGGGAAAATGCGTTTTGGGACTCCCCTTTTATCTCGGCCCCCGCTTGACGCATCCCCCCCAAACTTTCAGGGAAGGACCGGAGCTCGACGAGGCCATTTTGAGGAGATTTTCAGGCAGATTCGTCAACCGGCGCCAAAGTTATTCTAAAAAGAATTTTGAGATTTAACATTGAAAAAAATCCTAACTATAACTACCTACTGGCGACCGCCAGTAGGTAATATATATATATATATATATATATATATATATATATATATATATATATATATATATATATATATATATATATATATATATATATATATATATATATATATCCTTTCCACGAGTGCTGGTAGTGGAGAAGCACTGTCAGCGGGCGGTCCGAGCTGGGCACCAGCGGTCCCGATAAATTCTTTCCACAAATCACCTCAATAAGAAATGATAGCCCGGACACATCTTCTGTGCATTAAATGATAGATTTAATGGCAATAGCAACGCGTTTCGGCGATTAAGCCTTGATCACGCTTACAATCTCGCCAACAAACATCAGTTTTTAAATCTCAAAACAAGTGCAAACAAAATAGAAAAGAGACTGTTTTGCAGGTATACACAAGTTGATGGTAACTGTGTCGGCCATCTTGGTATGTCAAACGTTTAAATAATAACACTCTGACAAATCCAAATGCAATTGTGTAGAACAAAATACATTAAAGAAAGATGAATGTTTAAGGTGCACATCCAACATTTAACATATCCGAGTACAGGGTACTCCCAACCTCATGCCCAAGTGGGCGATGCCACAATATCTCAACATGTTGATGTTTCCAATAATGCCCCAGTGGGCTATTATAAACAATTGTCCATCGCCCTAATGTTCATTCCAAGAGAGTACCAACAAAAGTCCTAGCCCCAGTGGGCTTTAATGAAGGGTGCTATGTTCCTTTCAACCGAAGAGTTCCTTCACATAAGGCCTACTCTGCAAAACATGTTCTAACAGTCTGAAAGAAAAAAGGTTAAAATTACTGAAAGACAGAGCCAACAAGCTATAATGTCACTTATATATCTTACTGTAAATGTATTGCAAGTTCTTCATTCACATTTAGGCCACCGGGTACAGTACTTTCGAAATCAATAATGTAAGTAGATTCGAGTTTTCTCAGGGAGAGTTCTCGGTTCCCCCCTCTCATACCCAGGTCTACCTTGTCAATCACTGCCATCCGGAGCTTGGTCTCATCGCTGAAATGGTGGGTCTGAAAATGACGGGCAACAGGGTAGGTTTTGGTTTTATTCCTGATGGCTCGTAAATGCTCCAACACTCTTTTTGTAGCTGTGTGTTTACTGTTACCAACATACCACTTATTGCATGGACATATTAAAATGTACACGCAGTAAGTGGTGTCGCAGGAGAGGGATTTTCTAATATGGAATTCCCTTCCCGTGGTTGGAACCACCAGTTGCTCACAATTCACACTTCCTCTGCATGCTTTGCATTTTCTACAACACTTATATCCGGTTCTGGAAGTGATATTTCTAGTGAGTGTAACATGATTATGGCTGAGTTCATCTTTAAGGGATCTACTTTTCCTAAATGTGATTTGGGGATTACTAGCCAAATCAGACTTGAGATGTTCATCATTCAATAAAACATGCCAATGCTTGTTGAATATATTACGTATCTCACTGGCTTGTCCACTGTAGGTGGTGATGAACCTCACATTTTTACTATCCTCAGGTTCTTTCGAGGGAAATAGTAGATCATTCCTAGCAATTTTATCAGCTCTTTCACAAGCAGATTGAATGGTTTTGCTGTTATAACCACGTTCACTGAATCTGTCACACATCACTTGCTTCTCAGTTTCGAATGATTCTATGGTACTGCAGTTCCTCTTGGCCCTCAGCAATTCCCCATAGGGGATACTTTGTATCAAGTTACGGGGATGTGCGCTATCTGCCCTTAGGATACTGTTGCCTGCCGTTTTTTTGCGGTGCAGTGTAGTTTCGATGTTGGGACCATTGATGTTTACAGAGATATCAAGAAAGTCAATAGTCTTCCTGCTGTAGTTGGCAGTAAAGACTAGATTGAGATCATTCTGATTGAGTTTCTTGACAAAATTGGTAGCAGTCTTCTCTGATCCATTCCAAATAATAAAAATGTCATCAATGTAACGCAGCCACAGGGCAACTTGGGTGTTAAATTCTTCCAGGCGTCCGGCTACCTGCTCCTCCCACCAGCCCATAAAGATGTTAGCGTAGCTGGGGGCGAAGCAGGTGCCCATCGCGGTGCCCTGTGACTGTCTGTACATGTCCCCATCGAAAACAAAAAACATTTTTTTTTTTTTTATTGTTCAGGCAGAATTCGATCATTCCAACAATCATGTTTGAATGCTCGACTACTGAGATGGAACGAGTCTTGAAGAAATGCTTAATGGCATTTAACCCCAGCTGGTGCTTGATGCTGGTATACAAGCTACCAACATCCAAGGTGATAAGCATGTAATTATCTTCCCAGGGTATACCATTAATGATTGTCAGAAAGTGGGTGCTGTCCCTCAGGTACGATGGTAAGGCCAGGACATAGGGTCTCAGGAAGTAATCAATAAACCTTGATGTATTTTCTAACAGGGATCCAATAGAGGACACAATAGGTCTTCCCGGAGGATCTGCTTTGTCCTTATGGAGTTTGGGCAATAAGTACAGAACAGGGATCCTAGGATGTGGGCAATACAGAAAATAAAACTCTTCCCATTCCAAAAGACCCTTTTCTCTCCACTCCACTAGCATCTCCCTGTATCTAACATTCGAACTCAATACATCATTCATATTCGACTTCGAGTAACAAGAGGTATCCTGCAGTTGTCGTATGCCCTCTGCTAGATATTTACCCTTGACTAGCTGGGGTTAAATGCCATTAAGCATTTCTTCAAGACTCGTTCCATCTCAGTAGTCGAGCATTCAAACATGATTGTTGGAATGATCGAATTCTGCCTGAACAATAATTTTTTTGTTTTCGATGGGGACATGTACAGACAGTCACAGGGCACCGCGATGGGCACCTGCTTCGCCCCCAGCTACGCTAACATCTTTATGGGCTGGTGGGAGGAGCAGGTAGCCGGACGCCTGGAAGAATTTAACACCCAAGTTGCCCTGTGGCTGCGTTACATTGATGACATTTTTATTATTTGGAATGGATCAGAGAAGACTGCTACCAATTTTGTCAAGAAACTCAATCAGAATGATCTCAATCTAGTCTTTACTGCCAACTACAGCAGGAAGACTATTGACTTTCTTGATATCTCTGTAAACATCAATGGTCCCAACATCGAAACTACACTGCACCGCAAACAAACGGCAGGCAACAGTATCCTAAGGGCAGATAGCGCACATCCCCGTAACTTGATACAAAGTATCCCCTATGGGGAATTGCTGAGGGCCAAGAGGAACTGCAGTACCATAGAATCATTCGAAACTGAGAAGCAAGTGATGTGTGACAGATTCAGTGAACGTGGTTATAACAGCAAAACCATTCAATCTGCTTGTGAAAGAGCTGATAAAATTGCTAGGAATGATCTACTATTTCCCTCGAAAGAACCTGAGGATAGTAAAAATGTGAGGTTCATCACCACCTACAGTGGACAAGCCAGTGAGATACGTAATATATTCAACAAGCATTGGCATGTTTTATTGAATGATGAACATCTCAAGTCTGATTTGGCTAGTAATCCCCAAATCACATTTAGGAAAAGTAGATCCCTTAAAGATGAACTCAGCCATAATCATGTTACACTCACTAGAAATATCACTTCCAGAACCGGATATAAGTGTTGTAGAAAATGCAAAGCATGCAGAGGAAGTGTGAATTGTGAGCAACTGGTGGTTCCAACCACGGGAAGGGAATTCCATATTAGAAAATCCCTCTCCTGCGACACCACTTACTGCGTGTACATTTTAATATGTCCATGCAATAAGTGGTATGTTGGTAGCAGTAAACACACAGCTACAAAAAGAGTGTTGGAGCATTTACGAGCCATCAGGAATAAAACCAAAACCTACCCTGTTGCCCGTCATTTTCAGACCCACCATTTCAGCGATGAGACCAAGCTCCGGATGGCAGTGATTGACAAGGTAGACCTGGGTATGAGAGGGGGGAACCGAGAACTCTCCCTGAGAAAACTCGAATCTACTTACATTATTGATTTCGAAAGTACTGTACCCGGTGGCCTAAATGTGAATGAAGAACTTGCAGTACATTTACAGTAAGATATATAAGTGACATTATAGCTTGTTGGCTCTGTCTTTCAGTAATTTTAACCTTTTTTCTTTCAGACTGTTAGAACATGTTTTGCAGAGTAGGCCTTATGTGAAGGAACTCTTCGGTTGAAAGGAACATAGCACCCTTCATTAAAGCCCACTGGGGCTAGGACTTTTGTTGGTACTCTCTTGGAATGAACATTAGGGCGATGGACAATTGTTTATAATAGCCCACTGGGGCATTATTGGAAACATCAACATGTTGAGATATTGTGGCATCGCCCACTTGGGCATGAGGTTGGGAGTACCCTGTACTCGGATATGTTAAATGTTGGATGTGCACCTTAAACATTCATCTTTCTTTAATGTATTTTGTTCTACACAATTGCATTTGGATTTGTCAGAGTGTTATTATTTAAACGTTTGACATACCAAGATGGCCGACACAGTTACCATCAACTTGTGTATACCTGCAAAACAGTCTCCTTTCTATTTTGTTTGCACTTGTTTTGAGATTTAAAAACTGATGTTTGTTGGCGAGATTGTAAGCGTGATCAAGGCTTAATCGCCGAAACGCGTTGCTATTGCCATTAAATCTATCATTTAATGCACAGAAGATGTGTCCGGGCTATCATTTCTTATTGAGGTGATTTGTGGAAAGAATATATATATATATATATATATATATATATATGAGACAGAACTCGTTCTGGCACAAGCCTGTGCCGCCAATTATATCCGACAATCAGCCAAAAAAGAACGAAGAGTTGAACCCAATTTTTGTGCAATTACAGGGTGTTTATTCAAGTGTCTTGCTGAGCCTGTCCGCCATAACGCGTTTCGACTGTATAAAGCTTCATTGGACATATTAGAAATTTACAAATGTGGCCAACTTGAAAACCTTAGATCACTTTGGCATTTTCTGGCCTTCATCCTACATTAACGATCATAGGTAGCTATGTTTAGAGGTGTTTACATGTCAAGTATATTTAAAAAGAAAGATCTTAGGCAGCTGAATAAAAAGGGCACTATAAGCAGCATGACACTAGTCTTTCTATGAGACTGTTTTAAAGCCAACAATCTTACAGGGCTTTTTAGAGAACATGTGTCACCCTGGACAAGAACCTGAACATGCGGTCCCACATCAACACTCTAGCCAAAAACGCCAGTTTCACCTGAGCTACCTCAGAAAACTCAAACCATTCCTAGAAATGTCAGATCTTAAATGGCAGTGCAGGAATTAGTCTTCTCCAGGATCGAATAAGGATGTACAACTCTCTCAGGACTGCCCCAAATCTCAACTACTTCCCTAAAAGCCTGTCTCAACGCAGATGCAAGACTCTTGACAGGTTCAACAAATCTTTTTACCACATCACTCCACACCTGAAGTCACTGAATTGGCTTCCTTACGAAGCCAGAATCCAACTCAAACTGGCCTGTATCACACACAAAGAGCTGCATGCTAAGTCTCCTTCGTACCTAGCTGAGAAAATAGTGTTATCTAGAGGAGGCTCGCACTCCTGCAGCACTAGGGATCTGATGCTGAAATTACCTTTCTTCCTGAAGAAGAAAACCTACAACAGAGCGTTCTCCAGGACCGCACCTACAGTCTGAAACTGGCTGCCGCCAAACATTAGAAGAATCCCAAACTCGTCAACATTCAAGAAGGAAGCCAATAATTTTCGAATGGGCAAATTCCTGCCATAACCTCTCCCAGAGCAATCACCGATCTGCGGCTTAACTTACACAATAGCTCTCCTAGGGGCATAACCTCGCAAATCTTTGTATTTATAACTTAATGGTCATGTACCCCCCTCCCAGAGAGGCCGACCACAGATCGGCCAAGCTGTACCCAATTGTTATTTGTAACTTATACTCTCTTATGTATTGTCTTGCAAAATGTGTACTTTAGTGAAACCTTAGAGGGCAGATGTTGAGGTAGGCACTTTTGCTCTGCTTCCACTCTGTTTTTGTCTCTGTTTTTCTTTCAGATGTTAGTTATGATTGCTTGATCTTTTCCACTGAAAGTTTCTAATTCTCTGTGAAGTGCTCTGATACCCCCACCGGTCACGTTCACCCTCTATAAAACACTAAATAAAAAAATTAATTAAAAAATGTGTCTTAGGTATATCAAGTGGAACGAGTCTGATGATTTTGCAAGTTTTAAATCTTTACAGGCCCCAGGAAGCTGGGAGATAAAAAAGTGTTAGGTCTAAAAAACTTAGTGCTGGAAGACTGGTTTTGGACACAATGCACCCTATGATCATTATGATCACCTTAAAGAAATGAATAATGCAAAATATTTTCTATTGCAACCCCCTTAAAATCTAGGCATTGCAAATGCCTGGATAAAGTTCAAGGGAGTTTAACGAGTGAAGTACAGGGATGTGGTTGTCGTAATAATCTTGGAAGGAACATATGATCTGTACTCTCACAGGGGTTGGCTATACTTTTTGTGAGAAGTAAAATCTAAGATTATACAGCATGTTTGTTGCAGGAACAACAGCTTTGGTTCTTTTCACAGAAAAAGTACCATAACTGATGTAGTTTAGGGGTCAAAATACATTTTTCATCTCACTCCTCCTACCCGTGGTCCTTTGAACGAGGCTGAATTATATTGAGAAGAAAGTTGTGTCTCACAGAAAAATGATGTAAATCAAGGGATCATAAGGAAAAGACAAGTATTTTTTAACTTCATCCCTTCTCTACCACAGTATATTGGCGGCAAATAGCCCATTACATGTTTCTCAGGCATACAAGTGTTCAAAATGAAAACTTAGCGTTTTGGAAATATTGGTGGGTTCTGTGCTTGATTTGAGCAGGGGGTTTCCGGTGCTCAGCAACAGCACTTAATTGTCAGCACAGGGCTTGTAGCAGTCTGCCACACAATAGAGCTGTTAAAAAATACTACTGACTGTCACCCAAGCCTTTCTTGTAGCTTTGGGGGCCTAGAGTTAGCTGAATTGTCACACCTTTAAGAGTGTGATGATTAGTAATTGTGTTGCAAAGCTGCAGGGCCCTCCTAACAAGGGCCCTGTCGCTTCTTTTTTTTTTTTTTACAAATTAAGCACTGGTAACATGATCTGATTCCAAAACAGCGCTTTCTAAAGTGATTGAGACACTCTTAAAACTGCGTTCCCTTTCACAGGCCACATTGAGGTTCACAGACTCACAATTCGAGAATTGAAAAAAAATGTATATCCATTTTTTCCAGCTAACAACCACTGACAAAGGCAATAGTCCTGGCTAGGTTTAGGTGTATGTCGGGTGTGCTGTTATATCTAGATGCAATAATAGGAAGCTTAGAGAAAAACAAAAGTGCCAGATGGGTGGCACACTCTGGAAATCACAGACATTTAGGGGTATATCCACGAGAACGTGTGCTAAACATCACCAAAAAATGCTAACACACCTTTACACATCACAGCCTATAGTGGGAAAATAACCCTGTGCGAACGTGGAATTCACAACAAGGCGCTACCATGTGATAGTTTGCCGAAACCGAAGCCAATGACTGTGATACAACTACCTCAACGGAGATAAAAACACAAACCTCAACATGAAAAAACAAGCGATGCGCAAAAGCGCGATGAGGAAATCAGCGATAAGCAGCGCCAGGCCTGCAATACATACATGGCAGGCTGGAAAATTCACTATAAAAGTTGAAAAAACACCCAGACACAAACTGACCAACACCCAAGCACCATGGAGGCAGCCGGAGCAGGCCCAGAGGATGGGCACAACCCCACAAGCACCCCAGACAACTAGCCTGGGACCTCTGGACAGGGAAGAGCAAGGACAAGAAGAAGAGGAAGACGAACTTCAGTCCGCAAAAAAAAGGATCCTGATTATGGAGATGATGGAACACCATCAAAAACTGTTCGTCACCTCCAACGTGTCATTGGGAACCAAAAATTAGGTATGGCGGGACATCGTAGACAAGGTGAATGCCGTTGGAGAGCACAAGAGGTCAATGGACGAGGCCAAGAGGCGATGGATTGACATCAAGCGAAAGACCAAGTGGAAACTAGCAGCCAACCAGAAGGCAGCAATGCAGACTGGAGGTGAAGCCCAGTGCCACAGCTTGTGCTGGATGACATGGAGGAGGTGGTGTCAACAGTCATCTGTGTGGAGATGTGGCCGGAGTCGGGGACCGGACACTGCTCGACAGGACACAACCACCCAGCAGGAGGCACCCACAGCCCCGGCAGTCTCCCGTGAACTTCAGGAACAAACCATGGCCTTCCAACGGCGTGTGCTGGAGGGCCAGAGGGAGATGGCTGAGCAGGAGCGGGTGGGGTTTGGGCCTCATGGCTACCAAACTGGACGCCATCCATGGGTGTCTAGGTCCCATCAAGGACCAGCTCCAGTCCCTAACAGACACCCACTGCCTGCTCCATGGTCTCCAATGAGCCCTGACTGACATCGCTGGCCTCATGACACAGAGACAAGAACACCTGTCCAATCAGACTGGCTCCTACGATTCCAGCCGTTAGCTGGCACACATTTGGAGGCTCATGGAGGACATGGTGCTGATGGAGGTGGAAAGGATGGCAGCCACCTCTGCACATCAGCAAAATGTAGCTGGGATCTTCCATGCCCTGCAGATCCTCATCATGACATTGCTTCCACAAGGTGTGGCACTGATGAATGTTGCTGCCCCCACACCATCCACATCTCCGCCCCCTGGTGTGTCATTGCCTCATAGTGCGGCAGGCGTATCCACTCCGGCACCTGATGTGTCACTGCCACACAGTGTGGCCGACAATCCTCCTCCAGACCCTGATGTGTCAGTGGCACACAGTGCCGCAGCCGGTACTGCTGGGGCAGATCACACATAAGAGGACGTGGATGGGATTGTTGTCAGAAGGAGGCCCTAGCAGTTATTTCTGCTACCCGGCCTGTTTCTGCTTGGTGCCGCACATGGCCCCATGACCTCCCACTGAGCTGCGATACGCTCCGCTGCACTCACCTTGGACCACAACATGGACTGCCATATCCTGTTTGATGACCAATGACACAGCGACCAGACTGCAGACTGTACCTTTCCTCTTCCGCAGTGCCTGTCATCCCTGGATGGACTCTGGTTGGCCCTCCACGGGCCTTTATTGTGTGGTGTGCTTGGCATGGCCCTGTACCGCTCCAGCTGCAAAACTCTACTGGATGTGCAATGGATATCCAGTAACCCACTGCTGTGTCATGTCTTTCATCATTCATGTATGAATGTGTGTATGATTGTAGGGATAGTGATTTCCCTTACGTCAATGAGGCTCATCTAGTGGGATGCCAGTCACCGTGTGCTACCTTGCCTATTGCGTTCCGGGTGCAATGGACACTACAACAGTGACACACGCATTAGTCACTTCCTTGTCTGGACATGGACTGAACCACGCCCAGAGCCCCTGAGTCATTGTTGCAAGCCCTGCGCTGGTCCGGCATACGCCAGGCCAGACCACTCCGCTTACGCTCCGGGGGGGCCCACATAGCTTCCTTTCGCATATGTACTCGCTGGTGGTGTGCAGGTCACTGGTCTAGTTGTCAGCATGTCAAGGAGACTCCCTGAGGGCAGGTTTGCACACACAACCACCCATCCGGCACAGGCGTCACACCCCTTGTGACCCACAAATTTAAGGGGCCGAGAACTTCTCATTCGCTCTGCCGGTGGTGACTGGATGATGGACGCTCCACGGTGCCAATCATGTAGGGCCCATGAGTTGTTGCGCACAGGATTAGTGGCACTGAAGTCTTGCGGCCATCACAGGCCTACCACCACGTGGCGCAGACTGGCGTTGCACAGGGTTAGTGGCACCCGAGGCCTTGCAGCCATCACCCGCCTACCACCACGTGGCGCTGACTGGAGTTGCACCGGGTTAGTACACCCGTAATTGCTGAGCGGGTGTGCAACCTGCGATGATGACGTGTGCACTAATGAGGTCTCCGCCATTGATGACTCAGGACTCAGCGTCATGTGTGAGACCTGCTGGGCCGCATGATGTGGACCATGCCATGGTGGTGGGACTGGGGCCTGGAGCTTGCACAGGCACTTGGTGTGCCTACTGATGGACACACCGGTGGCAGCAGGTAAACAGTGGGGCCTGTGTGCACAGGGGCGGCGGTGTCGCTCTCTCTCTCCATTCCTTTTCTTCTCTCGCTCTCACTCTCTCTCCCTTCCCTCTCTCTCTCGCTCTCACTCTCTCTCCCTTTCCTCTCTCTCTCTCTCTCTCTCACGCTCTCTCCCTTCCCTCTCTTTCTATCTTTCTCTTCCCTCTCTCTCTCTCGCTCTTTCTCCTTCCCTTCCTTTCTTCCTCTCTCTCACTTTCTTTCCGTTTCCCCCTCTCTCTCCCTTCCCCCTCTCTCTCTCTCTCTCTCTCTCTCCCTTCCCCTCTCTCTCGCTCTCTCTCTCTCTCTCTCTATCCCTTCCTTTCCTTCCCTCTCTTTCTCCCTCTGGCTCACTTTCCTTCTCTCTCTGTGTCTCGCTCCTTTGATGTGCGTATGACACACGTCGTGATTTTGTGCTTTATTTTCCAGGCTGTGACGTAGAGATTGTCCCTGATGGACCCGACAGGAGTCTTCCGCATTGGTGTTTTGTGTTGTGTTTCAATAAGGTTTTTGGTTGTTACTTCAGTGCTGTGTGACTGTTTCTTGTTCTTCTGGCCACACTTGTGTATATTTAGTTTGGCATTGTGCATCATCATGCGTTTGTTGTGGCTCTTGTGTCGTGCACAGGAGGTGTATGTCCGGAGGTGGGGCGGCCAGGGGGGGCTGAGGGTGGTGGCAGGGGTTGTTGTGGCCCTCATGGGTATCAGAGCTGCATGATCATTGTCTCCATGGCCTCTGTGGGTCTTCTGGTGTGGCTCTTGACTGGGCTCCCTTTCATGCTGTGGGCAGTCGTCCTGCTTAGCACCGTCAAAAGGCAGGTGTTAATTCGCTGGTGCTATCGCGGATTATCGCATGTTTTTGTGGCGCTTCGCAGATCTGGCAGTTCGTTGTGAAAGTGGTGTTGTGGTTTTTGCACAGGAATGCCTACTCTGCATCTCATTAGGGCTAGTTAATGGTGTCCACCGTGGAGATACATTTTGGGCAGTTATCATGGGACTACAGGGGATGTCTGCAGTTTGCACAAGCTTGCGAATTGGGTGTTAAATCTATCTACACCTTTGATGCATTAAGGTGGGGATAAATCAGAGATAAGTCATTGTGAATATCCCCCTTAGGGTTTTAGTTATGCCCTTAATTATATAGGCCATGCCCCTTTTAGAGACCCCTCATCCACACAGGGGTATATTCACAAGAACATGTGATAACTACCACAAGAATAGTGTAACACAACTTTCAACATCGCAGCCTATCGCGGGAAAATAACCCTGTGTCAACGTGGAATTCACAACAAGGCAGCAGCATGTGATAGACACCAGAAAACACAGCAAATGCCCACTTGAAAATCAATGCCACGCCGCCAAAATGCGGTATGGGAACTCAAACAAAAATGGATGCGGCCAACCGTGGGCCAAAAAGTACCGGAAATCAGCCACATTCCTGCTAACCCCACGTGTCTGGCGGGACAATGCACCATAAAAACCACAGAAAAATACACCAGATACAAACAAAGCACGGAGCAACATGGAGGCACCCTGACCCAGCGCAGAGGCATACTCAGACCCCACAACCCCCACAGACCACCAGCAAGGAACGACTGGGTCGGGGAAAGGCCAAGGAGAAGAGGGAGAAGAAGACGGGGTGCAGACCACAGGAAAACAAGACCGTTGTCACAGAGGTGAAGAGCATTACCAGCAACTGACCCACTTTCAGAGGAATCCAGCACCCCCAAACAGTCACAATGTACACTGCCATACAGTCTGCATGCAAACTAGCACAATGCACCAACATATATGCCAACACAAAGGCAACACACACATCCCCTTCACATCGCAGAGGGGCACACAACACCTGCAGCAAAGCACATAAAACAACGCATCAGTGATGCCAGAGATGTCCACTACACAATTGACACCAACACCCTACAACAGCCCATGGATATCCCACGCAACCCCCCACCAGGACCTGGAAAGCCAAGATACTCAGAGGAGAACACTGAGCCTGCATCAGACCACACAGCAGGAAGCACCCGCAGGCACAGCTGGCTCATGACACTTTACCCACCCACACAAGGGACCCCAATGGCATGTGTCAGCACGCCAAAAGGAGTTGGACTAACAGGTGTGGGAGGAGTGCGGACCCATGAAATGCGAACCAGGTCACATACTTAGGGGTCTATCACCCTACAGGGCCCAAGCACATCCCACTAAGGAGACCCACACTGCCATAAAGACACATGCTCAGCACAAAACCACATCCAGGGGCGCTCAAATAGCAGTCCCACACCCACGTTGGCTGGGCGTACGACGGCCCTGGCCACTCCCCTCACAAATGGAGTGGGTGACAACAAAGCTACATGTCCAACCCCCAACCCGCTGCCTATGGTGACATGTCTGCATCTGTGGTACACTGCACAATTTAAAGTTGCAGGGCCCAGGGCCCAAATGCATACTACAAGACGACAGAGACACACGCAGAGATCATGTTGAACTGGCTATGGCACATGCGCACGACCCCTTTATTGGCAGAGCCATATGCACATTGACGCCTGTGCTGTATGTGTGTGGGGTGAATGTAAGCCAACCCGCACAGAATGTATGGTGTTGGCAACCACTTGGACATTGGACACCAGTGCAACGCAAACAGAAAACACGTGCAATATAGAGTGAACTGATGAGCAACATGGGGTGATCCAGATACTGTCCAGAGGACAGCCAACATGCAAACAGAAGTGTCCGTGAGTCTCAGTGCACTGGGGTGTGGACAATAGAGATGAGCATGCTCATGTGCAGACAAAGTCTTGGATTGTGTCCCTGCAATATATTCCTGATGCAGATGCAGTGGGGTGTGTCAGACCTGCATCATATTCACAATCAACGTCTCAGGACCCCCACACTGTTTGAAGTGACATTCCGTGCGCAACCGCTCCACAGCACACAGCACAATCAGTTACAGACAATGACCTGCGGTGCACTGAGTCACTGGCACCTGGAGTGCTGAGCCGAGTAACAGGCCGATGATGGTATCCACGACAGGCCTGAGCAACCACGAAGTCTGCCTGGACCACCACTTCAACTCTGGCAGATGGCGTTTGGAGGTGGTCCTTGCAGTGGTGGCGTGTGCCTCCTGCGGTGATGCATCGTCCGAGCCGGTCAAACTCGCTTTCGTGTATGAGCCCTGGTGGGACTCATTTGGGCCCGGAGGCTGTGTACAGCACAAGGCCACAGAGTCATAGAGTTGATGAGCCCAAGGCCCAGCCCTCAGGGGCCAGCCTATGTCTCCGGAGAAGGGGTCCCGGACTTGACCCGCACAGAGTTAGTGGCACCGTATGCACTGGGGCCGGCACAGGTACCCAGCCACCGGACGGTGACTTGCGGTGTAGTCTGATGGGCCATGCGACCTGAGCGGGGAACCATCATTGTCCGAGGTGTATGTTTCAGAGTGTTTCGGGGAACAGTGGAAGGTGTCCTCCAGGGCAAGATGCTGAAAGGTTTGATTTTATCACAGCAAATGGAGGAGTGGAATACGACAGCCCGTTGCCACCACCAAATCCGTATCAGTTACATGGGGGTGGAACCTGACCCCTAGTCCATAGGCTCAGGCGCCACCACCAGGGAGTGTCCATGAATGTCAGGGAACAGACTTAGTGGCATCGTGGCTGAGTGGGGATGCAGACTGCGATGATGCCGGTACACTGATATAGACTCCGCCATTGCTGAATCATGACTCTGTGACCTACTGGACTGCAGTGTAGGCCGTAGGCAGCGTTCAGCAGTGGCTCACAGCCACGTGTCTTTGGCTCGCGATGCACAGCACTAGTGACACCAGGACAGTTGTTGGTAGTGTACGAACACCTCCATAATGATGATCCTTTTCTCTACCCCAAGTAGCAAGAAGACATTCTCTTAGGCCTCTCCTTGCGTGCAATGATGTGTAATCTGCCTTTGCATACTCGATGTTCAGTTCCAAAGCTGTGGCATACTCGAGCACAGCCTATGCTGAGAGCAGTGTAAGTCAGAGGTAGCGGACAGCACGGGCCATTTGCCGAGTGTCACCGGCACAGGTTGGTGGCCCCACCGGCCTGTGTAGTTCTGGTTCAGTGGCACCACGTCGTCGGTCACCTCAGTCACTGTGACACTGCTTTCGTCCGGGCTAAGCCGCATCTTCCTCTTACTCCTCTCCGTGCGGCCACTGGTGTGGACTCAGCAATTTGTGATTTGCGACTAGGTGCTGGATGTGAGGCCTACTGGTCCGCATGGTTGTCCTGGTACCTCATCCGCGGCTCGCCAGATGGCGTTGGACAGGGTTTGTGGCACGATGTATCGCAAGAAACGCATATGGAACTATGCCTCGCGGATCAAAGGGAGTCTGGTGCTGTGGCTGCTGTCCCGGATATGGGGTCACTGCCATTTAGGAGCCAGGACACAGTCTCAAATATGGGACCCACTCGGCTGCAGAGGTCACCGGTAGAATATGGAAATGAGAAAGGAGTAATGTGGGCCAGCGTCGGGGGGACAGTGGGGGTCTGAAAGGCTGGCTGGTTCGTGGGCCTCAGGCTTGGATCTTACACTGGCATGTGGCGGGCTCTCCATGACACACGCCGGTGTTGTAGGCTGATTTGTGTGGCCCGGCTGCGTAGGGTCAGCCCTGACGAGTTTGTGGTCCAGGGGGCCGGGGTATGGCATGCGACAGGATATTAGGCAACTCCGCTAATGAGGACGAAGTCAGCCTCGTAGCGGGATGGGAGGTGCCGCCCTAACAGAGGCGTTGGGCTTTCCGGAAGAGGACAACACCCAGGGGTACGTGCTTTTCATTCACACCCCTACGCTGGCCTGGCATCCGCCGGCCCATCCCACTCTGTTCACGCTTACGGGTGGTAGGTAACAGGCAAAATTTCCACTAGGACCCCCACTGGCTGGGTTGACATGGTTGCACCCACTGTTCACTACACTCCATTCACCAGAGGTGTATGTCGCCGTGGATATGGGAGTGTTCTGCATACTGCCGTTTGTTCATCACTTCGCTGCCACTCTTGGCATTGTGTAGTTTCCCAATCATGGTTCTACTGCATCCTTCACATATGCCTGGTTGTCTTCTCTCCCAACATTCATCTATTGTGTGGCTGAGGTCCCATGCCATAGATTGGTCATGTTCACGGCTTGCCCAGGTTACCGTTGTGAGTTGTTATATTGTGGCTGGTGGGTGGGCATGTTGTTGTGCATCTTGGTTGCGGACTTGTGACGGATGAATTGCCAGAGTTGTGGATTGCATGGTTGTGGAGTTGAGGGGAGTGGAGTGCTAATTGGGAAGTTGCCAGGGGGCTGTGTATTTCCCTTTGTGCCATCCTGGGACGGCTGGTTGCTGTTGGAATGTCAGAGGGAATAGGGATCATCTACACTGGCTGTAAATTTGGAGGCAACATTGGTGAAGGTCCCACGGTGTTTGGATGTTGCCTGCACATTGAAGTGTGACGTGTGTGCTTCCTGTTGCGCTGATTGTGCGCTGTGTCACCAGGGGGCACAGGTGGGACATGTGTGCAGTGGATTGCCCCTACACATGAGTGCATCCGGCTATGGCGTATGGTTCTTGCTTGGTCTCCTGACGTTCCTGCGCATTGTGCTGGCCTTACAGGGACTGGGGTGCCAGGGTGATGGTGATTTCCAGGACAGGCATGGGGGTCTTGGATGTGGCTGGCTGTGAGACTCTGCAGACTCTGGCGGGTGTTGTTTTGGGTGTGCCAGGGGCCAACAGGTGGGCACAGCCAGAAGCTTGGTGTGGGGTGGGATGTTAGTTGTCCTCTGTGTTGGTGCCCTAGGCCTGTTAGGCGGTGATGGCCAGGATCTGTAGAATGCTTGTCCCTTTCAGTCTGTAGTGGACAGTGACATTGTCAGATGTTGGGCCTGTGAGGCAAGACCGTTTCCTGGGGGCTGCTGTCTTTGCGCTGCCTCTGTGGTGGTTCGGGGGAAGGGGGGTGCCGGGTGGGTGTTGTGGCCCTCTTAGGAGTTTGTGCTGCATGATGAGTGGCTCCATGGCATCTGTTGCCCTTTTAATGACGCCCTGGCAGGGTTCCCTATTGTGGTGCAGGATGCCGTCCGACTTTAGGTGTAAAATTCCTGCTGCTAACATGCCTTATCATGTGTTTTGTGTTCTTTTCACCGATCTGTCTGGTGGTTGGGAATGTTGAGGTGTGGTGTTGTCGCAGCTTTTGTCATGGGCACGCCTACTCTGCATTTCATTAGCGATAATTGCGGGGGCCCTCTGTGGCGATGTTTTTTGCGGCTGCAATCGCAGGAAAAGTGGTGCTGTGGGCTATTAGCACCTACTTGTGAATGGTGGGGAAAATGTATCATGCCTTTGGATGCGATAAAGTGCAGGTAATTCCGCGATAGCTCCTTGTGAATATTCCCCACAATGTTTTCATCCTACTTAAAGCCCTGACCTCCTCTGTACATGGTGGTCGCAGCAAGCTTCCTCTGTTTACCAACTTTTACCATTTTCTTTTTTTGCTGGTGCAGTGTTTTGATGCTTGGTATGCATGTTGCATTGGTTCTCTGTTGATGTGAGGCTATTGTTTCCTTACAGACAGATGAAAGATGCCACTACTGTACACAGAGGCTCATTTAGGTTTTTTTTTTATAGATTATTTACTTATTTTGTTAGATTAAGAAATAATGTAGATCTGAAAGTGCCTCATTCTAGTAACCACGTTTACACTCCTTTGTTTTGTGTTGTCACTCCCTTCAACTGTAATGTTCATCTCGCAGCGTGGACTACACAACTTTCTTGATTGTTGTACTTTATTTTCTGGTAGACACCTTTTGACACACCTGTATCCGAACTGCAATGCATACGCACATATGCCCCATGGTAAAATTTGCATGGTGGTTCTAGAATCAGTGCATCCTTCTTTGACATGGGGAACCACCTGGTGCACCTCACAGCCCCCGTAGGGCAGTCCCAGACTAGAGCAGGGCTGTTACAGGGCAAGGCGCAATGCAGACATTGTGCTACTGCTCGTTAAATGCGACAGAGTACAGAATCACATTGTTATCCACCATTTCAAATTTAGAAATGTAATTTAATGCATTTTTGTCCCTCTACATATGGGTACGTGCATCTGAGCGGTGTGGACGAATGGGTGAACTTCACTGGCAATAGCAAGCCTCTCTTACTACCCCATGAAGGGAGCAAACGGGTGTGATAGCGGGGCATTCGCGCCTGCCCTTCATCTGGTCACAAGTCCCAAGTATGATTAACAATAAGGGACAAAATCAGAGCGCACGTTTGCGAAACGCATCATGCTCTGTATGCAAATATGTGCTGGTATTTTTGTGAATCTGGTCCTCGTTGTTAAACTACTATAATTCTCAAATTGCAATCTATATAAAAGACCAAAATGTGGGCAGATTATTTCGTATTTTAATATTTCTGGTCATCTTTATGTTAGAATTTTAGGCCATTATCGCACTACTCTGACCCTCACATGTCCATCAGATGAATGCTTAATAACTGATCGGGATGTTTTCCTCCTTTAGATTTTCTTCTATTCTTTATAAAGTGAGCTCGAATCTATTGCGTTTTTCACAGGTTCAAGTTCTCTTCAGTGCATAGAGATGTAATGTTATCTTACTCCAAGGCATGTTGGCATGCTAATAGATTCTACAGCTTTTAGGATTTATACAAAGCTGGAAAGAAGCTGAATTCATCCTTTGCTGTGCTCGGGATAGTTGATGTACGAAATTTGGAGTGTTTTGTTGAGAGGGTAACTATCCACCTCAACTAATAAACACACAATTCTTGTTGGGTGAATTACTAAAGTCACTAAATTAACCTGAGCTCAACCTGCCGGTATCTATGGCACAGAGCAGTCAGGCTTAACTTAGAGGCAATGTGTGAAGTATTTATGCAGTACAAAAACAGTTCGAAAGTCATAACACAACACAAGAAAAATCCCAAACCAATTTAGAAACATAGTGTACATTTAATAAATAAAAATCACATAAAAATAATAAACGTCCTATAAGGGGAATCAAAGATATACATTTTTAAAGTTTAAGGTCATAAATAGTACCAAAAACCATCAAGCACCAACCAAGGTCATCTAGTAACCGGTACCTATGCGTGAACTAAGGTTGACACTGATGGAGCGTGGGTCTGATATACAAATCAGGTTTGAATCGGTTGGAATTTTTTACCTTCGGCATGAAATCGAAGTCATAAATCCTCAGCGGAAGAAGGCAGCAGGCTGTGACCAAGGAGAGTTCTGTGAAGACAGAAAGCCTTTGGATGAGGTCCCAGTGAACATTTGATATTTAACAATCTAGGCAACCATAAGAGACAATCAAAGAAGTTTTAATAAATGGAAGGGAATTAAGCTACAAAATGTTTGTAAAGAAAACAATTTATTAAGAGTTAAAAGGAACAATATCACATTCACAGATTTAATATGTATATTAAAAGAGTGTAGTTTAAACAAACTTGACTTAAAACAACAATCTATAAATCACATGGCATGAATCACAATGCAAATGAGAACATATATAAAGTTAAAAAACACTGGAAGTGGCAGATTGGTACTTTACGCCCGTTTCGGCGGCCAGCGCCTTCTTCTGGAGTAGCCACAAAAAGTTTCTAAAAAAATAAATAAATATAGACAGAAATAAGGATTACACACATAGGTAAATGACTTTACAACAAGATAACAGTTTACAGATTTTACAGTAGCTTAAAAATTGAACGTTCCTATTTAAGATAGTCACAAAATAATGACAAATCTTATCAAATGTTTTCATTTCCTTGTAATACTGACCAATATGGAAAAGTAATACAAATGTACTTGAATAGACCCTGTAGTAGAAAATAGATAGGGGCAATGAACCCTCTTTAAGACCATGTAGATATTGATGGCCTTTTAACAAAACTGGCAGAAACAGATTAGAATGATAATCTATACTTACAAAAAGTTGTTGTAATGATGTAAGGAAAATACTTTTCTTTCTTAGTTTCTTTAGAGAGCGGTTCTAGCTGTCTGGTAACAAGAGTCTAAAGAAAAATGTATTTTCTATATTAATCCTAGCTTTATGCGACATTGATATATATATATATTTTAGCAATTATAAGACACTTACATGATATGTAGATATAGCGTGTAAAGCTCAATGGCGACGTCTAGTCAAGATAGGACATTAGTATTTTATTTTCTAGATGGACGGATTCCAAACAAGAAAATATCACGCTGTAAAATCACAAGGGATAAAAATGATATTTAGAAAAAAGGCCAGGTTTGTTATCTTATTCTAGCCATATCATCATGGTTGAGTTATCTTTTTGTATTTTAAGGGTGATTTTATGAAAGGGTTCCTAGGCAGATTATCTGAAAGATTCATTGCTGGTTAGTATTGTTAGGTAATCAGTCTACAACTCATTTAAATCCAGGAGATGCAGGTATTGGAGTTTTTTTATTTATCACCCTTATCTTATTCTAAGGAAATTAAGCGAGATAGCGAATGATAGAATCCATATTATTTTAGTTAGTGTAATGATCGGTTAGATAAATTGATCTCAATTTGAGAATATGGATAAACTACCAACCTATCATTATAATTAATCTATTTGGAAATTCGTGTTATTCTAATTATGTTGTTCTAAGGAAAATTTCAGTGAGTTACCTGTATGAAAAAAAGGGTTAATAACTGATCCCGCCGACCGGAACCTCTTATTCATTCAAGTGAAGGATATACTTGGTAATTTAAAATAGCGAGATCCTCCTGATGTGGAGATATTTGGTAGAGCAAAACCCCTGTATAATTAGAAAAAGGTAATTTTAATTTATTTAAAAAGAGAGGAGCGCAAAGAAAGCGATTGAGGTTCTGTTATTTTAATATTCCTAAGAAAGGGTATCACTATACATACATATTATTGTATGAGAACTCTTGTTGTTTTACCTCTAATAAGGTGGTTCTTCTTCCAATTGAGATGATTAGTTAAAGGTTAAAATAACTCCCTGTCTGGAAAATAAAAGAAAAGGGAGATGTAGCTAATAGGTAAATTTAAGAGTTAGGATTGTGCTATTTAATCTAAAGGTGTACTTACCCAAAATGATTCAACAGGGCTCTCTACTTCCGGCGGCGGGACTCGAGGTTTGTGCAAGCGTGCACAAGCAGAAAGTGACTGAAAGTGTCTGCGCGGGTGTTTATATAGTGCTGGGAGGGGATTAGATGTGGCTCAGGTGTGCTTTACATAGGAGTAGAAAGCGGACTGGAGCCGCTGAAGAGATAGAAGTCGAGGGCAGACTACTGCCGCTGAGAAAAGACTCCATATTGCTGTTTGATGTGTTAACAGGGTAGGAAAGGAACAGAAAAAGTATATTTCAGTCCCAGCATTTCTATCGAGTAGCAATTTAAAGATGAGATTTTTAAAATAAAAACAAGGGAAATTTTCAAAAGTAATTTGCTAATATTGGAATGGGCATTTAATTGGAAAAAAAAACCCCCAGTAATATACAATGGTATATGGAAATGAATGGAGGGCAATTAGGAACAAGATATATTTAATATAACACGGGAAAAGGAAAGGGGTTCTTCTGCTTAACAGTGGAACGGAGACTATAACCACTGGCAGATGTCTAGTAAGGTTATTTCTTGTGAGATGTGGGTTGGGATTACTGGGGGGCCGGAGGTTCTCTTGCTTAAACAGCTTGTAAAGCAAGGAAGAATTGGAAAAGACTCATTATTGATAAAATTCAAAGGAGGGCCAGAGTTACTCTTGCTTGAACAGTTTGTAAGGCGAGGTAAAATTTAAAAAGGCTTATTATTCGTGGAATTCGAAAAGGGGGGGGAAGAAAAAATATATAATTAAATAAATACAGGCCCTATAAGAATATAATATTCAATTATTAGGATAATATATTCTTTAGTCTCAACTTAAACTATGCAGCTCATAATGGGAGAAAGAATAAAATGAATGGAACATAGGGAAATGGCTACTATATGGAATATATAATTTGCATCAAGGGAAAATTATATTATCAGCGGATATACCTAACAAACAGAGGGTAACTTAGCATATGGCATGTTCCCATTGTATTTCGCTATTTAACCCCTGGCGGAAGGTGTTAAAGACAAAACTCCAAAACACCTCCCTTTTTTTTCTTATTACTGATCCTCCATTTGTGTCAGAGGTGTGGATTTTTTCTAAGACTCGCCAAGAGAAGTCTTCAGCATTGTGCCCTTTCTCTAAAAAGTGTTTTACCATAGGGGCAGCAAGTTTTCTAGTTCTAATTGCAGAGCGATGTTCATTTAAACGTGTCTGAATCATACGGGAGGTTTCTCCTACATACCCCAGGAGACAGGGGCATTGTATAAAATAGATCAGGTTCGAAGATCTGTAATTGGACATTTCCTTTGCAGATGTTTTGTGTCCATTGTGTATAAAGTCTTCTCCTCTCAAAATGTTGGTACAAGAGGAGCAAGAGGAACAAGGAAAAGTTCCTTTGATTGGATTATTTGTCACAATTGACCTTTGCATCAAGTTTCTTCCATTTGTAGTTTTATTAAAGCGAGAGTGGACAATATATTCTTTTATGTTTTTGTTTCTCTTATGAGCGAAGAGAGGTTTGGCCAGTTTCTGTTCAGAGGGGCAATTGCTGTTTAAAATATGCCAATTTGAATTTATTACTTGTTTAATTTTGGCATCAATGGTGGAATGTTTTGTTATACAAACAATCTGATCTTTTGGATTCGGACGGTTGGTTATAAGTAAACAGTCACGATCGTAGTAACAGGCACGCTTGTACGAATGTCTCACCAGCCGGTGAGGGTAGCCTCTCTCAATAAATTTACTTCTCATGATTAAAGCTTGTCGGTCAAAATCAGCTAAATTGGTACAATTGCGCCTAACTCTCAGGAATTGGGAGAAAGGGATGCTGTCTTTTTGTGATCTTGGATGAAAGCTATTGTAGTGTAAAAGAGTATTCCTGGCTGTAGGTTTGACATGTAGATCAACAATAAGACTGCCTCTATCATTTAATATTTCTATGTCCAGGAATTCAACTTTGTCACAACTAATATGCGATGTGAAACACAGATTGGGGTCCGCTGCATTCATCCATAGGATGAACTCATTTAGGGTCTCCCTCCCATCGGTCCAGACAAAGAAGATATCATCTATATATCTGGACCAATGGGAGACGGACTCAAAGAAGGGGGCTATAATGTTATCGATGTACCTATCCTCGAATGCTGCCATAAATATATTTGCAATGGATGGTGCCACCGAAGCGCCCATACTTACACCTTTGATCTGGCGGTAAGTATTGGACCCAAACTCAAAATAATTTTCCGTTAGGACAATTTCTAAGCATGCCATTAAGAAAGTTTTAGGGCAGGGTATATTGTGTAAGTCAATAAACCAGGAGGTAGTTTTCATTGCCTCTGCTAACGGAACATTACTATATAGGGATTCTACATCCATAGTAACGAGTAGGTCTTGGTTGGAATTGAAGGCTAATCCCTCTATCTTTCTTATCATATCACCTGTATCCCGGACATAGGATTTAATTTTTGGAATAAAGGGGCGTAGATAGTTATCTACATATTTTGATAATGGTTCTGTGGCAGTACCTATAGTGGAAATTATTGGACGATAGGGCGGATCGTGTGGATTCTTATGGATTTTGGGGAGTCCATATATACATGCAATTTTACCAGAATTATGATTGAGGAAGTCAAATTCCTTGATACTAATTAATCCGTCTTCAAGGGCTATTTTTGTCAAGGACAGTATTTTTTTAGATAGATTTGAAACGGAATACGATTGCACTGGACTATAGAATGCTCTGTCATCCAACATTTTAAGCATGTTTAATTCATATTGGGTGGTGGTAATGAGAACGATACCACCACCTTTGTCACAACTCTTAATCGTTAAATCTTTGTTAGAAGAAATGCTTAGCAGTGCTTTATGTTCTTCCTTATCTAAATTGTAGATAGGTTTAGGAATAAATGTAAGGGCCTGATCTATTTTTTTTAGGACTACCAATTCAAAAGTAGTTACCTCTGGTCCTAGTTGTTCTAAAGACGGGCTAAAAGTTGATGGAAGACTTAAAGGTTTTATGAAAGCGGTTTCTTCTTCTCTCTGATTATCTGTTGCAAAGAACTTTTTTAACCGGATTTTGCGAAAGAAAGAGATGATGTCACAATAGAGTTCAAATAAGATTAAGAGTAGAGTGAGGTACATAGGAAAGACCTTTAGATAGCAATGTAAGACTAGATGTGTCCAGGTTGGTTTTTGAAAGATTGAAAATGGGGATTATAGTCCCTGTTTCCAATGGTGCCTGTTTCTGGTTTCGCGTATGAATTGGGGTTCCTCCTGTTGTTGGTGGTGATGTTGGGGTGTGTAGTTCCCTCTCGGTTGTCCCTGGAAGTGGACCCAAGGGCGTCCCCGCCCCATCCCTCTGTTCCCTAAAAAAGGTTGTCTACGGCTACCTCTACCTCAGGCCTGGTTGTAGTTTGGTTCTGGTTCAAAATAGCCTTAATTTTCAATATCTGAGTCAGAACTTTGTGAAAAGGTATTTACCCTTTGTTGTTCATCTCTATTTTCTATAGTATAGTGGTTCTGTTTATAGAAATCAGGTTTTAGGTAGAGACAGGTATTTCCAATAGTGGGGAACCGTTTATCTTTTAGTAATTTGTCATTCTTTCTTTTTGTCCAGATAACTTGAAAAAGACTCAAGTTCTTTATTGCAGTCTTGAATCTTTTTCAAAGCCTCCTCTATATTTCCTATTTTTTTGATTCTTTGAGGTCCCAGTGAAGCCATTGACTTTTGTCTGGAAAGCTCTGAGAAGGAGAAATTTGAATTTCGTATATAAGGAAGATCCATCCCTGGCTAGATAATTTTGGCTCTGGTAAAAACTTCTACGTTCTGGATAAGTCACTTTTTTGGAGCTCTGATTCTACTAGTGGGACAATGCTGCAGGCAGCTGCCAACGAAGGCTTCACTAGGACCTAAGATACCTTCTCCTTGAGGCCCCACTGAATCAGATTAGCTGCTTCGGAAAATTTCCAAGTGGGAGCAACCTGGATCTTCAGCCAAGGAGCAATGCACCTTCATTGGATCTTCTTGGCAAATTGGTTCAGTCCTCTGGAGGCTTTCAATACCAGAAAGGTTTTAGGTCCTAGGTTTCAGGGAATGTTAGGAGTGCCCTTTACTACATCCCAGGGTTCAGGAACTCAGGAACAATGGGGTAAAGGCTCATGCCAACAGAAGCCGTCAGCAAGGTCCAGGGCAGTTGGAACTGGTCAGCTTGGCAGTTGAAGGAAAGGCCTTTTATCATTTGCGGTGTCCCTGTAGCTTGAGAAGATTGTCAGCCTTCTGACCATACACTTCTTTGTCTTGGGAACAAAAGAGAGAGCAGGCCAAATCTTCTAGGTTCTGTGGATGCCACATTTATGCCTGGTAGAAGCTTGTGGTTGTGGGTGACTCCTGGCCTCTTCCTAACCAATAGGGTAAGGGTTTCCAGGGATAATTCTGCTAACTTTTGCAGGCCTTCCTTTGGGCCATACAGCAAACAAATGCCATAGTGCAGCTTTCGGCAACATTATCAATCAATGAATCAATCAATCAACCAAGGGATTGTTAAGTGCAACAACTCACGGAAAGGGCCTCAAGGCGCTGATGGGGGGTGGGGTAGAGCACGCAGCTCCTGGATGTTCACGATGATTTGTTGAAGAGTCAGGTCTTGAGGTCCTTTAAGAACTTGGAGAGTGTTGGTGTCTGTCGGACGTGAAGAGGGAAGGTGTTCCATGCCTTGGCCACGAGGTAGGAGAAGGAACAACCTCCCATTCTGGTCTTCTTGATGCATCGCACTGTCGCAAGCGACAGCTGGGCTGACCAGAGGGATCTATGGGGGGCGTGGAAAGAGAGGCGGTAGTTCATGTAGGTGGGTCCAGTGTTGTGGAGGTCTTTGTGGGTGTGGGTGAGAAGCTTTAACATGATTCTCTTCTTGACGAGGATCCAGTGTGGTGTCCCCAGGAGCTGGATGATGAGGCAGTGGTGCCTTAGGTTGAGGACTAGTCTGGCACAGGCATTCTGGATGTTCTGGAGTTTGCGGGTTAGGTTCTTGTTGATCTGGGCGTAGAGTGCATTGCTGTAGTCCAGTCTGATGCTGATGAGGGTGTGGGTAAGAGTTTTCCTGTGTTTGAGGCGAATCCAGTTGAAGGTCTTTCGTAGGAGACGGAGGGTGTGGAAACAGTAAGTGGTGACAGTGTTGATTTGGGGTCCATTGTGAGTACGGAGTCTAGGATGATTCCGATGTTGCGTGCGTCGTCCGTGAGGGAGGGTGGATACCTGAAGGTGGGATTATTAGATGGCAAAACCTTTCTTCCCCTCTGTAGAGCCTGTGTGCCCACCCCAAATTTGTGGCCTGAGAAATTAGCAACACATTCTCTTGGGTATACACCTGTTACAACGCATTTTTTACAACGCACTACCACTACAACGCAGGCATTACAACGCATACCATTACAACGCATTGCGCTGGGGGGGCGCTCTAGGATAGGGAATAAGTATAATTTAATATCCAACACCTTCCCTAGGGTCCACGGGGACTGGAGTTAGAATAGTAAATTATACTTACCACTATCCAGCACCTCAAAGCGCTATGCGTTGTAACGGTATGCGTTGTAAATACCGTGTTGTAATGGTATGCGGAGTAAAAGTATGCGTTGTAACGTCATACATCCCATTCTCTTTGGTCACTGTAAACTAGTTGTGAAGGCATCTCCTCTCCCAGTGTGATTGGAGATTACCTGACTGGGGGAACAAAGAAGGGCCTTGCCCAGGTGTCATCTAACATTTGCCTGTGACAGGGTAGGCCTCTTTTAAGTTAATGAAGCTACTGAGCACACCACAATTGTCCTCCTGCCAGAAGAATAGAAGTACCTCCCCACACCCAAGGCTTTGTTTCCTCCTTTGGGGGCAACTTTCACTCCCAATTTGGTGACAAGCACTCAGAGGGCTGCAGCTGTAGGTCAATGCACATTAGCCTTCAGAGGCTTTAGGCAAGGAAAATGTAACTTTCTAAAAGTACATTTTCCATAATAATATTTAAAAAATAGACCTAACAAGTGAATTGGGCTTCTAATAAATTTTTTAAAGAGCCAAAGAATTACATTTCTAAGAGTTTCAAGGTTGAGATAACATTAAATGTAATATTGTATCCCAATACTTTTCTCCAGAACAGCCAGCCTGGTTACAGTCAAAATAGATATTGCGGCTTTTTCAATGTAAGAAAATGTGTAACACTAAATTTCCACTTGTCCTACTTTTATTTACCATGCATCCTGTCTTATGAGCAGTAAGGCCAAATTAGATGTGACTTATTAACATTTAAAAGGAAGGTTTTGACCTGTCAAAAGGGTTTAATTTGACAGGTCAAAATGCAGTTTACAGGCTGCTTTAGTCAAGCTAAAATTTTTAAGGAGGCCCCCTCTAGGTAGTTGTCTGGGACTCAGGGGAATATATGTAAGAAATATGGGATGTCCCAAGTTTACGGATCCACAGGACTTGTTATCCAGTGGGAAAATTCTGTACGTGTATGAGTGTTGGGCGATCTAGCCCAGATTTGGCAGCAATATGCAACTAGTATTTGATATTAAGCATGGGCGAATTTTGCGAATTCGCAATCCGCGAATTTGCGGATTTGCGAATTTGCGATCCGCAAAATTCGCGAATTTGTGCGAATTTGTGGATTTTTGGTTTTTTGCGTGTTCGCAGGGTTTTTTGCGTGTTCGCGGGGCTTTTTGCGTATTTGCGAGCCGCTTGCATACCGAAGTTACCCATGCAGTCGTTTATAGGAGAGGGAGAGAGAGATAGATAGATAGATAGATAGATAGATAGATAGATAGATAGATAGATAGATAGATAGATAAAGAGAGGGAAAGAGAGAGGGAGAGAGAGAACGAGAGAAAGAAAGAGAGGCCGGATCTCTGAAGGGCCAGATTCCTGAGTTGCCCCTACAGAACATACAGCTTTTTATTTTTAGCAAAATGCATATGAAAATTGTGCTGTAAAGGTCTCTTTTAGTTTAACCCCTCCTGACAACTCAAAATGGGTGTATTTGCCATCCTCTCCTTTCTTCCTGTTTTTTATATCTGTAAGTGCTTCCTGATGAGGTTTAATTCCTTGGACAGGTGCCTCGTTGCCTACTTGTAATTATTCTCTGACCCTGCTTCAAGGGTCAGAGCAGGGTCAGAGAATAGTTGCAAGTAGGCAACGAGGCGCCAGGAAGCAATTAGCAGCAGGTGTCCAAGTTGAAGTTAATTTGTTTGTAACCCTTTTGTAAAAGGTTACAAAGAAATTAGGTTCAACTTTTGCACCTGCTGTTGTAACCCTTGCTTGGCTGAAAATTCGTCCCCGCTGATTCACGAATTTTACCGCGATTTCGCGAGATTCGCGGATCGCAAAACCGCGGAAAATCCGCAAATTCTCCCGCAAAACGGATTTTACGCCCACCCTTATTTGATATACACCTTGTACATAGACAGTCAAAAAACATATAATGCTTCAGATATAGGGTGACATTAATACGAAATAATACACATGCAAATTAAATTCTGGTAAAAAAATGCAAGTTTATTCTTTTGATACAAATTAAAACATATTGTGATATTAAAAACAGCAGTTTATCCCAACGTACTCGTTTTCAATTGCTACGGCCTCCCTGCTCCTCGTCACAGCGTTGCCGGTTCTCGTCTTCGTTTTAGAATGCGATTGTGGTATACCACGATCGCATTCTAAAACGAAGATGAGAACCGGCGACGCTGTGACGAGGAGCAGGGAGGCCGTAGCAATTGAATACGAGTACGGTGGGATAAAAGAACCAGAACGGGAGGACAACCCCCAAAATAAAAAACTTCCTGGGCATATTCTGAAATAGGTGCAACTGACTGCAGCGGTTTGACGCCATAACAATTGGAAACTCTACATTACAGAACATAACGGTGGCTCCCTCGCACAGTGTGGAAGGTCTGACATCTAATGAAATAAGATAGCCTGCCTCACAACAAATTAAACCGATGCCAACATATCGTATAAGACTGGGGCACGACATTCCACTGATAATAATAAAAGTGGATCAAAACAGAAAGACTAGTGTCTAAAGAATCGGTCCTGAAGAAGGTGTCTTATAAGGAAAACCGAAACGCCGCGTCGACTTAAATCTTCGATTATTGCTGCTATGTATCCGATTTTTTTAAAAAATCCTTTGAACTCATTTGTATAACATTATGTTTATTGATATCCATGCCTGTTTTTACTAGTGTTTTTAATATCAGGATATGTTTTAATTTGTATCAAAAGAATAAACTTGCATTTTTTTACCAGAATTTAATTTGTATTTGTATTAGTTCGTATTAGTGTCACCCTATATCTGAAGCATGATATGGTTTTTGACTGTCTATGTACAAGGTGTATATCAAATACTAGTTGCATATTGCTGCCAAATCTGGGCTAGATCTCCCAACACTCATACACATACAGAATTGTCCCACTGGATAATGAGTCCTGTGGATCTGTAAACGTGGGACATCCCATATTTCTTGCTTTAGTCACGCTACAGTGGAAGGCTAGTGATCTTTAACTTACAGACTATGAATACTCTTTGTACCATATTCTAGGGAGCTATAAGTAAGTTAAATATGCAAATGAGGGGTATACCAATTTAATTGTGTTGAAAAAAGGAACATACGCACGTTACCACTGGTTACCTGGGACAAAGTGCACAGAGGTCTACAGCCATCAAACATAGAGTTTTTGGAAAAAAGCAAAAAATCCAGGGTGGCCAAACCAGAAAGGTGGATTTCCTGCAGTATGTATGAAAATTGGTTTCTAGTTTTCAAATGAACTTAGGCAATAACTGATAAGGTTTCAAACTATTTTAGAAGTGCTGCATTTAATACTGTGTTTTGATATTCACTTGATCAGCATTAGTAGGGTCAAAGGCTGAGCCAGTAAAGCCAAAATACACATTCAAACATGATGCAATTGACATTCAATTGTTTTCTTTTGGTGAATGAGACCCTTTATTTTATCGTGTTCTTCTCTAACTCTCTGCTAGAAAAAGGTGCAGCGAAGGAGTTACAGTAATATACAATTATTAGAGCATAAGGACGTCTGAGGTAAAAAAAAGAACAAAATGCATCATTGGAGTTTTTGACGATTGATTTATTGGCCCCTCTGGCAAACTCTAAATGAACTCTTTTCTAAATAAGTCTAAAAAAGGTTGAAATGAGTGCATACAAATGGTGAAACGGTTCCACAAACAATCCAATTGTCGGTGCTTTAAGGGAAGTGATGTGAAGGGGGCTAATAACACAGCTTCCTGTGAATGCACAACTAAATACCAAATAAAGGAAACCCAGAAGATCGAATGAGTGTTTCGCAACAGCAGATGACAAACTCCCAACAATAAGAAATTAAAACTAAGCAGCAGGTAGAATTGCTACTCAAAGTGCATATTGCTCATTTTTAAATACTATTCATTACTTGCTTTGCATTACAGCAAATGGCTGAAAATCAGGGCTGTAACGCAAGCCTCTGCAGTGCAAGGGCGCACTTAAACCCTCCAAGGGGGATCCAAACCTTCAGGGAGCTCCTTTCAGTCCAAGGCCAGTGAATATTTCAGTGATATGTGAGACTCAGGGGCCCATCACCACATTTTGGCTATGTGAAACTCAAGGGCCCCTCATCCCATTTTGCAGGGGGCCCCATACTTTCACGAATGTGGTCTTTTTAAACCATATTGCTTACGTTTTGTAAGTCTATAAGCAATAGACATTGAAAATGGTCCCTTCTGGCCCTGTAGTCATGGCCTTAACTTTTCATGCAAAAGCACTCATTGATTCCTGAATAATAAGTGCAAAAGTGTTAAGGTACCCATGTTGTTCCTGCTTACATTTCATTTGCTTTTACTTAATCTTACATTCTTCATGAGTGTTTGCTTTTTCCAGGCTGTTGTCACTTTTCTTTTTCAGGCCCCATATTGCTCTTGTCTAGTGCCTAATTTGAATTGAGTCACCCCAGGTGTTTATAGCAGGGCACACTTGGGTTGTAGTTGAAGGCAGTGTGAGTTTCTCTTAGTGGGGCAGTGTGGTGTTCAATGAGGGAGAGGATGTGGCACTATGGTCAGAGCTGCCGAATTTGGAACTGTGGAACCAGGTTCAGCCTTCATAACCAGACCACTCTCCTGTTGGAGCACATTCTCATGCGAGACCTTAGAAGGCCCCAAAAGGTCTTAGAAGAATGGTGTCTGAGCACCAGCAGGTGGACCATAGTGGTAGCAAGTGTGGGTTAACCTTGAAGGCCTGTCCACTACAACCCCTATTGAAGCTCACCTCGAGTCTTTTGGGCAGGCCTTCAAAGCAGCACACCATAGAGCAACAGTGACTCTGTCATTGAGGTCACAAGACCCTTGAGTAGGAAGGCTCTAGGGCGGTGTGACCTATGAGATCGCACTTAGCGCTGACTTCAGGTGGAGGTGTCATGTTTGCAAGTATATTATGGTTCTATAAGCACTTGTTGCCTCCTTCCTGGCCTCCAGCAATTTTCAGCAACAATAAAATTGTCATGACTAACTTCAGTGATTAATGTTCTTCCTAGAGAGAGATGGAGTTTTGTCAAGTGGAAGTTTTGACTTGTGGAAATGTAGTGCAGAGTGTTAATGTGCCTGCTGCAAAGAACATGTACCATGCAGATCACTAAGTCCTCATTACTCAAATAGGCCAGTGGGTTAATGCTTTTGTCAGAGAGATCCTATTGTTACTTGCAGTTTAAAAGTCAAAATCCTAACATAGAACAATGAGCTATTAACTGTCATCTAAGAGCTGCATGCAAACTGCAAAGTATTGATTACAGCGTTATTGTTTTTCCCCAGTCTTTGATTATCCTAATGTTGCTAAAAGGGTTAATTGGGACAGAAATCAATTCTGGTTATTAAAGAGAACCCCCAACCATGGTATTACATTCTAAATTCAGAGTTTGTGTTTCTCCAGATCAATTACTATTAAACTATACTGCCTACTACTATTATTGTCATGTGACTCCTAGTCCTTTGTCCTATGTAACATTACCTATTGAGATTTACACATGTATGATTGATTGTCGTTGTGTAATGTGTGACATAAAGTTCTCTAACACCCTACATGTGGTATCAGTGGCGCTGTAAATCAAATTAAATGCATCTGAGCAAGAATGTGGTTATGGAGTCTTGGGTGTCACTGTTAAAGCGTGTTAGTGAGGGAATCCGTGGCAGAGCGAGTCATTGGGGGCACCAATATTGTTGTACTGGACTCCACCAGCGCTAAAGGCGGCCACTTCTACTTCCTACAGTTCTAACACCAAATCAAAAACATTGATTTGAAAAACCCCTTGAATCTGAAGCTTACCTTTAAGTCAATGTATGATTTAGCAGTGGTCGCGGTTGTTCTTTCTTTTTTTATATATGTTCAATCTTTATTTGTTTACAATGGTGTTTTGTAATTTTGTACTATATGTGTTGTGTTTTTTAACTTAACATAATTCTGGTGAGTAAAGAGCCCGCACACAAAAAAGATTGTCCTACGTCTCTTAGCATGTGCATGTGGGATACTGGTGAGAGAATTTACATTAAAATAAATTACGAAGTATTAATGTCATCCTAAGGTAGCACAATAATGGCACAGAAAGATAAGGGAGCCTTTTGAAATTTGCAATTATATCCATGGTGTGAGAGGTTTTCTCTTGTGTCATTTTATATTTTGAATGATCCCACCCCTCATTACCTCAACAGGATCTCCCCCCTTTATGAGGATGAAATGGAAATTGTATCATGCACTCATCTGGAAACAATGAGACAAATGTAATCCATTTAATACAGTTTAAAAATATATGGACTTATTTTATTTGTATATTTATCTTTTGTCCATGTTACTGATATCCACGTTAGGTCCCTTCAGGGATGCTAAATAAGATCAATAGTCTTGTGGTGTCACTTCTTTTGATGTTACCAAGGGCGGCTCCTCCACTAGGGTGGAGGAGCGTCACCCCACAGCTTTCGCACAGTGCGAGAAGCAGAAACACAAAATGCTAAAAGTACCATTTTATGTTTCTGCTTCTCGCATTGCGAGAAAGCAGAAATGTTTGGTTGGGGGTGGGCGGGTCTGCTTTAGGGTAGGAGTGCCTGGCCCACTGCTGAGGGCTCTGACTGTTTGGTCGGCCCTCTGGGGCCTACCAAACCAGTCATGCGCACTCTGGTTTTTTCTCCATGTAGGCTGCAATGCACCCTACATGGAGAAAATGGCCTCCTCATAGGCGCCTGGATGGTCGGCGTACGGACCAGTCACAATGCTGCCATTGCAGCATTTTGATTGGCTTAGGGGAGGGAGGCTGCCTGCTTCCTGTTCCTGCCAGAGGCAGGAGAACAGGTCAGGAGCAGAGACGACGCAAGACCTAGGAAGGTAAGTTTATTTTATTTTTAAATTACCCCCCCACGCGAACCCCCGCGAGACCCCCCACCCGCGAGTTATGCCAGCCGCAACTGGATGTTACATGCAAATTAGAGGGGCCTCACAGCTTCCCTTTCGCTTGGCCCAAGAAGTTCTAGGACCTGCCCTGACTGCCATATGACTTTATTATTGATTGCAGGGAATGTTTATTGAGTGGAATGGCTGTAGGTGGCTCATTCTCCCTGCCAAATCTCCATTGAGGAGTTAATCCACCCAGACAGCTAACACTTAAGGTTGAGGAGAATAGTTACCTGGTCGTTGGCCATCAAGCGCCGTGTTGTGTATGCAATCCTTTCCTCTGGCTTCAAGACTCTTGAAGAATGCTATAATTGCTAGTTAGGTGTTGCATAAATGAGGCATTCGGCCATTCACATTTGATCATAAATGCCAATCACCATGTAATTGCCTGTACTTACAGAAACCGTTTAATTGCATATCAAGTAGGCGCCTAAGGCAGACATCACATCATGTTTAGCCCCTTGACAATTAAATGGATCATTCAGTCACACCGATGTGGTTCTGAAGCTGCTAATTTCAAATGCACTCAATGAAACCAGAGCTGCAATGCAACAGATTGCTGGAATTCTTTATCAGAGCATCTCCCTAAAACATTGATAGTGGACAGACAGGGATCTCGCATTACCAATTATGAAAGGATGCACTCCATATGTTTGTGTCACATATGTTCTTAATTAAAGCCTTCATGGTAGCAATTCATGTCCGAGTGAGTGCCTGCTGCTGGTCTGTTCCTTAGTCTTCAGGTAGGGCCAGCGGAGAGGGACCGGTGGCACCACCCACGAGAAGAGAGTGTATCAGGGCCCATTCTGAAATAATCCTTAAAACAATATATTTGTATGCATCGTATCTCACGATCCGTGTACATTTTCTGCTTTTAGGTGATTGACAAGAAGTTCCCAGCTGGCGCATGAATATTTTGCGAATCAAAGGTTTCCTTGCATGCCTCCGTTGGCCACAGCGACTCGTGAGTAGCGTCTACCGAGGTTCATTATGGCGCACATGTTCATTGCTCGTTTAGTTATTCTCTTTCTTTTTTCTCCAGCTGGAAAGTTAATTTTCCAGGTGGATAAATCCCTTCTACTAAACTACTAGGAAATATATGCAAGTGTTGTGTTTTTTAAAAAAAATCAGCCTGCCCAATTACTTTTTCTGCAACCCTCCTTCTAATGAGGAAATGTGAAACGATTCAACAATGTTTGTACTGTCAAGACCTAAACATGAAGTAGTTGTGCATCAGAGTATGTCAGTTCTTATTACACAATCTACTCCACTGTGTCACCCTAATTGGACATTCCAAGTGCATTACTTTGTTCCTGAAACCTGATTGTACGCAGTTTTGCCATTGAACTCATTTTCAGAGGCAGAAAGAGCGAGAAAACAATACACAGTTCGAATGAGGGAGGGAGTTTGGCTTGAGGGAGAAGAAGATGAGAGAGTCTTGTAACGAGGGAAACATCAACACAGTAAATAGAGGGATGGGAATTTGGCGGATGGAGAAGTGCATGAGGGTGAGAGCTGGAAAACACGTGTGCTCTCATGGAGTGCTTCAACAAACAGAAAAAAAGTAGTTTCCTAAATGTGACCATTGGAAGAGTAAAAGCAATCCCACCAGAGAGATGGAAAAGAGGCTATACTCCAAGGGAGGGATGAACACAGGATGGACTAGCTGGGACAAAAAAGCCATCAAATGAGAAGCAAACAAACTGAGAGTGACAATAAAGCCAACCAAGGATAAAGAATGGTTGAGCTGTAAGCCCCCGGCAAGCTCTTGGTAAACTAACAATAGCCAACAATAGGTCTAATGCAACCAGGCAGGCAAGCTATCTGGTAGGCTTGCCTTTAAAAGGGCTGCATTTGTTTTATCAAGCATCCATTTTTCATGCTTATAATTTATGTAAGCTTTAATACATTAGCTTTGATATTTGTACTACATCTGCTCACCTCATCCGCATGCCATTCAAAGTTTAAAGATATTGGCTTTGCCAAAAGTTGTTTAATTTTTAGTGTGTTCGTCACATATAAAGTAAAACTGGCTCGCAGACTTTCACTCCCTTTATTAAAAGAGAGCTCTCTTGCTCTAGTAAAACATCTCTCTGTCACAAGGGCACCAGTAGCGGCCGGTGCAGGCAAGCACAGTGAGGCGGGTGGAAGTAACAGATGACGTAATAGGCAAAATAAAATTAATAAATAAATAACACCACTTACCTTGAGCTTGTCGCATCGCCGACTCCATGATGAAGCGAGCGCAAGGTAATTGTTTTTATTTATTTATTTAGTTTATTTTACCTATTCTGTCATCTGTCACTTCCCCAGCCACAGCCTTGCCTCCGTCCAGCCCCACCATGATTACCTGCACTGGCCACCGCTAAAGGGCACGTCCAGCCCTTCTTATATTAGTTGTGTTATCGATCATTAGTCAGCTCAGTTGTGAGCTTGAGCCCTGGTATGACATACCTGTCCTCATGATGGTCCTTACGCATGCACACACATGAGTTTCATTCATTCCATTCCATTGTTAAATATATTTGGAATGTATAAACCATTTTCTACATTTACTTCTGAGTATAAATGCACTGTATTGTAAGTAAGAACTTTATGAGCTTTGCTGAAGTGGGGAGAGGTTCTGAGCACCATTCAGGGTGTCAAACACAAAAAAGGTGATAGGAGGAATGCTTGCACATTCCCTCAGAGTAATATTCCAACCCATCTGTTGGGTCATAATCCACCAACATTGTGTTTTTTGCTGGCCGTTGCCACTTTTTGCATTCCTAAATTTTTACTTAGGTGCCAGATAGCAAAGTGCTAGAATTCGTTCCATACTGTAGATGATGACTGTTAGAAATGGGATTTCTGGTTGGCTAAGGCTTGAGCCAAAGCCAGGCAGAAACCCCCACTCTAGTCAGGGCAAGGGAGTTACACTCCAAAGATAACCCCTGCTCACCCCCTTGGTAGCTTGGCACGAGCAGTCAGGCTTATCCCGGAGGTAATGTGTAAAGCATTTGCGCACGCACACAACAGTAACAATATCCAAGGCACACTACAAAAGGAACTCCACACAAGGTTATATAAAAATAGCTTTTGTATTCTCAAAACACATCAGATAATAATCACACAATATACATTGTGCCAACTGGCACCGGCAATATTCACAAGGGATTATTTACACATGAGAGGGCCACGTGGGCCACTGTCAGAATTAGCACTTGGTAAAGAAATAGTACAAGTAAAATAGATCATCAACATACAACCAGTAACCACTGGTAATCACTGTACTCCACCTTAACCTGTAACAACCTACATTATGCACAGTTACATCAGGCGCAAATTACATCCTGCGCCAACCTCACCAGCATAAGCACATTATGCAATCTCCTCACTAGTCTAAACACATTAGACCCTACCTCCTAAATATAACTCACATTAGGGGCGTAAATCACACAGTGAAGTATAATCTCACTAACTCAAACCTAAATAGGTAAAACAACTTCATAAGCCTAAACCATATCTAGAGATATCAAACAGGGTGTGTAAAACATACTAGATGCATTACATTTCGTAGCACCACAATCACTTCAGCACATAAATCACATTAGGGCCTTGCGCGGCTGCGCCCTATACCTCTACCCGTCCCCTGGCCAACTGGCCATCTCCAAAGGGCCTCAAATGCCCTGTGTCCAGGATGACAGGGCGCGCTGCCTAGGCAGCGCCAGTCAGGGGTGCGCCATCTGCGCAAACCTAAACATTGCAGCTGGCCACTTCATGCTGGGCAGCTAAGAAGCATCACCTGGGGCCTAAGCGCTGCAGCTGGCACTAAGGGCTGTGCAGCTGTGGAAGGCCTGGCACCTCTGTGCCCCTTCTGTCCCCGTCAGGGACTCTCTCTGGAATGGTGCCTAAACGGTGCAGCTGCCCACTATTTGCTGGGCAGCTGTAAATAGTCAAAATGCGACATGAGCTCTCACTGGCCCTTGGGAATAAATTGCGCCAACGTTGGAACCAACGTTGGAGCCATCTAGGCTCTAGAAACAGCTTAGGAGCATTGGTGCCATCTGGCTCAAAACCAAATAAACGTGCCCCCAAACGTGGGAGCCATGGAGCTCTTAAAATAACATGCCAAAACTGTTTTCTCTATAGTTAAAGCTTTCACCCATCCCAAAGCCCTTCAGCCCGAAATCCCGCCGTCCCTAGGTTTTTGTAATCAAATTGCTGATTACTTTGAGGAGAAAATTGTACTGATACAGAGGAATTTTTTGGCACCCTCCTCGTCCCCCACGTTAGGGGGGCCGGATATGTTGGATACTAAGGCCTGTACTCTTAGCGCCTTCAAACCAGCCTCTGCTTCAAACTCGGGAAGTCATTTTTTCCTACAAATCTGGGGCTCCTTCCAATTCTTGTCCCCCAAGGATACTTCACCAGATAATTGACGTAGTCAATCCCATTATTAACGGGATCGTCAATGCCTCACTCAGCACAGGCACAGTCCCCCTCGACTGGAAAAGAGCAATAGTCAAACCACTTATGAAAAAATCTAACAAATCCACTACCGACCTTTCCAATCTACGACCGATATCTCTCCACCCAGTGTTGAGCAAGATAACAGAACAGATGGTTTACCAAGAGTTAAAAAACCATGTTGAAACCTACAATATCCTTCATCCTCAGCAATCAGGTTTCCGCCCTAGGCATTCGACGGAAACAGCCCTTATTGAGCTTACCGGTTCTATTAAATTCTTACAGGACGATGGAAAAAATGCCGTCTTGATCTTATTAGACCTAACAGTGGCATTTGATACCATCTCCCACAAAATACTGACTAACAGGCTGAGAGATATAGGTATTACAGATGTGGCCTTGGCTTGGATAATCTCTTTTCTGTCAGATAGATCCCAAACTACTGCTCTGGGCCCTTTTCTTTCTAAGGAAAAAATGGTCTCTTCTGGAGTTCCGCAGGGCTCTATTCTGAGTCCTTTATTATTTAATGTTTATATGATTCCCCTTATTTCTTTAATCGAGTCATACGGCATACTTGTAACATCATATGCTGATGACACCCCAATTGGTTGTACCCCTAGACACGAACTCCACTGAAGCTGCACAACCATCTAAAATGCAACACCAACAAGACGGAGATTCTGCCCTTGGGGAAAAATGTCCAGTTTTGTCCAAACAAATGGTGGCCAGAAGACTCTCCCGCTCCGCCCGAATCAGTGGAATCAGCTAGAAACTTGGGGGCTTATTTGAGTCCGCACTTTCCTTTGACCAGCATGTGAGGAATGTGGCTGGAAGCTGCTTTAGCATCATTAAATCTTTAAAGATTTTTTTTGAGTTCCTTCCCACTGACTCAAGAAAGGCAGTGGCAGTGGCGCTTATACTCTCCTGCCTAGATTATTGTAACAGCCTGATGGCCAGGGCAAAAAAGGCCAGGTTAAAAAAGCTGCAGAGCGTGCAACACACCGCTGCTAGATTGGTATTGAAATTACCTAGAAAATCGTCCACATCGGCTGCCCTTAAGCATCTGCATTGGTTACCCCTTCATAAGGGGATTTTGTTTAAAATCCTGATGACTACCTTTCGAGCTCTCAACAACACAAGCCCGAGGTATCTCTCTAAGCGATACTCCCGCTATAATCCCCCCAGAAAGTTGAGGTCATCTGGTGGCAATCTGATTAACATCCCCAGATTCCACTACAAAACTAAGGGGGGGAAGACTCTGACTGTCTTGGCCTGCAAGGCCTGGAATGCCATGCCCAAAGATCTCCGACTCCTGGACCAAGAGAATGTCCTCAGGAAGCAATTAAAGGCTTGGATTTTTTATTTGCCGGATGCCTATGTTATGGCCGCCATTTAGTTTCCGAAATGGTACGGCACACTTTTTCAGCGCCAGGATGCTCCTCTGCTCTACAAATACCGATTACGATTACGATTTCGATTACGTTGCAGTGGCCTGCAACTGCTGCGCTGCTGTAGAGGCCAGCCTCACTCTGGGGAGAACTAGCAAAATGCCCACGGGCCCTTCTTGCTCTTTAAACAGATGTGCCCACGTTGGAGCCACCTAGGCTCTGCACCAACTATGCTCATGTTGTGGCGGCCCGCTGCCAGACAGGGCTGCCGAAGAAAACCAACCACGGTGATCGATCATACACCAACACTTGGCTGAATGGAGCTCCCCCCCAGCCCTTCCTCTCTCACCGGGCTTCTCACGTGGGAACTCCTCACGGCAACGGCAGCACCTCTCGTACGGGGCTTCCCTGGACTCCCCGGAGCCCGGCGCTGCCTGTCATCTTCACCCGGGCCCCCTCCTGGGACCCGGGGCTTTCATGGACTCTAGCTGCCACCCTCTGGACTTGCTGGCGCCCGCGGGGCTCTCCCTCAGCCTTGAGAGCCCCGCACAGGCAGGCGCCAGCTTCTCCTCCCGGTGGCTTCCTCCGGCGGCGGCGTGCACAGGACTTCCTACCAGAAACCAGAAGTCCCGCCCGCCGCCAGGCACAATGCTGCCTGACTTCTGGTTTCACCAGAATCCTTCTTCCTGGTGGCGCAGTGGTAAAGTCGTGGGGTGGGCACCTGCGCATCCAAGCACAAAAGTAAAAAAACAAGGCCAAAGTCGCTGGGTGGTCACCCGCGCACCCCACAAGGACACAAGCTGCCATAATGCAGGGTGGGCACCTCTGATCAAAGGAATGAATAAGCGGGGTGGCAAACACAAGACCGCCATCACGGGGGAGTACTCACGCTGGGGATCCCTCCTCCAGCAGAGCAGTGCAACCCCGGGGCAGCGAAGCTCCAGCGCCACAGGGGAATGCAGGCAGTGCGTTTTCTCATGTCAAACAAGAAGAATCAGGTGTTCCCAAAGCAAAGCCAGCCTCCTAGGGCCACAAGGAACTCAGGTCAAGGCTCTGGGAAAAAGAAATGGCGCAGACTGCACCCCACAAAGGACAGTCCTCCAGGGCCAGGGCAGAAGAGCCCCAGGAAGAAGTCTTCCAAGTATCCAGGGGCAGGGCAGGCCCCGGGAGGCAATCCTTCCCCTGGGCCCCAGCAGCAGTACACCCCTGGTAGTTCCAAGTAGCAAAAACAAGAACATCTTCATGGGGTCACAGCCCCTTATTTATACAGCAAAAATCCTTTGTCTAAAAGGGTACAGGCAATGGGGGAACCAGCTACAACTGGTTCAGGGGAACTCCTGAGCACTTTGTTTTGCTCAGCTCCTCTCTCCCTTTCACTGGACAGGCTTGGGACATCAGATGCCCCACAGGGGGTGGATCCAGCATTGTGGAGGGAAGGCACAGCCCTTTTCAGGTCCTAAGTGCAACTCCTCCCTTCCATCAACATGCAGATCTCCCTATTCACCACCGGGCAGACCCATCCTGGCTCCTGGAGCCAAGCACATCAGCCAGCCCCTGTCACTCACAAGCCAGACATTCAATTCACATTCACTGCACACAGAAATGCCAACTGCTAAAAGTGGTACTTCTACACTAGACACAATAAATCTACGCACACCATCGCGCAGCATTTAATCTCACGAGTCCGCACATATCAAACTCGCCCTTGCACTCCCCACACATAAGGAACTACCATGGACACACATATCCCCATGCGTTCCTATGGGAGGGCAGCCCAGTCTCACCACACATATTCAGAGAGCGCACGCACTTTACACTGGACCACAGTGAAAAGTGCGCAGAGGCCTAAAATCCCCAACACCAGGTTACAGAAACAGGCTAGGAAAATGCTAAATGTTTCGTGGTGAAACTGCCTAAAGGGCCAAGTCCAGCACAACCCCCTTCCAGCCAAAGCGCAGGGCAGACCAATCACTCCATTGATGGGCTTCCCTGCTTTGGGCGATAGAATACGGATGCGGGCCCGCATGGCAGGGACACCCTCCGGCTCTACGCCACTCTGAACCCACATGGTTTCCTCTAAACAAGAACTCTCCGGCCCAACTAGGATACCCCACTGGTATTCTCTAGTTGTCCACGGCCAGGGCCAGGCCCTAGGCCATCCAGATGTCACAGGTCCTGGGCAATCCACAGAGTGGGGGGCAGTAACTCCTGGCACACAATAGCCATTCTCCACTCTCCCTCTCAGTATAGCTACAACTACCACTGATCCTTCAACCTAGGGAATAATTTGGGGTTGTACCCAAAAGGGCTAATAGAATAGATCAGGATATATGAAGGTAGCAACTGAAAAACGAGCTGGTTAATGAAGTCATGGTTGTACCACAATCCAAAAAGGTCCAGGTTCTAAACAAGTACTTGTATTCTTATTTTCATTCGTAGTTTTACTTATATTTGTATTCATACTATGACAAATTTCCCAACAGAATATTCTCCTAAAATTAATTTCGACATGATTGATATAAATTGATATTGGACACTAGAATTTCTGCTCCTTGGAATGCCTAGGAAAAATTAAATATTCACCTACCAAGGCGGGGCCCTGCTCAAGGGAATTGCACTTGGGAGCTAACAGATTAGTTTATTTGGTGAAACGTATATCGTACCATTTATAAAATATAAACACGATATGCACATCAGTAAACAATTTGCATTTGCACAACTTTAAAATAGATTTGTTTGTCACAAAGTCATAAATAATCAAATGCCCAGTTTTTTTTTTAAGTTAGTAAATTACTTTCATACTTGTTTATAAAAACAACTTTCTCTTAATTAAAACACTTAAATAACGTTTAAAACTTTTTATGAAGCAAACTCTCTTTTATTATCTGTTGAAATCAACCTGCTCGAACGTTTAGGGTAACATACATTATGCAGAATAGTAAAAAAGGAGCCCTGGGATTTTTCCAAAGAACATTTCAAAATGAAACACATAAATTTACTCGCGACACTGCTGTTACTTCTCAACCTTATGTTATCTGGCAAAAACTTTAAGCATAGAATTACTGCAACATAATTCACATCCAACAAGAAAATTACATCAACAATTGCTATTCCAAATGAAAGTATTTAAGTATATGATTTAGTAACATATCATAGTTCCACATCTGGAATAAATACAAACAAGCAGTTTGTGTACCTCAGACTTGAACAAGGCACACAATAAAGTGCCTACACGTTTGTGCAAATAGCACTGAGACAATCTATTGGAGAGCACTTGAATGGAGATGAATCAACACACCATTAGTGCACAATTTTGAAATATCTACATTCAGGCAAAATGCTTAAGCATTGATATTACTCAACACCAAGTACATTAAACTTGAAAATGAAATATTACCCATTTAACATTGCTATTAAATCAGTAACCTGGTTGATTCGAAAAGCTCCAGCACATTCACACATATTTATACAAAGTCCTACTGCTTGTTGAAACTCTTGATAGAGCTAGTTCCTGTTCATGTAATAACAAGGTACCCAAGCACACATTAAGCTATTTAACACACATGGTTAGGGTACATTTGTTATGCAAATACAAAGCTCAACATATGTAAAGCTTCCATTTTAAGCAGAGAGTGACATCCATCAAACACATTTTAAAATCCAGAAAGATCTGTAGACGTCTAATTAGCAAAGCTATAATTGTCAACATTACATAGGTATTTAAAAACAACGAACCTTTTAATTTTATGTATAATAGTCACAGTAAAACTACTTTTAAGTAGAAGAAAATTGGCCTTGGCGATTTGAACTTCATAGGATGATAAAAAAAATCCTGTTGGCCACGTGCTGCAGGTAGGACTTAACATTTCATACATTCCATAAAGCCGTACTGTGCAATATACTTATGCAAACATCATGTTTCAACTCTTTCCACTTTGCTCCTAAATTGCAAGATGTAGTAAAAATGGAAGCACAGAAAGCCATTTCAAGTCTTTTTTGCATGCACAAACGCTCTTGCTTCTGGTTCCTTCTGTGGTAGCTTTATCTCTGTATCTGTACCGGTGACATTGGAGGTAAGGTTTCTCTGAGACATATTGAGAAAGAATGATATGGATCTTGAGGATCACCAATTAGTATCCTTTAACCAATTTTACTTTCTTAGCGCAAGCTTAACATGGTTACTCTAATCTTATTTTGAAAAACCTGAAACATTGAACATCAATTATGGCTTCAGTTATAGTTTGGAGGGCTGACTTCCAAACCACCGAAGTGGAAGAGGTACTCTCTTTTTCACACTAGATGTTGGCATGTATTCCTACCAGGTCGGAGTAGATGGAGGGGTGCAACGTGTCTGCGGTGGCTTTTCCATTGCCAGTATTCCAATCCATTACCCACTGGCTCCACAATTTTGAAAGGTCTCCTCCTAGCTTTGACTACCTACCCCATTGCCCTTGTGCCCTTTTTACATTCACATCCAGCCGCCAGTCCTCCAGAATGATTACAGTCCTGCAGTTCTACCTCCAAATCAGGCTTACATTTCAAGGGTCAACATTTGAAATGAGCCTTACATGCTGGGAGTTTTCCCTGTCATACACAACTACGGTTGCCATGTTGACAATGGTATTGTGTGGGTCACCATGAATTAGGTGGCTTTCGGATATCACTTTCATTGGTGCTATAGCCACCAAATTGGTGTTCCCTACAGCCAAGTAAGGTGCAACTCCTCCCTCAAGAAAAGCTGCCTTTTTATTATCCTCCACTAAAGGATCTCTTTGTTTAAGCTTACGAATAGAATTTAGGCAATTTTGGGCTACTTGGATCATAATATATCAATGGCCAGAGGCGATAGCCTGTCCTTGTAAGGTTTGAACTCTTGATTGGTCGCGTTTAGATGAGTGCGTGTCTGTTAAATCTTGTAGAAAGAGAAGGAACTGCTTTTAGGTGAAAAATCAGTTCCACTGGTAGCCTGGTGAGTTTTGTAAGCGGGAAAGCTTATACTGATCCTTTTAAGAAATTCTAGAAACTCTTGCACCTGCTGTGCAATGTATATTTGTTTTCTTACTGTTATGCACCACTGGAATGCTAGGTCAGAGATAATGTGTTGCGCTGTGTGCTGGAAAATGATGAAAAATCGCTGAAGACTATGATGAGGAAAAGCAAACACTATAAAAAAGGTTATTTGCAGATTGTGAGCTTAAGGGCTTTGGACAAAGAAGGTTTGTTGGGTACAGATAATTGCTTCAGGAACAAAATGTAATACTACAAGGTAAGTGATATTGTCTTTTCACAAGGAATGCCTAGAATTTTATTTTCAAGATGTCTCGCCCTGAGATTCAGTGAAGGGCACTTGTTAGATCTTACCAAAGACAAGTTATTTATGATTTAAAGATATGACACTCTATTACATTTGGTCACACTTAAGAAAGCAAACAGAAAATGTTTCCCTGAATGCAGAAGTTTTGCTGGTTGGTTTTGACAGGTCCTGGTTTGAATGGTGACTCAATTTTCAAAACTGCCTGATGTGCAGAGAAAATTATCTTAATCCTAATCCTAAATCCAATAAACAGACAGTACATGTTTCCCATCAGGGGCTGTTCTGTTCTGCAAAATGAGTAACAAAGGAGGCTTATGGAACAGAGGAACTTTATTATTTACTGGCTAGCCAATATAAAGTCCAATTTTTGACATAGTGCCTGATTTTGATCTTGGTGGACGGGTTACTCCGTCACAATGGTGATGGCTATCTTGTTTACATTTAAATCCCATTCTATCCTAAGGGATTAAGTCTGCAAGCATACAACATCATTGATTATTTTAAGTCAAATATTTGAGAAATTAATTAATTTTTTTTGTTTGAAAAGAATGGCAAAATACTTAATGGAAAGAAATCCAGCAACTTGTGAATAGATGCTACATCTGGCCTTTATGCTGATGGCAGAATGTTTGTTTTTGAATCATTATGTCATTGGATGTTGACTTCCATCCACAATTGAAGCTATTCCAAGCAGGAAGAAATGCTGTGGGCAGTGTAAGTGGGTCATCAAGTTTGAGATGTAGTTCTATTTTTTAACATGCTTACTGAATAACACCCTAAATGTGTTGTGTACTTTAACTAATCTAGATAGGGTAAAATTAAAACGGAGATGAGGGGTATATTTAAAGGAATTGGCGCTAAGCAGTATTTGTGCTGCTGAGCGGCAATTTTGTTTACTGCTGCCGATCGCCAAATCCTTTACAATACGTCTTTAAATGGAATTAGGATCAGCTAGCGGCCGTGACAGGATAACACTAGCATCAAGGCGATCGAAAAATGCACCCTAACATGAAAAAAGTGACAGCATCCATGGAGCGGCGCCAAAAATCATGCTTGTCAGCCCAACTTCACTTTTCTGAATCTAGGGACAAAAAGAGCATACAAATACCCCTCTAAGAAAAAAAATAATGTAAAAACAGGAATGCAGAATGGAGCAGCCAGGACGAAGTTCAGCACTGGTAAACAATGCCCCTAGCCCCCCAACCGCCAGGATGACCAGCCAGAACTCCCAGGAAAAAAGGAAATGTAGATTCAGGGCCTCTTTTATGAAAAAATGGAGCATCGCTAGGGAAAAAACAGTAATGCATCACTTTTCATTGTGCCATCCTTGAGACACCATGAAGGCACCATATTTACATCAATACTGTGCAGTCCTGCGTTTCCCCCTATGCTAGCATTAATTTCAGCGGCCTAGCTCCAAAACAGGCACCCATTCCCCATAGTGCAAGGGTGCCTGCATTGTGGGAAATGATTGTTTATGTGCAGGAAGGTGTCCATTCATCATCTACAGGCCATCAGGATACCGCCCACTTTTCAACAACACCATCGTAGACCTCATTACACTCCAGCCTCTCGCATCCACTGATCCAACTCGGAGACCTCACTTTCCACCTGAACAGTCCATTTTCACTGGACCTCTTCCACTTTTGTCTTTGGCAAATGTTGGAGAAGACACAATGTGTGCTTGGAAACAAAGACATTAAGGTGGAAAATGCCTACTTCAAGCCTCACTCCAATTAAGTGACTGATATAATTTCCACCACTGCGGATAACCATAAAGTGGGAATGGTCATATGTACTAGAAGACAAAAGTAAAAAGAGTAACTGATGCAATCTCAAAGATCTTTCACCTATCCATGTTATGTCTAGAGCTTTCAATCCTAACCCAGCTTCAAAATCTGCTTTCTTGGCTTTCTCCTTGTCCCAACATATGAAACTGTGACCAACAAGCTAAACATGAATCATATTACACCTGAATTCACTGTGCAAGAATGGATGAGAGAGCAACACAAACAAATATGTACACAGTTAAATGATTGTGCATTGGAACAGTATATTACATCAACAACTTCATTTTGCACGGAGCTCAAGTATTGGTTCAAATTCAAATTGGACTACTAATGTAGCACAATACTACCAAAAACAACACATTGATGTCACAAAATAAAGTAGCCTGTACAAATGCATTTTCACATGTTTTGGAAATGGCCATTTTTGCAGGGTTACTCCAAATATATTGATGTCTTTCTCTTCTTTTTTTTACTACATTTTTGTTGGCTGTAGGACTTGTGCACTATTTCACTGCTGACCAGTTCTAAAGTGCTTGTGTTATTGATCAAAAATGTAATGGCATTTGGTTTCTCCATGATTGGCATATTTGATTTCCTGATAGGTCCCCAGTAGAGTGTACTATATGTGCCCAGGGCCTGTAAATTGAATGCTGCTAGTGGGGCTGCAGTACTGATTGTGCCACCAACATAGGGTAGCCCTTTAAACATGTCATAGGCCTGAAACTACAGAGCCTGTGTGTGCAGTTTCAAACCGTCATTTCAACCTGGCAAGTCCACCTACTTGCCAGGCCCAAACCATCACATTTTTTACATCTATGTCACCCTTAAGATAGGCCCTAGGTAGCCCCTCTGGGCAGGGTACTGTGTATTTAAAAGGTAGGACATGTACTTTGGGGTTTTACATGTCCTGGTAATAAAAAACTTCTAAATATGTTTTTCAATACATCAAGGCCTAGCTCTCCCCTCGGTTAGCATTGGAGCGCCCTTGTAATACTTTACAACTTCCAATTGTAAAGTATTACAAGTATTCCACGCGTTTGATAGGCACCTCAGAGGTTGTGTCTTTGTGTGTTGGAAGGGAGCTGTTATCAAGGTATTCACTCTCTCTGCCTACACAGTTTTAAGGGGGTTTGTTCTATATATCTGGGGTTTTGTTTTTAATTATTTCTCCTCTGCTGCTCGGGGGTGATAATCCTTATCACCTTCCTGACAGGATTATTTTGCTCTCCCTGACTTGCGGTGTTCGTCCGTGCGAGCGGACCTGCCATCTTGGGAGTTAGCGTTTTAGCTCTCCACGACTGTTCAGGATAAAAATCTACAATGGCGCGAGTGTGCCGGCAGTGCGCCAAAGGCACACCAAATGCAGGCCCGTCTGCGCCCGTCCGCGCTAAGGACGCACTCAGCGCCAGCCATGCTGCCCCTTTTGATGAAAAGTTGTGTTCTGATAGAGTCTGTCGTCCTATTAGTTACACCAGTGAAGAGCTTCACAATATTGGTGAGTATGGCAAAGTTAAGGGGGAATTTATTCTTGCTGAAACTGCTTTCCCAACATTACAACGAAACTTTTACAACGCAACATCCATACCAACGCATGCATTTACAACGCAACCATTACAACGCATGACACTACAACGCACACCACTACAACGCATGCCAATACAACGCAGTCATTACAACGCATACCATTACAACGCATAGTATTACAACACATAGTACCCTTACACTATCCAACACTTACCCTACTGTTGCACCCCCTGGAAATAGAATAGTAATTTTTACCCCTACACTATCCAACACTTACCCTACTGTTGCACCCCCTGGAGTTAGAATAGTAATTTTAACCCCTACACTATCCAACACTTACCCAACTGTTGCACCCCCTGGAGTTAGAATAGTAATTTTTACCCCTACACTATCCAATACTTACCTTATATGCAATGTAATGTTATGCGTTGTAATGGTATGCGTTGTCAATCAATTAATCAATCAAGGCATTTATATAGCGCGCTACTCACCCGGAGGGTCTCAAGGCGCTTGGGAAGGGGGGTCCGCTACTGCTCGAACAGCCAGGTCTTGAGCTGCTTCCTGAAGGCGAGGTGGTCTTGGGTCAGGCGGAGGTGGGTAGGGGGGTAGTTCCATGTCTTGGCTGCCAGGTAGGAGAAGGACCTTCCTCCTGTGGTGGCTCTGCGGATGCGGGGAACGGCGGCGAGGGCGAGGTTGGTCGATCGAAGCCGGCGTGTGGGAGTGCTGAGGCGGTTGTTGAGGTATCTTGGGCCTTGGTTGTGTAGGGCTTTGTGTGCATGGGTGAGGAGCCGGAACGTGATTCTCTTGTTGACCGGGAGCCAGTGCAGGTCTCTCAGGTGTCCGGAGATGTGGCTGTGTCGGGGATGTCCAGGATGAGTCTTGCTGAGGTGTTCTAGATCCGCTGGAGTCTCTTCTGGAGTTTAGCTGTGGTTCCGGCGTAGAGGGAGTTGCCGTAGTCCAGTCGGCTGGTGACGAGGGCCTGAGTGACCGTCTTCCTGGTCTCGGTGGGGATCCACCAGAAGATCTTCCGTAGCATGCGCAGGATGTTGAAGCACGACGAGGAGACGGCGTTGACTTGTCTGGTCATGGAGAGGGAGGAGTCCAGGATGAAGCTCAGGTTGCGTGCGTGGTCTGTTGGTTTGGGTGCGCTGCCCAGGGCAGGGTGCCACCAGGAGTCGTCCCAGGCGGAGGGCGACGATCCCAGGATGAGGACTTCCGTCTTATCTGAGTTTGGTTTCAGGCAGCTGTTTATCATCCACTCGGCTACGTCTTTGATCCCTTCGCGTAGGTTGGCTCTGGCGGTGGCGGGGTCGTTGGTGAGGGAAAGGATCAGCTGGGTGTCGTCAGCATAAGAGATGATGTTAAGGTTGTGTTGGTGTGCGATGGCCACCAGGGGGCTCATGTAGACATTGAAGAGGGTGGGGCTGAGCGAGGAGCCTTGAGGAACGCCGCAGATGACTTCGGTGGCCTCTGATCTGAACGGGGGGAGGCGGACTCTCTTTGTCCTTCCGGGGAGGAAGGAGATGATCCATTCTAGTGCCTTCTCTTGGATTCCGACGTTGCTGAGGTGCTGCACTAGGGTGCGGTGGCAGACAGTGTCGAACGCCGCGGAGAGGTCCAGGAGGATGAGGGCCGCTGTTTCCCCGTTGTCGAGAAGGGCTCGGATGTCATCAGTGGCTGCGATGAGGGCGTTCTCGGTGCTGTGGTTGGCCCGGAAGCCAGACTTCGAGCGGTCGAGGGATCAATTCGTCTCGAGGAAGGTGGCCAGCTGCTTGTTGACGGTCTTCTCGATGACTTTGGCTGGAAACGGGAGGAGCGAGATGGGGCGGTAGTTTTTGAGTTCGGTGGGGTCCGATGATGGTTTCTTCAGTAGAGCGCTGAGTTCGGCATGCTTCCAGCTCTCCGAGAATGTAGCAGTGTCGAAGGAGGTGTTGATGATGTCCCGCAGGTGGGGCGCGATGACGGAGCTGGCTTTGTTGAAGACATGGTGAGGGCAGGGGTCGGTTGGAGATCCGGAGTGGATGGAGTTCATCGTGCGTAGGGTTTCCTCGGTGTTGATCGGGGTCCAGGCGCGGAGGGTGGTGGTGGGGGGTGCAGGTGCTGTCGTGGGGTGCGTTGGCTGTGTGCTGAAGCTGTTGTGTATGTCCGCAATCTTGTTGTGGAAGTAGGAGGCGAGGGAGTTGCAGAGGTCTTGTGATGGGGTGATGTCGTTGTTTCCAGCACTGGGTTTGGAGAGCTCTTTGACGATGTTGAAGAGTTCCTTGCTGTTGTGGGCGTTGTTGTCCAGTCGTTTCATTGAATGCGGTTTTCTTGGTGGTGTGGATCAGTTGGTGGTGTTTTCGAGTGGCGAGCTTGAGGATGGTCATGTTGTCTGGTGTTGGGTCTCTGCGCCAGGCTCTCTCGAGGGCTCGGCAGTTCTTCTTGGAGCTCTTGAGTTCGTCGGTGAACCATGGTGCTTTCTTACTGCCGGTCTGCTGGGCGGGGTTCTCGGTGGGGCGAGTTCGTCTGCGCAGTTGCTGATCCACTTCGTGAGTTTGTTGGCGGCCTGGCTGAGGTTTGCTGAGCTGGCAGGGGGGTCTTGGCTCAGGGATGCGGCGAGCTGGTCGACTGTGATCTTGTTCCAGCTTCTGCGTGCAACCTGTTGCTGGTGGTGGTGGATCGTGTTCTTTCTGTAGCTGAAGTGGACGCAGCTGTGGTCCGTCCAGTGTAGTCCGGTGGCGTGGCTGAAGGTGATGCCCTTGCTGGAGGAAAAGACAGGGTCCAGTGTGTGTCCGGCGTAGTGGGTGGGGGTGGTCACCAGCTGCTTGAGACCGAGGGTGGCGAGGTTGTCCAGCAGAGTGGCGGTGTTGTGGTCGTTGTTGTTCTCCAGGTGGGAGTTGAGGTCCCCAAGGAGGATGTAGTCAGCGGAGGGTAGGGCGTGCGGGCTAATGAAGTCGGCGATGTCTTCGCTGAATTGTGTGCGTGGTCCCGGGGTTCTGTAGATGAGGGTGCCTCGGAGGGTGGTCTTGGGGTTGGTGTGGATCTAGAAGTGCAGGTGTTCGGCGGTTGTGAGGGTGTCGTCGGAGTTGGTCGTGATGCGGATGTTGTTCCAGTGGATGATGGCGATGTCTCCTCCGGTCCGGTTTCCGCGGTCCCTCCGGGAGATCTTGTAACCGTCTGGGATGGCGATGGCGATGTCGGGCGCTGAGGAGGCGTTCATCCAGGTTTCCGTGAGGAAGGCGACATCTGGTGAGGTTGTGTCGAGCAGGTTCCAGAGCTCCACGGCGTGTCTGTGGACGGAGTGGGTGTTGAGCAGGATACACTTCAGGTGGTTGCTGCTGGTTCTCGGCTCGGTAGGTGCGGGTGCGGTGCAGGTCTGGATGCAGGAGAACTTGCAGGAGTGGCAGCTGAAGGGTCCGTGGGTGCGTCTCAGGGTGGCTCGGTAGCATCCCGGGATCCGGACGGTGTTGAGTGTGTTGAGTTCGGTGGCGTCGTAGGTCCTGCAGGTGGGCTGGTGTCTGCGGGGGACAGGGGGACGGGCGCTGGGCGTGGTCCAGGCGCGGACGGGCGCAGACGGGCTTACCTTTGGCGCGCCTTCGGCGCACAATCGGCGCGCCCTCTGCGCGTCAACGCTGCACGTGGTCGAAGTGTGAGGGAGGGAGGAGCAGCTGGGAGGCGGGAGCGGGGAGGGCACAGAAGAAAAAGGGGGCGTGGCCGCTCTCACGGCAGTGGGAAGCGGGGAGCGGGGCGGGTGGGCACAGGGGGCAGAAACTGGGAGAACAGCACAGGGGGCCACACAATAACCTGACAAAACCGGGATAAAAAGCAAGAATACAATAAGGGAAGCAGAGTTGGCACAAAAAGTAAAACAAAGTTAGCACAGGAGACGAAGCAAACAACGGCGGGGTGCGGGGTCAGCAGGCAGGCTCAGCGAGGCTGAGGGCAGCGGCAGCCGGGAAGCGCACGCTACAGCTGGTGGCCGTGCGGCGCGGGGGTGTCCTGAGCACAGGTAGTGCGTTGTAAAGGTAGTTTCAAAGTATTCGTTGTAATGGTATGCGTTGTAATGGTATGCGTTGTAATGGATGTTGTGGTGTAAAAAATGTGTTGTAAAGGTAGGCGTTGTAAAAGTATGCGTTGTAACGTCATACATCCATAAAGATACATGTAACCTGGTTACCATTGATATTGATGTGGTTGAAGGTTTTGAGCTTCTTGGCTTTGCCATAAAGAATGATCATGGTCCTGTTCTAACACAGATTATCTGTTATAGACCCTCGGGGGCTTTTAGTGTGCTTCAGCAGAAATCATTGCTGGAGATCTTCACCAATATGGCCCACTCTCGCAGATTAGTGATTCAGTATGATTTTAATCTTTGGCTGAATGGAACCCTTGACTCAGGTTATCATAATGTCCTCCAATCATGTGAAGGCCTTGGCCTTTTTCAGTGGGTGACTAAAGCCACTCATAAAGGTGGGCACATACTTGATCTAATTTTCTCAGAGGCTCGACATCTCAAAATTGTGGAAATTCTGCCTATGGACTGGACTGATCACTTTTTGATTAAATTCGATGTGGACACTGCTACTCTTAATAATCCACACTAACGTAATCCAAAAAATTGCCTATGCCTCCAATTAAATTAATTCAAACACTGAATGATTGAGGATAAACCATAAGTTTATTAGTTTATCCCGACAAAACTTTTTGTCACTGAATCAATACTTTTCATTATGGAAAACAGACAAAGAATTACCATCTACTTCATTTCTAGCCATACGTATTTCAAAAAAACGGTATGTGCATATTTACAGTGAAAGAGTTTAAAGCAAGAACATTGCATTTAATCATACGTACATGGACATAAATAAATCAGAAGTAAAATGAAAAAAACAGATAAACAATTCACAGTTGAAGATTATAAATGCAACAAAGTGAAAGAGCGGGAGTGAATATTTTCAAAGAATCAACTCCTAGCTCATGAACTGGATTCGTTTATATCTAATGATCAAAAAAAGCCCATTTTATACATGACTGACAAAAGCCATTAGTGTCAAGTCAAATGCCGACGCGTTTCAAATCCTGTTGTGTTATTTGCAGGATTCTCATCAGGGCGGTGATTCTAGTCCATGGGAACTTGTCAATGTTAGCCCCAAGTGGCTTCTGTTTGGCAATATCGTCTATGACAGGCGGGTCTGGGCTTAAGTCTTCAGAACCTGGGGGCAGAAGTGCCGGTAGGCGGAATTACTTTTCAATGTTGGCGTGAATAATCGTTTTTTGTTGTGCAACACGGGCGGGATGTCCTAACCGGTGTTGGTGAAGGAACGCTGTCCGTTCGTGAATCGCCGCGGAGGGCTCCACTAATGCATCCTAGTTTCAACCGGCACACACAGAGTATAGTCGTCCCGAACTGAAGAAGGCTGATAGCCAGAAACCGGTCCTTGGATGCTTGATTCCGGCCTAGGAAAGACATGGCTTGGTAGTTCGGGCTGGACTGTTCCCATGAGGCACAGGGTCAAGGCTGATTTGCATATAGCCATTGTATGACCTAGGGTGGTGTGGAGTGCAAAAAAACGATGGATTTAGGCCCAGATCTTTGTACTGGGGTGAATATAAGACATTGTTCTGCATTCTGTCCATCAACTGTGTTTTTTTGCTATCAGCCCTCTTCAGCCAGGATAGCTTGACTCCAGTGGCGTAGTGAGCACTGGACCCACGTCTGGGCATACCCTTCCCATATAGGGTGAACAGCAAAACACATAAGATCATGGACGGAATGTTGCACAATGGCAAAACATTCAACCCCAGTCACAGATCTGGGTGTATTCCATTGGTATTTTGCTCACCAAGTCACCCCAGCTCAGACATGGCCATATGCAAATCAGTCTTGACCCTGTGCCTCATGGGAACAGTCCAGACCAAACTGCCAAGCAATGTCTTCCCTGGACCAAAATCAAGCATCCTGGGACCCGTTTTTGGCTATCACCTGTCTTCAGCCAGGACAGCTTGATTCGAGTGGCGTAGTGAGCACGGGACCCACGTCTGAGCATACCCTTCCAACATAGGGAGAACAGCAAAACACACAAGATGATGGACGGAATGTTGCACAATGGCAAAACATTAAACCCCAGTCACAGATCTAGGTTTAATCCATAGCTATTTTGCTCACCAAGCCACCCCAGTTCAGACATGGCCATATGCAAATCAGTCTTGACCCTGTGCCTCATGGGATCAGTCCAGACCGAACTGCCTAGCCATGTCTTCCCTGGACCGGAATAAAGCATCCTAGGACCGGTTTCTGGCTATCAGCCGTCTTCAGCCAGGATAGCTGGACTCCAGTGGCGTAGTGAGCATGGGACCCATTTCTGGGCATACACTTCCCACATAGGGTGAACAGCAAAACACACAAGATGATAGACAGAATGTTGCACAATGGCAAAACTTTCACCCCCAGTCACAGATCAGGGTTTAATCCATCGTTATTTTGCTCACCAAGCCACCCCGGTTCAGACATGGCAATATGCAAATCAGTCTTGACCCAGTGCCTCATGGGAACAGGCCAGACCAAACTGCCAAGCCATGTCTTCCCTGGACCGGAATCAAGCATCCTAGACCGGTTTCTGGCTGTCAGCCGTCTTCAGCCAGGATAGCTTGACTCCAGTGGCATAGTGAGCACGGGACCCACGTCTGGGCATACCCTTCCCACATAGGGTGAACAGCAAAACACACAAGATGATGGACGGAATGTTGCACAATGGCAAAACATTCAGCCCCAGTCACAGATCTGGGTTTAATCCATTGTTATTTTGCTCACCAAGCCACCCCAGTTCAGACATGGCCATATGCAAATCAGTCTTGACCCTTTGCCTTATGGGAACAGTCCAGACCGAACTGCCAAGCCATGTCTTCCCTGGACCAGAACCAAGCATCCTAGGACCGGTTTCTGGCTATTAGCCATCTTCAGCCAGGATAGCTTGACTCCAGTGGCGTAGTGAGCACGGGACCCACGTCAGGGCATACCCTTCCCACATAGGGTGAACAGCAAAACACACAATCACAAGCAAAAAAACAATGGATTTAGGCCCAGATCACTGAACTGGGGTGAATGTATGACATTGTTCGGCATTCTGTCCATTAACTGTTGTTTTTGCATTTGTCACCCCGAGTGGGACGGGTATGCTCAGACATGAGTCCCGTGCTCTCTATGCCACTGGAATCAAGCTATCCTGGCTGAAGAAGGGTGAAACCCCGAAACCGGTCCTAGGATGCTTGTTGCCAGTCCAGGGAGGACCTCGCTTAGCAGTTCCGGCTGGACTGTTCCCATGAGGCACAGGGTCAAGACTGATTTGCATATGGCGGGGTTCAAACTGGAATGGCATTTTGAGCAAAACAAACTATGGATTTAGGCCCAGATCTCTGTACTGGGGTGAATGTATGACATTGTTCTGCATTCTGTCCATCAACTGTTGTTTTTGCATTTGTCACCCCAAGGGGGACGGGTATGCTCAGACGTGAGCAAAAAGTACAAGTTACCTCTGTGGGGACCTATATTGCTTTAACATTGAATAAATCTAAACTATTTTTATAACAAGATGCCAAAGAGGAAAATTGAAACTTCAAAGTATTATCAAAACATATATTTTATTTTTATTTTTCTTTTTTCAGATAAATATATTTGAAAACATTTATGCAGCTGTGCATATCATTTCATCATACGTCATGCTCAACAAAAGTTCATCACTATTACAAAAATATTCTTGAAAAAATCCATAAAGTGCAAATGCAGACAATAAAGCATAAGAACAAATGTGCCCTCTAACAACATATGATCCTAACATTCATACATACATGCTCGCATACCAATCATACCATTTCTTTTCTTAAAATACATACCTAGCAACATAAATACATAGACTAGATCCCACAAAACATAGAAAAAAGACAACCCGAAGGTGTACTTGATGGAATACAATAAGAACTTAGATGAAACAGTTCTGCCAATTAGCTTTTTGGTCTAGATGGAATTGACCAGTTTATATCCAAACAGTGGATGTTGGGCCGACGTACGTTTCGGTGATGATGTCACCTTCCTCAGGGCCAAGGACAACATGTAAAAAGATATATATATAACATATATACAAATTCTCTATTTGTTTTTAAAAGAACAAGGGCATGGCACAGTTTTCTGAAAATGAAAAGAGACGTTTGTAAATATAATCATTCTTTGTACTCATTTGTTATCTGACATTGTAACTCAATGGCATCATCTATATACATAATTTGCATCACTATAGGGTTTTAATAGATTCATTAACTTCTCATATGAAGCAACAAAGCAACCTTATCAGTATTGGATCTAAATAGAGTAAAGAGCTTGACAGACAGAAAAAAGAGTAGTGATTTAGAAAAGCAGGATAGGTTCCACCAAAGTTGTTCACCCAGTGTGCTAGAGACCTTTTTTCTCTAGGTGGTGCTCTGTTTTCCCAATGGAGTGAGAATGAAGATATTTTTACCTATTGGGTAAGTGATCAATGAATAGATTGCACTGAAGACAGGCTCTGGCTGTTATTTTAGACGTATACTGTAAAAATGCGGACATCTGTAAGTATATATTAATAATAAAGGGGCTGAAGTAGTAAGTGCTATTTGAATTGCGCCGTGTTACCTATTGGGTAAGTGATCAATGAATAGATTGCACTGAAGACAGGCGGCTCTGGCTGTTATTTTAGACGTATACTGTAAAAAATGAGGACATCTGTAAGTATATATTAATAATAAAGGGGCTGAAGTAGTAAGTGCTATTTGAATTGCGCCGTGTTACCTTAGTTGCACAGAGTTTTTCCAATATTGAAAGTACATTGGGGGTTGAAGGCAGAGGGCCTCTGTATATCATGCTTTCCTTCTATGTAGGAGAAGGTGATAAATATAATGAGTATATGAATATAAATGTTAACAGTCATAAGAGCGAAGATTTTTAAGGCTAAATACTAACGAGAATACCTGATCGCTTTTACTTTGTAGGGCTCGAATATTTGGATTGTACAGATCGGCCAGCCTCTATATCTATGATGAAATAACAGGTTATAATAAACCTGTTACAAAGAGCTTGGTGTGTCACTTATCAGCATTTACAATAAACATATATGAGCATACTATGGTAATACGGTACTCTATAGAGGCATCAGACATTCTGGTTTAAAAGGAATATATGGGCTATAAAACCCAGAAAAAGGGCACATTGCAACAAGTGATATTACGTGTGAAAGTTTTGGCATAAAAAGTTGCGAGAGACTGCACAGAGGTGACCGGAAATAATACGGCGGTAACAGTATGACTTGTTGGTTAGTTAACCACCAACCCTGCTTTGCTCAAAGAAACTGGAGGGAGCAAGGTAAAAGATTCATTATACTCTACTCTTACTGGATAACCGCTATGGAAACAAACGCTCGTGGGATAGGTGGGAAATTAGATTACGAGTCAGGTTACACTGAATAATGCATTCAAATGATCGTTGCTGTTTTGTGGTCTTGCCGAATACATTAGTGTTAAGGGTCTGATTACATAATTTTGAAACATAAAATAACGCACAAAGGACTTCTCTGTACTGTGCTTTAATTAACAAAAAACATCGCTACAGCTAGTACAAGTTAAAGGGGGGTTGCGGATGGTTTGCTATTGCTAAATGCGGTCTGCTAAGGTTAGGAAGCGCGAGCATAGCGTAGCGCGGGAAGCGTCTTACCTGATTATGAGAGGGCTGGTGCCGCGACCGGGGGTTCCTGGGACTGAGCCCGATGCGAAAGATTTACGAACGTGGCGGAGGGTTTAAATACAGCCGTATTAATGAAATAGGAATTGTAAACAGGTGGGTAGCTATAAACCTGAAAACAGGACTAGAGCAATGCCTCAGTACGGCGGAAACTAGATATAGTTGACGGACTGAAGGCTGGGGCAGCCATGTTAGAATGGGTTTTAGTAATAATTTCTAGTTGCAAATGAAAGGGAATTAAGTACACTTTGAGAGTGAAAATATTGTATGCGTAATGTAATTATCAGATTTTGTGGGGAAAACAGGAGAGAAAGAAATTTGTGGAGGTTCATAGTTTCTCTTTGCATTAATGGTTTTGCATATTGCACGCTGGGTGTGTGGTTAGTTTTGGTGGTAAACTGACCAAGTTAAAAATAGATTAGATGGAAAACTGAATGACGTCACCATAATGTTACTATCCAAGAGATTTCCTCATTGTGTCCATATCGGACTGTGTCCAGATGGTGCATCCAAAATGTTTCACGTTTTTTGCGGACATTTGATGATTCCTTGCCTGGTGGTACATAGACATGTTCCAAGATCTGCCATCGCATGTCTTTCTCTGTATGACCATATTGGCGAAAGTGGGGTACCATAGGGGCATTTGTTTTTTGCGTTCTGACTGCAGATTTGTGTTCAGAGAATCTAGTGCGGAATTCTCTGGACGTCTCTCCTATGTACCCTATATCACACGGGCACTTGATAAGGTATATGACATTTGTAGTTCTGCAATTGGTCATTTCTTTTAGGTTTCCTTGTTTCTGGCCATATGTCCATTTCTCGCCTGGGATTATCTGGTCGCATGCATGGCAGTTACCACATTTGTGGTTCTCTTTCGGTAGGGGATTCCCATCAATGGTTTTCTGTTTGTTTTTATCTTTGTTTTCCCATCTGCTGTGTACCAACTTATCTCGTAGATTTTGGTTTCTTCTGAACGCAATGGTTGGTTTACATAGTTTACCATCCTGGTCATTGATGTTTAGTATCTTCCAGTTGTTGTAGATCACCTTCCTTATCTTGTTGTTGATGGTATAGTGGTTCAGTACACACACAAGTTTCTGTTCTTGGGATTTTGGTGTTGGGTTTAGCAGAACATCTCTGTTGTAATATTTCGCTCTCTTCATAGAGTTGCGTATGAGGCGTTTGGGGTATCCTCTTGCAAGTAGGCGTTCTGTTAGTTTGTTGGCATGTGCCATGAAGTCTTTGATAGATGTACAATTTCTTTTTATTCGTAGAAATTCCCCAAACGGAATGGAATCTTTCTGGCAGTTGGGGTGGTAACTTCCATGTTCCAAGATGGTATTTTTGGCTGTCGGTTTGCGATATAGGTCGACGGTCAGTTCTCCTTCAGTGTGTCGTATGCATATATCAAGGAATTCCACTTTGTCAGAAGAAAAGTTGTGGGTGAATTTTAAATTTGTGTCTGCCAAGTTGAGCCATTCAATGAATTCATTTAACATGTCTTCTGTTCCCGACCAGATGAAGAAGACATCGTCAATAAATCTGTGCCATCTGGAGATGTTTTCGAAGAAGGGCTCAATTTCATTGAAGATGTTTTTACGCTCGAATTCTAACATATATATGTTGGCTATGCTGGGGGCACAAGAGGCCCCCATGCTGACACCTTTGACTTGATGGTGTAAGTCATCTTTGAATTAAAAAAAGTTGTTTTGTAAGACTAATCTCAAACATTCCAATATAAAGGTGTTAGGACTAGATCCGGGTGTTCTGGCTACAAGTGCTGAGACTGATTCGATAGCTTTGTTCTGTGGAATGTTCGTATATAGAGATTCTATGTCACATGTGACAAGCAGCTGTGTGGCGTCATTGAATGGTGCATGTTCTAGGACTCTGATCATATGCCCAGTGTCTTTGATGTAAGAGGCGTAAGTGGTGGTAAGTGGACACAGAAAGGAATCTAGATATTTTGAAAGAGGTTCCGTGCTTGAGTTGATGGAAGCTACTATTGGTCTTAGAGGAGGATCCGATGTATTCTTGTGTGTTTTTGGAACACCATAGATAGCAGGGACCACTGGATTGGTGTTGATAAGGTAGTCCATTTCTTTTTGGCAGATGTACCCTTCAGTGAAGGCCTTGGACACTGTTTCCTTTATTTCTTCTGCTAGGGCAGTTAGAGATCGTCTACTTGCTCTTTTGTAGTGCTCTTCTATTCCTAGCATCTGGTTGATTTTGTCTGTATAGTGGTTTGTGTTCATAATCACAATTCCTCCTGCTTTGTCGCACGGTTTTATTATGATGTCTTGATTACTTTGTAGTGTTTTCAGAGCTTGTCGTTCCTTTTTTTTCCAGATTTGTATGAGGTAGTGGGATGTATTTCAACACTCTTTCCAGTTCTTTAAGGACACTTTTTTCAAAAATCGCTACTTCTGGTCCAAGCATATCCAGAGTTGGGGTGAATGTGGACGGTGGTTTGCAACCTGACAGGTTTTCTTCTTCTTCTCTTATTTCTATGTTGTCAAAGTATTTCCTTAATCTGATCTTTCTGAAGAAGGAAAAAATGTCCTGATGGATTTGGAATCTGTTTGCTCCAGTACTGGGGACGTATGATAGACCTTTGCTTAGGATTTGTACTTCTTCTGATGATAGATTATGCGAGGAGAGATTGAATATTGGTATGGAGGTGTTATTTCGATTTTTCATTGTTTCCAATACTGTTGTCGTCTCGTCTGTACATATGGCTGAGGATGTGGAGGGTTGGGTTGTTGGTATTGGTTCGATTGTTGGTATTGGTTTTGGTTCGCTGTTGGATATCGGGGTCTTCCTCGTCCTCTGCCCCTCGATAAAAAAGGTTGGCGTGGGCCTCGATTTGGTCTTCCTGAAAAATGGCCTCTTTGATTGTGATTGGGGTAGCCATAGTCATAATCTTCCTCTGTCATCTGTCCTTCTTGATCTGAATCTGAGGAGTTCGTTTCTGAAAAGTTTTGGATTCTTACTCTTTTATTAAATCTAGGGTTGTGATAGGTCTGATCATATGATCTGGTTCCTCCAGTTGGATCCTCTTGATGTTGGGTGTAAAAGTCCTGTTTTAGGTAAGGGTAAATTTTCTCCTGTGTAAACCAGCGGACATCTTTTCTCAATTTGTCAATTTTCTTCTTTGTGAGATACGTATCCAATTCTTCTATTTCTTCGTTTATTTCTTGGAGTTTTTTCTTTGCGTCTTCTAATGATGGACTTGCCTTGAGTTTCTCTTCTAGTTCGAGGATTTCTTTTTGTAGTACCGCTAGCATTTCTCTCACTGTATTGATGATAAGGAGCATCCAATCACGTGAGCAGCGATTTGCTATAAGAGACCATCGCTCCAAGAAACTACGCACCTCCACAAATAGGGCTGGCATGTTCCTAACTCTTAGCCCTATGGGGATTGCTCCAGCTTTTAAATATTCCCCCATAAAGAAGGCATGTGATTCCATTTGTTTAGCTTTCTTTTTTAGATTTACAAGCTTTAACCAGTCTGTGTTGGTGCTAGGTGTGCTATTGGTGTTGGTCTTGTTACCACCTGTGATTTGATCCATCATGTTAAGAAAGTCTTCATCGGAGAAGCCAAAAGTTTTTAAATTATCCATGATTATTTTCAATGTGCAAGTTGTAAAGTGACAAGAATGATTAAAGTAAAGAATGAATAGAAAATAGATAGACACGGACAGATAAATGAAGATTGAAAAAAGATCTTTACTACGTGAGATATCGTCAACAAAGAAGTTTGTGCTATGAGCAGTCTGAAACAAAAAACAAATGGTGAGGCTCTACAGTAAAAACTGTTGAGATACGCAGAAAGAGAGAGTTCTCCCAGTTGATTTTAGGTCCAGAGGGGGGAGACAAAGACAAGCAAAAAGTACAAGTTACCTCTGTGGGGACCTATATTGCTTTAACATTGAATACATCTAAACTATTTTTATAACAAGATGCCAAAGAGGAAAATTGAAACTTCAAAGTATTATCAAAACATATATTTTCTTTTTCTTTTTCTTTTTTCAGATAAATATATTTGAAAACATTTATGCAGCTGTGCATATCATTTCATCATATATCATGCTCATCACTATTACAAAAATATTCTTGAAAAAATCCATAAAGTGCAAATGCAGACAATAAAGCATAAGAACAAATGTGCCCTCTAACAACATATGATCCTAACATTCATACATACATGCTCGCATACCAATCATACCATTTCTTTCCTTAAAATACATACCTAGCAACATAAATACATAGACTAGATCCCACAAAACATAGAAAAAAGACAACCCGAAGGTGTACTTGATGGAATACAATAAGAACTTAGATGAAACAGTTCTGCCAATTAGCTTTTTGGTCTAGATGGAATTGACCAGTTTATATGCAAACAGTGGATGTTGGGCCGACGTACGTTTCGGTGATGATGTCACCTTCCTCAGGGCCAAGGACAACATGTAAAAAGATATATATATATAACATATATACAAATTCTCTATTTGTTTTTAAAAGAACAAGAGCATGGCACAGTTTTCTGAAAATGAAAAGAGACGTTTGTAAATATAATCATTCTTTGTACTCATTCGTTATCTGACATTGTAACTCAATGGCATCATCTATATACATAATTTGCATCACTATAGGGTTTTAATAGATTCATTAACTGCTCATATAAAGCAACAAAGCAACCTTATCAGTATTGGATCTAAATAGAGTAAAGAGCTTGACAGACAGAAAAAAGAGTAGTGATTTAGAAAAGCAGGATAGGTTCCACCAAAGTTGTTCACCCAGTGTGCTAGAGACATTTTTTCTCTAGGTGGTGCTCTGTTTTCCCAATGGAGTGAGAATGAAGATATTTTTACCTATTGGGTAAGTGATCAATGAATAGATTGCACTGAAGACAGGCGGCTCTGGCTGTTATTTTAGACGTATACTGTAAAAAATGAGGACATCTGTAAGTATATATTAATAATAAAGGGGCTGAAGTAGTAAGTGCTATTTGAATTGCGCCGTGTTACCTTAGTTGCACAGAGTTTTTCCAATATTGAAAGTACATTGGGGGTTGAAGGCAGAGGGCCTCTGTATATCATGCATTCCTTCTATGTAAGAGAAGGTGATAAATATAATGAGTATATGAATATAAATGTTAACAGTCAAAAGAGCGAAGATTTTTAAGGGTAAATACTAACGAGAATACCTGATCGCTTTTACTTTGTAGGGCTCGAATATTTGGATGGTACAGATCGGCCAGATCTGGGTTTAATCCATGGTTATTTTGCTCACCCAGCCACCCCAGTTCAGACATGGCCATATGCAAATCAGTCTTGACCCTGTGCCTCATGGGATCAGTCCAGACCGAACTGCCTAGCCATGTCTTCCCTGGACCGGAATTAAGCATCCTAGGACCGGTTTCTGGCTATCAGCCGTCTTCAGCCAGGATAGCTGGACTCCAGTGGCGTAGTGAGCATGGGACCCACTTCTGGGCATTCACTTCCCACATAGGGTGAACAGCAAAACACACAAGATGATGGACAGAATGTTGCAAAATGGCAAAACTTTCACCCCCAGTCACAGATCAGGGTTTAATCCATCGTTATTATGCTCACCAAGCCACCCCGGATCAGACATGGCAATATGCAAATCAGTCTTGACCCAGTGCCTCATGGGAACAGGCCAGACGAACTGCCAAGCCATGTCTTCCCTGGACCGGAATCAAGCATCCTAGACCGGTTTCTGGCTGTCAGCCGTCTTCAGCCAGGATAGCTTGACTCCAGTGGCATAGTGAGCACGGGACCCACGTCTGGGCATACCCTTCCCACATAGGGTGAACAGCAAAACACACAAGATGATGAACGGAATGTTGCACAATGGCAAAACATTCAGCCCCAGTCACAGATCAGGGTTTAATCCATCGTTATTTTGCTCACCAAGCCACCCCGGATCAGACATGGCCATATGCAAATCAGTCTTGACCCTTTGCCTTATGGGAACAGTCCAGACCGAACTGCCAAGCCATGTCTTCCCTGGACCAGAACCAAGCATCCTAGGACCGGTTTCTGGCTATTAGCCATCTTCAGCCAAGATAGCTTGACTCCAGTGGCGTAGTGAGCACGGGACCCACGTCAGGGCATACCCTTCCCACATAGGGTGAACAGCAAAACACACAAGCACAAGCAAAAAAACAATGGATTTAGGCCCAGATCACTGAACTGGGGTGAATGTATGACATTGTTCGGCATTCTGTCCATTAACTGTTGTTTTTGTATTTGTCACCCGAGTGGGACGGGTATGCTCAGAAGTGGGTCCCGTGCTCTCTATGCCACTGGAATCAAGCTATCCTGGCTGATCAAGCCGTGAGGTGAAACGCGTTGTTTGTTTTTGCTGCCAATAAATTTCCACAGCACGGCAAACTCCTGGTGTGTCGTCTACGTACTTTCTTGACAGGAGAACGTGGTGAAGTGATAAATTGGGCTTCCGGGACCCCAGAGACGACCCACTCGTGAGCGGGTACTAGCTTGTACCGGGAATCTGTGTTCGATATATATATATATATATACATATACAAATAAACATATATGTACATACATATACAGGAGCGGTCTCTGGCTGCAACGGTACGAGGGACCAGGAACGGGCAGCCGTGGATATTTCCAGGTCATGGATGCGCGCCTACCACCACCTTCCTGCAGCCAGCAAAAGCCTACCGCGCATCCTACTCCCCTACGCCACCCACCAGGACCTGCCGCCACAGTGCATTCTGGATGTTGTGGTTCAAGACTTTCGTGAACTACTGAGGGTGAGCCGACTGCTTCAAGGGGGAGGGGACTCACACGCTGGAGGACATTTTAAGCAGGAAGATGACCCTTGGGGGAGGACATGCCACAGTGATTGGGCGCTGAGGAAGGCCATCAGAGCCGAAATGCATTCGCCGCCACTGCTTACCTGTTAATAAATACGAGCTGTTTGTACTGCAATCCCTCTGGCCTCTGAGTTCTTCAATTTTGGAGTGCTTTTTCGTCATATTTTCTGTGCCTGCCGGACGACACAGTACAGTTGGCCCGATGCACCCAAGTGTCCCATCAGCAAGTCTGGCAACACGCTGCTTGCAGTACTTTGTTCATCGAGGGATCGATAGCTGGTGGGACTGCCAGAGACACACGCGGCACCAGTGGGGAGTGTCTGGTATTTCACCGATATGGGATCACAGTCCGTATTGACTGCCCCTGCTCATTGGATACGCCGGGAGCGGTCTCTGGTTGCAACGGTACGAGGGACCAGGAACGGGCAGCCGTGGATATTTTCAGGTCATGGATGCGCGCCTACCACCACCATCCTGCATCCAGCAAAAGCCTACCGTGCATCCTACTCCCCTACGCCACCCACCCGGACCTGCCGCCACAGTGCATTCTGGATGTTGTGGTTCAAGACTTTCGTGAACTACTGAGGGTGAGCCGACTGCTTCAAGGGGGAGGGGACTCACACGCTGGAGGACATTTTAAACAGGAAGATGACCATTGGGGGAGGACATGCCACAGTGATTGGGCGCTGAGGAAGGCCATCAGAGCCGAAATGCATTCGCCGCCACTGCTTACCTGTTAATAAATACGAGCTGTTTGTACTGCAATCCCTCTGGCCTCTGAGTTCTTCAATTTTGGAGGACTTTTTTTTCATATATATATATATATATATATATTTATATATATATACATATATATATATATATATTCACAGAAAAAACCATAGGTTATAGTGGATATATAGTTAGAAATTTGCATTTATAAAACCTTGAAAATTCAATGAAAAAACCATTGGTTTTAGGCCATATATAGTTAGGAATTAGCATTTACAAAACCTTATTTTACTCGCATAAAACCATTGAAATTCCATATATAGTTAGAAGCGCTAACTATATATCGCGCACCCGCAATCCACTGCTGATGATGTCACATATTACATCATTCATGACATGGTCAGTGACATCACTGATGACATCACTGATGACATCTCAAATGACATCACTGATGACAACACCCAGTGACTGTATGTTTCTGTAAAGTTAAAATATGTTTCACATATTGAAGAATGAGTGGATGTATAAGTGTCTGGATGAAGAATTTAGTAGGTGCATGACTGACTGTATGAGTGAGTGATTAAATGTGTCTCACTGAGTGCATGGGTTAGTGACTAAACTGTCTTAATTTGTGCATCAGTATGTTTGTTGTTGTGTAAGCTGCTGCATGTGTTGATCAGTAGCTATAAGAGTGGCCATATGGGTTATTGATTGGTTGCCCAAGTATTTGAATGGGAGGCTGAGTGTGTGTGTGGGTGGATGGGAGGTGCGTGACGCTGTGCATAGATGTGTAAGCAGTTGATTCACTAGGAGTATGAGTTCAAGAGTGCATGTGGAAACAGCTATATGGGCGGTTGACTATGCATGGGTGTGTTGGTGAGTGAATGGATTTCTCATTGCTACATGAGCAAGTAAGTACGTATGTAAAACACAATACATGTGAGAGTTGAGATATATAAATAACTGAACATAAGAGCCAGTGAATGTGTGAGTGGCTGTATCGATCACTGTGAGCTTGTATCAGGGATTATATAAGAGAATAAATATGTGTTATTATATGTTTGAATAAGTAAGATGTGTATAACTTTATAGTTGAGGAAATGGAGGTGTGATTGATTCTTTGCATGACTGAGTAGGTGTGTGAGTAACTCCATGGATGAGTGACAGTCTGTGAGTGTCTGTTTATACTGAGTGTATGTAAGGTTATATTAGAGTCTGAAGAGGTTCATTGTATTATCACATAAGTGATGTGATCAGTGATGACAAATGAGATGTCATCAGTGATGTCATTTGAGTTGTCATCAGTGATGTCATCAGTGATGTCATTTGAGATGTCATCAGTGATGTCATTTGAGTTGTCATCAGTGATGTCATTTGAGATGTCATCAGTGATGTCATCAGTGATGTCACTGACCATGTCATGAATGATGTAATATGTGACATCATCAGCAGTGGATTGCGGGTGCGCGATATATAGTTAGCGCTTCTAACTATATATGGAATTTCAATGGTTTTATGCGAGTAAAATAAGGTTTTGTAAATGCTAATTCCTAACTATATATGGCCTAAAACCAATGGTTTTTTCACTGAATTTTCAAGGTTTTCTAAATGCAAATTTCTAACTATATATCCACTATAACCTATGGTTTTTTCTGTGAATTTCATTGGTTTTTTAATAGCAAATATGAAAAGCTTTAAAATGTCAAGTACGTGATAGATAAAAACATTTTCGTATTTATGCACGCTGATGTGCTTTGAACGCTGCACCCCCCCCCCTCCCCTCTTTTGTCTTAGTAGTACTCTCTCTTTGCAGATACTGAAGGGTAGTTAACGCAGGCCTTTACCCCCGTTGTAATCCGTCGTGCCTCCTTGTCTCTCCATTTGATTGATTGTTGTCCAAGCATTTACTGTTTTAGAATTGGTTCTCTTTGGATCATTCTCTATTTACAAACAAGCACAAAGTCGCAATACTCTGTTTAGTCTTTGCAGATAGTGAAAAATCGTGTAAAATAATAAAAGTAATCGAGCAAAATCAGTAGGCCACTAATTAGATCTCTTTTTGACCTCGCTAAAATAGAAATATTAGGAACAACCCTTCATGAGAAATACGAAAATAGTGAGATGAACTGAGCTCCACACCATGAGGACTGCAAGACAGCTCGGCTCCATCACCCATACCGCACAAAATAACGACAAACCCTATGCAAATATTAAAAATATAGACAACACACCAGCAAAGAAACAGGGTAAAACATTTTATTAAAAAACTATTTACATAACGTTGTTTTATAAGATGATGTCAGTAGTGGACCGATGTGTGAATAGATCGAAAACAGCACAAGGCTCCAAGATCCAGATGGCAAGCTCCTGGATGTTGGGTGCCATAGTTTAGAGTTCTGAATTTCAGCCTTTTTCAATGCCTGTGCTTTGTTGAATCAAAATGGCGGCTTGACACAAAGCTGACTCAAGCGTTGCTACTGATGCTATGCAGACCAAAACTGGTTTTCAGTTTGTACATTTTTCTAGATTTTTCAATCCAAGTTTGGTTGACTTTGTAGAACGATGGCTTCAGATTTTCAACATACGGTGTGGTGGCGCTGACTGGGAGGGGGCGCTTCGCTCCTGCCCCCTCCCCAAGTAAGATTTTCATACGTGAAAGTACGTTAATGGTTTTGGTCCCTGAGATGCTTCGATGTCACTACCATTCTCAAATAGCATAAGTTCTGGATGTTGGGTGCCATAGTTAAGAGTTCTGAGCACTGCTTGTAACACTGTCTGAAGCTTATTTCCACCTACTGCAGCTTCACTATTCTCAAAGTAAGTGAGTGTCGTTTGTGGACCTGACTGCATTAGAAAACAATGTGATATGTTACCTTCCTAAACAGCTTGACGGAGGCCCCTGAGGGGCGGTGTGATGGCCATGGACTCGGAGAAGACGCTTGGCTCCGACACCCTCCCCAAGTCTTATAGCACTGGTGTAGCCTGAGATCGCCCCCGACATAGGCGGCCGGCTCCCGGGGTCCGGCTGAACTTTTTGCCTTTTGATGACTCTTCAATTCTGGACCTTGTCCCACAATCCGTTTGACCTGAAGAGAAGCTGTAGTGGGGCGCCCCTTTATCGTTTTAGTTGCCATTCCGCCCGCTTTTGCTACACTGTGCCTCTTCTGCCATTCAGCTGTTTACCGCCCGCTCTTGCGACTACAGCGTCTCGCTCACCATGTAGTTTAGATGCGCCCGCTCTTGCGGTGCAGCGATAGGCGGCTGCCACAGGACTCTCAAAATGGCGGCCGGCTCTTCGGTTTTGGGCCTGGTCCACTAAAATGGCCCTGGGACACCTTGGAACTCGGACGCTTGTCTGCTAGGGCTTGGGTCCCATTCTCGAAAAGCGTCCCCTCAGCCGTGAAGATTCTACAAAAGTCTTGGGGGCCTCCGACTCCCGCAGGCTTCTGGTGGGGAGCGGCTGCCATGATTGCTCGTGGAATGGCCACGACGGAGCTACGAGATGGTAGTGGTCTCATGCTGACGCCAGCTTTAGTCTGAAACATCCAGAAACACTATAGACTACCAATTCGATCAGTTCCGGTAGCGCCCCAACATGACCCGGAAGAGAAGAACTTGCCCTCCCCTCTTTGACTGATGGTTCTTGTTGCCTGTCCCCTCTGTTGTCATTTAACAGAACTTTTTGGACTGCTGAAAGGGGTTGTGTTGTGAACGCTGGTTGGTGGAGACATTTTGACTATATTCTTGACCTACGTTGTCGCGTAATTCGTTTTATGACACGCCGCGTTAGCGCACCCGGAAGTGATCCGAGGCGCGGCGCGCAGCGCGTAACGTAAGCATAACAGGTCATGTGACTTGTTAATAAAACTTTTCATTGGTTCATTTTACTTTTGTTAATTTAATGATGAAAAGCTTGGTCATATGACCTAAAAATTACGCTTTTTATTATTTTCGAACAATATTTTTTTTTCAAACATATGTTATAATATTCCAGGCTAATGTACTTTCCCGGAAAATTTACAACTGTCTTGCAAGTAAAATATATTCCTTTTTCGAGAAAAAGGGCGTTTCTTCCTTCTATGACGGAGCCGTTGAGTAAAAGAGATTCGGCCTGCTATCTTAGTCGCCGATACGCCTGATTATCAGATTCTTATCGATCACTTTATGTTGCAGGAGTGGAAAACACAACTGCCCTTGACCATTTATCTTTACTGCGTTCCTACATATTATACCTTTTTTCCGTCATGTAATTGGACTGCTTTATTTCACTTGCCTTTTACTGATTCGAAAACAGTCACTAAAAGTAAAAACTTTACAAATGTAAATACTACTACCGAGTTTTGTTTTAAAAACCTTTATTGTGAAAATGTCAGTATACAAATACGGGCCTATAACCACGTGGGCCGGCCACGGAGCAAACTGAAATCGTATATGATGAGGAGACATTTACACTGTAGAAGAACGTAACGAGCGGGCCATTATTTGACAAGAACAAAGGTGTCTAACAGTTGCGGAATCGGTGGACGTACATTTTGTAATTAAAATACGACAGGGCCACTTACAATAACATTTTCTAGATATACATTTGCGGGCAAGGAGTTACGAGTCCCATTTATACCGGCGCCATTTTGGGCGAGGCCGGGCAGGTCCAAGATATAGTCAAAATGTCTCCACCAACCATCGGCCAGACCAGAACCCCTTTCGGCCCTTTATGCTACAAGATGGTGTCTTCCATTCAGAAAATATTGGTGGCAGCATTTTGAAAGGAAACAGAAACAGCCGTTCTCGAGTTTCACATTGTTACATTTAGGAAGAATGTTGAAGAGTAGTATGTGGTAAATCTGAAGCCATTTTTCTACAAACTCTCAATCAGACTTGAATGGAAAAAAAAAACCTGAAGAATGTACAAACTGAAAACCAATTTTTGTCTGTATAGCACCAACAGTAACGCTTGAGTCAGCTTTGTGTCAAGCCGCCATTTTCATTCAATCAATAGCGTCCCCCTGCACACATTCAGGGACCTGGTCGTGTCTTCAGATGAAACGCATTGTAGGAAAAGAAGCAGAAAAGAAAAGGCAAAAAGTTCCGCCGGACCTAGTGAAGCTGCAGCAGGTGCAAATAAGCTTCAGACAGTCTTCAACTTACTCTGATTCTTATAATAAACTTCAGATAGTCTTACAAGCACTGCTCAGAACTCTCAACTGAGGCACTCAACATCCAGGACTTGCCATTCGGATCTTAGCGCCTTGTATTTTTGTTTTGTTCTTGATGGAGGGGAAACAACAAAAAACAGGCATTGAAAACGGCTCAACTGGAGCAAAAAAAAAATAACTTCTTGGGTGCATTAGGGCATTTATGATTTTCGAATGCCGTATTCATCAGGTTGATGCTCATGTTGCCATAGGACAGCATAGCATTCACCTTCTTTGATCCAGGAGGGATGGAGAAAAACTGCCAGATGAAACTTGAAACTTGGCCATCCAGATCTCGGCGCGTTCGACTCACTGTACCGCAACAGTGACCGCAACTCAGCTGGACACGCCGTCTTTCGGCGCAGCATTGTAGGATGGCCACACCAGTGCGGCAATTTGCTAGACACCACCTCGGTGCCATCCGGATCTCGGCGCGTTCGAGTCACTGTACCGCAACAGTGACCGCAATTCAGCTGGACACGCCGTCTTTCGGCGCAGCATTGTAGGATGGCCACACCAGTGCGGCAATTTGCTGGACACCACCTCGGTGCCATCCGGATCTCGGCGCGTTCGAGTCACTGTACCGCAACAGTGACCGCAACTCAGCTGGACACGCCGTCTTTCGGCGCAGCATTGTAGGATGGCCACACCAGTGCGGCAATTTGCTGGACACCACCTCGGTGCCATCCGGATCTCGGCGCGTTCGAGTCACTGTACCGCAACAGTGACCGCAACTCAGCTGGACACGCCGTCTTTCGGCGCAGCATTGTAGGATGGCCACACCAGTGCGGCAATTTGCTGGACACCACCTCGGTGCCATCCGGATCTCGACGCGTTGTGCTGCCTTCGGCCTATTCGCACATCGGTCCGCTACTGACAGTGACCGCAACTCAGCTGGACACGCCGTCTTTCGGCGCAGCATTGTAGGATGGCCACACCAGTGCGGCAATTTGCTGGACACCACCTCGGTGCCATCCGGATCTCGACGCGTTGTGCTGCCTTCGGCCTATTCGCACATCGGTCCGCTACTGACGCCGCCTCACGTGCCAACGGATTTTCTACGCTTTTTGTAGCCCTATGCCGCAGAACAGGTCATGTGACTTGTTTATAAAACTTTTCATTGGTTCATTTTACTTTTGGTTTCCTAAAGATGGAAGGCTTGGTCATATGACCTAAAAATAACACTTTTCATTGGTTTAGAACATTTTTTTTCCCAAACGATGAAAGCCCCACCTTGTTTCTGGATCATTCAGACTGAAGCTGGCGTCAGCATGAGAGCACCACCATCTCGTGGCTCCGTCGTGGTCATTCCGCGAGCAATCATGGCAGCCGCTCCCCACCGGAAGACTGCGGGAGTCGGGGGCCCCCAAGACTTTTATACAATCTTCACGGCTGAGGGGACGCTTTTCGAGAATGGAGCCCAAGCCCTAGCAGGCAAGCGTCCGAGTTCCAAGGTGTCCCAGGGCCATTTCAGTGGACCAGGCCCAAAACCGAGGAGCCGTCCGCCATTTTGACAGCCATGTGGCAGCCGCCTATCGCTGCACTGCAAGAGTGGGAGCAACTCCACAACATGGTGAGCGAGACGCTGTGGCCGCAAGAGCGAGCGCAACTCAGCTAGATGGCCGCCACCTGGGGAGGCCCGTTCACGCCGCCTCCCCCCCCCCCGGGCCGCCGCACGCCAATTTTCGGAGCAGCATTGTAGGATACCAAAACCAGTGCGGCAGTTTACTGGACATCACCTGGGTGCCTGTCGTACATGTTGTGTCAGCCATGTGACACTGGACACAGACCGCTACTGACGAGGCCTCCCCCCGCACCACCCGGGACGCCCCACGCTGTTTTTCTGTGCTGCATTGTAGGATCCCTAAACCAGTGCGGCACCCAGGCGACATCACCTGGGTGCCGTCCAGAACTCTGCACGTTGTGCTGCCTTGGGACTATTCGCACAACAGACCGCTACTGACGAGGCCTCCCCCCGGGACGCCCCACGCCAATTTTCGGAGCAGCATTGTAGGATCCCTAAACCAGTGCGGCACCCAGGCGACATCACCTGGGTGCCGTACAGAACTCTGCACGTTGTGCTGCCTTGGGACTATTCGCACAAAAGACAGCTTCTAACCATTGTTGCTTTTTGTGTTAAGAAATGTTTAAATGTTTTTAGTTTTTGTTCTGTTCATTATCGTTAAAAGTTAATAAAGTTTTATAACCTTAATTTGTTGGAGTGTTATCTATTTTTTGAAAAACGGGTGAATGGGGCCTTGAATCGGGTTATTGTCATGTGTGGGCTTTGGAAGTGTGCTGCTGCAGGATCGGACATTTCAAACTCAAATGCACGTTCTTTTTCTTACCTTTCCGAAGCATGGAGCGCAATAGCAGGCAGAGAAAGGGTGATGCACGTGTTGAACACTACCTGACCTGGCAAGTTGCTGGCAGTGCCCCCCCGCCCGCTCCTGAAAGAGGGCACACACACACCGCCGCCCCGAGTACTTCACAAATCTTTAAAAGACCATGCGCTTGTTCATGAAGCTTAAATGGTTTATCACCTCTTCTAGAACCCCTGCATCGACCCTCTGACGTTTCATGGAAAAATTACCATGTAACACAATAGCAAGCCCTGTCGGCTGAAACCCCCAAGGAATCGTGGGGCATATTATCAAGGGGGTTTCTCTCCGCTTTTTTGGCTTTAAAAGCCATGAAAGCGGAGATAAAATTATCTCCCTATTACCAAGCTGTCGCTAACACCAGTTAGTGACAGCTAAAAGGAGATAGCGACCATCTTGGGCCCCGCTTTGCATGTCAGTGATATTTATCACTAATGACATGCAAAGTGGCGTGCCAAGATGTTAGCGACTGGAAACAGTCCCTAACATCGCTACCTTCTATTACTATTATAAATCTAACACCTGCCCTGAGCAGTTCTTAGCCATGTTATCCAATGGGAGGTGGATAACATGGCTAAGAGCATTAGGTCAATAATACATGAATATCGCTGACTTTTCTGCGATAATAGCAAGGTTTATCTGCGATAAAAATCACCGATGTGCGGCGATAATTTTTGTCTCTAAACAAGTTAGAGACAAAAATTATCGCTAGTTGTTCGTAATATGCCCCCGGGTTTTTGCTTGCAGAAATCGGGAGGCGGGAGACTAGCACTGAAATCAGTAGTCACACACCTAAATCAGGAGGATTGGCATGTCTGAATTCTCTACAGCTGGGGCCATAAACTACATCTGCAGGGTTAGGTGATATCCTGGGACCAGCCTGGCATCTAAAATGGCTGCCGTGCACGACAAAATTGTGCCATTCGAAAAAAAGGCAAGATGGCGCAGCCGCTGGAAGAGATGTATCAACATATATCAGCCTCCTCAGCCACCCTCAGGAAACATAGGGGATTAGGATACGTCTCCCGCACCCCCTTATACCTAGTAATTTAATTAACGAAGCACAAAATGGCGAATTCCCGTTTCGCTACCAGTTTGCGGCCCAGTTCGCGGCCCGTGAAGCGCTTCTACCGTGAAAAATCATTTTTTTTTTTATGTTCCCCACGGGACCCTTTAATAACCCCAACAACATTCCTAGGGGGTGAAGAGGGGGATACCTTGCCCCCTTTCATTAAATTCCCCCTTAGTTTTTCACCTTTTCTTCTCTCTCGATCCTACCGAGAGACAAGATGGCGGCCGCTCCGGACTGTCACGCAGCAAAAAAAAAAAAAAAGCTCACGCACAGCCGCTGGAAGAGATGTATCAACATATATCAGCCTCCTCAGCCACCCTCAGGAAACATAGGGGATTAGGATACGTCTCCCGCACCCACTTATAACTAGTAAGGGGATTAGGATACGTCTCCCGCACCCCCTTATACCTAGTAATTTAATTAACGAAGCACAAAATGGCGAATTCCCGTTTCGCTACCAGTTTGCGGCCCAGTTCGCGGCCCGTGAACCGCTTCTACCGTGAAAAATCATTTTTTTTTTTATTTTCCCCACGGGACCCTTTAATAACCCCAACAACATTCCTAGGGGGTCAAGAGGGGGATACCTTGCCCCCTTTCATTAAATTCCCCTTTCGTTTTTCACCTCTTCTTCTCTCTCGATCCTACCGAGAGACAAGATGGCGTCCGCTCCGGACTGTTTAGAATGTTGACAGACACCGGAGAGCCAATCAGCTTTCTGCGCGCAAAGTTCCGATAAGCGAAAAGTAAGCGAACCGGAGCGCAGCCTGGAGCGCTGTTACAGATATATATCTTGATTTAAACGTTAATTTCTCAAAAACTACTGGAGCACATATATTGAGACCTAGCAAAGGCGCATCGGGCTAACAGTCCCTACAATTTTGCCAAGTTTCGTGCAAATCCATTCAGCCGTTCGAGCTAAAAGTGAGTCCAACCGCCCTATGGAAAACTCAATGCAAAAAACGCGTTTTGGGACCCCCCTTTTTTCTCGGCCCCCCCTTGACGAAACCCCCCCAAATTTTCAGGGGCTGCTCAGAATCAAAATGTGCCATTTTCCTGAAAATTTCAGCCGATTCCGTCCACAAACGCCAAAGTTATTAGACATAGAATTTTCAAAAGTCCCATAGAGAAAAAATTCTAACTATATATACCTACTGGCGATAGCCAGTAGGTAATATATATATATATATATATATATAATATATATATATATATATATATTTATATATATATACACATATAAAAATAACCATATATGTACATACATATACAGGTGTATGTCAAGACACTAAAGTTTATACTACACTCAAATATGTATGAAGACCAACATATATGTAACTATGCAGCCCCATAAAAGCCCAAGCTAAAAAAGGGACAAACAGCCAGAAAACAACACAGCAATACTTGTATAGTAATAAATTACTTAAGACAACTTGTAATAGAGACCATACACCCAAATGGCTTCATACTAGAATCTCTTATTTTCCAGAACAAGGAAAAAACACAAGTAATTGAAGGCAGTTTGGCCCATAGGCTGCATAGGAATTACTGTCCTGAGACAGAAAAGACAACTGGCACCTCGCCTTTAAGCTTTACAAGAATCTAGGCACTTTGCCTTTAAGAATCTCAGAGAGCCCTATGCTTCTAGCATGCACTACAGGTGGCAGTTAGGTCAGATCTTTTTTCCGGCTCCTTCTGTGAGGATCCTGGAGCTTGAGATCAACAATTTTTTGACTTTTTAGTCAGAAATTGTTATTTTTCTTGCTGTTCAGCATTTCTCCTGTGCTGGAAGAAGTTTTACCTTCTATTTCTGACAGAAACCTGTCATCTTTTTCTGTCAAAATGCCAGCTCTCTTCAGAAATTGTTCATCTTGTGGAAAAAAGATGGCTAGGTCAGATCCACACTCTGTGTGTATCTCCTGTCTTCCTTCTTCTCATAAGGTTGACACCTGTTATCACTGCCAAAGGTTTTCCTCAAGAACACTCTGTGATAGAGAGAGGATTCAGCTTCAGGCGGTGATGGAGAGAGGAAAATCCCATCCAGCAAATGGCCGTGGGGATCAAGAGCCCTCCTCTCATCAGGAGCATCAACACCGTCTACAGTCTGCCTCTACAACATCGAGAAAAAGACAGATTCCAGATTGTTCGCTGTCGGTGTCGCAGCCACGGTCGAAGAAAAGGCCTGAACAGTCTCCGAAGGCGAGACAGCATAAGTCTCCGTCGTTGAGAAAGGCCTCGACGTCAAAGCGTCCTGCTTTGGACCCGAGGTATGGTCAAGATGCGGGTCTATCGACGTCAAAACATGTATCGTCGTCTAGACACCCATCGACATTGAGATACTCTCCGTCACCTCACCGTAGGTCGACGTCGAGAAGCTTGCCGACGTCGAAGAGACCTGAAGACCGGTCGACGTCAAGATCACCACGACGTTGAGGTCGTTCGATGTCAAAGTCGCCACAACATCATGCCAAGTCGACGTCGAGGTCTCCATCGAAGACATTGAAATCTGCACAGCCCTTGACTCCTACAGGCCATCGCCATGGTTTGACATCGAGAGTAAAGCATTTGTCGACATCGAGGCCATCGACGTTGAGGGACAAGGAACATGCTGGGGCCTCCGAGGAGGATGCCGGTGCATCTCACTCTCCCTCAAGATCTTCATCACCTGAACTTCATATTGTACATGTTTCTCCAGAGGGATCTCAGAAGTTGTTGAAGAACCTAGGCAGAAGAAAGCTAGGTCTATCAGCAGTCCTGGTTTGGACTACTACCGTACCTACTCTCCTTCCCGCCTGTCAAAATCTCCAATTCAAACACCTCAGAGATCTCCACAAAGATCAAGGACACCCACTGTGGTATCTTCAAGAAGAAGAACTCCGACTATATCACTCTCTCTGCGATCCCTTCATAGGCATTCAAAGGATAGATCTAGATCTTTTCATTCTTCACCAAGGAGGAGACCACGAAGACCTTGCACGTGGTCTACCTCGTCTACTAAGACCTTTAGGAGAGATTACTCTCCTACTTGTACCTCTACACCTCCATCACGAGTTTCACCTGTGGACGATCTCACTACCTTCCATGATGTGTTATGTCGAGGAGCGAGCAAGTTAAATATAACGATGTTGATTCCTACTGTGACTAACTCAGTAATCTTTGAGACCCTGCATCACCGTTCCTCAGCCAGACCGTTGCTCCCACTTGTCCCTGGCATTATTGACCTTGCCACTCAGACTTTTTTGACTCCTGCAACAGTGGGTTCTGTGCCTTCACGAATAGCTACAAAATATAAGGCCCCTGATCAGGATCCATTATTTCTTCGCTCTGATCAGTCATCTATGTCTTCCTCCTCAGCTCCTCCAGAAAGAGACTGCAAAGTTATGGATTCCATGGGCAGGAAAATGTGCAACACATCGGCCTCTTTCATGAAGGTTTCCAGTGCCTCTGCTCTATTGGGAAGATACGACAGGTCCTTATGGGATTCCCTGGGTTGTTTTGTAGATAAGCTTCCTAAAGAAGATCAGCAAGATTTTCGAGAAATCTTACAAGAAGGAGGTCTTGTCGCTAACCAAGTTATTAGCGCCCTCGCGGATGCGGCTGATTTAGCTGCTCATGGATACGCTCATGGGTTCTGTTCAAGGGGTTCTGCATGGCTGCGATTAACTGGCCTTAAACCTGAAGTGCAGCGAAAAATTACTAACTTACCGTTTAATGGATCTTCTCTCTTCGGTCCTCATGCAGACGAAGAGATGACAAAAATGAAAGAGGAACTGGACACAGTTAAAGCGGTTGGTCTGGAGAAAAAGAAAGACTTTCGTAAGCGTTTTCGTTCCAATGAGAAACGCCAGTTCCCACAAAAAGGTCAATCGAACCATTGGTCGTCGCAGGGTCAACAACAACAGCAAAGGTCTCATTTCCAACTAAGACGACCAGGGAGGTAAAGAAGCAACAATAAACAACAGGCCTCTTCCTCAAAACAGCCAGCGAGACAATGAGGAGATACTTCCTTTAAACCTGTTGTCCACTCCGGTAGGAGGAAGTTTAGCTGGTTTTCTGGAGGAGTGGCACAATATAACAAGCGAGAAATGGGTGTTCAATATTGTCAAAAATGGATATCTACTATGTTTCAAGACCCCACCTCCTTCAATTCCTCCGAGGGAACTCATTTTGTGTCATCCCATCCTACAAAAGGGGGTACACAGTCTTCTGTTAAAAGAAGCCATTGAACATGTCCCAGTTCATCAGAGACGCCAGGGGATATACTCTTGCTATTTCCAGGGTGAGAAAAAACGTCCTTCTGTGGAGTACAGGCGTATTCTGGATCTTAAACAGATACATACGGAAAGAAAAGTTCCGGATGCTGGCTCTACACCAGATCTTCCCCCATTTACATCAAGGAGGCTGGATGTGCTCCATAGATTTGCAGGAAGCTTATTTCCACATTCCAGTGTAAAGGAAGCATCAAAAGTTTCTTCATTTCCAAGTGGCTTGGCATCATTATCAGTTTTGAGTTCTGCCATTCGGACTTAAGTCAGCCCCAAGAAACTTGTCAAAGTGCATGGCAGTGGTGGCGGCTTTTCTGCGCAAACAAGGAATTTTCATTTACCCATACCTCGACAACTGGCTTATGAAGAGTTCCACTCCATCTCTGCTTCAGTCACATCTGTCTTACAGTCTCGACATTCTGAACAAACTGGGTCTACGAGTTAATTTCAAAAAATCGATTCTCAACCCCACTCAGAGCATTCACTACCTAGGATCGTCGCTGGACACCGTGGAAGGAAGCATGTGTCCTTCGGAGGAGAGATTCACATCTATCAGGAAGAAGTCTCAGGAGCTTCTACAGACTCTCCGCCCTTCGGTCAGACAAGTGTCCCCTCTCCTGGGGTCCATCGCCTCGTGCATCTTCATTGTTCCCAATGCTCGATTGCATATGCGTCCTCTTCTGCAGGTTCTGGAGGACCAGTGGGCACAGGCTTCAGGGAAGTGGGAGGATCGGATTGCTCTTCCTCTGTCGGCCAAGGGCTCCATCAGGTGGTGGACAAAGAGATCGAATCTACTGCAGGGTTTCCCCTTTCACCAAGAGACTCCAACGCAAACTATCGTGACTGACGCCTCACTGCAGGGCTGGGGTGCCCATATGGATCACCTCCAGGTGCAAGGTCATTGGTCGGACACAGAGAAGGGTTACCATATCAACTTCCTGGAACTGAGGGTAGTCCACCTATCTCTCAAGTCCTTCTTCCCGTCTCTGAGATCCAACTCCCCCTTAGTTCAGACAGACAACACCACGACAATGTTTTACCTGAACAAGCAGGGAGGCACCAGGTCCAGAATTCTGTCCCAGGAGGCGCAAGCAATTTGAAAGTGGTAACTGGCAAGACGTCTAACCACCAAGGCAGTCCAGGTGCCGGGTGGCCTAAATGTCCAGGCGGACTTCCTAAGCAGAGAGTTTGTAGAGGCGCACGACTGGGTGCTCAACAAGGACGTTGCTCGAGGCATTTTTCACCGATGGGGCTTTCCAGATATAGACTTGTTCGCAGACGCAACAAACGTCAAATGCCCCATCTACGCATCCAGGTTTCCCCAACCAGGTTTATGCTGGAATGTGCTGCTGATAAGCTGGTCCCAGAACTTGCTCTATAACTTTCCCCCACTACCTCTCATTCCAGTGGTGATAACCAAATTTTACAAGACCAACTCCAGGGTGATACTGATAGCTCCGGAGTGGCGTGCCTGTGGTGGTACCCAGACCTTCTCCAACTCTCCGAAGTTCCACCCCAGAGGTTGCCTTGCCGTCCGGACCTGCTGTCCAAGAGCCAAGGGAGAGTATTCCATCCCAGCCTTCCTTTGCTACGGCTGCCAGCATGGCTCCTGAAGTCTTGCAATATGGGCACTTAGACTTACCAGATGACTGTATGAGCATCCTCAAGGAAGCTAAAAAGCCTTCTACTAGAGCTTCCTACGCTTTCAAATGGTAGCGCTTCCACATCTGGTGTTTGAATACCAGACATGACCCAGTTACAGGACAGGAACAGGTCATTCTACCATATCTGTTATATCTGGCTAAGTCGGGCTGCAATTTTCCTCCATCAAGGTACACTTAGCAGCCATCACAGCATACAGAAAACCACCTACACAGGGCTCTTTCTTTAAGATGCCAGTGGTGAAGTATTTTTTAGAAGGATTAAAAAAGGTGTATCCACCAGTTCGAGCGCCTTCTCCTCCGTGAGAGCTCAATGTGTTTCTAACCAAGCTGATGGGAGCACCTTTTGAACCAATACACAAGTCTTCTTTGCAGCACTTATCTTGGAAAGTGAACTGCTTGGTCGCAATCACCTCTGCTCCTAGAGTAAGGGAACTGCAAGCTCTGCTCTGTAAGGAACCCTACACGGTATTTCATGCAAATAGGATGGTTCTTAGACTCATCCTAGTTTTCTGCCAAAGGTGGTGTCAGAGTTCCACATCAATCAGGGAATTACTTTACCCGGTACACAGTCAAAATATCGAGTTGATAATATCGATTTGCCAAAATATCGAGTCCTAAAAATCGAAGGTAAGTAATATCGACAACCAAAATATCGACGTTGAAAATATCGATTTATGTGTGTGTAAATAATATCGAAGACATTAATTTCGAAATAGGAAATATCGAAGCTCAAAATATCGATAGTTAAAAATATCGACATTTTAAAGTTATGTTTTAAAGTATGTTAAGTAATGATATAGTAAAATGTTGTCTATATATTATTTAATTTTTAATTATTAGTGAAATAAATTATGTTAAAAGTTTAGGAGCAGGATGTAGAGTTTATAGGGGATAAGGGTGGGTAGTGTTTTAAAAAGCTATAGTGCAATAATAGAATTTAAAATTTCGAATGTTATACAAAATTGAAAAATTTCGAAATTTAAAAAAAAAATCGAAATTTGCGAAATTGTATAGAAAATTAATGATTTGTGTTTAATGTTTGGTAGTGTATTATTGGGTATATAGTAAAAAGTTGTGTATATATAATTTCAGTATTAATTTTTATTGAAATAAATTATGTAAAAATTTTAGGAGCGGGATGTAGAGTTTATAGGGGATAAGGGTGGGTAGTGTTTTAAAAATTTCTAGTGTAAAAATAGAATTTTAAATTTCGATTTTGATATAAATGTTAAAAAATTCGAAATATTTAAAATATTTTCGAAAATTGCGAAATTGTATAGAAAATTAATGATTTATGTTTAATGTTTGGTAGTGTATTATTGGTTATATAGTAAAATGTTGTGTAAATATAATTTATGTATTAATTTTTATTTAAATAAATTATGTAAAATGTTTGGGAGCGGGATGTAGAGTTTATAGGGGATAAGGGTGGGTAGTGTATAAAACATTTATAGTGTTAAAATTTTAAAAATATTTTCAAAATTTACAAAATGTTGACAAATTTCGAAAAATCTAAAACAATTTCACATTGTGCGAAATTGGAAATAAAAATAATGAATTATGTTTAATGTTTGCTAGTGTGTTATTGGGTATATAGTGGGTATATTTATTAAAATAATCTGGTATATTTAATGTAAATTGAAAATTTTTATTTTTAATTTAAAATAAATTCGATTGTGAATTTTACAATATTAATTTCGTAAAATTTAAATTAAAAAAACAAAAAATGTTATGTTTTATATTGTGTAACTGGGTATATAGTGGATAAGTATGGATATTGTTTGAAATAGTATGTTAGTACATACGAAATATTACAAGTACATTAAATAGGGAAAGTCTGTAGCACTTATCTGAATTAAGTGTTAATTGGATTTGTAATACTACATTACATAGGATCAGTGTCCAGCACTTACTTTAATTAAATGGTGATTGGAGTTGCAATAGTAAATTATGAAGGTTTAGTGTCCAGCACTTACTCTAATTAAATGGTGATTGGAGTTGGAATAGTAAATTAAATAGGTTCATTGTCCAGCACTTACCCTAATTAAATGGTGATTGGAGTTGGAATAGTAAATTAAATAGGTTCTGTGTCCAGCACTTACCCTAATTAAATGGTGACTGGAGTTGGAATAGTAAATTAAATAGGTTCTGTGTCCAGCACTTACCCTAATTAAATGGTGATTGGAGTTGGAATAGTAAATTAAATAGGTTCTGTGTCCAGCACTTACCCTAATTAAATGGTGATTGGAGTTGGAATAGTAAATTACTTAGGTTTAGTGTCCAGCACTTACTCTAATTAAATGTTGATTGGAGTTGGAATTGTAAATTAAATAGGTTCTGTGTCCAGCACTTACTCTAATTAAATGTGTATTGGAGTTGGAATAGTAAATTAAATAGGTTTAGTGTCCAGCACTTACTCTAATTAAATAGTGATTGGAGTTGGAATAGTAAATTAAATAGGGTCAGTGTCCAGCACTTACCCTAATTAAATGGTGATTAGAGTTGGAATAGTAAAATAAATAGGTTCAGTGTCCATCACCTACTCACATTAAATGTAGATGTGTGTAGGAATAGTAAGTTACATAGGTTCAGTGTTTAGTATGTACTCTAATTACATGTGGTATATTGAAATAGATAGAACATTACATTTATAAACAATTTGAAAAGAAAATAGAAATAATTTTGCAATAGCTATAAGATAAAAATTACAGTTTATTTTTGAAAACTTAATTTTTTTAACATCTGAAAATAAGTTCAATATATATTTATTATAAACCAATGTATAGTGTAATTAATACAAAATATAAGGACAATGTCGTTTGAAAAATCACATTTTTGAGTAGTTGTTTCGAAAAGTAATTTTTATGTACAGAGAAAAAAAAGTTCTTTAACATTATGCAATGTATGATACTATACATACATATTAAAATTATGAATTGTTAATAAAACATTAAACATTTGTTATGAAATAAATGTTTCACATATTTAAATATAATATAGTGCACTACAAATGATGATATAAAGTAATGAACATCTTTAAAGATATATTAAAATCTCAATAATATTGATCATATCATTAACATCATTTTCAGGGTATTTTTAAAGTATACAATATTTTTATGTATAATTATTATTATTAAGAAATAAGTTTTAATAATTATAATTTTCACATGTTAGTCATATTGTAAAAAAGTTATACATCAAAAACAAATAGTATATTACACATTTTTCAATTAATTTATTTAAATAAATATTACATTAAATATTAAAATGTTTTAATATTTAATGTAATAAATATTACAAGTATGTAAAATATACAATAATATTTTGAAAAATAACATATATATCTCAACATGTAGCAAACAATTTTTAGAAAATTATATATAATTTTGAAACATATTAAAAAAATTTATGGACATTTATAGCACTAATTTTCACAGTTAGGTATAATTAGAGTCTTTTCTTTTGTAACCGCTCTTAGTCTTTTTGCGTTATTTCGGGAGAGGGAAGGTCGCGGTTGGAAGCAGGTTCACGTCTGAGCAGGTAAGACTCTATTTTTATATATTTAAACTATTTTAACTAAAAATTGAAGGTAGTCGTTTGTTATTTAGGGGTTGGTGATTAAAGTATGAGTATTTAGATAGTATGGAGTGCACTCAATACGTATTTCCGTTATCGAAGCTTTGTGTCATTTGAAGTAGTTGGAGTTAGTGAGTCTGTTCTAGGATTTTTTTTTTTTTTTTTAAGTTGGGATGTCATGTTTATATTATATGCTATATTCGTTAGTGTTACGTAGGTGGGATTGTTTAATGTTTTTTTTTAAAGTATTTGGAAAAAGCTATTTCCGTTTCCGAGTAGTGATTTTTTTATCAAAGGAAGTGTGTTTCAGTTGTTAGAACTGAGATGTCTACCATACTCCCTTTATTTTTCGAATTCCCTGAAACGTTACTCACATTTTAAAGATTATAGTCGTCATTTTCAATGGGATTTGAAGAGTCGTTTTATTTGGATAATGGATACATTTAGCACAGTTATTTGAAACATATTTAATGCATTGTTTAATTAGGTCTTTGATATTTACACACTATATTGTTTGTAAAGGATTACTGGTTATGATGTTGTTTTTAAAGGTAAGTTATTCATTTATATATTTTTTGGGGGGGGGAACAGTATTTAAATCAAATATATTTGATATATTGACATAATTATTTTGTCTATTTATAATTGTGATTAAAAATATATTAGACAAAATAATTAAAGATTTGTTATATTATAATATGTGTGGTATCATATTTAAGGATATTGGCGGATGTTGACTCTTTTATTTAGTTAGTCTACTTAGTTTAATGTTTTGGCTATCATTTTTAGGTATTCTAGTCCTCTTGTTGTAGGATAAAGTTGGACTTGCTGTTGAAGATATAGATACATTTGAGCAGTTTGTCTAGAGAGTTTGGGTTTTAGTTGTATGACAGATTGCTCCATTCGTAATTCCTGAAAACTTTTCTCTTTTTGGATAGCTGTGAGCAGTTTGTGTAATGTGGGCGTTGTACGTCCAGTAGAAGAGAGGAAGGCATTGTGCCAACCTTCAACAGCGTTGTTTGTTTTAGCCTCTTGGTTCAGCGTTGGTAGATATACATTCCACCAGGGAATTAAAAATGTAGGTTGGCGTCTGTGGCCTGACCTTTGTAGTCTCCCTACCCAGTTGTCCTCAAAGTAATCCAAAAGTGGGGCAAGTCTTTGCTCATTTTGTGTGTAGAAAGGACTTTCAATTAATAGATTATAATGTTCTGCCAAGTCAGTTATTGGTACATATGCCAGAGCAATGAGATGTTTAATTTGGTATGCAAAGGTTATATTTGTTGCATACTCAACACTAAGGGCAGATTTTTGTAAATGTCTCCAGAGACATTGATTGAAATGAAAATAACATCCTTGAATGGATGTGTGTGGGTAAGTTTTCAAAATGGAATTAATCATAGCTTGTTCGAAGTCTATGATTATTTTCAATGGGAAGTAGTCTGATGTTTGTTCTTTTATTTTTTGCAAAATTTCAGTATAAGTGGCTGCTTGTTTGTTCGGTAACAAACAGTATATGAATGGGATACAGGTATTATGATATTGCCCATGAATTGTGTACAATTGGTAGAAAGGTTTTAGGCATATTGAAAAAGTTCCATCCATCATCCAAGTAGCAATTTCTTTTCATTTTTTTATGTTATTATTTGTGGCAAACATGATGATTCTTTTGTCTTTGCTATGATTATCATAAAAGATAAATGGTTCATCATTATGTGTGATGGCAAGGTCAGGTGGAATAATGACTTCCTCAAAAGTTGTAGGAATTGGTATAGTGGGTCTACATGATTTTTTTGTCCTAGCTATTGTTCTTTTAATTGAAGCAATTGATGGTAACTGACCTCTTGCTTCTCTGGGTACTTTAGGTAGTAATTCTTTCAGAATTACGCTGCTTGGTAGGTCAGATGTGCTACTTAATTCTTTTATATTCTCGAGAGTGGATCTAACCTCGATTTCAGAGATGTTTGGTGGATGGTTATGTTCAGTAGTATTAATAACACTTGTTTCCTTGGTTGTAGCACGCCCATAGCATTTATTCGAGTAATATTTAGTACATTTCCAGTTAACTTTAAGGTCTTTTTGTTTCTCCTGAGTATAAGTATAGCCCATATAGCATAATAAAAATTTTCCTTTCTGAGATGTAATAAATATTGCATCTTCTGTCATTCTTGTGTTCTTTTATCTAGAAAAGTTATTATAAAAATATTATGAAAATGTGTAATTTTTAAATTATTTTAAATTAAGCATGTACCATTTGTAGTTTATTACTTACCAACAGTAAAGTTGTATCTATAGAAAGTAGGTGTAGTTTCAGTCAGATGCTGTTGTAGTATTGGTAGGTCTGTTGAAAAAAAGTGAAGTCTGTTATAGGATTTGTTTAAATGTATATTTTGGTTAGACATTTGCTAGTCTCTAACTTTTCTAATAAATAAGTTACTTTTTCGGGATTACAAAAGAGAAATTTGCAAGAAAATACTAACTGAAGTATTAACAAAGTGAACTATTATCATTGTACATTCTATTGAGCCTATAATGACTTGTTATGTTTCACTTTTGTTCTTACCAAGAGTTTTTGAGTAGTTGCAGAATGTCTGTTCTTGGATGCGAATTATCTGCTTTCAGTTCTTTTGAGGTCTGTTTAGAGAAAAATTTAAAGAAAATGACCAATGTGTTTATATGTGGGAAAAAGAATAGACAGTTTTTTATAAAGCATTGTTACTTATTTGGTGAAAAGAACCTGGGATCACACATGTATTATGAGTTAAAGCAGAAGAAACACATTATAAAACATGATTTCAGTAAACTACTTGTCTACTTTTTTAAAGAAAAAATAAGAATTATGTAGATACCTTTTTTTATAGTTAAAGTGTCGATTATCTTGAAGTAAAAGTAGAACTTTATTTGTTTGTAGACTCTGTTTTAGGAAAAAGTACATAGAGAAACAACATTTTAGTGTTAAAATCTTGGTATATAAGTAATAGTTAACAAAACATTAGAAATTAGTACCAGAGCTATATGAATACTTACTTGTAGTATTTAGTAGTATTTTCATGCACAGAAGAATATAGATGGTGCTCCCAAAACTGGCAGTATGTGGTCACGTTGAATCTTCCCTGCAGGTTGTAGGGATGATTCAGAATAATTTATATAGGGTATGTGTAATTAGGTTTGCAATCTGATTGGTCACATATGTTCAGAAGAGTTACCATTGATTAGTTTGAATATTTTTTAGTAAAATAATAAACTTATATGTGACTTAATGGTTTATATAGAGGAAGAGAAAAATTATATGTATTTAGTAAAAAACACTTTTATTAAATATAGAATTTTAATTATTTGTAAGATGTTTAAAAAAATGTTTGTTTAAAACGAGTGTTTATAAAAATATAGTTAGTAAGAAACCAAATAAATGAAAGTAAATGAATATGTTATTTAATAAACGTAAGATAAATTAGTGAAGTATATTAATATGTGTGTATTACTAAGAGTGTAGATGTTTTGGGGTTATATGACAAAAATAGACTTTTTTAAAGCTATTGATATTTTTAGCTCTACGAAATTAGTGCTGTCGATATTTTAGTTATTGATATTTTTGTAGAGTGCTATAAGTAGTATTGAGTGTCAATATAATGGTAGTCGATAATTATGGTAACGATATTAGTGTAGTCAATATTTTTGTGCATCAATATTGTGTGATCGATATTTATGTAATTTTCATGTAAAGTATAGGGAGTCGATATTATTGATATCGATGTTTGAGACTCGATGTTATTGTAGGGCGATTTTTGTGAAATCGAAATTCTGTCAGTGATTCACTTTACCCACTTTTTTCCCAATCCTTCTACGCCCCTGAAAGGGCCTTACATTCTTTAGACCTTAAGAGGGTGTTGAAATTTTATTTCAATAAAACTAAAGATATTAGAAAGACAGACCTGTTATTTGTCAATTATTGTCCCATCAATACTGGATTATCAGCTTCTAAGTGGTCCATCTCAAGATGGATAGTCTCCTGTATTTCCTTGGCCTATCAGTTAGCTAATAAAGCTCTTCAAGGGAGGCCTAAAGCACATTCAACCAGAGGAAAAGCCTCAACTATGGCTCTCCTCAGAAATGTTCTGTGGTGTGGGGGTTAGGGCGGGCCAGAATAACAGGTGCGGAGGCCGGATGAAGTGCGCTATGATCAGCAAGAATTTATTGATTGTACAAAAACAAGGTCTTTGGAGTACATGTGCCAGGAGTGGAGTCCAGGTAGGAGATGCAGGCTGGGGTCGTTGTGGTGAGAGTCCCGCGAGGGGGTCTTCTGTAGAATGTCCGCTGCTGGGCTGAGGTCGTCTTGCCGAGGTAGAGGTAACGGTGTGTCCCTCAGAGCTATAGGAGAAAAAGTACAGGGCGATTAGTCGTGAGCAAAACAGACTTAGGAGTACTTCCACCCGCACCGGGGAGTGAGGGGGGTTAAAGCGAGCGTGAGGGAGGGACGGTAGGGTAGGTGGAGAAGGTAAGTAAAGACGGGTAACGGGGAGAGGGTGTTGCTTGTGGGGAATTGGTGTCCAGTACTATACAGTGCCAGGGGTGTGTCTATTTTACAGTGGGTGCTGATCGTGACTCTATATACAGTATTTACACTAACTACAAGGGGAAACACGGAGAATGGTGACAAGGTACTCACGTGCCCCACAGTAACTCTCTTCCGAGTTACGGCCGCTCTCCAGCCACCTCCTGAGGTCGCCACCAATCCTCGCACCAAACGTCCTCCTCCTCTTCCTTGTCTCGGGTCTTCCTTTCTCCTCCGCTCTCCGCTGCTGGTTCTTCGCTTGCTGGTAGCTCCTGCCACGAGTCCGCTGCTGGGAACCCCTCGACTTCCTGCTTGTCGGTTTTTCTATCCTCCGGACGGGAACCTGGGGAATGACTTCCGGGGTCGGGTGCGATCACTTCCGGTCTTTCTTGAATCGCCACACTTCCGGGGACACGAAAGATCGCTTCCGGTCCGCTGCGTACCGCTGTTGCTGCCGGCGCCTGTAGGGAGAAAGAGAGAGGATTAGCCCGGGTTGGCTGAGTTGCGGCATGCGTGGTTCCGGAGGCCAGGGAGTCCACACTGGGTCGCCGCCCCGGGGAGGTAAGGGTCGCATCTTCACATGTTCCCATAGCAGAAATTTGCAAGGCAGCCACATGGCGGTCTGTTCATACCTTTTCTCACCATTACTGCTTAGATTCAGATACTTAGGCAGATGCTCAAGTAGGTCAAGCATCTCTGAGGAATCTGTTTGGTTGATTATTGGTACCTATTACTTCAAGATTGGTTTTATTATTAGTGCTACATTGCTAGTCCGCGAAATGTGGGGTATGGGCTTGCTATTCTATTCACTGCTTATGACTATTGATGAGTATCCCCTGGAAGAGAAGGATAAGTTACTTACCTGTAATCCTAGTTCTCTTCCAGGGGTATACTCATCAAAGTCATAGACACCCCGCCCGCCTCCCAGGTCTAGCAATGTTAGAACAGGTTTTAAGTGGTTTTTATACGCCTTTGCAAAAAGAACTGACCTAACTGCCACCTGTGGTGCATGCTAGAGGCATAGGGCTCTCTGAGGTTCTTAAAGGCAAAGTGCCTAGATTCTTGTAAATCTTAAAGGCGAGGTGCCAGTTGTCTTTTCTGTCTCAGGACAGTAATTCCTATGCAGCCTATGGGCCAAACTGCCTTCAATTACTTGTGTTTTTTCCTTGTTCTGGAAAATAAAGAGATTCTTGAATGAAGCCATTTGGGTGCATGGTCTCTATTACAAGTTGTCTTAAGTAATTTTTTACTATACAAGTATTGCTGAGTTGTTTTCTGGCTGTTTGTCCCTTTTTTAGCTTGGGCTTTTATGGGGCTGCATAGTTACATATATGTTGGTCTTCATACATATTTTAGTGTATGTATAAACTTTAGTGTCTTGACATATACCTGTATATGTATGTACATATATGTTTATTTTTATATATATATATATATATATATTCACTGGAAAAAACATATGTATCAACTACGTCATAGTTAAAAATGAGCATTTAAAAAACCTTAAAAATTCACTGAAAAAACCATATGTTTCACCCGCTTTATAGGTAAAAATTAACATTTAAAAAACCTTTGAAATTCACTGAAAAAAACATAGGTTTCACAAAGGTTATAGTTAAAAATTAGCAGTTAAAAAACCTTAGAAATTCACTGAAAAACCATAGGTTTCACACATGTTATAGTTAGCTGGGCATTTCACTCTTACAAAGCCATTAAAATTCCCCCGTAATAGTTAACTATAACTAGCGCGCCCGCAATACACTGCTGACGACGTCACATATTACATCACTCATGACATGGTCAGTGACATCACTCATGACATCAGTGATGACATCTCAAATGACATCACTGATGACATCATCCAGTGAATGTGTGTCTTTCTGAAAAATTAATATTTTTTATATATGTATATCTAAAGGTCGGCGGTAGAATAAATGGGTAAATAAGTGGCTAAATGGATTTTTTTTGTAAAAATGATTGCATAACTGACTTATTAAGTGTATCTTAGTGAATACATGTATTAGCGAGTAATGTTTAAATATGTAAATATCTGTATCAATGTCTCACTTTGTGTATAAGTGGCTGCATGGGTTGGTGACTAGCTACATGAGTGTCGATATGGGTAATTAGTTGATTTTTAGAGTATCAGTATGAGTGTCTGTATAGTTTGGTGAGGGGTATTACTTAGTGCACAGATGAATGAATGACTGACTCACTATATGTGTTTTGAATACAGCATGTGTGCAGGACTGTATGGGTAGATGAGTGTGTGCATAGGTGTGTTAGTGAGTGAATGACTGTCTCAATAGTATCTTTATGAGTAACTACATGTGTTTTAATCCAGTATATATGAGTATTGATGTATATAAGTGTTTATATGTGAGAGTGAGAGATTGGACGAGTTCTTGTATAAATAAGTATGTGTTTCTATAAGTGATTGTTTAAGAGGGTAAGTATGTGTACTTTTCTGTAAAAGAAAGTTTAGTGGTGTGTGTATAGCTGTATATGCAAGTAAATGGATGTTTGATAGTTTATTTGCATGTGTGACTATGTGTGTGAGTAACTCTATGGATGAGTGTCGGTGTGTAACAGGATATATAGGTGTATGAGTACATATGATGAGTGAGTACTTCTGTGAGTGACTATAGAGAACTGTTGCTGAATGAGTGGATGTGTATGTAGATGGTGAAATTACTGAATAGGTTGTTGTAACTTGTATTGGTATCTGGATTTTTTTGAAAATTTTATTTTCTATTTTTGAATGTGTGTATCAAGGGTTATATTACGCTGAGAGGAGGTCTGCCACTCTTTCACAAGGATGATGTCATTAGTGATGTCATCAGTGATATCATTTGAGATGTCATCAGTGATGTCATGAGTGATGTCACTGACCATGTCATGAGTGATGTAATATGTGACGCCATCAGCAGTGCATTGCGGGCGCACAAGTTATAGTTAACTATAACGGGGGAATTTCAATGGTTTTGTATGAGTGAAATGTCCAGCTAACTATAACATATGTTACACCTATGGTTTTTCAGTGAATTTCTAAGGTTTTTTAAATGCTAATTTTTAACTATAACTTGTGTGAAACCTATTGTTTTTCAGTGAATTTCTAAGGTTTTTTAAATGCTAATGTTTAACTATAATTGCAGAGAGGTGTAAAAAGGGGCATGGCCTCTTTACACGTCTCCGCAAGGGAGCCCCGTGGCCCATACTGGAGGCTCCTGGTGGGCTAGTTGGCCCCCTGGGACCACAAGTATGCGAGGGGAATTACTTCTCCCTCTGCAAACACGCCAGGGGGCGCATTTACAGAGAGGTGCAGGGAGGGGGCATGGCCTCCTCCCGATCCCGTTCCCGATCCCACTTTTAAGAAGGGGGCTGTGGAACCCCCCACTTTTTCTTTTTTTTGGGGCACTGGAGACCCAATCCCCAAGGCCTGCCCCCAATGTTTTTTAAATCGGGAAGGGGGTCGCGTGGCCCCCCTCCCGTGGCCAATTCCGGGCCCGGGGACCCCATCCCCTGGGGCATGGCCAACGTAATTTTTTTTAATTTTTCTGGCGGGGGGCTGCGTAGCCCCCCTCCTGTGCCCTCCTTAAGGCCCCCGGGACCCCATCCCCCTGGGCAGGTTTTTTTTATTATTATTTTTTGGTTTTAGGAGGGGGGCCGTGTGGCCCCCCTCCCAGGTAACTTCTGGCCCTGGGGACCCCATCCCCTGGGGCCTGGCCCTCCTCTTTGGGGCTGTGGGGGGTACCCAAGCACCCCACAGTCCCTGCCGGCTCCCCGCATCCTGCGGGAGCCGGCATTGCTTCTCTGCATGGGGAGCAGCTAACATGCTGCTCCCCATACAGAAAAGCAATTGGCTTTGATTTTTGAAAGAGAGAGCAGCTTTCTGGGTACTGGCCTTCAAAGGAAGCAAAGGGGACGAGACTGTATGCCCGCTTGCTTATTGGCAAGATAGTTTAGGCAATGTAGAAGATGGTTAACGAGCTTTGGGTTTCTAAAGTTTATCACTGCACAGTCGCCTTCTGAATTTTTACAAGATTGTCCAACCCACCCTACCCTGAAGGTAAGTAGGATCTCATTATACAAGTCGTCATAGTGACCAGCCTTAGACCGTAGTTAATAAGCAGTCTTGCGTTTTAAGGCCACATCATCCACCTCAGTCCCATTTAAAACTGGTGGTACATTTTCTAACATGATCACATAGGGAGTAGGTTGCAAGGACTCTGTGTTGGTACACTCATTATATTTTTTGCACTTTTTATACCACGAGGTGGACTCCCCTTTGGTTGTCCATGCCTCTAAACTGGAAGATATGGATCAGAGTTTCTTTTGAGCTATCAGTTGTCTTTCTACCCATATTAAATGAATCCAGACCCTCATCTGACAATGTGGGTGCTATCAGGGGTATATTAACTGATTCTTCAACTCTGCCAGTGGCAACATTATGTTTATCGTCTAAAAGTGTCAAACATGGAAATACATGTTCCAGCTGATGCCTATTCAATGCCATGATCTTAGGTTCAATTTCATTACAAAAGTAATATATTATTAATTCTGTTTTCATAAAATAAACTGATTACATAGCCCTGTGGCTAAATAATGGGCATCTTTTATTGCTTCTTCCTTTCCATCTAAGGGTTGTTTTCCACAGCCACTTTGATTTTTTCCAGCTGACACAAATAAGCTTTTTGAAGGAGCTAACTTCCTCGGAGGTCTGACCTTTGCGTACCTCTCTATTTTGTTTTTACAGTGAACGGCTTACCAGCAGTCAGTTGTTTTCTCCTTGGACTTCATCACATTCAATTCTAGCATATAGAGGGGCGGACACAGCTCACGTGGGTCTCCTGCCCTGATCCCCATGAGGCCCTATCAGCAAAGGTGGAGGAATTCTGGACATTAGCATATGTCCCACGTCATGGGGAAGTGAAGGGCCTTAGGAAGCACCCAATTGATGTGCAGAGGTTTCTCCCTGCCTCCTGGATCCTTGAAAAGGATCCTTAGGCTGTAGTCCTCTCCCCCTACCGCAAGCATCCCACGCCGCAGGGAAATGAAGACTAGAGCCTTATGAAGCGCCACACTGGTTTGCTGAGGATGTGCCCTGCCTTCCGGCAAAGGACTCTGGGGGCTTTAGTCCTCTCCCCCTGCCACAAGCTTTCCCACAGGCAATGACTGCTAGGTATGATGAACGTACAAGGCAGAAAACATGTGTATACTAGATCCCATTTATGTTTCTCTTTCTATTGATTGAATATGAAAAACTGTGAATTGAAAGTATATACCAGAATCTATGTTTCATCTTATGTACATTATTGATGCACTGACTGAACAAATACTGCAACATGTATATACATCTGCAAATTCTCTTTAGTTGACCCAGCATAATCATGGCACCTGCAAAGAACCAGCTACAATATATGAGCAAGCATATAATCATGCCCTTATCCATATATTATAGCTGAATCAGCATTTAGGATGGTGATGACTAGATATCAAAGGTCTGTCACATAGCCATGACACGCACCAGGCTACACAATATACCCGTGAGGTGACACATACACATACCTGATGACATCAAGGATAGAGGCAACAGCAGAGCTGAAATTGACTCACAAGAGGGACAGCAGAAACTACAACAGGATGACCCTGCCATTAAAAACAATCTGATTATAACTTGTTTTCGAAAACATATTTGTCTACTTGATGTCATAGATTTGTATTGGGTTAGCTCAGTAGAGTATTCCTCCTTGGAACCACCAGCAAACACTCCACAGGTAATTGGGACCACATCATTCTGTCTGATGCATTCCTCATCCACTACAGGAGTCTCAAGTGGCATTACCCTGGTTCTTGGCAGTGCCACAGTAACAGAAATCACAGTTGTGTTCTTTGGAACTTTTGATTAAGAAGGTGAGAGAGGCGAGTGAAGAAGCTCACTTACCATTACACCAATACAGTCTGTTGTTGTGTAGCAACCTTGCAGGTAATAGCAGGAACCTTGATGCTTCTTAGTGGTCACAACATTGGTTCATGCCAAAGTGATTGAATAGGTGGATGATCTTGTTAGGATAGCGGTACTGGAGGACAAGGTGGGAGTAATGGTGACTGTAATTGGGGCTACTTATCAAAGTTAGTTACTAGAGAGGGGACAATTACATTTCTAAAAAATCGAAACCAAAAAGAATGCAGAGGGTCTCACAGGAGGGCATTATGCCAAGGTATGTACTTGTTGAGTTCTGACACCGCCATTTGCAAAGTATAAATCCAAAACACTTCCCTTTTAGCTCTATATCCATTGATGTTGTTGTCTATAGGCTTATGGACTTTTTCCAGAATTCTCCACCTGAGGTCAGTAAGTAGATGTTGCTTTTCCTGCCAATGCGCTACGAGGGGGGCTTCTCTTTTATTGTTTTTGATTGCCGACCTATGTTCACTAAGTCGGAATCTGAATTCACGGCTGGTCTCGCCCACGTATCCCATGGGGCAGGTGCATAAAATAAGGTAGACTACATTAGATGTTCTACAGACAACACTATATCTCTCATTATATTGTACTTGATTCTGGGTTCATCTCATCACGCCTTGATTGTGGTTTCTCCAGCAGTAAATTATGTTTATCAGTTTTATTGATAGTTTGTCTCATTGTCCCCACAGATACTACACAAATATATAGTTCATTGAATTGAAGAAACAGCCTATTGAAAGTCCACTTTTACTACATGCGACTGTTGTTTTGGACACACTGTGATATCCCCCATTGTGGAGAAGATATTAAAGAAAAGTTTACATTGTGTGCCCTGATGAAGGATTGGTGGAAATTCGGTCTTGTTCCTAAACGCGCGTCAGCGCTTTTTTCTCTCTCTCTTTTTTGTTTGGTCTTTTTTTGTATATATATGATTGTATATTGTTTGTCTTGTATTATTCTTTTTGTGTATGGAATATTGTCTTGTGTTATTGGTGACAGTGTGGATGTGTGTGTGGATGTTGAATGTATTTAGGTTGTTTGAAGGCTGTAATGTATATATATATATAGTGATTTAAATAGATTGCATATATGTCCATGATTCTATCCCATTTTTGATCTTTTGATGATGAAAAATAATAAACAGAGATATGCTTTTGAAATAAACCGTTCTGTGTGGGACAATGCTGATATTTGAAAAGAATTGGAGTTAATACCCATATGTATATTGCTTTCTAGGGGAGGTTCTCTGTTTTTTGATAATTGTCCTTCCCTGCCTCCTCCTAGTATTTTGTATTCAGGGACCCTCTTGTGTTTTTTGACTGTAATTGGGGCTACTGCACAGGTAACATTCCCTGCACTTTCAGTAAGTAGCTCCTCTGCAGTGGTTGATGTTTGGCATGCAGAGTTTAGCATAGCTTTCCCATGAGTGTTTATTATTTCCCCTGAAGGCCTCCCTGATAGGAACCTTGCTCTCATTTCTGACTATTGCCTTAGGTGGGAAGCACGAGGATATTAGCTCGGACTTTGGCCTGGCGCCTTAGATGGGCCAGCAGGATATGACTTACGTCACCTAAAGCAGGAGATTTGGATGGGCCCGGAGTTGGAGCCTTGCTGGTTGTACACTATGTTATTTTGGAGATTGCAGTGGCTTATGAAGATGTGCTTTTTAGGTGAATTGAACATGTTGTCTCGTCACTGTCTAGGCATTTTTGTTGAGAGCCACCTGCAGTGCAAGACGTTACAGCAAGTATTGCATCTCTGTATTGCATCAAGCGCTTTAATGGGACACATTTCAGTTATTTAATCATATCTGGTAGACTCAGGGCCTATAGAGTGGTGCATGTCCATGTATAGATGAACTGTACTGATTCAGAGGGAACCTCAGAGGTTCTATAGACCGACAAAGACTCCTCTCTGATAGCACGTGATGGTGGCCATCCAAATGCAGTAGCACTGTTGAAGGGTACACAATTCATTTGTTTCATATTGTTTACTTACTTGATGAGTAGAAAAAATCAGGTATAGGCTTTGCATGTAACATTCATAGTACTACCACCTTGGAATTATCTTCCTTAGTCACAGTCGAATTCAGAACATTCCTTACGTTTTTATGTTCCTTTTTAATTGCTGACAAGCATTGTAAATTCAGTTTCTGCTCAGTGTGTTAGATTGATGGGTTGTGCATCATGTATGCATTAATGTGTATCTGATTATGACAGGAAATGGAGGTATAACCTTCCTGTTTCTGGCTCAATGTGGGAATCCTTTGAATTATGGTGGCCAAAAATAGTATTTAATAGGCAATATCATAATGATTGTCTCTACTTCGGTCGTAATCTTAGAACTACCATTATGGTTGCATTTCATGGCATAATGGTGATAATTCTTGATGAAATATGGACAGCCATAGCTTGTTTGTCCACACCATAAGTGCTAACATGGCCATAGCAAGATGGTGGAATCTATTGATATATTGTTGACACCAGTGACATGATGGGGCCTACTCTTGCATAATGCTTAGACCAGTATACTGGTTGTAATTCTTTCTCTAGTTTGGGTATTGTTAGCATGGTTGTGCACACCTTTGGTGCCATGCTTGCACTGGCATAATACTGTACCAATATTATTATTTCCGAGGTCTCATCCAATAAGCTTGCTGTAACATGCCTCCATGCATCTATGCACTCACCCGTCTGTCCCTCTATTCACACACAGGGCCATTCATCCAGCCATCCATCCATGCTCTCACCCTCCCATTCAACCATCCACCCAAGCACTCACACACCCTTTAATTATCTAAGCGCCTGGTCATTCATTCATCCATCCATTGACTCACTTACCCTTTGAAGCATTTACTCAGTCTCAGATTAAAAACTAATTTATGTAACCTCACCCATAAATTCGTCCATCAGTGAAAGCGGTCCATACATTTAGGTTTAAAGTATTTTATTGAAGCAGGGTGAGGAAGGAAACAACAAAACAAACATAAAACCACAGGTGCCCCTCAGAATCAGTGCGCATGGTACAATAGATACATAAAGGCAGTCCTTTCAGCACGGTGGGCACAGTCGTGCCTGGATCTCACAGCTCGCGCACCTGTGGGTGAAAACAAAAAGGGGGAAAAGAAAAGGGGAAAGGAAAAAAGGGGTAACATCCCTGCCCCTCCCCCCACCCAGCCAAATACCCCCCCCAACCCCCAAACCCCCTCCCCCACCCCCTGTACTGTGCCGTCAACCACTCGCTCTTCCCCTGTGGCAACATAATGTCTACCCCCACCACCAGTTGCCAGCTTGGGCCGATTAAACAGGCGGATCTGGCGGCGGTGTCAGCCGCAACAGTCTAAGATACCTAGGGCATGTGATTTCTTTGAATTCTGAGCATAACAAAGTATGGAAGGGTGCCCACAGCTCCTCAAAAGTGTCTACGTCCCCCGCCACCACTAGGGACAGCTTCTCCATGCCAAGGACATGCCACAATCTGTGCAGCCAGCCGACAACAGTGGGGAGCGTGGTGGAGCGCCAGTGAATGAGTATGTTCTGTACTGCCGACCCCAAAGCTATCGTTGTCTGTCTACCCCTTTTAGATCTGAGAGGGTACATCAATCCATTTGGCAAACCCAGTAGGACATAGGCAGGGAGGCGGGGCAGTTCTATTCCAAAGCATTTGTCAACCTCATTAAGGACCTCCTCCCAGTAAGGAGCCAGAAGGGGACAGTCCCACAATATATGAGTGAGTGTGCCAATCTGACCACAGTTGCGCCAGCATGTCCCAGGTATTGAGCGGTCCATTTCATGTAATTTCTCAGGAGTGCGATACCAATAGGTTGGGATTTTGGTGAAGGTCTCTGTGAGCCCGGTGTGATAGGCGGAGTGGCGCGCTCGGTAGGAGATGTGGTCCCATTCAGTGTGGCTCAGCACTCGACCAAGCTCCCGTTCCCACCGCTCCCTGCCCGTGTTGTAGATATGAAAGGGGGGGGTTGCAGCATCTTATACAAGTCAGAGATGAGCTTGGCGTCCGACGAGCGAGTCACTAGCCAGCGCTCATACGCCGTGATCGTCCGGTCTGCCGTCGCGCGCACTTGAGGCTGTAACGCCCAGTGACGTGCCTGCATATACCTCATGCGTTCCGTCTCGGGGAGGCCATAATCCCGATGCAAGTCCTGGAAGGGAACGACACCCTCTGGGCCATATAGATGATATAAAGTGAAACATCGGGCCGCCCGCCAGTGATCATAGGCTCCAGGCTCCATACCCAGGCCAAAGTCCGGGTTACCAATCAGTGGCGTGAAGGGAGAGGGAAAGGTAGTGAGTTCGTGCTTGGTAGCCACAGAGTCCCACACACGAAGCGGGACCCGCGTCACAAAGGAGGCATAAAGGTTAGGGGGCCGATGGGCCCTCCTCAGGAAAGGCACCTCTTGTAGCGTTCTGCCTGCTACCGCCTGGTCCTGAAACAGCCAGTGTTTATCCGATTCCCATCGGCTCCACTCCACCAAGTAGCGCAATTGGGAGGCCTGAAAATACTTCTGCAGGTCCGGAATCCCAAGTCCACCAGACTCCGGCGCCAGTGTAGCTATGGTCCGTTTGATCCTAGGCCTACGGCCCTGCCACACAAAACGTGCGATGGCCGACTGAGTCTCCATGAGCCATCCTTTGGGGGGCTGTAGCGGGAGCGCCCTGGACAGGTACAGGACCTGTGGTAGGAGGGTCATCTTCACTGCAGCCACCCTGCCCAACAGCGACAACGTGCCCCTGTCCCAGCGGGCTAATTCCTCCTTGATCTTTGCACTCAAAGCTGTGTAATTGGCTGTGCCCATCGCGGGGAGTGAGGGTGCCAAAAGGATCCCCAAATACGGAATCCGGTCCCCAGACCAGCTCGAGGGGAAAAGCCTCTGCAGGTCAGCTCTGGTGGCGCTAGTCAGCGAGATATCCAGGGCCGCAGACTTCCCAAGGTTCACCTTGAAGCCCGCCACCGTAGCAAAGAGGTCCAGTTCCGCGATACATGCAGGCACGGTCCATACATTTAGAGTTAGCTGCGCCTTTTGGCTTTTCTGGTGATCTCAGTTCTGGTCATTTGAAAATCAGGCTCATGCCTTAAGAGAGGAGGGCCATGTCCTGAGATGGGAAGAATGAGGTGTCTTTGCATACTAGCCTGAGAAGATGCTCTAATGCTTGGCTGCCACAGGAAGGGTTTCTTTACTACTTGAACTGCTCCTGAGCTTCGAGTAGCAGTTCAAGATAGTCTACTTTTCAAGGCGAATCTTTGAATAATCTTTTCTTTCATGCTAACACTATTTCATGTTTTGCATTCCGCATTTTGCTGATGCGCCTTAAAAGGTGTTGGGCTTGTACTTCAAGCAAACAATGAGGGACGGTAGTGAGTGAAGTGGATAGCAGAGAAAGGATACGCTAATGGTACAAGACTGCCATTACCTTCACTTCAGCTGCTAAGTGCAATAGGCATACAAACAAAACAGCAAAGCACATGAAAAGACACGTGGCATGAACTTCTTGTAAGAAGCACTGTGTGAAATGTTTATCCACTTGTAGCGGCTTCAGTCTTCACGCATTCCTTAAGAGCTCAGAAGACCAGGGCCTGCTAAGTGTATGCTAATGTGCTTGAAAGACAGCTAGATCGGCCATTCAAGCAGTGCGCGTTCAAGCAGTAATATGGATAAAAGGACCACGTATGCTCTGTTTGGAAAGAGGCTTTCGTCTGTCTGCTGCAGTTGAACACTGTAATGGGAGATGATTCGAATTGGTCATTTTATTAGGCTAATGAGAACCTTGTCTTCGCAAAAAGCGACTGCGTGAGAAACAACGTCGGAAGCGTTGTTCAGAGCGCATCTCTTGCAGTCACAGCATTGTAATTGTTTTCAATGTCGCACTAAAGAAAACCGGCACTAAGCTATTCAGCAGGTGCAAGCGCTACCGGCCTAGTGCCCGGAAGTCAATGCATGGTGACATTTAGCGATCCAAAAACACCAAAATAAATAAATGGGAAGCTGACATGGGCAGGGAAAGGGGCCCACGGAGCCCCCATGCTTCTTTGCAACTAGTGAACCACTTTTTCTCCCTAGCATTTTCTGCTCTCTTCTGTCCCAGACATTTTGAGACCCGCTTTAGTACATAGAGTCCTGCCCACCTTTTTTTTCCATCAGTTCATGATCCCCGCACTACAGGGTGAAACAAAAAAAAGTAGGCCGCTAATGTGATGCGCCGTTCGTTTTTTCATGGGTCCCACAGTATTATTGTCCAACAAAATATTGTAAAAAAGAAAAAACAAGCATTTACAATGCAATGGTCTCGGCATTATTAAAGCTAGAGCTATTGGCATTGCTCATGACATTTTTTTGGGGTGTTTTTTTTTTAAATCATAAATAAATGGCATTGTCATTTACATTGCCAATAGCGTAATCGTTAAATAAATGGCATTGTCATTTACAATGCCAATAGTTTAATCGCTCGCAAATGCACGACCTATCGCATTTACACCCACACAGAGCCACACACACAAAGCCACCCACACACACATACAGAGCCACCCAAACAATCTGCCCTCTGCACTCTGAATCTGCACTCTGCACTCACAATCTGCACTCTGCGCTCAAAATCTGCACTCTGCGCTCACAATCTGCTCTCTGCACTCCGAATCTGCACTCTGCACTCCAAATCTGCACTCTGCACTCTGAATCTGCACTCCGAATCTGCCCTCTGTACTCTGAATCTGCACTCTGCACTCACAATCTGCACTCTGCGCTCACAATCTGCACTCTGCGCTCACAATCTGCACTCTGCGCGCACAATCTGCTCTCAGTACTCTGAATCTGCACTCTGCACTCTGAATCTGCACTCTGCACTCTGCGCGCACAATCTGCTCTCTGTACTCTGAATCTGCACTCTGTACTCTGAATCTGCACTCTGCACTCTGAATCTGCACTCTGAATCTGCACTCTGCACTCTGAATCTGCACTCTGCACTCTGAATCTGCACTCTGCACTCTGAATCTGCACTCTGCACTCACAATCTGCACTCTGCACTCTGAATCTGCACTCTGCACTCTGAATCTGCACTCTGCACTCTGAATCTGCACTGTGCACTCTGAATCTGCACTCTGCACTCTGAATCTGCACTCTGCACTCACAATCTGCACTCTGCACTCACAATCTGCACTCTGCACTCACACTCTGCACTCGCACTCACAATCTTCACTCTGCACTCACAATCTGCACTCTGCACTCATAATCTGCACTGTGCACTCACAATCTGTACTCACAATCTGCACTCTGCACTCACAATCTGCACTCTGCACTGTGAATCTGCACTCTGTATTCTGAATCTGCACTCTGCACTCACAATCTGCACTCTGCACTCACAATCTGCACTCTGCACTCACAATCTGCACTCTGCACTCTGAATCTGCACTCTGCACCTTGAATCTGCACTATGCACTCTGAAGCTGCACTTTGCACTCACACTCTGCACTCTGCACTCACACTCTGCACTCACAATCTGCACTCACAATCTGCACTCTGCACTCACAATCTGCACTCTGTACTCACAATCTGCACTCTGCACTCGCGCTCACAATCTGCACTCTGCACTCACAATCTGCACTCTGCACTCTGAATCTGCACTCTGCACTCTGAATCTGCACTCTGCACTCTGAATCTGCACTCTGAATCTGCACTCTGCACTCACAATCTGCACTCTGAATCTGCACTCTGCACTCTAAATCTGCACTCTCCACTCTGAATCTGCACTCTGAATCTGCACTCTGCACTCTGAATCTGCACTCTGCACTCTGAATCTGCACTCTGCACTCTGAATCTGCACTCTGCACTCTGCACTTACAATCTGCATTCTGCACTCACAATCTGCACTCTGCACTCACACTCTGCACTCGCACTCACAATCTCCACTCTGCACTCACAATCTGCACTCTGCACTCACAATCTGCACTGTGCACTCACAATCTGCACTCTGCACTGTGAATCTGCACTCTGTATTCTGAATCTGCACTCTGCACTCACAATCTGCACTCTGCACTCACAATCTGCACTCTGCACTCACAATCTGCACTCTGCACTCTGAATCTGCACTCTGCACCTTGAATCTGCACTATGCACTCTGAAGCTGCACTTTGCACTCTGAATCTGCACTCTGCACTTCTGCACTCTGCACTCTGAATCTGGACTCTGCACTCTGAATCTGCACTCTGCACTCACAATCTGCACTCTGCACTCTGAATCTGCACTCTGCACTCTGAATCGGCACTCTGCACTCTGAATCTGCACTCTGCACTCACACTCTGCACTCTGCACTCACACTCTGCACTCACAATCTGCACTCACAATCTGCACTCTGCACTCACAATCTGCACTCTGTACTCACAATCTGCACTCTGCACTCGCACTCACAATCTGCACTCTGCACTCTGAATCTGCACTCTGAATCTGCACTCTGCACTCTGAATCTGCACTCTGCACTCTAAATCTGCACGCTGCACTCTGAATCTGCACGCTGCACTCTGAATCTGCACTCTGAATCTGCACTCTGCACTCTGAATATGCACTCTGCACGCTGCACTCACAATCTGCACTCTAGTTCAAGGTCAAGTTCAAGGATTTATATAGCGCACTACTCACCCAGAGGGTCTCAAGGCGCTTGGGGAGGGGGTTCATAATTTATCGAATTGCCAGGTTTTGAGTTCTTTTCTGAAGGAGATGTGGTTCTGTGTGAGGCGGAGGTGAGTGGGGAGTGAGTTCCAGGTTTTGGCCGCTAAGTAGGAGAAGGATCTACCTCCCATGGTGGATCTTTGGATACCCGGAACTGCGGCGAGGCCTTGGATCTTAGTTGGCGGGTGGGTGTGTAGAAGGATAGTTGAGTGTTGAGGCATTCAGCCCTAGTTCGTAGAGGGCCTTGTGCGCGTGGGTGAGGAGACGGAATGTTATTCTCTTGTTGACGGGAAGCCAGTGGAGGTCTTTCAGGTGTCTGGTAATGTGATCTTGGCCAGGGATGTCCAAAATGACTCTCGCCAATGCGTTTTGGATGCGTTGGAGTTTTTTCTGTAATTTGGCTGTGATTCCGGCGTAGATGGTGTTTCCGTCGTCTAGTCGACTCATGACCAGTGCGTGGGTGACGGTCTTTCTTGTCTTGGTGGGGATCCAATGGAACATTTTTTTGAGCATACGAAATACGTTGAAGCAGGAGGATGAGACGGCGTTGACTTGTCTGGTTATTGAGAGGGAGGAGTCTAGGATGAAGCCTAGGTTACGCGCGTGGTGTGTGGGTATGGGTGCTGAACCCAGATCCGAAGACCACCATGAGTCGTCCCAGGCAGAGGGGGATGATCCTAGGATGAGCACTTCCGTTTTGTCGGAGTTAAGTTTTAGGCGGCTGTTTTTCATCCATACGGCTACTTCTTTCATGCCTTCGTGAAGGTTGGTTTTGGCGGTGTTGGGGTCTTTGGTGAGGGATAGGATCAGCTGGGTGTCGTCAGCGTAGGAGATGATGTTAAGGTTGTGTTGACGCGCGATGGAAGCGAGTGGACTCATGTAAACGTTGAAGAGGGTGGGACTGAGTGATGATCCTTGTGGTACACCGCAGATGACTTTGGTGGCCTCTGATTTGAATGGGGGAAGTCGGACTCTCTGAGTTCTCCCGGCAAGGAACGAGATGATCCAGTCCAAGGCTTTTCCTTTTATGCCGATGTTGCTGAGGCGTTGTATGAGGGTGCTGTGGCAGACAGTGTCGAAGGCGGCGGAGAGGTCGAGTAGAATGAGGGCCACTGTTTCTCCGTTGTCCAGTAGTGTTCGGATGTCGTCTGTTGCTGCGATGAGGGCGGTTTCGGTGCTGTGTTTGGCTCAAAAGCCGGACTGTGAGGGATCGAGGGAGTTGTTGGATTCGAGGAAGGCAGCGAGTTGGCTATTGACAGCTTTCTCGATGACTTTGGCCGGGAATGGGAGGAGGGATATGGGGCGGTAGTTTTTAAGTTCAGAGGGGTCTGCTGTGGGCTTCTTCAGGAGGGCGCTGACTTCGGAATGTTTCCAGCTTTCTGGGAAGGTAGCAGAGTTGAAGGAGCAGTTGATGGCATCACGGAGATGGGGTGCGATGATGGAGTCTGCTTTGTTGAAGATGTGGTGAGGACATGGGTCGGTTGGCGAGCCAGAGTGGATGGAATTCATTAGGCGGATGGTGTCTTCAGTGGTGATTGGGTTCCAGGCGCTGAGGTTGTTAGAGGGCGGTTTGGGTTCTGAGGGGGGTGGAGAGGATTGTTCGTCGGAACTGTTTTCGAAGCTGTTATGTATGTCGGCAATTTTGTTGTAGAAGAAGGAGGATAACGAATCGCAGAGGTCTTGGGAGGGAGTGATGTTGTTTGAGGCTGCGGTGGGGTTGGGGAATTCTTTGACAATGTTGAATAGTTCCTTGCTGTTGTGGGCGTTGTTGTCCAGTCGGTTCTTGTATGCTGATTTCTTGGTGGATCGAATCAGCTGGTGGTGTTTGCGGGTGGCTGCCTTGAAGGTGGTCATGTTGTCTGTGGTTGAGTTTTTTCTCCATGTTTTCTCGAGAGTGCGGCATAGCTTCTTGGATTTCTTAAGGTCATCGTTGAACCAGGGGGCCTTTTTACTGTCTTGTGTGGTGTGAGGGTTTTTCAAGGGTGCTAATTCGTCAGCGCTGTGAGTGATCCATTGTTTGAATTTGATGGCAGCTTGGTTTGGGTCCGATGAGAGGGCGGGTGGGTTTTGGTTGAGTGATGAGAGGAGTTGGTCGGTGGAGATTTTGTTCCATTTTCTTCAGGGAATAGGTTGTGGGGGGTTGTGGGTTGAGGTGGTTTTGTAGCTGAATTGAACACAACTGTGGTCCGTCCAATGGAGAGCTGTGGTGCGATCGAAGGAGATGTGTTTGCTGGAGGTGAAGATTGGGTCGAGCGTGTGTCCGGCTACATGGGTGGGGGTGTCAACAAGTTGTTTGAGGCCGAGGTTGGCCAGGTTGTCAAGGAGGGCAGGGTGTTGCTGTTGTTTTTCTTTTCCAGGTGGAAGTTGATGTCTCCTAGTAGAATGTAGTTCTCGAAGGCGAGGGCATGTGGACTGATGAAGTCAGTGATGTCTTCGCTGAATTGTTTACGGGTTCCTGGAGGCCTGTAGATGAGGGTGCCTCTGAGTGTGGTCCTGGGGTCGGTGTGGATCTGGAAATGGAGGTGTTTGGCGGTTGTGAGGTTATCGTAGGAGCTGGTCGTGATTTTGATGGTGTTCTTATGGACGATGGCGATGCCTCCTCCTGTTTGGTTGGTGCGGTCTTTTCGGATGATCTTGTAATTGTCCGGGATGGCTATGGCGATGTCGGGTGTTGATGATGCGTTCATCCATGTTTCAGTAAGGAAGGCAATGTCCGGTGATGTAGTGTCGAGTAGATCCCAGAGATCGGTGGCGTGTCTGTGGACCGAGCCGGTGTTGAGCAGGATGCACTTCAGGTGGTTCGAGTCGGGGCTGTGTTTGGGGTTAGTGGATGTGGTATGGTTCTTGACGCTGGTAAATTTGCAGGAGTTGCAGGCGAAGGGACCGTGGGTACGTCCCGGGCCAGCTTCGTAGCATTGAGGTGTGCGTCCGGGGTTAAGGGCTAGGAGGGTGGCGGCGTCAAACGTTATGCGGGAGGAGTGCGGTTTTTGGGGGCCAGGGGGTCTGGCACTGGGCGCGGTCCCGGCGCGGACGGGCGCAGACGGGCGTACCTTTGGCGCACCTTCGGCGGGCAAGGGGCGCGTCCGCTGCGCGTGAACGCTGCGCGTAGGTGCATCTGACATAAGTGGATAGTGGGGGGGGCGGAGCGTGGGAGGGGCAGCTGGGAAGGCGGGGAGGAGACACGGGCCAAGAGTGAAGACAGAATCAAAATGGTAGTAGAGAAAGCGAAACTGGGGCACAATATCAGGAAACAATAATGAGGCTTAAATTAAATTACAGCAATGCAGCGCAACTGGGCTCTGCTATAATTATAATAAAACGATACAGGCTTAATTTAAATCACCGCAATGCAGCGCAACTGGGCTATAATATAATTATAAGAAAAACGATACCAAGCGCTATGCAAGCTTTGAAGCGCTCTTGAGTTGCAGGCGATGTCACAGGCAATGCAATTCAGCAGAGGAAGAAGGGAGGTGAGGCAGAGGAGCGTGGGGGAGCGACCGCTACGGAGCAAGTCCAGCTGGTCACAGCCTTGTGTTGGTAGGAGCGTGCTTACTCTACCAGTGGGTGGGAGGGGCAGCTGGGAAGGCGGGAGCGGGGAGGAGACACGGGCCAAGAGTGAAGACAGAATCAAAATTGTAGTAGAGAAAGTGAAACTGGGGCACAATATCAGGAAACAATAATGAGGCTTAAATGAAATGACAGCAATGCAGCGCAACTGGGCTCTGCTATAATTATAATAAAACAATACAGGCTTAATTTAAATCACCGCAATGCAGCGCAACTGGGCTATAATATAATTATAAGAAAAAGGATACCAAGCGCTATGTAAGCGTTGAAGCGCTCTCGAGTTGCAGGCGATGTCACAGGCAATGCAATTCAGCAGAGGAAGAAGGGAGGTGAGGCAGAGGAGGGTGGGGGAGCGACCGCTACGAAGCAAGTCCAGCTGGTCACAGCCTTGTGTTGGTAAGAGCGCGCTTGCTCTACCAGTGGGTGGGAAGGGCAGCTGGGAAGGCGGGAGCGGGGAGGAGACACGGGCCAAGAGTGAAGACAGAATCAAAATGGTAGTAGAGAAAGCGAAACTGGGGCACAATATCAGGAAACAATAATGAGGCTTAAATGAAATTACAGCAATGCAGCGCAACTGGGCTCTGCTATAATTATAATAAAACGATACAGGCTTAATTTAAATCACCGCAATGCAGAGCAATTGAGCTATAATATAAGTATAAGAAAAACGATACCAAGCGCTATGTAAGCGTTGAAGCGCTCTCGAGTTGCAGGCGATGTCACAGGCAATGCAATTCAGCAGAGGAAGAAGGGAGGTGAGGCAGAGGAGCGTGGGGGAGCGACCGCTACGGAGCAAGTCCACTCAAAATCTGCACTCTGCACTCACACTCTGCACTCTGCACTCTGCACTCACACTCTGCACTCACAATCTGCACTCACAGTCTGCACTCTGCACTCACAATCTGCACTCTGCTGCTACCCAGCGTGCTAAAATGATAAAAGATCATGTGCTAGAAATGATTCCCATCTAGTTTAAGTCAGTGCAACTCCAGACATTCTCCTGTGATATTAACACCGTAACAAAACTGAGCATGCAACTCTAATAGTCATGCTAATGGGTGCTACAAGAGATGTGAGCCTCGTCCGGAATTAGCCAGCTCCTTCAGTTGCCAGTGCAACCAGAAGCCTAGCTGACTGCTGTCCTGTGTTATCAAGGCGCAGAATGAGTGCTTTATGCAAATCCAATGTTATAGGCAGGGGAAACCCAATGAATCCTTGTAGGCTTGGGCACTGTGCGATTCAAGTCAAGAGATGCTACAAGGGATTTATTTCGAAATTGTTCAGTTTGAATTGTAAGTTGTACCACAGTAACACACTCAATGGTATCCACAGGATACCATTGTATCCTGACCAGTTCGTCTGTTCTGGTCAGGATACACTTTTTGCCGACTGAGCTGTTTCTTCAAAACAACCGGATTACAACCCAGACTCGAGTACATAGCCGGTCTTCTTTAGACCAACGGAAGTGGTCTTATCTCTTTATTTTTAAGAATTCATTTGTTGTCAACCAGACTCTCGCAGACCTACGGAGGAGGTCTAAATTTTCAAACCTTAAGGGAGTTCTTTTCAGCATTTGAATAAACATCGTCCTGATGATGGTCTTTTTGACGTCTGCAGCCAGGACCGAAACGTCGACATTTCATCATCTCCTTTAATGTTGTTTTGTAACACGAACTTACAACCACTTTTTATTGATTAATTTGGGTTGTTTTCTTCATTAATTAGGAGTTGATGTGTTGAGTCATGAACCATAGAGAAAACTTTGCCTATCTTTGTTCATGATTTTTTTGCTACAATTGATTTGTTTGTATCTATCTCCCCAAACTTTTTTCTAGTAAAAACTTTGTTTGAAATATAATTCTCTGTGCTCTGTTTTTCCTTCAACCTTCCATTAATTAATTTATCATTATACAACAAGATTGTTATCCTGTGGATACCATTGAGTGTGTTACTGTGGTACAACTCACAATTCAAACTGAACAATTATGCAAATCCAAGCATTGCATTCAGTGGCCAGGGGAGAGCGCTCCTACCCCGAATCAGGGATAAATTATGCATCAAACAGTTCCAAGACGGCGGATCACTGAGATATGTACAGAGCGAACATCTTGCAATGGTATTTGGTATTGATCTGCTGGTATGGTTAACTGTTTATTGCAAGCATGTGCCCCTCTTTTTAGACCGTAATGTTTGCTTTCATCCATGCTCATTCCTTGCATTTATCTTGCATATGCTTGTGTTGCTTCGCCTCTCAGCACTCAGTGACGTTTGGGTGCCTGAGGGCACACTTATCACACAACAGAGTTGTGCCGCAAGTCGAGGCACCAAAGACATATTGTGCTGATCTGTTACTGACATTTATTTCTTGCAGTCGTGGCACTGCGTCCCCAAGGGGAAGTAAAGGTCGCAGACCAGTCTTCCCCTGGGGAATTCGGGCGAGACCGGAAGGACAAGGTGGGGGATGGGATTAGAAGGGTCAAGGGGAAGGGGTAAGATTAGGAGGCGATAAGGAGTCGGAAGAGGAGGAAACAGCCTCTTCTTAACTCCTGAGCACCACCGGGAGGGTGATGAAAAACTTTGGGGTCAATAGGCGGGGGTTTGGGGCAGGGGCCGACTGGTCGATCGGCGGGGAGAGGAGTTCGTTTTCTGGCGGTTTTGTAGGGTATAATGCTGTGAAGTTTAAAGGGGTTATGGGCTCTGGCCCCCTGTTAAGGTTTGCGGTCTGCGGTGCGGGCGGTGGAGAGGCTGTTGCCAGTGAGCTGATCGGGCGGGTGAAGGGCCGGCCGGAGGCACCGGCGGGGGGTCAGCGTAGGTCTTACTGTGGCTGGGCGCACGCTGCGATACGGCTGTGGAAAGCTGGGTGGGCACCCTGTTCTGGCGTCCGGCGGGAGTTTGGGTGGGGGGCGTCCGGCCCGATTTTTATCTTTTGCTGCCTGCGCGTTGCTCGATTCCTTTGCGGGGGGCGACTTCGAGGCGCAAGTGGGCCGGCGCTGGGCGGGAGGTGGCCCGGTGAGGGCCCTTGATATGCCGCGTTTTGAGCAGGATGGTTGCAGGGAGAGGAGTGGCATCGCCAGCATGTGCGCTCTGGCACCCCCTGCCCGGTATTGATGCGTGTTGGCTGCCCTTGGGTGGGGGATCGCGGAGCAGGGACCCGCCCGTACATATTTCCATCAAATTCACGAGGCCCGGCTAGAACACATGTGGGCGGGGGGAGGGGCAGTGCGCTGCTGCGGGCCGCTTTGAATTGCTTGGGCCCACTCCTATCACGGACCTGCACCCCTGGGGGGGCGGAGGAGCACGCATCAGGGGGGGGCTCCAGGTTTTTTTTTAATGCAGCCCCTTCTGCACACAGTGGATACATAGCCAGAGTGGTTGATTTAGGCCAGTTATGGCGTATGACACCTTCGGAGTGTGTCGATGTCAGTTATTGCAGGGGCTTTGTTGGGGTGCCGCGTGGGAGGGCCAGGGGGGGCGGTCAAGGTACGCAGGTGAGGTTTTGGGCACTAGGTGTAGTGTTGAGGGACCGCCAGCACGGCGCAAGGCCCGGTGGTGCTCGGGCCCCACCTGGTTGGAACGACCTGGTTGGGGGGGGAACCAAGACCGGTATTGTTCCGGCAGAAGGGGATGCCAGTGGGGCGCACAACGGCCTCCGGACGCTGCAGTAGGGGGGTCCGCAGCGGCCTGCCCTCCATCGTGGGATTGCGCAGCTCAAGCATTGCAGCGTTCTGGAATTTATTGAAACAATGACCAGTGTGTGACAGTTGATGTGCGGCATGGTAGTCTGCTGAGGAGTGAAGGGTGCGGACATGAGTGTGGGGGGTATGCTGTGTAAATAGGGAGTGGGTTAGGGAAGTGCAGGATGCAGTACAGAAGGGTTGCCCAAGGGGTGGGGGGGTTCCAGGTAATATGTTTGTTTTGTGTTGCTACAGGAGGCAATTACGGTTACAGGCGAGTGTGGGGACGGCAAATGCGGGAACACCAGACACTGGAAAGGAGAAGGAGGTCCTGGATGGATTCTCAGGTACGGATCTATGGATGGGGGCAAAAAGGGGAGCTGCACGGACAAGGATCTACGGCTGGTTGGCCGGGGTGCATGGGGGGGTGGTGGGGGACAAGGGTGGCTGGTGTACGGTTTACAGTCAGGTGACGGGTAGGCATAGCACTGGACTGGGGACTGACAGGGCACGCCGGATGCTAGTTGGAATGTTAGGAAAAGGGGGTTCTGTTGGTTCGGCGTGGTTGAAATTCATTGCCAAGGGTCACAGTGTATTTCTCGGACCAGGGGAAGCGCTTGGGGGCCTGAGGTGCCGACTGATGCAACACAGTAATAGGTGGAATAAGTGGCCTGACAGGTTGGGGATTAAGGGGGCTAGGAAGTCCAGCAGTTGTTCGAGGCCATGGGGTTCATGGCGTTTCACTGTCATAGGGAGGAGGCCGGGAGTAAGCATGGGCGAATTTTGCGGATCTCGCGTTCGCGAATTTTGCGGATTTGCGGATTCGCAATCCGCAAAATCTGCGAATTCCCGCGAATTTGCGGATTTTTTTTTTTTGTGTTCGCCCGTGTTTCTGCCAGTTCGCGAGGGTTTTTACAATTTCGCAATTTGCGAACTTACCTGTCGGGTCGCAAGTTTTGCGAACTTGTTGTTTCTACGTGTCCAGCCTGTTTGGGACACTCTTCTTCATCACTGCCACTCTCTGTCACCACTGCCACTCTCTGACTACTCATGCCACCCTCTGGCCCACCCATGCCACCCTCTGTTTCATCACCACACCCTCTGGTTGTCCAGTGTACATTATTTTCGGCAAAGCAAAGCACACCTTCCCTGCCTCAAGTGACCTGAATTAATTTGGGGCTGATTAATGTGTCACAGAATATTTTTTTAGCTGGCACCTGCTTCCTTAGTGCGCCCTGATTAGTGATCTTTTGCACTTGCTAAGTGCTTTCATTGTTGCAAAATTAGTTACAACACCTGCCCTGCCCCAACTGACAATAATGAATTAGGGGCTGATTAATGGATTTTAACTTCCAGCCTGGCTCCTGCTTGTCTCCCTTAGCTGTAATTCAGGACCTTTGTGGCATATGTGTAACTATTCTGAGGTTCAGAGCAGGGTCACATAATAGTTTCAACTGGCAACTGAACTCTGGAGGGGCCCCTCAGGAAGCACTACAGGAAATGGCTACTAATGATGAGCCTGAACTTTTGAACCTGGTAAGTAGTTACTTTCAGTTTTGCTAAGAGCGTATTTCTGCAATTTTGCACTTATTCGCGGGGCGCGAACTCACGCGAACAGTGCGAGCAGTGCGAGCAAAATCCGCTGCTCGCGGATTTGCGGATTTTGCGGGAGATTCGCGAATCTCGCGGATTGCGAATTTCCCGAAAATCCGCAAAATCCGCGAGCGGAACGGATTTTCCGCCCACACCTAGCCGGGAGTCCGGCGCAGAGGCAGGATTGGATCCAGGGACACTGGGGGGCGAATACAAAAAAAAATGCCAAAGACGGGGCCGTGGACATGGATGGCTGACACAGATGCTGCAGATACTGCAGACCGGCGTAGGAGTGGTAGGGCGTGAGGTTTGCGCTATAAGGAGATGGGTTTTTTGCCTGATATGCTGCCCCCATTTGTTGAAGTACAGTTTTATATAGAACCTGCGTGCAGGGCAGTGGAGGGAAGACTCTGGCACTGTGCTCTTCTCATGAGTTACAGGAGACCTGGAAGTGCATTTGTTTCACCCTGGAGGCGGTTTTGCAGTGGTCAACGTTGGGCAGCGGATGGATGGGTGACCGGCATTGTGGCTGATGTGCTTTGGGGTACATGCCGGGGGCACCTGATTCTCAAGCAGGGCGATTTTGGTGCTTTAGGCGCTTTGTGAGGATGGTTTGTCTGGGTGCCTGGAATCGAGGTAGGTTTAGGGGTTACGGTTGGGGGTGGGAAATCTCCGCGGGCACTGAGATTATTTGCTTGTGATCGGAGGCATAGGACTGGGGGTGTTTGTTTGTTTTTCGAAGGAAGGAGGTGGGAGTTCATTTCTGCAGATCGTTCTAGGCTTCATACGCAAGGGGGCTGCCTACGGCGGAGCACGTTTTTTGGGTGTTTCTGGGGGCCGTGGCAGAGTTGACAGGTGGAGGGCCCAGGGGGGGAGGGGAGGAGCGGCTGCAGGATTCAGGGCTGCGGGTGTCTGTCACGGTGTTTCTGTGTTGACGTGGCGACTGAACATTTGTCGGACGGGGGGCTAAGGGACGGAGGCCACACTTCATGCAGGACTAATTGTTCTTTTCTACTACAGGAGTTGGGAGTGGAGCAGGACCCCAGGCGGTCGCCTGGTGGGAGTGGTCCCCTTTTTCTCCTGGGCATGGACCGTCAGAAGAGGCGATTTAGCCAGTTGCCCAAGGGCTGTACGATGATGTAGGAATTTTGGGATGTATTTGAGGGTTTGGGTTTGGATGCTGACAGTGTGTATGTGAAATGAGGAGTCTCCAAAATCCGACGTGTCGGGTGGGAGACAGATGTATGCTGAAAGAGCTTGGTTATGGCTTTACATGATGATACACAGAGTGGGACATGGTGCGAGGAAGCAGATAATGGTGGCAATCAGATCGCTGCGATGACTTTAGGCCTCACAGCAGAATGAGTCGATGGGGGGAGCTATTGAATGACGAAGGTACAGGTTGGGGTAGTGAAATGCGCCGGGGGGGCCACCTGCATGGGCAGAGTCGGCCCGTCCATACATGTTACTGGTGTAATTGGGAGCGGGCCCTGGTGGGGGATGGTCGTTCACCGAAAGGGGTCTCTGGTCATAAGTGGAGAAGTGTGGCTCACTGGTTAGAGGAGGCATACCCTGAAGCAGAGGTCAGACCCGGGACCAGGGTTCAATTCCTGACGCGGCAGGGTCTTGAGCCCAAAATGTCCACGGACTAGATAATTCTCGCTTCGGTGCCCACTTTAATCACGGGTTCACACTCTGCAACTCTGGGCATTAAGCTTGCTTAATCTCCACAACGGCCCCCCCGCGGCGGGATGCCGGGCTTTCACCTTGGGGATGCCCAGTACGGGTTATCTCACAGTGAAAAGCCAGGACGGGTTCCCAATGCAAGCGCCAAGATGCCCTAGGGTAATTCGTGCGCTATATAAGAACACACATACATACATACATACATACATACATACATACATACACAATCAAAGTTTGGCCTAAATAGTTCTGAACGGTCTACAAGGGATGGAGGCAGGAGGTGGACTGGTCGTTCAAAGCAGGGGGGCAAGTGCCACAAACCAAGTTTCTGTCCGATCTAATCTTATCTGTCTACAATGGTGGCGAGCAGGAGGGTGTATGGTCTTCCATCCTGAAGGGGCACTTGGCACTAATAAGGTTTTGGGGCCCCAGCATCCTATCTATCTACATTGAAGGCAAGCAAAAGGGTGGATGGGTACTCACCGATGAAGGGGCTCTCGTGAAAAAGCAAAGTTTGGGCACAGAATTTTCCATTATGCTGGTTGCATGCAAGGAGGTGGACGGTCGTTCACCGCAAAGGGGGTGCTTGGCACAGGCTGAAATTGGGAACAAGAATGCTGTCTGTGTGCCGGGATGCGGCCATGTGAGGTGGATGGTTGTTCAACATGGAGGGGGTGCTTGTCGCATGCGGATTTGGTCCCGCAAAAATCTTGTGATACGCTGAATACAAGCAAAGGGTGGATGGTCGTCCACCACGAAGTGGGCACCTGTCACAAATAAAGTGCCGGTCACATTGAATCCTATAGGTTTACAGTGGAGGTGAACAAAAAGGTGGATGGTCGTTCACCAAAAAAGGGGGGATTTGGCACTAACTAGGTTTGGCCTGAGTATCCTATCTGTTTCAATTGGGATGAGCACATGGGTGGATGGTCATTTGCCGTGTGGGGGTGCACTGGTAACGCATAAAGTTTTGGTCCCAGTCATATTTGGTTTTAGTGGAGACAAGCGATTGGGTTGATGGTCGTTCACCGCTAATGGGGCGCTTGACAGGAGCAAGTTTCTGCCACGAGAGTCCTGGCTGTTTCGATTGGAGGCAAGCAAAAGGGTGGATGGTTGTTCATCGCGAATGGGGCTCTTTCTATGAGCGAGGTTTTGGTCCAAGGATCCTATCTGTTTAATTCGGATGAGCAAATGGGTGGATGGTCATTCACCACGGGGGGTGCACTTGTAATGCACAAAGTTTTAGCTCATTCAAATTTGTTTTCCAAAGGAGGCAAGCAATACGGGCATGGTTGTTCACCGAGAATACTGGCTGTTTCGATTGGGGGGCAAGCAAAAAGGGTGGATGGTTGTTCACTGAGGCGGGGGTGCTTTTTTGCAGACTGTGTTTGGCCTGTGAATTTTCTCTGTTGCACTGGATGCAAGCAGAGGGTCGATGGTCGTTTCACCTGGAGGGGGACTTTCGTCGCGCATAATGTTGGCCAGAATTCCTATTTACTTACTTGAGGTGCAGGAAGGGTGGTGGATGGTCATTCACCGTGAGGGGGGGGCACCTTTTAGCAAAGAATGGCCCACATAATGTGCTTTCTTTAAGCGGGACACAGTAACGGTTGTGGATGGTTGTTCACCTTAAAAAAACGGGCAGCTTCCCGACCATAGGTTGGGCCCGACGTAATGTGATTGGTGAATCTGGGGCACGGATACAGGTGGTGGATGGTCGTTCACCGACAAAGGGGGACTCCTGTCACTGACATGGTTTGGCCCGACGAAGGTCGGATTACACGGCTTGCAAACAAAAGTGGCATGGTCTTTTACCGCGAAAGGGGGGCATCTTTACCGGTCGGGGAATGCCTCAAATAGGTTATTTGTTTGCCCGAGACTCGCGGTAAGGTGGTGGCTGGTAAGCCACCGGACGCCACAAGGTGGCGGATGCATTCAATGCACACGGGGGTGGGGCAGGGAACCACCCTCCGGGGTTTTCCTGGTTGGCGGTTCTTTGGAGGGGTGGTGAGTCACATACGGGCGATCCACCCCTCGGGGGGGGAGAACGGTACATGGGTGACTGATAGCGGGGCGCGGGAGGCAATGAAGGAAATTCAACAGAGAATGCGCGGAGGGCAAGTGAAGGTGAGAATGGGTAGAGGAAGGAGGTCACTGAGTGAATGGGGAAGAGTCAAACAGGTGAGATGGTTTGAGAAGCAGGAATAGAGAGTGAGTCGGAAGGAGATGGAGAGAGTATATTTATTGCATTTCTATACTATGTAATAAAGTTTAAAGGATTGCAACCTTGTCCTAATAAAATGGCCTTTTATGCTTCAAGTAACAGCGTGGAGTGTGGTTCTTGCGCGATGCGGCCCCCAGGGGAAGTAAAGGTCGCAGACCAGTCTTCCCCTGGGGAATTCGCGTGAGACCGGAAGGACAAGGTGGGGGTGGGATTAGAAGGGTCAAGGGGAAGGGGTGGGATTAGGAGGCCATAAGGAGTCGGAAGAGGAGGAAACAGCCTCTTCTTAACTCGTGAGCACCACTGGGAGGTTCATGTAAAACTTTGTCCGCCCACCCACCCTACAGGTCCTAAGCGATGGCCTTGGGGTGATTTTGGGTCATGAGCGTGCCACTTTAGGGCAGGTTGCAGTGGCGTGACGGTTCTTTGGAGGGGTGGTGAGTCACATACGGGCGGATCCACCCCTCGGGGGGGAGAACGGTACACTGGTGACTGATAGCGGGCGCGGGAGGCAATGAAGGAAATTCAACAGAGGATGCGTGGAAAGCTTGTGAAGGTGAAAATGGGTAGTGGAAGGAGGTCACCGAGTGAATGGGGAAGAGTCAAACAGGTGAGATAGTTTGAGAAGGAGGAATGGAGAGTGAGTCGGAAGGAGATGGGGAGAGTATATTTATTGCATTTATGTACTATTTAATAAAGTTTAAAGGATTGTAACCTTGTCCTAATAAAATGGCCTTTTACGCTTCAAGTAACAGTGTGGAGTGTGGTTCTTGCGCGAAGCGTCAATCCGGTCATCTTCAGTTCGAACATTGTTTCGTAGCACACTGTTATAAGTATAGAAGTTGCCAGAAGATCTGAGAACATCTGAAGTGGAGTGCATCCAAAGGCACGGTAAGAAAAGAATGCATGTTTGTGCACAGGAATGATGCTTAAATACAGCAATGGGGTGGGGGCTGAAAGGACGAGCAGGCGGGGAGAGGCGATGTCAGAGGCTTCTGTGAGCTCCCAGCCTGTCGTTTCCAGTGGTGGGGGCTGCAGTGAGGAGCAGGCTGGGAGAGGCGATGTCAGAGGCCTCTGTGCGAGCTCAGCCTGTCTTTTCCAGTGGTGGGGGCTGCAAATGGAGCGGTGCGGTCAGAGGCCCCTCTGAGATCTCTGCAGGGGATTCCTGCGGTGGGGGCTGCAAAGGGAGCGTCCACCATCATGGCGAGCTTCGGGCAGAAATGGCTGCCTCAAAGCTCAGAAATGTTCAGAATCGGGGCGTGTTTTTATGTTTGAGTGATGGATGACGTCACAGGTAGAAAGAAGGCAAAAAAACACGCCCCCGATTCCGAAAATGACCGGGCTTAAAGGGAGTGATGCCCCTCTCCTCCAATGGCTGGCCTTCGTTTAGGAAGCCAGCCAATGGAGAAGAGTGGCGGGTTCCAAACCCCATAACTCTAAAACAGAAAATCTTCTGGACTATGCCCACTGCTTCACAGTGCGACGGCCCCTCGACCTAAAAACAGGGGACCATTCATAGACAAAGGACAATGTCAGGTATGGAGGACAGACGCAGGTTGTCTGGGACTTTTACTATACAAAAGGTATACTGCATAATAAGTATTATGATTACTCCCAGAAGGTAATGTTGATAGTGTTGTTCCCGAAATCCACACAGATGTGTTTCCAGACCCCGTTAGGTAGGAGGTGCAATAAAAATCCTACAAAACAATAGGAGAGTCACTATTTCTTTTTGAATCAGGCCCATAGACCGCACTAAAGCAAAGATACCTGATAAAATAGAGTAAGCACTTAATTGTACCGCTAATATACTCACCCGAGACTTCCGGCACCTCATATAGTATTAGGAAAATGCATGCCTTGTATTTTTATATGGAGGAAGATGGTGCAGGCATCCAAGAAATATCTCTGTGCATAATGAGCATGGTGACAAATACACACACCACATTGCCTCAGCGCCTCAAGATAGTGCTTGCTCCTAGTATTAACGGACAGTGGATGGTTTTGCGACATCAATATGCTGGAGCATACCACAATTAAGTAAATATATTGGTTCTGGTTCAAAAATAACATACGCATGTTAAAGAGCCTGATCATCTACTGACTGACTACCTTGCTGGATGGTGCTAACGCAAATTTAATTATTTACAAAATGCTTTAATAAAATAAAAATGTGCAGAATCTACACACACACACACACATATATATATTCACTGAAAAAAGCAGAAGTTTCAGGGCCATTATAGTTAGGAGTTAGTATTTTAAAAAAACTAAGAAACTCATACAAAAAACGTTTTCTGGAACGTTATAGATAGGCTGACATTTCACTTGTACAAAAACAGAGAAATTCAGCTGTTATAGTTAGCTGAGCTAACTATAACTCGTGCCCTCGCAATGCACTGCGGATGTTGTCACATATTACATCACTCATGACATGGTCTGTGACATCACTGATGACATCTCAAATGGCATCACTGATGACATCATCTAGTGACTAAGTGTTTCTAAAAAAATTAAGAATGTTATATATAGATGCCAAGCTGTATTGAAGAATAAATAGGTGTATGAGTATCTGAATGGATGATTTAGTGGGTGCGTAACTGACTGTATAAGTGAGTGATTAAACATGTCTTATTGAATGCAGGGGTAAATGACTAATCTATGTGAATGTATCACTTTAGCAGTTGCTGTGTAAGTGGCTGCATGGGTTACTGAGTAGCTACATGTGTGTCTATATGGGTTAATGATTGGTTGTCTGAGTACCAGTATGGGTGCCTGGGGGGTGACACCCTGCATGTCTGTGTGAATGGCTGATTCCCTTGGTCTACGGGTTCATGAGTGCATCTGCAAGAGGCTATTTGGGTGAGTGAGTGTGCGTATGGCTGTGTTTGTAAGTGAATGGATGATGTCTCAGTGGTATATGTGTGAGTAAGTACATGCGTGAAAGGCAGTATATGTGAGTGTTGGAGTATATGGGTGACTGTATGTGAGAGTGGCTGTATCCGGGTCTGGTGGCTTAGTGGACTAACGCATCCACTGCAGGGGCCTGTTTTCGACCTATTGGTCACATGATCAAATCCCAGCGGGTCCACTCAGCCTTTCATTTATCTGAGGTTGATAAAATGAGTACTATTGAGTTGGGTAACAATAAACATCTGTTCAGTGCCTTGAGACCCATGGGTGATAAGTGCACTTTACAAATACACGTGTTATGTTATATTATGTATGGGTGAGTATGTGCTTGTGTCAGTGATTGTATAAGAGAGTACGTATGCCCCTTACGGCCCAGCTGCTGCCCCTAGGCATCTCACAGTATCCAACATCACAGTTGAGGGGGGCCCCGGACGGCCAACAAACACCGGGGCAAGAGGGGAGGGAAGCCCTCACAAGCAGCCCCTTACCTCCGTGCCCCCACCGAGCGACCAACACTCTTGTTCCGAGCTTGCACGGCTCCCGGCGACAAACTCGAGGCCCACACAGGTCCGCGGCGCAGAGCTGCGGTGGGCAGGGATTTGGGACCGAAGCCGGCACTAGCGAGGGCAGGGCCTAGAACTGGAACAAATCTACGGTACACCGTTACAGCAGAGGGCCCGATCAGATCACAGTGTGGATCGCTCTCACTGCGACAGACACTTGCTCAGACCCCCCTGACTCGCCGAATAAAGGCTCCACAGGGCTTCCTCTTCTCGACTATCGGCACCCGCAGATCTCAATATCGGGTGCCCCGGCTTAATCCTCCATCACTCTCCAATGAGGGGAGCCTCCTACTCCTTCAGCAGATTCCTGCCTAACCGCCTCGCCGCCGCCGTGTCAGCCGCCAGATCTCTCAGGGCAGCCACAAACCTCCTATCACACCGGCACAGCGGAGGGCCCAGTCGGATCCCGGCACTGCTCCTCCTCACCGCAATGGGCACCTACCCGGACCCACCACCGGCACGCCAGACAAAGGTTCCGCAGCTCCAGCCCTCAACTTTGGTCAGTCCGCCCCGGCTGCCATCTTGGGAGACCACACGCCGACCGCCGCACTCGGGAAAGTCTCAGTCTCGGCCAGAAAAACACATCTGGACTCCCCACCAGGCATACCACAGCTTACTCACACCTTCCAATCATCGGCACAGGTATGAAGAAGCAAGGAGGAACAGGATATTAGCAGAATTTGATTTGGAGCCAAAGGGTTTGCCATCTTGTTGATTCTTGTGCTTTCCTTTGGTCCATTGGATTCCATCCTGATGACCTTCAATCATTTTTCTTTTGCTGGACTGCCTTATCTGTTTCTCCCCCTCAGGTCCCCCTCCCTCCTCTCACCAATCTCAGCCTCCGACTCTTCTCCCTCACCTACCGCTCTCTACCCCTTTTTCTTTTTTTTCTATTTCTTTCTCTTTTTACTCTGTAAATATGTGATATATACTTGTCCAAGCCTAATCGCTGGTAAAATGTAATCCTGAGCAAATCTATTTGTATACATATGCATATAGAGATAACTCTAACCACTAGTATATGCAGTAGACCCTTGTACTCACTACCATTCCTATGTGATTCTTAGAGTTTATCCATTTGTATCTCTTCCTTGAGTGACTTTACAACTTGTACATTTGCAATTTATTTGTTTGTATCTCTTCCTTGTGTGACTTTACAACTTGTATATTTGCAATTTTTTCTGTTTGTATCTTTTATGTAACTCATGTAATCCTAAATCCTTATGTATCGCAACTGGTTCTTATGTAAAGTGCTCTAACACCTTAGGGTAATGTTCGCGCTATATAAAATGGCATTGAATAAAAAAATAAAAATAAAAGGTGATGTGTAGATAACTGTATATGTGAGTAAATGTCAGTGTGATTAACTCTTTGGGTGAGTGACTAGGTGTGTGAGTAACTCTATGGGTGAGTGGTGGTATGTGAGTGTCTGTATGGGTGTATGAGTGCATATATCAGTGGCTGTATTAGTGAGTGACTGCATGTAAAAGTGACTGTGTGGGTGAGTAAGTGGATGTGTGCATAGACCTATGAAACAGTGAGTGGGTAGGTAGTAATTGTTATTGGTGTGTCTATGGTTTTGAGAAAGGTACTCTGTATTTTAGAGTGGGTATGTGGAAGGTTATATTAGTGTGTGAGGAGGTGCATGAGAGATTAAGAGGATGTCAGGATTCAGTGATGTCATTTGAGATGTCATCAGTGATATAATCAATAATGTCACTGACCATGTCATGAGTGATGTAATAATTGAGGTCATAAGCAGTGCTTTGTGGGGGTGCAAGTTATAGTTGGCTCATTTTAGCGAATTTATAAGGTTTTAAAAAAATGCAAATTCATAACTACAACGTCCCTGAAACCGCAGGTTTGTTTCAGAGAATTTCTATGGGTTTGTTAAGAAATGTTATTTATTGAAAGATCTTTGTACCTATTATTTTCTTTTCTGTATGATTTTCTATGCATTTAAAAACAAATTATAATCACTTTTTGAAATATATATATATCATAGCTGATTAAAGATTTATAGTGTTCTTTATTTGAATAATTTAAATGTTTACAAATTGTAATATTGTTCTATTGTTTCTAATTTTGTACAATGTGATATTATATAACAGAATTCTGAATTCTGAAAAGAAAAAGAACATTCATATATAATTTAAGACAATTTTTTCAACTTTTTTTGCCAAATTAAATTTTGTATATGTCTTATGATAGTGTAAAAGTTGTTTTGTTCTCTCATTGTGATAAAAATCTTATATATATATATATATATATATATATATATATATATATATATATATATATATATATATATATATATATATATATATATATATATATTCACTGAAAAAACCATAGGATATAGACCATATATAGTTAGGAATTAGCATTTACAAAACCATATTTTACTCACACAAAACCATTGAAATTTCATATATAGTTAGTTGCCCTAACTATATATCGCGCACCTGCAATCCACTGCTGATGATGTCACATATTACATCATTCATGACATGGTCAGTGACATCACTGATGACATCACTGATGACATCTCAAATGACATCACTGATGACATCACTGATGACATCTCATTTGACATTACTGATCACATCACTGATGACATCATTCATGTGATAATACGATGAACCTCTTCAGACTCTAATATAACCTTAGATACACTCAGTGTAAACAGACACTCACAGACTGTCACTCATCCATGGAGTTATTCACACACCTAGTCAATCATGCAAAGAATCAATCACACCTCCATTTCCTCAACTATACAGTTATACACACCTTACTTATTCAAACATATACTAACACATATTTACTCTCTTATACAATCCCTGATACAAGCTCACAATGATATATACATTATGCACAGTTATTTATATATGTCAACTCTCACATGTACTGTGTTTTACATATGTACTTACTTTGACATGTAGCACTGAGATATCCATTCACTCACCAATACACTCATGCACACAGTCAACCGCCCATACAGCTGTTTCCACATGCACTTTTGAACCCATACATCTAGTGAATCAACTGCTCACACATCTATGCACAGAGTCATACACCTCCCAGCCACCCACACACACATCCAGTCTCCCATACAAATACTTGGGCAACCAACCAATAACCCATATAGTTACTCAAATAGCTCCTGATCAACACATGCAGCAGTTTACAGAACAACAGACATAATGATGTACAAATTAAGACAGTTTAGTCACTAACTCATGCCCTCAGTGAGACACATTTAATCACTCACTCATACAGTCAGTCATGCACCTACTAAATCCTTCATCCAGACACTTATACATCCACTCATTCTTCAATATGTAAGACATATTTTAACTTTACAGTAACACACAGTCACTGGATGTTGTCATCAGTGATGTCATCAGTGATGTCATTTGAGATGTCATCAGTGATGTCATCAGTGATGTCACTGACCATGTCATGAATGATGTAATATGTGACATCATCAGCAGTGGATTGCGGGTGCGCGATGTATAGTTAGGGCAACTAACTATATATGAAATTTCAATGGTTTTGTGTGAGTAAAATATGGTTTTGTAAATGCTAATTCCTAACTATATATGGTCTATAACCTATGGTTTTTTCAGTGAATTTCAATGGTTTTTTAAAAGCTAATATCTGTAGCTGTAAAATGTCTTTTTCTTTAAATCCCAAATTATATTTTATATGTTTATGATTAATTTTAAAAAAAATATTTTTTTGGTTCGCTCCCGGTTCGCGAACCGGGAAGCTTTCCGTTAGCTCAATTTGATGCCGCGACCCGGTCCGCTAACCGGTAAACGTTCCATTTGCGCAACTACCGCATCAGAAATCAACATCGTGACGCGTCGCGGAAGCGCGACATATCACGTTGTTGCGTAATGCGTCTTATGACGCGCCGCGTTAGCGCTCCCGGAAGTGCTCCGGACCGCGAACCGGAAGCGATCCGATGCGCGGCACGCTGCGCGTAACGTGAGCGGAACAGGTCATGTGACTTGTTTATAAAACTTTTCATTGGTTCATTTCACTTTTGGTTTCCTAATGATGTAAGGCTAGGTCATGTGACCTAAAAATAACACTTTTCATTGGTTTAGAACTATTTTTTTTCCCAAATGATGAAAGCCCCCACCTTTTTTCTCACTCTGACTTTCAACTTTGAGAAAGGAAGACCTATTTTGCTCTGTTTAAAAAATGGCTTCAGTAGTAGCTTCAGCTGGTGCACCCCCACCACCACCATCTCCTCATAGGAAGAGAGGACCACCTCCACAGTTCCTTGGAAACCCAGAGGAGGAAGAGGATCCAGAAGAGGGAGAGGAAGAAGAGGCACCACGATTTGTCAAAGAGTTACCCCGGGTATCTCATCACAAAAATAGTTTTATCTGGCAGTTTTTTTCTATTCCATCAGGAGAGAAAAAAGTTAATGCACGCTATGCTACGTGCCTTATATGCCAAGATAAATTATCCAGGGGCACTGAAAAAAAGTACAGCTATGGAAACTACACGATGCACCGACATATGCAGAGGTGGCATCCATTAAATTATAGCCGGGCAGAGATGCGTGACCTACAAGAGAACCCCCCAACTTCGGTGGCCAGAACATCTGCTGATATTTCTCTCACAGTTGCAGAGGCAAGCGAAACAGTGCCAAATATAAAATAATAAAAACGTTGTCCATATGAAGCTTACTTGCTTATATTGTGGCACTTTAATTTCATGCGCAAATATGAGTGTGAAATTAATTAATTTAGCATTTGAGAAACACCGATGCTCTAAACGCCCCAAGCAATAATTTTTTTTTTGCTCCTGTTGAGCCCTTTTCAATGCCTCTTTTTGTTCTTTCCCTTTGAAAAAAACCAAATAAAACAAAAAAGTGTTCAAAAAATACAAAAAAACAAATAATGTTCAAAAAAGAAAAAAAAAATATAAAGCAACAAAAACATAAAAAAAAAGTTCTTTTCAGAACTACCTCCCCTTTTTACAAAAATTGCTAGAAAGTGTAACACTCTGGCAAGCTGTTTTTTTTTTTAGTTCGCTTTCCGGTTCGCTCGCCGGTTCGCGAACCGGGAGCTAACCCCAATTTAAAAAAAATAAAAATAAAGGAGTAAGTACAAGGGAAGAAAACAGAGAGTAATGTTAAAAGAAAGACAGCTATAGGGACTAAACCAGAAATGGTGTTTAATAGATTTATTTACCTAAGAAAAGAAGGAAGAGGATATAATTGTGGAAAACAAAATACATAAGGAAGTGAAAGAATCAAGCATTGAAAATGCAATAGGTTTCACAATAGAAGAGTTTGTTCTTTTGGTTTTGCAAATGGATGAGTGGCGTTGTGTGGATGAGAGGCATTGCGTGGATGAGAGGCATTGCGTGGATAATTGGCGTTGTGAGGATTATTGGTGTTGCGTGGATGAGTGGCATTGCGTGGATTAGTGGCATTGCGTGGATGAATTGCGTGTGTGAATGGCGTAGTGTGTGTGAGTGACGTTGTGTGTGTGACTGGCGTTGTGTGTGTGAGTGGCGTTGCGTGTGTGAATGGCGTTGCGTGTGTGAATGGCGTTGCATGTGTGAGTGACGTTACTGTGAGGGGGGGAGGAGAGATGCACACGGCAGACAGGGGAGGGGACGGAGCGGGAACAGTAGAATGAGGATGTAAAGCAGCCGGGGCATTTATAGTGAAGCTAAACTTCACTTCAAAGGTGTGGGAGGAGTACGCCTGAGGAAACAGACGGCGATTTGGTAATGTGCACACGCATTTTAGGTCAATGCACTTGTGTATTGAACCAAAACCCACGGGCACAGCTCCAAATTTGCACATTTAAATATTCTTTGTTTAAAGCTCTATAGTCTGAAGCCCTATAGTAGGTGAATGTGATTGAAATGTAACGAAAAGAGTAGAAAACATTTACCTTATCATTCTTGTTAACTTTTTCAATTATTTTTTCATACTTTCAATCTGTGAAAGAGAGAACAAACATTTCAAAAATATTAAAACATGTATTTAAAAATTAGAAAAGACAAGGGAAAAGGTTCAAGAACAAACAGTTTTTCAACAACTTTGACATTTACAGAAGCCTCTGCTTCTCTACGTCCCCTACACAGTCCTAAAGATATATATTTTAAACAAACAGTATCTTGATGCTGATGAAGTGAGGCCTATTTTGGAACATGGTGCATCTTTTGCACTGCTGATGTCTCACAATAGTGATGCAATGGCAGCGCAAAAGAGATGTAAAGCCATCATAAAATTGTCTCTAACATTTTAAATGATTGTTTCAGGATGCAAATAAGATGTGTCCTTTCCAGAGGTTTGTTTGAGGTGAGGCCTATTCAGGTTTAAAAAAAAACAGTACCCAGAAGTGCAGCACTGTATGCATTAACTTTGACACTTACAGAAGCCTCAGTTTCTCCATATCTACCTCACATTTCTAAATGTATATCATAAGTACAAAAAGTAGAGAATAATTTATACATGTTAAATGGTTTATTTTTGCTGTTCTCAGAATGTATCAAATTTCACTAGAATCAGTGACTTGAAGGTATTCATCATGTAACATCGGGGAAAAAAAAACACAATCAAAATGTTTGTGTTTAAAAAACCCATACAACATAAGAAATCTGAATTCAAAACTCCTTAAAATTAACTTACTTTCCATGACGTCGAAGGATGTCCTATGAATAGCTTACACTCTGTTGTGCTATTAATATTTTCAGCCCGCCACTTTCTGAAAGAAAACCTCCATCGTTTTGAAAAATATGTTACATACGATAAAAGACTTCTCACATTCTACCACATGTTTCCACATGGCCAAATCATGTTAGAGCGATTTACAACTCTTGGAATTCTTGTAAGCAAATCCCGTCATTTTCTATTTTCGCAACTTTCAGAAAGAAAACGTTTAAGATTACTTTCACAATCCTGGACTACTAATATCTTACTCTTCTTGCTCACTCATGTTCTACTTTTCCTATCACACTGATACTGCTTACAATGAAGCAGACTTACTTGCATCAGGTTTATATAGTTGGATATTTAAAATGACATTATAATCACAATTTTGGACCAATAATCTAGACAGCATTGCAGACTTACATTCCCTCTACTCCATGAACCTCTTGAAATTCCTCAGAGAACATCCCGAGATTCTTTCCCTAAAATTTTGGTTTTAAAAACACCAGGTAAGAATTTTTAAGGTCATACGGCAATTTTTTTTTTAAAGTTATAACAGAATCGTTGCAGAATGACCAGCCGTTTCTAGACTTTAAATAAGCTGTGTAATGTCCTGATTTACATTGGCTACACTCCATGTTGTGATCAGCTGCTTTTACTAGCTTATTAAAGGACACTGATTTACTGTCTGGCAAAGTTAAATATATAAATCTTTCTGAGTCTACACTAGTAGTACTTGATACCCTACAGTTCTCGCAGTCATGCTGCCATTGATAAGAAAGCCCAAACAGGTGATCTACATCTACACCCTCATCTTGCAATACATCAAGCATATACATTAAAAACTCCTGACAATCCTGCTGAATATTTTCAGAGAAGTCTGTTTGACCTGAACATTCGTCTAACAGATAACGAACTTCAGACACACTTTCTACTTTTGTTCTATCAGTGCTACATTTCTCTAACACAGAATTCAACAAACAGCATAAACTTTGTTCCGAATTGATCACAATCTGTTCTTTTAAAGTATCTAGTGAAAAGACAACATTAACAACTACATTAGCATAGCAGTTGACACCAGAACTGTTTTCAAATTGAAAACCGACAACATCTTCAACAGAATCCGTTTTCTTTCTGCTTACAATTTTCGGTTCATCGACTTTTGGTCTTTTTCCTACAACCTCCCTACTATTACTGATATTTCTTCGTTTCTGGCCTACCACACGTTTCTCAAACAAAGGATATTGAGGCAAATGTGGCGCATACTCTCTTCCTAACCTATTGTATTCCTTAACACAATCTAGATCCGCACAAATGTTTGTGACATCACAGTCAATCAAGTACAATCCCGATAAAGTTCTAACTCGTGACAATGCCACATATGCCATACCCTCCTTGAACACAGAACTGCCAATATTCACCAAAGCAGTGTCTACACTTAAACCTTGCGATTTATGGATTGTCACCGCATATGCCAAGCAAACAGGAAACTGCTTACGGCGAACATATAAGTCTTTGACAAGCAAAAACCTAGCAGAACAACGACCAATTAGCTGTACTTCCTCAATGCCATCAAATTTAATTTTTAAAAATTCAATTTCATCTCTACTTCTGTATTTCTCAAAATCAACAACATTACCCATTGATCCATTTACCAGACCTCTTTCAACATGTAAATTACTTCTCAAAATGATTCGGCAATTTAAACACACATTCAAAGTCTTTTCAAAACCCGCTGTTTTAGATATTGTCTTCTCTAATGAATCCAATTTTGATTTCAAATTCTCAGACAAAATAATTGTTGATCCCATATGCTCTATTCTGTCAATAGCTTCCAGTTTCACAATCTCTTGCTTTTCTAAATGCAACATTTTGTTGTTGAAGATGGCACATTCTGCAAGAGTTGGCATCAAACATATTCCGGATTTCTTCTCAGTAATTTTCTGAAAAATATTCTCAGGCACAACGTCTTGTTCTGGATATAAATTTGACAGTAATCGTGCATGTAAAGCTTCTTTCCCATGCTCGGTCACTTTTCCAATTCTAATATCTTGTAGAATATTCTTGTAATCTTCATCCTTTGCCTGACGCATATTTTCATGCAGTTCAGCATAATTGAAGTTTAACCATATATTGACGTTGCCAATGCTCCCTAGGCACTTCCTGGTATCTTCATGCGTGAGTATTTTGAACACAGGTTGTCCTTTTACTGGTGTCAGCTGCAGAAGATCTCCGAAAACAATGATGTGTTTGCCACCAAATAACACATCATACTCAGTTATAAGAACTTCTTGCATTCTCAAATGCACAAAGGCAAGCATGACATTGGAAACCATGCTTACTTCATCAATGATAAGAAGTTTCATTTTCCTCAAGATTCTTGAAACTTCACAACAAGCATCTCCAGATAACTTGTGGTATTGTAATTTGTTGTCATGCTCCACTGGCAGCATCAGTAGACAATGCAAAGTAATACCTTTAATGTTATGTGCTGCCAGTCCAGTTGGAGCGGTAACAACACAAGACAGCGATGACTCAGTCCTTTCCTGCAAATAACAAGAAATTGCTTTAATGAGGAAACTTTTTCCAGTTCCGTCTTCTCCACTCACGTACAGTCGGACAGGCTTCAACGACGTACATGAGCACTCTTTCTTCTCATGACTTAATCCATGATCAATTTGCTTGGTAACTACGTCATATATTTTCCTCTGCTCAACGTTGAGTTGTTTTTACGAGTCTTCTAAGTTGACCGCATCCTCCTGAGCATGTGCCATGACTCTTTCCACTTCATTCATAGCAGTGGCAGCTTCATTTTCGATAATAGGTCCTCCTAGTGGATCCTGACTCAATGAAACAGAACTCTGACTGTCCTGAGAACTGTCTCTGGCAATCTCGGCTGCAATCGTTGCTTCCTGCTCAATTTCCAAAGTCAACATTTCTTGATATTTGGGAAAAGCAGGACATTCTAGGGTCTCCTTGGCGGCAGTGAAAGAGTCTTCGTAACAGAGGAAATCTCCAAGCAGTTCCTCTTCTGCACGCCAAGGCTTGAAAAGTTGCAAAAGTGCTAAATAGAAAAACTCCTTTTTTTCTGGAGATTCGCCACTCAATTTTCGATGGTTTACCAATTGGCATTTTCTTTGCTTGACCAGACATCCCTCACTTCCAATTACAGCATACACTCCTTTCTCAATATCTTCTTTGATGTTCCTCTTGAATATGTAATTTTGTAGAACCTCATACAAACAAACATTCTCAAGGTGACTGCTTCGATTTGGATAATATGTATCCAACATGTTGGTCTTCAAAATGTCGGTACTGTTTGGCTCCTTTTCCGCCAAATATTTAATTTCCCGCACAGGTTTCAGAACTCGATTACGCGTTGCAGCAAGACCAAGACTCGCCCAAACGATACTCCTGGATTTGGCATAAAGACTTGCTGAAGACAACCGGTCAGAACATTCGTAAGCTCCAATTTCTCGATGCGACAACATCTTCAGACTGAAACTGTACAACTTCTTACTGAGGCTCTTTTCATGGGAAATGTCCTCCCACATATCCTTCAATTCTGTCTTTTCTTTTTTGGTGATGTAAGATGTCACATACCGAGCCACAGCCATACAGTTGTCAGCCACAAACTGTATATCCATGTTAGCATTCCACATGGACAAAATCACTGGGTTGTAGTCGTTGATGTACTTGGACTCTTCGTTCCTTTTCAAATTGTATGTATTTTTGGGTGATTTCCTCGTCACATTATGTCGCAGAGAAGACATCAAACTGTTCACTCTTCCTTTAGAAATCACCGGTCGTGGAAAGTTGAAACGACATTTGGTGTAGAACTTGTCCTTGTTTCTGAATTTAAGACGACAGTACTTTCCACAACGATGGCTTTGGAAACGTAGAACTTGTTCTCTTAGGCTTTTCTTCTCCGTTGCGTTTGGAACAGCACACATAGAATACTGTTCTATGAAACTCATCACTAAGTCATCCGGATCTGTTCCAAATTTAGGTGCATCCTTGATCCACAGCAGCATATGTATATGAGGAGCACCTCTTGCTTGGTACTCCTTTCTCCAGAAGAAATCCAACACCTCTCCAAGAGGTGGATTCTTCTTATTCTTGATGAAAGTCATCATAGCTTCAAATCTATGATTGAAGTACCTGCATACATTCACTGGATCCAAAGAACACAGTTCTCCGGGTGTCTTGAATTCAATGTTTTCAATGTTTCCATTTGCCTCTCGTAGAAATTCAAGTAAGTCTTCCCAGCCATACTCGGCACAGCTCAGAGTGAGGAACCATGTTGGAGTTCCTAAGTTCCTCAGCATACATTTTAAATCACCATGACGACGGTACCAGTACTCATTAGTACCACGCTGACACGCCATGAGATTAATTAGGTGAGAATCCAAAATACTGTCTTGGACATTGACTTTATGCATAAAGTCACTTGCCGAGATGTTTCGCATCTGTATACCACTTTTCAAGATGTGGTTCACTGCATATGACAGTCCAGACAGATCGCTTTCAAAGAGGAGATGAAACAAATAGGGAATGCATTGACGAAACCTAGGATCTTCTGCATACAATCGTAAAGTCCGGTATTCAGAAGCAGGAATTTGATGAGGTCACTCATCATATCTTCCTCCTTGACCTGTTGGAAATAGCTGTGGGAAACACCGAGCTTCCAAACTTTCCTCCCAAACACTAATGGGACTCCCTTTGGCTTGTTTCATTTGAAACAACTCAATAGCATTCCCAATGACTTCCTTGGAATGCAAAGGATGAACACTATAATGTTCATATATTTCTTCACTTTTAGAGGCTTCTACTTTCTCAATTTGGCCAGCACACAAATCGCTATCCTCTTCATCACTTACTTCCTCTTCTGCAACATATACATTCTTATAGTACTTATTATTTTTTTTCAAATACAATGTTGCCTTTTTGACTTTCCTAACATCCACTAAATCTTGCCATATTTTCTTATTCTTTGTCGGAACCCCATTAACTAAGATAACCAGAGGTTCCTCTTCCAATTTTTCTACTCCAATTGTGTTAATGTTTTTGTTCAAATCTAGAGGCAAATAAACAACTCTTCCCTTTAATCCTCTCTGTAAATCTGATGGAGGCAACTTCCCTGTCTTTGGCTCCATTCTTACAATAGCCTGAAAGGGATGGATACTTTGAATCAAAATAGATTCATAAGTATTTAAATCCTTCAATTCAGAAGGAATCTCAACCAATTCCAGATTATTATGAACCGCCCTAGCAGGCATCTGGTTTTGGTTTAATTTGTTAAAACAATAAGTACACACACGTTGATCCGATCCCAAATCAAAACAATTTTCTACCATCAAGTATGTTGCGAAATCCTTCCATTCACTATTATTTTCCCTTTCACTTTTTGCATGTAAATCCACTAACTTAGTCTGATTCTTATAATAAGTGCGTCGACAACACACACAAGTGAAATTAGGCCTCTCACTTGATTTCACCTGAAACGTGGCAATTTCCTTCTGAAAATTATCTGTACTGGAAACCTGTACATTATCTTCAACATTACCCTCTACTTCTGGGTCAATTTGAACATTCTCATCTTTACTTCCAAAGTAACAAAACTCAATTTCTTCACAAATATTCTTGACATCTATTTCAGAACCATGCAAAAAAGCAGCACATAATTGTTTAAGCATAATTGCTGGACTCTTAGCATAATACAACATTCTGACTAATTTCCTCACTTTATTATGATGCACTGCTACCATCCTGAAATGATGAAAAACACTCTGGCATACTCTCCTGGAAAGACAAGCCAGTAAATGACCACGCAAACCTGTCACTTATCTCACTCTGCAAGGATCTAATTCTTGCAACAACTTCATTTTCTGCTTCAAACTTTTCTTATTAAATGTCCGTACAAAATCACAAAGCAAATTGATGGAATCCTGTCGCACACTGCAAATAGAACTACACTTCCAAATGTACACAGGACCTTTAGGACGTCTTTCTAAAACCTCATTACCTAACACCTCTTCTATCTCTGTTGTCACAAGTTTTTCTTTTTCAACTGGACAACCATCCTTCACTTCATAAGCTCGACCACTGGTGTCAACTGCAAGCACCAAATCATTATCCTGAAAATAACTCTCCTCATTAAAAAATGCCTCACAACTTGAACTATGCATCCATTCTCCGGAAAAAACTTCACAAAAATTACTTCGATTAACTACTCTCTTCCATCTACTATTTGATTTGAAATCAGAAATTACCTTGTTTAGTTTCCTAATTCTATTGATTACCAAAATAAATAACTTTCGCTTAATTTCGAAAGCATGATCAATAATTTTCGCTACATTTTTCTTTTTCTTATAAAATGCCACTTTCTGTTGGCCTTTCTTAATATTTTTTAATAAATTAACTATTATCCTGTTGCGGAACATTCGTTTTCGAATGTCCCTAAACTGTTGTTTCCTTCTACTATCATGCACAGAGTTATCTCTTGCTCTAACAGTAACATTTTTGATTGGTCTTTTCTTTCCGTTTAAATTGCTTCTCTTTTTCTGGACTGAAACATTTTCTGTAGAAATACTTTTTTTACTACAAATATTTCTTATGAATGATTTCGTGGTCTTACCCGGAGCTTTCTTGATGATTTGACAAGTTTTTTTGGGAGAGGACTGCTGCAGTAATAGCTGAACTTGCTGTCTTTGACGTTTTCTAGCCTTTCTAATTCGATTCTTAGTTGGCATTTTCAAATTTTGAAATGATCTGCAGTTGAATCTGTGGTAAAATATAATAAAAAATGGTATTAACCACTATTACCAAACAGTAATTGAATAACAGTCATCAAAAACTTTACACCCTACTTATTATTTAACATAGCAAATCTTTTGCACCACCACTGCGTCACAAAAGGGACGCACAGTGGTACAAAACAGGCATACACCTATCATAAATCTCTCCCTAACATTTTAAATGATTGATTCAGGATGACGATAAGGTGTGGCCTATCCAGAGGTTTGATTGAGGTGAGGCCTACTCACGGTTGCAGATGAGATTTTCGCTTGTTGAAGAATACAAAGGAGATAATACATGTGAAGGCCTACCAATGAAGTAAGTCATGTCAACTTCACTCTTGAACAAAGGGCAGACCTCTTTTGAATCTGTGGTCAGACCTAAACTTCATCTGCACAATGGCATTCATAAACTTAGGAAACACTAGTGATGTAATTGAAAAATGTGGAGTTTCTTTTCCTCATTTCAGAATTACATCACCTGTGTTTCCTCATTGACTTAAAATGTCCTCAAGACACATGAAAGCGTTTTTTGATTGCCCTTGCACCATTTTTGGGTCATTTTTAACATGGCTATGTAACTCCCATAATCAAAATCTAAATTTGCCAAGCACAGGTGGGAGCATATTTACAAGAAACTTGCCCCATGGAGAAAGCTCTTCAATTTAAATGGGAAAAATAACATCATAGACACTCAAATGCCTTATAAATATGCCCCAAACAACCTATGAAGCTCTAGCAGTACATATCCAGAAATGTAATTGATTTCAAGAAACGTTTTTAAACACAACATATAAATCAATTGTATACCTACATTCAAGAGGAAATGACTAAAAATGTCCTTAAGACACATGAAAGCGTTTTTTTGATTGCCCTTGCACCATTTTTGGGTCATTTTTAACATGGCTATGTAACTCCCATAATCAAAATCTAAATTTGCCAAGCACAGATGGGAGCATATTTACAAGAAACTTGCCCCATGGAGAAAGCTCTTCAATTAAAATGGGAAAAATAACATCATAGACACTCAAATGCCTTATAAATATGGCCCAAACAACCTATGAAGCTCTAGCAGTACATATCCAGAAATGTAATTGTTTTCAAAAATCGTTTTTAAACACAACATATCTGTTTCAGCTTACATGAGAGACCATGGAATGGGCTCCATGTACAACAATAACTTGCGTTACTGCATGCAAGATTTCTACACAGAATATGCAATTACAATTTCTCAAAGAAACAAAATCTATTTGTATATCACTTGAGACAAAGCATCATTTTAAAAACACAGCTTTCTTCATCATTTTCTCCTTAAATCATACTATTCTCTATCTAAATTAAATAAATCTTTTCTCACCTTAGCAAATACTTTTTGAGTTTCAAAACAGTCTCAGAAATACACCAAATTGTCTTCAGCAGAACAAAGAGTATGCACTCCAGAGGCTGCAGCTATAGAAAGCACAGAAATGCTGATATTCATTACACATATCTCTCATATTAGCCAATCATAACTCTTCCCTCACTTTTTTCAAATCAAAACCCTTCCCCCCTCTCTGCCTTTTTTGCTTAGCAACCACCTCCTGAAAGACCTCTGATGTTTGCAAGTTCACACAACAATGTTTCAATTGAACTCTGAACTCTCAGTGCACCTGCGTATCCAGTGCAATCTTTCATTAAATGTTTTTTCCTTGACCATTCAAATTACATCTTTCAAAGAACACATCCATGCACCCTAACTTTCTGTTTTCAGAAATTGAAATCCACCAATCACTGCTAATGAATCATTAGCACTGAAACTCCACAGTTTTTTTTCTTTACAAACTCCTACTGTTTCAACTGCCCTTTCATTACCACACTTCATCTGACTGCAGCACAACCATCTCTCACCATGTTTTATGTCTGGATTGTTGGACATAGTTACATCTACTGGGCTCAAAGGTATGCTGAGAACAGAAATTTACCTAACCTCAATTTACAAGATGTGGAAATTAAGTGGTTGGGCCAAAGAGGATTAAAATGTCACCAATTGATACCATTGGTGAAAACCTTTATGCATTTGCCAAAACCTGACCTGTTAATTGTGCACTGTGGAGGTAATGATTTGGGCACTTTGACTGGGGTAGGTCTGGAAATGCTTTTAAAGGACACCTTTGAGCAATTAATGGCACTTTTTCCTCAAACTGCCTTGGTATATTCAAATATATGCCAAAGACAGAAATGGAGGTGGTCGAACCAATTTTGTCCACAAATTGAGAAGTCGAGGAAGCATGTAAACAAATCTGTTTCAGCTTACATGAGAGACCATGGAATGGGCTCCATGTACAACAATAATTTGCGTTACTGCATGCAAGATATCTACAGAGGAGATGGAGTTCACTTCTCAGATGAGGGCAACAGAATTTTCATTTTGAATTTAAGACTGTGCATTGGTACCTACTTATAAGTACCTAAATGTACCATAAACCCAAAAGCTCTTCTCAGAGCTACTCTACATCTGATCACTCACAATTATTATTTTACTCTAACTTTTTTCTCTAATTTTCAACAAACTACGCTCCCCGGATCGCTACCCGGTACGCGAACCAGAAGCTAACTGCGCAAAATTTCTAAAAAAAATGTTCTTTTCCCGCACATATGGGCCTCCTCAGCCACCCTCAGAAAACCTAGGGGGTCAAGATACGTCTACCGTGCCCCCTTCTACCCATTCTGAACATTATTTGCCCTCCATCTTGTATCTTAATTCGACCGAAACACAAAATGGTGGACTCCCGTAACGCTGCTGGTTCGCGAACCGGGACGCTTCCCTGGAAGCGGTCCAATAAAAAAGGTGGGAAAGTAATTTACAGAAAAACGACTGGAGACACTCTCACCAAATATAGATTAGCTCATACTACATAACAATCCCTTTCATTTTCACAAATTTGATTGAAATTCCATTTAGCCATTTAGCCTGTAGACCTATCTAAATACCCTGAGGTAAATTACTTCACAAAACACATCTGAAGTGTTGGAATTCACAACCAATGAAAATGTTACTTTCATTTTCTACTTTTATTACCTGACATTTGATTGGTTATATACCTGAATATATATAAAGGAAGAGAAGGAAACACAGCCATTTTGACTACTACTTCTTGTTGTACATTTCAATTGAATTTTCACTAAACACTTCAACTTCTTTGTTAAGGTAAGTTGTTATTTTTAAAACTGAAGTATATTGTGCACTATAAATTAATATGGTAAACTTTTTCTGATAGTTATATACTATCCCTCTGTAGTAGTTATAGATTTAGATAGACTTCTCTGTTATAGTTATGGATGGAGTTAGGCTTCTCTTGTATAATTATGAATTTACTTACGTTAAATCACATACACTTTTTTATATTCCTACTTCCACTCTGATACTATACACTGCCCAAAGATAAATTCACTGATAAAAACTGCCTATCTAAAATTAATCCCAACAGTGCCCTATCTCTACTAATATATATTTTTTTTATCCAAATTTCAGGCAAAATGGAAGGCGAACACAAAGTTGAATTTCAAATTGTCCTGCAAGAGAGCAGCCAAGAAATAATTGATCCAAATTATATTGAATTTATGGATGAAACTTGGGATGAAGAACTACTGCAATGTGTGCAAGCAGTAGATGACCTCCTTCAAAATGAGGACATTTTACACCCTCAGAGATTAGAAAATATGTTAAATGAAAATAATGACATTTCAGACAGTGAAATGTTAGAAAGTTTATTAAATTATGAAACACAATCACAATAATAAATAATTGCTTAAAAAATAAAGAAATTAAAAAATAATCAACAAAACCAACAATCAATTAACATACAGTATTTGAAAAGTCTATCATTCTTTTTTCCTTATAGTACGCTCCCCAGAACGCTTCCCGGTTCGCGAACCGGGAGCTTCCCACGCAAAAAAAAAAAAAAAAAAATGTATTTGCCCTGCGGGGCCCTTTTAAAACCTCCACATAAAACCTAGGGGGTCAAGGAGGATCTACTATGCCCCCTTATGGTAATTTCCCCCTTTGTTTTGGCCTCCTCTTGTCTCTCGATCCTACCGAGAGACAAGATGGCGGCCGCTCCGGACTGTTTAGAATGTTGACAGACACCGAACAGCCAATCAGCTTCGCTTCACGAAGTTCCGTTTCGCGTCAAGTACGCGAACCGGAGCGCTAACCGGAGTGCTGTCACAGATATATATCTTTTTTTGAACGTTAATTTCTCAGAATCCACTGGAGCACATATATTGAGACCTAGCAAAGGCACATCGGGCTAACAGTCCCTACAATTTTGCAAAGTTTCGTGCAAATCCATTCAGCCGTTCGAGCTAAAAGTGAGGCCAACCGCCCTATGGAAATTAACATGGGAAAAACGCATTTTGGGACCCCCCTTTTTTCTCGGCCCCCCCTTGACGAACCCCCCCCAAATTTTTAGGGGCTGCTCAGAAACAAAATGTGCCATTTTCCTGAAAATTTCAGCCAATTCCGTCCACAAATGCGAAAGTTATTAAACATAGAATTTTCAAAAATCCCATAGGGAAAAAATCCTAACTATATATACCTACTGGCGACCGCCAGTAGGTAATATATATATATATATATATATATATATATATATATATATATATATATATATATATATATATATATATATATATATATATATATATATATATATATATATTCGGTACAATTCCAACCACTTCCAGAAGAGCCCCTGGTGAAGAAGGAAACTCAGGCCTCTGCAGAAAAGTTTTTCAGGCAAGAAATATTTTATTTATCACCCCTCACGACGACGCGTTTCGGGCTATGCAGCCCTTGATCACATTCAGCTTAAACTGCGCCATTTTTTTCTTTATATACAAGTAGTGAAAGTGCACACCTGGGTTGCATTACAATGGCAATCACAAGGTTAAAAGGCAGTGTAAAAAGACCATATTAACATGATGTGCATAGTATTTCTTCTATACCTGACACCAATACATGCTGTAATCGCTATTTAAAATATTTATAAAAAAATTCTAAATACTTGTATATTACACACACATTATTGATTTCATAAATTATAGCGTGTTTTACAAAACTAGTTGTTTAGATACAATACATTTCTATCTGGATAAATCCATATTGTATCGGTGTAACAATGTAACATTACATTGCTGCGCTGCCCTTGTGTATGATGAGTATAACCGGATAAATCCAGGCAACCAAGTACTCAGTGAAAGGGCATAGTGCAAACAATTCCTATTATAAGGACTAATAAGACAGTGCAAAGAACAGAATTGTGTGCAAATAAGCATAAAGAAGTGCAGTGCAATATTAAATATAATAAAACCTTGATTAATATTATAAAATACAATATACAAAATTCATAGCAAGCATGTATTATAATTCAACAATAATAAGATACTCCATCCGGGTAAAATATTAAAATTGATAAAATTATTCAAAATTTGCCTTATTGCTAAAAACCAGTATATTATAAAAATAATAATCAAGGTGAGGTAAGGAAAAGGTACTGACTAATATGTATATATATATATGTATTTTTTGGGGTTCACACAAAAGGGTGGCACACCGATTGCTCACCTACTTGGTGGGTGCGCGAATCCCTTATATGAATATCAGTCTAAAATACATATTGAATATGAATTCATATATTTTTTTCACAAAGAGGTTTATGACTGAGTGCAAAAAATTGTAATAAAGAAGTTATAAATTTGTTTTGAAATGTTTTTAACTGATTATTCAGGACGCAACGGTAACACACACCAGTCACGGATCTACATGCTCGGTGCGCAAACCCGTTGCACGAATGTAAGTCTAAAATATGTACTTACACTGGAATAATATATTATTAAACAAAGAGGTTCAAAATGAAATCCCTAAAAATACTACTAGTGAAGTTGTAAAATACATTTTTATGTACGCTGCACCATCATGGACCGGTTGCTTAGGGGTCGCGAACGTTGGCGTAATTTTAAAAAGTATAAATATCAATGTTGCAATGTTGCAAGTTTAAATGTATGTTTCCTTGAACACTTTCATTAAAATAGTTTCAAGCATAATTACCTAATCGCGATTTATACTTTTAAATTAAATTTAGTATATTTTACGATTGTACAGCGTATACGTGATGGGTCCGCGACGCCTACGCGGCTCCATGTGATATGGAAAGAAAGCTTTTTATTGGTTAAAAATCTTTTCATTCTCTTAGAGGGTGGATCCAACACCTGTTCTTGTTCTTTCATTTTGGGTGTGTCTGCATCTGTTATGAGCATTTTTGAGTGAGAATAGGCATCAGCATTTCCAGAAGAGGAGCAGCAGGAGGTGGAAGAACCCATCAAGAAATGCAAAGAAAGCCTCGTGTGGGCATTTTTCACTGTGCCAGATGGTGAGAAGAAAGTCAACACACGTAAGGTGACCTGCCACTTCTGCCACAAAGTCCTCTCCAGAGGATCTGAAAAAAACTATTTATGTGGCACTTCTTCAATGAAATAGCACTCAGAAACCATTCACCCAACTCATCGTGCACGATAAATATTGCAGCGGGAGAAGGCAGACCAACCTGCGGCTGATTATGGTAACCAACAATATACCTTAGCTGGTGTTGTACTGACTACTCCACAACCCCAGATCTACCCTAAACTTGTGGATGCAAGAATCCACTGCAGGAAATGCCTCACAACTCTTTGCATTGGGGAACTTTCAATTGATGCAATTATTAATCTTTTAAAAGCACATATGTGCAAAAACAATTCTACCTTGTGTTTCTTTGTTGCTATGAAACACTACAGTTGGACTTGTTACATTTTGTTTTTTACTTTAAAAAAAGTAAAAACATCCCCCAAAACCTTTTTTTAGAAAATACCAAAAAACCTCAAAATTGGTAAAGAACAAAATAAAGCTCTTACGGGACCACCCATACAGCTTAAAAATAGAAAATGTGCCTTCATAAATGTGTGTATGATGAATGTAAGAATAGTGCTTGGATGAGTGAATTAGTGCATATGCAGTATATTATTGAATGCAGGAGTGTAAGTATACTGCCTGAGTGAATAGTTGAGTACAGGGGTATTGCCTGGGTGATTCAATGAGTGCAACAGAAGTGTGTGCATCATTGGATGAGTGCATAGGTAGGGCCTAGGTAATTGGATTAGTACATGGGTAGTGCCTGAGTGAAAGGATGAGTGCAAGGGTAATGCCTGGGTCATTTGACAAGTGCATGGGTAATACCTGAGTGAATGGATGAGTGCATGAGTAGTGATTAAGTGAATGGTTGAGTATAAGATTAGTACCTAAGTGATTGCATGAGTAGTGCCTGGGTTATTGTGTGAGTGCAGGGGTTTTACCTGGGTGATTGGATGAGTGCATGATTTGTGATTCAGTGGAAGGATGCATTCAAGGGTAATGCCTGGGTCATTTGATGAGTGCATGGGTAGTGCCTAAGAGAATGGATGGTTGCATGGATAGTATCTTAGTGAATGGTTGAGTGCAAGAGTAGTGTCTGAGAGATTGCATGAGTGTATGGGTAGTGCCTGTGTGATTGCATGAGTGTATGGCTAGTAACTGGTTGATTGGATGAGTGAATAGGTAGTACCTGGGTAAAAGGATGAGTGCAAGGGTAATGCCCAGGTCATTGGATGGGTGTAGGGTAGTGCCTTTGAGAAAAGATGACTGCATGGGCAGTGCTTGAGTGAATAGCTGAGTGCAAATGTAGTACCTGAGTGCTTGCATGGATCATGCCTGGGTGATTGCATGAGTGCAGGGATACTGCCTAGGTAATCAAATGGCTGCATGTGTAGAGCCTGAGTGACTTCATGACTGCATGGGTATTGCCGGGGTGAATGCTTGTGCAAGAGTAGAACCTGAGTGATAGCATGAGCACATGAGTAGTGCCTAGGCTATTGCATGAGTGGAGGGGTAGTACCTGGGTGATTGGATGAGTGCATGGTTTTTGCTTCAATGCAAAGATGAGTGCAAGGGTAATGTCTGGGTCATTTGACGAGTGCATGGGTAGTGCCTGAGAGAATGGATGAGTGCATGGATAGTGTCTCAGTGAATGGTTGAGTGCAAGAGTAGTGCCTGAGTGATTGCATGAGTGCATGGGTTGTGCCTGAGTGATTGCATGAGTGCAGCGCTACTACCTGAGTGCATATGTAGTGCATGCGCAAAAGGATGAGTGCAAGGGCACCTCCTGGGTCATTGGATGAGTGCATGGTAGCACTTTTGAGAAAAGATGAGTGCAAGGGTAATGCCTGTGTGAATGGTAGAGTTCAAGAATAGTGCCCGAGTGATTGTATGAGTGCATGGGTAGTGCCTGGGTGATAGCATGAGTGCAGGGGTACTGCCTGGTAGGTGGAATGAGTGCATGGGCAGCACATCAGTAAATACATGAGTGCATGGCTAGTGGCTAGATAAATAGCTGAGTCCAACAGCCCTGTTTGGCTGATTCCATGAGGGCATTGATAGCGATGAATGAGTGCACAGGTAGTCCGTGTGTGATTGCATGAGGGCATTCATAGTATCTGTTTAATCCAATCAGTAGATGGGTAGTCCCTGGGTAATTCTAGTAGTGGATATATTTTCTATGTATGCATCCAAGAATTCCTTGGACAGGGAGTTCAATACACACCTGTCCTGCATAATGAGGAGTAAATAACTTGCAATTGAAGCACTTTTATTGGTCTATGCACTTTTGTAAATGGTAAGTATGATACTACTCCTCGAGTAGTATCATGATAGTTTTCAAATAGTGCATAGGATGAATATTATTTATATTAGAAGCAAATAAAATATAATTACATTTTAAACATTTTTCCAGGTTATTATGCATCTTCTATTATGTATTCTTACCTTTCAAGTAATTTAGATACATTACTCAGTGGAACTATTTTACAGTAGTATTATCCTAAGCAACATTAAAGCTGTTTTCAGACTTCAACAGTAGCTACTAAAGAGAAGAAAAAGAAACACTGTTATTTAATGGCAATATTTTATAGAAATTATAATATTATATTTTTAAGAACACAACATAAATCTAGAATTACGTAACATTTTCAGTTTTCCTTTTTTGCTGTTCTCAGATTCCACTTAATGTCACCATACACTGTGACTTCAATGTAGTATCATCATTGAACAGCGGGGAAACAAATAATCAAATCGATTGTAGAAAAAAAATCAGCATAGAGCATTGTCATGAATATGTGGAGCTAGGCGTTTTTCTATCTACACTTTGTTTATTCCTTCCTTCATCTACATTAACTCTATTATTTATATCAAATACATTTGGCAAAATGTAGACTCTCATTTCCATCTTGTACAATATAGACAACAAAGATATAAACTATTTGTTTTTAAACATAATTTTTCAAATGTAGTATCAATTAGCGCAAACAATAATCCAAACACTAATTTTGAATTCTAATACTTTGTAGTGCTGTCTACTTTCTGTTTACATCTTCCCAATAGGCCGAATGATGTGCTGCAGAAATAGAAAATATGAATTTGGTAATTTATAAAGCAATCTAGGTTTGAATTCCAAGTGGGATCATTGCAAAGCGTCCATCCTGTATTACACTTCAAGTAACAAGTATAGTGTCCAGATGTTGCTGCAGGTCCTTCATGGAAAATAATAGCTGCTGCTGTATAACTTCTTCCTGAAATAGATGCTTGAGTTGCTTTAAAATTTGTAATTTTTGTTTCCAATTTTCTTCCATTTGCACTACATTGTTGTAAAAACAATATGAGATATTTCCAAATTTTTCTCTATGCAATGTAGACAACATCTTTGATCTACACTGTGAGCATCTCATATCCTGATTTGCTGTTTTATCAATTTGTTAAAAGGTACTGATTCACAGTCTGGTATGGTCAAGGATAGGAATTGTTCTGTTTGTATTTGAGTGGTAGAAGTAAATGAACATTTTTCACAGTTATGGTCCCATCAGTAACGTAGTCTAAATAAGTTATCAATGTGTATTCCTTCGTGTTCTAATACTCCAAGAATGAGCATGTATGTTCAATTCAATTCAATTCAATTCAATTGATTTATATAGCGCACTACATACCCAGAGGGTCTCAAGGCGCTTGGAGAGGGGTGGGGGATTATAGGTCGAAAATCCATGTTTTAAGTTGCTTTCTGAATGCTAGGTGGTTCTGAGTGAGGCGAAGGTGAATGGGAAGTGAGTTCCAAGTTTTAGCCGCCAGGTAGGAGAAGGATCTTCCTCCCATGGTGGTTTTGTTGATGCGAGGTACAGCAGCAAGGGCTTGGTTGGAAGAGCGAAGCTGGCGGGGGGGTGTAGAAGGAAAGTCGTGTGTTGAGGCAATCGGGACCAAGTTCGTAGAGTGCTTTGTGTGCGTGGGTTAGGAGGGGGAATGTTATCCTCTTATTGACGGGGAGCCAGTGGAGGTCTTTCAGGTGACCAGAAATGTGGTCTTTACGCGGGATGTCTAGTATGAGTCTGGCTGATGCGTTCTGAATGCGTTGGAGTTTTTTCTGAAGTTTTGCGGCGGTACCGGCGTATAGGGTGTTTCCGTAGTCCAGTCGGCTTGTAACCAGTGTGTGGGTGACTGTTTTCCTAGTTTCAGTGGGGATCCAGCGGAATGTTTTTTTGAGCATGCGAAGAATGTTGAAGCAAGATGATGAAACGGCGTTGACTTGTCTGGTCATTGAAAGTGAGGAGTCCAGGATGACGCCCAGGTTCCGTGCGTGGTCCGTCGGGATGGGTGCTTTTCCAAGGGCCTCTGGCCACCAAGAGTCGTCCCAGGCAGAGGGGGAGGTACCCAAGATCAGGACTTCTGTTTTGTCTGAATTCAGTTTCAGACGGCTGTGCTTCATCCACTTGGCTACTTCTTTCATCCCTTCATGTAGGTTGGTTTTGGCGGTGTTAGGGTCTTTGGTGAGTGAGAGGATCAGTTGAGTGTCATCCGCGTAGGAGACGATGTTGAGGTTGTGTTGGCGTGCGATGGCCGCGAGGGGGCTCATGTATATGTTGAAGAGGGTGGGGCTGAGAGATGATCCTTGTGGTACTCCGCAGATGACTTCGGTGGCCTCTGACTTGAATGGTGGGAGGCGGACTCTCTGAGTTCTACCGGCAAGGAACGAGGTAATCCATTCCAGTGCTTTTCCTTGGATTCCAATGTTTCTGAGGCGTTGTATGAGGGTGCTATGACAGACTGTGTCGAAGGCTGCAGAGAGGTCGAGGAGGATGAGGGCGACTGTGTCTCCATTGTCCAGTAAGGTTCGAATGTCGTCTGTTGCTGCGATGAGTGCGGTCTCAGTGCTGTGTTTGGCTCGGAAGCCGGACTGTGAGTAGTCGAGGGATTTGTTGGTTTCGAGGAAAGCGGCGAGCTGGTTGTTGACAGCTTTCTCGATGACGTTGGCCGGGAATGGAAGGAGCGAGATGGGACGGTAGTTTTTGAGTTCGGTGGGGTCAGCTGTGTTTTTTTTTAGAAGGGCGCTGAGTTCGCGTGTTTCCAGCTTTCCGGGAAGGTGGCGGATTTGAGGGAGCAGTTGATGACGTCTCGAAGGTGTGGTGCTATGATGGAGTCTGCTTGTTGAAGATGTGGTGAGGGCATGGGTCTGTTGGGGATCCTGAGTGAATGGAGTTCATCAGGCGGATGGTGTCCTCAGTGGAGATTGGGTTCCAGTCATTAAGGATGTTCAGGGGGGTGAAGGTGCAGCAGCAGGTTGGGTAGATTGGTCACCGGTTTGGTTGTCGAAGCTGTTGTGGATGTCTGCTATTTTGTCGTGGAAGAAAGAGGCTAGGGAGTCGCAAAGGGTTTGCGAGGGAGTGATGTCGTTGGAGTTGGCGGTAGGGTTGATAAACTCTTTGACGATGTTGAATAGTTCCTTGCTGTTGTGGGCATTGTTGTCTAGTCGATCTTTGAATGCGGCTTTCTTGGCAGTTCGGATCAGTTGGTGGTGTATGCGGGTGGCGTTTTTGAAGGTGTCCTTGGTGCTGGTGTTTGGGTCTTTTTTCCAGGCCTTCTCAAGGGAGCGACAGTGTTTCTTGGATTTCTTAAGATCATCGTTGAACCAGGGTGCGTTTTTGCTGCCTAGTTTGATTTGACGTTTTTTCAGAGGTGCTAGGTGATCGGCGCTGTTGGTTAGCCATTGAGTGAGGTTAATGGCTGCTTGGTTGGCGTTCGATGAGTGGGTAGGGGGGTTTTGAAGAAGCGATGAGGAGATCTGGTCGATGGTGATTTTGTTCCAGTTTCTTCGCAGAGTAGGTTGAGGATGGTTGTGTGTTGTGGTCTTTTTGAAGACAAAGTGAACGCAGCTGTGGTCCGTCCAATGGAGAACTGTGGTGTGACTGAAGGAGATATGTTTGCTGGAGGTGAAGATAGGGTCGAGTGTGTGACCTGCGTGGTGGGTGGTGGTATTAACAAGTTGTTTGAGTCCAAGGTTGGCGAGATTGTCCAGGAGGGTGGTGGTGTTGCTGTTGTTGCTCTTTTCCAGGTGGAAATGGAGGTCTCCCAATAGAATGTAGTCTTCGGAGGGGAGGGCGTGTGGGGTGATGAAGTCAGTGATGTCTTCACTGAATTGTGTACGGGGTCCTGGTGGCCTGTAGAGGAGGGTGCCTCTGAGTGTGGTCTTGGGGTCGATGTGGATTTGGAAGTGAAGGTGTTCGGCGCTAGGGAGGTTGACGTCTGAGCTGGTAGAGATGCGGATGGAATTCTTATGGACGATAGCGATGCCTCCTCCTGTTTGGATGATGCGGTCCTTGCGAATGATTTTGTAGCCTTCCGGGATGGCGATGGTGATGTCTGGGGCTGAGGAGGCGTTCATCCATGTTTCTGTTAGGAAGGCGATGTCCGGAGATATGGTATCTAGTAGATTCCAGAGGTCGATGGCGTGTTTGTGGACTGAGCGGGTGTTGAGCAGGATGCATTTTAGGTGGTTGGTGTCAGATCTCTGTTTGGTGTTCGTGGGTGATGAGATGGACTTGGTGCCGTCATACTTGCAGGAGTTGCATGTGAAGGGTCCATGGGTGTGTCCAGGAGCGGCTTGGGCGCAGTTGGGGAGTCGACCGGGGTTTAGGGCTAAAAGGGTGGAGGCGTCGTATGTAATGCGGGTGGGGTGGGTGCGCCGGGGGCCAGGGGGTCTGGCGCTGGGCGCGGTCCAGGCGCGGACGGCCGTTGACGGGCTTAACTTTGGCGCATCTTCGGCGCGAATGGGGCACGACCGCTGCGCGTGGACTCTGCACGCAGAAGCACCTGTCATAAGTGGATATTGGAAGGGGAGGGGCGAGGGAGGGTCAGCCGGGAGGCGGGGCGGGCTCTGGAGGAGGTGCTACGAGTCAACAACAACAACAAAGATGGCAGCCCTCGAGTAAGCTCGAGGTGGGCAGGGTCACCAAATGCACATGAAAGGCTGCAAACTAATCAGGCAATGCAGCGTGCAGTACAGTGACAGTCCAGTAACACACAATACAGTACAGTAACACACAATCCAATGCAAGCAGAAATAATGCGGGCTTTGAGCACAGCGCAGCGGTAAATGTAGTCAAAGCGATGCCAAATGGCGGTATAAGAATCTAGAGGCACTCGCGCTATAGCGCTATGTAGTAATGAGGCGCTATGCTCGTTTAGGCAGTGCTAGAGTAGGAGGCAGGGAGCGTGGGTACAATACCAGACAGGAGCTCTTGTGGGGGAGCGAACGAACCAATGCATGTATCTAAAATATGTTGAATGCCAGAATGAATATGTGTTTTAGTTTTGTCACTTACCAACTGTTGAAATACATGATGTAGTGCAGAACAGAATCTTTTTTCACAGTTTTCCATGATTTCATAATGAAGATGTGGTAGATGAAACACAATGGGCCCGATTCACAGAATGCACTTAATACTCAATCCTAAACTTATTACTGTTTTGGTATTCACAGATTGCACTTACTACTTTTGGTATTCACAGAATGAACTTACTACTTTTTGCATTCACAGAATGCACTTACTACTTTTGGTATTCACAGAATGAACTTACTCATTTCGGTATTCACAGAAGTTAGGACTCCTAACTTTAGGACTCCTAAATGCCTTCTGTGAATACCGAAAGTCTTAAAATTAGGATTTTTCTCAATTTAGTAGTAGTAAAGTCAGGACTACTAACTTTAGGACGCCTAAATGCCTTCTGTGAATACCAAAAGTCTTAAAATTAGGATTTTTCTCAATTTAGTAGTAGTAAAGTTAGAAGTTGTTGATTAAATGTAGAACACTCTTGCAGTGTAGGCATCAGGCAAACTATAGACTTGTTTTCTACAAGCATATTGTACATTTCTTCAGCTGCGATGTTTCCAGTTGTAAACAAGTTCCTTAGTAGCTGTGTTTCTAAAGCTTGTTTACCATGTTCCGTCAAGACACCAATTCTTTTGTCTTGAAGAATATTTCCATAATCTTCATCACTTGCTTGTCGCATATTCTTAACAAGTTCTTTATATTCAAAATGTAACCACATGTTCACATTTCCTATACTTCTCAGAGATTTTATTGTGTCTTCATGGACAAGTGTTTTAAAAATAGGTTGTCCTTTTACAGGAGTAAGTTGTAGTAGGTCTCCGAATACAATTAAATGTTTTCCTCCAAAGAGAACATCGTAATAAAAAAAAGAAATTTTGCAATCCTAAATGTACAACTGCAAGTATTAAGTTTGAGACCATGCTCACCTCATCAATGATTAAAAGTTTAATTTTCTTCAGTACTCTTGAGACTTCATAACACGCTTCTCCACATAGCTTCTGATATTCCAATTTCTTATCATGTTCAACAGGTAGCATAAGCAATTGATGTAAAGTAATTCCTTTAATGTTGTGTGCTGCTAATCCAGTTGGAGCTGTTACAACACAAGATAAATGTGATTCTGTAGTTTTGTGTAGATAACTGGTCAAAACTTTAATTAAGAAGCTTTTTTCTGTTCCAACTTAACCACTGATGTACTATATAATTGGTTGAAATTATGACATTGGCATTCTTTTTTTTGTGCAGCAAACCATGTTGTATCTGTTGTTTGACTTGTAGATATATTTCTGTTGTTGAATGTTTAATTGTTTTTCTAACTTTTCCAACTGAATAATATTCTGGTGTGCGTGTTGCATTGCAGTTTCTACCTCATTTATGGCTATTGCTGCTTCATTTTCGATAAATGGTTGTCTCAGTGGATCTTGATTCAGTGGCCCAGAACTTTGACTGCCTTGTGAACTTTCTCCAGCTATTTCAGCTGCAATAGTACTTTCTTGTTCAATCTCATTATTTAACATTTGTAGATACGTTGGGAAAATTTACTGAATGTAATCTTTAGTTGCATTAAAAGATCCTTCATAGCAGTCAAAATCTCCAAGGGGCATATGTATCAAAATCCCTAGTTGCGAATCTCAAAATGCGAATTTTTGCAATTCTCATTTTGAGATTCGCAAATCGCGATGTAAATAGAAAATCGCTAACAAATTGTGATTTCTTAAAAATTGCTAAATTTCTCATAAACTCGTTTTGCAATTCCTTAATTGCAAAATATGCAAATTAAGAAATCACAAAAGACGGGAACCTGCAATACAGGTGCAGCCTGATGACATCACACCCAGGAAGTGGGTGTGAGTTGCTGCACCTGATTGCCTGAGCCAAAGTCAGAGGCTGTTTGGAGAGTGAGAGGAGTGAGCACAGCAGAGGAACATCCAAAATGGAGACCCAGAAACAACATGAGGGCAAGGAGGGAGAAAAAAGGAAGAGGAAGCACAAATTTAGTGACAAGGAGCAGGAGGTGCTGATTGAGGAGATGGTGTGCAGCCATGAGCTCCTCTTTGGAAAGAAGGCACTCCGGGTCCCTGAGTCCAGGAAAAGGAATAACTGGCTGGACATCCAGAAAAAAGTAAATGCTGTCGGTGTGACCCATCGCACGGTGGAAGAATTAAGAAAAAGATGGTACGTCATGCGGCAAAGGTCAAAGGAGATGGTGGCAGCCAGGCTGAAGGAAGCCAACAAGACGGGGGAGGAGCATCCACAGCAACAGACCCCACATCCCATGAGGAGCTGGTGGAGTCAACCCTCCTGCCTAAGAGCGTCAATGGTGTGGCTGACATAGACAGCTCCGACCATGCAACCAGCAGCCAAGGTAAGATGCATGCAAAATATAGTTGCACACATCCCCATCCTATGCACACAGTCAGGAATGCACAAGCCCAAACTGCACATGTCACTCCGTTCCACTTCTTACAGCACACCCAGCAATGCATTATGGGAGACGTAGTAAGATGCATGATAGTGTGTCCATAAGACATGGCAAATTTAATGCAACATGTGAATCAGTGAAAAGGGGAAAAGAGAGTGTCAAAAGTTAGCCAATACAAATTGTAAAAACTTTATTGAGTGCAAAATGCAGACATTGTCACAAACTCATAAATTCCCCTTTACATCCGCAGCACAATCCAGGACACTGGAAGACAGTGTAGATGGCGAGGATTTTGGAAATCCTGAGGACCAGGCTGATGATGGGGACTCATGCGACCACACAGAGCCTACACCAATCACATGCAGGAAGCGCACAATTGTGCCCCCACTGCCCCCATTGGAGGATGGCACAGAGGAGGAGAATGACCAAGCAGAGCCAAGGCAGGGTGTCTCAGACATGCGTGGACAGCACCCACCCCAACTGAGGGAGCCAGGAACTGAAACACGCAGGTCAAGGGCCGGGACCAGCACTGCCACAGTAGAAGATCCCACAGTCTTCGCAGGTCTGGAGAACAGCATGCTGCGGGTACAGCGCCTGCATCAAAAATCATTGCAGTCAATACATAGGCAGCTCTGAAAATTAAACGAAAATCATTGCTACATGGGGGAGGGCATCATGGCCATGGCAGGTGCCATACGTGACCTGTGTGTGACATTGAACCGTGACCGAGAAGCAAAGTACAGGGCTGCCCAACATGCTAACTCCCGTCTGCACAGCTACACCAAGGTGGTGAACCTCCTGTGCACCACCACAAGCAACTTCACCCATCGCAGCATAAGCATGCAAATAGAAATGTCACACTGCTGCCACGACATCACAAGAGGTCTGGCACAGGTCACCAGTGCTGTAGAACAGATGCAGACAGCAAACACAGGTGGCACAGCACTCATGGTCTCAGGGGAGAGTTAGGAGACATCGAGCAGGAGTAGCTACACACCAACATTGCCAGATACAAGAAGGCGCAGTGGCAGACAGGGTGCAGCACCTAGGTCCCCAACAGAGGGCACTCAGCCGGGAGAACGGCCGGCAGCAGTCCGTCACCTTAGGAGTTGAACTGTACATCAAAAGAGTTGCGCCAATGGGTGATGCAACTCATTCATACAAAGTCCACTGAATTTTAGGACTACCTGCACTGTGGACATAACATTTGCTGTGGACAGCAACAGTCATTGTGTTTGTCAGACTGTGTGACACACTTTCATCCTGCTGTTTAAGATATGAATAAACACAGAACTGATTAAAATAATTATGTTGCCTCATGTCATACATACTCACCTAGAAGTAGTTCAGTGTGATCTCAGCCCATCTCTGACGTCCGGCACCTGCCCCAACTCCAGATGCTGGTTTGCCAGGGGGACCTGGGCTATCATCGTCCAACATATATGTATCAGTAACTTTAATTGGTATGCCTTTTTCCATTGCTATGTTGTGGAGCATTGCACAGCTAGCCACGATTTTGCAGCAGGTCTCAGGGCTATATTGAAGTGCTCCTCCGCTTTTATGCATGCACCGGAAACAGCTCTTTAGGATCCCAAACGTACGCGCTATGACACAGCGCGTAGATCTGTGTGCCCTGTTGAATCTCCTCTCCCTTGCATTGGATGGATTCAGATACGGGGTCAGGATGAAGTCCCGCACTGCATAGGCACTGTCACCTGCAGGGATAGAAACAATAGGTGAGTCACCGTCCTCCCCTCACAAGATGTACTGTATGGATGGGTGTGTGCAATGCATTTACCTAGCAGGTAACACTCACCAAACTCACCAGCATTCAGACGTCTGTGTATCCCACTATGTCTAAAGATGAAAGAGTCATGAGTACTGCCTGGGTGTTTAGCTACAATGTCATTGATGATATGTTTGGCATTGCACACTACCTGAATGTTCAGGGAATGGTAGGATTTACGGTTTCTGAAGACATATTCATTTGTGGATGGGGGTGTGAGGGCCACATGGGTCCCATCTATGTTGCCAATAATGTGGGGGAAATATGCAATCTGGTAGAAGTCCAGTTTTGTTAGCTGTAATGCCTGTTGTGTGCAGGGGAAGTGTATGTGATGTGGTAGCCTCTGGAGCATTGCATCTAAGAAGGCATGGAAGAAGCACAACAGGGCACTCTGTGAGACCCCACCTGCCGGAGCACAGGACCTGAAAACTCCCTGAGGCCAGGAGGTGCAGGGAGCACAGGACCTGCACATGGGTGGGAATTGTTTGGGTCCTAAGTGTTGGGTGTTACAGACAGGGTTTCAGCTCCTTAATCAGGTCCAAAATGGTCTTTGGGTGCAGCCTGTACTTCTCATGGATCTCATCTTCTGTCTGCTGGAACAGGGTGACGCGCAGTCTGACGATCTGGTCGCAGCCTCCTGGCTATTACATATAGTGCTGCCATTGTGGAAGAACCTGAAGCATTGTGGGCTGGTTTAAGTAGCTTGCACCTGGTTACCACCTGCATGTACTTGGTGTTAATTGCGATTTTCAAAAAAGCAAATTTTCATTTTTCTCAATTTGAGATGTTTTCATACATGGCATTGCGATTTCTTTAACTGCGAATGCTCAAATAGCGAATTTCGCAAGCTGAAAAGTCGCTGTTTGAGAATTCGCACAGAAGCTCGCAGGATTGTTGCTCCGAAACTTAAGAAATCGCAAAACTAGCGATTCCTTAATATTGCGATGCAAAAATGTCTTATACATACACAGTTTTTTGCGATTCGCAGCGTTTGCGAATACAAAATCATTTCATATATATGCCCCCAAGTAATTCGCTTTCAGTATGCCAAAGCTTGAACAGTTGCAGAAGTGCTAAATAGAAAAATTCCTTCTTATCTGGACTGTTGCAACTGAGTTTTCTGTGGTTAATACGATTTCCATTGGCAAACATTTGTCAGATCCAATTACTGCATATTTAACTTCATTTATATTTTCTGTAACTTTTCTTTTAACCCCTTCCGTGCGGCCGCGATTTTCCCCGTGTGCGGCCGCCGGCAGAACACGGGCGGGCCATGACGAACCCCAGCCGTCATCAGCACACGAGCACTGTAGTGCATGACGGCTGGGGTTCGTCACCAGCATGGAAGGGGTTAAAGCTGTAATGTTGAAGAATTTTGTACAGACATAGGTTTTTGAGATGTGGACTCCTTTCAGGATAGTATGTGTTAGACTTGGCATTTTTTGGCGTGTTTCCACTCTTTTTTTGCTTTCTGACCTCCCGGTTTTTACTCTGTTTTTGCTGGTTTACTGCTGTTCAGTGTTAAAGTGCAAGTGCTCCAGCTGTAAATTGTTATTATGGATTGGTGTTTCCATGATTGGCATATTTGATTTCTTGGTAAGCCCCTAGTAAAGTGCACTGAGTGTGCCAGGACCTTTAAACAACAAGCTACTTGTGGGCCTGCAGCACTGTTTGTGCCATCCACAGGAGTAGCCCTGAACAGGTATCTTAGACCTGCCACTGCAGGGTCTGCACACAGTTTGCAACTGCCATGCCGACCTTGCTAGTGCACCCACTATCCAGGCTCTAACCTTCCCTTTTCTTACAAATATGTCACCCCTAAGCTAGGCCTAAGGTACCCCTGTGGGCAGGGTGCTGTTTATGTTAAAGGTAGGACATGTACTGGTGTGTGTCATGTCCTGGTGGTGAATTATAGAGTATTTAATTTTTCTCCCCAGTAAGGCTATCTGTCCCATAGGAAAGAATGGGAGTTTTACGTATAACATCTTATAAGCATGACTTCCCATTGGGACGAGATAGAGAAATGGAGTTTAGTATGCCTGGACTCAGAATGTAAAAATGCATATTTTAGTAAGGATGATTTTTATGTTCTGGGTTTGAAAAAACACTTTTAGAAAGCAGGTATTTTCTTGCTTAGCCACCCTGTGGGCCTATCTGGGATTGTGGATTGACTGCCTGGCTTTTGAGGGACAGGGGCTGGGGATGTGCAGTGGCTCCAGAGAGTCTGGATGAGTCAGGGCTGGGCTAAATAGACCTGGGCTGCATTTAGAGTAGTGGGAGGAGATTTCCTTGCACCTGAATGGAACTTATCTGCCTTGAACAATGCTGTCTTTACCTCCTACTGGGAAGCTGGGAAAGAGACAACAGAACTGGTTTGGACTAAGCACATACACGCTCTGCCTGAAAGAACAAAGGGATTTTGAGTGTAAATATTGGGGCCCAGACCACAAAACTTTAGAACTAGCTGGAATCAAGGAACCTGCCAAGAAGAAGTGCTGGAAGAGCTGCCAGGAGGAGTACTTCCCCTTTTGCTGTGTTGTTGCTTTGTTGGGTTGGCTTACAGTTGCTGCTTGTGCCTTGGGCAGTGAATGGACTGGACTGAACTTTCTTTACTTGTGCTGAGTATCTCCAAGGGCCTGAAGTAGAGCTTGTTTCCTGTTCTGAAGTCTCAGGTACTTCACAGATTTCACCAACCTCTGGGTACCGCTTCTGGAACCTCTGTTCCAGTTGCTAAAGAGAAGGGAAAAGCAACTGACTTTGTCACCGACTTCGTCGCTGGCTCTGTGTCCTGATAGTACCTCAGAAGGCACCGTCTGCATCTCACACCATAACCCTTGGCTAACTGAAACTGACATGGCCACCACTGAGCCACTGCTTGCACCATGACCTGTGGGTACCGCACTCTGCACAACCTTGCTTCACTTCGGTATCCTGGTCTCACTGACGCCGTCGCTGCTGCTGACTTCAACACCTGTGACTGCATCTTGGCTGGGGGCACTGCTCGTAAGTTTCATGACACACCGCCTCGTTCCCCACAGCAGTCTGGGCCAACTGACGCCAGTTCCAGGTAACCAGCTCTGTCGCTTGCACCTCAACCTGCCAGCACCACATCGAGCACCACCTCGCCCTGCACCTTAAGCCTTGGTGTCACTGATGCCGTTTGGACGATCGTCACTGAGCTGCTGCCTGCACCACATCGTGAGGGCACCATACCCTGCACTGCTTCCATTTTGCACCGCAAACTGCTATAGTTGCCACTACCGGCTCGCACCAACATGCCAGCCGCAACCAGAAAGGAACTGTTCGCATGTCTGTCCACGCTTTCGCTGGCCCGTACCCATGCATTCAGCTGGAACTGTTAAACTCTGTTGTTTTTAACACCATGGCAGTCACAGACAGAGCTACCGACTCCTAGGAACAGTGGGACAGATTTACAAGAAACTGACGCACTCTGCATTTTAGCAGAGATGTGTCAGTTTAATTGCATCACCGTGGCGCAAGGATTGACAGATGCATCAGGCATCCGTTTGTCGGAAAGGTAACGCATTGCTAGAGTCGTGTTGCAAGCACTATGCAAATTCTGCAATGCTCAGGAAGGCCTATTCCTATTGTGCTTTGTCACTCCTTACGCCTGCTTCAAGCAGGTGTAAGGATTTGATGTAGTGGAATGTAGATTTCACTGTGTCACTTTTACAAGGCTTTCTTGCGTCGAAACACCCATCATGCATACATTATTTGTGGTGCAGGTATAATGTGACGCAGTGCTTTGCAACGTGATGCGTCTCCCTAGATACATCACATTGTAAATGTGTTGTAACATGGCACATTGTTTACGATGCTGCTGTGTCACAAAAGTGACGCACCAGCAGCGTAAATGTGTCGCAAGGGACTTGTAAATCTGCCCCTGTGTTTTAAAGATATTTCAGCAAAGTATATATTTTTGAGTACTGTATGTTGGGTTCTTATTGTTTTGGTCTTGTTTTGGATATAAAAAAGTTGGATATTTTTCTAAACTGGTGTGGTGTCCTTTTGTAGTGCTTTCACTGTATTACTGTTGGCTATGTGCAACTGCTTTACACACTGCCTCTGAGATAAGCCTGGCTGCTCATGCCAAGCTACCAAGGGAGTGAGTAGGGGTTATTTTAGGAGTTTTACTCCCTTACCCTGACTAGGAGGAATGGTCCCTACTAGGACAAAGGCACCTACCTATGCCAAATGGAGATCCCCTTTTCCAACACAAAGTATGCAGATTACTTTCCAGAATTTGATTACAAATGGATGCACTCTCTGTATACCCTTGTGGGACATGATACCATGATAATACTTTCTGCTAGGTCACAAATGAGAAAAGGTACTGGCTATCTGTATGTAATGACACTGAGAAGAAATCCTGACATAAATCAATAACTGTAAACCATTTGCGGTACACAGGATTTGAAACACTATGGGCATCATTAGCATGGCGGGCGGACTTTGTCCGCTCACCATAGCCCCAAGAAATGGGACCCCCCACAATGCATGGGCGGTCCTGCACATACAATTAGGATGCGCCCCCCACATTGGCTAAATACACCATTGCCGTAATTACAAAAATGCAAGTTGTGCATTTGAATGCACAACGTGACAGGCACCGCGCGGTGCCTGCCATGTTGTACATACAAATGTGTCCTAATAAGGATGTTGGTGTCTAACAGACACCGCCAGCATATTAAAACCTTTTCCGCCTGTTCGAAGAGTCGACCGGGCGGAAAAACGGCGGATGGTCTTTCCGTCCACCGGGGTCCCCCCGCTATAGTAATATGGCAGGGGGAAATGGCATGCGGGCAGGAGGAAATGTCGGGCGGCTCGCCACCGCCATGCGGGTGGTGGCTATCCACCCGACATTCTAATGTGCCCGTATGTTTTCCAGATTTGGTACCACAGGACAACATGGAACTACAATCTCATTAATTTTCCGTCAACTCCTGAATTATTCCAGGTTTCAAATTGGGTTTCTGCAATATCATAATTGGAGAGTTACATGGACTTCCAATTATTTCTCTCAAAATTCCTTTTTGCAACATGTCTTTGATTACTGGTGTTATTCCTTCAATAGTTTCTGGTGTCAAATGATATGCAGGCATTCTGGGATTCACTTCCTTCGTCTTTACAGTGATTCAGCCTTTTTGTACCCCTTTAATGAATCCTATGTCTTTTCCTGTGAAATCCCAAACTTCTGCATGTACTTATCTTTTAAATCAGAAGGTAATTCTTCAAGCATTACTAGGGGAAACATTTCTGTGTTTGTCTGTTGCCTAATCATTTTAAACATCCACATCCTTGTAATACATTCGAACCACGACACCATTCGATCTACAGTAAATGGAGCAATGTAACTTGCACGCATATCTCTTCCTAATAAATTTACAAAACTAAACTCCCAAACAACAAATTGATATTTTTATTCAAATTAACCTATTTTAACAGGCACTTTTTCTGAAATGGGATTCATGAACTGTTCATTAGTAACTCCTAAAACTTGGATATTCTTCGCCAAGAGAGGTAAGTCTGGGACTTCGTCTGTTCTAACAGTAGATCGGGTAGCTCCAGTACCAATAAAAATTATACTGGGTGCCCATATACATCAGACTGCCGCAAGTAAGCATTCTTCTTCCCCTCCGGGGCACCGTCATTGGGACATATCTGAACTTGTACCGTCATTAAAAAAAACGGTATTGTTATAAAACATTTTGATTTGTGTTTTGGAATTGTCGCATGGAATTTTAATACACATTTGTGTTTCTTTTTGGCATTTGATTTAAATTTAATCTGGGGTTATCCATATTCCCCTCCTTTCATAGGCATTTGCATATGTTGGGCAGGCACATTTTGCATTGCACTCTTCTCGGTATGTCTACATCTCCACTGGAATTTCCAGGATTATCTCTACACTCCCTTTTCCAATATCCAACTTTATAACTGATGTGGCAGGGAGCAATCTTTTTCAGCAGCAAAATCCATTCCTGAACCTGTACCCACAGGAGCACCTCTCTCTCTACCTTGAGGCACATTAAATCCTCTTGAGTTCCTTGAAAACCAGCCTGTGGAACTGCCACACACTTCATGTTACCTTGATTTCTTATAAAAAGAAGAATTCTGATGTCTATGCCAGTACACATTTCTCTTTTATTTTCTTTTGCCTTATATCTAACACCACACTGCAATGATTGCCATTTTTCAAAATCTCATCAATCGATTAGTTTTTCCAACAGATCACTATTTCAGTTATTTGTGAACAGATCTATGGTTTCAATCCTAAGACAAATTGTGACACAGAAATGCCCATATCCTTTTTCTCATGATTATCTCATCCACTGTGCTGTTTACACCTGTAACAATCTTTCATATTATTCATGAACTATTTATTTCAGCTCTTTGGTAGTTCCTTTAATCTTAACCCAATTCATATCTTTTGGAGGCACTCTACACACAATGAATCACTGCCTCATATTTCTTCATCACTAAAGGAGATGGTGCATTTATCTTAACATTCCTCACAGGTCTTCTTTTGGCTTTTTATCTGCAGTCTTACATTCAGAACATAAATCAGCATATACTACAATGTCAAAACATGTATCCAAATCCGTCCATAACACCTTTGAAATCTTTATAAAACATTCTACTTGTGCATACCACTGCACTTGTTTGATTTCAATTGAAAAACATTGATTTGTAAATGCTGCCAAGTCACTTTGACTCCAAGAAACATGTAGAAACATTTCTCCTGCTAATTATCTGAGTGGACAGGCTGCTGCTTCTCCCTCATCTCTCCTTATTGCTTCCCTGCAATTGTTGTTTCTCTCTTTTTCAATTCATGTTTTCTCACCCTTTTAATTTTTTACTTTTTAGTCTCACGCCATCTGCGAATTCATGTATCCAATTCCATAATATATATACACATTTCTGAAAGTCGCATGTTCTCTATTGCTGGATCATCTTAATGGACCCTATAACTTCTCTGCAGGTGTAAATTCTTGGAAAGATCAACTTCATATTTCTGGACTAATTAGGTCAATTTGTCATGTACTGTGGCTCTCTTTTTGTAATCTCATTGCACAAATCAATACATTTTTCCCTCTGATTTTGCTCTATATTATCGAATTCTAAACATCCCCTTATTATTTCCTCCAAATCCACCTTCAATTTAGAAATGATAAAAGGCTTTTATTTCTCGGTATCTGACCTCTCTTGCACTTCTGTGCATACCATCTTTCTATTTCCCACTGCTTCTTCTAACCAATCATGACTACATCCCTCCTGGATAGAGCTTATGTCACCTGGGGTAAGGGGGGTTGTAAAAGCCAAAGTCCCTTCATCTATTAATGTTTGTATAGTTTCTGGGGGTTTTAATACAACAATCCGGGAATTATGTGAAGTCAGAACAAATCCTATTGAAGGAGTACCTTCAGCAGTTTGTTGAGTTTCTGGTCTTAAATCCATATTTGGGGTAGCACTTGCAATGATTCTGGGTACTGTTTGGGCATTTACCAGATTTATCATGGCTGTACTGCGCACCGTAGTTGTATTTGTCATAGTAACAACTGCAACCTGTGATCGAGCCACAACTAATAGAATAATTTGAAGAATTTGTATGGGTCATTCAATCTGTGCAATAGCTTAATCTACATGGGCAGTAGCCCCTGTACCACTTTTACAAGCACTTGATTCACCTCGATCAATTGAGTTGCAAATTGTGGGGGACTTGAAGCTAACATTTGCTCTAAAATCTCATCTCTGGAGTCAGTAACCATCTTATCTCCTTTTTTCTCTTTGGATTCTCTCTTAACTTCCCTTCGCAGCTGCTCCTGTAGTAATAGCTTGGTATAATCTAGTTCCCTCTATTGTAGACTTTCTACGCTGTCCTTCATCCTATTGTGCATCTGCATAATTCTGCACCACTCTTATTGTCCTCCTCTGGTATTTCTCTTTCTCTTTGTCCTGTGCAACCTTCTTCCATATACTCATGCTTCATACTGTGTGATTCTAGGTGGTGGCTTTATCTCATACAATTTTCCTTTCAAATTTTCCAGAATTCTGGTACTAAATGTTTCGCATCTAGGAAAGCTCAATGCACCTTCTTTCTCAGTGATCTTACACCATTGGCGAAGCCAAGAACAAGTATGTAACCCGTGTTCTGTTGTCATAATGTAAGAAGGCGAACCTTCAGAAGGTGCCTCTTCACCCTTTCGTACCAGTACTGTAACATCTCCCCCATCAAATGTTTTATTTTTTTAAAACATTTCATAATTACAATTGAAAGAGAAACAAGACAACTTCCATCTAATATTATAATTCCGTCCCGTATACGTCAACTCCAACAAACAAATCCTATCACAGCTATCAATTTCTTCCATTTCATTAGCAAATCCAAATTCAATATTCACTTTTCTATTGTTCAATCCCAGCTCAGCACTTTCACATCACCAACCAATCCCAATGGGAAAAAATACCAAGCAACCAATACCAGCGTGAAACAAAATGATGTACACCCTCAATCCTTGCAGCAGTTTACCCTCCTTAACAAGATCCCTCGTATTAACACTGAAAAAAACCTTCAATTAGAGCTTTAAAACATCTTCTTGTTTGATCTACTAAAGGAAATAACAGTATCACAATCACTCAAGAGTATTTTCTACAACCACAAGTGAAATCTCGGCCAGCGTGAAATCACCTAAATCAATGCAGCTTCCCCCGTTTGTGCAATCTGGTTCCACTAGCATCGACCAATGTTATCCAATCACAACAATGCCTAGTATCTCTATCTTAATGCTGTAGGTGAGGGTACTTCACAATCTACACCTCATATCCTGCAACAAGTCTTCTATTATATATGTATCTATGTATGAAACCCAGGATCTTTCGACCACAGCAAGTCTCAAATCTTCAATTTCTTTGGTTCAACTATTTGTTTATAATCTCTCTCATTCATCCATCCAACCAAAAAAAATGCTACTATATAATTCAAAGCACAATTACAACAAGCGACGCATCATCCTATTATCACTCACACCTTCAGTCAGCAACCATCTTCTAATATTGCCTTGTCAGATCTTCAAGTTCTAGACGTTGGATTCAGGAATCTGGGATTTTATTCTAATTTGGGATTATTTTATAGCCCCATTCAGGGTGTGAACTGTAGTCTGACACGACAAGTCTGCTGACGCTGAAGTAAATTTAATTTAATCAGTTCAAATTGGAACATCATAATTACAATTGATTAGTTAAGTCAATCATGAAAGTTTAAGGATCAGCAGTTCAAAATCGTTATTCTTGTTAAGAGATTAGTAGATTGTTTTCTCAATAGTATTCAATTAGTAAATCAGATAAATCCATTTGCAGAAATATCAAGTGAAAAGTTATGGTTAAGTAAAACATTATGCAAAAGAGAACAAGCATGTTCCTCAAGGAAATTAGTCCCTATTTTATATAGATTAATCAGTTCAGAAATTAGGCAGAACCCATGAAGAGTTCTTCAAAAAAGCAAGATCAGGGAATCCTTTTTGAAGTCAAACTCCCCATAAAGAGCCTTTCAGGAAACTCAGCCGAGCTTCTGTATGTGAACAACCGGTGCTGTGGTGCCTATACCCTTACAGGCATGCAAAGAGAAATTAAATCAGACAAGTAACAAAAGCTGTCAGCATTAGTTTACAGCAAATCTCGCAGTAGAAAGATCAAGTCAAAAGGTGACTAAGCTCAAAAGAAATCTCCCTAAGTTTCTAACCTAAATAGGAAGCATGCACTAATATAAAACACAAAAACACATGTATTCATCCATTTCGGTGTTAGATCATCTCGAGCCAAAGAAGAGAACTCGTCCAATGGTCAGCAACTTCTTCCTCTGTTTCCATGGAAATCAGAAGATGTCAGCTAGGTACTATCTGAAAGGTCTCAGTTAGTTCCTAGACATTCATATTTTTGTAACATTTTCCTTAGGTTCCTATGAGAAACTTCAGCAATGTTTAATAGTGTCCCACTGAGTAACAATGAACTACTCTAAACACAGAAACATTTTATTTGCAAGTCCTGGTGAAATCATGAGTTACGTCTTTATGTAAGCATTATTTTGTTAATATACTGTTCCCTATTCAGCATTAAATGAGCACATGAAATCTAAATACAATGAGAACATGTGACTTTGGAAAGTAGAAATACATTTTAGAAAGTCAACAGATTCTACTGCAATGACAAGTCTAAACGGGCCACATTTGGTTAATCTATTAAACATTTGTGCATGGTTCATCTTTTCTTTAGAGCACTGTGGGACATATTAGCAAGGGCACTATTGCCACTTTAGCTGGACTTTTTCCCGCTAAAGCAGCGATAATTTTATCGCCCTATTAGCAAGCTGCCGCTAACAGCAGTTAGCGACAGCTTTTAGACGATAGCGACCGGTTTGGGGCCTACTTTGCATGTCAGCGATATTTATCGCTAATGACATGCAAAGTGGGCGTACCCAACCTGTTAGCGACTGAAAGCAGTCGCTAACACAGCTATCGCCTATTAGGAAGGCAGGCTGTGCGATTAAAAAAGTCGCGCTAAGCGTGATTATCGCCAGAACCTAACGCCTGCTCAGACCATGACTTAACCTGTATATCCAATGGGAGGTGGATATTCAGGTTAAGTCCCTATTAGCGTTAATGCCTGAATATCGCTGGACTTCAAGCAATATTCACTCATTAAGCTGCTATCGCCGGATATTTTATCGCATTAGAGATAAACGTTGCTAATAGCATTTTATCTCTGCGATAATATCAGGCGATAGGCAGCGATAAAAAAATGCGCTAAACGCATTTAGCGATAAATATCACTATTTGTTGCTAATACGCCCCAGTATTTATTAAAGAGAACATATGAAAGGATAGAAAGAAAGGTCCTAGTCTGGGCCTAATAAAGACAATACAATAGAAATGAAGCTTACTGTGTTTTGCCCTCATTTTCAATGTTTCATTTTGAAAATAAGCTAAATAATAATTTAGCATCCAAGCTTTTATAGGTTTAATAAAGGCACATTTTTTTATGTTTTACTCAATTGTGTTTGCTTGTAAGTTGATGTTTAAGGCAAACTTTCAATTCTGTAAATAAAGTTTCAAGCTAGATATTCCAGCTTTATCAACATTGAGCATGGTAGAATATAGGGCACTGTGAGTAGCTGGCTCACAAGACAGTGTCAGTTGGACAGTCCTACAGTATTACTAAGAATTTAATTGGAAGTGAGCCTGGAAAAACTGAAATTGCTTATTCTCCCCTTCAAGTTGACCATCTCTGCGACAGAAAAAAGAACAGGAGCATGTTGGGACACCCAACCCACTCCCTCCCACTCGGAGTACATAAGCTGTACCAGCTCAGCATGCAGCTTGAAAATACCAAGCCAACAACCGGAAGGCCGGCCGCCAGGGAGGGAGGGAGGGGCATAAGGAATGGGACGAGGACAACAGGACCAGGAGTAATGAAGATTACCGGTAAATAATAAGACATTACCCCCAGATCCCTCCTGTCCTTTTCCCATTCCTGAACAAAGTGGAAAATATCAACGCAGACAACCCGGCCTTCTGGACTCCCACCAATGCCAGGGGCCCCATATCGAAAAACGGCACCCCACAGGAGCAAAAGAAGCCCACAAGAAAGGAGAAAAATGCAGGCAGGAGCACACAACCAACCATGCCCCCAAACAAGCGGACAGAGCCGAGACCCTACCAGCAGGGGACAACCAGCAAAAAAGCCCAAGCACCCCCCCAGGCAAGCCAGAAGGAGGCCCCACAGACAGAGCCAAGGCCCAAGGGAACAACCATAGGGGCCAAAACAAAGCTCCACCGCCCGAATGACCAAAAGGAGCCCAGGAGAAGTGGAAGTACCCCAACGGAGCAACTGAGCCACAAAGGGCAACCGACCAACGAGAATCTGCCAAGGCAAAAGACCACGGCCCCAGGCACCACCAGGCAGCCACCCAAACAGGGAACAAACAGGCCAACCCAGGCCAACGGCCAAGAGCAGAGGAGAACAGGCCACACAGGACGGCAGGTCCGAAGGTCCAGGAAGGAACACAGCAGAGGCAACACAGAGATCAAACTCCCCCAAAACAGGGATGAAGGTTACCCACAGGCACAGGAACCCACAAAGGACCACACCAAAAGCGAGGGGAAGGAAGACGAAACCGAAGAGGAACGTCAACGCAAGAGAGCAAGGAAAGATGCGACCAACCACAGGACCAACCCCAACACACTAGGGGAAGCCACCAGCAGAGCCACAAACACCAAAGAGGGGACAAAATGGACAAGAAAACAGGCAACGACCAAGAGGAACAGCCAGGAAGAAAAGGGGGCAGGGAACCCAAGCATGGCCCCCTCCCACAGCCAACAACAGCAGCAACAGGGAGCCAGGAGGCACAGAAACACGCAGAAGGCCCAGGCCACAGGGCAGGAACGACCAATGGCCAACCCCAGACAAGACACTGAAGAGCCGGAGGAACAAAAAGGCAGCCTCACCAGGAGAAGAACCCGAGCGACAGGAACCAGCCAAGCGACCAGGCCCGAGGGCTCACCCCCAAAGCAGGAGACACCAGGACATAAAACCCAGCAACCCACCCAACGGAGGCCAGGGAGAGCAAAGAAGCGCAACCCGAAGCAGACCTGGACAAAACCAGGGCACAACCAAGAAAGGCAACAACAGGGGCTGAACAGGGAACCAGGAACACCAAACTCCAGAACCAGGAAGGAGGAACCACCACCAACCAAGAGCCAAACCACCCGCCAGGAGGACAAAGGAGGACACGCTCCTCTCCCACGGGCTGAGTGGTCGCTCCCAGTGTCCCCACAGACATCTGGTATCGTAGCGCTGCATTGTTCAGTTAATTGCCTTCTATTTTCGTGTGCTGTATGCTGGCTTAGCGCTTTGCTGAAGTAGCGCTTTGTGTATTTAATCTGTGCTGTTTTAAATTGTATCAGCGCGTTTGCCGCTAGCGCTCCGCTGTGCTCCCCCCTCCGCCTCCATTTTGTTTGTTGTGGTAGTCCTCGTGTGCCCGCCCCGCCTCCCAGCTGAGCCGCCCTCCCACTGTCCAGAAATAGCGCTCCTCTCCCTGCAGACGCCATGACTCGCTCCTCTCCCACGGGCTGAGTGGTCGCTCCCAGTGTCCCCACAGACATCTGGTATCGTAGCGCTGCATTGTTCAGTTAATTGCCTTCTATTTTCGTATGCTGTATGCTGGCTTAGCGCTTTGCTGAAGTAGCGCTTTGTGTATTTAATCTGTGCTGTTTTAAATTGTATCAGCGCGTTTGCCGCTAGCGCTCCGCTGTGCTCCCCCCTCCGCCTCCATTTTGTTTGTTGTGGTAGTCCTCGTGTGCCCGCCCCGCCTCCCAGCTGAGCCGCCCTCCCACTGTCCAGAAATAGCGCTCCTCTCCCTGCAGACGCCGTGACTCGCTCCTCTCCCACGGGCTGAGTGGTCGCTCCCAGTGTCCCCACAGACATCTGGTATCGTAGCGCTGCATTGTTCAGTTAATTGCCTTCTATTTTCGTGTGCTGTATGCTGGCTTAGCGCTTTGCTGAAGTAGCGCTTTGTGTATTTAATCTGTGCTGTTTTAAATTGTATCAGTGCGTTTGCCGCTAGCGCTCCGCTGTGCTCCGCCTCCATTTTGTTTGTTGTGGTAGTCCTCGTGTGCCCGCCCCGCCTCCCAGCTGAGCCGCCCTCGCCCCTCCCCCTCCACTATCCATATATGACAGGAGTTCCCGCGTGCAGCGTTTACGCGCAGCGTTCGCGCCCAATCCGCGCCGAAGGTGCGCCAAAGGTAAGCCCGTCTACGCCCGTCCGCGCCTGGACCGCGCCCAGTGCCAGACCCCCTGCCCCTCGCGCTTCCCAGCCCTCCCGCATTACCTACGATGCCACCACCCTCCTAGCCCTTAACCCCGGTCGCGCCCCCAACTGCGTCCAAGCCGCTCCTGGACACACCCATGGACCTTTCTCCTGCTACTCCTGCAAATTCAGCGGCACCGACAACATCTCCGCTACGACCACACCACCGACTCTCGACCCCAACCACCTACAATGCATCCTTCTCAACACCCGATCGGTCCACAGACACGCCATTGACCTATGGAATCTACTAGACACCATCTCTCCAGGCGTCGCCTTCCTAACTGAAACATGGATGAACGCTTCTTCCGCCCCAGACATCACCATTGCCATCCCTGAAGATTATAAGATCACACGTAAGGACCGTACCGGCCACACAGGAGGAGGAATCGCTATCGTCCATAAAAAATCAATCCACATCTCAACCACCTCTGACGTCAACCTCGCCAACTCTGAACACCTTCACTTCCAGATCCACATCGACCCCAAGACCACACTCAGAGGCACCCTCCTCTACAGGCCACCAGGACCCCGCGCAAAATTCAGTGAAGACATCACGGACTTCATCACTCCACACGCGCTCCCCTCCAAAGATTACATCCTTCTGGGAGACCTCAACTTCCACCTTGAAAATAACAACGACCGCAACACCACCACCCTCTTGGACAACCTCGCCAACCTCGGACTTAAACAACTGGTCACCTCCCCCACCCACATCGCAGGTCACACACTCGACCCCATCTTCACCTCCAGCAACCATGTCTCCTTCAGCCACACTACGGATCTCCTCTGGACTGACCACAGCTGCGTTCACTTCACCTACAACAAGCCGAAACCCACCAACCACCTCCAACCAACTCTGCAAAGAAACTGGAACAAAATCACCATCGACCAGATCTCCTCATCGCTCCTTCTAAACACCCCAGCCCACTCTTCTAACCCAGACCAAGCCGCCGCCAACTTCACCCTATGGTTATCCAACACCGCCGACATCCTAGCACCACTGAAAAAACGTAAACGCAAACCTGGCAGCAAGAAGGCCTCATGGTTCAACGATGATCTTAAGAAATCTAAGAAACTCTGCCGCTCCCTTGAGAAGGCCTGGAAAAAAGACCCAACCACTAGCACCAAGGACGCCTTCAAAAACGCCACCCGCACACACCACCAACTAATCCGAAAGGCCAAGAAAACAGCATTCAAGGATCGACTAGACAACAACGCCCACAACAGCAAGGAACTTTTCAACATCGTCAAGGAATTTACCAACCCCTCGGCCAACTCCAACGACATCACCCCCTCTCAAACCCTCTGCGACTCCCTGGCTTTATTCTTCCACAACAAAATTGCAGACATCCACAACAGCTTCGACAACCAACCCGGAGACCAACCCACCCAACCATATGCTGGACATTCTCCCCCCTTGAACACCCTCAACGACTGGAACCCAATCTCCACTGAGGACACCATCCGCCTGATGAACTCCATCCACTCAGGATCCCCCACAGACCCATGTCCTCACCACATCTTCAACAAAGCAGACTCCGTCATAGCACCGCACCTCCGAGACGTCATCAACTGCTCCTTCAACTCCGCCACCTTCCCGGAGAGCTGGAAACACGCTGAACTCACCGCCCTTCTGAAAAAACCCACAGCGGACCCCACCGAACTCAAAAATTACCGCCCCATATCGCTCCTTCCTTTCCCGGCCAAAGTCATCGAGAAAGCTGTCAACAACCAACTCGCCGCTTTCCTCGAAGCCAACAAATCCCTCGACTCCTCACAATCTGGCTTCCGAGCAAAACACAGCACTGAGACCGCCCTCATCGCAGCAACAGACGACATTCGAACTCTACTAGACAATGGAGACACAGTCGCCCTCATCCTCCTCGACCTCTCTGCAGCCTTCGACACAGTCTGCCACAGCACCCTTTTACAACGCCTCAGAAACATCGGAATACAAGGAAAAGCACTTGAATGGATCACCTCGTTCCTCACCGGAAGAACCCAGAGAGTCCGCCTTCCACCATTCAAGTCCGAGGCCACTGAAGTCATCTGTGGCGTACCACAAGGATCCTCACTCAGTCCCACCCTCTTCAACGTATACATGAGCCCCCTTGCGCCATCGCTCGCCAACACAATCTCAACATCATCTCCTACGCGGATGACACTCAACTGATCCTTTCTCTCACCAAAGACCCCAGCACCGCCAAAACCAACCTACACGAAGGAATGAAAGAAGTTGCCGAATGGATGAAACACAGCCGTCTGAAGCTGAACTCAGATAAAACAGAAGTCCTCATCTTAGGTACATCCCCCTCTGCATGGGACGACTCTTGGTGGCCAGAAGCCCTTGGAAAAGCACCCATCCCGACAGACCACGCACGGAACCTAGGCGTTATCCTGGATTCTTCACTCTCAATGAACAGACAAGTCAGTGCCGTATCCTCATCCTGCTTCAACATTCTTCGCATGCTCAAAAAAACATTTCGCTGGATCCCCACCGAAACCAGAAAAACAGTCACCCATGCTCTGGTCACGAGCCGACTGGACTACGGAAACACCCTCTACGCAGGTACTACCGCTAAAATCCAGAAGAAACTCCAACGAATCCAAAACGCCTCAGCCAGGATCATACTAGACATCCCGCGTAACGAACACATCTCTGGCCACCTGAAAGACCTCCACTGGCTGCCCGTCGATAAGAGGATCACTTTCCGACTGCTGACCCACGCACACAAATCACTCTACGACATCGGACCAGAATGCCTAAACTCTCGACTGTCCTTCTACACCCCCTCCCGCCAACTACGCTCTTCCAGCCAAGCCCTCGCCACTGTACCCAGCATCAACAAGACCACTATGGGAGGTAGATCCTTCTCATACCTGGCAGCTAAAACATGGAACTCACTCCCCACTTACCTTCGCCTTACCCAGAACCACCTAGCATTCAGAAAGCAACTTAAAACGTGGATATTTGATAAGTAATCCTCCTCCCTAAGCGCCTTGAGACCCTCTGGGTATGTAGTGCGCTATATAAATTCTTTGACTTTGACTTTGACACGAAGGAACCACCGAAGGTGAACCCCAAGAGGAGCTGCAGAAGGGCAAAACAGGAAAGACCAACAAGGATGCCAACAGCCCAACCCCGCAGGCAACCCACAAATGCCCAAGAAGCCAGCCGGAGAAACCAGCAGGCCAGCCAGCCAGGAGGCTCCCAACACGATGCCACCAGGACCCAGAAGGAGAGGCAAAAAAAATAAAAACAAGAAGGGGCAACCAACCACAGCCAGGCCACCCAGTGAGGAGAAGCAGCAGGAAGACAGGGTGGGGGTCCAGCAGCCCACACAATGGCCCCAGCACAACAGCTAGCCACAAAGGAGCAGCACAGGAAAAGACAGAAGACCACTCCAGGACCGAGTACACCAGGGCCAGAACCACCGCGCACTAAGAGCCCGAAATAATGCCAAAAGCCCAAGAGAATGAGCGGCCAGGAGAGGACCCAAGCAGGAACCAAAAGAGGATCCCAAAGCAACCAAGGGCCCCACAGCACAAAGCCTGACACATCCAAGCCAAGAGGTGCACCAGCAACCCACATGCACAAGCAAACGGGAGGCCAAACACAGGTACCGCAAGGGCAAACCCAACAGAGGCAGAGCCCAGGCCCCAAAGCACACTGGAACAACCCAGGCACCAGAACCAAAGGCGAGGAGCCTTGAGAAGCCAAAGGACCACCACCCACCAGGGGCGCGGGAACAGACTCAAACAAGGGGAGAATGAACACCTCAGAGCAACCAAAAGAGCAAGGGCCACAGACACCACAGGTTGAAAGCAGCCCGCATGGGAGCAAGAAAACAGCACAGGCCCAACAACAGGCCCCCAAAGGGGAAAGGCCAGAGCCCTGGACCTGAGGCAAAGCCAACCGCAACCCCAAGGCGGAAAGAGAGTAGCGGGAAGCAGCAACGCGGCCCACACCTCAGGGGAGGCAGAAATCAAACACCCACAAAGCAGGGAAAGGGCACAACAGACAGGGCGGAGAACAAGAACTGAGCACCTGAGGAACAAAGGGCCACCCAAGGCAGAGGCCAAGGAAGACCAACGACACCCAGCCACCACAGGATGCAAAGGGAGCGGCAGGTGAGATGCAAAGCCCAAAGCACACCAAGCCACCAAGAGAAACACAAGAGAGGAGAAGAAAACGACAACCAGAAATCAAACCCCAGCAGGCAACACAACCTGGGAGCAGGCAAGAAGCAAACCCAGCCAATTCCAGCCAGACCTCACATGGGGCACATCCAGCACCACCCCGGAGCAAACAGCCCAACAGGGCCAAGGGCCCCCCAGGACAGAGGGAGGGCACAACAACCCCCCCCCCCCCCCCCCACCCCCCCCCCAGCCATGGAAAACAAAGGGGAAGACCCAGCAAACCAGTGGAAGGGCAAGAAGAAACCAGACACCCTGAGCACGGGCCGAGCAAAAGCACTCGGAAGGATGCAAGAAGCGCCCAACAGCGAAAACTGCCGTCAGGCAACTAGACAGGCACGCACCAGGCCTGAACCCACAGAAGGGCAGGAATCAACGGGCGGAAGGGCAGCAGGGAGCATAAGGAAGCCCAAGAATAGCAAGACACCATGACCCGAAAAAAGGCAAAGACGCCCGGCAAGTGGCCAGTGATGACCAGAGCGGGCCACTGCAACAGGCAAACCCAGGCGGACCCCCAACCAGGCACCAACCAGGGCCGAACAGGGAGAACAGAAGCCACAGGTCAGGATGACCGAAGGCCCAGAGGACAGACCAAAGAGGCCACAAGAAGAAGCCTACAATCCCTGGGAGAGACCGCACCAAAGCGAGCCACGGCCCAGCAAGCAGAAACCACACCAGGGATGAACCAGGTCCGACCCAGCCGAACCACAGAGTAGGCAGCAGGAGGAACAGAAGCCAAGGCCACAGGCCAGCACAGCAGGAGAGCACAGCAAGCAAGAAACTGCATTCCTACAGAGACCGACACCAACCATCAACAAGCGCCACACAAGCAAAAAGCCAGAAGGCCAGGGAACACACATGGAGGAAGCCCCCAGAAGGACCCACCACAGGCAGAACCCGCAAAAGAAAGGCAGTGACACAGGGGAAACAATGGCCCAAGACAGGACAGAGGACCCACAACGAAGGCAGGGGAGCCGAAGTCGCAGGCTGCCGAAGACGCCAAAGGGCTGCAGGGACCCTGGGAGCAGGGGGCAGCGGAGGCAGAGAACCAGGCCTGAGACAACAAGGGCCCCGGACCTAGACAGCACTCAGACCCACGCCTCATGCAACCAGCAAAGCACAGAGGGCCAGTACGCAAGAACAGTAGCCTGCAAATAGAAGACCCAACAGAAATCCACCAGCACCGGGAGAGACCCGAGGACGACGGGATCAAACAGCACCTGAAAGGAAGCAAGGAACCCACATGGCAAGGCCGCAGAGAGACCAGCCGTGTCCAGTGCAATATTGTAGAGCACATGCATTGCATGTATAAGACCCCGGGTTCAAACCCTGGCATCTCCTGGAGGCTTAGCCGCTTATCTTGGTATCCACCAGAAGGCCATCCGGCCAACATCCCAAACATCAGAAGAGGGCATGTTGGAAAAAACACCACTCCAGGGCAGCAAGCAAGCCCTAAGCAAAGCGCCACAACATCAATGAGAAAAAAATGGAACCGCTATGCAGGAAGAGCGCACCACAAGCCCCACTACCCCCCCAACAGCCAGCCCAGACGCCTACCAGGAAACCAGCAGCAGGCGGAGAAGCCAGCCGAAAATGGCCTCCATGGCCACATCAAGGCCTGTCACTGCACCGACCTAAAAGAACAGCAGGGGCGACAGGAAGAAGAGCAGGCCGGCAGGACACCAAATACCAGGCAGGGAGCCCAAGAGCATCACCCAGCAGAGCCCCAGGACCCGCTAAACAGCCGCAGCACAGCATCCCCCAGACTGGCCAAGCCACAGGGAGACACGCACTGCAACACGAGAAGGACCGGGAGGAAAAGCGGACCAGCCGCAAAGGGCCGGTCGGCAATCAGCGCAGCTCCTGGCAAGCCCAGCAGGCCAGGAGAATGCGAAAAGAGGACGGCGAGGCCATCCCAGCATCCCCGATGTCCAGCGAAGAATCCCCGCAAGTAAGTCTAAACATGTCCTATCCTGTCGGAAGACAGAAAAAAAGAACAGGTTGCATGCTGGGCTGGTACCGTTTAAGTACTCCCAGTGGGAGGAAGTGGGTTTTTGTATCCCAGAATGCTTCGGTTCTTTTTTTCTGTTGCAGGGATGGTCATCTCCACTTTGTTCAGGAATGGGACGAGGACAGGAGAGACCTGGGGATAATACACACAGAAGGCCTAGGACATGGGACAATCAACACCTTATGCTGATGATAACTGTACGTTCAGATTTGTTTGACTGGTCCATGTTAGCAGGACCGTGTGTTGGCAGGTCATGCTCTGCTTTTACAAATACTTATCAGGTAAATTGGACAAGTTGGTTCAACTGGAAGCTCAAAGCCTCTTGGATACACTGCTGAATTGATCATTTGGCCACGCAGTAGATACAACAGAAATCACTGACATCCAAACAGTATTGACTCAAACCCACGTTTTTGGTGAGAAGTGAGTGAAATGAGTATCAGGCGTAGTTCAACGAGAGAGTTACCAATGCAGTATTTCACTGCAAATTGCCTTATTCCTAATTTGGAAATTAAGCGTTTATTTCGAATTCTTGTCTCGGTCATTCTAAATGCTTTGGCATGGTTTGTAATCCTCCCATGCCCAAAGCTTATCTGCATAGCCAATCAGCATTGAGCTGTTGTGTAATGTATAAAATGCACATCTATGTAGAGAGCTACCCGGGCCCTCTCATACACTGTTGCAGTTAACACGCAGTCCTACACCCCTCGGGCAGGCTTGTCCCGAGGGTATAAATAAAGGGTCCGGTGACCGCTCGTGGTCTTCCGTCCAAGAGTAAAAGTGCTGTCTCTAGTTGCATTCATTCAGGCGTAGTTGAGGCCTACATGACCTGGGCCCCGCCGTGCTACATTGGCGACGAGGCTGGTCGCACCCCACATATGCCTGCCTAACTCTGGTGCTGTCAGTCGGAGAGCGTGGGTGCCGACCCGCGTTGCCTGGCTCTCGCTGGTTCCAAGTGGGGAGCGAAGAGGAGACCGCAGAGCCCACCCGCATCGCTCCAAGTGGCCCGGTGTCCGCAACCACTGTGAGCCTGTTATCGGCAGAGGCCACTGCGCGTCGCCAGCTTGAGCCCGCCCACGCCCCTCCCTTGCCATTGGAAGCGTGTTTAGCTGGCAGGGCTCACTGGTGTGGCACTCATCAAAGGGGGGGTAAGTGCCTTCTGCCCCGCCCGCACGCCGCGCCTCACAAGCGGCAGTCTCCGCGCCTGCCTCTCCACTGTGCTGACACTGCGCGAGGCCTGCAGACCCTGATTCTCTCACGCCTGCCTCCCAGCAGCGAGGCCCAGAGGCTGGGGCTGCCCCTTCTGCTGCCTGTGCCCACTGCTGCACTGGCTGCCCAAGAACACGCTTGCTTCTCTGGCCCCTCGGGGAAGGGATCCCATGTGGCCACACGTGAGGAGTGCATTGGCAAGTGTGCCTCAGGCCCCTGAAACAAACACTATTACCTGCAAATGAGGGACATCAGAGAGAGAAAAGGGAAAGAGGCGCAGAGCTGAAGGAAAGGAAAGGACAGTGTTACTGGGACAACAAGTATTAATTGCAGGATCACGTCACAGAGGGTATCAGCCTGCTCATGCTTCGCCGCCCACACAGAGGTGCGCAGGAGCAAATATTGTGCCCCACCCATAGGCACACGTAGCCATAGCACGATCAGGAAAAAGAACACGAGTTGAGACACATACCCCTGAGCCGCTTACCTGCACACAAGCCGCGCCCCTATGCCAACACACTTGTGCCCGACCACGATGAGCAATCCACTGGCGCCAGGAGCAGCCACCCAGCAAGATGGATGGCACAATCCAGCCGTGGGTGCCAACCCACCACCACCAGTGCACACTCACACTGCAGTTGCACCGCTACCCCCCTTTAGTGAAGCTTCGGACCCCGCTACAGCCGCGCCAAGATGGAAGGCTTGGGTTGGACGGCTCAACCACTACTTCAAGTGGACAAGGGAGATGGACGGCACCGTGAAATGGTCACGCCTCATCCTATACGGGGGCGCGGAAATCTATGACCTGTTCGAGACGCTCTCCAACACCGGGAATGAGGATGACTACGAGGCGGCGGTCGCCGCGCTCAATAGACACTTCCACCCACAGCTTAACCACGATTTTGAAACGTTCAAGTTCAAGAGAGCATAGCAGACTGATGCCGAATCCGTCAATATGTTCTATGCGCGACTACGCCGGCTGGCGAGCACAAGCCCCTTCACTGGCCAGCGGGAGGAAATCCGTGATCAGATCATCGTGGGCTGCCGCTCAAAGGTCCTGCGGAAGCTAATACTCCGGCAAACTGGAATCTCACTGGACGAGATCCTGGTTCTAGCCCGCTCCCTCAAACTGTCAGACGCCAGGGCAGAAGAGATGGAAAACTCCCTACATACCCCGGTAGCCGCATCACAGGTGCCAAGGCACCTGTTGATCAAGGAGGAGAAGGTGGATGCAATTCAGAGACTCCCCACGATGCCTCGCCAGGCGCCCAGACAGCCGCCAGGGGGACTGTGTGGATACTGTGGCAAAGATCACCCCGCGATGGCCGCCTGCGGGGCAAAAGGAAAAACGTACTCTGAGCTGCGGAAGGCTAAACCACTATGCCAAAGTGTGCTGCGGTGGGCAGTTTCGATCAACAGTGCCAAGATCCAGAAGCATGTCCCAACGTGTGTGCCAGATCTCCCTTGACGACCCGCAGCCAGTGCCGGATGACCAGCTGCAGAAACGACGCACCATGTATGAGTACGAGGATGACAAAGAAGTGTTTGTAGTGTCGTACGTCAGCCAAATGGGGACTCGTCGGAGGCCACCTCCCATGTGCTCTGTTTCCATTGGCTGGACTGATGTACAAGCCCTCATTGACACGGGGCATCCGTCAATGTGATGGATTCTGACCAGTATGACCGCCTATCACCGCGACCTCCTCTCGCACCATCCACTGCACGGATCTACACTGAATGAGGGACGGACCCGCTCCCTCTCCGTGGTGTCATTCAGACCACTCTCGCAAGTAGAAGCTACTCCACCGAGGCTAGGTTCCACGTCACTGAGGGCAAGAAGGGAACTTTGCTCAGCTGCCACGCGGCCAAAGACCTCAGGCTTATCTTCTTCGCCAACCAAGTTCATGAATCCCATGCGGAAGCCATGCTAAAGGAGTTTCCAACTCTCTTCGAAGGATTTAGGAAGCTTAAAGGCAAGAGGTTTAAGCTCCACATTGAACCCTCAGTGCGGCCTGTGGCCCTCATGCACCGTCGAGTACCCTTCAACTTAAGCCCGCAAGTGAAGGAGGAGCTGAAGAGGCTTGAAGAGTTAGGGGTAATCGAGAAGGTCTCTGGGCTTACCCCGTGGGTGTCCCCGCTGGTCATGGCACCCAAACCCAAGCAACCAGGGGCCATTCGACTCTGTGTCGACATGAGACTGCCGAACACCTCAGTGAAGAGGGAACGCCACATCACTCCCACAATGGATGACATTTTTGCCGACTTAAATGGGGCAAAGGCTTTTTAGTATGCTGAATGGCTGGTCCTTATACCTGTACATTGATTTTATATGTTTTAATTGTTGTATATATCTTAATACTTACTGTTTTAGATTTAATGTCATTTGTACCTTTTATGGCACATGGTGCTGAAATAAAGATTTTGATGATGGTCCTCCAAACTAGACCTGAACGCCGGCTATCATCAGCTGGAACTGGACCGGAGAGCCGGTATATTACCACCTTTTCAACACATGTGGGCCTAAGCAGATACAAGAGGCTCAGCTTCGGAGTGTCCTCAGTCACCGAGGTCTTCCAAAATGCCATCCGGGAAGCACTGTTGCGGCTGCAAGGGGTGATCAACCTCAGCGATGATATCCTTCTGTACTCCCACACGCTCGAGGAACATCACTCACACCTCTGGGCCCCCCTGAGAAGGCTGGCAGACTGCGGATTAAGCCAACACAAATCCAAATGCTCATTCTATCAAGAGAGCGTCGACTTCTTCGGCTACACGTTCACCCGAGAAGGACTCCTGGTGGATCCGAAGAAAGCAGAAGCCATCGGAGCAGCCAGCATCCCTTGCAACCCCATCAAGGTGAGGAGCTTCCTCGGCATGGCCACATACTGTGGACGCTTCATTCCGAATCTGGCAGCCATGTGTGAGCCACTGCGTGCCCTCACGTGTAATGACCACAAATGGAAATGGACGCTGGTGGCCAACAAATCTTTACAAGACATCAAGGCGGGACTGCTAGACAAGACCCTGATGGCCTACTACCACCTGAGACGACGAACAGAACTGGTCATTGATGCCAGCCCCGTGGGCTTTGGGGCGGTCCTCCTGCAGGAACACGGCTCAAAAGTGTGGAAGCCAGTCGCCTACCCCAGTAAAGCCCTCACCGACACCGAGACCACCTACGCCCAAATTGAGAGGGAGGCGTTGGCTATCAAATGAGCGTGCCAACACTTCCATCTGTATCTATGCGGCCAGGAGTGCCACGTTGTCACTGACCACAAACTGCTGCTCCCGCTGTTTGCTGGATCATCCCGACTAGCGCCCCCGAGGATCGAACGGTGGGCGGTGCAGTTGCAAGTGTACAACTTCAAAGTGATATTCCACCCAGGAACGCACAACCCTGCCGATTACCTGTTTTGCACTAGCGCCAACCCTTCGGTGGACGTCTGTAGCACTGAGGTGTTTGTCCACATGGTGTCGCAAGAAGCGTGTTCCAAGGCCATGACACTTGAAGAAATCAGCCGAGCCACTCAGGAAGAACCCACTCTCTCCCAAGCTTGAGGGGCCTTGGAGAACAGTGGTTGGGCCCACTTCATGGATTGTGCTCGTATCCTCCGGCTGGAGGTCAGCCATGCCCGCCAACAACTGTGCCAAGTTCGGAGCGAATTAAGCGTGGGCATCGAAGGAGTGGTCCTGAGAGGACATCTAATAGTAATCCCGGAGAAGCTGCAGAAAAGAATCCTCACGCTGGCACACGTTAGTCACCAAAGAATGGCTAAGAACAAGGCCAGGCTGTGAGATAAGGTCTGGTATTCGGCGATGGACTCCATGGTCGAGGAGATGATACGGCAGTGCCATGCCTGCATGATCACCAGGGGAGACCCAGCACCAGCACCGGTGATCCCGGAAGACCCGCACAAGACTCCGTGGACACATCTCAGCATGGACTTTGGAAGCTTCCCGGATGGACGTCACATGCTGGTCATGGTTGACACATTCTCGAAGTTTCCCATTGTTGAGATTGTCGCGTCAACAGCTTTCCAACATGTGAAAAGAGTCCTGGACCGAGCCTTCACAATGATGGGACTGCCAGAAGAAGTCAAGTCCGATAATGGACCCCACTTCCAGGTGCGGGAGTTCCAAGAGTATCTTGAAAATCTAGCAGTGCGCCACCGCAAGATCACCCCGCTATGGCCCCAGACAAATGGGGAAGTCGAGTGACTAATGAGGACAATCAACCGCGCACTGCGCATTGCCGTGGAAAATTGAAAAGACCCTGAAGCAGCACTTGACCAATTCCTCAGTGCGTGCCGACAGACTCCCCACAGTACCACCAAGTGTTGCCCGGCACATCTTCTGTTCAAGCATGCCCCATGAGAAAGTATCCCGTCTGACCCAACGTGGGTGCCCATGGAGCGGGATAATGCCACCGTCCAGGCGAGAAGAGCGGTAACCAATCAAAAGGCCAGTGAGGCCCGAAGAGCCCAGGAACCTCAGCTAAAGGTGGTAGAACGGGTGGTGATCAAAGACCGACACCCCGGGTGGAAATTCTGGGTGCCCTACGAGCCAGAGGGTATACGTCCAAGGGACTATGGTCACCGCTCACAAGGGACAACACTCCATCACGAGGAATGTTTCTAGCTTAAGAAGACCGCCCAAGCGGAGTTGATCCCCGAGGCGTCGGGTCTTCAAGACGAGTGGCCAACCTTCTCCCCCCCTGTGCCACCTCATGGGAGATTCAGAAAAGGGGGTGGTGATGGACAGAGCATCTGAATTAAACAGAATACTACTACCCAGTCAGCAGATCAGGGCTTAATCCATCACCGTTTTTTAGCTCACTGCACCATCCCAGCTCAGAACCTGGCTACATGCAAATTAGTCTGTCCCTGGCCCAGTGCACCATGGGAACAGGGCAGACCAAACTACCAAGCCAATTCTTTTACTGGAAAGGAAACAAGCTTCCGGGGACCGTTTTCTGGCATTACAGCCGTCTTCAGCCCAGCTTGCTTGAATCCTGCTGGTGCGGTGAGCAAGGGACTCACATCTGAGCATACCCTTCCACGCTTGTGGTGGACAAAACGATTCAGAAAAGGGGGTGGTGATGGACAGAGCATCTGAATTAAACAGAATAATACTACCCAGTCAGCAGATCAGGGCTTAATCCATCACCGTTTTGTAGCTCACTGCACCATCCCAGCTCAGAACCTGGCTACATGCAAATTAGTCTGTCCCTGACCCAGACCATCACGGGAACAGGGCAGACCAAACTACCAAGACAATTCTTTTATTGGAAAGGAAACAAGCTTCCGGGGAGCTGGGATGGTGCAGTGAGCTAAAAAACGGTGATGGATCAAGCCCTGATCTGTTGACTGGGTACGAGTGTTCTGCTTAATTCAGATACTCTGTCCATCACCACCCCCTTTTCTGAACCTCATGGGAGAAGCACTCTACCTGAGTCACCCAGGCAAGACCGCCAAAGGGTTGCTGACAGCGCCAGGTCGACTAGCCAGCCCTCCGCTTCCAAGGCGGCCGATGGAACCCGACTGGGGTTGTGACATCTCCCTGTATCCAGAGCCAGAATTATGGTCTCCGGCCAAATTTTATGCAGAGTCAGAGGCTGAGAGACTTTGTATATACCTCTCCCTGAACTGAGAGAAGTTGAGGACTGAGAACTAAAAGAAAGGAGGGATGTAGAGTGCCACCCGGGCCCTCTCATACACTGTTACAGTTTACACGCACTCTTACACCCTGTCTTCCGGCCGAGAGTAAAAGTGCTGTCTCTCGTTGCATTTATTCAAGCGTAGCTGAAGCCTACATGACCTGGGCCCCGCCGCGCTACAAACCATAGAGACATATCGTTTGCACATTTCTAGAAAAAAGCAGAAATCAATAGCGAGTGCAGGGAGAGAGAAAGAGAGAGAGACATCCCTTGCTCAACTTCTGCTCCAACAGGAACAGGAGGCCACACTACTACAAACCTTCAAATTGCACGTGCCCATGACTGTCCCATCTCCCATGAGGCAAGGTTGGACAATGCTTGTTCAACTGGAGAAAAGCAAGGCGAAGTTGTTGCCACCCGCAACCGTAACCCTAATGGGTATTTAGGCATCTAAACTGAGCATATTTCACACTTGTGTGGTTCGTCTTCTCTCCTTTGGTTGTCTGCATTTGACTAAATGTGTAGTTTATCTTGAATTATCTACTCTCGTGCTTCTAGAACTCTCTCTGTCTTTAGCGTAGACAACAGTATACATTCGGTGCCAACGATGTTAAAATTCTGTACAGCAGAACAAAGCAAAGTTTTAAAGTCAGCACAAATATTTGAAAGCACAATTAAAAAAAAATCAGAAAATAGTTAAACTCAATCATGCTTCCAATTTCGTTCGCATGTACTCCTTTCGAAAGTCATGTTCTTCAAAGCTTTCTATTCACGTTTGACAACCTGGACAAAATAATTGATTGGACTACAAATATCAGCTGATTATGTTGAAGACCTATGGCCTTGTTCTCGAATGATAAAACCCAGGTTTCAGTTTTGCACTTTGTTGAATGATATATTTATTATTTCTTATTCAAGTTCTTCAAAGATCATTTTTCTTTATTTTAACTAATTTCCATAAGCACGTTCTATTTTCCCAGTTGCCTCTGCACTTCCGGTAACTGTAGAATGAATTATTTAACCTGCATTAAAAAACAAATTCCTTGTCAGGAGCACTGAGATGTTTATTGTTTCCGTCTGTGTTTTTCCCCCAGTCTCTGCCAGAATGTTGCTAAAATCATGAGTCAGACTGTGTGAAAGGTAACTCTTTTACCTAAAACTTATTGTTTTACAACTTCCTCTATGGTTATCTTGATTCTGTTTAGTGTGGTGCTAGGTTTTGTGTGTAATATATGATTCATTTGGAGTAACTGTGGCAAAGAAGCGCCCGATCAAAAGAAAATTAGATAATTATAGTTGGCAATTCAGTGCTCATATACGAAATTATAATGAATCACATTTCTCCTCCCTGTCTAAGCAAAGGAATGACACTAATCATTTGCCTTTTTTTAGGAGGAGTTGCAGACACGTTGTTTACAGTCAAAAGTGAGGCCTCGTGTAGGGGAAATGCAGTCAAGCAGATTTGATACTGGATTCCCTAATGAGGCGACATTCTGTCAAAGAGCAGATGAGGCCCAGGCAATGTCGACGAGGGTATGATCTTGGCTTAGTGCTTAAATTAGCAGGTGTTGTCAAGATCTGAGCACCAGAACATTATTTTGCAAGAGAGGAGAGGGGCTTAAAAAAAAAAAGGAATTGCAATGATTTGAATTAAACCGTATTTATAAATGCATTCAGGAACCATGTATTATATGACATCAAGTAATTGCTTTAAGGTGTTCCCGAACATAGCGCTACGAGGTTGATTCTCAAAAATGAGGAAGGCATTAGGATATATGACACATGATTTTGATAGAGTTATTCATTTTAAGGGATTCTTAAATATATCAAGTTTTGGGTCAAGACATTTAATAAAAATCATACATTTCAAGGCACGCACTTGTTTCTCCTAAATCCTCAGGCAGACAATTCAGTGGGCTGGGGTTGGAGGAAACGTGTAAGTGCCACATTTCTGACATTTTTGTTAGCGTTTTTCATGTGCAAATAAAGGTTTCCATGCACGCCCCGAAACTGCTTGGGTATTTTGTGGTACTGTGTCACCCAAAGTGCATTCGTGCATGCTTAACTGATATAGATATTGGTGATTTCAGGTAAAAAAAATCTAGAACCGTGTGTCATTTTGCTGATGTTTTCACCTGAATTTGTTGTTAGGGCCATAACTGCTTTGTGAAAAAAAACATGGTGGCAAGCAAGGCAGGCAGGATGTCACTTATGTGATTCTAAAGACGAACTCTAAAATAGGTGCCATTTTCTATTGGGACCTAATTTTGGTAGGTGGCATTGTTTGCCACTGATTTTCTGGGGCTCGCCCTACTGCGGCTCTGACAACTGGGCCAAATAAAACATACCCACACTTATGTGGGTTCAAGAGCTCAGAACTCAACAGCCAACCAATGACTCAATAACTTGTTGTTCAGCTCAGCTCAGTGCTTATGTTTTATTTAAAAGAAAGTATTTTAATCTCACAGCAAAACGATATACTGCCCATTTTAAAAGGAACTGCAAATATAGGGTTGCCATTTCGGACGTCATTAAGGTGCACACCCCCTTTAGGTGCGTCTCCTTCCTTGTTCCAGGATATCTGCTGTCCCCCAGGGTGATACGGGCATAGGCATAATTAGGCACAGCTGCAATTCAATTTTATTTTACTCACCTGTTAAATTCACAACTCAGTTCTTCAGTTCTCACTCCAGATGTTCACTCAGGAAAATAGTTTTAATTCCTTGCTCCAGATTCCTCTGCACATTTTAGTGACTTGTTTTTCCACAGGAAAACCTTTCTTTACCTGTTAAATGGTTGTACCAGATCTAGATTTATGGAGGGTGCTACTAGCATCCCTGCCCTTTACCGAAGCAGTTTCTCACAGTTGGGAATTCCACACCACAATAATCTCAGTTTGAAGCAGGAATCACCATGTAAGTGCATCAGATCCTATGTGACAGCACGTCATTGGCAGTTGCAGCTGTCCAGGACAAGTGCAGTCATGTACTCAGCCCAAAGTTGAGGCCTCCAGGCCGGTTATTTATTTATTGGTGATGTGTTTTCAGCACTTGAAGGTACCCATTCCAACTTCAGTATTGTTGCACTGCCACTTCACGGACCCACCGCAGCATACCAAATCACATAGTGGTGCTCACACTTGCAAAGTCGCGGTGCAGATCTCATGGGATTGATTCAGGGGAACTGTTGGACGACCCCACTGCCCACATAGCTCCTGACTTTAATCTTCGGGTCAGTCAGCATTTTCTGGGTGTTTTTCATACTGGGATAATACTGAGCTTCTCCTCCTAGGCAGTCTCTGGCACTGAACAGCCAGTCACTCTCCTTGCCTCCCTGAGCAAACAGACTGGCTTCTAGGCATTAAGCATACCAGTAGCTCCTATAGGAGAAAGTGCAGAATTCAGGTGATGTTCCTTCACCTTTGGGAGACTGTTTGTCATGCTGATAATAGACCTGACCACACAGTGCTCTGTGGAATATTCTCTTCCATAGTCATGAAGAATGTGGAAATAAAACACAGTGGAGTGCTTTGAACACCACTTTTATAAACATTTCCCAGACAGGAAATGCGGATCCACTGTTTCAGGCTTCAGAAGCAGTTTGGGGTATTTCTTTTCTGACTGTTTCTGACACAGTATGAGTGCATATGGATGGTGCTTGAAGTAGGTAGCAGTGTGGCTGGCTCCAAGGAGGAGTATCCCAAATAACAGCACAATGAAATGTGAGATCATTGTACCTGGCTGTCAACAGCTTTCCTGAAGGAGTAAAGAGCAAACTCTATATAGAAATGTTCTCACCTTGGGCATCAAAAACTTCAAGCCCACCCTTACCCCTAACACCAAGCAAATGGCAGTGCTTAGGAATATCTAATCAGCAGTCCTATGGTAATAAGATCCTCATCTTGTGCCTGATGCACAAAGGTAAGCTCACACTTTTGTGTAAATTCACAATTTTTTGCAATTCACAAAGCAAGTTTACGAGTAGTATCTTATGACACGGCACATACCAAGATTAGCAGTCCTAAAGATACTTTGTGAGTTGCAAAAAATAGTAAACATACACAAAGTGTGAATTTACCTTTGTGAATTGAGGCCCTGAATTTCTAAATGTAGCACTGTCACCATCCTCCACACTTTAGTGTCTGGATGTCCATCCACCAGCCACATGAATAAGTACAATACACGTTACGCACTCTGAGGAAGCTATGTCCATCCTCCATTTTGTGCCGTACTAAAAAAGAAACATCAAAAATGGATCGCTCTAACACTCTCCCAACAAAAAATTCCTACTACAAGACATATACTACATACTCACTGCACATACACAAAGTTAGCAAGCATGTGAAAGTTCAGCGCAAGGTACTGGTTTTCACCAAATACATAATGCCTATTCTGAGAATATGTGAAAAAACCCTTTAACTTTTCATTGATCTAGACCTCAGTTATTGAGTGATCCCAATCACTATTTTGATTACTCTGCAAAATTGATTCGTGGGGCCATGTCATAGAGGGTAGTTACTCTGAACGCTAGATCAAAAATGCAAGAATGTAGGTGCCCAAGGTCAATTTAGTAGTGTTCAAAATATTGGAGTGCAGTAAAATACTGTGGTTCGATTCCCAAAACAGGGTGCAATGAAAATGGCACTAAAGAGGCTGGCCTTAATTTGGCAGTCCTTCCAACACTAGATGAATCCAAATGTTGTTGTCAGTGGCAGAGCAGTCAGCAGCTCTGCAATATTGAACACCTCCCCTTAAATTTTAAGTGCAGAAAGTGGACACTAATAAAGAAAGCATTCACACTTTTCTGTGGCAGATATCCTGCTGCCATTTACAGTTTAATGAGGTCTGTAGTCCAGTAATTTTTATAATAAAGTTACAGGTGCTGAGACAGTCAAAATGCACTGGGATTGTTTGTCATTACCCAAAAACAATCCATCTTTGTTGGGTATTTTCATTGGCCATAGTCTGCTCTTCCCCTGAGAAGACATATGTTCAATGCCCTTTCTTAACCTGTTCGGTTCGTCGGACTGCCGGGTCCATCTGATGCCACAGTGCTTATGTGCGTAGGATGGCTCCTGGAACAGGAGGGTGTTCTGATACTTTTCTGAAATGACGATCAGCATGCATGTCTTGCTAACATCATTTCAGGGAAACAGAAACTAAAACTCAGTTTCAGTTTCACTGCCTTGGTTCTCAGGGCGCTACCTGAGCCCCCTGAGCACCAAGGCAGACAGTAGAGGTATCAATGGCAAGGGGAGAATCTCCCCTTTTCAATGGTACCCCCCCCCCCCATAGTGGATCTCTGCTTGGGGAGCACCTCAGGAGGATGATTCCCAACAGGGATCCGCCCACTAACCACCAGGGAAGGTGGAGAGGTCCCTTGGGCAAGGACTTTTGCTCCCCCCAAATTTTTGGACCAGATAAGTCTTCCTGCAACCCCGGCAGGCAGATGGGACAATAGCCCCCAATTGAAAGCTATAGCTATGGGGTGGGGGCTGCCCAAAATGTGCATTCAATGCCCTCCATGCCCCTAAAATATTCCACAGTCTTTTTGCCACCCTAGGAGGCAGATGTGATCAATAGCCCCAATTTGCCCCCATGGGGGACAGAAATACACTAGGTGCCAGAGATTTTTTTTCTCATGTATATAGGGGTGGGGCTGTCCAAAATGGTATGCAAATGCCCCCAATCCGCCCAAAAATCCAGTTGCTTTCTGCCCACATGGGAGGAAGAAGGGGCAACAGCCCAAATCTACCCCTCCGAGGGGGCAGGAAGCACACTAGGCACCAGTTTTTTATTATATATATAGGGGTGGGGGGCTCCCCAAAACCGGCATACCAATGCCCCAACCTCCCTCTCAAAAATCCCTCAGGTTTTATGTACCCCCTGGGAGTCAGATGGGGCAACCTGGGGAGAGAATGTTGCCTAACGGCTAGGGTGGTCGACCTCAGAGCTGGGGAAACGGGTTCGGGTGTCAGCAGGGACGCTCAACATTCTGTGATTCTGGGCAAATCACGTAATCTCTCCGTGTCTAACAAAATGAATGTAACGTAACTGGTGCCCAAGTAAAGCGCTCTGATACCTTTGGGTTTAGTGTGCGCTATCTAAAACTCAACAAAAAAATTATATCATGACCCTGACCCCCAGGGGAGGGGTATAAAGCCCACCAGCCACAAGGTATTTTTTGTTTTATGGCTATAGGGGTGGGGGCTGCCCAGAATGGGAATGCAATGTCCCCAACCCCCATGAAACAATTCCTCAATCTTTATGCCCCCCTGGAGGCAGATGGGGTAATAGCCCCTGATCTGTCCCCCATGGGGGCAGAAAGAGAACTAGGCACCAGGATTTTTTTATACTTAGGGGTAGGTGCGCCCCAAAATGGTCATGCTAATGCCCCCCAAAAAAGTACCACAATCTTTCTGCCTCCCCTGCGAGGCAGATGGGGCAATAACCCTGCTCTGCCCTCCTGGGGGGGGGGCAGAAAGCACTCTTGGCACCAGGGAATTTCTTTTATGTGTATAGGGGTGAGGGTTGCCCAAAATGGGCTTGCCAATGCTTCTACCCCCCAAAAAGAATTCCGCAGACTTTCTGTACCCCCAGGAGGCAAATGGGGGCCATAGACCCTGATCTGCCCTCGGGGCCCAGAAAGCCCACTAGGCACCTGGGAATTCTTTTTATACGTAGGGGTGGGGTCTTCTCAAAATGGGCATGCAAGTGCCCCCAACCCCAAAAAATGTAGCACAGTCTTTCTGCCTCCCCGGAGGCTGATGGGGCAATAGTCTTTATCTGCCCCCGGGGGGGGGGGGCGCAAATCCCACTAGGCACCAGGGACTTTGCTTTTTTATATTTAGTATTGAGGGCTACATAGAATGGACTGGCCAATGCCCCGACCACTCCAACAATTTGCCACAGTATTTCTGATGCCCCCAGAGGCAGATGGGGCAATAGCACTTATCTGCCCCTCGAGGGCAGAAAGCCCACTAGGCACCAGGGTTTCTGTTGTTTTTTATACATAGGGGTGGGGGCTGCCGAGCATGGGCATACTAATGCCTCCGCCCCCAAAAACAGTCTTTCTGCCACTTGGAAGGGAGATTGCGGCACTAGCCCCTTATCTGCCCCCCTCTCTTGTCTGGGTGTACAATGCAGAATCCACAAAAAATGTATTTTTTTAAAAATATACTGCCTAGAGTTCGCTGTGCAATATCCTCAATCCCTATGTTTTTGGCGCTTCCCAGTCGAAGGACCTTGGTCCACCCACACAAGTGTGGTATCACTTTAGCCAGGAAACTGAGGGGAACGCTGAGTGGTAGGACATTTGTGGCAGCACGATGATCCCAGACAGAAATGTGAGGTTTGCAGGGGATTCTGGGAAGGAAAATATTGGAGGATCTATGCAAGCCATACTTCCTTGGATTCCCCTGCATATTTATTTTTCAGTAATGTCTGGGTTTGGTAAGCTTCCCTAGATGGCCATCGAACCTGGGGCAAAAAACCCAGGTGACTCCCCTTGCAAAACCATGTTGTTTTGTGATTGGTAAATTTGATGTCTTCACAATACGTTTTGGGCCCTTCCCTACTGCGGGCACTTGGCCCACCCACACAAGTGAGGTACCATTTTTATTGCGAGAACTGGGGAATGCTAGGTGGCTGGAAGTTTGTGGATCAACGCATATTTTAGAACTGTCTGTCACAGAAATATGAAGAAATGTTTTTTTTTTTACAAAGTTTGAGGTTATGCAAGGGAATCAGGGTAACAGAGTTTGGTGAGAGCCACACAAGTCACCACATCCCAGATTCTACCGGGTGTCCAGTTTTAAAAAAAATTATAGGTTTGCTAGGATTCTCTAGGTGCTGGCTGAGCTAGGGTTAAAAATCCGGAGCTAGGCACATTGCAAAAAATGGTAATCTTTCGGTTGAAAAATTTGATGTGTCCAGTTGGGTTTTGGGCCATTTCTTGTCGTGGGTACTAGGCCTACACACACAAGTTAGGTACCGTTTTTCTCAAGAGACTTTGGGGAATGCATTGTGAGTGGAAGTTTGTGTGTCCATGCAGATTCTAGGACTTTCCATCACAGAAATGTGACAAAAATGTGTTTTATTTAATAAAATTTGCAGTTTGCAAGGGATTCTGGGTAACAGAACCTGGTGAGAGCCACACAAGACACCAAATCCTGGATTTCCCTGGTTGTCTAGTTGTAAAAAATGTACAGGTTTCCTAGGTTACCCCAGGTGCTGACTGAGCTAAGGTCTAAAATCCACAGCTAGGCATATTGCGAAAAAAGGATCAGTTTTCACTAGAAAAATGTGATATGTCCATGTAGCGTTTCAGGCAGTTTCCTGTCGTAGGCATTAGGCCTACCCACACAAATAAGGTACCATTTTTATCAAGAGACATAGGGAAATACAGAAGTCTAGAACAACTTTTATTACCTAATGACTTTCAATGCATTTCTGCCTTCCAAATATAAAACAATCGGTAAAAAAAAGTAATTTTGAAAAATGTCCTCTAATTTACATGCTAGTATGGGTACCCACAATTTCGGAGATGTGCAAATAACTACTGCTTCTAAACGCTATATTTTGTTCCAATTTCAGAACTACAGAGGTGTCCTTGATATTCATTTTTCACTCTTTATATTTTACCAAATGATTTGCTATATACCAGGTACACAATTAGAACCCATTGCAAGGCGCACATTAGTTATTGGCTCTGGGTACTTCAGGTTCTTGGTGAACCTAAAAGTCCTATATATCATGAGAACCAGAAGGGTCCAGCAGATGTAACAGTAAATTGCTTTTTAAACTCTGCCATAGTTAGAAGAAGTTACAGGTGAAAATGTTGGCACAAATGGCTGTTTTTTAACTCAATTTCAATATTTATTTATTTCAACTGTTAGTTTCTATAGCACAGCCTTGAAGAATCTAAACAAATGACCCTTTGCTAAAGTCAGAATTGTGTCTACTTTCATGAAATGTATAGCTTTCTGGGATCCATTATTGCTTTCAAACCCATTTCTACCACTAACTGGAAGGAGGTTGAAAACACAAACAATAGTAAAAATAGGCTATGTCCCAGTAAAATGCCAAAAATGTATAAAACATTTTGGTTTTCTGACAAAAGTCTGCCTGTCCCTATAATCTGGGAAGATGGTGATTTCAGCACCATAAACCATTTGTTGATACTATTTGAAGGGAAAACAACAGAAGCTTTCTTCTGCAGCACTTTTTCCCCATTAAAAAAAAGAAATTTGCTGTATTTTTGCACATTTTTGGGTCCCCTCTGGGGGAATCCATAAACCCTGGGTACCTTTATAATCCTCACGATATTGGAAGAAAACGATGTATATTTGGCAGGGATACCGTATGTGGGCAAAACGTTACAGGGGCCTAAGCGCAAACTACCCCAAGTAGCCAAAAAGCGGCTTAACACAGGGCGACCTAGCAGCAAAAGGGTTAAATGGGTATTCAATATGCCTACATGGTAAATTTTCTACCACAAAAGTGGAATTTACACAGCAGAATTATGAGCCTATATTCTATAGGTGGAAAATGTTAGGAACAATAGATCCCATATAAGTAATCCTAAGCAATCATATACTTGGGCCCAGATTTACAAAACTGTCTCGCAACACAGTGCAGCAGCGAAAAATGCTGTGCTGTGTTGCGTAGTAGGAGGAGAACAGGAGAATAACATATCTACAGGTATATGGCACTCTCTTCCACTTTCGCAAGCGCTGATGCAGAATTTTACTGCCGAACGCCACGCAAACTCCTTTGTGCCATAGTACAAGGGTGTGTGTATGAGCCAAGCATAGGTTTTTTAATGGAAGGGTACCCTACCAGTCCAAAATACTATGCATAGACTTGATTTAAAACGTTTCCTACTTTAGATGTGTGCTGCACAGTGCAGCACACATGCAAAGCTGGAAAAGAAGTGAGAAATAAAAACATTTCTTCTTTTAACGTCCCTTTTCACATGGTGTAAATTTGTGGCTCAAAACCCTGTCTAAAAGTGTTAATAAATATGGTTTTGAGTTAAAAAGCATGGGTGGTTGCATGGGAATGCCCATATACCACTCATGTATTTCCCCGATGGCAGAAAAAATATGCAAAGCACTGCTCCACGCTGCTTTGCATTACTTTTACACTACTTTCCAGCACAAAACAAGTTTTAAACTAGAAAGAAAATTAGAAAAAAAACATTTTGTGCTGGTTTGTGTCACTTTTGTGATGCAAACCCTTGCGCAAAATGTTTGTAAACCTACCCCTTGGGATACTATTTCTAAAGCTGTAGTGTACTTGACAGGGTAAATGCTGAATTTATTAGAGCAGGCCTGCTAAATGAATGTATACTTTGGATTTTAGTAGACTAAAAAAGTGTATTGCAATAAAGTTAAGGAGTCAATGTCTTGCTTTTCTCATGAATGCTAGTGCCTGAATGCAACAAACATAGACCTCTAATTTAAAAATGCACATAAAACCTTCCTTTCAAACAAATTAAAGATCATTTTAAAAGTTCCATTAGATATCATAGAGCTATAGCAGCCTCAGTACACACCATAAGTTATGCAGTAATTTTGCTTGTCACTTACTTCCTCAAATGGTTGTGCCGGCTACTTAGCTTCATTCTGCCAAACTGTTAGACCTGGCATCTTTGGCATGGTTTCCCCTGACTTTTTGCCTCTACCTCCTGTATTTTTGACGCTGTGCTAGATTTCTTTTTTGCTGGTTTAGATGCTTTGGGCACTTTGCCACTGCTGATCAGTGTCAAAGTGCAAGTGCTCCCTGGGTAAATTGTTATTGCGATTGGTTATCCATGATTGGCATATTTGTTTTATCAGTAAGTACCTAGTAAAGTGCACTGAGTGTGCCAGGACTGGTGATTCAAATGCTACTAGTGGGCCTGCAGCACTGATTGTGCTTCCCACATGAGTAGCACTAAAATGGTGTCTCAGGCATGCCACCGCAGTGCCTGTGTGCAGTTGCTAACTGCCATGCTGACCTGACCAGTGTCCCCACTGGCCAGGCCTAACCCTTCCCTTTCTGTACACATTGGACACCCCTATGGAAAACCCAAGGTACCTCCCTGGGCAGGGTGCAGTGTATGTGAAAGGTAGAGCATGTTGTAATGTAGGTGACATGCTCTGATAGTGAAATACTGCCAATTTTGTTTTTCACTATTGAAAGGCTATCTTGCCCATAGGCTAGAATTGGGAATGCTGTGTAAAATATTTACCTGCATATCTTCCCATAGGAGCAAGATAGAAAACTAAAGTTTGGTATCCCTGAACTCAGAATTTAATAACCCATCTTTTAGGAAGGATGGTTTTTAAATCCTTTTAGAAAATGGCTGTTTTCTTGTCAGACCTTTCTGTGTGTCTTGGTCTGCTTGTGAATTGACTGTCTGTTTTGTGAGTGACAGGGGCCGGGGTGGCTCCAGGAGGCTGGGTGAGTCAGCACTAGTCTGATTAGCTTCATCTGCATCTTGAGAGGTGGGAGGGGATATCACCTGGGCCTGAATAGGGCTGTGCCTGCCTTCCACAATGCTGGCTCCACCTTCTGCTGGGCGGCTGACGACCATGCCCCTCTCTCTCAAAGGAAAGAAGGAGTCATGCAAACAGAGTGCTCCAGGGCTGACCAGAACTGTTTTGGACTAGGCCAAGGCCGCTCTGCCTTCGAGAACAAAGAGAATATTGATATAAAAAGGGATAACCAGACCCCCGAAAATTAGGTCATCCTGGAATTAAGAAGGAATATCTGCCAAGGAGAAAATCTGGAAGACTGAAGAGGAAGCACTGTCCTGCCGTGTGATTGGGGCCTGACCTGCAGTTGCTATTCTGCCAAGGAGAGGAGAAGGACTTTGCTGTTGCTGTTTCCACTTTCTTGAAGAGATCTCCAAGGGAAGAGCTGGCCTCCTGTTAAGAAGTCCCAGGAACAAATGGACTTCACCCCCAGCTTCCCCCCTGACCTCTGCTGTGTGAGTTCTGACCTGCTTAGTGTGCTTGATCCATTTGTGGGGCCTCTGGAGGTTGTTGCCTGCTGTTTGGGGAGCTGGAAAAGAAGAAGAAAAGAAGATCTACAATGTTGCACTCATCGCTCGCTTGCGGAGTGCATCGTCGACAGTGCAAGAGAATTCCCGTTGCCACTAAGATCGTCGCAGCGCCTTTTGCCGCTGCAAGAACCGACACATCGTTCGCTTGCGGAGCCCTTCTCCCCTGTGCGGGAAGATTCTTGTCGCTGCGAATATCGTCACAGAGCCTGTCGCCACTGGGAGAACCGTTGCATTGCTTGCTTGAAGACCGGATCCCGTCTCTGCCAACATGGTCGCAGAGTCCAACGCCAGCGCATCAAGGGGCCGCGACAGAAGAGGATCAACGCTAGGCTGCACGTCACCGCTGCACCGAAGATCGGCGCCGTCCCGAAGATCGTCACATTGTGCCTGCGTGAGATGCTTCCTACCGGAGAACCTGCACCCCGGAATCCATACAAGGTATCGCATCGCTCCTCATACAGACCGGATTCGTCACAACATGCTCGCTGTGTGCAGCGGTATTGTTGCATCGCCTCCCCAGGGTCTCAGGCGTGACGCATCACTTGTTTTTTGACGCTGCAGTTGCCACTAGGAACTTTTGTCGCATCTACAGGTACTTTGGGCTAAAACTGACGCAACTGAGGATTATTTTGACGCAAACCCTAAAACTCTTTTTAAATCATATTCTTGAACTGTGTATGTTGGATTTTTGTCATTTTGGTCTTGTGTAGTTTACATAAAGATACTTTGTTTTTTTAAACTTGTGTGGAGTCCAATTGTAGTATTTTCACTGTGTTACTGTGAGTGTTGGTACAAATAGTTTACACAATGCCTTTGATAAGCCTGTCTTCTCATGCCAAGCTACCAAGGGGGTGAGAAGGGGTTATCCAAAGAGTGTATCCCCCTTACCCTGACTATAAGCAAGGGACCCTATTTGAACATTGGTACCTACCTCTGCCAACTAGAGACCCCCAGATCTAACATTGGTGGCAGCAGTGGGATTTTAACTTGTATTTGTAGTTGACACATATTAATTGGTAATACAAAATACCCAAGCACACCAATTTCATTATTTCCACACAGGAGGGCGCATAGGTATTGCTTCAAACAGATCAATAATTTTTCAACGCCCTGTATCCAATAAATCCATAACAATCTCAATAGAATCAATCAAATAGTCCAGTCAGAGCTTCTGCCTTGAGGTCTGTTTTTTAATTTCCACAAGTTCACAAGAATCCAAGTAACAGCCGACGCGCGTTTCGCCCACAGGGCTTTCTCAAGGCTTAGTATTGTCTCTTAACGACCTGGAAGTAGTGGAAATTGTTCCCTTAGATACTGTGTCCCTTAGCGATATATGATACTCCAATTGTGCGCAAATGATGGGACACAATTGTAGGTCAGTAGTGACTGTTCAGGCTTCAAATCTATTCGGCAAAGCATTTGTCGAAATGTCAAAAAGTGAAGTCCATCGATAGGAGAACGGATTCACCGAGTACAGATCATGGGCAACAGTTCATAAAATATAAGAAGACTTTGGGATCTATCATAATCCTATCAAGTTCGTTGCCATTATGCTGAGGCTCAGCTAACAAGCCTGAATGGACTTCACTTACTGACATTTCCACTACTTCCAGGTCGTTAAGAGACAATACTAAGCCTTGAGAAAGCCCTGTGGGCGAAACGCGCGTCGGCTGTTACTTGGATTCTTGTGAACTTGTGGAAATTAAAAAACAGACCTCAAGACAGAAGCTCTGACTGGACTATTTGATTGATTCTATTGAGATTTTTATGGATTTATTGGATACAGGGCGTTGAAAAATTATTGAGCTGTTTGAAGCAATACCTATGCGCCCTCCTGTGTGGAAATAATGATATTGGTGTGCTTGGGTATTTTGTATTCTCATATGTGACCTGGATTCGGCTGAATCCAAGGACTAATTGACACTTTGGTGGGTAGGTGTCATATACCTTCTAAGCACCCTGGCCTTGGTTGCCGCGGATACTATTAGACTCTCTCTGCATAACTGGCATCACTTTGAAGAAGTGCGGTTCAATTGAAGCAAACCCATAATCTTTTTGTACACATATTAATTGGTGTGCAGACCACTACGCAACCACATACCGTATTTTTATTTTTGATTCTATTTTGGAGTAACTCTTTAAAAGCAACATATCTCAGAAAACAGCAAGTGAAAGGGCAGAATTTGAGTTTCACATTTAGGATCTGTATTCATACAAGGTTGAGGAGCTTAAACAATTCTGCAACAATCTTGGTTGAACTGTGAAAAGCAGCTCTAGGAAGGATGACCTGCAGAGAGCCTTGAAGACCTGGTGGGAGGCCCAAGATGGAAAAGATGCAAGTGGGAATAATAGTTTTTAGCCCCAAGATCTGCCCGTGAGCAGACCAGGCTCAAGGACTGGCAGCAACCATTCCGGTAGGGGTCCCACTCCAGAAGAGTTAGAGGAGAATCAAAGAGTGAGAGATCATAAATTGGAAGTCATGAGAATCAAGATGAAGCAATTGGAAGTAGAGAAAGAAAGGATGGCAGAGGAGATCAAGAATGCTCGTGCCCTGGAAGAAAATAAATTGCTTTTGGCTCAAGAGTTTAGCATGAGGGAGCTGGGTATCAAGGCCAAGCAGGCGGAGTCCGGCTCAAATGGTGGCAGCGCACAGCCAGTGCACGGGGGTAATGTATATATCCCCAATGATTTGGTACAGAATTATAATAGGAGTGAGGATATCTATGCCTGGTTTACCTCGTATGAGATTGCTTTGAGAATGAATGGTGTGCCTGAACAGCATTGGGGGGTGGGCCTGTGGAAACATTTTGAGGCTTCTGGGAGAAGTGCTCTAGAGCCCTTAGAATTGGCAGGTGCCATGACCTATCCCAATATGAAGGAGGCCCTATAACACAGGTATGGACTTACTCCAGAACAGTATAGACAACAGTTTAGGAACTCCAAGAAGAAAGAGTCTGAGACTTGGATGGAGTGTGTGAATCTGTACACGTGTGCACTGGAAGGTTGGATAAAGGGCAGCAGAGTGACGGATTTTAAGGGGTTGTTGCATTTAATTAGTTGGGAGCACTTGAGTAGTCTATGTGTTCCAGAGCTGCGCCAGCATCTTTTATACAGAAATCTGACTGACCCCCATTGAGCTTGCTAAGGAGGCGGACTGCTGGACCAGCACCAGGATCCACAGAGGAATTGTGGGTACCACAGCCAAAGGTTGGCAGGGTCCCCAGCAGAAGATTGGGGGGGGACAAGGGTAAACCAAAAAGAGTTTTCTCAAGGGCCCCAAAACAGTTCCCAGGGAAAGGAGTCCCAGCCCCCCTGAGGAACCAAAATCTGAATAAGGCCTAGTAAAACACATAATTACGGTTAGAAATTAGCGTGATGTACCTATTAGACTAAAGTAAGTGATCAAGTATTAATAAGCTCACATATGTAATATCGTTGGGGTTAACGTACGCATTATTTAGCTTTTCGTCTTCTCACTAGCAATATAGTTTGATCCGACGAGCGCCATCTTGGGGCCTAGTCCGCTTGCAGTATTAGTGGAAACCTACCATTACACTTAGTAAGAGCCGTTATCCTGAGAAATAGTCTGACAAATCTAACAAGCTGCTGCTCCTGCACGTCAGGCCTGTCAAGGTTGTAGGTGGGGGTAGGCTGGATAAGCACATTCCAGGAGGTGCTGTGCGGACTCTCCTAGAGCTGGCAGTAGGGAGTTACCCTCCTCGACCTTGCTATAACGAGCTGAGCTAAACTAAGGATGCGTTGTGTGCCTTATATGGTCTTTCCTTTGCACCAACCTGTACCAACTTGTATTTTTCCTTCTTAGGTAACGGTTTCGAAATGTAACAGTATACATGTGATCTGTTGAAAATGTGCCAGCAGTCTTCTCGGCGGACCTCGAGGGGTTAGGTCGCGAGAAGCTCCTCTGGGAGAGCTTGTTTGTATAATAAACAATTGGACCTTCTGCACTGCCAACTGACTGATTATTGGTAAAAGGTATCAGGGCTATTTGTAAGTATAGCTCTATTGGGTTGTGATAAATTTTCGGTACTTTACTCAAGCCTAAACCAACCTGGCCCCCTGGGGGCCGGCGGGACAACAGGAGTCCCCCTCCCTGCTATCACTGCAATGAGGTAGGACATGTTGCCCCTAAGTGCCCCAAGAAACTCCCAGCACCCACTGGAGCTTCAACACCATGTTTAGTGAGTGTAGCTTTGAGGGAGGATTTAATTTCAAGTGAAGGGGAGGGGCCAGCTGTAATGATCATTGTCTCTTTAGGAGAGCAAGAGATGGTCCAGGAAAGCTATCTGCCTGACAACACTAAAAAATATGGGCAGTGGCTGACCATCAATGGGAGGAAGGTGGCGGCTCTGAGAGACACAGGAGCCAGTATGACATCTGTAAGGTGTAGGTGGGTGTCTGAAGAGCAGGTCATTCCCAATGTTCTTCACCCAGTAGTGTCAGCCGGCAACTCAGTGCGCCTCTACAAAGTGGCAGAGGTTCCCTTTGAGTGGAGGGAGTCTCAGGTCTCTTGAAGGTTGTTGTGAGTCCACCCATGCCTGTATACTGTCTGCTAGGCAATGACTGGAGAGTTTCCCGTGGAAAGAGGGGGAGCACCAGGCTCATCTGGAGATGTTGGGTCTTCCTGAGTGGGTCTGTATGACCACTGGGTCCATGACGGCCTGTAGGGGTAATTCAGCAGACTTGGAGCTTGAAACAGTGACCCAGGTGCCAGCTAAGAAGGGAAGGGGCAGGGGGTGTGGGAAATCCAACCCAGCCATTCCTATGGCCCAGGAAGGAGCAGAACCTGAGGGGGATGCCCTGGAGCCTACCGGGGAACACCCGGCCGAACTGGGGGACTTACCTGAGCTGACCCATTGGCAGCAAGAAGGGGACCCCCTCCAGGGAGGAGTTCTGCAAGGCTCATATGGAATGCCCTTTTCTCATTGGAGTGCAGCAGCAGGCTGCAGACCATACAGCAGGTGGAGAGTCCAAGGATCATCTCATTTACTGGGAAGATGGGTTACTTTAGAGTGAGCCTAAGGTTGCTGAGCCCGGTGCAGCCCAGGTGCTGTTGGTTTCTCGAGCGCTTCAGGGCTTTCCTAATGGGTCTGGCTCATGACCTGCCTCTCGCTGGACATCTGGGGCAAGCTTGCCACCCACTTTTTCTGGCCCCAGATGAAGAAGTACATCTGTACATTTTGTAGGACTTGTCAGACAAGTGGCAAGAGTGGCGGGAAGTGCAAGGCACCCCGCCAACCCTTTTCTGTGGTGAGCAACCCTTTCGCGCGGGTTTGGCATCGACATTGTGGGGCCATTGGACCCTAAGACAGCCTAGGCAACAGGTTCATCCTGGTCTTAGTGGACCATGCCACCCAGTACCCGGAAGCTGTCCCTCTCTGGACAATCACTGCCCCCGTGGTGGGCTGTGCATTGATGGCGATCTTTTCCCATGTGTGGTTCCTCAGAGAGGTAGTCTCTGACTGGGGTAACAAATTCATCTCTATGTACATGAAGTCTTTGTGGGAGGAGTGTGGGGTAACTTATAAGTTCACCACTCCTTACCATCCTCAAGGAAACGGGTTGGTTGAGAGATTCAACCAAACTCTGAAAGGTATGATAATGGGCCCTGCGGAGCCCATGAGACGGAAGTGGGACGTCTTTTTACCATGCCTGCTTTTGCCTACAGAGAGGTGCCCCAGAAGTCCTTAGGGTTCAGTCTCTTTGAACTCCTGTACGCCCACCCTGTGAGAGGGCTTCTCAGTCTACTACAGGAGGGTTGGGAGAAATCCCCTGGTAAGACACCCCAGGATATTTTCAGCTACATGCCGGCCTTCCGCAACCAGACACAACGCTTCAGGAAACTAGCTCAGATGAACCTGGAAGCTAGCCAGGAAGAAATGAAAAGATAGTACGACCAGAAAGCCACTCTGGTCGAATTTCAACCTGGGCAGAATGTGTGGGTGATGACGCCAGTGGAGCCTTGTGCGCTCCAAGACAAGTGGATGGGCCATACGAGGTGGTGGAGCGCAAGAGCGATGTAACCTACCTGGTTACCTTGCAGACTCCCAGGCAACCCTTGAGGGTCCTACATGTGAACCACCTCAAACCCCACTTTGAGATGTCTGATGTGACAATGCTACTTGCTACAGATGCTGGGATGGAGGAGGATAGTGACCCTCTTCCTGACCTCCTGTCAGCCAAGGAGAAAGATGGGTCAGTGGATTGAGTGGTCCTCTCACCTATTCTGACCCCAGAGCAGCATAGGGACTGTAAATATTTATTACAATTGCAATTCAGTAAATGTAATATTTGTAATCCAGTGCCCATGCCAATTATGGTATGCTGGCATGACATCAAGAATGGTTAATATAACCAACAATAAGCAACAAAGCATTATCAAATGCAAAAAGACTATGGGCAAATCTGCTTAAAAACTTTGCTAACATGTCAAACTTAGAAGCACATTAGGGGGTATGTGACTGAAAAATTACCCATTTTTAGGAGAAACACTACTTCAAAGTAGCTCAATTTTGAGCAACACTGGATATATTGTTTAGTCAATCAGTCAGGCTTTCAATTATGACATACCCTTCTCTCAGATACAATAATGAATTTACCTCTTTGCAAATATTAAAATATTTTTCCACTTGGGATAGCTGTACTGGATATTTGTAGTTGCACAATTCGATTACAAGAATCATACAATAGATACACACACACTAACATGAATAAGCCCTCAACACAATCCCCAAGAATTGCACTGATAATAATGCACAGGCAGCTCATTCTATCTATGCCTAGGAAATTAGATGTGCTAGGTCATGCCCTCTAATTGAGAATTTTCACTGTCCCAGTCATATGGGCTAATGCGTATCACATATTTTCATTTAAAAAATGAAAAAAAATGCCACCACTGTAGCCTGGTGTAAATGTTATATGAGTGCACATTGACATTACATGTTTCCAGTTTGGAACACATGAACACAATGGACTTTATTTCCAATGGTGTATCGCACAATGTGGTGATGTCACAATCTCCCTTTGAGCACAGAGGGCCAGATTTATAACATTCTCATGCAATACAGGGCAGCAGCCAAAAATGCTGTCACGGGAAACATCCCGTTCCCAAGGAGACCAGAGTAGGTGGCAATGCGGGCGAGCACCTTGAAGACGTACAACCTTTAACGTACTCGTAACCAGCAGAAATGTGTAAACCCCTTTCTTAGCAATTCCGCATACTCCATTACAATAATTTGCCAACAATGGAGATCGGGAATAATTATATTTTTTCTACTCCTCTTTAGGGTATGACAATAGGAGCTCACCCCTCCCGGGGACTAGACCAATATTGAATTTTCGTAAATTACGTGAATATTACAATAGTCTCCAATATGGGCAACATAACAAACCCACAGACTCTGATTATCACCAACAACAGTGATACAGTTGAGTTTGCACGGCGCGTCTCAATTGACCCCACGCGGTTTCTTAACCACCGTTAAAGGTGACTATCACGCCGTTGATTGATAGTCCACATGTTATTCTGCACCTCATCACCTACGTAGTATAGCAGAATTTCAACTCCACAACTTTATTAGCCATGTCACATGCATGTACCTTCACTTGCTATATATGAGTGCATGATATGTGTCTGAATGGCGCTACATGTTTATCTGACACTGAGTGCTCTAGCACCCATCACCACAATATATGAAATTGGTCAAGTAAGTGGCATACAATGTATTCAAAGTTGCATATTTTATGTGTTATGTGTTGTACTGTGTTGTATTGTCTCGTTTTCTTGTACAGGTACATTCACAGTAGTGGACCCAAATTACGGTCAGTCCACGATGCATATATTAAACACCTTAGCGTGTGTGCTTGAAAATGGGTATACACGTGGTTTAAACTTTTTACCACACACTTTTTTCACCCTTTCACTTTTTAACCTTTGTGAGAGAGGTCCTGACGAAAGCCCTATTAAATCATGAAAAGGGCTGAGACATGTAGAACAGAGATAAGTAAGACACAATTACTAGTCTTAACAGGTTATCCACTCATTGATTTTAAACATACCCTGGGCCACTGGGAATAAAGTAATTATCTAATAGAGTCCCAGAGGTATTTTTATATTACACCACTTCATCACATTCACACAAAAAAACTAAAACCAGCTCCACTGTAACCAGGTGTCACAGCACAGCTGAGTAGCATTCGGCTACTCAGCTGGGAAACCCATGATGAAGCATGATACCAACCAGGTTGGTGTGTGAGGATTCTTTTAACTAACCCTTGTGGGGTGCAGGCACTGCTGTGTTGGACAACCTATTAGACTGGTCTGTCCAAGTTGTTTTCGATACTTACAAAGGGACATGGACGGCCCGTTCACAGTCCTAGTTCTCTCATTTGTTTTCCTAGTCCTGGAATATAAGACATAAAACAAGGGACTGACAGTTAAATTGCAGACATTAGGCAAAAATAGTAACAGTACAGTACAAAATTAAACATGCAAAGACAAACACCACAGGGTAAAACTGGGGCCGTATTACATAAAGTGCCCGGGGGCGCAACAGGCATTTGCTCCCACTTTGCTCGCCCCAGTGCACTTTGGTATTACAGAATTGCATATAAAGTGCCAGTGCTATCTTCAGACGGGGCGTTTCCTCATTTGCATGGGGGCATGAGGGCGTGCCCCATACAAATGAGGTAATCCCTTTGCCTCTGCACCCGAGCCATATTACCGACGTTGGCACAGTGGGGAAGAAGTCCCCAGAGGATGCAATGACAGAGCGCCTTTTAAAAGGTGGGGCATTTCCAATGAGCCTCCTAAGAGCAGCACTGTGCAGGGGGTACATGGGGTCCTTTGGAGCCCTCAAACATACCTTTGCACTATGCATGGAGATCTCTATTCCCCTTTGAAAGTGCAGGCTGGTTGCCGTCTGCACTGTGAAACACAGAGCAGCTTTAAAGCAGACACTCCATATTTCACGTGAATGCACTGCCCCAAGGGCACTGGTGTTCGCGTCTGCCCTGGAGGAAGTGCATTCATGCTAATAGGGTGCATTTTCATTGTTTGCACCGGTGCACCATTTTAAAGGTGTGCTCGGTGCAAACAATAAAAAAGCGCCTATACCATAATTCGGCCCCCGGGTTGCTAACCCTTGGTAAAGCATACTGTGCCACTATGGTTGAGGCCTAGTGAACATTGAAGTACTTTTCAGTGTAAGAAGAGGACAACTCATCTGACGAAACATTTAGTGGAGCAAAAACAGACTAACAGATATCTCACATGGGTAATACTAGAAAAGATAACCACAAGACCGTTTTGCAATATGAGACAGCTACTGAGTGAGATGGAGCAACTTTGGGTATACCATCTCAAAACACATATACATGCTTTGAATAACGATATACCATGTTTATAGCTTAAACTATAGTAAGATGGAACTATGACATGGTGTTTTACATCATTTTTGACACCCACATTCTATGCATAAGTATGATGAGTATAATGGACATTTCAACCAGGGCCATTGGTAGCACCAAACTATATCTTAATATCTGAATAACAAGACTATTTTGTGCACAATATAGGCCATAACTATAACGTCTGGCCTCCAGTAATGCTTCTAAATTTTGGGCAATAATGCACCATGAATTACAACCCCTTTTATTAGTATTATACAAGCCCCTTCTTCCCTGTAAGAATCCTTGCAATGCAACTGAGGGCCAGCCCGCTGTTAGAGGATTCCTTGGCGCACAAGGGATGACTGATGTGGAAGCATGACATCCGGGGTGAGGTCATCCCTTATATTTTTATAAATATCCCTTATATCCTCTCTTTCTGACAATTTGGGACGCAGAACTATTCTGGATAAAAGGCAGTTTCCCATATACAGGGTACAGGGGTTTCTTACCTAGAAAACACATATGGGACCCGTTTGCTTTTATGCGATAGTGATATTTATTAGGGAGAATGCAAATGTGTTTGGCCAAAATCCATCTCTCTTACCCCCTGCTCTCTTTTGTAAGGGCTCTGTGTGCATGGACAGAAATAGCAACCACCTGTCAAGAAATTTCTGCCCCTAGTTATATGTCAGTCTTCATCCCACTTGGTTCAAATTTGGAAGAACTGCTTCCCTAGATGATTTTGCGGAGTTTTCTAAGTTCTTTGGTTCATAATTAGCTTTAAAATAGGGGTTTGTTCCTTATTTATTTATTTAGTTAATGTATTTATTTAATGGACTTGTAATGCACACAGTCGCCCCAAGGTGTTTATGGGCACAGGATAGTTGCCGACCGTGAGGATCTCAGCCAAAAGCTAGAATAGCCAAGTTTTCAGATTTGTGTGAAACGACCTAAAATTATTCCAGTTCCTAAGGGAGGCAGGGAGAGAATTCCACAGCCTGTGGCCAAGACAGGAGAAGGAGCGGCCTTTGATGCCTGTTAGGGGAACCTAGGCATGGTGAACAAAGCAAGGCTGGCATATTTCAGCAAACGCATAGGCACAAATGGAAATACCTGTACTTGAATGTATGCGGAAGCCAGGCCATGTTTGGCCTTGAACATATAGCAAAGTGCCCTAAATTCAATGTGTTTTGATTTCTTTAGCCAGTGCAGTTCCATGAGCAGAGGTGAGGTGGGCATGTCTAGGTAGATGAAATATTTGGCGGGCAGCAACGTTCTGAATGGTCTGAAGGAGTCTAATCGACGTCTTGTCAGCACCTAGGTAGAGCACATTGCTGCAGTCCAATCTGGATGTGACCAGGGCCTGAAGGACAGTATGCCCCCGAAGCTTTAAGCCAGAGGATCTGTTTCAGCCATTTAAGGACAAAGAAACAAACAGTAGAGACTTAGCGATTTGTGGCTTCAGAGAGAGTTTGTCTTCTATGATGAAACCAAGATTCTTGACCTTCATAAAAGGAGAGACCAGCCAATGGCTTTGTCCCCAAAGACCAGGATTGTTTCCCAAGACTAGAATCTCAATTTTCTGAGTTTTAGTGCGTTATTGTTCATCCAGACAGAGATATTCCTTAGGCCTACTTCAAGCAGTGAAGGGCCACGTCGATGGGCATCCGATAGTGAGAAGATGATCTGAGTATCATCAGCGTAGGAAAACAGTGTGAGCCCACATTTCTCAATGACGTCGGCTAAAGAGCAGACGTAGATGTTAAAGAGTAGGGGGCTTAGAGTAGACCCCTGAGGCACTCCAGAGGACAGGGCTAGCGACTTTGATCTAATGTCGGCCAAAGAAACCTGGAAGGTGTGATTCCTCAAAAAAGAGCTCACCCATTGCAAAGCCAGTCCGCCAGTGCCTGAGGCCTCGAGTCTGTCAGTCAGAATGGAGTGAAACACTGTGTTGAACGCCAAGCTCAAATAAAGCAAGATTAGTGCGGCCATGCCACTGGAGTCCAGATGTTGTCTAAGACATTCATGTCACCCCAAGAAGAGTCGACTGTGCTGTGAGCTGCCCTAAAGCCTGACTGCGATGGATGGAGGAGTCTATAAGTCTCAATGAAAGTGAAAAGTTGAATGTTGACATGCTTTTCCAAAACTTTTCAGAAACAGGAAGAAGCAAAATGGGGCATAGATTAGACCAGCAGGCAGAATCCAGGCCTACTTTTTTAAAAGGGGAGAACCAGAGCAAGTTTCCAGTTCTGATGAATGATAATCGAGCTCAGGGAGGAATTAAGGAGTTTCAAAATGACGGAAAGAACTGGGTTGTTAAGTTCTTTGAGTTTGGCTGGGGGGGTGGGGGTCCAGCGAAGAGCCTGATTTGATGGATTGCTGAATATTCTTTAGGGCTGTAATATCCATCAATGACTAAGCTTTTACAGCTTTGTCACTGTAAGAGAGCCTTCCACCTGGCTATCCGTAAAGGTTGTCAAATGCAGATAACTTCTGCTTGTGAAGCCCCTACGGCTTACTGACGGTGAATCTTGTCCACCTTTTCTAAAAAAAAAGCTGGCTAGTTCATCACACTGGTCTGGTGAAAGAGAGGATGTGGGCGAGATGTTGCTAACCACCAAGAGTTCTTTCACCACCTTAAAAAGAGTCTTCTGAAAGTGTAGATAGCTAACAATCTTCTCAGCATAGTACTTGGCACGAGCCTTTTTGCAGAGGGCATGATATCAGCCAGATATTCCAATTTAGCCTCGTCTGCATATCCTTTGCTTCACTGATGCTCAAGTGTTTTACATAGTTTTTTTTACCAGTTTAAGGCAGTCCCAGAGCGAAGGAGCCAGGGGGTGCGCTCTATACGACTGTTTGGAGGTCAGTGGCAAAAGGGTTGGATGGCCATATTGTTCTGCTTTTCAGGTGCCGACTTGATCCCTAAGCCCAGCATTACTCAAGCAAGTTTCTTTTCGATATAGACTAATTGAGATAAAATAGGTGTCAAACCCTCAAGTGCAATTTTGCTGAATCTGTCAACAGAAATATCTATTTCATCTACTGCAGTAGTTCTTCCCCCTCCTACACGAGTTCTGGATGTGTTTCCAGTTAAGTGGGTTTGTTTAGTTCTCTTGACCCTTGGTGACTAGCCCTTTAAATTACAATCAGCCCCTGCCAGGTCGGTGCGTTTCGTCTTCCCTCATGTTGCAACTTGAAATGCAGTGTTTTTCGTGGCTGGGCAGAGGATAGGCTCAACTCCTTCATGGGAAGCATGCAGATCACCCTGATGATAAATGAGAGTCAGTGGAAACAAGTGGATCCTGGCAAGGAGCTAGTGAGAGTCTTCGCTCTGCAAGTTCTAACCCCTTAGTTCCAGCCCATACCGGTTTTTAAGACAATCACCCAGAGTTGTATCCATTGTTTTTGGAACAGGGGTAGGTTTCGGTTTCCCCATAATACAATTTGCTTTATATAAGTACAACTAAGGTAAATTAAAAGTTTTTACCATCACTTAGCTCAGCAAGGCTATGTCTCGATGCCAATGACCCCGAGTCAGGATGAAGAAAACACGAAGAGAGTAGGCCCAGCCCAGCCTCCTCCAAGCTCCGATGGGCATTACGTGCTGCAGGAGCCCCAAACAGTTCTTAAGCACCTCCTGGTCCGGGTCAAGGGTTGCAGCTGCTGGAGGCACCTGCCACGATGCAGAGTGGGGAAATGGAGTCCCCCAGCGAAAGTGCCTGGCGCTGATGCAGTGACGGGCTTTCGCGCTGTGGTAGCCCCGAGCAGTTCTTAAGCACCTCCTGGCAAAAAACAGTGATGGATCAAGCCCTGATCTGTTGACTGGGTGTGAGTGTTCTGTTTAATTCAGATACTCTGTCCATCACCACCCCCTTTTCTGAATCGTTTTGTCCACCATAAGCGTGGAAGGGTATACTCAGATGTGAGTCCCTTGCTCATTGCACCATCAGGATTCAAGCAAGCCGGGCCGAAGACGGCTGTAATGCCAGAAACCGGTCCCCGGAAGCTTGTTTCCTTCCCAGTATAAGAATTGGCTTGGTAGTTTGGTCTGCCCTGTTCCCATGATGCACTGGGCCAGGGACAGACTAATTTGCATGTAGCCAGGTTCTGAGCGGGGATGGTGCAGTGAGCTAAAAAACGGTGATGGATCAAGCCCTGATCTGTTGACTGGGTATGAGTGTTCTGTTTAATTCAGATACTCTGTCCATCACCACCCCCTTTTCTGAATCGTTTTGTCCACCATAAGCGTGGAAGGGTATACTCAGATGTGAGTACCTTGCTCATTGCACCATCAGGATTCAAGCAAGCCGGGCCGAAGACGGCTGTAATGCCAGAAACCGGTCCCCGGAAGCTTGTTTCCTTCCCAGTATAAGAATTGTCTTGGTAGTTTGGTCTGCCCTGTTCCCATGATACACTGGGCCAGGGACAGACTAATTTGCATGTAGCCAGGTTCTGAGCTGGGATGGTGCAGTGAGCTAAAAAACGGTGATGGATCAAGCCCTGATCTGTTGACTGGGTATGAGTGTTCTGTTTAATTCAGATACTCTGTCCATCACCACCCCCTTTTCTGAATCGTTTTGTCCACCATAAGTGTGGAAGGATATACTCAGATGTGAGTCCCTTGCTCATTGCACCATCAGGATTCAAGCAAGCCGGGCCGAAGATGGCTGTAATGCCAGAAACCGGTCCCCGGAAGCTTGTTTCCTTCCCAGTATAAGAATTGGCTTGGTAGTTTGGTCTACCCTGTTCCCATGATGCACTGGGCCAGGGGCAGACTAATTTGCATGTAGCCAGGTTCTGAGCTGGGATGGTGCAGTGAGCTAAAAAACGGTGATGGATCAAGCCCTGATCTGTTGACTGGGTATGAGTGTTCTGTTTAATTCAGATACTCTGTCCATCACCCCCCCTTTTCTGAATTGTTTTGTCCACCATAAGCGTGGAAGGGTATACTCAGATGTGGGTCCCTTACTCATTGCACCATCAGGATTCAAGCAAGCCGGGCCGAAGATGGCTGTAATGTCAGAAACTGGTCCCCAGAAGCTTGTTTCCTTCCCAGTATAAGAATTGGCTTGGTAGTTTGGTCTGCCCTGTTCCCATGATGCACTGGGCCAGGGACAGACTAATTTGCATGTAGCCAGGTTCTGAGTGGGGATGGTGTAGTGAGCTAAAAAACGGTGATGGATCAAGCCCTGATCTGTTGACTGGGTATGAGTGTTCTGTTTAATTCAGATATTCTGTCCATCACCACCCCCTTTTCTGAATCGTTTTGTCCACCATAAGTGTGGCAGGGTATACTCAGATGTGAGTCCCTTGCTCATTGCACCATCAGGATTCAAGCAAGCCGGGCCGAAGACGGCTGTAATGCCAGAAACCGGTCCACGGAAGCTTGTTTCCTTCCCAGTATAAGAATTGGCTTGGTAGTTTGGTCTGCCCTGTTCCCATGATGCACTGGGCCAGGGACAGACTAATTTGCATGTAGCCAGGTTCTGAGCAGGGATGGTGCAGTGAGCTAAAAAACGGTGATGGATGAAGCCTTGATCTGTTGACTGGGTATGAGTGTTCTGTTTAATTCAGATACTCTGTCCATCACCACCCCCTTTTCTGAATCGTTTTGTCCACCATAAGCGTGGAAGGGTATACTCAGATGTGAGTCCCTTGCTCATTGCACCATCAGGATTCAAGCAAGCCGGGCCGAAGACGGCTGTAATGCCAGAAACCGGTCACCGGAAGCTTGTTTCCTTCCCAGTATAAGAATTGGCTTGGTAGTTTGGTCTGCCCTGTTCCCATGATGCACTGGGCCAGGGACAGACTAATTTGCATGTAGCCAGGTTCTGAGCTGGGATGGTGCAGTGAGCTAAAAACGGTGATGGATCAAGCCCTGATCTATTGACTGGGTATGAGTGTTCTGTTTAATTCAGATACTCTGTCCATCACCACCCCCTTTTCTGAATCGTTTTGTCCACCATAAGCGTGGAAGGGTATACTCAGAAGTGAGTCCCTTGCTCATTGCACCATCAGGATTCAAGCAAGCCGGGCCGAAGACGGCTGTAATGCCAGAAACCGGTCCCCGGAAGCTTGTTTTCTTCCCAGTATAAGAATTGGCTTGGTAGTTTGGTCTGCCCTGTTCCCATGATGCACTGGGCCAGGGACAGACTAATTTGCATGTAGCCAGGCTCTGAGCTGGGATGGTGCAGTGAGCTAAAAAACGGTGATGGATCAAGCCCTGATCTGTTGACTGGGTATGAGTGTTCTGTTTAATTCAGATACTCTGTCCATCACCACCCCCTTTTCTGAATCCTTATAATGGTTCACGGCATATCTGTGGCTAACATATCATCTTCCTTGAGACACTATGATTTGAAAAACGATGTTATCTTATAGCTATGTATATTATATGCTCATTGTAATATGTATAGTATGGGTTTATTCGAGATTTATTGTAATATATATGTACTGATTGTTTGTTATTTATTCATTTTCCTGTACCCCTAAACTCTTTGGTCGTTTCTTGTGATTCTCACACTTTATATATCTGTGCTACCCTGATGAAGGTGTAGCCCACTCTGGGCCAGACACTGAAACGCGCGTTGGCGCTGAATGACCTTGTGTATTTGGGTCTAACTACTATCTATTATTGGAAGCATACACAAGAGCCTTCGATACCTACATCATTTGACTGTATAGGAACCCTGATTGTTTGTTAATCTCATGGACATGTATGATAGTTCGAGTGATGTATGAATGTGTATGTACCTCTGGAACCCTGAATGAGTGTTGTTTATGAGTGTGTTTGTGTGGGACCTATTTTACGTTGATATGTTTGATATGGTATCATATATCTGTTTTCTCCTCCTGTGAATTTTGATAAACAAAAGGAATTGCAATAATTAAAATAATATATAGAAATGTTGTTAAAATTGTGTTCTTAGATTTATTGTGATAAATGCTCCTATATTAGCCCAGTTTTGTCTATTATTTGATGACTCTATTGGAGTTCTGGACTTTTTGGTTCCGTCCAGAGGTGTCAGGGAACAACACCCAAAGACCCCGGAGTTCCACCTGCCTTGGTGCGCAAATGAACAGAAACACGGGCTTCTCGATGGTGGCGTCAAAGACCAAAGGTTTATTACTGCAGGGACACAGAAGTCACAGAAACTACGCATGGGCAGTGTCTAGGAGCCTGTTCAAATTGTACAAAGAGGGTTGCTCCTTATATACTGATTTTTGGCCTTCAGGCGAATTCTTCACATGTTAGTACTTTCCCAAAAACCTTTGTGTCACAAATAATAAATATTTGGTGTACACAGGAACCGTTGATAAATCTGATACAAAACATCTATGGAGAGGGGTTCCCACTAGTTCATCACAATCCCTTGTCAATATTGCATTCAAGAGCCGGACCGCCTCATCGTAAATTTCGTTACCTCCCCCTAATAAAGGCCCAGAAGGAAAGGAGCAGAGCCAGGTGCAGAAGATAGGAAAGCGGGATAAGAGATGTTTGTGGGTTGTAAATGGGCAAGGCTACCGGCTTCGGCCGCCTAATCATGATCGGGACAATGGACACGAGAACCAGTTCAGGTGGGCTGGCCTCGGGCAGAGGAGGCAGCCTTTGTCGAGTCATGTAGCTACAGCGTGATCTGTTTTAAGGTGCACGTGTCATGAAAGAGGTGAATCTCCGGCTAAGGCTACGTGTCCTTAATCGAAATTAAGTGGTCAGAGGTTATTGCATATGTGAGGGCAAGAAACACAAAATGGCGGCCATGATCTAAGATGGATGCCGTGGGTAGATCAGAAATGTGTTCATAACAGGAGTGCTCTTGCTCGTAGTATAGCGAAAACACCAGGATATGCTAAATGGATCATTTGCGGTTCACTGATACTAATATTATGTATTTCCGACAATATTGAAAACACGGGTTCAAATCGTCACGGAACCTCAGCCCCTCCTTTTGCCCTTACATAGGCAATTACTCAGTCTATGTCAGAGTCTAGTTCTATACTCATCAGGTCAGTGACATGCTGTTGTATCATCATCCTTTCTCGTGCCTTTTCTCCAACTGCAGATGGTTTCCTAAAACAGGTTGCAGCACAAAGACTACACAAAGCGGGACCACACTGGATAATCAGGCAGCATGAGAATAGGAATACTAAGATGACACCGATGACCATTAGAACCTTCCATCCCCACGCTGAGATCAGAGTCCAAAACCACTCCATAAAGGACCAGTTTCCCTCGTCCACGTGTATAGAGTCGGAAATCTTGTGTAGCTTAGAGATCGCCTCATAGACTGTTGGAGCATTGTTAGGAATAAAGACACAGCAGCTCGATTGGATCATTCTACATACCCCACCTCGGTCTGCAAGGATAACGTCTAGAACCATACGGTTCTGCAACGTCATGAGTCTATCCGCCTGAAGCTCAGCTGTCAAATTGCTAAGGGCACCAGCAGTTTCGGTAATAGTAGATTCAACTACCCGTGTTAGCTGACGTATGTTTCTACTATTGGCCATAGGCCCCCAGAACGGAAGGAAGCCTTTGAAGAAGTCTCCAGCTTCCTGACCAGCGGTATCTTCCTTGCTGAAGACACCTCTCGCTACTCTGGTTCTGTGGTAATCAGATGAAGCAGTGTATGTTGGAGGCAACAATCGAGCAATATAGCATGAACCTGAAAAGTCAGCAGGTAACCATGTATATGCCCGGTCTCGACAGATGAAGTAGGTACCCCTAGCAGTGAGGAAAGCAGGGGAAGAGTTAGCCGGAAACACATAAGTCTCAACGCACTCACTCCTCCCTAGCTGGGCTCTTGGATTTCTCCCATTACCTTGCAAACAGACCTGACCTCGGTGAGGTACGACCCAGATTGGAGTTGAGCTTTTACGCTTGCTTTCTCCTAAACTAAGGCGATACTCTGAAGTATTCCAACTTAGATATACTCGCAATTCGTCTCTAGGGTATGATGGAGTATTATTGACGTCCTTGATCATGTCAATAATTCCTTGGACTAAAGCTTTGTTGGCAGAGTTATATTTAGTGGAACGTGGTGGACGTGGAGGATAGGTTTCAAGGGCATAAGCAAAGATGGTTTGAAGGGCCTGAAATGATCCATTGTAGCTGAAAGGCAAAACCAGATAGGGAATACCTTTATCCATAGTGTGGGGTATCAAGCCACACACCCAACAGTCTGTAGTGTTAACTACCAGTTGGTGTTGGTGCAAGAGTTGTACAAAAGTGTTGTTAATGAACTCTGAGCGTCGGGCTTGCTCATGTTCGGGAAACGAGTGAAAAGAGTGTATAGAGGAAACAGTAGTAATAGCAGGATCAAGGGGAGGTACTGTGGTTACTGGTACAAAAATCAAATTTATACTGAAGACAATTCCACCCACCAACGTTATCAAAACAATTAGAAATGTAATGGCACATTGCGTCAAAAAGCATTTGCTATGAAGAATTCTGTAAAGTCTGTTTCTGCGAACGTAAATCACATTTTCTCGTTGCAGCGCAGGAAGCTCCATCTTCTACAATCCGCTCGCGACCACTGATGATGTGTACGTAGATGAAAATGCCTCTATCAGCCCTGGGAGTTCCCAGAACCAACAGAAAGATCGACCTTGTGTCAGACCCCTGCAAATCCAACTAGGCACACAACCACGACCCTACGGCTACCCAGACGGCAAGGCAATTTAAAAATAACAAAACAATAGCAAACTTCCTGGCTGAATGCAAAAGTTCAAAGTTTCAAAATATCACAATATGCAGTTGCCTGCTTTATTTGTCCATATTACGGTTTCTTAAATTATATCTCTGCTTCGCAGGTACTGTCTGATCGGCAAATAGTGTTTCACTGGTAGTTGTTGCAGTGTTCAAGTTCGCAGATGGCAGAGTTTCTTCTGATGCAGGAGACAAATGTTCAGTGTTCAAAGGAGTCTTTTCAGGAGGAGAGTCAGTGCTTGGAGTGTCAGTGATCAATTCGGCATCGCTGAAAGGGATGAACTTTGGAGTGCTTTCAAATTCGGAGGAACCAATTCCCTTCTTCACCCAGTCGTCGTAAGGAAGCGGCAAAGGGACACGCTTAACATGGGACGCGTGCACCCAGTGCTTGCGTCCAGCCACAAGAACTGCTGTCCTGGTTGTAAGAAGGACTTGGAAGGGGCCAACGAATCTCGGCTGAAGGTTCTTCGTCCTCGCGAAGTTCCTGACGACTACGAGGTCTCCTGGTTTCAGCTGATGCCCTGGACTCTCCGGAGGCTTTGGTAAAGCATCGAAAACCTGTTGATGAATAAGACTCAATTTAGCAGTCAAGTCATAAAGGTAGTCTATCAACATAGGATATTCTAGGGAACAGAATTCTTTAGGCCTTGGCACACCCCAGATGTTTGCCGGGCGGCCAAAGACTATTTCGTAAGGGCTAAGCCCCACTCTAGAATGTACAGTTGCTCTCGTTGATAACAAAGCCAAAGGAAGTGCGTCTGGCCAGGCTAAACCTGTGGATGCTTGTATTTTAGCTAATTTCAGTTTGAGGGTACCATTGTAACCCTCCACTAAACCAGCTGACTGGGGGTGGTTTGCACTGTGGAACTTCTGTTTCAAACCTAGGCCGGCACACACACTCTGCATAACTTTCCCTATAAACTCACTTCCGTTATCTGACCATACAATCCGTGGCATTCCATACCTAGGGAAATATTCCCTAAGAAGAATTTTGGCAGTTGATAGGGCAGTGTTGTCCTTTAGTGGATATGCTTCAATCCACCTGGAGAAAGCACAGACTACCACCAGGACATATTTTAAATTATGACAGCGATCCATGTGAATGAAGTCTAACTGAATCACTTCAAAGGGACAGGAAGGAGGAGCGAAATGACCAGCTGGAGTTGGAGTTCCCTTGCCAGGATTATGCATCAGGCATACCATACAATTTTTCACCACTCTCTCTGCACACTTACTGATTCCATCATTCTTCCAGACTGGAGCCAACATCTTACAGATCCCTTTAGAACTTATATGCGCTACTCCATGCGCCATTGTCACCACTGCAAGCACATACGCATCAGGCAACATCCAACGCTGCTGTTCTGTCAAATCAATCCAACACCCATTCGAATCTAACTTGCCCGTACTCTCTCTCCATACACGTTTCTCTTCCTCAGTTGCTTCCTTCTGAATTTCTTTCACACTTTCCATAGTATCCTCACACATTCCAGATTCAGCAATCCATCTTGCAGACGTTGCAACATACATTCTGCTCATCATGTCTCTAGCTGTCTGTTTAGCGGTCTCATCAGCAAAAGCATTCCCGCGACCAACATCATCCGTGATTGCTTTATGAGCACTGCACTTAACAATCGCAACTTCAGTCGGCAAGGTTAGAGATTCCAACAAGTCGCTAACTAGCTGACCATGTTGAATCTTCGTCCCATGGGACGTAATGAAACCTCTTTCTCTCCACAAACGGCCAAAACTATGGGCCACGCCAAATGCGTACTGACTATCTGTAAAGACATTCACTCTCTTTCCCTTAGCTAAAACACACGCTCTGGTTAAGGCTATTAATTCTGCAGCTTGGGCAGAATTTTGACTCACTCTTGCAGTCTCCACAATCGTTTTCAAAGTCGTTACTGCGTAAGCAGCAGTCACATCACCATTCTCCAATTTAAAACATGATCCGTCCACATACAGTGTACCATCCGGATCTGATAATGGAGTATCCCTCAAGTCAATGCGCCCTTTTGTCTCTTCCTCCGTTTTAAAACAACAATCATGTGGCTCGGAATCACTCGACTCTTGATTAGCCGGCAACAGTGTTGCTGGATTCAATACATTACATCTTTTAATCTGAATATGACTCGCTAGTAATGTCAGCTCGTAACCAGATAGTCTCGCACTAGTAAGGTGTTGTGTCTTGGTTCGGTTCATGAGTGTGTCCACTGCATGAGGAACCATGACCACTAGCATATTGTTCATCACTAAACCAGCAGATTGTCGAATGGAAGCTGCAGCTGCCGCTGTAGCTCTCAAACAACTAGGCAATGCTCTAGCTACCGGATCCAATGTTGATGAGAAATACGCACAGGGGCGTTGTTTATCACCAAATTTCTGTGTCAGAACACTCAACGCGCAACCTTCTCTCTCGTGAACATAGAGCGTGAATGGCTTACTGTAATCGGGTGTACCCAATACAGGGGCTGAACACAATGCTTTTCGTAACTCAGAAAAACTCTCTTGACATTCATCAGACCATGGCACCGGACTCGGAACATTTTTCCCAGTCAAAGCTACCAATGGTTTTGCTAGAAGAGAAAAATTTGGGATCCACTGCCTACAGTAAGAGGTAATACCTAGAAAGGCACGTACTTCTCTCTGTGTGCGTGGAACACTCATTTGTGTAATTGCTTTTATTCTCTCTGGGGTCAACTTCCTTCCCTCCTTTGACAAGAGATGACCTAGGTAGGTCACTTCTTGGCAGCAGTATTGCATCTTAGAAGGTGACACCTTGTGATTCAAACTAGACAAGTGATGTAATAACGAAACTGTAGCTGCTTTGCAAGTTTCCTTGTCATCGGCAGCCACTAGAAGATCGTCTACATATTGTACTAGGGCAGAACCTGGAGGAAGGACAAAGGAATCTAACTGGCTTTTTAATGCTTGACTATAAATAGATGGGCTCTCACAGTAGCCCTGTGGAGCGCGTTTAAATCTGAAACTGCGACCTCCTAGACAGAAGCCAAAAATATCTCTGCTTTCCTCGGCTATCGGAATGCTGAAAAAGGCATTCTTCAAGTCGATGACTGAGAACCAAGTGGCTGTAGCAGGAATCAATGTTAACAAGGCAGTAATGTCGGGAACCACAGGAAACTGTGGAACCACAATCTTATTAACTTCTCTGAGGTCGATGACAAACCTGTACACTGGAGGCTTTGTGGGATCAGTTCTTTTCAAAATCGGTAATACAGGACTATTACAAACATTTCCTCTGGTTTCTTCGACCACACCTTTCTTAATCAAGTCTTGCACAATCAGTAAAAGTGCACGCTCACCTTCACTAGATATTTTGTATTGAGGAATTCTTGGAAACTTTACATTTGCTTTCAAAGTTACTACATACGGTGGTATTTCTAAAAGGCCTACATCATTAGGACCAGTCGCCCAAAGAGAATCAGGGAGTGAACGCAGCTCTGGTGGAAGTGCATCCATTGACAAGTACATCGGAGAGGTGATTCTTTTACCCAATGTAAGCTGTACCCCTTCCGGAGAACAGTACAATGTCGCATATAGTCGTTTTAACAAGTCTAAACCAAGCAGGTTTTCATTACAACCCGTCGTCAGAATCAGTGGTGCTTTCAATTGACACGGTCCAACAGAAATAGACAAAGGACCAGATATAGGGTTGTAAACAGGGGCGCCTGAAAAACCTACAGAAACATTTGTTGAGCCAGACAAAGGTGCGCCAGGGAGTTTCGCATGAATGATAGAACTTTTTGCGGCACCAGTATCCAACAGAAACGGTTCGACTACACCTGATGTTGCTACTGCGACATAAGGCCCACTCTGATCTACTGGAACTGATACTACTCCCTCTCTCTGCCCATGGCTGTCCTAGTACCCATTTTGCTGAAATCCCTCATCCACTTCACAATAGTCTTCAACAAGATATTGCTGAGATCTATTTTGCTGGACTGGCTGTCCATTTCTTTGATCAAAGTGATTGGAAGGACGATCATTCGTCTGTGTAGGCATAGCACCTCGCCCTCGACCTCTAGAATTCTGTACAAAACCACCACGACCTCTCTGAGCTGCTGCTGCGTTGTCTTGCGCTAAGATCGGACATTCATTCTTGTAGTGACCCTCTTTCTTACAATACGCACACTGGTTCCACTGATATTGAGGCCTCGTTGAACTATAATCTGTCCTCTGATAGGAACCCTGTTGCATATTAGTCTGATTCGTGCGAGGCGGATACGCCTGCTGCAACAGAACTTTAGTCTTTAAATCTTTCGTTTTCTTGTCTGATTTCTCTTTTTCCTCTTTATCCCTATTTTCGTAATATTGTGCAGTTGCAAGTATTTGCGCAGTTGTAGAAACAGCCCACGCACTCTCTGAATCCTTCAATTTATTGCATAATTCAGGTAACAAATTATGCACGAATTTATCGACAAACAGTCTCTGTCCTCCTTCAGTGCTCATATCCTGACCACTATGATCTACGAAAGTCTCTTCGAACCTCGTGAAAAAGTCGGAGACACTTTCGTCTCTCTTCTGCTTGCATGCGGATAACTTGTCCCAATTAACACGCAATGCGGGCATCAGAGTCTTCATTAAGTCAATTATCCTACCCGGAAGATTAGCAATTAGGGGTTCAGGTTTGGCACCACCCGTTTGCTGACCATCCGCTGCAGTGATAGCTGCCCAATCACCACCTAAGGCAACTTGATGATCTTCCCTACGAATTTTAGCCCAGACTGGTTGCGGAACTACATTCCCAAATAACATATCAATGTCTGCTAAGTTCATTATACAAGCCTCAACTGTCTGTGTTAGTTCCTTGTAATATCCAGCAGGATTCTTACGCCGATCTGGTAAGGCCTGTTTCACTGCTAGCACTTCAGCTCGCTTCCACGGAATGTGTATCCACACTCTCTGGAATTGCGCTGGAGCGGCCGCAATACCAGCAACAGCATCAGCTTGCACAGCATCGCGCCAAATCGGAGGAACCTCCCTCATTGGATATTGGCGACTCAGCTTCGTCTTACCTTTCTCTAAATCTCTCGGTGAACGAAGAGATGGGTCATTCCTAAAACTTAAGATCAGTTCCATCGCTTCCTCTATATTTTCACCCACTATCATACCAGCAGCAAACTCTTTCTGAACCTTAATTAAGTCTTCTAAATTCGATTCAATATCATCTTCTTCCATCTCCTCACGTAACAACGAGCACATCTCATCAAAGACGTACCGTTGCGTTGGTTCCTTCCACTGCATAAATGTTTCTAGTACATCTCTCGTACTATATCTCCTACTCTTCGAAATCCATCTGAGAGCCGTGGAATCTAAAATTCCCCGTTCCTCAATGCTTGGATGCTGACTACGTCTCTGAACAGAGTCAGAAGTAGGAGTCTTAATTAAAGTTTTATAGAAAGGAGACAGCATGTTAGACACAGAATCAGTGATTCTTCGACGTACAGAAAGTGGAGTCAACACACTCGCAGACGTAGAAAACACAGTGGAAGTAGGAACAGATAGCGAGGCAGTAGGAGAATCGAGAAAAATAGTTTGTGAAGTAGTAGGTGTAAGCGAGACAGATACAGGTATAGAAGCCGGCAATCCAGGAGGAGGAGGAGGAGCCGTAGGAACAGTCACATTATTTACAGGAGGTACAGGAACTTGATTCTGAGGGGCAGGAGCAGGAATACCAGGTTGTCCAGCAACCGGCAATTGGACATTTGGTACAAGTGGAGCCGTAGCACCTTGTGCATACGGTGGAGGTGACCGTAACAGATAAGACAACAGAGGATCGTTTTCCGAATCCTCTAGTATCTTAGCCGTTTTCGATGGCAAGACAGGGTAGCACTTGTCGATCGCTAAATTATGCTTTCTAATGGCCACCTCTATAGCCTTCTCGCACTCGCTATCTTGCAGCTGTTTAGTTGCTTGCTCTAGAGTCAACTCTTCTTTCTCTTTCTGTTCTTTCTTAAATTTCTTCATTTCTCTCTGTTTGGATTCTTTTCGCCAGTAACGGAAAGAATCAAACATTGCCGGCCGGGCTTTCTTCCTAAACAATTTCGCTTCTAAATTATCAAGAATCTCGGGTTCAAAACTACCATGCAGTGGCCAACTAAGGACACCGTCTTTCTTGGTGTAGCGGACCCACACCTCATTATAGGATATAGGACCCACACCATGTTTACAATATAAGTCATATAGGGGAGTCCCAATCGGAGGAACCAGACATGAGTCCTCCAACCGTGAGTCACTGTTGCAACCGAAGCACGACAACATACAATTTCTCCGACTTACCATTTTCAGTCCGGAACACAAAACAAACAAAACACAAAACAAATATGTGCACTTGAACCAAGAACTTTTAAGGCCTACCAAAACCAAACTAATGTATCGATACCCAAACTGAACCAAATAGATTATCGTGACCAGAACAACCAATGATAATCCTACGAAACCAAACCAAACTAAGAACCAAAAAAGGATTATAACAACCCTTACGAAGTAACCAACTAGCAACCACTAAATACTTAACTGAGGCACTGAAGACGTCACCAAGGAGAAACCCGTCACGTTTCGCTGTACTAAGGGCTGCACCTCGGGTCCAAGACAGGGCGACGGTCAAGGCAACGGCCCACTGCAGCCGTCCTGAACGGGAACCCTCGTGGAAGAGAACTTCGGGCCACTTTTGCGATATGCCGGGATCGATGAAGTGGGGCGCCTCCCTTAGGAATCTTCACACGAAGCTTCTCGAACTCTTCAGGCTTTTGGACCGGTACCGAATGACGTCGCCCCACGTTGGCCGCCAATTGGAGTTCTGGACTTTTTGGTTCCGTCCAGAGGTGTCAGGGAACAACACCCAAAGACCCCGGAGTTCCACCTGCCTTGGTGCGCAAATGAACAGAAACACGGGCTTCTCGATGGTGGCGTCAAAGACCAAAGGTTTATTACTGCAGGGACACAGAAGTCACAGAAACTACGCATGGGCAGTGTCTAGGAGCCTGTTCAAATTGTACAAAGAGGGTTGCTCCTTATATACTGATTTTTGGCCTTCAGGCGAATTCTTCACATGTTAGTACTTTCCCAAAAACCTTTGTGTCACAAATAATAAATATTTGGTGTACACAGGAACCGTTGATAAAATCTGATACAAAACATCTATGGAGAGGGGTTCCCACTAGTTCATCACAATCCCTTGTCAATATTGCATTCAAGAGCCGGACCGCCTCATCGTAAATTTCGTTACCTCCCCCTAATAAAGGCCCAGAAGGAAAGGAGCAGAGCCAGGTGCAGAAGATAGGAAAGCGGGATAAGAGATGTTTGTGGGTTGTAAATGGGCAAGGCTACCGGCTTCGGCCGCCTAATCATGATCGGGACAATGGACACGAGAACCAGTTCAGGTGGGCTGGCCTCGGGCAGAGGAGGCAGCCTTTGTCGAGTCATGTAGCTACAGCGTGATCTGTTTTAAGGTGCACGTGTCATGAAAGAGGTGAATCTCCGGCTAAGGCTACGTGTCCTTAATCGAAATGAAGTGGTCAGAGGTTATTGCATATGTGAGGGCAAGAAACACAAAATGGCGGCCATGATCTAAGATGGATGCCGTGGGTAGATCAGAAATGTGTTCATAACAGGAGTGCTCTTGCTCGTAGTATAGCGAAAACACCAGGATATGCTAAATGGATCATTTGCGGTTCGCTGATACTAATATTATGTATTTCCGACAATATTGAAAACACGGGTTCAAATCGTCACGGAACCTCACTATGAGGGCACTATATATATCCCTTATATAGGCAGTTTGATCTCCTTAGTAGTAGTCTGGTTGTTCTCCCCTACTTTGCTTGCCTATTATTCGCTACCAGGGGTCCCCCTTCTTAGTGGTTAGTTCTTTTCATTATTACACCTCTTTTTCACTTATCTAGTCAGATTGCAACTATTGACCAGAGGAATTACCCTCATCACATAACATGATCACTCTCTCCACAGCGATTAATATATATCACTATTACTAAGTTATAGTGTGCAGCTTCTATCATCATTTAATCAAGTACATGATTCACTCCCTGACCTGGGTATTATACATGGCAAACTGGACAGTCATTGCTAAATTTCCCATTGAAACTGTGAAGCAAGAGATCATAAAGACGATTATCAATAGCCTGCCCACGTTTACATGGCCATTGGAAGTAATATGTTCTCTGGCCTGTGCCAAATGCCTCATGCTCTAGTTTAATGTTATCATCATAAATGGCCCAGTCTAATGATTTTCCTTTAAAGTCCCCAGTGAGCATCCAAACTTTTTCCCAAAGCAGCTGCTGTAAATTTGTACTATCAACCAGGAAAACCTTCTGTAGAGAAGATACTGGGGTACATATCGGACGAAAATATACATTATTAAAGATCATTAGGATAATCTGGATGATATTCTGCCTAATCCTACATTGCACTACTACCAGAAATTTGTTTTTAATACTACTCGTATTTCCAAAATTCCAAGCAGCAACAAGCAAGGTATAAGGAGTACTCACTTAAATCCCCCTTCTTGGGCCCTCATTACGAGTTGCATGGTACTGGGGTGGGTTTTCCAAAGTAAATTTACCATCACTGGTTGGTAAACCTGTACCAGTACAGTTTAGTTACACGTTTAACCTCATAGAATGGGGAATGAATGCATGAATTTGTTTTTTCAGCTGGTGATGGCGTTTTGCTGCTGCTGCAGTCAAAACCTTTTGTGGGTTTACTCTGTGGAATTAGCACAGAGTAAAATAAGGTCTCGTTCCAACACCCAGAAAAAAAATCCAGGTGTGAAAAAACTTCCCACTTGGAATCAGGTGGGGTGGAATTTCTTTAGGAAATTCCTTTCTGTCTGACTTGTAAGGTTTGACAAATCGCTACCCCCTCTGATAACCAGTGAATGCAAAAATTGTTGGACATCAGGGGCAAGATTCACAAAGATAAATGTACTCGTTTCTGTAAGTTTAGACTTCATCAGTTAACTGCAGATTTCTTTCTCCCGACTGCGGATTCCCTGCACTGGTAAACTTACTATTTAAATGTAGTTTTGTCAATACTGAAAAAGCGTAACCCTATACAAACGTGAAAGTTTGAATTTGTGAATCATGTTTCTTGCACACAATAAAATAAAGCAAATAAATACTGACTGACTGCATTAGCTGATAGAGGCTTCGCCGAACCTAAATATTCCACGATAAAATACATCAGTTCAGTGTTTACTTTGTAGAAGAATAAATGCCAGGTCCCCGAATTTTTAAATGACCCCTACAGCTTCCGCTGCTGAATTTCAGAGGTAGTGCATGCAAACGCTGTCTAGTCTTTATCCCACATCATGCATCTTTCATCCGCCATCACGGTCTCCCTGCCTCTTTGTACCAATCGTGCAGGTTCCTTTTCATACCAATCTAATGATTTAAAATAGGTCCTCCTGGCGACCAAAAATGAGTGCTGACGGTGTGCTTCACCGACAACTACGAGTTTGAATTCTTCACTGTACCGTTGTAAGTTACTATTTGACTTAAAATGCATACATTTACCCAGAAGACTTGTGAGATCAGCAACATAAGAAATATAATTTAAAGCTGTGTTTCAGTCTGTTCATCTAGGACCCAACTGCAGGGCTCCATAAAATATGAATCACACTGTCTACCCAGCTATGCCCATTAAGGTGCAGTTGGCAAAGTCCTAAGCAAACATTTGACAACGCAAAATACTACTTTTTAGATGCATTTATTAACCCTTGAAACTGGTTGATAAAGTAATAAATGACTTTCAACAGTCATTTTTCAGAAAAGCTATTTAAATACGCATTTGCCATTTCCCGAAAGCTTACTGAATGGATTTCAAGTCTTAAACTGTTAATTATTTGGCTTATTTTATATACAATTTTATTAAACATAGCCAAATAATTTTTGATTGCTTTTCAGCTGCACAGTAGAACAAAGCATTGCATATAAATCACGTTAAGCATTATTAATATATGAATTGTTTTTTTATTTGTGACATGCATACTTAGAACAAAGACACAACAGCTCAAATATGTGCATTTATAATGTGCGAGAAATTGGGTTATTGGTTGACTGAGCAATGAGGTCTGGTCAAGCAACAGCCACGGGGTGCACCACAAACAAATCACTAAATTAACCAGTGCTAAACACTGGGTAGCTTGGCAAACAAAAGAATCCATGCTTAACTTAGAGACAATGTGTGAAGTATTTATGCAGTACACAAATAGTAACAAAGTGACAACACAACACATGAAAACTCCCACACAAAATTCAATGCAGAGCTTGATAAAAACCCTCTTTTAAAACTTTTCTGGAAGTCAGAGCTCCTTCAATGAGGCAATACAGAAAGCTAAGGCCAACTTGTGATTCGATGACAATGGCTGCTGCATTGACTGCGACCCTGGTCCCTATCGGTCCTCCAGACAGACAGTTGGAAACAATTTCCTAGTCCACTTCTTGCCATTTGTGGACAGGAGGGTTACAGTCTAACACCATACAAGGCTCCAGGACCTGAGGGAAACCACTTGGGGGTTAGAACTCCAACACAAGGCAGCAGCAGGATCCACGGCAGGTCCAATTGGTACTGGTCAGAGATGCATTTGCAGGGTAAGGGCCTGTAAAAGCTTGTTTTGTCGCTGTAGCTCAAACAGGAGGTCAGCCAACTTACCTTTGGAGGTAATTCTAGAGTACTGGGCTCAAGTCAAGCAGGTCCAGTCTTCCGTTGGGTTCCGGAGACAGCAGGCCAATCCTTCTTCTGTTTCTCAAAGGTCCAGGAGTGTTCTGAGAAGAGATCTGTGGGGTTCACTTTTATATCCAGTGCCCACCTGTCTTTTACGGACAAGCCCCTATATACCCCATAATTCATTATTTATTTATTTTAGTGTTTTATAGAGCGCAAACTAGACCCGTAAGGGTATCAGAGCGCTTTACAGGATTGACAAGTGGTATACAAAAGATTTAGGAGGAGTGGATACATTAGGGATAAAATAGATTGATACATTTTACAAGAAACAAGTGGTCTCAGATCTCAGGGTGTATACATTTGGGATGAAAACAGGTAGATACATTTTACAAGAAACAAGTGGTCTCAGATCCCAGGGTGGGATGCCCAGAGGTGCCGGGTGGATATCATACGGAAAAACCATGGTGAGGCCGTAATTGGAGGTAGAACAAAGTCGCTGAGGTGACTGTAATGCAAGTTAGGAGATGAATTTGGCCATTAGGAAGGTTTTGGCCTCCTTTTAGAAGCGTGCCAGAGACGGAATTCTTCTAATGGCGGGAGTGAGTTCCAAAATAGTGGTGTGGCCCCAGAGAAGGCCCGATTGAACCTTTTTTTTTGCAAGCGTGCTGGTTGGAGCAAGAGGTCTCTGGCGGATATAAAGCCTTGTGAGTGATGCAAGCCAGCTTAAGTTGGGTTCTGTCCTCGAGTGGGAACCAATTCCGAACTTTAAAATGTGAAGGTGATGAGGTCGATTTCTTTGAACCTGTTAGGAGTCTGGCGGCAGCATTGAGGCAGGCTTTTAATGGAGCCAAGGAGATCTTTGGTTGACCTTCTAGGGTATAGCATCCATATTCCAGTCTGGAGATGACTAGTGCCTGGATTGCCATTTTTAGCTCAGGTGAAATCTGGCTGTTATGGCCATTGAGTTGATGTGGCCATGCCTATTCAAGCTGCAGTCTAAGGTTATTCCAAGGGATTTAGCAGAGTCCACTATGGTTGGTGAGCAGTTTAACACTGTGACCGATTTGATCCATTCCTGAATGTCAGGGTTGGTTTTGGATGGGGAGATTAAAAGAAATTCATTTTTTTTGCGTTAAGTTTGAGCTGGTTAGAGGTGAGCCAGTGGACAGGCAGCTTCAAGGCCTCATTTAGGGAAAGAATGTCCCCCGGAGAAGAGATTTTGATGTAGATCTGGGTGTTGTTGGCATACATGTGGTAGGAGATATTGGTGGTGCGAAACACTTCTGCGAGCGGTTCAAGGTAAATGTTGAAGAGGGTAGGGGACAGGATTGATCCTTGGGGGACTCCAACCGGGGTCAGAGAGGGAGCGGACAAGGTACCGTTGATTAGGAATTTCTGTGAGCGGTTCTGGAGGAATGACCTAAACGATTCAAGAACGGGCCATCCAGTCCCTTCGTGATTTTGAGGCGTTCAAGTAGTTTTTTGTCAGCCGAGGATAGATCTAGGAGGATTAGGAGACAGGTTTTGCCTTGGTCAAGGGCTTGGAGGGCATCATCCACAATGTGGAGGAGGGTGGTTTCAGTACTGTGCCCAGGTCTGAACCCGGATTGGAAGTTGTCTTGTAGATGGAAGTTGGTGATGTGTTCACTCAGCTGCTGTTGCACACATTTCTCCAGAATTTTAGCTAGGAGTGGGATATTAGATATAGGTCTGTAGTTGTCAGGGGAAGCAGGATCCAGTGTAGATTTTTTTAAGATTACTTGCCCGGCTTGCAAAGAGTCAGGTATCGATCCCTGTAGGAGGGACGCATTGATTATTGCAGTCCAACTAGGAAGGATAGCCTGAGAGGGAGCGGCTAAGCAGTTAGAGGGGAGAGGGACATTAAAGTGGTTGTTCGGGTTTAAGGAGGATAGAATTTTCGATACGGAATGGTCATCATAAAATTTAAAGTTGGACCAGTGCGCTTGGTTTTTGGGTGATATCTGGGGGGCAGTATGGAGAGATGAGGCAGAGCCGGAGGGGTTTGGGATTAAGTGCCGGATCTAAGATTGTTTGCTAGGGCAGTAATTGTGTCAGAGAAGAAGGAGGAAAATTCCTCACATGATATTAGACATTTGGGTGTTTCTTTAGATGTTTTTGCCAGTTTGTTGGATTGGTTTTTGACCATTTTGAATAGCTTGCAAAGTCTGCTCTTGGCATTCTCCAGTTCTGTTCTGAAGAATTCTTTTTTTGAGTTGAGGACTTTCCTTTTATAGGCATTTCTGGCCTGGCGGAGAAGTTTTAGATGGGTTGCTGACGGGTGCTGTTTCCAGTTTTGCTCTGTCTGCTGGAGAGATCTCCTGTCATTTTTGAGGGATCCGTTGAACCAGGGGTTCCTGTCTTTGATTTGGGTTCTTTTTAGTTTTAGTGGAGCAAGATCATCAAGAATTTTGGATAAAGTCATTGAGTAATGTTCAGTGAGGGTGTTGACCGTAGTGATATGAGGGGGAAGATCAGTCTCGCCGCAAGCAGCCAGTTTCCCGTGATCAAGGTTCTTGGTGTATCTAACCTAACGTTTGGGAATCACGGGTTGTGCCCTTATCCTGTGGGTGGCAGGCAGAAGGAAGGTGATAGCGTGGTGGTCAGACCACTTGCATGGGTCTATAGAGATAAGCTTGACTGCTGATTCCTTGGCGATGATCCAGTCCAGAGTGGCACCTTTCAAGTGAGTTGGGAGTGTGCAGGCTTGGGTAAGGGCTAGGTCGACCAGGAAGTCTCTAAAGCCGTTGACCTGAGGGTTCTTGGGGTCATTCCAGTGCAGGTTGTAGTCGCCAAGGAAAATGTTTTTAGAGTTAAGGGAAACCTTGGCTGTGATGATGTCCATGAGGTGGTCAGTGAAGGTGTCCTACATGCCTGGTTGGTGGTAAAAGAAGTGCAGTCTGCACAGTTGAGTGGTGTTGCTGCATATGGAAAGTGCAAGGTATTTACAGGAGTCAGTGGGATCTGCCACAAGTTCAGTAACGAGGAGGTTAGAGCGGTAGATGTAGGCAATGCCTCCCCCTTTTTTTTTAGACTGCCTGTCCAGCCTTACAATGTTATAGTTGGGAGGGACAAGAGGTCTAGGCAGGGCGATGAGGATTCTTTGAGACAGGATTTGGTCAGGATCGCTAAGTCAGATTTTAGGCTTGGGATGAGATCGGCAACATCAGCGGAATGCTTTACTGCTGTGCGGCAGTTAATTAGGAGGCCAGATAGTGGGAGGTCGGTGTGAGTGTTGTGAGTAGGGGCAAAGATGGGTACTAGCGCTAGGTTGCTAACAATGACTCCTCTGTTGCGGAGGGTAGCTGACCTGTTGAGGTTGATTGCAACAGTGTGGATAGCGTGTTCATCACTCAAGTCTAAAGGGCATGGGGTTGCTAGGGCACATCTGTAGCAAATGAGGAGGTCTAGAACTTCTTCCTCCATGAGGTCTAGTGGACTAGGAGTTACAGGGGCAGATTTGTAGGTAGGTAGGAAGGCCAGAATTTCCTCCACCAAGAGGAGGCAAGGCTGTGTGCAAAGGTGCAGGTGTCTCAGGGATAGCTGTAGCAGGTGAAAGAGGGTCTTGGTGGAAGGGAGGGGAACAGAGTTCTGCGGGAGGTTGAAATTCGAGAAGGAGATAAACCGTAAACCAGTTATGGTGAGTTATTTGATTCCCAATGGGGATTGGTTCAAGCCTTACTAGAGAATGAAAGGCGGAGACAAGCCTAGGTGTGAGCTATATCTGCCAGTGACAAGGTAGGCTTCCTTTGAAGCTCAGGAACTGTGCTGGGTACAGACCCTGAGCCATCCTGTCAATGGAGAAGTCACACTGCCCACACCCAGAGCTCTTTTTTCATTGTCTGCGAGCAATACACATCTCACCAGAAGGGAGTCATCAAGGGTAAGGTGACAGCTTACAACTTACAGGAAAGGATGTGGCTAATGGCTAGAGCAGTCGGCCTTGAAGCTGAGAAACCAGGCTTGAGTCTCAGCAGGGGTGCTCTACATTCTGTGATTCTGGGCAAATTACGTAATTTTCCCTTGCCTAACAAAACAAATGTATCCATCTGTAATCGGAGTGGTGCTCATTTAAAGTCCTCTGATACCTTCAGGTCGAGTTTGAGCTATACATATAAAAAAAGGCATTTGGTTTAGGCAGAAAAATGTCAACTTTCTAAAAGTGTATTTTTCAAAATTGTGATAATAAATGCGACTTCAATATTAAATTGGATTTTAAATTAGTATTAAAATGAGTCCTTAAACCATTTTTCTAACCATTCCCAAACTGAATTTTGCACTGATTAAAGGTAAAAGTCTAAACTTGTGTAAACCTGTGGGAGAGCCAGCTTTGCCACAGTGAAAAATGGCTATGGAGGTTTTTCACTGGCAAGTAAAACATTAACTATACATGTCCTTCTTTTCAAAAAACATGCACCCTACCCTTTAGGCTTTTAAGGCCTACCTTAGGAGTGTTTTATAGTAATTAAAAAGGAAGATATAGTCCTGTCAAGAAGTGTATTTGCCACGTGAAAATGGCAATTTAAAGCTACATCCAGGTTGCAGTGATGGCCCTGGAAACCTGTTTTGCAATGTTACTGTAACTGAAGATGTACAGGTGGCATCATATACTATGGAATTATGAGCAAATTACATATGCCAATCAAAGGTATTCCATTGAGGGGAGAAGAATCAGTTTATCACTAGTTATTGAAGTGTAAAGTGCTCACAGCCAACAAAAATAGTTTTATAAAAGGCAAAAAAATCCCAGGTGACAATACAGGACCCTACAGGAATGGAAAATGTTCAACATCGTACCAGGTATTATTCTTAACTAATTTATTCAACTTTTTCCTGCCCCCATACCTCTCTTTGGGTCACCATGGGTCCTTGATGGACACCACCAACAATTTAATTGATATCTTCAATCCTGCTCTCTTCTCTCTGCCTCCCATAGGGTCCCTGTGAGCCCTGTGGAGACACCAGCTATTATTAAATTAATTTATTAGCTTTTGCCTGACTCCAGTAAAGGTCTCTTAGGCAAATGCGGGACATTGATTTAGCTTCTCCTGTCTAATGTCTAACACAAAATAAAATTAGGTTATGCATGGGTGTATTATTGTTAAGTATTTGTGATGATTGATTATGACTTGAATTACATTGACTAAATTGACCAAGTCTCAGTGACTTACTGCTTTATGTTTATTGACTGCGCGTACACAAGATGTCACATCATGCATGAAACTGAGATGGAAAGTCTGTGAATTAGCAGACAGCTACACCAGAGACCTCTGCTAACTGCTTCTGCTAGTGCTAAGTGCTAACCCATGCAAAAAGCTAAGAAGGTGGCTCCAAAGAAGGAGGTACCTGCAGAGAAGTGGTCAGTGAGGAGAAGAAGTCTGCTGCCTGTCCCGCCATTGGTATACATTTTCAATATTTGTATTTTTAGTGTTACATAATTATAATGATTTCTGGCCTTTGCGAACTTTAGCACTGTGGCGCAGTGTAAAGTGCGTGCGCTCTCTGAGTGCTTGTGTGAGATTGGCCTGCCCTCCCTTGAGAATGCATGGGGAATGTGTGTGTCCATGGTAATTCCTGATGCGTGGGGAGTACAAGTGCGAGTTTGGTATGTGCGGACTTGTGTGATTAAATGTTGTGCGGTGATGTGTGCTGCGTTATTGTGTCTAGTGTGAAAGTGCCACTTCTAGAAGTTGGCCTGTCTGTGCAGTGAATGTGCTGGCTTGTGATTAGCTGGGGCTGGCTGGTGTGCCAGGCTCCTGGAGTCAAGATGGTTCTGCCCCGGTGGTGAATGAGAGACCTGCATGTTGATGGCTGGGGAGGAGTGCACCTGGGACCTGAATAGGGCTGGGCTTTTCCTCCACAATGCTGGCTCCACCCCCTGTGATGTGTCTGATGTCCCTAAGTGGATTATTGTTTCTAAGTTTGTTCTAAATGTAATTTCTTGGGAAATGTGTTTCTTGTGCACTGTGAGTTAGGTGTCCCTAGCTCGGGAGGGTAGATCATCCCCTAAGTGCAGTGCAAGTTTTCTGGATTCCCCAGGAAGGGTGGGATCCAGTGGTGGCAGTATAAGTGTGTCCAGTGCATGTGTTCCCCGTCCCGTTCCCGGAGTAATGGTACCTGTGTCATGTGTGGTCAGGTTGAGAAATCAGGGGTTGTAGAAACTGCCTTACCGGTCTGGGGGGGGATGTGTGTGGATGAATGGTGTGTTGCACTGGACAAGTGGTGTGAGTTCTCTGAAATAAGGAGCTTGCTGAATAAATGGATGTGTGTTGGATTTCAGGGGTGGGCCTGAAGCTCAAGGGAGTTTCCCTTGCCGGTGTGCCATTGTGTTATTTGTTGGGGAGTGACCCTAAGGAAAGTTCTGGTCTTCCAGCCCGGTGGTGGAAGTGGCTCAGAGGAGCACAAGCCTGGTCTTCGTAGTCTGGGTGGTTTTTTGGGAACACCAGGTGAGGGAGCCTAGCATGTCTGTATGGAGCGTCCTTTGAGGGGGATCTCCCAGTGTCTGAAGGACGTAGATTGTCTGTAAGCAGAGCTTCATTAGTCCTGGTGTCTGACAGTACCGCTCCAGTTGGGAGGGTGCAAAAGTCTAGATGGAGGGGTGCGAGGGGGATAGGCTCCCCGGTGGAAGAACCAGTGGATCAGGGGCCAGCCAGAAGGGTTGTGTCGCCAGGGAGTGACCATGGTGATGCCACTTCTGTCCTGGATAACAGGCAGACTTGTGACACGACACATTAGCTATGTGTCACCCTCAAGAAAGTCCTGGTGCGCCAGGCATCTGACCAAAGGGTACGTCCCTCAGTTGGGGAGCCAGTAGCCGGTGTTTCCGGATCTGGATGTAAGGACAACTGTAAGCAGTGTCCTGAAGTTACAAGAAGAAACTTCTGCCTGAAGAGAAGGAACCGGTTAAGCTGTATGGAGGAGTACTGTCCCTGACCTGGGAGATTGGCCTGCAGTGGTTGCCTTGCTGCTGAAGGAGAGGAGAAAGTCTTAGATTTTTGTTTTCAAATTGTAGAAGTCCTGGTGTGCCAGGCATCTAACCAAAGGGTAGCATCCCTAGGTTGGGGAGCCAGGTTCAGGTGTTTGCCTGTCCTGAATGGCAGGGCGACTGTAGCCAGTGTCCTGGCCGGTTTGTCTTCTAGGGGTACCCCTGTGAACACAGGTGAGGCTCATCTTAAGTGAAGAGACACTGAGTTTCCCAGAAGGGGTGGTACAGTACTAGCAGGGATTTTTAAGGTTCTTGGCTGAGTGTTGTGGTACTACCCTGAGAGCAGGTGGGGTCTACCTTAAGTGGAGGGACCCTGTTCTACAGTGGGAGGGTGCAGAACTCTGGAAGGGGGTCAGAGGGAGTTCGACCCCTGTGCATCCGGTGAATTTGGATCCCAGGTGGTAGACCAGTGGAGGGAGAGAAGTCCTGAACTGGTGGTTGAGTTGTGTTATGGAGGGTGCTTCTCCTGGGAGAGTGTGCAACCCTAGAAGTAGAGGTAGGGTGGGGCATTCTTGTCTGTGACCTCTGGTCAGCCTGAAGGTGCAGACCCTAGGCTGAAGGATCAGTGGTAGTTTGGAACTACACTGAGAAAGGGAGTGGAGAATGGCTATTATATGACAGGGGTTACCACCCCCAACTATCTGGATGGCCTAGGGCCTGGTGCTAGCCGGGGATAACTAAGGAGTACCAATGGGGCAGCCTAGTTGGGCCTGAATTTTTTTTAAGTGTGCTTGTTTATGGATCAATGTGGCGTAGAACTGGAGGGTATCCCTACAGTGCGGGCCCGCATCTGTGTTCTATCGCCCAAAGCAGGGAAGTCCATCACAGTGGTGATTGGTCTGCCCTGCGTTTTGGCTGGAAGGGGGTTGTGTTGGACTTGGCCCTTCTGGCAGGTTCACCCCTGAACCTTTTGCCTTTTAGTGTTACATAATTATAATGATTTCTGGTCTTTGCGCACTTTAGCACTGTGGTGCAGTGTAAAGTCCGTGCGCTCTCTGAGTGCGTGTGTGAGATTTGCCTGCCCTCCCATAGGAATGCATGGGGAATGTGTGTGTCCACGGTTCCTGATGCGTGGGGAGTGCAAGTGCGAGTTTGGTATGTGCGCACTCGTGTGATTAAATGCTGCACGATGATGTGTGCGGTGTTATTGTGTCTAGCGTGGAAGTGCCACTTCTAGAAGTTGACCTGTCTGTGCAGTGAATGTGCTGGCTTGTGATTGGCTGGGGCTGGCTGGTGTGCCAGGCTCCTGGAGTCAGGATGGGTCTGCCCCGGTGGTAAATGGGAGATCTGCATGTTGATGGCTGGGGAGGAGTGCACCTGGGACCTGAATAGGGCTGGGTTTTCCCTCCACAATGCTGCCTCCACCCCCTGTGATGTGTCTGATGTCCCTGACCCATCCTGTGAATAGGTAGAGGGGCTGAGCAAAACAAAGTGCTCAGGAACCAGTTGCATCTGGTTCACCCCTTGCCTGCACCTTTGACAACAAAGGGATTTTCTGTATAAAAAGAGGCTGTGACCTACTGTAAAATGTTCTTGTTTCTGACTGGAATCTACCAGGGGTGTTCTGCTGCTAGGCCCAGGGGAAGGCTTGCCAACAGTGAGTCCCACCCCCTTGTGCCGCGCTGCAAGGAGAGCCCGGGTGAAGAGCAAGCGCTGCTGGTGCCGGCCCGTGCGGGGCCCCCAATGCTGAGGGACAGCACTGCAGGCGCCAGCCAGCAGCGGTGAAGAGCGGACAGGGCGCGAGGCACATTGCTGGTGCCTGCACCCACCGCGAACACAGAAGGTGTCCTGCTGCCTGCCCGGAGGATCCCTGCCAAAGAAGAAGCAGCCCGGTGAGTGAACAGGCTGGGGGGGGGCTCTGTAGGGGCGTGTGTTGGCACCAGGGCACTATCCAGTAGGCAGGGGTGCATCTAGGGCGGCCCCGGATGGCAGTGGGCTGCCCCAACGTTAGACCGGTGATTTGTAGGGCCAGAGTGGCCCAGGGGCAGATCCAGGCCCCACCAGTGCCCAGAGCCTGAGGGCTCCAACAATGGGCTTGTGTTGTTTCAGAGTCAGAGGGCTCCACCGTTGGGGGCATTTCTTTCTTGGAGGAGCCAGAGTGCTCCAGAGGGCCCTTGTATTGTTTCAGAGCCTAGAGGGCTCCGAAAGGCGCAAAAATGCATTCCTAGAGCCAGATGGCTCCAAAGTTTTGGCGCAGATGTTTTCTAAAGGGCCAGTGAGGGCCCTGTCACAGTTATGCTGATTCCCAGCTGCCCAGAAAGTAGTGGGCAGCTGCACCGTTTAGGTTTCTTTCTTTTAGGGGCATGTGTTCTTCTGGACTTAGGAGTGAGTCGCACTCCTTCATCCCTACCCTGGCCTTACCCAGCTGCGCAGCACTTAGTGCCAGCTGCAGCTTTTAGGCCCTGCTCTTGTCCCTCAGCTGCCCAGCAAGTAGTGAGCAGCTGCTACGTTTAGGTTCTGGCGCAGTGGCACAACCTGGACATTTGATGTGAGTTATGTGCTAAATGTGATTTCTGCGCTAAATATGATTTACGTGTTATTATGATTCCTGTGCTATTGCTTTTTGGGTGTTAGGAACTGTACTGTGTGTAGTATGTTTTGCGCACCCTTTGTCCTACACCGCTGAATGTGTTTTTATGCATCATGTGTCTTCCCTACACTGCTGAATGTGTTCCTATGCATCATGTGTGAAGCTTCTGGCCTATACCCCTAAATGTATTTTTATGCTTAGGTGGTTGTTTTATGTAGTATGGGTTATACTAGTGTGTTCATGGTTCCCTGCGGGATATTTACCTAAGGTGTTTAGGGTTGCGTAGGTGGTACTTACCTTTTACCAGTGGTTACTGGTTGTGTTCTGCCATGATTATTTGGTGCTACAATTGCTATGTTCTAAGTGCTAGTTCTAAAAGTGTTTATTCCTGACAGTGGTCCATGTGGCCCTGTCCCATGTACATAATCCCTTGTAAATATTGCCTGTGCCAGTTGACACAATGTACATCCTGTGATTATGCTTCTGATGTGTTTTGATAATACAAAGGCTACTTTTATATAACCTTGTGTGGAGTTCCTTTTGTGGGGGGCCTGAGATGTTGTTTCTGGTGGGTGCATGCGCAAATGCTTTACACATCGCCTCTGAGATAAACCTGACTGCTCGTACCAAGCTACCAAGAGGGTGAGCATGGGTTGTCTTTGCGGGTGACTTCCTTGCCCTGACTTAAAATGGTGGTTTCTGCCTGGCTTTGGTGCAAGCCTTAGTCAACCAGAAATACCCATTTGTAACAGTATTGGATTCAGACCTCAACTGAGGTCAACAAATACAATTACATAAAAATAGAACATTATGGGCTAGATGTAGGTAATTCCCATTTACAGACTCTTAAATACCGAATTTTACCGAATCGGTATTTAAGAGTCTGTAAATGGGAAGGGGCAGATTTAGGTAATTCCGAATTTAGGAATACCGAATCTATCAGATTCGGTATTTACCGATTCGGTAAACACCGAATCGGTATTGCCCATTGATTCCTATGGGCCTTGTAGCCCATAGGAATCAATGGGAAATACCGATTTGGTATTTACTGAATCGGTAAATACCGAATCCTGCAAGGGTGCAGGGGGTGTCACTATGACACCCTCTAGCACCCCAAGTACAGGCTTGTGTGACATGTGGCACACATACATGCCCTAAGGGCATGTCTGTGTGTCACATGGCACAGGTGGGCATGCACAGATGTGCATGCACACCTGAATTCAGTATTTTATCACACAATAGGATTGTGTGGTAAAATGCCGACTCTTAAGGGCCTGTGGCACTCTTAGGAGTGTCAGCTACATATGGATTTACCGATTCGGTAAATATACCGATTCGGTATTTTTCCGATTTGGTAAAATTACCGAATCAGTAAAATTACCGATTCGGTAGGCCCTCTACATCTGAAAATCCTAATACCGGTCGAAAACGGCCGAAATCGGCCGTTTCCGACCGGTATTAGGGCTCCTACATCTGGCCCTATATTCTTAAAAGTGATTTTAAAAAACTCTTTATAAGATAAAACAGGTTAAAGTAGTTTGTGGTCCACAAGAAAAACATGCATTAGTTAAAACTATTAAGTTTGTGCACTTTTTTAAAAATAGTTTAAAGAAACTCTTTAAAAACTTAAACAAGTTGTAGCAAACAAATTCATTGGGGGAACTTATACACCGTGATTAGATCTTGAACTAAAATAGTGTTGTGTCTTAAACGGATTGCCTTTATGAATCAACGTCGAGCCTCTACCAAAATTAGATAACGACAAATTAGTAATACGTGAGAGAGATCTTGTGATCCACCATTGCACAAGTCACATTTACCTTGAGAGTTTTCAGGGGTGGCCCATCTGGCGGAATATGCTTTTAAAGAGAGAATTCCTAATCGCAGAAGAAAGATACTGGCCTTACACTGTGCTCTAACTGGAAATGTAGATAGTGTTCAGTGGTTTTTCGAAACTATGATTTCCGCAAATGTTTTATAATGCTTTAATTGGATACAATATTCTTTATCCAATTCATAGCTTATTCTCGGCGTCATATGTTTTAAAAAGAGCTTCAGATGAGCTGGAGACCAGGCCTGCAAAATTGCTACAGTGAATTGTGACACCTCAAGGGCTTTTATGAGGTTCCTACTGAAGGTGTACTGAGACGATTCATCTCTAAAAGTCTCCAATTTTAATAGATATCTTAGTGTGCCAGGAATTGCGTGAAAGAGATTAAAGGCCCACCTGATAATATTGGAGACAGCTCAAGCAAATGTGCTTGTTAGAGAGTGCTCAAGGCATAAAGCTTGAATGGGGACCGATTGGGTTACTTTTAACAGTTTCCGAAGGATGATCCCTTCCTTCACTTTTATCGATTGCAATATTTTAATACGTGTATATTCCAAGGCATAAGATAGTATGGGCGGGATTTTCATGCTGTAAACCTCCAGCAGGGATTCAAAATGGTATTGCCGGTTGAGCAATAAAATCTCTGTAGTGCCCGGACATGGGAGTCTGCCTTTCGCCCAAGATGTTGGAGATGGGTAGCATCTTGTAAATTATATGAAAAGATATGGCCCAATTAGACATATTCATTCACTATTTCAATTGGGTTGCATCCCAGTGACCATGTGAAAGACAAAGATTTCCTTCTTCCACTAAAAGGTAAGATTTTGGTTTTAGATATGTTGGGGTCCAAGACATTTTCTTTTGCATATTGGGTTAGTTCATTCAGGTTTCTTCGCAAGCCAATTGGGGTTCGATCAAATATAACAATATAATCAGCATACATTAAGCAATGGATATCGTGCTGTGATAATTTTGGTGGGGAGTTCTTATTTGGGAAAAGCACCCATGTAGGTCACTTAGATGATCCAAAATGCATGCTGCAAAGTTCTTTCCAGTGACATCTAGGATGGCTATTTGTCTTTAGTTGGATGGATTCAATCTTGAGCCTTGAGAGGGACCACTATGCTCCCCAGCCAACATTTTGGTATTTTCCCAGTCTCTAAACAATATTGAAAGAGTGGGGCTACAAATTTACTCCAGTAAATTGTTTGTAAGACTTTGATTGCAATATTGGTATCATGTCTGGCTAACTTTTATAGAAAGTCAGCATACCTGCTGCATCATCCTCAGGATAGAAATAGACTAGGAGGAGCATAACACCTGAATTATGGACACTACCACCAAAACCATAGCCCTCTTGGCACTGCAGTGACTCCAATCATGGAGAGCAGTGACTCTGACACTGATTTGTTCCAGCAGTAAACCAAATCTTCACAGGAAAGCCAACAACATGACTCACAATCTGTAACACCTGGTCTTTCCAAAGTAGGAGCAAAGTTGAGCTTGCTGCAGATCAGGATGTTGTTTGGAATGCTCTCCCATTGGACACAACATCCTCATGATCACCAGCAGGGAAAAGAAAGAGTACTTCCCCTTCTTCTCCAAGCCCCCTCCCAATGTGCTTGACATGTATTGCAAGTGGACCAGGACCCACCTCGAAAAATGAAGGCAACTAATGGTTCTCAAAAGTCTTAGAAGTCTTAGAGGTGAGGAAGGTGATGATGAGTCAGTGATTGTTGTGTTGAGAGTGGCACAGATGAAGTATAGTTCACCTCTATTCATCCTGCTCTGTGTTATATAGTTTAACAAACACTGCCTGCTTCCATAAGATCTGGAGCTATATCCATCAACAGTTTGTAGATCTGTCAATCTTGTTTCGTAGAAGCTGGACTATGTCTGAAAAAGAAATTCTTTCAATTGAAAATGTTCCCTGCCTTACCTTATTCAGAAATTCCCTGACATGTAAATATTGTTTTTAAGTCCTATCCCCAGACCAAAATCCTGCTGCAAGTCAGCAAACAGGTACATCTGACCTGATTAGAAGAGATCCCCCTATCTACACTGGCCATACTGTTCCCTGTGCTTACAGATCTCATCATGGAATTTTGGTGGGAACAAAAGTGATCGCCACATCGGAGTGTATAAATTGCACTTCTTAACCCTACTCCATACTCTCCAAGCAGCCACCACAATCTTAAATCTCACTTTTTTATAATAGCTTGGCTTAATCTGTCTCACAAGCCCCCCCCCCACGACCCCCCCACCCAGGGCTAGCCTGCAAATAGTTAGAATCCCTGAACAAGGTCCTGACCGAACCATCCATCCTTCTCCTTCCTGTTGAGAAAAGAATCCCCATCTGCTGCAGATGTGCTGCCCAGTAGTTATTTAAAAAACTGGGAGCAGCCCAACCCTCCTGTTCTCATGGGAGAGCTAAGAATGTGAGGGCCCGTCTAGTCCTTTTACAAGATGTACACAAATAGCATCCAATTTTCTAAACAATGACCCTTCTAAATCAAAAGGTATAGTTATTAACAAATACAGCACGTTTGGCAGCACAGTCATCTTTAACACATTGCGCCTTCCCACAAGGGTAAGGTGCAAACCATTAATACATCTCAGATCGGTGCTAATTTTACTCAATAATGGGTTGAAATTGATCTAATAGATGGAACCATCCCCAGGTACGTAGCATTCTAAACACTATGGATATTTGGCCTAACTATACTGTCAGTGCATACAATATAGTTTTTTTTCCTGTTAAATAGGGAGCCAGAAATGTCCTCAAATTTCGCCACCGATTTCTACACCTTGGGCAAAGCCCTTAAAGGATCTGGTGTAATTACAGCAATATCTTCTTCATATGCTAATAACTTTGTCTCATAATTACTTGAAAAAACACATCTCAATGACCGCCAAAAGTGCGTTCCAAAACCTGAAACTACTCTACAAAAAAAAACCCTTCCTGCCCCGAAGGATCTTAAACAGGCCACTCAGGCACTGGTGGTCTCCAGAATTGACTACGACATCACATCACTGACCGGGTCAGCAACATCACATCACACCTAGGTCCTCTCTCCACTACCCTCAATGCCGCAGCAAGAATGGTCACAGGAACAAAGAAATACGAGCACATCTCTCCGGCACTCAAGGAACTGAAATGGCTCCCTATCCATCAGCGAGCCAGCTTCCGTACAGCGTGCCTCACGCACAAAGCCCTGCACACAGGCAAACCAGAATACTTGGCCATGAAATTCAAGAGGGCCGGCCAGACCAGGAACCTCAGAAGCTCCAATACGCTTCTTCTCATCCCACTCAAATCACGGAAGCACAAAACCGCAAACAATTCCTTTTCGGGAAATACTCCCAAGATCTGGAACGCCATCCCCCCACATATCAGAATGACCACCTCCTTCCTGAAATTTAAGACATTACTCAAAGCCCTCTTCCTGGAACATTCTCTGGCATAACGACATTCTCACTTCTGTCTGGGGGCAGGTCAGATACCCTCCTCTCTCGAAACCGGGCGCTCTCGAACGCTTTGCTCTCAAGTGGGCAATCTGCAGACTTTTAATTCTCTTATTGTTTTCGTGTTCTTGTTTGCCGCCCTGTTCATAACTGTACATACTGTGAAGCGCTCTGATACCCTCGGGTCTAGCTAGCGCTATACAAAACTTCAATAAATAAATACATTTGCCCTCACCAGCTTGATGATCTGGCACCTTGATATTTACTGTAATAACTGGTCAATATAAAAGGGGAAGAAAATGGGGGAGCAGGGTCAACCATGTCTTGTTCCCCTGGTAATCACTATCTTCCTGATTCCAGGCTCATAATTTGGAGCTGGGCAAATAAAACCTTTATAGCCTTAATTAACCTGAGGCCAAATCTTCTGTGCCTCAGGGCTCCCTAGAAATAGCTCCAAGACACTATTGAATCCTTTCTACACATCAAGGAGGATCATAGCAATCAATCAATCATAGGTTTGTTAAGCACAGCTACTCACCCAAGCAGGTCTTAAGGCGCTGGCGGTGGGGAGTGAAGGTCCCAGAGGTTAAAGGTGATCCATCGAAGAGCCAGGTCTTGAGGTACTTCGTGAACTTGGAGAGTGTTCACATTTGTTTGAGGTGGAGTAGGAGGTTGTTCCATACCTTGGCCATGAGAAAAGGGAAGGAAAAATCTCCTGTTCTGGTCTTCTTGATATGAGGCACTATGGTAAGGGAGAGCTGGTCTGAGCGGAGGGATCTATGTGGTGCATGAAATGAGAAACGGTGGGTCAGCTAGGCAGTTCCAGTGCTATGGACGCCTTTGTCGGCGTAGGTGATGGGTGATGTGGCCGTGGTGCAGTAGGTTGAGAACTAGCCTGGCGGATGCGTTCTGGATATTCTGGAGTTTGCGGGTGTGGTTCTTCTTGATTCAGGCAGAGAGAGCATTGCCATATTCAATTCTGTTGCTGATGAGGGCATGGGTACATTTTTTTTGTGTTCGAGTGGGATCCATTTGAAGGTCTTTCGTAGGAGTCGGATGGTGTGGAAACAGGAGGATGAGATAGCATTGATTTGGTGTTCCATTTTGAGTTCAGAGTCCAGGATGATTTAGAGGTTGCGTGCTTGGTCCGTGGGGGATGGAGGGTACCCGATGATGGGGGTCCACCAGGTATTGTTCCAGATGTCAGGGTGTGGGCCCATGATGAGTACTTCGGTTTTGTTGGTGTTGAGTTGTAGGCAGCTGTTCTTCATCCACCTGGTGGCTGCTTCCATTCCTTCTTGAAAGTTGTGTTTGGAGACATTGGGTTCATTGGATAGGGAGAGGAGTTGGGTGTCATCTGCATAAGATACAATGTTGAGTCCATTGTGTCTGATGATGGGGCAAGCAGGCAATGTAGACGTTGAACAGGGTGGGGCTGATGAAGGATCCTTGGGGAACTCCGCAGGTGGTGGTGTGGGATCTGAAATGAAGGGTGGGAGTCTGACCCGCTGCATTTTGCTAGAGAGGAATGAGTGGATCTAGTCGAGGGCCTTGTTCTGAATGTCTGCTTCACAGAGTCTGCAGGCTAAGGTGAGGTGATAGACCATGTTTAAGGCTGTGGAGAGGTCTAGGAGGATGAGGGCCACAGTCTCCATCCTGTTGAGAAGGGAGCAGATTACGTCTGTTGCAGTGAGGAGGCCGGTTTCCATGCTGTGTTTTTTCCTGAAGCCTGATTTGGAGTTGTTGAGGATGTTGTTTTCTTCAATGAAGGAGGCGAGCTGGCTGTTGATGGTATCTTCAGTGACTTTTGCCAGAAAAGGGAAGAGATGATTCTGAAGTTTTTGAGGTCCGTCGGGTCCGCCAAGGGTTTTTTCAGGAGAGAGTTGAACGCAGCGTCTTTACAGTCACCAGAGAAGGAGGCGGTCTCGAAGGATAAGTGGATGATTTGGCGAAGCTCAGGGGTGATGATGTTAGCGGCTCTGTGATAGACGTGATGGGGTAGGGGTCCACGGGGGCCCTCAAGTGAATTGACTTCAATGTCTATAGGGTGTCTTCTGTGGTGAGAGTGGTCCAGCAGTCTAGTGCTTGCTGCGTGGTGTCAGGAGTGGGAGGTGTAGGTTAAACATGTTGGTTATCGTCATTGAAGTTGTTGTAGATTGTCTTGGTTTTGTAGTGGAAGGAGAAGCTGAGTTTGTTGCAGAGGTCCTGGGAGGGGGATGTCTGTAATCTCACTGTTGGATTAGGCGATCTCTTTGATGATGCTGAATAGTTCCTTGCTATTGTGTGTGTGGGTGTAGATTCTGTCCTGGAGTACTTTCATCATGTGTGTCTGATGAGCTGGTGGTGGGCGGCGGTGGTTGCTTTGAAGGTGTCATGGTCTGCTGTTGTTTTAGAGTTCCTCTAGACCTTTTTGAGGCATCTACAGGTTCATCTGGATTCTCAGAGTGTGGTGGAGAACAGGTGGCTCTCTTGGCGTGTGTGTTATTGTTTTTTTTAGGGCGGCGATGATGTTAGTGTAGTCGGTGAGCCATTTGTGCAGGGTTCGGGCTGCGGTGGTTGAGTCGATGTCCATGGTGGTTGGAGTGGAGCTGATGAGGGAAGCGGTGAACTGGTCGTCGGAGATCATTTTTGGTAACTGTGTAGGAGCTGGTGGGGAGATTTACTGTGATGGTTGTTTTGAAGGTGAAGTGGATGCATCAATGACCCATCCATGGGAGTTTGGAGGTGTGGCTGAAGGTGATGGAGTTTCCTGCTGTGAAGATGGGGTCGAGGATGTGTCCTGCTGAGTGTGCGGGTTCTGGTGCACTCTGTTTGAGTCCAATGTTGGGGAGATAGTCCAGGAGGGAGGTGGAGTTGGGGTCTTGTAGGTTTTTGAACTGGAGGTTGATGTTTTCAATCACGGTGTAGTCAGTGGAGGTGATGGCTTGCGGGGTGATGATGTTGGTGATGGTACCCCGGGTCCTGGGGGTCTGTATATGAGGGTGCCCCAGAGGGTAGTGGTCGGGTTGCTCTGTATCTTGAAGTGTAGGTGTTTCATCAAGTCTGTGGGCCCATCATTGTGGGTGCTCCTTCAGAGGTTGGATTTGTGGGTGATGGTAATGCCTCCTTTGGGGTGGTTGGGGTGGTCCTTCTGTGTGATCTTGTATCCTTTGGGGATGGCGATCGCGATGTCTGATCCTGAGGCAGCACTCATCCAGGTTTCTGTGAAGAAGGCGATGTCAGAGTGGTGCTGGCAAGGAGGGCCCAGATTGCAGCGGCGTGTCAGTGGAGGGAGCGGAAGTGGAGGAGGATGCATTACAGAGTTTGTGGTGCAGTGGTGTTGTGGTGGCAGGTTTGTGGTTGGTCCTGGGTCTCCATGAAGGTGAAGAAGAGGCAGCATTGGCAGCCGGTGAAGGGTCCGTGGGTGTCAGTTGGTCAAGAACCCTTGCAGTTGTTGTCCTGGACTGTGTTGAGTGCCTGTCGGGCCGAGGAACTGTTGAGTTGGCCTGTCCGCGTTCTGGGGTTCCAGCTGCTGGTCACATTGGATTTGTGAACAGGGGCCAACAGGCTTGCCTTTGGCATGCCTTTGGTGCACCTTTAGTACGCCAGCCATGAGCCTGCTGCGATTAAGTAGGGGTTGAGGAGAGAGAGAGCAACTGGGAGGCATGAGTGGGGTAGCAGCAGCGAGGAGGAGGATGCAAAAAGAGCAAAAAGGAAGGAAATAGAAAAATATGCCAAATAAACATGGAAAATAAGGCATAGTGTAAAAAGATCAAAAAAGGCAAGAGCCAGTGGGACACAGTGAGAGAAAGCGCATGTTGAAAGTTGCAAAGTGAAGAGGCAGAAGGACCTCAAGAACACATACCTTCACAGGGGCCTTGAAAACCAGTCTGGGCACCGCTGGGGGCAGAGGCTCTACAATGGAGCTGCGTGAGGGAGAGCAGTTTCCTGACCCGGAGGTCAGAGGTCTTGCTCACTCCAACGTGCAGCAGCGGCCATTAAGTAGGGGTCGGGGAAAGAGAGAACAGCTCGGAGGCAAGAGCGACAACACGTAGGAGGAGCTGCTGGGGCAGCAGCAGTAGGAAGGAGGACGCAAAAAGTGGAAAAAAAGAGGGAAGGGAAAGAGAAAAATAAGTCAAGTGAAAATGGAAAGTAAGCCAAAGTGTAAAAAGAGCAAAAAAGTCAAGAGGCAATGAGACACAGCAAGAAAATGTGCAAGGTGAAAGGTGCAAGGTGAAGAGGCAGAAAGACCTCACAGATCGCAGAGCAGCACAGGGGCCTTGAACACCACCCTGGCACTGGGGGTAAGTATCTGAAAAGTTTTGGTACTCCGTCCATCTTCTCCTTGTGTTTGCTTTGTTCACCCGAAGTTGGCAGGGTATGCCCAGACGTGGGTCGCTTGCTCACTTTGCCACTGGACTCAAGCTAGCCTGGCTGATGAGGGGTGTTACCACAAAACCAGTCCCTGGATACCAGTCCAAGGAAGATCTGACTTGGCAGTTCAGTCTGGACTGTTCCCATGAGGCACAGGGTCAAGACTGATTTGCATATGGCTGGGTCTGACCTTGGATGGCAAAATGAGATAAAGAAAGATGATGGATTCACCCCAGATCTGTGACCGGGGTGAGTGTCTGAAAAGTTTCAGTGCTCCATCCATCATCTGCTTCTGTTTGCTTTGTTCACCCTAAGTTGGCAGGGTATGCCCAGATGTGGGTCCCTTGCTCACTGTGCCACTGGACTCAAGCTAGCCGGGCTGATGAGGGGTGTGAGCCCGAAACCGGTCCCAGGATGCTTGTTTCCGGTCCAGGTAAGACCTGGCTTGGCAGTTCGGTCTGGAATGTTCCCATGAGGCACAGAGTCAAGACTGATTTGCATATGGCTGGGTCTGAACTGGGGTGGTGAAGTGAGCTAAAGAATGATGTTGGGTTCAACCCAGATCTGTGACTGGGGTGGGTGTCTGAAAAGCTTTGGCACTCCGTCCATCATCTCCTTGTGTTTGCTGGGCAGAGCTGGGGCAGAGGCGTGAGGGGAGAGCAGTTTCCTGACCAGGAGTTCAGAGGTTTTCCTCACCCTGGCATGCAGCCGCACCATGGTCTCACATCACCTCAGCGACCTCAAATAATGTGATTGTGCTTCTGAAATGCACAGTTTTCCCTCTGTCGTATATAATTCTGTGCTGCCAGGGTGAGACCGTCTTGTCTACAACTCTCCCCATACGCATCGCAAGTATTTTTAGTACGATTTTGAGTCACAAATAACCAGGGAGATGGCCCATAGGAGCCCTGTTGGTCTGGTGGCTTATTCTTTTTCCTAAAAAACACAATATTGATGCCCTGCTAAGAGGATGACAGAACCCCTTCCCACTGAACCCACCAGGAGCATACCTAACAAAACCATTGTTAGTTCTATATAAAAAATCTTATAGAACTCTAGGGGTATTTTATCGTGACCTGCCGCCTTACCTGAAGCTGAGTATTTTCGATGCACTAGAGACTCCCTCTGACCTAATGTCTGACTTCAATGACTTAGGGCCTGATTATGCGTTTGGCAGTCTGACTGCCAGAGAACAGTGGCTGCCACGTCCATGACCCTTCTGCGCCGGCGCCTGGCCGAACCCCCTATTAGGAATTGTGCAGTCTGAAACCCAGACCACCGGCACAGCAGTTCACCCAGCGGTCCTTCTGGACTCCAAAATGTTGGCATTTGATTGGCGGTCGCCGCCTGGCCTGTGGTCCTGCCGCGGAGCATGTTATGACTACACAGTTCTGCTGACTGTCTCATAGAGGTGCCCAACAGCAGCGGTTCATGCTAAAAGAAAAGAAACACTATACTGACCATTGGATGGATTCAAAATTACAACCCTGATGTGCTTTGGCAACATACCCCAGCCTCTGACCAGCATAACTGCAGCACAGCAAAAGAGACAACCCTGTTCACAGCTAGCCATTTTTTCCCATTTAGCCTTCTCCACCACCGGCAATTTTTTGTTATTTAGCACCTTTTTGCCTCATCCCTGTCTGTGTTTCTACCTTAAACTCACATTCACTTGAGTTATTTTTTTTTATCTTGTTAAAGCGAAAAGGAGAACACAGTGGGTAACATCTCATAACTCTTCAAAAGAAAAGAAAAACTTTGCTTTTCTTATAAAACCCCCATCCACCAGGGTTGCCCCTTGGTGGCATGCTTCATCATCAGGTCAATCCTGATCCTCTATGGATCGGACGTTCTGTAGCCCGTGGCTATGTGGCAGCACTTTTTAGGTGTTTTATACAATGATGAAGAGGATCTTAAAGGAGGTGAGTGGAGGGTAAAGGTAAACTAAGTTAAAAACAACTGACTAGTAGGTCTACATACTATACTTTATTCCTGCCTCTGGTCGGTATGAATAAAAATTAGGAGTTGGTTTTGAAAAAAGTAGGGTTATGATGAACCTGCATTTGTCAAGGTCAACATGTTTCAAACCATGCCCCTATTGGCTCTTCTTCAGGTCCATGGGAAACTACTTCCTTTTGTACCACTCCTATGCGTTCCTTATTAGGAACACGCTATTTGCATGCCATGTAATGTGCAGAACATTAATACATTTAACCACCTATTTGGTGTCCTTGTACTGCTTCTCTGCGAAAATATAAAGGAGAGTTTAGATGTATCAGTCTAAGGCTGAATGACATCCTTAAAAAAAACATTGGTGAAACACCATTGCAATAGAAAGTGTAATTGAAAAACATGAATGTGTGAACATTTTTATGTTGTGTTTGATTGAACAAAACCCATAACATGGTATCATACGGTGCAAAATAGGTATCCATTTGCAGCGTAGGTTGTTAAAAAAAAGTACGATTTTTAAATAAAAACACACACCGTCTTAAACCAAACTAATGGTACAAAATGAAACAAAAATGTAAACCACATACATCTTTGACATAAAATTACCTTATAGTCCCTCTGAGTCGAGGTTGGCCTGTTGTCACACTCTAGAAAAAGATGGGAGGGAAAGGACGGGCATTAGAAAGTTAGCGAGCTTTTGTCGACCGATACTGATTGTCGGAAAACACTGCTTGTGGTATCAGAGTTGAAAACCAGATATGCTGGATCTGCATAACTGAAGGAAAAAATGGGGAGACCATCAAGGCAGGCCCTCTTATAGTGTACCTACTCAGCGTTTCTTAAGGACCACATCTTGCCGATGCGTGTTCTTATTAGGTTTTTTGTTCTCGGGCATAGCGCGGTAACAGGACGCTCACACCTACATTTCCTGATCAACAACTAGAAAAGTACTGATCTAAATGGACGCCTCATATGGAGCGGTCATGCGGTTCCATTGTAGTTTTTCCTTAGCTGTTAAACAAAACTGTATTTCTCATTACTTTTATCATTGATTTGAAGTGATTTTAGTATAGAAAGTGGTTATGCATTAGCTGTTTGGTTCCCACCAACTTTTTGCACATCTGTGGCCTGTTTCTGCCCCTCATTTGCTTCTTTCTGCACCACCCTTGTCTCTTTCTGTACTCATCTTCCCTCTTTCTGTACCTTTCCTCCATGTTTTTGCATCTCACTTGCCTCTTTCTTCACTTTTCTTGCTTCTTTCTACTCCTCTGTTGCTTCTTTCAGCAATTCTCTTGCCTCTTTGTGCACTTCTCTTGCCTGTTGTTGTACCTCTGTTGGCTCTTTCTGAACCTCACTTGCTCCTTTCTATACTTCTCTTGCCTCTTTCTGCTCCACTGTTGCTTCATTCTGCACCTTCCATGCTTTTTTTCTGCACCTGTCTTGCTTCTTTCTGCACTCCTAATGTCTCTCTATGTATCTCTTTAGCCTCTTTCTGCACTTTTCTTACCTTTTTCTGCACCTCTCGTCCCTCTTTCTGCATGTCTGTTGCCTGTTTTGCACCTCATTTGCTTTTTTCTGCTCCCTGTTGTCTCTTTCTGTACCCGTCTTCCCTCTTTCTGTACCTTTCCTGCCTGTTTTTGCGTCTCACTTGCCTCTTCTTCACTTTTCTTGCTTCTTTCGACACCTCTGCTGCTTCTTTCAGCAATTTTATTGCCTCTTTGTGCACTTCTCCTGCCAGTTTCTGCACCTTTTTTGCCTCTTTTTGCACCTCTGCTTGCTCTTTCTGCATCTCCCTTGCTCATTTCTACGCTTTTCTTGCCTTTTTTCTGCTCCCCTGTTGCTTCCTTCTGCACTGTCCATGCTTCATTTTGCACCTGTCTTGCTTCTTTCTGCTCCCCTGTTGTCTCTTTATGTACCTCTTGTGCTCTTTCTGCACTTTTCTTGCCTTTTTTCTGTAGTTCTCTTTCGTCTTTCTGCACGTCGTTTGCCTCTTTCTGCACCTCATTTGCTTCTTTGTTGTTGTCTCTTTCTGTACCGGTCTTCCCTCTTTATGTACCTTTCCTGCCTGTATTTTCATCTCACTTGCCTCTTTCTTCATGTTTCTTGCTTCTTTCTACACCTCTGTTGCTTCTTTTAACAATTCTGTTGCCTGTTTTTTGCACTTCTCTTGCCTGTTTCTATACTTCTCTTGCCTCTTTTTGCACCTCTGTTGGCTCTTTCCCCACCTCACTTGCTCCTTTCTACACACCTCTTGCCTCTTTCTGCACCCCTGTTGCTTGCACCCCTGTTGCTTCATTCTGCACTTTCCATGAATTTTTCTACACCTGTCTTGGTTCTTTCTGCACCCCTGTTGTCTCTTTGTGCACCTCTCTTCCCTCTTTCTGCACCTCAGTTGCTTCTTCCGGCACCTCGTTGTCTCTTTCTGCACTTGTCTTCCCTCTTTCTGTACCTTTCCTGCCTGTTTTTGCATCTCACTTGCCTCTTTCTGCACTTTTCTTGCTTCTTTCTACACCTCTGTTGCTTCTTTAAGCAATACTCTTGCCTCTTTTGTGCACTTCTCCTCCCTGTTTCTGCACCTCTCTTGCCTCTTTGTGCACCTCTGTTGGATCTTTTTGCACCTCACTTACTCCTTTCTACACTTCTCTTGCCTCTTTCTTCACCCCTGTTTCTTCATTCTGCAGTTTCCATGTTTCTTTCAGCACCTGCCTTGCTTCTTTCTGCATCCTTGTTGTCTCTTTATGTACCTCTGTTGCCTCTTTCTGCACTTTTCTTGCCTTTTTTCTGCATCTCACTTCAGTCTTTCTGCACGTCCGTTACCTCTTTCTGCACCTCATTAGCTTCTTTCTGCACCCCTGTTGTCTTTTTCTCTATTCGTCTTCCCACTGTCTGTACCTTTCCTGCCTGTTTTTCTACCTCACTTGCCTATTTCTGCACTTTTCTTGCTCCTTTCTACACACCTGTTGCTTCTTTTAGCAATTCTCTTCCCTCTTTGTGCCCATCTCTTGCATGTTTCTGCACCTCTCTTGCCTCCAATTGCACCTCTGTTGGCTCTTTCTGCACCTTACTTGCTCCTTTCTACACATTCTTGCCTCTTTCTGCAGCCCTGTTGATTCATTCTGCACTTTCCATGCTTCTTGCTTCTCCATGACCAGACAAGTCAACGCCGTCTCCTCGTCATGCTTCAACACCCTGCGCATGCTACGTAAGATCTTCCGGTGGATCCCCACCGAGACCAGGAAGACGGTCACCCAGGCCCTCGTCACCAGCTGACTGGACTACGGCAACTCCCTCTACGCCGGTACCACTGCCAGGCTCCAGAAGAGACTCCAGCGAATCCAGAATGCCTCAGCAAGACTCATTCCTGGACATCCCCCGACACAGCCACATCTCCGGAGACCTGAGAGACCTGCACTGGCTCCCGGTCAACAAGAGAATCACGTTCCGACTCCTCACCCACGCACACAAAGCCCTACACAACCAAGGCCCAATATACCTCAACAGCCGCCTCAACTTCTACACTCCCACACGCCAGCTTCGATCAACCAACCATGCCCTCTCTGCCATCCCCTGCATCCGAAGAGCCACCACAGGAGGGAGATCCTTCTCCTACCTCGCCGCCAAGACGTGGAACTCCCTCCCGACCCACCTCCGCCTGACCCAAGACCACCTCGCCTTCAGGAAGCAGCTCAAGATCTGGCTGTTCGAGCAGTAGCGGACCCCCCCTCCCCAAGCGCCTTGAGGCCCTTCCGGGTGAGTAGCGCGCTCTATAAATGCTATGATTGATTGATTGATTGTTGCTTCTTTCAGAAAATCTCTAGCCTCTTTTGTGTACTTCTCTTGCCTGTTTTTACATCTCTCTTGCTTCTTTTAACACCACTGTTGGCTCTTTTGGCACCTCATGCACTCCTTTCTACACTTTTCTTGCCTTTTTTGCACCCCTGTTGCTTCATTCTGCACTTTCTATGCTTTTGTCTGCATTGTCTTTATTCTTTCTGCACCCCTGTTGTCTCTTTATGTACCTCTTTAGCCTCTTTCTGCACTTTTCTTGCAGTTTTCTGCACCTCCCTTCCCTCTTTCAGCACCTCATTTGCTTCTTTAGGCACCTCTGTTGTCTCTTTCGGCACTTGTCTTCCCTACGTCTGTACCATTCCTGCCTGTTTTTCCATCTCACTTCCCTCTTTCTGCACTTTTCTTGATTCGTTCTCTACATCTGTTGCTTCTTTCAGCAATTATCTTGCCTCTTTTCTGTACTTCTCTTACCTGTTTAAGCACTTCTCTTGCTTCTTTTTGCACCTCTGTTGGCTCTTTTTGCACCTTACTTGCTTCTTTCTACACTTCTCTTGCCTCTTTCTGCACCCCTGTTGCTTCATTCTGCACTTTCCATGCTTCTTTCTGCACCTGTCCTGCTTCTTTCTGCACCCCTGTTGTTTCTTTATGTTCCTCTTTTGCCTCTTTCTGCACTTTTATTGCCTTTTTCAGCGTCTCTCTTACCTCTTGCTGCACGTCTGTTGCCTCTTTCTGCACCTCATTTGCTTCTTTCTGCACCCCTGTTGTCTCTATCTGTATTCGTCTTCCGACTTTCTGTACCTTTCCTGCCTGTTTTTGCACCTCACTTGCCAATTTATTCACTTTTCTTGCTTCTTTCTGTACCTCTGTTGCTTCTTTCAGCAATTCTCTTGCCTCTTTGTACACTTCTCTTGCCTGTTTCTGCACCTCTCTTGCCTCCTATTGCACCTCTGTTGGCTCTTTTTGCACCTCACTTGCCACGTTCTACGCTCTCTTGCCTCTTTCTGCAACCCTGTTGATTCATTCTGCACTTTCCATGCTTCTTTCTGCACCTGTCGTGTTTCTTTATGTACCTCTTTTGCCTCTTTCTGCACTTTTTAAAACGTTTTCTGCACATCTCTTCCCTCTTTCTGCACGTCTGTTGCCTCTTTCTGCATCTCATTTGCTTTTTTCTGCAGCCCTGTTGTCACTTTCTGCACTCGTCTTTCCTCTTTGTGTAACTTTCCTGTCTGTTTTTGAATCTCACTTGTCTCTTTCTGCACTTTTCTTGCTTCTTTCTACAACTCTATTGTTTCTTTAAGCAATACTCTTGCCTCTTTTCTGCACTTCTCTTGCCTGTTTCGGCACTGCTCTTGCCTCTTTTTGCACCTCTGTTGGCTCTTTCTGCACCTCACTTGCTAACTTTCCACACTTCTCTTGCCTCTTTTTGCACCTCTGTTGGCTCTTTCTGCACCACCCTTACTCCTTTCTACACTTCTCTTGCCTTTTTCTGCATGACTGTTGCTTCATTATGCACTGTCCATGCTTCATTCTGCACCTGTCTTGCTTCTTTCTGCACCCCTGTTGTCTCTTTAAGTACCTCATCTGCTATTTCTGCACTTTTCTTGCCTTTTCCTCTGGTTCTCTGCCTTATTTCTGCATGTCTGTTGCCTCTTTCTGCACCTCATTTGCGTCTTTCTGCACCCCTGTTGTTTCTTTCTGTACTCATATTCCCTCTTCCTGAACATTTTCTGCCTGTTTTTGCATCTCACTTGTCTGTTTCTGCACTTTTCTTGCTTCTTTCTACACCTTTGTTGCTTCTTTGAGTAATTATTTTGCCCTTTTGTGTACTTTTCTTGCCTGTTTTTGCACCTCTGTTGGCTCTTTCTGCCCCCCTGTTGCTTCATTATGCACTGTCCATGCTTCATTCTGCACCTGTCTTGCTTCTTTATGCACCCCTGTTGTCTCTTTAAGTACCTCATTTGCTATTTCTGAACTTTTCTTGCCTTTTTCTGTGGTTCTCTTCCTTCTTTTTGCATGTCTGTTGCATCTTTCTGCACCTCATTTGCTTATTTCTGCACCCCGTTGTCTCTTTCTGCACTCTTCTTCCCTCTTTCTATAACTTTCCTGCCTGTTTTTGCTTCTCACTTGCCTCTTTCTGCACTTTTCTTGCTTATTTCAAAACCTCTGTTGCTTCCTTCAGCAATTCTATTGCCTCTTTATGTACTTCTCTTGCCTGTTTCGGTACCTCTCTTCCCTCTTTTTGCACCTCTTTTGGCTCTTTCCTACCTCACGTGCTCCTTTCTACACTTCTCTTGCTTCATTCTGCACCCCTGGTGTCTGTTTATGTCCCTCGTTTGCCTCTTTCTGTGCTTTTCTTGCCTTTTTCTGCACCTCTCTTCCCTCTTTCGGCACTTCTGTTGCTTCTTTCTGCACCTCATTAGCTTCTTTCTGCACCCCTATTGTCTCTTTGTGTACTCGTCTTCCCTTTTTCTGTACCTTTCCTGCCTATTTTTGCATCTCACTTGCCTCTTTCTGCACTTTTCTTGCTTCTATCTACCCCTCTGCTGCTTCTTTCAGCAATTCTCCTGCTTCTTTTTGTACTTCTCTTACCTATTTTTGCACCTCTCTTGCCTCTTTTTGCACCTCTGTTGGCTCTTTCTGTACCTCACTTGCTCCTTTCTACACTCTCTTACCTCTTTCTGCAACACTGTTGATTCATTCTGCGCTTTCCATGCTTCTTTCTGCACCTGTCTTGTTTCTTTCAGCACGTCTCTTGCCTCTTTATGTACCTCTTTTGCCTCTTTCTGAACTTTTCTTGCCTTTCTCTGCACTTCTCTTCCCTCTTTCTGCACGTCTGTTGCCTCTTTCTGCACGTCATTTGCTTCTTTCTGCCCACCTGTTGTCTCTTTCTGCACTCGTATTCCCTTTTTCTGTACCTTTCCTGCCTGTTTTTGCATCTCACTTGCCTCTTTCTACACTTTTCTTGCCTCTTTTTGCACCCCTGTTGCTTCATTCTGCACTTTCTATGCTTTTTTCTGCATTGTCTTGATTCTTTCTGCACCCCTGTTGTCTCTTTATGTACCTCTTTAGCCTCTTTCTGCACTTTTCTTGCAGTTTTCTGCGCCTCCCTTCCCTCTTTCAGCATCTCATTTGCTTCTTTAGGCACCTTTGTTGTCTCTTTCAGCACTTGTCTTCCCTACGTCTGTACCATTCCTGCCTGTTTTTCCATCTCACTTCCCTCTTTCTGCACTTTTCTTGATTCGTTCTCTACCTCTGTTGCTTCTTTCAGCAATTATCTTGCCTCTTTTCTGTACTTCTCTTACCTGTTTATGCACTTCTCTTGCTTCTTTTTGCACCTCTGTTGGCTCTTTTTGCTCCTCACTTGCTTCTTTCTACACTTCTCTTGCCTCTTTCTGCACCCCTGTTGCTTCATTCTGCACTTTCCATGCTTCTTTCTGCACCTGTTCTGCTTCTTTCTGCACCCCTGTTGTTTCTTTATGTACCTCTTTTGCCTCTTTCTGCACTTTTATTGCCTTTTTCTGCATCTCTCTTACCTCTTTCTGCACGTCTGTTGCCTCTTTCTGCCCCTCATTTGCTTCTTTCTGCACCCCTGTTGTCTCTATCTGTATTCGTCTTCCGACTTTCTGTACCTTTCCTGCCTGTTTTTGCACCTCACTTGCCAATTTATTCACTTTTCTTGCTTCTTTTTGTACCTCTGTTGCTTCTTTCAGCAATTCTCTTGCCTCTTTGTGCACTTCTCTTGCCTGTTTCTGCACCTCTCTTGCCTCCTATTGCACCTCTGTTGGCTCTTTTTGCACCTCACTTGCCACGCTCTACGCTCTCTTGCCTCTTTCTGCAACCCTGTTGATTCATTCTGCACTTTCCATGCTTCTTTCTGCACCTGTCGTGTTTCTTTATGTACCTCTTTTGCCTCTTTCTGCACTTTTTAAAACGTTTTCTGCACATCTCTTCCCTCTTTCTGCACGTCTGTTGCCTCTTTCTGCATCTCATTTGCTTTTTTCAGCAGCCCTGTTGTTACTTTCTGCACTCGTCTTTCCTCTTTGTGTAACTTTCCTGTCTGTTTTTGAATCTCACTTGTCTCTTTCTGCACTTTTCTTGCTTCTTTCTACAACTCCATTGTTTCTTTAAGCAATACTCTTGCCTCTTTTCTGCACTTCTCTTGCCTGTTTCGGCACTGCTCTTGCCTCTTTTTGCACCTCTATTGGCTCTTTCTGCACCTCACTTGCTAACTTTCCACACATCTCTTGCCTCTTTTTGCACCTCTGTTGGCTCTTTCTGCACCACCCTTACTCCTTTCTACACTTCTCTTGCCTTTTTCTGCATGACTGTTGCTTCATTATGCACTGTCCATGCTTCATTCTGCACCTGTCTTGCTTCTTTCTGCACCCCTGTTGTCTCTTTAAGTACCTCATCTGCTATTTCTGCATTTTTCTTGCCTTTTCCTCTGGTTCTCTGCCTTATTTCTGCATGTCTGTTGCCTCTTTCTGCACCTCATTTGCGTCTTTCTGCACCCCTGTTGTTTCTTTCTGTACTCATATTCCCTCTTCCTGTACATTTCCTGCCTGTTTTTGCATCTCACTTGTCTGTTTCTGCACTTTTCTTGCTTCTTTCTACACCTTTGTTGCTTCTTTGAGTAATTATTTTGCCCTCTTGTGTACTTTTCTTGCCTGTTTCTGCACCTCTCTTGCCTCTTTTGCACCTCTGTTGACTCTTTCTGCCCCCCTGTTGCTTCATTATGCACTGTCCATGCTTCATTCTGCACCTGTCTTGCTTCTTTATGCACCCCTGTTGTCTCTTTAAGTACCTCATTTGCTATTTCTGAACTTTTCTTGCCTTTTTCTGTGGTTCTCTTCCTTCTTTTTGCATGCCTGTTGCGTCTTTCTGCACCTCATTTGCTTCTTTTTGCACCCTGTTGTCTCTTTCTGCACTCTTCTTCCCTCTTTCTATAACTTTCCTGCCTGTTTTTGCTTCTCACTTGCCTCTTTCTGCACTTTTCTTGCTTATTTCAAAACCTCTGTTGCTTCCTTCAGCAATTCTATTGCCTCTTTATGTACTTCTCTTGCCTGTTTCGGTACCTCTCTTCCCTCTTTTTGCACCTCTTTGGCTCTTTCCTACCTCTCGTGCTCCTTTCTACACTTCTCTTGCTTCATTCTGCACCCCTGTTGTCTGTTTATGTCCCTCGTTTGCCTCTTTCTGTGCTTTTCTTGCCTTTTTCTGCACCTCTCTTCCCTCTTTCGGCACTTCTTTTGCTTCTTTATGCACCTCATTAGCTTCTTTCTGCACCCCTATTGTCTCTTTGTGTACTAGTCTTCCCTCTTTCTGTACCTTTCCTGCCTATTTTTGCATCTCACTTGCCTCTTTCTGCACTTTTCTTGCTTCTATCTACCCCTCTGCTGCTTCTTTCAGCAATTCTCCTGCTTCTTTTTGTACTTCTCTTACCTATTTTTGCACCTCTCTTGCCTCTTTTTGCACCACTGTTGGCTCTTTCTGTACCTCACTTGCTCCTTTCTACACTCTCTTACCTCTTTCTGCAACACTGTTGATTCATTCTGCGCTTTCCATGCTTCTTTCTGAACCTGTCTTGTTTCTTTCAGCACGTCTCTTGCCTCTTTATGTACCTCTTTTGCCTCTTTCTGAACTTTTCTTGCCTTTTTCTGCACTTCTCTTCCCTCTTTCTGCACGTCTGTTGCCTCTTTCTGCACGTCATTTGCTTCTTTCTGCCCACCTGTTGTCTCTTTCTGCACTCGTATTCCCTTTTTCTGTACCTTTCCTGCCTGTTTTTGCATCTCACTAGCCTCTTTCTGCACTTTTCTTGCTTCTTTCTACACCTGTCCTGCTTCTTTCTGTACCCCTGTTGTTTCTTTATGTTCCTCTTTTGCCTCATTCCATACTTTTCTTGCCTTTTGCTGTACCTTTCTTACCGCTTTCTGCACGTCTGTTGCCTCTTTCTGCACCTCATGTTCTTCTTTCTGCAGTGCTGTTATCTTTTTCTACACTCGCCTTTCCTCTTTCTGTACCTTTTCTGCCTGTTTTTGCATCTCACCTGCCTCTTTCTGCCCTTTCTTTGCTTTTTTCTACACCTCTGTTGCTTCTTTTAGCAATTCTCTTGCCTCATTGTGCACTTCTCTTACACGTTTTGCACAGCTGTTGGCTATTTCTGTACCTTACGCTCCTTTCTATACTTCTCTTGCCTCTTTCAGCACCCCTGCTGCTTCATTCTCCACTTTCCATGCATTTTTTTACCTGTCTTGCTTCTTTTTGCCCCTGTTTTGTTTCTATATGTAACTGTTTTGCCTCTTTCTGCACTTCTCTTGACTTTTTCTGCAACTCTCTTCCCTCTTTCTGCACGTCTGTTGCCTGTTTCTGTACTTCATTTACTTCTTTCTGCACCCCTGCTGTCTCTTTCCTAACTCGTCATCACTCTTTCTGTACCTTTCCTGCTTGTTTTTACATCTCACTTGGCTCTTCTGGCACTTTTCTTGCTTCTTTCTACACCTCTGTTGCTTCTTTCAGAAATTCTCTTAACTCTTTGTGCACTTCTCTTGCCTTTTTCTGCTCCTCTCTTTGCCTCTTTTTGCACCACTGTTGGTTCTTTCTGCACCTCACTTGCTCCTTCTTCCTTTCTCTTGCCTCTTTCTGCACACCTGCTGCTTCATTCTGCACTTTCCATGTGTCTATCTGCACCTGTCTTGCTTCTTTCCGCACCCCTTTTGTCTCTTTATGTACCTGTTTTGTCTCTTTCTGAACTTTTCTTGCCTTTTTCTGCACTTCTCTTCCCTCTTTCTGAACGTCTGTTGCCTCTTTCTGCACGTCATTTGCTTCTTTCTGCACCCCTGTTGTCTCTTTCTGCACTCGTCTTCCCTTTTTCTGTACCTTTCCTGCCTGTTTTTGCATCTCACTTGCCTCTTTCTGCACTTTTCTTGCTTCTTTCTACACCTCTGTTGCTTCTTTTAGCAATTCTCTTGCCTCTTTGTGCACTTGTCTTGCCTGCTTTGCACCTCTATTGCCTCTTTTTGCACATCTGTTGGCTCTTTTTGACCCTCACTTACTCATTTCTACACTTCTCTTGCCTCTTTCAGCACCACTGATGCTTCATTCTGCACTGTCCATGCCTCTTTCTGCACCTGTCTTGCTTCTTTCTGCACCCCTGTTGTCTCTTTATGTACCGCTTTTGCCTCTTTCCGCACTTTTCTTGCCTTTTCCTGCAGTTCTAAGCCTCTTTTTGCATCTCTGTTGACTCTTTCTGCACTTCTGTTGCCTCTTTCTGCACCCCTGTTGCTTCATTCTGCACTTTGTATGTTTCTTTCTGCATCTGCCTTGCTTTTTTCTGCAACCCTGTTGTCTATTTCTGCACTCATCTTCTCTCTTGCTGTAGTTTTCTTGCCTGTTTCTGTATCTCATTTGCCTCTTTCTGTACATTTTTGCTTCTTTCTACACCTCTGTTGCTTGTTTCTACACCCATCTTCCCTCTTTGTACAACTCTCTAGCCTCTTTCTATACCCCTATTCCCTCTTTCCGCACCACTCTTGCCTTTGTACCTCTGTTGCTTCTTTCTGTACTTCTCTTGACTCTTTCTGCACCCTTCATGCCTCTTGCTGTATCTCTCTTGCCTCTATCTGCACCCCTGTTCCCTCTTTCTGCCCATCTCTTGCCTGTTTCTGCACCTTTCTTGCCTCTTTCTGTACCTCTCTTGCCTCTTTCTGCACTTCGCTTGCTTTTTCTGCACTCTTTGTGCCTCTTTCAGCACCTCTGTTACTTCTTTCTGCACCCATCCTGCCTCTTTATGTACCTCTGTTGCCTCTTTGTCCACCCTCCTACCTTTTTCTACACCCTTCTTGCTTCTCTCTCTACCCCTCTTTCCTCTTTCTGCACCTCTGTTGTTTCTTTCTGTACTGTTGTTGCTTCCTTCTGTACCTTATTTGCCACTTTCTGCACTTCTCTTCCTTCTTTCTGTAGCCCTCCTGCCTCTTTTTGTACCTCTTTTGTGTCTTTGTGCACCTCTCCTACCCTTTTCTGCACCCCTTTTGCCTCTTTTTACACCTCTGTTGCTTCGTTCTGCATTGCTCTAGCTGCTTTCTGCACCTCACTTGCCTCTTTCTGTACTTCACTTGCTTTTTCTGCACCTCTCTTGCCTCTTTCGGCACCTCTGTTGCTTCTGTCTGCACTTCTATTGCCTCCTTCTGCACCTCTTAGTTAGAGGTAGTTTTTATCCCCCTGCCCTATTATGTACTGGAGCCACACAGGGGAGGTCATCCCAATAACAGGGGTACCCCAACCCTTAGTGTACCCTAGTGTATGTAGGTGTTTTCACTGTATTCTACTTTGTACAGACTCTCCTTGACATTTTCAAATATGTAAGTACATTAAAATTTCAAAATATCCATCTGATGCACCCCAAAAAGTACCAGAGATTGCAAGCAAAATCTTGGATAACATGGATCTCTTAACTGGAAGTGATTTAGAAACGCTAATGACATTACAAACGTTGGAAGCCCCATCAGAAACTAGGTGCTCTAGTGATATCAATGTCCTAGATACTTGCCTAGCACAAGCTGGCATAATCCAATTCAGTGGGAAAAGTGAACTGAAAAGAAAATCAAGGATGATCCCACAGACACCACATGATGCTATTGATGTGTTTAGTGAAGCAATGATTGCAGACCTAAAATCCCTAAAATCACAAACAAGGGGTCCTAATCACCCTAGACAATACAACATTTCTTACAAACAATGGAAGGCTATTAAGTTGCATAAAAATGATGATTATCTGGTGATGAAACCGTCGTACAAGGGAGGGAACATTGTATTATTCAATAAGGACCATTATCACAAAGAGGCTATGAGGCAACTAAGCGATAAACAGTGTTATCTCCCTATACAAAGAATGGAATATGTGAACTGTGCAACAACTTACCATAATCATTTGATATATTTAAGGGATGAAGGCATGCTTGATCAGGACGAGAACATCTTCCTACTTTGCGAACATCTAGTCCTTCCAATCTTCTATCATCTCCCAAAGGTGCATAAAGATTTATAGAACCCTCCAGGGAGATCTATTGTGTCCTCTTTGACAGTCTTTTGGAGAATACTTCCACTTATATAGACTCTTTTCTGGCAACTTGGCTTAGGGATCTTAGCTCTTATGTTAGAGACACACAGGACTTTCTGAGACTGATTGAGGGAATCTTATGGGAGGATGACATGTTGTTGTTTAATTTAGACATCACCTGTCTGTACACATGTTTAGATCATGAGCAAGGCATTGATGAAGTGACATGTTTTTTAAACAAAAGATCTCTGAAATACTAGAAACATTACTTGATGCTTTTAGACATGATTAGATTTTGCCTGGAGAATAATGGGCCAGATTCACAAAAGTAATCTGAGACAAAATCCTGACTTTCGGTATTCACAAAGCGCATTTTGTTCTTCAGCAAAAGTTTAACTTAAGACCAAAACGTAGGTGTAACTGAGACAAAGTTTTGGTCTTAACTTTAAGTTTTGGCCTCAAGTTTAACTTAAGACCAAAACTTTAGTTTAACTGAGACAAAGTTATGGTCTTAAGTTTAAATTTAGATCTTAAGTTTAAGTTAAGACTAAAACTTAAGTTTAATTGAGACAAAGTTGTGGTCTTAAGTTTAAGTTTTGTTCAATAATTGCTTTAAAAGTTATTTAAAGATTTTTCAGATATACAACTGGGGATTCGAGGGTTTGCAAGCCCTCTCAGTCTCGTGCTGAAATCTGTTTGGCTGCCAACACTTCAAACTAGAAAGTGCTGGCATACATCTTGGGATTCGGTTGAACCGAGTGACAGAAAAAAAAGTTAAAAAAAGAAAAGGGTGTTGGGTAGAGACACCCTGACCCCTTAGGTCAGGATCAGTGGATCTGACTGAAAAAAACCAAAGTGCTTTGTTCATAAGTGGGCCACCCAGGGGCATTATGCAAATGAAGGAGGGGGCACATGGGTCCCCCTCCCGGGATTTATTATTCCCCGGGACCACTACTTCCCCGGGGCTTCTTTACTAATTAATGCAGAGGGGGCATATATGTAAATGTTGAATGTAAATGTTTTTGTACTTGTATAGCGCACAGCTACCCAACAAGTGTCTCCGGCGCTTGTACTCATACCGCTGAGGAACCCTTCCTGGCTTTCCTTGTGAAGTGTCCACTCCTGGACACCCCCATGGTGAATCCAGGCATCCCCAGCGCTGTTGGGGGCCGTTGTGGAGATTAAACAAGCTATTGCCCAGAGTTGCAGCGTGGGGCCCATGATTATAATAGGCACTGAGGCGAGAATATCAGGTCAGAGGAATTTATGAGCCCGAGACCTGCCGAGGCAGGAATCGAACCCTGGTCCTGGGCCTGAGCTCTGCATCAAGGTCTGCCGCTCTAACCATTTGAACCACACTTCTCCACTGCCCTGGGAACCACCACCTCTTTGGGGCACCTTTGTTTTTACATGGAGGGTCCTTTTGGACCACCCCAGCCATGGGGACTGCTACCTCCCCAGGACTTAATCTATAAATATGGCAGGGTACGGACATTCACCACAGCGACCTTTGTTTTTACATGGAGGGTCCTTTTGGACCACCCCAGCCATGGGGACGGCTACCTCCCCAGGACTTAATCTATAAATATGGCAGGGTGCGGACATTCACCACAGCGAAGGTCCGCACCCTGCCACGTGGCTGCCGCCATGACCATGTGCCTCTTCGATACAGGCCCATTGCAAACTCAACGCCACACTGCCGCAGACTTATATCTGTATCGACTAGTGATTTCCATTGGCACTGCGGACAGCAGGGTTTACAACTTGAATTCAACTTTGGATCTAAATTTGTCGTCGGTATTTGTGCTGAGTACTGCCTTCAATCTACTCTGCGGTCAGTAGAATTGACAACTTGATACCAGTTGAACATCAGCACTACAGAAAACATTGAATTCAGTCTTGATTTATTTAAACCAGATACAATTGTACTATTTCCTCAGATTTTGTTAAAGTTTGAACCGTAGGAAATTCAGCCTTAATTTATTTAATGCAGAGACAATTACGGACAGCATTCAAGTTAGCCTTAATTTATGTAAGGCAGAGCCAATTTTGTTACTGCATGTAACAAAAATTGTTCATCAATATCTGTACTAAATACTACCTTCAAGTGTACACTGCGATCAACAGAGTTCACCACTTGATACCAGAAGAGTTGAAGCACTACAGACAACATCGAATAATTAATTCTCAATTTATTTAAGGCAGAGACAATTCTAATGTGTCGTCAGATTTTGTTAACGTATGTGACAAAAAAGCATTCGTCGATGTTTCTGTGGACTACTGCCATAAATGTACTCTGCGGACAGCAGGGTTCACAACTTGAATTCAGCCTTCCATGTGCACTACGGGCAGTAGGGAATTCAGCCTTGATTTATGTAATGCAGAGACAATTCTACTGTTTGTGTTCAGATTTTTTTTACATAAGTCACAAAAATCATTCGTCGATATCTGTGCTGCCAACTGCCTTTGATCTACATTGTGAGGGCTCACAATTCAGGTGGAATGGCGATTGCACATGACGCTTTAAATAGAGACATTGTACCAGTGTGACCTGCACGAACCACAAATCATCGCAGGGTGCGCACATGCTGAGTTATTCAGGTACCACTAACTCACTGCACAACAAGTCATCTCCCCGTGGCTTTATTAAGACAGAATTGACTAGGCAAAAAACATTGTTCCCAGTTCGGCCTGCCCGGACTACACATCATCGCAGGTTACGTACACTCTCAGAGCCAAAGGTAACAGTAACTCACTGCACCCTAATTCATCGCCACGTGGCCATATTCAAACAGAATTCGAAAGAGAAAAGACATTGGTCCGAATGCGGCCCTTTCTTTACCACTCATTATTGCATGGTATGTACAAGCTCAGCGCCAAAGGTACTACTAGCTCAGTGCACCAAAAATCATCGCCACGTGACCGTTTTGAGTCAGATGCCTTATTTGGAAGAAAATATATCATAGCTTTTGGAGATCTACTGCAACTTACTCCTGTGAAAGGACAACCAATATTTATTTGAAAACTTGATTTTAAAGATTTTGCTACCAGTGCGTCCTGCTCAGAGCACACATCATCGCAGGCTCCACAGAACTTTTTTGCTTCAGGTGCCACTAACTCTTTGCACCACTGATCATCGCTGTCTGCACACACACTAAATTACCAATACTGTGCAGCTCTAATCACTGCCACATGGTCATGGGCTCTTGCTAACCCCTGCCTCCTGCCTACACTGCAGTCATCAGAGCTCACAATTATTTAAACTGTTGATTTATTATTTACAGACTACAATACCAAACTAAGTATAACATTTATCAAAACCTATACAATATCCACACTTCAAGTGCAAAGGTACACTTAATGATAGTCTACACTGTGGATAGCATAGGTCACAATTTGAACCTCACTTTTTCTTCATTGGAAACCTGCATTTTTTTTGGGAGACAAAAATGGCTACACCACTGGAAGAATCATCTGATTCTGATAATTTTGTTGCTGAAGAATTAATACTATCGATGGCACTTTGTTTCCCCCCTCAAAGTACATACAGTTCAGTATGCAACAGTCAATGCCTGAGTGCAGCCCGTTCAGACAACGCATCATCGCAGGGTGAGCACATGCTTAACACCAGTTGTACCACTAACTCAGTACACCATAAATAATCACCACAAGGCTTTATTAAAGCAAAATTCTGTAGTCAAAAAACATTATCCCCAGTGTGGCCTATTCGAACCACGCATAATCCCAGGTTATGTACACGCTCAGCCCCAAAGGTACTACTAACTCAATGCACCATAATTTATCCCCACATGGCTGTATTCAGGCAGAATTTAACTGATTCTTCATTCATTATGTATAAAGTGCAGTACCAAATAAAGTAACGTCCCTCAAACCTACACAAAATCACCACTTGGCCTTACTAAGCCGGAATGTACACTATGCACAGTAGGGTTCACAACTTGAATTTACCTTTTCATCTACACTGGAGACAGCATTAAATTCAGCCTCGATTTATTTAAAGCAGAGAAAAAATAGTGCTGTTGCACTGCTAGTATGTGCAAGCACCTTCAATTGCTGCATCCTGGGAACTATGATAACAAAGAATGTAGAGGATTGCACTAAAATGTACCTCCACCACCGGCAATACCAAGTACCTCTGGGATATCACCTTCCACATCGCCACCAGACATACGTCCCCAATTTGTGAAAGTTAGAATGCACTGCGTGAAATGTAATCGTTTAATTTGTTATGGGGAGAAATCAGTACACGTAGTTTGCACAGCAGTTGATAACCATTGATGCTAGTTTCCCTCCCAAGTTCATGTAGTCCAGTATGCAACAGTGAATGATTTCAGTACAGCCCGCTCAGATCACGCATCATCGCAGGGTGAGCACACTATAAACACCAGACATACCACTAACTCAGTACACCGTAAATAATCGCCACATACCCTTGTTAAGGCAAAACTCAATAGCCAAAATACACTTTTACCAGTTCGATCTGCCTAGACCAAGCATCATTGCAGGCTCCACACAAACCAACCCTATCTCAGTGCACCACAACTCATGAACCCTTTACGATAGAATCTTCTGTGTAGTATTTCACATACAATGCTCCTACCTTTGTACATCAGAAGTCATAAATCGTTTATGATTAAATATCTGTATATGATAGCATGATTACTATTCTACTTGTTACCAGCAACAAAGTAATAAAATGGAGTCGAACACACGTGCCCATACCCACTTCAACTATCTATCTGTGTCTGTGTATTTATTGTTTTATAAAATGCTGCTCCTCTGGCATACCACATTATATTGTGCTATAAATAGCGTATGCAACCATCTTACCTGTGACAGTGACTGTGGGCTATTCCTCCTTTTTTTAAAAGCATAATTATATAGCAGCATAATTATATAGCGCAAAATCAACCATAAACTATATCAGCTATTTACATGAGCACCGTCTTTACAATACATTTTCAGGCAGGCATTGATTACATCATTACTCTACAATAACAGGATGTGGACGCATCTCCGGGACTCGAATACTGATTTCCAGCACCAAGTTCTACAGTGTACCTGAATAACCACATACGTATATATATATATTAGCTTCCCTTCATGTGCCAAAAACTAAAACTTAAACCTTTCACAGCCCTGTATTACTACAGCTACAATACTCCACTGAATGTATAATAAACATTCATAATTGCAGAAATGTGTCATGTCCACCATCTTTTATGTATGCAACTATGAACGAATATAGAGTCAGTGATACCCGGTACCTTTCATGTTGGCTAAGTTGTGAGACTTTACAGATATAATGACCCATTTGTTTTTAAGGCCTGGGTGACGTCAGCACTACAAAACGGACACCTGAAACACTTGATTTCTCATATAGCTCATGACGGGACCACGCCCATAGCTCCGGAATCATGGTTCAGAGCCTTGTGCAGCACTGGCATACGTCAGGCCAGCCCATTCCACTTACGCTTCCGGGAAAACAAAACAACGAAGCATTGCCCAGATTTCCATTGTAGTGATTTCTTAGTTCCAGGTCTTGTTGTCAGAATGGCACACACACACTCCCTCATGGCTGGTTTATACCCACACCACACCCATCCAGCGCATCCATCACTACATACGTGACCGTACCCATAAAAAGACGGGCGCACGTGCTGTACACCATTTTAGAGTTGCTCCCCTCGCAAGCGCTGTGATGGCCCGTCCTAGTTGATCAAACGCCTCATATAGGCCCGAACCACTGAGTACAACGTCCACCACTACGTGCGTGGCCTCTTTGGTCACTGAGTTAGTGGTACCAGAAGGACTGAGCTGGTGAGGAACCTGCGATGATGATGATGGGAGCCTGAGTATGTTGTTAGCCATACCGATAGCAAGACTCGGCACCATATGTCAGACTTCTTGCTGGCAGACTGAGACTGCATGATGTAGAAGGTGTCCTGTCCATGAAAAGGTGAGCAGTGAAGCCTGTGTGTGCATCAGAGGGAGTCGATGGGCTGCATCAGACTGGATACAAAAATTGAAGCAGCGATTTAGACGAACGCAGTCCTATATACCGACTGTTATTGCATTTATATACGTTTTTTCCAATTGTAGGAACGTTTTTATAATCGGTCAAACGTCCGGAATGTAAACTATACAAATAGTTGTTTTTAAATGTGAGAGGGAAAATGTGAAAAAAGTGCGATGTTATTCACTTTCACATTAAGATAGTAACAAACACCAATCATAACATCTTTCTTTTACTATCTTTTTTATGTAGAGTTTTAGGGTGCATAATGTCCCGGCAAGTGGTGAAAAACACCTTGGTGACAGAAAGGTGAGCTGCGAATATTCTTTGCAGTCACTCTCTCACTTCCTCTCTCCTTTGATAAAAATGACACACAATGTTAACTTCCTTTTTATCTTACAGGTTGTGTATGACAACCTCCCTCAACACATCTAAAGCCCAACGTTCGAGGATTCTGCGATGATGTGTGGCCATCGTAACAGCTTCTGAGAAGGCTGCTTCGACATGTAGTGCACCCTCTTTGAATCAGGCCTATGGCACAAGGTGAGCAAAGAAGCTTGTTTCCAAAACAATGACAAGTCATCTGTGAAAGGAGAGAGTGGGTAGTGTGCAGCAGCTTCACTGCATAGGAATGTACAATTACCTCCGGGCAGTGAGAATAGATAGGTTACAACAGTTTGAGGGGCAGATGTACAAGCCCCTTGCCCCACTTTTGTGTCACTTTTAACATGGGAAAAGTGGCGCAGGAGCTTCTAAATCTGCCTCTGACTTCCCAAGAAAAACACTCACCTCCGGACTCTGCGAGTCAATGGGGTGAAACAGTTTAGATATGCAATATTGAGAACTCACCGCTATGCAGTGGGAATGCATGGGATATACTACTTTGGAAAAAAACAGCGCACAGACACCTCCTTACAGTGGAACCTGATGTAATACAGTATCCTGAGTGTACAAATAAATAAACCAAAACTATATGTGTGCAGTTGTATGTACTATGCTATTACTAACTCTATATACTATCTTTCAGATCACTAAACTGGAGGGCGCACTATGAACCAGCACGTGCTTGGACACACAACGGAGGCAAAAGGTGAGCTACGAGTATTTTCTCCAGTATTAACTACTCCCTCTATAATTTTCTCTCTCTCACGCTTTTAATGTTGTTTTTTCTCTCTTTCTCTCTCACTCTCACTCACATAGTTTTCTTTCTTTTTTAAAGTTATGAACGCTGCTGTCCACTCTGATGTGTAGAACCAAAACTGAGTTCAAGTTATGAACTCTGTTGGTCACAGTGTTTACAAAAGGTAGGCAGAGCGGCCTAGATATACAATCCCTCTGATTAAATGCATTAGAAATAAAAGAGCTTATTTACAAGCCCCTTGCACCACTTTTGCATCACTTTCAACATGGGAAAAGTAACACAAAAGTGGCGCAAGAGTATTGTATATAAGCCCTAAAGTATATTGTCCTCCATAATGACTTGGGGGCATATTACCAACAACTAGCGATAATTATCGCCATGTTGGCTTAGCGGCAATATTTTTATCGCCGAGCTGCGGCGATTTTTATCGCTTAGGAACCTTGCTATTATCAAGGTTTATCTCCTAAACGATAAAAATTGGTCGAAATGCATGAATATCGCTGAAAAGTCAGCGATATTCATGCATTACCGAGCTAATGCTCTTTGCCATGTTATCCACCTACCATTGGATAACATGGCTAAGAACTGCTCAGGGGCAGGTGTTAGCTTTTGGAGATATTCGCGCTTAGCGTGAATATCTCCAAAAGTTGGAAATAGGAGATAGCGATGTTAGCGACTGTTTCCAGTCGCTAACATCTTGGCACGCCCACTTTGCATGTCATTAGTGATAAATTTCACTGACATGCAAAGCGGGGCCCAAGATGGTCGCTATCTCCTACTAGCTGTCACTAACTGATGTTAACGACAGCTAGGTAATAGGGAGATAATTTTATCTCCGCTTTCTTGGCTTTTAAAGCCAAAAAAGCAGAGATAAACCCCCTTGATAATATGCCCCTTGATCTCTCACCTAATTCTGTGTCATCTTTGAATCATTTTAAACACCTGTTGATCCATAGTGTAAATCTGAAGCAGTAGACACTTCCATACAGACACCTCTTAACCGCGAGCCTATAAGACAAGGGAAATGTATCAGGCACAATGCAGATGTAAAAATAAGCAAATATGGCCAAGTGTTACCTTGACTTTTAATGTTTGACCTCATTTAGTCACATCGATCTAATTTTAAACACTAATTTTCATTTATGTTTTGCAGATTACCTACCGTACTTCTATTGGAGTCCATATAACATTTTGTTTATTATATTGTTTTGTTAAAGTTATGTTTCTAGTTTCTTTTTTGGGGGGGGGGGGGGGTGGTGGCAGTCCCCAATAGAAATTATATTTTTAATTTGAAGTATAATTCTGAGGCTAACTCTTTACGAGATCTTTACCAGAGTCTATAGCTACGACTAAGTGTTCCTATGGAAAAGTTTTAAAACTCCAGCACAGTAACTTTTTTGATTAGCAAAATAGTGTGGTGAACTTCTAACTTCTGTGCTCATTTAAGTTTTCCATGAACTGTTACTATGGTAACAGGCAGAAAGCCGTTTGGGGGTAGGGTTGAAAGGTACTGGCTGTACAGAGAGTGTTACATTTACCCAGGATCCTCTACATGGCAGAAAGGAAAGCAAAGTAAAACAGAACACTGTGTACCAGATTTACAACCCCCTTGCGCCACTTTTGCGTCACTTTTTACATCTTAAAAGTAATGCAATAGTAATGCAATGAACTTGTAAATCTGCCCCATGCACTTTACGAGCAAAATAAGTACACAAGTCATTCAATTCTTTATCGATCACAATTAGACAGTGTTGCTTCACGATTCACAATGAACTTCAATAAATACTTCCTGCCTATTTAAATGGAAGACAATATTGTCGACATTACAAAACCTACTGGCATATTTAAAAAGACAGAGTTAAAATTATCATCGCTTTAACGACTGCAAACTACAACAAAAACGCAGAAAACGGACTTCAAAATCCTTTGTTATCTTATCGGAAGATTTTCTCAACATTGCTGTTTCCTATACAAGACTGAGAGCCACCCCCGGGGCTATAAAACAAATGGTTGTGGGGGGCTCCAAAGCCCCCCCTGCAAAATTAGAAGTGTGGGGACCGCAACATCCCCCCTCAAGCCCTAGGAACCACCACCCCCAGGTATTTGTGTATTGTGGGAGGCAGACTGCTTGGACTTCTGCCTGGACCTCTCGAGGGCACTGGGGACCTCCACGCCCCAGGGCTGACTCCTGCAGTGTCCCGGGGTGCCTACCCCGGGACACTGCTGTTTGCTATGAGAAGGCGGGAGTCTCACGGCTCCCGCCATCCAATAGCAAACTTAGTTTGCATTTTGAAAGACACAGCAATGAAACCTATTCTCACTTTCAAAATCCAAACCAGATTGCTTTTCCACATGCAAGTTAGCATCTCCCCATGTGGAAAAGCAATGCCAGCTACCGAAGAAAGTGGTGAGCCGGCGAGGCCATGAAGGCATTGTGGCTGCCCCCACGGTCCCCAACATTTTTGATAAGACCCGGGAGATAGCGTCCTCGGTAAGCATGGGCGGAAAATCCGTTCCGCTCGCGGATTTTGTGGATTTTCGGTAAATTCGCAATCCGCGAACGCTCGCAAATTTACCGAAAATCCGCAAATTCGCACGCAGCGGATTTTTTTTTCTTGGTGATACAATTTTGCGGCGTGCGGCGTTCACTTACCATCATTCAGCGTTTGCCGAGTTGTTTTTCTTGATATTTTGCGAGTGCTGCGCCATTTTGGATCAGGCTGCGGGATCCCGTGGGATTTTGGCGACCGCGATTACGTAATCGCTACTTACCACCTTGCACAGCACGTATCGCAAGAGTTCGCAATTGCGAACACGTAGATGCGGCGAGCAGCAACAATCTCGCACTCGCGAAATTACAATACTTGAAATTCTGCACAAGAAATCGACCAGCAAGCAGCATAAACCTTCTGAAAATGATGATTTTTATCAGAATAACTCCTCAGGTTGACATTTGCCTGCACTTTTTTTTGCAAGGAGTCCATTTTTTGGGGGGGGGGGGTGGAAGGAAGGAAGTGCCCCACAGTCTCCAACTTCCTGTTCCTGTCCAGCAGGCTCCTCCCAGTGCTTTCTTCATGTGCTGGTCACTTTCATTCGGATTCTTGACCTGGAAGGATTACTTTTTGTGGATGCTGCTGGATATTTGGATTTGAGGCCTTTTTGACTTTCTTTGGATCACTTTTGGATTAGAAATTTCACAAGTAAGTTTTTTGGGGCGTTACAGTTGCTGCAACTACAATTTTGGAATTTTCGATTTTTGGGCTGTTGTTGGGGCCTTTTGCCCAGGGGTAGTGAGTGGTGCATGGACTGAGTCTTTCTGTGGGGTCTCTTTAATGTAAACATCATGTAGGGCATGGATGGCATGGGATTGTGCTGATTTTTGTGTGTTTTTTGATTTTTTTGGCTGTTGTTGTTGCCTTTTGACCAGGGGTAGTGAGTGACGCATGGGCCCAGTCTTTCTGTGGGTTGTCTTGAATTTAAACATCATGGAGGGCATGGATGGCATGGGATTGTGCTGATTTTTCTGTGTTTTTCGATTTTTTGGGGTGTTCATGGGGACAGGCCATGTGGGTGGGGGCCATTTTGAGTGCTGGTACAGGCAGGCCCTGGCCATGTGCTGGGAGGCAGTGGGCCATTTTGAATGCAGGCAGTGTTCTTAGGTCTGCAACCATTTTGCCTAGCTTTTAACCATTATGCCCAGGGGTAGTGAGTGGTGCATGGGCCTAGTCTTTCTGTGGGATGTCTTGAATTTAAACATCATGGAGTGCATGGATGGCATGGGATTGTGCTGATTTTTCTGTGATTTTCATTTTTTTGGGCTGTTGTTGTTGCCTTTTGACCAGGGGTAGTGAGTGGTGCATGGGCCTAGTCTTTCTGTGGGGTGTCTTGAATTTAAACATCATGGAGGGCATGGATGGCATGGGATTGTGCTGATTTTTCTGTGATTTTCGTTTTTTTGGGCTGTTGTTGTTGCCTTTTGACCAGGGGTAGTGAGTGGTGCATGGGCCTAGTCTTTCTGTGGGGTGTCTTGAATTTAAACATCATGGAGGGCATGGATGGCAAGGGATTGTGCTGATTTTTCTGTGTTTTTCGATTTTTGGGGCTCTTGTTGTGGCCTTTTGACCAGGGGTAGTGAGTGGTCCATGGGCCTAGTCTTTCTCTGGGGTGTCTTGAATTTAAACATCATGGAGGGCATGGATGGCAAGGGATTGTGCTGATTTTTCTGTGTTTTTTGATTTTTCGGGGTGTTCATGGGGACAGGCCATGTGGGTGGGGGCCATTTTGAGTGCTGGTACAGGCAGGCCCTGGCCATGTGCTGGGAGGCAGGGGGCCATTTTGAATGCAGGCAGTGTTCTTAGGTCTGCAACCATTTTGCCTAGCTTTCAATCATTATGCCCAGGGGTAGTGAGTGGTGCATGGGCCTAGTCTTTCTGTGGGGTGTCTTGAATTTAAACATCATGGAGGGCTTGGATGGCATGGGATTGTGCTGATTTTTATGTGGTTTTCGAGTGTTTGGGGTGTATAACTGAACTGATGTTCCTCTGTCTTCCATTGCTTTTAGGTGCACAAGACTCAAGAGAACCACCAGTGCCAGGAAGAAGTCCTGCAGCAGTGTGTGTGTGCAGCATAACGTCACCCGATGTCACGTCTGGCCACAGACAACTCTGCAACTCGTGGAACTGCGGCCTGCTGTTTTGACCTCTGAAGAAGATGGCCCCAAAAAAAGATCCCCGTAGCTCCTCTAGCAAGAAATTTGCCAGTAAGGAGCAGAAGAAGCAAGTTACCAAGGAGACGGTGTGCCGCCCGCCACATTTTTTGGGAGTAAAAAAAAAAATATATCTGCAGCAACAGCGGGATCTGCTGGGGACCAAGCTGGGAGCAGCACCCCCACACCATTGGGCTCAGTGCCACCACCACCACGACCATGCCAACTTAAGTCCAAGCCCTTGAGTGCTGCAGAGGCACTTAGTCTAGTTGTTCAATCACCATTGACCAGTGATGTTGGCTCATCGCAAGAAAGTAGCAGCAATGTCCCTCAATCAACACAGGTTGTTGTAACTCATCTTACGAGTGTTGAACAACCACAGCCGCAACAACAACCACATGTGCAAGTACAAGCCCAAGTACTTGTGGAAGGAGAGGCAGCGCAAGGAGATGCGCAAGGAAAGGTGCATGGAGGTTCACCAGTGCCCACAATTGTTGTTCCTCCAGAAGTAGGGGCACATCAGGAAATCGACAATTAAGCCGAGGTATCATTTGAGGAAGCCACTCCTCCTGATGATCATTAATTGTCTTCCACATCCCTAGCAAGGAAAAGATCAAGGGTGGTGTCTACATCTTCTTCAAGCCCACCTCCTTCTGATGATACGGATCAAACTTGGGAACCACCACTGCGGTCTGAGAGTGAGGCACACCATGATCTGACAAAGGTAGTTAAGCGTAAAAGGAAGGTCGTCGAAAGTCTCATAGTTATGGAGTGTGATAAGGCTCAACAAGAAGTGGCGGATACTACTGCTGATGAAGACTCTCACGACGACGACCCAGTCATCATAAAGGTCACTGCAGCCCCAGCGGGCATGCAGCAAACAGACATTTTGACCCTAGCCCGAGAAGCTGCTGAGCGTGATTATGTTGTTGATGAGGAGGCAATGGAAACACCACAATCATTGGAGTTAACTAGTACACCAACACGTACCGCTTCCATATTTCTTCCTCGCCAGAAGGGACCTCCATCCACCTCAACCTCAATTAGTGGTGGTGAAATTGCACAACGTACTAAAGTTCGGCAATCCACATCCTCCACTTCATCTGGCATTAGCAGCATGACCACCACTACCAGTATCGCCGCCTCCTCCGGCCCCCACAGACATTTCAAGTCCGCAGTTTGGGACTTCTTTAGTGTTTGCCCAAAAAAGGAAAACATCGCCATTTGTAGCATTTTAAGCATGCAGCTAGTCGTGGTAAGTTTGGTACCAACTATGGTACCGGAGGCCAGAGAGGTCATCTTGAGAGACAGCACGCTGTCCAATGGTTTGCACACCTAAAGGAGATCAAGGAAGCCCGAATTGCAAGTCAAGAAAACGTTGATGTTTCATCTGATGATGACGAGGAGGAAGAATTGTCAAACACTTCACTTACACCCCTGTCAGCAGCACACCCCCTGTGAGCCACACTAAGAGTGTGGGAGAGAGTGAGACACCAATGCGAAAAAGTTCATCAGCGAGCGTAACTGGGTCGAAGAAGTCATCATCATCATCATCCCGTAAAAGCCTGGTCCAGGACAACATTAAATCCATGTTGTTTTCAGTAGCACCATATGATCGCAACCACCCACTGACGCGTCTGTATAACACTAAGCTGGCTAAAATGCTAGCTCTGGACCTTCTTCCTTTTTCTTTTGTAGAAGGGGTTGGTTTTCTAGAATTAGTGGCAGCGCTCTGCCCTAAATGGAAGGTTCCTAGCCGGTTCTATTTCGCCAGAGTTGCGGTTCCAGCACTACATGAAGATGTGCTGGAGGTGATTGGGGCAGCTTTGCAGAAGAGTGCTGTTCACACTATACATCTGACAACAGACATGTGGACCAGTGGCGCAGGCGCTGATTACATGTGCATCACTGCACACTGGGTCTCTTTTTCAGGGATTAAAGCAAAGCTAAACGCAGGTGTTGACCTGGACCAAGTTTTCAAAGCTGCTCGGAAACATGCAACACTAGCCATGTTTGGCTTGGAGAAACGTCACACAGCAGAAAACATTTTGAATGAGTTTAACACAAAGGTCTTTCACTGGCTGTTCCCAAAAAAACGCCAGATTGGTTATGTTTCCATGGATAATGGCGCCAATGTAGTTAAGGGCATGGAGCTGGGTAACTATTTCAGAGTGCCGTGTTTGGGGCACTGTATAAACCTGGTTGTTAAAAAATTCTTGAGTGATGAAGACAGTCCAGCGTGCAATTTAGTGGCCACCTGCTGAAGAATGTGCACCCATTTCAGCCATTCTTTTAAGGCCCAGAAGCATCTGAGGAGCCTGCTACATGAACGTCGAATGCCAGTAAAAGCACTCATCCAGGAGGTGCCAACACATCGGAACTCAACCTTCTACATGCTTAAGCGTCTGTATGAGCAGTATACGGTACTCAATCACTATTTCTTAACACTGGGTACAGCTCAGAAGGACCTGAGGCTAGATGCGGGGCAATGGAACCTAGTTAAAAGCCTGACAGACATGCTTCGTCCTTTTGAGGTCTTCACGCGTGCAGTCAGCAAGGAGGACAGTAATTTGGGAAAAGCTATCCCATTGTTGCGCATGCTGGAGTACCAACTGAAGGCGGTGTCTTCTATGTTTCAAAAAGATGAAAAAAAGCAAGACGCTTTTGTTTTGGCTGAGAAATTATTAGAGCGCCTACTTGGTGAGGAACGTCTTAAAATGATCCACTCAGAACAGCATTACATTTGTGTTTCTATTCTGGATCCACGCTACAAAAAGGCGCTGGCAGGCCGAGCATTCTTTCCTTTTGATGATGAAGATGTTACAAAGTACAAACGTTGGCTAGCTTTGTCAGCCAAGCGGTTTGAAAGAGAACGGCAGCAAATTGAAGTAAAAGGCTGTACATCAGCATCAGCAGGCCATCCCCAGTCAAAAGAATCCACTTCTGCACCTGTGACTGTGGCACAAGTGACCTCTCAGCCGTTAAAGACAACGGCAACCGGATCATCTGCACCAGACACAACAGTAACATTGGATGCAGAAGAGGATTGGCTAACTCGGCTTGGGTTTGGTTCTCAAAAGGTCACAGCAAAAAGTAAGCAAAATGGAGGAACCTTGGAGGACCTTGAGTCGATGGTGCAGTACTATCTGGATGACTCAACAGAGGTCTATGTTAATGCTGACCCATTGGCGTATTGGCATGGGAAAAAAGAATTGTGGTCACAGATCTCCAACCTGGCTACAAATTACTTGTCTTGCCCACTCGCAAGCTTGTCTTCTGAAGGTGTTTTCAGTGCTTCTGGTGGCATTGTAACTTCCAAACGGGCCCGCCTTTTGCCCAAAAATGTGGAGAGGTTAACAATGATCAAGATGAATCAGCACCTCATACCACCAGATTACAACGTACGAGAAGAAACGCCGGATGAAGACGAGGAGGACAGCAACTTAGATGAGGGAATTTGTTCTCTGTTAGGTGACACTGACCTACTCTTGCCTGAATTCGCAGAGTATGAGGACAATTTCTTATTCTTATTCCCTGACACCGAGCCCTGAAAATGAGCCAATGAATCAATAACTTTTTTTTCGTCCTTTTTTACTTTTATTCCTGTGTGTCTGCCTTTCTTTGTTTTGCACAGTTAATATAATTAAAACTTTAATCACAAAAACAAGCCCATCAGCAGAACTGTCTTCACTTGTTTGCTTATTGATTTGAAGGTACCGCAGTCTGCATTCCTCAGGTTCACAAGTTCACAAGTACATGCTCCTCTATCCTCCTCCTCCAGACTCCTATTTCCCTCAAAGCAGAGGGCTGGATTACGCCCAATGAAGAAAGACTCTGCACTTGTGGGGGTGTTCTACTTCTTTGCGGGTGAGTTGGCGGGTCTTGGGGCCATTGCTGGAAAGCTCTAATACCGGATAAAAGTGGTTTGAACCAAATCGGAGGCGAAATTTTTTTGCGTTTTTGCTGACTTGCTAGCCTTTGAGGTGCTCTTTGGGGGGGTTCCCGGTATTTGTGGGTGGGTTTTGGGGTCTGGGAGCACTGCTGGGACAGTCTAATTTTGATTGCATTTGCTTTTCAGGAAATCCGTGGTGGAAAACGGGAGTTATGACCTAGCTGCACAGCGCATTTGGACCGAAGGCCGATAAATATTGTAAGTATGAGATTTTCCTTTTTGGCTGTTTGGGGGTGTTGTGCATTTTTGCGGGTGGGTTGGCGGGTCTTGGGGCATTGCTGGGAAGGTCTAATACCGGATAGAAGTGCTTTGGACAAAATCCATGAGGGACAGGTTGTTGTTGTTTCTGACATTTCGCTCAATGTAGCATTTTTGGGGGCCTGTTTGGGGGGCTTCCTGGTGTTTGTGGGTGGGTTTCGGGGTCTGGGAGCACTGCTGTCTATGGATACTTTTGATTGCAAGAGGTTTGAAGCAAATCCATGGTGGCAGAGGGGAGTTAGGGCCTAGCTGCAGGGCGCGCGCGGAGTGATTTTGGAAATTGCCATGAAAATGACTAAGTCCCCATTTTTGTACTTTTGCTTTTTGGCTGTTTGGGGGTCTTCTACTAGTTTTCGCCTGGGTTGATGGCTTTGGGGCCATTGCTGGGAAGCTCTAATACCGGATAAAAGTGGTTTGGACCAAATCGGAGGCAAATTTTTTTTTTGCGTTTTTGCTGACTTGCTTGCCTTTGAGGTGCTCTTTGGGGGGGTTCCGGGTGTTTGTGGGTGAGTTTTGGGGTCTGGGAGCACTGCTGGGACAGTTTAATTTTGATTGCATTTGCTTTTCAGGAAATCCGTGGTGGACAACGGGAGTTATGACCTAGCTGCACAGCGCGTTTGGACCGAAGGCCGATAAATATTGTAAGTATGAGGTTTTCCTTTTTGGCTGTTTGGGGGTGTTGTGCTTTTTTGCGGGTGGGTTGGCGGGTCTTGGGGCATTGCTGGGAAGGTCTAATACCGGATAGAAGTGGTTTGGAAAAAATCCATAAGGAAAAGACTTTTGGCACTTTTTGTAACTTAGGGTTCGTTAGGGTTAGCCCTAGCAGTAGGATTGCATGTGTTTCGGGGTGTTCTAGATTTTTGCAACTGAGTTCTGGGGTCTTGAGGCACTCGTGGGAATGTGTAATTTTGGTTGCAAGTGATTTGAAGAAAATCCATGGTGGGAAAGGGTGGATTTAGCATAGTTAAAGAAAGCGTTTGCCACTATTCTTAACTTAGGGCTCGTTAGGGTTAGCAGTATTTGTATTGCATGTGTTTGGGTGGGGGGCTGTTTGTGGGGGGGTTTGCGAGTCTTGGAGCGATGCTGGGTATGGATACTTTTGCCTGCTTGCAAGTGGTTTGAATACAATCCACAGTGGGTAAGGGGGTATTTGGGCCTACTTTTACTTTCAAAGTTCGTTTTGTCACCAGATTTCTACTAGGCCTCGTTTTTTGAGATCTGATTGGGGGTCTTCTACATTTTTACAACTGGCTTTAGTAAGGGTCTGGGTGGGAGCACTGCTGGGAAGGTGTAATTTTGTTCTAAAACACAGTACACCTAGCTTGAGGGGAAAGATCCGCTAAATTAATTTGCCCATACTTATTTATCCTTCAAAAGGAGACTCAGACAGAGTACGCACTTTCAAAAATATTGTACTGTCTAGTAGGAAACTCAATGTGTGACTTTTTGCACTACACAGCGTACATACCTTATATTTATATATCAGTGGTGTTCTAATATCACTTCCTGTTTTTCCATCAATAATTACAGGCCGGGTTTCAGTCTGTGCAATGGGAAAAAAAGGATGAAGTCAGGCTTCACATTAGCGAGACGCAATTCAGCATCCGCCAGGCAGGCAGTGGACAGGGTGTCTTCTGGTCACCAACATTGATGGGCGAAGCGTCAGCTGGAATGGAGGAGTGCCGCTAATAAGAGGAATGGTTTGATGCGTGCAACTTACTTACCAAATTCAACAGGACAACTACAACAACATACAGATACAGTATCCATTGTTTTCTTCTATGAGTGTGACTGCATTTCTTGGATCTCTCTCTGCTTCTAAATTGATCCCTACAGCCATCCTATAGGTTTTACTTCGGCTATTTTTTAAACCTAATTTAATGTAAGAAGTGTTTCTCTGAGTGCAGAGATAGGCAAGTGAAAACGCTGCAGCCCTGTACTGTCGCATTCTGTCATTCACGGTTGTCGAAAGTACTACTTACTTTTCAGTAACAATGCATGCAGTAGTGCATGCACTTCCTTTATGTCACTTAAAAGATTTATGGTTAGCTTTGTACCCAAAGATTTCTTTATCTTCAATTATTGTTTGTCCAAGCTGTGCTTTTTTTTTTCTTCTCTCAACAAAACCTACCCAAAAAGAAACACCCATTCCCATCCATTTTCCGAACCCTAACCCTCTTCCCCCGGGCTGTGTGGTTTTGATTGATGTGTGACTAAATTACATTAATAATTACACACACTTGCTGGGGAGGATAAGGTCTTAGCAACAGGCTGGTGAAGGAATCCGAGGATATATTCTAGACTTACTCAGCTTCAGTACTATTTCTTGTAGTAGTAGCCAATGTCAAAGAAATTCAACGCAAGTACTAGTTATACTTTCAATACTTTACCATTTGTTAGGCTACATTGTGGCACTGTTCTAGTGTACTGTCACCTGCTATATTCTCTATCGTACCGTTGTAATGCTCCAGTAAGTACAAACCAGGTTTCATTTTCTTTTTTTCCATAGGCTTGCAACTGCCACTGTGTCACACCACTAGTACCACCGCAATGAGGACATTTCATCCGCCCAGGATTGCCAACCTTAATCGCCATTTCCCGTGTAGCCAGCCCTGGGCCTAACCCTACTTTCAAACACAAATTACAGGTAAGATAATCGTTTGGTGGGAGGTAGTATAATGAAGTATTAGGAGAGACGAGAGATTGACGGTAGTACTACTAAAAGTCCTAGGACCTTTGAATTCACTTACTCTGTGAGAGGCACTTAGTGTTGAAAACATTTAGCCATTTACACTTAAAGGAAGAAAATGACACAGACTTAAGTTTCAGGAAAACAAACTTACTGTTAAACCCCCACCCACCAGACTCAAAAGCAGTAAAAAACAGGTATGCTCGGATAAAGTTTAAAAAAGTATATTTGTGTAGCCCTAACAAAATAATCTCCCGCAAGACCCTCCCTAACCCCAACGATTGTCCTTCAAAAGCCCAAAAAACAACCCAACTCCCAATTCCCACCCCCCAAAAGTCTCTAAAAAAGGGGCAAGGGACACTACGGCAGGATGCTGTTTACTTTAGCGGACAGGGCATCATACTCCTTGCGGAGGGTGGCATGGTCGGAGCGGAGGCCCTCCACCAAGGTCTTATATGTTAGGACCTCCTGCTCCAGGTAGGACATTCTGAGGCATAAGCGGTGCTGGCGTGCCTTGCAACTCCTGTGGGGGCAGCTGCTGTCTTTGCTGCTCGGCGGTGGCAGTTGGCTTTGGTAGCCCGGCTCCGTACCGCTGGAGCACTGCGCTGGCAGGCAGCCTGTGGGGGCCCAGAGGAGGATGCAGCTGTCCCAGTGGATGTTGTACCAGTAGACTGCGTGTCCTCCTCCTCCAGGGCCACCAGCCGCCGATATTCGGCGACAGTGGCATCCAGCCTCCGTTGCCGGGCCATTCGAGCCCGCTCCTTCCTCGTTGGTGTTGTTGATTTGGATGGAGCAACTATATGAAGAAAGAAAGACATAGTCTGTAACCAATGCTCCTTAAGATTAACACAAGATGATTGAGCAGAAAGTTGTGTCACAGTACAACTAGCAACTTGAAAGCACAGTACATAACTATTGAGGCCAGTATCTATCTAACCTCCCACTTCTTCATCCTTGCTCTAACATTAGTGGGAGTTTAAGGAACAAATTCTACGAGCACTATGGACTTCCATTACAGTCGACTATGACAGTACACCAGTCTTATTCTTATTCTTTTCTCTTGTTTAGGAAAATTGGTACGTTATGTTATGCAAGCCGGCATAATGCCAGCGCAGTGAATTTGCACCCGAGAAAAACAGACGCACACCATGATGAGTGAGACAGACTTGCGTTACTGTACCGGTCCAGTACATGCATGTAGTGAAGCTCTTACTTTTCTATTACGGGTGGCACTGAGAATACTCTGTTAAAAGGGCTACTGCTTAATTAATTTAACTTTCACCCTACAGTGCAAATGAGTACTAGAAAAGGAAAATGAAGAAGCTAAATAATCTGATTATCTATCACTTCACATGGGATGTATTTGATTACATATGGGATGACTTTAAGTGCTTTGATTTTTATTGAGTGAACAGTGATACACCCACACATGAATGACGTACTACTACTAAACTAAACTTATTAAGAGAGGTAGGGAGTGTCCACCTTAATAACCGGATATATGCTGTGCTTGCAGTTGCAATACAAACTACTGCTACTATTCATGGTAGTATTTGGACAAAATTACAACTTTTTTTTCCTGCCTTTCCTTCACTGGAACGGACGTGAGGGTGCGGTGTTACATGCTCTTCAAAGTAACACTTAGTTCATCCAGTGACCGTCTACTCTCTCTAGATACACATATGCTATCTAAGAGTCAGATAGTACCATGATCCAGGCATCCATCCATTAAAAGTATATGCACACATACAGTTTCTGTTTCACCTGCCCAGGCTGTTCTCCTTCCACCCATCCTTGCTTCATCATTCACCCAGCCATGCACCATACCATATTCTCTCCTTCCCAGCCACCTCGGGGACCAAGCAAACACATATCATTCTTCTTTGCCAGTCATCATTAAATTTCTCGTCTTTCCACACTTACTTACACCCTTCTTTCGCTTTTCGTTCATCCCATCCATCAAGTTCATCTCAGATCTGATTGGGATTCTTCTCGCCAAAAACTTCACAGCTAAGTCGAAGTACATTTAGAGGAGGCTACTACCTGGTTGATTTATAATACACCCGTGCAGATAGCACACTCTGCAGTCTTCAATCTCAATAAGTAAGGAATATATAGCTTACCTCTGCCCGCCACCACCGTGTGAACCCTCACAGGCACATTGGTGTTGTCCGGCACTTGCACCGCATCCTCCCCAGAAGTGTTCCCCTCATCCAGCACCACCACCTCCGCGCTGGCCCCGCCACCAGATGTTCCACCTACAAAGTACATTTAAGAATGTTAGAATACACCACTCACTACTATATAATATTTGGTCTAGGAATAAAGAAATGTGAAAAAAACAGAAAACAATGTAATAATTTGTGACTGTCTACTCTAAAGTAAAAATGTCCCATTTTCCAGGGAAGGCTGTTGTCTTGCTGCACTTTTTGGCACAACTGATGAATGCTTGCTTTTTATTTTTTAACACGCACCACTTTTTCTCCTAACAGACAGAAGCTTGACTTCTAAGAACACGAGCAAGATCAAGTTCAACCAGGTGAGAGCTTGGCTCGACCACAAGAAATGTGTTCAATTAATCGTCAGCACTAAGCACTTTTCCATTTTCAGTTAAACGTTTAGTTTTATGACAAACTTGATTTTAATAAATGTGTTTACTTTTAATAAAGCTTTTAAACTTAAATAGACTCTGTGGTTTTTGGTCCTCCAGACTAGAGTGGCTGAGCTAAAGGGTTTGCAATTTTTTCAAGCATGAGTCCGTGCCTCTGACACTTCTTGACTCTGACTCCGTACTCTTGTCCTGCGTTGGATAATCATCATTGGGGATCAATCATCGGTGACTTTGGGAGCTAAATGACTCTGCCACACTATCTAGTCAGTAAGGAGATTGGGGGTTCAACTACAAAGTCTGTTATCACTGAGGTATGTGGAAAGTCTAACAGCACCTATTATAATTGATAAGCTAAGCAATGCATTATTTAGTGTCCATAGTTCTGTTTGTGCAGATTTGTCCCTGCAACAGTAGTAGAATGGATTGTCCTCCTATCCAAACCAAAAGTAAAGTAGCATCCTATTCTTTCTTGATGGTCATTCACCTTTTTATTGTTGGCAATTGTCAAAGCATAAACATTTAGAAGACTTGAAAAGACATTATGGACATTCCCAGAGGACTGCACTCAGTGCATAGAGCTATTGCTGGCTAGAATGGGAGTCCAATGGAATTGCCAAATGTGCAATCTTAGTTAGCTACACAGACAGACTAATAAGAATAATCTAGTAATACCACAGGGAGTCATAGTCGAGGCAGGATAAGAATTTATATACAGTCTACAAGAAGATCAAAGACGATTTAGAAAAAATCGAACGAGGAACGCTAGGAAAAAATAGGTACTCTATATTAAAATTAAAACTTACCGGGGCCAGCAAAGGAGCCCTCACCTGCCTGATCCTGGCCTGCATCCTGTTGAACAGCAGCCTCCTCCTCCTGTGTCCTCTTGCCCCTGGGGGGAGCTGATGTACAACATGAAAGAAAGAAAGACCAGAAAACATGCATGATATTTGTCAACCAAATCAAACATTTCAAAAGAACAATAACAAAATATTTTGGCGAAATAGCAAATAGACAACTATTCCACGGGATATATTGACCGATCTCATGGGGTCTACTAAGTTATTAGTATTGTTTGATTTGCGGACCGTCGACTTGGAAAGTTCTTATGTAACTCACTAAACAAAATACTAAAAAGGTTCGCCTAGGACTGGCAGGCAGCAGTCCGCAGCACGCGAAGTGACAGACAAAGTCCATAGTGATTGCAGTTCAGCGACAACACTAAAAAGTTTCCTACTACATTAACCAGTCATTAAAATACTCAAACTATCAATCCACCACCACTATTTCTTCTTATCGCCATGTGTACAAAGGAAGGACTGGACTTGAGTCTGTAGGGTCTGATTTAGAAGCTCCTTGCGGCTCTTTTGCTCCATTGTTGCGTGACTTTTGTGACGCAGCGGCAGAACAAAAGAGGCGCCATGGTGCGGCGTATATTAACAACGTGACACATATGGGAGATGCATCACGTTGTAAAGCCCTGCGCCATCAGGGGGCATTCCGGCGCAAGGGAGGGCGTTCCTGCGCAGGAACGCATCCTAAAAGTGGCTGAGGGAAATCTACAAGATTCCAATCAGTCACTTTGAGGACAATGATGCGTAACTCAAACCCTGCGCCTGCTTGAAGCAGACGTACGGCTTGATGCAGCATTGGGGAGATAGGGCACCCCAGAGCATTGCTGGAGCTGCGCCATCGTTGCGACGCAACTCCAGCAATGCGCCGCCTTTACGGCACAGATGCATAACGCTTTGGTGACGTTTTGGGCCCATGGTGCGTCGCATTGTAAATACGGCGCACCATGGGTGGTGGTGGGGTGGCGCACAATTACTGGCGCATCCCTGCTACTTTGCAGGGATGCGCCCGTAATTAAAAATCTGACCCTTAGTGTCTAGCATTACGCAGTTCTTTAAAATACACTCATACATAATTTCACAGGCCAATGAAATGAACACAACATCGAAAACAAATAAGCATAGTAGCAACGCTACTGAGAAGGAGAGCAGTGCACCTGAAATGCACAGAACATTTTGAAATATAATTTACCTACAATGTAATCAGCAGCATTAATGCTCTTGGTAAAAAACAAAAATTTGCAATATAATAACACACAGAGCAGGAGAAAACAGAGTAGTAAAGAAATAGCTGCTACTACTCACCAAGCCCGGGGATCTCAAGGCCGAGCAGGTCGAGCAGATCGCGTTCCAGTCCAGGAGATACGTCCAACGGTGGGTGGCCTGGTTGTAGGTGCGCTGGACCAGAGAGTGTGCGTACATGGCCCGGCACACCTTCTCCCACCGCTTCCGGCGCTCCTGGATCCCGTACCCGCGAGCGATCTTGCCGCCTGCCATGATGGTCCTGGGGAGGCAGCGCTGAACATAATAAACTAGTGCGGCCACCTCCTCTGGGCTGAAGATCTCCCGGGGTGCGACCTGCTCCCCCATCAAACACCGGCACGGGAGCCGGGCACTGGGTGCGGGACCCTTTCCTTCTCGGGATGCTTCCCGGCTCCCTTTACCATGGTCTGGGCAGAAAGGAAGCTAAATAATAAAGAAGAAATGTGTTTTTCCCATGTTAATTTCTATAGGAACTTTAGACACAGCTACAGCCCAAACTGCTGAACAGAATGACAACAAATTCGACCGAAAGGTAGCTCAGGGTTCAGAAAGCGCCTTCTAGAAGGACCTTACTAGTTATGAAATGAGTTGCATCAGGCGCGGTATACTGTATAGAATAAAAAGCATTAGACTTTTTCTTTTTTACGAGAGCCAAATAGAGATCTACTTACATATCCTATAAAGCCACTTCCTAATGTTATTAACCTGCATAGTTACAGCAATCAATCAAATTCTCTTTTTGTAAATCAGCACATTACATCAATGTTAACTGCCTTTCATTTTGAAAACTGTCTCATTCAGCTCCAGCTTTCACTTCCCAATGGTTAGAGTGTGGATTGTGGGCAACAGCTATATTTTTGGGGCCAGAGAGTCTGCTAGAAAGAGTGGTATTGCCGGGGACTGGGGTTTGCCTAATGTGGACATTACTTTTATTGGCCAAGGAGGATTGAAGGGGCATCAATTGCTGTCTTTGGTTAAAAACATTGTGGATTCTCAACCACCTGACCTCATTATTGTGCATTGTGCCACCAATGACCTAGGCACACTGACCAGGGTAAGACTTGAAATCCTAATGAAGGCTACTTTTACATAATTAATTAAACATTTTCATCACACTGCCTTGGTGTACTCCAACACATGCCACAGGCAGTTATTGAAGTGATCTAATCAGTTTTGTCCACAGATTTACAAAGCCAGGAAACATGTTACTAGAACTGTTTCTGCATTTCTCAGAGACCATAACATGGGCTCTATCTATGACAAAGACTTGCATTGTGACATGCATGGAATCTATAGAAGTGATGGAGTTCACTTCACACACAAAGGAAACAGGGTGTTTCTTAGCAACCTGAAACTTTGCATCTGGTCTTATATGTAGTTGTTATACATACACAAGGAAAACAAAGGCAATTCTCTGAGCCACACTACTGCCTAAAATGTTGTTCATTTTCTTTATAAATATATATTTTATCAATTTGTTCACATAGTCGCAATAAGGTTGTGATATTTGCGAATGCGTCACGAACTTGCAAAACAAATGCAGACATTCAATAACCACCAGCACATTCAAAATGTGTAACTATTTAATTGATTCTAAGGATCACATTAAATACATCATTATCTAAATAACTCTATAAAAACATGTATGAGTCTCTGAGTGTGTCTGTGATTGCATGTACAAGATCTGTTAGTAGGTGCATAACTGTCACAGAAGCTCTATCAGAGGGTATGTGGATTTTCACTTGGTCTATGAGACAGTATGTGGGTGTTTGATTGTATCAGTGAGTGAGTGCACGAGTCTCTAAGTGGGTGCATGAATGTCTCAGTGGGTCTGTGAGTGGGTTAATATGTATCTGAGTGGGTCTGTGAATGGGTACATGGTTGACTTAGTAGATCTGTGACTGGATGCATGAGTCTCTAAGTGAATCTGTAAGTGGATATGTCATTCTCTATTGTGGGTCTGTCGTTGGGTGGGTACTTTTTTAACTGGGGCTATGAGTTGGTGTGTCAGTATGTGAGTGGGTTTTTGAGTGGGTGTGTGAGTTTCTGAGTTGGTCTATGACTGAATGCATGAGTCTGTGAGTGGGCATGAAAGTAGGTACATGACTGTCTCAGAAGTTCTTTGAGAGGGTGTAAGAGATCCTCACTGGGTTTGATTGCCACAGTGGGACTGTGAAAAGGTGTGCAAGTTTCTCAGTGGGTTTGTGAGTGGCACATGAGTCTCTGAGTGGGTCTATGAGTGGGTGTATATATTTCTGAGTGGGTATGTTAAAGGGTGTGCAAGTCAGTGGGCCTTTGAGTTGGTGCATGAGTCCGTGAGTAAGTTTGTGAATAGGTACATGAGTGTCTAAGTGGGTCTCTGAATAGCTGCCTAAGTCGTGAGTGGGTTTGAGAGTGGGTGCATGACTGTCTGAGTAGATCTGTAAGTGGGTGCATGAGTCTCTGAGTAGGTATGTGAGTGAGTGCATGAGTGTCTGAGAGGGTGTGTGAGTGGGTGCATGAGTCTCTGAGTAGGTCTTTGAGTAGGTGTGTGAGTCTCTAAGAACAGCTCTGAGTGGGTGCTTGACTATCTGAGTGGATCTCAGAGTAGGTGTGTGAGTTTCTGAGTGGGTTTGTGAGTAAGTGTTTGAGTCTTGAAGTGGGATTTTGAGTGGGTGCATGGGCCTCCTAATGGGACTGGTAATGGATGTGTTCATAGACAAAGAAGGGTGTTCTTCTATGCCTGCCCCAATGCTCTGTTGATAGCCAACCCCACAGTGCATGACCTTGGCAATGGTGATGGGCATCAGTGTCTAATGTATGATCTGACCCTTCTATTTTGCTTTTAAATATACCTTGAGATCCACAAGTCCTCCCTGGATTCTCAAATTCTGGCATGATCCTTCAATCCTCCTAGGTTTCAAAGATCCTGGGATGGCCAATGATCCACATGGGAGATCCTCGCTGGGATTCAGGGATCCTATGACAAAAATGAACTTTTACCAATTTTTAACCACATACATGGTTCCTATGTGACCGTTTATATGGGCTTGGGGGATCAGGTTTTGCTCACTTTGTCCCTTTATGCAACTTTGCTCATCTTTTTTTAGACTAGGGGACTACATGATAGGGGCACAAGTTAAGGTTTGTTTGGTATGGGTAGACAATGACTACTACGATTTTTGTTTTTGACTCAAACATAAATATATATTTTGTTTTTTATTCTTAAACGGAATCCCTCTTTTTTTCTTTGTTTATTCTTTCATGGAACCTTTTTTTGTTATCAACATTTATTTAAATGAATTGTTTTTTCAAAGTTCTATTTGGAAACATGAAAGGAGTTTAAAGAAGGTAAAATATTTTTGTGGTTTTTCAAGTTAATTGTTCATAGCATTGGAGATCATTCTGGATTGTGTTTCCCTGAACATATGATTGTTTTGTATGATGCATAGAAAATTGTGAAAATATTCAGATATGGTTCTGACCCTTCCTTTGCGTTCAGCAAACTCTGGGGCCAAAGGTGGTTGTTCTTATGCTTTTTAATCCCTTGCCTCTATTTCAGCTCATGAAAATTAATTTGAATGCATCACTCATCACCAAATAATTTTATTCGGTTTGTTTGTACAAAACCATCAAAGTAAACAAATGATAAAAAAATTGTCAATTACAGTTTAAAAATATAAAAACAGGTACATTTTCATTTAGCTTATTAAAAAGAGCACTAAAATGGACAGCCAAACATACATCAGAAAACATTAAGAAGCAGCTATTTGGCATGCTTCCTGCTAGGAGGCATGCAGCTTGCAAGCCCCTGATAAAATGAGGGGAACGTTCCTAAAGTGCATAATACATAAGTACATATTTTACAAGACAATTAATAGTACAGTCCAATCTATAATAAAAGCTTCTGTCAGATTATCCTGAAGGCAAATAAAAAAACGACTGACAGAAAAAACTACTGGTTCAGATACATCTGATTTTAGAATTCTAATCACAATCTGAGACTGCCTAGCTCTTAGATTGATGTTACATGAAGGGTAGACCCGAAGGCACTGGTACCTGGGTATTCAATAGTACAGAAAAGAGTGGTCCCAATACGCAGTAATTTAAGGAAGAAACGGTTTCACATAATACGCATAAGGAAAATCATACACAAAATTACTGAGAGATGTTATTTAATCACATCCTCATTTCAGCGAAAACTTCAGAAACATTATTTTGAATATCACATTAATATTGTGCCCAGAAAAAGGGAAAGGAGTTGGTGGGAAGGTAAGTGCTTCAGTGAAGGATAAAGTGGTGCAATCACAAATTATACAGTTTGCGTCCAAATGGCATGTTGCTCAGCAACATAGCAAATTGTGAATAGTTATTAGACAAGCCCTTATATATATATATATATATACATATATATATATATATATATATAAACACAGTATCAATCATCTGTTGTTGGTGGGCTGGTATGAATGAAAAAGTTGACGTTACGACCCTCGAACAGTGTAGGTTAATTGCCACCTTACTATGGGGTCTTCCTCAGGACTCAGGCGTGGGGGAGAGTGAGGTGGGGCACCAAGAAAAAGACCTACACAGAGGGCTGAAGTGAAGAACAATCGGGCGCGTGGGCTCCGTGAGAAAAGAGAGTGAGTTGAAGGCACTTCAAAATGAGGAACAGAGAGCTTCCTCATAGATGGCCATTCAGATTAAACAGGCCAGGTTATTCAAAATAAAAACATCTGTGATATGTTAATCCAAATATTATTAGCACAAAGGCGCCAATCGCTCCTCGGAGGTCCCAATCAGCTAATTAATGCAGCCCTGTGTATGAATCGCCAGGGCTGCTGTCCCTCTCATAGATTTCTGTATCGGGAGAGAATTTTCTGTACTATTGCTCCTAGATTGAGGCAAATTGGACTTATCCACCTCCTGCGTATCTGCTGATATCTAAGGCAGAAAAACAAAATGTATTTCTCTGACAGTAGTACAGGCAGGACATAAATCCAGTACTAGGCCTGACGCATCTTTGCTAGGAAAGGTTAGGAGCAGATTGCCGTATGTGAATCTCACATATAGACTTCTTGCAAGAGAGGGAGAGATTCGATCCAGAAAGGGTTCAAATTGTGGGCTTGATTTTACAGCTAAAAAACTAGGGGGCAGATTTATGTTAACTGGCGCATCCCCAGGGATGCGCCAGTTAACATGCGCCACAGTGCGCCACAGCTCCGCCAGCCATGGTGCGCCGCATTTATAATGCGGCGCACCATGGTGCAAAAACGGCACAGATGCGTGACGCATCTGTGCCGAAAATGTGGCGCATTGCTGGAGTTGCGTCGCAAGCGCGACGCAGCTCCAGCAAGGCTCGGGGGTGCCCAATATTAACAATGCTGCGTCAAGACCTACGCCTGCTTCAAGCAGGCGCAGGCTTTTGACGCAGCATTGGCTTAAAAGTGACTGAGTGAAATCTCATAGATTTCACTCAGCCACTTTTGCGAGGCGCACCTGCCCCGGAACGCCCACCCTGCGCCGGAACGCCCACAAGCGGCGCAGGGCTTTACAACGTGACGCATCTGCCTAGATGCGTCACGTTGTAAATCGTTCGTAGGGATGCGCCACGTTTACGCCGCCTTGCGTGACGCAACAGCGGAGTAAACGTGGCGCAAGGGCCTCATAAATCTGCCCCTAGATGTTAATTGACCACTCATCAAATTATTAGTGTAGTTAATGGCCAACACCTCCCAATATCTGGCTTTTAATCTCAATAAATCATCTCTTGTAGCCCTATCCTGATGTTTCCACAGGTCCTATATACTCAATGACTTGCAGCAGTCTGCAATGAGTTTAAACCATGGTAAGCATTTTGCACCATTGATCATCATAACCTCCCAAAGAGAATTTCGATAATCGATAAGTTGGGGGGTTGTCCATAGGCGCAACCAGAAGTGTTAAAGGTTTCAGGGCAGTTAGCAACAAAGGGGGACAATGAGGGGACAATATTTAGAGGGGTCCAGTGTGCGTGTCCCTACGAACTATTACCCAACTGTATGCACAAAGTTCCCCTAGGGGTGATAATTGTGTTAGGGAGAGTGGACTAGCTGCCTCTCTCTAACAGGAGGGTTGTATCTGAAAGTCCCTTTTCGGAATTTAGGGAAACCTCACACAACAGGTTGGTTCTATGACTACTGTCGCATTCCCTACCAGTCGCTTCGTATCATCATTGGCTTCCTGCTCCTGCGTCAAGCCGGCACTGCAATGCCTGACGGGCGGCACTTAGTGCTGCACTTTTGTCGGAGATCTTTTATTCCGAAGCCGATGTTTGAGTGGGTGTGAGGGGCCCTAATCGTGGAGTAGTGAGCGTGACATGTGGTGATTCTAAAAAAAGTTAGTGTAGTCTACTCTGGGTATTTTATTCCTGTAGCTACCTACTTTATTAAAACTAAGAGGGGTATAGGATTTCAGCCAACCTATGTGTGGGAAGCCCATTCAACCTCAACAAGTGATCTGGTCGACATGTTTCGTGCCATCAAGGCAATTCATCAGGACCAAAGGAAGTGCTCATAAACTTGTAGTGGAGCCCATAGTGGACTGCACGGTTAAATCGATACAACCTGTGGGGTCAGGATCTGGAACCAGGGAAAGTTCCTGTGTTGTTCTCCGCCCTGCGGGGGGATGAAAAAAAGAGAAGGAGGTATATAAAACAGAAGTTCCTAGCTGCTGATCTGTATTTGTAGCAACGGTGTCTATACTTTCACCGGGATGGTGAGTATCTTATTGGCAGACTAAGATCTGGAGAAGAATAATAACATACGTGTTTACTCCCAATAAACTTACCGAATACAGTGAGAGTAAGGGTGATGTGTCACTCATGAGCCTGGAGGGGTAGTGTGCCAAGAGCAGTCACATTTGGGCCAAAGAAGGTTACAAAAAGGCTACCAAGGAAGACTCTAAGATGGCTTTGGACTTACCCACAGTCGTTGTAGATAGTCGTCACCGGGCTGCTTTTAGTAGGACTTGCGTGATCAAGGAGTAGCCTGCAGGGATGTAGAATGATTAAAGGAATAAAGGGTGGTGGTTGCGATCTTAATTTGATAACTAGCTTGCCCATTCATGTGTTAGAACACTGTGTGCATCTAGGAGCCCCATCCGGGATCTCACATACCACCCAGAAAAAACCGCGCCGGCGTGTCCCCCAAAGGGTGCCGCAGCGCTGAGACGGGAGGGCTAGATAAGTGAAAACCATTGTACATATGCTGCCACCCCCGCAGGGTGGTCCGCAGTATTATAAGAGGGGGGTTGTTGTTGGGGGGGCACATCCAAACTTGTGAAGCCTATCGCACACATAGTGTGAGACTGCTGGGGCTTCGTTACTGTGGTTAAAAGTCCATCAATCCATAACGGATTGGGGGCGGCAAACAAGATGGTACGTCCCCCAAGTGTCCAACCCTCAAGGCTCCCCGCCCCCACAGCTACAGTCCCGTGTGGGGCCACTTACCAACGGCGAAGTCCCTGAAGGCAGTGCGTCCGCGGGTAGGGTCCAGGAGCCCACAAAGCCCCTGCACCAACAAGGACTCATCCGCGCGCTCGAGCAGCCCCTTACCTGTATCACGGTCTGGCGGGGCCTCTTAACCTGCGTCCGTCCGGCCGGCGAATCTCGGCCAGTCAAGCAGCCGGTGGGTTAGCCAGGTTGCCGGACGTCCTTAAGTCTCTGTTTAGGCGGTGAAAGTTAATAATAACAATAGAGGTAGGACATGGTTTGTTGACCTGTGTCTGCGCATGCGCAACGGGTCCGTCTTGATGAAGGCTGAATGAGCCTGTCCCTGTGTAGAAATGGGCGCCATCTTAGAATGGAGTTGAGGCAGACTTGCGCTGCAAGATACTCATTAAAGTAATCATTAAAGCAATCAGATGGGGAGGTCAAAGATGACTAGTTAGTGAAAGATTGTTCACAGTTTGTGGTGATTAGTTGTCCAACAGTGTAGATGCAATTAATTAGTAATGTGCCTTTTGTTGTCGCACTAATGCATCTGGCTTGCTGTAATGTTAGTGTGTGACACTCATAAGGAGGTATCTCTGTGTATCACATTCGTGAAGGGGGTATTTATTGTGAGGCGGTATATAAGGGACATGGACAGAGGGCATGGAAGCTAATGTCATAGTGTCCATTCCCAAGGCCTCATAGACTCTAGAGGTGCGGTCTCATTCGCAAAAGATGTGGGGTAGAGGATATCTACTCTTTATATTAGCTGTGTGGTATAGTCGCTCACCCCATTACTACAGAAGGACACTCTGACAAGTCAATGATGATACGAAGCGACTGGTTGGGAATGCGACAGTAGTCATAGAACCAACCTGTTGTGTGAGGTTTCCCTTAATTCCGAAAAGGGACTTTCAGATACAACCCTCCTGTTAGAGAGAGGCAGCTAGTCCACTCTCCCTAACACAATTATCACCCCTAGGGGAACTTTGTGCATACAGTTGGGTAAAAGGTTTCAGGGCAGCCAGATCCCCAATTTTCTTCAGCCCAAGGTCATGGAAGAGGGGAATGAGAGGCATTGTAATCGGTATCAAAACGAGGGAACTAGCAAAGATGTTTTCACAACTCGCAAACTTGTTAATGGCGGTGTAGCCCCGAATCTCGGCTCATTACAGGGCTCCGCTTTGGGCTTTTGCACAATGGATTTCCAGTGCGGGGATATGGGTTGAGTGTGAGATTGTCTATTAAATCCTAATATAGATTTAGACCTTTCACATAGGATTAGGTAACTCTTGTTTAGCTGGTATTCTCAATTGAGTGACTCACTCAAACCTATGCCTAGATAGCCCGAACATTTTACCCGCTCAAGGGGCTCATGTGTAATCTTGATCTCCTGAAGGTCACCCTTCACTTTCCCAAATACTGTATAGTTTGTCTTGGAGGTGTTGAGTTCCAATCTCCGATCTCTGCAAAATTCTGAAAATCTATCCAATAATATTTGCAAACCCATTGGTGTCTTAGATATTAATAAGGAGTCATCTGCAAAAAAAAGGATAGGGACTTTTTCCCAGTTCAGGGTAGGTGCATCATTCTCACTAGTGTCTCGCTACATCATTTATGAACAGGGAAAACAGCGTAGGTGCTAGAACGCACCCTGGTTGGACCCCACGCTGTATCAGTATCTTCTCAGTTAGTATACCATTTTTCCCCATCTGACTTCGGCATAATTATCAATTTGGAGTCGTGCTATCACTGTTACCATATCTGGAAGGGCACCTAGATCAAGCATTATCTTCCATAATAAGTTACGCGGTACCAGATCAAATGTGGCTGGGCAGATCCACAAATGCTACATAAAGCTTCTGCTTCCTAAGTTGCACATATTTCCAGGTTAGTAAAGTGAATCTGAAAGCTTGAACACATGTGCTTATTTTGGAACAAAAACCCGCCTGGTTTGTTGACAGTATCGTGTAGTAATTCATCCAACATTGTAATTTATCTAGGCCTTGCCTGGAAAAAATCTTTTGTAAATTGTCTATCAGGCTGATGGGTCTATAATTGGAGAGGAGAGCAGTATCACCCTTTTGGTAGATGATAATTATCTCTGCTCCCCTCCAGGATTCTGGATTGTCCCCACCAGCTAATATACAATTAGATAAAAGATTTATATACGGGGCCCATATCGTTGGTTCTGATTTGTACAAATCGCTTTGGATCAAATCGGGGCCAGGGGCTTTTCCTGCCTTTAGTCTGCTGGTTGCTGACAGAGTGTCTTCTAGGCTGAAGGCCAATGCTGGGTTTTTAGCATTCACCGCAAAAGTAGTGATAGCTGAGATGTGTTTGGCACTTTCAGTATTTAAACTGCCCTGAAACTCTGTCCCGGAATATCATTTAGTGAAATGGTCCACCCAGATCTCCGGTTGGATGTGATAGCTAAGTGTGAAAGCGTTCTCCTTGCTCCCCTTTGAAATAATGTGCCAAAAAAGGCGACTATCCCTACATTGGGCAGCCAGGACCAGATTTTGCCAGTTTTTGTCGATGGCGTCATGCTTGGCTTTATGTAACGCTACTTTGTAACTGTTGCAAGCCCAAATTACTTCAGTTCTAGAGGGCTCTCTAACTGCTAATTGCAGAACATTCTTGGCATTCTTACAGTCATTGTTGAACCACTGGTTTAAACTAGAGCTAAGGGGCCTTCTGCCAGGGATATTTCTAGGAAAAACAGTTTGTAAAGCCTCAAAGAATTTAAGATGCACAATACAATGTGAGTAGGTTCTGGGGGTTGTGTACTTCCCATACTGCTACACAGATTAGTTAAAAACTATGTGAAGAGCGTGCATATTCTAGTATATAAGCCCTAATCAACTTGGACTTTAGGCCACCCAAGTCTTCTACAGTTATTAGTTACACACAGCACCTCGTTTTTAGAAATTTGACTTTAAAAAATCCTGTCCAAATCAGTACCCCGCATTTTTTATAATAACAAATTGTGATCGCTGTCGTCCCTTTGTCCAATGCTCATATCTTCAACTAGTGACCACACTCTTACGTCAACGAATATATAATCGATGAAACTAGAGTAGACGCCCCTTTCAATAGTGCCCTTTTTCCCTAAATAATAATAATAATAACTCTGAGCTTATACAGTGCCTGGTTACACTAACCAGTGTGTCCCCGCGCTATTCAGTGGCTTCAGCAACCCCCCAATACAGCTCCCGAACCTATTGCATCTAACACCTTGGGAACAAGTATGTTTTAACTTCCTTACGAAAGACAGCCTCTGTAGTCTCCGAGCGGAGTCTAAAAGGGAGAGTGTTCCAACTGCGAGCCGCCAGAAGGTGGAATGATTTGCCACCCATCCTGGCCCTGCTGGTCTTTGGGATGCACATTAGGCCAGCACCCTGAGAGCACAGGAGCCGAGTGGGCTTGTACGGAGTGAGCAAGTTCCGCAGGAAGCTTGGACCAGTCCCATGAGCGATCTGATGGCTGATACAGAGGGTTTTAAACTGGATGCGCTCCCTGATTGGCAGCCAGTGCAACGTCTCCAAGGCCTTTTTGGAGGGAGATCTTCTAGTCAGCAACAATACCAGGCGTGCAGCAGCATTTTGAATATGTTGCAGCCGCTGGAGACAGCTCGCATTGGCTCCAATGTATAGGGCATTCCCGTAGTCCAGCCGGAAGTAACCAGGGCATGGACCAGGGCACTTCTAGCTGACAACGGGAGCAATCAGATGCCGTTCTCACATTACAGGCTCTCAAGCTCAGACCGGTGAATAAAGAAGCAATCTGCATGAAGACATTTGATAGCGTGGGTCTTTTTTACCAGCAACCAGATTAGGGATACCCTATAGCTCATCCTCAAGCAAAGTGCTCCATAAAATAGATGGTTCAAAAGCAGCATTAAAATCCGCGGCACAATGACTTTAGAGTTAGATTGATATATTCCGACCAGTTTGTTCAGCAGTGAGAGTATGGAGGAATCACTGTTATATGATTCGGACATGGCATGAAGATTAAACATGGGAAAAATTAAGCCGGTCAGAAAGACAAGCTGTATCCCCATAATATCTTGAGAGTCAATTGGTATCTGCTTATATTTTCAAGATAAAGAGTTTTTTACAAATATTAGTTGCCCACCACTGGACCTACCCGTCATCTTGGGCGGGTTAGCTTCCACTCTGTAAGTGGTGTAACCGTTTATATGTAGCCTGTCTATGACCCTGGTCTCTTGGAAGACACAAATATTGTTTCTCTCTGTATAGGAAAATCCGGATGTTGGAGTTTGGAGTGGATACCCGCCAGGTTCCATGATTTTATTGTTAGAGTGTTATTTACCTCATTAACAATTATGGGTGTACATCCGTGTGTGTCTGTACCAATTGGAAGATCACTATCACTAGATGTGCCGGTCGGACATGATGTTAATTGATGTTGCATCAAGGGCATAGTCTTAGTAGTACTATTAGTGTTTTTTGTTAGCATATCTGTGCTTGTACTGGAGTGCAGGTTAATTATAGATTGTTTGACAGTATCACTGCTGTCCCGAGGTTCGTGGATTTGTTAATTTTCAATATACGAGAGGTGTGCAATAACTACATTGAAATCGGTATTGTAGTTATGCCTTTGGCTTAAAAAGGGGCTAACAGTAATATATTTCTCGAGAGGTGCCTTTGCATTAAACCTATCAGATGACTTAGTATCACAAGTCTCCACGACTTCCAGGCTCTCATTTGGTGCTATTGCTGCGGTGATATCCTGTATAATACCTATGTCCACAGCTAGCCCTTCATCCAATAAGTCATTGTATTCAAGGAGGTTAAAAACATCAAAGTGATTATTCACAGGGATGGTGTATCTGTGCTGTCTCAAACCCCTCCTGGGAACCCCCCTAACAAGGGCTGTATGGAGTTTGGTGGATGGTAGAAGTAACCAGGGAGTAGTATACTAATCCCTGTTTTCTCTATGAATCTGTGGCTCACCCTTTCTAGGAATTGCTTGGACCAGATGCGGCGACCCGAATATTAGCACTATGCAGTCACCTTCTAAGGGTTTTTTGGATCTCCCTATCTAACTGACCCACCTCGCCATTTTGAACTCTGTCTATCACTCAAAAATGCAACTTAGCCTGGGAGTTCCAAACTAATACATGTCAGGATCACCACTTTGCAATACTTGGTTTAGTTACCTCCCAGGTATTAACTTTTTTCCCTCTTCTGGGATAAGTAAAAAATGCTCACGCCAATTACTCTTTGCATGAGTAGTAAGCTGACATATAAGTTAGAGCACTTATTTAGCTTTTACCTCTTGCTTTTCTTCATGTCTCAACAATCTTTGGAGTTGTCTGGAGTTTTCTGTCTCCTGACGTACATCTGGCTGTCATTGTCTTAAGGCTTCAAAAACTACTTCCTTCTTTATTTCTTCTCAGTTGAGAATTAGATACAAAATGGTGTCTGCATGAGTGGGCGGGTCCTTGTTTCTAAAAGATTGAAACTTATTCTTAAAGTTAGTTTAGTGCCATAAGATGGCTCATTTCATGTTTTTTGAAGTAAGGATTTGCATTTCTCAATACTATCAGAGGGTAAGACATTTGTTCCCAGTACCACAATAACGAAAAGTATTCCACAAACCCCATACATTTTTTAAACATTGAGTTTCACAGGTAAACCTATAGTTTTAACTAGTTAAAAGTTTTAATTCCTTCAGTTTTTAGATTTATATTTAGATATAATGATATCAGGAAAGGTATCGCAAGACCAGAGCATCCTAGTCACACCTATGCTTAGTTTTTCATGTTCACTGAGAATTTCCGAAACCTTGTAGACCATTGCAGATGTTTGATTGGTCTTTGATATCAATACTCCACATTTCAACTACAAAGTCCATTAGACTTCTTGCCATTGCACAGTGTTGCAGCAAAGTTGACTTAACATTTTTTCGGTGCTCAATTTTTTGGGGAAACAATACTCTTTGTTCTTTAATTATGTCTTCTTGGCAGGAAGATCAGGATAGAAGAAACAGAGAAATACAGTGGTAAAAAGAAAAAGAAGAGCTGGAAGTTGGTGCGACTGAGTTTCCAGATCACCGCTGGACTTAATTGAATGGACATTTTTTACTCTTCTTCCTGGTGAAGAAAAATTGACATTCAAATTTTGCCAGCATGACCAGCACCCCTAATTATCCTGCAGTTAAGGTCACTATCTCTGGTGGTTTGCAGAAAAACAGCAACTAGGGCACCATAAGACTGCAGACTAAGGGCTCCATTACGATGCGGGCTGAAACAGCTCCAACCATCGGTCGGAGCCCTTATGACCGCGTCACAATCAACTGGTCGCATTCCTTTCCATCCGACCAATTTTGATGGGGTGAGTTCGAAGGGAATCCAAATCGGATTGCCGAATGGCCTCCGATGGGTTCAGAGAGCCTGTTCGCCATTCGGAAAGCCTTCAGTAATCCCTCGGCCGGCTCTTTCCGTCCGAGGGATTACGATGGAAGATTTCCGGAGCCTTTCTGTGCTGGCCTTTCCGACACAGAAAGGCTTTGGGAATCTGTCTTTGGGGGTACCCAGCAGAGCCCCCATGGGTCCAAGGTCACAGACTGGTATTGCCCCCTGTTAATACCTGCACCCCGTGGCAGGCACCTTGAGAAGCCTTCCACCGGATGCAGGGATGAACTGCACTTCTGCTCTTTACAATGAGAACATGCATTCCTTTCAGAGTGCCTGCTCCCATTGTAAAGTATAGGATTGGGACCGAACCGGGTTCAGTTGTATCCTACGTGCTGGGCTGGACCCGACAGGAGGTCATTTGGTTCCAGTTCCCAAATGATGTCAGATGTGCTCCAGTCCGTCTGACATTGTAATCGGGCCATAAGAATTGCAAATGTGAAAAAACAAGACAGCAGGTGTTCTCCATCTCTGCATCCTGGATCTGGATAGATATCCCCTTATTCATCAGGTCCGCCCTAACGATGCTCTAATTTAGGAAAGAGTTAAAGACTTACCTCTGTATAGAACACTACATCTCAATCCATTAACCATTGACAATCAATATTCCTCTTCTACTACTCATTTACTGAATTCTGCTCTTTGAACATGTACAAATCTCTGCTGCTTTTGGCTCGGTACACCTTATAGAAATACATTCTACATACATACATACAAGTTGGAGTATGGGCAAGATGAATCACAGAAGGGGCAAGTAAGGAAAACACATCTTCAGAAGCACGTTAATGCAGAATGTTCATAAGGCACAGCATGGAAGGAAGTTCATTGCACAAAAAAAACAGGAAAAAGGAAACCAACCAACAAACTCTGAAACTATACCATGTGTTTGAAAAGATTCTACAGGAGGCAGAGGAAGCCATTAATCTCTGGCATCAAACTGTGAGAGTGCCTAGTTTATTGTCTAGTACAGACATCTCATGTGATGAACAAAATGGGATTAATACAATTATAGAGCATAAGAAGATTTGGAAAAAAATATGTTTTTCTCGAGTTTTCCCAGTTCTTGGTCACTTTTTTGTCTTTATGGGAGAAATACTAGTGCTGTGATACTACCTCTGTGTTTTGTATTCAGGAAAAAAATCACAAAAATAAATTTCTAAAAAAATATTTAAAAAATGTTCCTTTCAGAAGCAACTTGAATGTCATAAAAAAGATAAAAACATATGGTGCTTGTTTTGTGTATGAGTCAGAGAAGAAACTCAGTGAAAGTTCATAAGATGAGGAGATGAGTGAATCCAACAGTGACTGACAGTGTGAGTGAGGGTGTGTTAAATGGAGGAACGGAATGAGAGGGACTGAGGGGAAGTGTCTGAAAGTAAGAGTGACAGCAAGCCAGAAAGAGTGTGTGAAAGTGTAAGAGTATGAGGGAGGGTGTGAGGCAAAGTGAGTATATAAGAACAGGATAACTAAGAATATGAGAGAAACACATAATGAGAGATAATGACTAAAGAGTGAATGATGGTTAGGGAGAATGTGTAAAAGCAAGGTAATCAGTGAGTCAAAGGTTAAGCTGATGGAATAAATGGGTAGGTGTGAAAGTTAGAGAGTGAGTGAGAGACAGTGAGTACAATTTAATAAAGGTGTGAGTGTATCAGACACAATATTAATTAGAGAATGAGTGAGGGAGCAAGTGAGTGAAAGACTGAGAGGGGGTGACTAAATAGTGAGCGAGAGGGAGTGAAAGATACTAAGGAAAAGTAATGAAGTCAGTGAGTAAAGTGAACACGCAAAATGAGGAAGTAAGTGAGAGAGGGTGGGGGTATGTATGATAGTGAGAGAGAGACCAACATTGAATGACAGTAGCGGAGGGTGTGAGTGAGGGTCTAATGAAGGTCATGACAGAGAGGATGATTAACAAAATAAGACTGAACAAGGGGGAGTGAGTAAAGAGGATCTGAGAATGAATGAGAGAAACTGAACAAAATTAAGGGGGTATTTACTGAAAATATGAGTGAGTGAAATTGAGGAGGTGACTGGGAGTGAGTGAATGAGTTTGATAACAAGAGAGACACAAAGTATGAGAAGGTTTGAGAGAGAATATGAGATAGACAAAGTGTATGAGAGAGTGAGAGGGGGAAAAGTAAGTGAGACACTGAGTGGGATTGTCCTTCTCCCATGCACTGCAGTGCATCTTACTTTCTAGGATAATTGACTAAACTGAGTGGCTATTTGCACATAGAGCTGCCATATGCTATAGCTCCCACCTTCCACATTATACATTAACTCTAACAGTGACATAGCACCAGAGTCAGTGATTAGTTTGTAAATGAATACGTGTCGGACCTGAAGATTACACCAGAAATGCATGGTAAGCGCCGTCAAATGTCAGATGTACCAAATACCAGGACTGCCAAATAGTGATTCCAACTTTGCATGTTTTTCTCTCTCTTTCTCTCACGGCCTCATGCATCATTGTGGCCGTTTGCGATTTCTTAATTGCGAAAATTAAGGAATCACAATTAAGAAATCGCAAACGGCTATGCATCAAGAAATTGCAATATTTTTTGCGATTTCCTTAAATGCGATTCACAATTTGCGAATCGCAATTAAGGAATCCCTTCCCATTGATTCCTATGGGCCTAGAGGCCCAAAGGAATGAATGGGAAGTCATTTTCAATTTGCAATTAGCAATTTGTGAATCGCAAATTGAAAATGCAATTTTAAGGGTGCAGGGGGGGTCCAAAGGACCCCCACTGCACCCCTGAAATTTAACTTTAAGTGCATTTTTCACACACACATGCCTCAAGGGCATGTGTGTGTGTAAAATGAAACTTTAAAAAATGCACTTTTGTTCATTTTGAAAGTTTTCGCAAATTACCATGAAGGTCAACTTCATAGTAATTTACCTCTCCCTATTTGCGAATTCGCAAATTTAAAATGTTCATGCATTGCATTTAAGAAATCTCAAATTGCGATTTCTTAAATGCAATCACAATTTTAGAAATCTCAACATGATTGCGATTTCTAAAATTGCGAAAAACGTGATGCATCCCAATTTTGTCAATTGCATTTGCAAATGGACGAAAATTGTGATTCGCACCATTTGCGAATGCAATTCACAATGATGCATGTGCCCGTCAGTGTCTGACAAGGAAGAATACATGCCCCAAAAATGAGTACAAGAGAGCCCCACCTACAACCACCGACTCACATTAAGCACTCACTAGAAAGTTCACTTCCATTAAAAAAGTGGGAGTTAAACTCTCAATTCTTCAAAATATCTGAGAACAAAGAGAGAGTAGATGACAGTCATAAAACTTCGGAAGCCTTGTATGCAAGCCACAATGACGAGTCTGTGAATTTATCAATTCTACGGTAAGAATACAAAACAAACAATAAATCAGAAACTGGAAAAAACCCTCCTTAAAAGGGGCTTATTTGCTTTTGACCTCAGAAGGATAAGAAGTTGAGTGGACTTGCCTGATTTCGAGCCTGAGGCCATGATGTCAACTCAGCTTCTGGAGTGAATGCATTAGCTCACCGAGTCACGAGTCAGATTCCTTATGTAGAATGATCCCATGGTCGGCCCAAGCTCCACCTTCATTAGACCTCAGAAGGATGTAAGGCTAAGTGAGCACAACTGTATTTAAACCTGCGGCCATGACATAAACAAAAAGTTTAAAGAGTGAATGCATTAGCTCAATGAGCCAGCAACCATAGAGAGATCCAAATTTACAAAGGTTTCATATCGGATTTGCATTACCTTTTCAATAAAGATCTGAGGCAAAAGCTTTTTGGGGAATTTACAAACCAACTCACATTGGTATTTGTGTTGGTTTGTAAGAAAAAGCAATGAAAAACAGTGTGAAAACACTGTTTTGTATTACCCTGGTTCATGGGGGAGTTCCATGGGTGGAACATGTCTTTCCCATACCACCATACATGGTTTTTGACGCAAAACTCTATCTACTAACAATAGTGGACAGGGTTTTGTGCCAAACATTATTGCCACTTGGAATTAGGCGTTAAAATGAGAAATGCTTTCATTTCTCCTTTCTTTTCTCACTTTGCCTGTGTGCTGCACTGTACAGCACACATACAAAGTAGGAACATTTGTAAATTCAGTCTAAGCATAGTATTTTGTACTGGGACCTATGCTAGACTCAGTCAGACACCTGTGCACCATGGCACAAAGGTATATGTGTGGCACTGAGAAGCATAATTCGGCACCGGCACTAGGTAGAGGGAAGGAGAGTGCCATATCCCTGTAGATATGACACCGTTATTTTCTCTCCCTCGCACGCAGTGCAGTAATTTTTTGGGGGCACTTGGGAGTTTTGTAAATCTGGTCCTCAGTATCTTGAAATGATCAGAAAGTGGGCCCAAGCACCACCTGAATTCGACCACAGACGGATCAAAGACTGTGTGAGATTACCTTTATGCAAACCTGCAGCCATTAAATCAACACAGGTTTCTGGGGTGGATGCATTAGCTCACTGAAGCATCAGCCAGCTCTAGTTTTCGATAACAATCCAAAGGAGGGCCTAAACAGCACTTGAATTTCATTGAAGCTTCTCTTACCTCTTGCAAAATGCTATGGGTCTCCTCGTGCACTGCAAAAAATGAAAACAATGTGAACCCCCACCTCCGCCCTTGATTGATGGAGGGCAGAACAAACATGAGCTGACAAAAAATAACATAGCAGGCCCAACCTCTGCCAACTTGAAGATAACATTTTACATTTTACAGCATTGGAAATAAAGTGACCGTCAGAATTACAGTTAATTGAGGTGAGGTTGAAGCAGAACCCTGGCCCTTTTAATCTCAGCTTCATCTGACATTCCCCAACAAGAAGGCCCAGGAACTGCTGTTACATAATACAGTGCTGTGAGGCACCGCTGTAGGGGCAAACACTGCCAGCTAAAAACAGTAACCATCTTAAAAATTGAAATAGACATAAGACACTGCCCCATGCTTGAACACATTGCAGAATTCCTAATTAGAAGTGTCAAGAAGTAAAAGGAAATTAAATCTCCGGCCCTGCCGGAGCTTAGGGGTCCTGCCTACTGACAGGCACAAAAAAAAAAACAGGCGTGCTTTATTTTTCAGGGGCCATGTAGGGCACGTTAGGGGAGCATGGGAAAACTCCCTTATCGAGGGATTGTGTATGAAAAAAGAGGTTTTGTATGGGATGCGGGTCGAGGAGAGATGGGCCTTTCATTAGGTAAGGAATAGGACGAGGAATCAGATGAGGCTGTAATGTCAGAAAACGTTTTGTGAATCTTGCTTTAAATTTTCACATCACATAGATACCTTTACATATGCCAGTGAAAAGCGGCATATAATGCAAAAAGTAAAAATCCTACTCACATGCCATTTGCATTACCAAAAACAAATATAAATAAAACATTATTAACTGGAAGTCTCCATGAAGTAAAAGTTAACTTTAACCATATAAGCTGTGTTTTATTGCACTTCAGTAGGAAACTTTCCTTTGTTGGAATTCTCATTGAACAGTTCAAAGTAAAGAGCAAAGGAAAATGTCACATCTTAAAAAGAATATGAACAATTTCAGATTGGATTTATGTTGATCATTATATGACTCTGAAGGTCATTTGTTGAGAACAATGACGAATGTGAAGTATCCTTTACAGTGAGAGTATGTGTAGTTGCTTCCTCCCTTGAACTACTGTACATGGAAAGTGATGTTTTAAATTGTACACAATACAAACGATTAGGACAAAAAGATTAAGTAAATAATAGAAACGCTATTCTAGACGTTTGCAGATAAAGTGTAATGTTCAATGGTCATTTCAATAAGACCTATAAATATTGGAACACTTATCAAAGGCACCTTTCAATGTAATATTTTAATCAATCAGATTACTTTGTTCGGTTCACCTTGAAAATCCAAAAAATAAATCTTCGAATATTAGCAGTCAGTTAAGAACCTGCAATAAAATAATAAAGCATCATCAAATATGCTTACATTAATTCATCATACACAATGAAGTGAACGTTTCTGAACAATAATGTAAAATCACCAATACTACCAGAAAAAAATTCTCAAGTGCCAACAACCTTCTAATCTAGATGTCCTGCCAGTTGCAGCTATATATATATAATGAAGTTCCCGAAGAGGCAGAGTCACTTAAACAAGTCAGCCAGATTTTATGGTGAGGGCTGAGACTTTTTTGCACAATTTTGAAAATGTTTTCTTCAATGAAATAAATAAACCCTCAAAGTTGTGTACAGCACAACGTGCAGCTGTTTCTTCATTTTGCTGAAAAATGGAGACAGGGGCATATATATATATATATATATATGAATGGAAAAGGTCAGTTCAAATTCCTCCCAGCTATTCAGCTGTTTAAACAAAGACCAACGAGTCCCAAAGTTTTTGGCAAAAGGGTTTATTCCTGCAAACTCAGCAGCGCAGTAGATGACGCGTTTCGGGCAAAAGCCCTTGATCACATCAGATTTAAATTCCCACAATGCCCTCTTTAAATGCTTGTGAATACACCATGTGACTAGTGAAACTAGATAACATACTACTAGTAAAAGTACTTGTTTGAAAAGGGGTACATGGTTGTATTATTAGGTTGTTCCTATGTCTTTGATACATTTTAATAACCAAGTTAACATAATACCTGCATGAATGCTGGTTAGTTCAAAATTAGCTTATAGTCCAATATGAGTTATACTCCATAAAGTGCATATTATTTCCTTGCTATATATATATATATATATACACTGACAAAACCATAGGTTTCACACCAGTTATAGTTGCCTGGAAATTTTACTGACATAAAACCATTGAAATTCCCACGTTATAGTTAGATGGACTCACTATAACTTGCGCTCCTGCAATGCACTGCTGATGATGTCTCATATTACATCACTCATGACATGGTCAGTGACATCACTCATGACACCATCCAGTGAATGTGTGTCTTTCTGAAAAAAAAATATGTTTTATATATGTATTTGTAAAGGTGGATGGAAGAATAAATGTTTAAATAAGTGTCTAAATGGATGTTTTTTTTAAAAAAAATGATTGATTAACTGGCTTATTAAGTGTATCTTAGTGAATACATATATTAGTGAGTAATGTTTAAATATTTAAATGTTTGTATCAGTGTTTCACTTTGTGTATAAGTGGCTGCATGGGTTGGTGAGTAGCTACATGTGTGTGTATATGGGTTATTAGATGTTTTTTTTAGTATCAGTAAGAGTGTCTGTATGGTTTGTTGGGGGTATTACTTAGCACATAGATGCATCAATGACTGACTTACTGTTTGTATGTGTTTTGAAGACAGCTTATGTGAAGGACTGTATGGGTGGATGAGTGTGTATATGTGTGTGTTAGTGAGTGAATGACTGTCTCACTAGTGTCTTTATCAGTAACTACATATGTTTTAATCTAGTATATGGAGTATTGATGTATATAAGTGAGTAAATGTGAGAGTGAGAGATTGTAAGAGTTCCTGTTTAAATAAGTATGTGCTTCTATAAGTGATTGTTTAGGAGAGTAAGTATGTGTAAGTTTCCTTAGAAGTAAGGTGGTAGTGTGTGTATAGCTGTATATGCAAATAAATGGATGTTCAATAGTTTATTTGCATGTGTGAGTATGTGTGTGAGTAACTTTTGGATGACTGTCGGTGTGTAACAGGATGTATAGGTGTATCACTACACATGATGAGTGAGTATATGTATATGTGACTACATAGAACTGTTGGTGAATGAGTGGATGTGTATATAGATGGCGGAATTACTGAATTGGTTGCTGTAACTGGTATGGGTATCTCCATGTTTTTGAAAATGTTAGTTTCTATTTTTAAATATGTGTTTCAAGGGTTACATTACACTGAAAGGAGGTCTGTCACTCTGTCACAAGGATGGTGTCATCAGTGATGTCATGAGTGATGTCACTGACCATGTCATGAGCGATGTATTATGTGACATCATCAGCAGTGCATTGCAGGCGCGCAAGTTATAGTGAGTCCAACTAACTATAATGTGGGAGTTTCAATGATTTTATGTCAGTAAAAGTTACAGGTAACTATAACTGGTGTGAAACCTATTGTTTTTTCAGTGAATTTAATAGATTTTTTTTAAATGCTAATTCCTAACTATAACTGGTGTGAAACCTATGGTTTTTTCAGTGAATTTCATAGGTTTTTTAAATGCTAATTCCTAACTATAACTGGTGTGGAACCTATGGTTTTTTCAGTGAATTTCATAGGTTTTTTAAATGCTAATTCCTAACTATAGCTGGTGTGAAACCTATGGTTTTTTCAGCGAATATATATATATATATATATATATATATATATATATATATCACGCTCACTGGGGTAACCACAAGTCGAGAGGCACACAAGCACAAACCAGCCTTTCCCCATTAAAAGCTTTATTCGGGACACGCAGCTTTGCATCTCAGTCCGTGCTGTCACAGCATTCCGCCTGACGCGTTTCGTGATGAAATCACTTCCTCAGAGGCTCACGGAGCAGTGCTGGCCACACCCATTTTATCCCTTGGCGCATATTAACGCATTTCTGGGAGATGTAGTCCACCTTTACAGCCTTTGAATCGTTGCTCCTGCCGTGGCACAATCGAAAACCCTGGATGGGCACCGGGATGTTAAGCAGCGTGCAATGTCCAGGTATGTGCTCCAGTCAGAGCTCCTCAGATGCAGCCCCTCGGCCTCCTTCCCTTTACAAGGAGTGGTGCTCTCTCGGCGGCTGGTCTGCCGCTTTTAACATCACGCTCACTGGGGTAACCACAAGTCGAGAGGCACACAAGCACAAACCAGCCTTTCCCCATTAAAAGCTTTATTCGGGACACGCAGCTTTGCATCTCAGTCCGTGCTGTCACAGCATTCCGCCTGACACGTTTCGTGATGAAATCACTTCCTCAGAGGCTCACGGAGCAGTGCTGGCCACACCCATTTTATCCCTTGGCGCATATTAACGCATTTCTGGGAGATGTAGTCCACCTTTACAGCCTTTGAATCGTTGCTCCTGCCGTGGCACAATCGAAAACCCTGGATGGGCACCGGGATGTTAAGCAGCGTGCAATGTCCAGGTATGTGCTCCAGTCAGAGCTCCTCAGATGCAGCCCCTCGGCCTCCTTCCCTTTACAAGGAGTGGTGCTCTCTCGGCGGCTGGTCTGCCGCTTTTAACATCACGCTCACTGGGGTAACCACAAGTCGAGAGGCACACAAGCACAAACCAGCCTTTCCCCATTAAAAGCTTTATTCGGGACACGCAGCTTTGCATCTCAGTCCGTGCTGTCACAGCATTCCGCCTGACGCGTTTCGTGATGAAATCACTTCCTCAGAGGCTCACGGAGCAGTGCTGGCCACACCCATTTTATCCCTTGGCGCATATTAACGCATTTCTGGGAGATGTAGTCCACCTTTACAGCCTTTGAATCGTTGCTCCTGCCGTGGCACAATCGAAAACCCTGGATGGGCACCGGGATGTTAAGCAGCGTGCAATGTCCAGGTATGTGCTCCAGTCAGAGCTCCTCAGATGCAGCCCCTCGGCCTCCTTCCCTTTACAAGGAGTGGTGCTCTCTCGGCGGCTGGTCTGCCGCTTTTAACATCACGCTCACTGGGGTAACCACAAGTCGAGAGGCACACAAGCACAAACCAGCCTTTCCCCATTAAAAGCTTTATTCGGGACACGCAGCTTTGCATCTCAGTCCGTGCTGTCACAGCATTCCGCCTGACGCGTTTCGTGATGAAATCACTTCCTCAGAGGCTCACGCAGCAGTGCTGGCCACACCCATTTTATCCCTTGGCGCATATTAACGCATTTCTGGGAGATGTAGTCCACCTTTACAGCCTTTGAATCGTTGCTCCTGCCGTGGCACAATCGAAAACCCTGGATGGGCACCGGGATGTTAAGCAGCGTGCAATGTCCAGGTATGTGCTCCAGTCAGAGCTCCTCAGATGCAGCCCCTCGGCCTCCTTCCCTTTACAAGGAGTGGTGCTCTCTCGGCGGCTGGTCTGCCGCTTTTAACATCACGCTCACTGGGGTAACCACAAGTCGAGAGGCACACAAGCACAAACCAGCCTTTCCCCATTAAAAGCTTTATTCGGGACACGCAGCTTTGCATCTCAGTCCGTGCTGTCACAGCATTCCGCCTGACGCGTTTCGTGATGAAATCACTTCCTCAGAGGCTCACGGAGCAGTGCTGGCCACACCCATTTTATCCCTTGGCGCATATTAACGCATTTCTGGGAGATGTAGTCCACCTTTACAGCCTTTGAATCGTTGCTCCTGCCGTGGCACAATCGAAAACCCTGGATGGGCACCGGGATGTTAAGCAGCGTGCAATGTCCAGGTATGTGCTCCAGTCAGAGCTCCTCAGATGCAGCCCCTCGGCCTCCTTCCCTTTACAAGGAGTGGTGCTCTCTCGGCGGCTGGTCTGCCGCTTTTAACATCACGCTCACTGGGGTAACCACAAGTCGAGAGGCACACAAGCACAAACCAGCCTTTCCCCATTAAAAGCTTTATTCGGGACACGCAGCTTTGCATCTCAGTCCGTGTTGTCACAGCATTCCGCCTGACGCGTTTCGTGATGAAATCACTTCCTTAGAGGCTCACGGAGCAGTGCTGGCCACACCCATTTTATCCCTTGGCGTATATTGACGCATTTCTGGGAGATGTAGTCCACCTTTACAGCCTTTGAATCGTTGCTCCTGCCTTGGCACAATCGAAAACCCTGGATGGGCACCGGGATGTTAAGCAGCGTGCAATGTCCAGGTATGTGCTCCAGTCAGAGCTCCTCGGATGCAGCCCCTCGGCCTCCTTCCCTTTACAAGGAGTGGTGCTCTCTCGGCGGCTGGTCTGCCGCTTTTAACATCACGCTCACTGGGGTAACCACAAGTCGAGAGGCACACAGCACAAACCAGCCTTTCCCCATTAAAAGCTTTATTCGGGACACGCAGCTTTGCATCTCAGTCCGTGCTGTCACAGCATTCCGCCTGACGCGTTTCGTGATGAAATCACTTCCTCAGAGGCTCACGGAGCAGTGCTGGCCACACCCATTTTATCCCTTGGCGCATATTAACGCATTTCTGGGAGATGTAGTCCACCTTTACAGCCTTTGAATCGTTGCTCCTGCTGTGGCACAATCGAAAACCCTGGATGGGCACCGGGATGTTAAGCAGCGTGCAATGTCCAGGTATGTGCTCCAGTCAGAGCTCCTCAGATGCAGCCCCTCGGCCTCCTTCCCTTTACAAGGAGTGGTGCTCTCTCGGCGGCTGGTCTGCCGCTTTTAACATCACGCTCACTGGGGTAACTCACTTCCTCAGATAAATGGGTGTGGCCAGCACTGCTCCGTGAGCCTCTGAGGAAGTGATTTCATCACGAAACGCGCCAGCCGGAATGCTGTGACAGCACGGACTGAGATGCAAAGCTGCGTGTCCCGAATAAAGCTTTTAATGGGGAAAGGCTGGTTTGTGCTTGTGTGCCTCTCGACTTGTGGTTACCCCAGTGAGCGTGATATATATATATATATATATATATGCGCAGACTCCAGGGAACGCCACTTCCAATCCCAGCACAACCCAGGACTAGCGAAGCAAACAGGAGACGGACCACAGCTCACAAATCACAGGTTGGTCTTTATTGCAGGAAAGGTTGGTAGCAAGAGGGCAAAAATATATATAAAATTTCTATGGCAAAATGAAACCCCTCATTTTGTTCCTTTTCAAATTAAATGTATTAAGTGTTACCACTTTATTCCAATCAAGATGACTTCAGGTGTGCCATACTTTTGTCATAAGTAAGACTGTTAGCGTTCTAGTTATTCTTTAGAACACTCTGGGACATTCTGTCATTGGTCTATAGTTGGGCTACATCTGGCTGATATTTGGGCTACATTTGGGCTCATTTGTCTCTGGTGGCCATCTTGGGAGACTGAATATCAGAATTTTTTTAACGAAATATAAGAGGATTTGAGAAGTCACTCAAAATGTGCCCTAATTTTTCTTTCTTCAGCACTAATCATAATTTCTATGGCAAAATGAACACCCTCATTTTGTTCCTTTGCAAATTAAATGTTTTAAGTGTTAACACTTTATTCCAATCAAGATGACTTCAGGTGTGCCATACTTTTGTCATAAGTAAGACTGTTAGCGCTCTAGTTGTTCTTTAGAACACTCTGGGACATTCTGTCATTGGGCTATAGTTGGGCTACATCTGGCTGATATTTGGGCTACATTTGTTTTTTTTGTCTCTGGAGGCCATCTTTGGGCTACATTGGGCTACATTGGGCTACATTTGGGCTCTAACATATATATAGCCCAATGTAGCCCAATATATATTTTTTCAAAGTTAATTTTTGTAAAAACCACTGGAGCATATATCTTGAGACATAGCAAAGGCACATCGGGGTACCAGTCCCTACAATGTTTCCAAGTTTGGTGGATATCCATTCAGCCGTTCGGGCTAAAAGTGAGTTCGACCGCCCTATGGAAATTAACATGGAGAAAACACGTTTTGGGACCCCCTTTTATCTCGGCCCCCGCTTGACGAATCCCCCCCACATTTTCAGGGAAGGAGTGGAGCGGGCCACCTACTTTGAGACATTCGCGAAGATTCGTCCACCGGCGACAAAGTTATCAAAGTTATTTCAAATAGAATGTTGAGGATTTCCTATGGAAAGTAGATCCTAACTATAACTACCTACTGGCGACCGCCAGTAGTTAATATATATATATATCTCAAAATATGTTGACTTTTTTTTACAGCCTCATATGATTTCTCTCCCTTCTTTTCTTAAAGACACTACTGATTTTTGGGGGAAGATTGATTGTATTACTTGGGGTCCTGAGTTATGTTTCCTGGTGATGGACATAGAAGCACTGTATATCAGTATTAATCATCACCAGGCTTTGGAAGCTGTTCAGTATTTTTTGGATTCACGGGAGGCAACTATGAGGGATCACAATCAAATGTTGTTAGATATGATCCATATTTGCCTCTTTAACAACTATTTCCAGTTTGGCATGGAATTTTACCACCAGGAACGCGGGGTGGCAATGGGTTCGTGCTTCTCCCCCAGCTATTCATGCTTGCATGTTGGCTGGTGGGAGGAGCATGTGCTTGGCGTCACCCACGCTCACTGGCTTCCCCACCTATTAGCCTACTGGAGATTTATAGACAATATATTTATCGTCTGGAAAGGATCTCAAACCCTGGCAGCGGATTTTGTCAAAGAAATCAATGTGAATGACAGAAATCTCAAATTCACTGCTACAATCTCTGATACATCTGCTGAATTCCTGGATGTATTGATTTACATTGACAATAACAGAATACAATCCAAACTGTTCAGGAAGAGCACTGCGGGCAATTCCATCTTGCATGCCCGTAGTGCTCACCCCCCTCATACGATTAACAGTATACCCCTTGGTGAATTCATCAGAATTAAACGCATCTGTAGTGATCCTGTTGTCACTCAACAATGTTTAGCCGAATCTAGGAATAGATTCCTTCGTAGGGGCTATAAAAGAGCGGTACTGGACAGAGCCCTCAATACAGTGTCAACACGCACACGTGAAACACTGTTGACCCCTAAGATAAAATCTGATACTGATGATACTAAGTTGACAACAGCTAGATTCATCACTACTTTTTGCGCTCAAAGTTCCAAACTTAGCCAGATTATGAGATCTGAATGGCCAATTGTTTTAACTGATGTTATTCTTGCTCCTTTTTTGCCCAAATCTCCTGCCATAACCTTTAGGAGAGCTCCCTCAATGAAAGATTCCCTTGACTGCACACAACCAGAAAACCAATTGAAAACCACTTGGCTTAACAAACCTGGTTTTTATAGATGCACCTCGTGCCGTGCCTGCACGTTTGCAGTCAACAGCACCGACTATACATCTGCATTCAGTAATCGTGCCATACCAATCAGGGAACATCTTACATGTCGCAGTGACTTTGTTGTTTATAAATTGACCTGCACGTGTTCATTGTCTTATATAGGGAGCACGAAGTTGCAAGCACACCAACGTATCTTGCAACACATTCGGGCAATAGTAAATTCGGACATGAATTACCCGGTTGCGCGCCATTTCAAATCTGTGCACGACAAGAAACTAAAAGATCTTACGTATACCTTGTTGTGTTCAGTGGCTAACCCCGGCAGGGGAGGTGACCGAGAAAGACTTCTCCGTCAAAGAGAGGCATATTTCATCATTCTGCTCGATACCAGATCCCCCAATGGGCTGAATGCTTTTGATGAATTACACCATTATTTATGATTTCAGTAGCTTTTCCACTGTATATATATATATATATGTTGTCACTTTTGAAAAGTGGGAGTTTTATCGGCCCTTTCAGATACTCAAAAGATGTAATAACAGCTGGGTTTTTATACACCTATGAAATCTGAAATGTTATTGGTAGCTTCCATAAATTGATGCCTCTGCCGCTAATGTGATTCCATGTACATAACATCTAAAATCTTTTTTGGTCTAATCACTTGTTTTTTGTATATATTGGCAATTTCTGATGTCCTTTTGATCATGTTGAGGGCCATTATTTTTGATAACTTTATATATTGCACTTGCAAGAGATCTTGATGTCATATTGATAACATGAATTTTTCTCTTTTTTAGTATCAATTACTATATTTGGCCGCTTATGAGCACTATGCTCTAATTGTTTCTCAATATTCTATAATTTTTGAATATTGTTTATGGACTCGCTATCACATGAATTGAATTGCCAGTTAACATTGTTATTTGACCCTTGCAACCTGTTTCTTTAGGTGTTTGGGCTTTTATTTGTGATTTAATCCACCGCCTACTCCTGACGCGTCATGTGACCAAGCCCCGTCCGCGGGGCGAAACGCGTCATGGAGGGCACTTGCTCTGCACTACTTACTGCCTATTAAAATGCACTGCTACAACTAAATATCTTTGTTGTGCTGGCTCATCTTTTCTAATCTGAGGGATTGCTTTGGAGGTCTGCGCCCGCTTTAACTGCGTCCAGAGCAGTTGGGAGTTTGCTGTTCATATATATATATATATATATATATATATAGATATATTACCTACTGGCGGTCGCCAGTAGGTAGTTATAGTTAGGATTTTTTTCAATGTTAAATCTCAAAATTCTATTTGGAATAACTTTGGCACCGGTTGACCAATCTGCCTGAAAATGGCCTCGTCGAGTTCTGGTCTTTCCCTGAAAGTTTGGGGGGGATTCGTCAAGCGGGGGCTGAGATAAAAGGGGGGTCCCAAAACGCGTTTTCCCCATGTTAATTTCCATAGGGCGGTCGATTTCACATTTAGCTCGAACGGCTGAATGGATTTACACCAAACTTGGCAACATTTTAGGGACTAGTAGCCCGATGTGCCTTTGCTATGTCTCAAGATATGTGCTCCAGTGGATTTTGAGTAATTTAGGTTCAAAAAATTATATATATCTATAGGCGCTCCCCAGTATGCGCACGGGAGAGCGCACCGGGCGTGCCACGCGACTTGCGCGCAGAAAGCTGATTGGCTCTTGGGTGTCTGTAAACATTCTAAACAGTCTGGAGCGGCCGCCATCTTGTGTCTCGGTAAAATCGAGACACAAGAGGTGGCAAACACAAAGGGGGAATTGACCATAAGGGGGCAGGGTAGACCCCCTCCTGACCCCCTAGGTTTAATGTGGGGGCTAAAATAGGGTCCCGCGGGGCATTTTAAAATAATATTTTTCTTCGATTTGCGCGGGGGGAGCGCCCAGTACGCGCACCGGGAAGCGTGCCGGGGAGCGAAGTAAGGGAAAAATCCAGGACCATATTTATGAAGGCCTTGCGCTGCCAGTTTTGCGCTGCCTTTGCGTCACTTTTTGTGACGCACCAGCGGTGTAAAAAAATGCGCCTTGTTACGCTATATTTAAAAAGTGACGCATCTAGGTAGATGGGTCACTTTTTAAAACCCTGCGCCACATTATACCTGCGTCAGGTATAATGTATGCAGAGGGGGCGTTCCCCCGCAAAAAGCTTGTTAATAGCGACGCGGTGAAATCTATGAGATTTCACTGCGTCACTTTTAGGATGCTGTTGCGTCAAAATCTTGCGCCTGCCTCACAGCAGGTATAAGATTGACACAAGACCTTTCACATGGTGCTTTCCCCATGTGAAAGGACGCATTACTGGAGTTGCGTCACTTTTGTGACGCACTCCAGCAATGCGTCACTTTTGTGTTTACAGATACGTCAGAAATACTGACGTATCTGTAACTCCTTGCGACATGATTCGTCATACATTAAATATGACACATCTGGAATGTCGTAAGGAGTGCGCACAGAAAAGCGACGCATCGCACCAGCGGTGTAAAAAAATTTGCCTCGTTGCGCTATATTTAAAAAGTGACGCATCTAGGTAGATGGGTCACTTTTTAAAACCCTGCGCCACATTATATCTGCGTCAGGTATAATGTATGCAGAGGGGGCGTTCCCCCGCAAAAAGCTTGGTAATAGTAACGCAGTGAAATCTATGAGATTTCACTGCGTCACTTTTAGGATGCTGTTACGTCAAAATCTTGCGCCTGCCTCACAGCAGGTGTAAGACTGACGCAAGACCTTTCACATGGTGCTTTCCCCATGTGAAAGGACGCATTTCTGGAGTTGCATCACTTTTGTGACGCACTCCAGCAATGCGTCACTTTAGTGTGTACAGATACGTCAGAAATACTGACGTATCTGTAACTCCTTGCGACATGATTCGTCATACATTAAATATGACACATCTGGAATGTCGTAAGGAGTGCGCACAGAAAAGTGACGCATCGCACCAGCGGTGTAAAAAAATGCGCCTCGTTGCGCTATATTTAAAAAGTGACGCATCTAGGTAGATGGGTCACTTTTTAAAACCCTGCGCCACATTATACCTGTGTCAGGTATAATGTATGCAGAGGGGGTGTTCCCCAGCAAAAAGCTTTGTAATAGTGACGCAGTGAAATCTATGAGATTTCACTGCGTCACTTTTAGGATGCTGTTGCGTCAAAATCTTGCGCCTGCCTCACAACAGGTGTAAGACTGACGCAAGACCTTTCACATGGTGCTTTCCCCATGTGGAAGGGAGCATTACTGGAGTTGCGTCACTTTTGTGGCGCACTCCAGTAATGTGTCAATTTTGTGTTTACAGATACGTCAGAAATACTGACGTATCTGTAACTCCTTGCGAATTGATTAGTCATAAATTAAATATGACATATCTGGAATGTCATAAGGAGTGCGCCCAGAAAAGTGACGCATCGCTGTTTTCACATAGCGATGCGTCACTTTTCAGAAATGAGGCCTCCAGTTTATTCACTGTGTCACCTCTACGACCCTTTCTTGCGTCAATACATCCCTTTTGCATACATTACACCTGACGTAGGAATAATGTGGCACAGGGGTTTACAAAGTGATGTATTTACCTAGAAACGCCACTTTGTAAATATGAATAAATAAGGTGCATTTTTTATTGGACTGTTGTGTCACAAAAAGTGATGCTTTGGTGGCGTTAAAGTGACGCATGGCTTCATAAATGAGGCCTTCTACCTTCAACTCCAGCAATGCATCTTTTCTTATCCTTCAACACTCCTGTTCCTTTTCAACATTTTCATTGAATATCAACATTCCCCATATTCACTCTTCTTCTCATAACTTTCTTTCCTAACACTCACCTTCTTTCAGTCCTCCTACTTCACTTCCTTTTTCCTCTCATACCTTTCTGTTCTTTCTTACTCATTCTCCTTTCCATTATCAATGCACTCTATTTCACTTACTCTTTTTCATTTTTTTAAGAATATAGCTCTTTGTTGAGAATTGGAGGTAGTTCTGAAAAGAACTTTTGGTTTTCTTCTTTTTTCTAAACAGGAACAAAAACAGGGAATGGAAACTGCTCAACAGGAGCAATAAAAACAAAACCAATTAGGGGTGGGAAGGGCAGTGATGGTTCTCTAATGCTCGAACCATGAGCTGGACACTTTGCTCCCCATAGGTGAGGAGTTGATTGCAGTATCTGCATCTGAGGACACCATGGTTAAATGCAGGTTGAATGTTTGGCACCTGCTCCTGTGATTGCCCCCTCCCAGAAGAAGTTGCTCCTCCGGTGGATGTAGAGGCCACATCACTGGGAACCTCTTGTGCCAGAGCCCTGACACTTTCCCGGGCAAAATTTTGGGGGTGCTTCCTCTGCAAATGCCGGATCATTGTGAAGTTCCCAAAAGAGTACTTTTTCAAAGGGTTATCTCGTGACAGCTCTTCTTTGCAGATCCTGCACTGCACTTTTGGAGCATTTACCTTTTTTTGTCCAGGTGGGATTTCAAAAAATTTCCAAATGAAATGATCCTTAACTTTTCGTTGAGGAGGCTCTTCATTGATGAATTCTAGGTCATCCTCACTGCTGGATTGTCTGGCAGCCATTGTAAAACCAAGAAATATCCAGGAGCAAAAAGGCAGGTCTTGTAGTCACAAAAGTGAAAGAAGAAGTGAAGGAAATGGGTGGGGATTTAATTCTTTGTAAAAAAACTGTTAGCAACCAATGAAAAGTGTTATTTTAAGGTCACATGACCCGACGCGCTTACGCTGCGCGCTCCAGAGCGCTTCCGGGTGCGCACACGTGGCGCGAACATAGGCGCTTCCGGGGCGCGTACGTGGCGCGAGCGTAGGCGCTTCCGGGTGCGTTTACGCAGCACGAACGTAGGCGCTTTCGAGGGCGCTTACGTTGCGCGCCGAAGTGACGTCATCAAACTTTTACGGAAATGCATAATCATTTTCCTTATTAAAAAAAACTGATTTTATTTGTATGGTACGAAATGTTTTGCATTATTATTAACTTTTCATTCATATTTTTTTTCACGAACGAAAGTAGCGCTCTGGGTGCGCTTTCCGGTGAGCGTACCGGTGAACTTACCGGAGAGCTTACCGGAGAGCTTACCGGAGCGCGCACCCAGAGCGCAAAAGAAAAAAATTATATAAAAAAAAAAATCAAAAACCAATACTTACACATATATACATATCCTACTGGCGGTCGATATATATATATATATATTCACTGAAAAAACCATAGGTTTCACACCAGTTATAGTTATAGTTAGGAATTAGCATTTAAAAAACCTATTAAATTCACAGAAAAAAACATAGGTTTTACACCAGTTATAGTTACCTGGAAATTTTACTGACATAAAACCATTGAAATTCCCACGTTATAGTTAGTTGGACTCACTATAACTTGCGCGCCTGCAATGCACTGCTGATGACGTCACATATTACATCACTCATGACATGGTCAGTGACATCACTCATGACATCACTGATGACACCATCCTTGTGACAAAGTGACAGACCTCCTTTCAGTGTAATATAAGCCTTGAAACACATATTCAAAAATAGTATTTAACATTTTCAAAAAAGTGGAGATACCCATACCAGTTACAACAAACAATTCAGTAATTCCACCATCTATATACACATCCACTCATTCACAAACAGTTCTATATAGTCACTCATACATATACTCACTCATCATATGTAGTGATACACCTATACATCCTGTTACACACCGACAGTCATCCAAAAGTTACTCACACACATACTCACACATGCAAATAAACTATTGAACATCCATTTATTTGCATATACAACTATACACACACTACCACCTTACTTCTAAGGGAACTTACACATACTTACTCTCTTAAACAATCACTTATAGAAACACATACTTAATTAAGCAGGAACTCTTACAATCTCTCACTCTCACATATACTCACTTATATACATCAATACTCACAAATACTAGATTAAAACATATGTCGTTATTGATAAAGACACTAGTGACACAGTCATTCACTCACTAACACACACATATACACACTCATCCACCCATACAGTCCTGCACATATGCTGTCTTCAAAACACATACAAACAGTGAGTTAGTCATTGATGCATCTATGTGCTAAGTAATACCCCCACCAAACCATACAGACACTCATACTGATACTAAAAACAACATCTAATAACCCCTATACACACACATGTAGCTACTCACCAACCCATGCAGCCACTTATACACAAAGTGAAACACTGATACATATATTTAAATATTTAAAAATTATTCGCTAATATATGTATTCACTAAGATACATTTAATAAGCCAGTTAACCAATCAACTTTTTTTTAAAAACATCCATTTACACACTTATTAAAACATTTATTCTTCCATCGACCTTTACATATACATATGTAAAACATATTTATTTTTCAGAAAGACACACATTCACTGGATGGAGTCATCAGTGATGTCATGAGTGATGTCACTGACCATGTCATGAGTGATGTAATATGTGACATCATCAGCAGTGCATTGCAGGCGCGCAAGTTATAGTGGGTCCAACTAACTATAACGTGGGAATTTCAATGGTTTTATGTCAGTAAAATTTCCAGGTAACTATAACTGGTGTAAAACCTATGGTTTTTTCAGTGAATTTAATAGGTTTTTTAAATGCTAATTCCTAACTATAACTGGTGTGAAACCTATGGTTTTTTCAGTGAATATATATATATATATATCGACCGCCAGTAGGATATATACATATATATATATATATATATATATATATATATATATATATATATATATATCGAACAAGTGCAACCTCCCAGGCTCCGACCACAGCGACCCAGGAAATCACGCGGATCCAGTAAATTAAAGCACAGATTTTTTATTTACAAGCTGAACCAAGCAATCTAATCTAATCTATATATATATATGTAGCCCTTCTCAGGGGGTCTTAAAAGGATCCCCAAGGGCAAAAAAAAAAATTAAAAATCGCGGGGTATGCGCACTGTACGCGTATGGTACACGTACCGTGCGCGTACCCCGCAATTTAAAAAAAATTGCACTTGGTGGTCCTTCTGGGACCCCTGAGAAGGGCTAGGGGGTCAGGGGGTCTCAACCCTGCTCCTTTTCGTGTTTTCCACTCTTGTTTTGTGCTCTCTTGTGCCTCACTTCTCCTGAGAAACAAGATGGCTACTCTGGTGCTCCCAGAAGGATAATAACATATATAAACGTTATCCGCTATTAGAATTAGCATTTAAAAAACCTTTGAAATTTATTGAAAAAAAATATAGGTTTTACGCCTGATATAGTTAGGAATTAGCCTTTAAAAAACCTTGCAAATTCACTGAAAAAACCATACGTTTCAAGCCTTATATAGTTAGGAATTAGCATTTAAAAAACCTTGCAAATTCCCTTAAAAAACCATAGGTTTCAGGCCTTATATAGTTAGGAATTAGCATTTAAAAAACCTTGCATATTCACTTAAAAAAACATAGGTTTCAGGCCTTATATAGTTAGGAAGTAGCATTTTAAAAACCTTGCAAATTCACTTAAAAAACCATAGGTTTCAGGCCTTGTATAGTTAGGAATTAGCATTTAAAAACCATTGAAATTGCTCCTATATAGTTAGTTGTACTAACTATATTTCGCGCACCCGCAATCCATGCTGATGATGTCACATATTACATCATTCATGACATGGTCAGTGACATCACTGATGACATCTCAAATGACATCACTGATGACATCACTGATGACATCTCATTTAACATCACTGATCACATCACTGATGATATCATTCATGTGATAATACGATGCTCCTCCGCACACTCTAATATATCCTTTGATACACCCAGTGTTAAATACAGACTACCATTCTTGAAACCATTGACACACCAATACCAGTTACTACATACGCACTCACTGATTCCTAGGTCTACACACACATTCACTCATTCACCCATAGAATCACTCATCAATACAGTCACTCATCAATACAACACTATCATATGCACTCATACACCTATACAGACACTCACACACTGCCACTCATCCATGGAGTTACTCACACACCTAGTCAGTCATGCAAAGAATCAATCACACTTCTATTTCCTCAACTATACAGTTATACACACAACACCTTACTTATTCAAACATATACTAACACATACTTACTCTCTTATACAATCACTGATACAAGTACACAATGATGCATACAGCCACTCGCACATTCACTGGTTCTCATATATAGTCATTTATATATGCCAACTCTCACATGCACTGTGTTTTACATATGTTCTTACTTGGACATGTAGCACTGAGATATCCATTCACTCACCAACACACCCATGCACACAGTCAACCGCCCATATGGCTGTTTCCACATGCACTCTTGAACTCAAACACCTAGTGAATCAACTGCTCAGACAGCTATGCACAGAGTCACAAACTTCCCAGCCACCCACACGCTGGAAGAACACGACTTGGGAACAGCAGAGGACATCCATCGCTTTCAAAATGATGTCATCCGCCTGACGGAGCAAAACCTTGACCTGCAAGCCCATACCGAGGACCTGGAAAATGGGTCACGTCGCAACAATATTCGCATTCGCTCAGTGATTCGCTCAGTGCCCTAGAAAGGAGAGGGGGCGGACTTGAGGGAGTACGTCGAGGCATTGTTCAAACATATCCTTGGGGAAGAGGACATCCAGACCATAAGAATGGACCGAGTGCACCGTGTGGAGTTGCCGCGAGGCCCCCAAGCACCACCCCCTGACATCCTGGTGTGTGTGCATGATTTCCAGCTGAAGGAAAGGATCCTCAGGAAAGCACGAGATCTGGCTCCCCTTCAAGTTCGAGATCATCGCCCCCTGCTATAACAGGATTTAGCTGCTTCTACACTGCAAAAGCTCATGGACTTTAAGCCCGTTACCTCATACCTGCAGGAGCAAAAAGTGCCCTACTCCTGGGGGCACCCCTTCTGCCTCATCTTCCGTTGGCAGAACAAGTTGGTCCAGATGCGTTCGTTGGAGATGGCTTTGGATCTTTTGGGCCTGGAGCACCAGGACCCGGCATCCAGGGACTGCGGCTCAACTGGCAGGCGACGTCGGCGCTCAGCAGAGTGGCAGAGAGTGGGCAAACCTATGCAGGTGGGGGACCGGACTTGTCGGCCAGGCTGCAAGAACGGGGTGCAGCGGTCGCTTCTGTGGCCCAGGTCACTGATGCAGCAACAGATCACGGTGAGGCGGCCTCATGATATCGAGAGGATCATCTGCAGGCGCCGGAGGGGGCCACCATTGTGAGGTAACACTTGTGCTTTTTCTCCATGATCGTGAGCGGGCCCGACGACATGATCTGGAAGAGATGTCACTGGTGCCATGACCCCCTGTCTTCAAGACTTTTCCCTTTGTGTATTGACTATTGTGTTTTTCTTCTAGGGGTGTTGGGGGGTGGGTAGTGGTGGTAGCAGGGGTTTGCACGTAGTTTGGCTTCAGGGGTACTTGCGAGCGGGGTGGGTCGGCGGAGGGGGGGGGTGCTTGGGGCGGGGAGGTCCTGCGAAGCGGGTTGGTTGACATGAGCGGGTGGTTGCATGCTGCGCTCAGGTCCTGGCAGGGAACTGGGGACGGGGGATTCCTTAACTTGGCCGTTCACCAGGGTGGGCTGGGGCTGATTGCCTTTGCGGTATTGTATCGTGGGAACTTCTCAAGCTGCCTCTAACCTTAGGAACATGGAATGTCAAAGGGCTGAATTCTCCACAGAAGCGCCAAAAGGTTTGGAAATATATCAATGATCATCATATAGATATAGTGGGGCTTCAGGAGACTCATCTGCAAAAGCGGAGGACTCACGCCTTAAGCTCAAACCGTTCCCTTTAATCTATAGATCCTCCGCTAGTACAAAACAGAGGGGGTTGGCCCTTATGTTCCGCTCGACCCTACAATTCCAACCCCTGGGTGTACAAAGTGATAGGGAGGGTCGCTGGATCATGGTTAAGGGCCTCTTGCGGGATAGACACTGCACATTTCTTGTACTATACGCACCTAACACTGCGCAAAATGCTTTTCTGCATACCCTGTTGAGGGCCGCGGTTGATTTTGTGGAGGGGCCGCTGATCATCATGGGGGACTTTAATTTTGTGTGGCAAAAAGACCTAAATAGCACGCATTCACAGCGGTCAGACACGGGCATATTCTCCCCCGACACACAACAACTGATTTCAGAATTGGGCCTTTTTGATGCTTGGCGCGTCCTATGCCCCCAGTCCAGGGATTTCACCTTCTTCTCCCATGTCCACCGCTCCTATTGCAAAATTGACCTCTTCTTCCTCAGCCAGTCCCTTCGAGGGGATCTAAGGGAGGCCAAGATATTCCCGCTATTGGTTTCTCATCATAGCTTACTCGCAGTGGGCCTCCAGTGGGACGTGAAGAGTAAGGGTTGTTCCAGGTGGTATTTCCCAGCTTCCCTGGTCCGGGACAAACCCTCCTGTACCAAATTGCGAGGCCTAATCACCAAAGGTTTTGCTCTCAATGATCCGGGGACACCTCGGTCTTCACCACCTGGGATGCTCTCAAGACGTGCCTTTGTGGGCATTGCATAGGGTATACAGCCATCTTCTATAAGACCTTCGCCTCTGAACTATGCCCATGCCTTGTCCAGCTGTTTAATGGCATGGTGGAAGAGGGCGAGACCTCCCGCACCATGGCAGAGGTACTAATATCCATCATTCCTAAACCCGGTAAAGACCCTAGTAAATGCGCTTCCTATAGGCCGATTGCCCTCCTGATTTTAGATGCGAAGCTCTACTCCTCCATCATCGCCCAACGGCTCAATGACCTGATGCCAGCCCTCATAGATCCGGACCAGTCAGTGTTCATCAAAGGGCGACAAAGCCATGATAACATGAGGCGGGTGGTACACCTAATTGAGAAAGCCAATAAGTTTAAAATTCCAGCTGTTCTGGTGGGCCTGGATGCTGAGAAGGCGTTCGACAGGGTGGACTGGGGATTCCTGTTCCTCACACTGGCCGCCTTCGGCTTCTCCTCCAAATTTATAACGATGATTCGGGCGAATTACCTCTCCCCCCACTTCAGGGTAGCAGTGAATGGTCAGTTATCTCCCTATTTCGAGCATTCCAGGGGCACAAGGCAGGGATGGCCTCTGTCACCACTACTTTTTGCCCTTAGCATTGAACAACTGGCGATAGCTGTGAGAGCCAACCCCGACATCCCTGGACTGCCTTTCACTGGGGAGTCCCACAAGATTACACTCTTTGCAGACGATGTACTCCTCTCCCTCTCTGATCCGGCCCACTCTCTTCCCTATGTGCAGGCCACACTGGAGCGCTATGAAGCGGTGGTGGGGTTTAAAATTAACTATGACAAATCTTATGTCCTCAACCTCACAATCCCCCAGTCGGAACTCCCCAATCTTAAGTCACTAACTCCTTTGCCGTGGACTGACTCCTCCATTCAATACCTGGGGATCCACCTGATTCCCACACTGGGGAAACTGTACTCTGCTTATTTCCCTCCACTCCTTGCTAGGATTCAGTCCGACTTGGCCCGGTGGAAACCCATGTTCATTTCATGGCTAGGGAGGATCCAAGCGATTAAAAGTACCCTCCTCCCCAAGCTCCTATATCTATTCCAGGCCCTCCCAATAGAGCTGGAAGGGGAATTCTTCAGACGAATGAAGTCCATGATGCTGCGTTTCGTCTGGCAGGGAGGCCGGGCATGCTTCTCCTTTGCCGTCCTACGCAGACCAAGGAAAGAGGGAGGCGTGGGGCTGCCTGACATTCATTTGTATTATAAAGCTGGTCAACTTCGTATAATCGTTGAATGGTCACAACAAGAATCCGAAAAACACTGGCTACATATGGATAGGAGCGTGGCTGGGAGAACGATTTGGGACTTGGTGTGGCGGCCCAAGTGCGACAGACCCAAGAATGCATATGTAAGTACCCCCACTAGCACTACCCTGAAGGTCTGGGACTCTGTCTCAGTAGATGACCGGTGGACCACCTTCCCCTCCCCCTTCATGCCCATATACTTCAACCCCGCCTTCCCCCCAGCGTCACTCGAGGGCCCCTTTAGGGCTTGGAAGGACGGAGGTTGTCTAGCGCTTACACACCTATTTCACAATTTCGACCCACTTACCTTTGAAAACTGCAGGAGGGACTACGGGGTACTGGAGAGCGAAAGATACCATCACGCTCAACTGCTACACTGGGCGCTCTCCCCCCAAGTGAGGGAGGTGGCAACTCGACCCCCCACGAAGTTCGAGGCCTTCTTATCCAGGACCTCTTCCATGAAAGGGGCCATCACCTTCATCTATGGGCTTCTCCTTACCACTGCAGTCTCCCCTAGGCCCTGATATATGAATATGTGGGAGGGGACTCTCCAACACGACATCTCAGATGCCGAGTGGACTCATCTATGGTCCGATATTGCCAAGGTTAATCACTCAGTGGAGCTTAGGGAGGCACATATGAAAACCATGATGGGCTGGTACCAAGCTGAAACTGATTTTCCCGGGCACCTCCGATAGATGTTGGAGAGGGTGTGGCTTCTTAGGGGACTTCCAGCACATTTGATGGGACTGCCCCGTTATAAGACCGTTCTGGGAGGAAATTCTGTCTCAAATTAAGGATATGTTGGGATACTCTATTCCTGCCTCGATGGCTTCCACTCTGTTGGGTCTCCGTGATCCTGATCTCGAACACCAGACCAGGGCGGACAAGAGGATTATGTGGCTCAGCATTGGCGCGGCCAAAATTACTCTGGCTGCAGCGTGGAAAAAGAAAGAGGCTCCGGCCACCTCTCTATGGCACTCGAGGCTTTGGAAGCTGCTCAGTATGGAAAGGATGGCGGATATTTTTTTAGATTATTTTAAGAATTTTGAATTTCACTGGGGCCCGCTAGTAGCATTCCTCTCCAAGGGCTTGCTATCCGCAGTCTGTCCGCCCACTGTCCGTGCTCTCCACTTGTTTCAACTCTGAATTCCTGCCACTGCACCTCAGGTTCCCTGTCCTGTGCTTCATGCTACCACCACTGGGGAGGTGGGTGAAGGGGGTGGGGGGACGGGAGGGGGGTATTGTCTGTTTTCTTGTTCGTTACGACATCTCTCTTCATGCTCAATTAAGCACTGCTTGCCGAGCCACATGCCTGCAAAAGGATCTCTTAGCACCACTGCAATCTGTTTATGATCTCTCTGCCGTGAGGACTGGCCGCTTGAACGCACTGTTGTGACTTTGTACAACTGAGACTCTTAATCGGCCTCGGCCTACATTGCACACCGCATACTGGTACTCGTGTTGGGTGATTGGTACTTCCTAGGTCACTATGTTATGTGTAATAGGCTTGATCACATGGACCCTTCCCTAGTCTACCATGTTGCTCTCAGAAGAAGGCTCTGGCTACCCCCTGTGTGGGATGAATGCGGGATTGTTGCATGTTTATTTCTACTGTTTCTTATTAAATGGTCAATAAAAATACTTTTGACAAAATGCACTTTTAAATAACTGCGTCCATCCAGGACATATGGACTACATCTCCCATAAACACAATGTGTGCTTTCAACAAGGGATAAGGTAGCCGATGTGCACTTTACTGCTGGCCCCTGATGAGGAAAATAAATTTACGAAACGCGTCAGGCCTATTCAAGCACGCAACTGTCCATATTAATAAACACTGTGGGGAAGGCGCACGCAGGCTCGAGTGCAACCCGCTACTTGGTCAACCCCACGGAGCGTAACATATTAGCGGCGGACCTGCCGCTGGGTTGCACCACCCCGGGAAAAATGGGGGCCACAAGACTCGCTATTCAAGGAGTCGCGTATGTGGAGCTGCACGATGTATGAGGAAAGGAGCGTTGTTTGAGGCTCATGTTAGAGCCTTTGGAACAAGCAGTTATTTGAAAATGCATCCATCCAGGACATATGGACTACATCTCCCATAAACACAATGTGTGTTTTAAACAAGGGAGAAGGTAGACGTCCTGCACGTTACTGCTGGCCCCTGATGAGGAAAATAAATTTTCGAAACGCGTCAGGCCTAATAAAGCACGCAACTGTCCATACTAATAAACGCTTTGGGGAAGGCGCACGCAGGCTCTAGTGCAGCCCGCTACTTGGACAACCCCACGGAGCGTAACATATTAGCGGCGGTCCTGCCGCTGGGTTGCACCACCCCAGGAAAAATGGGGGCCACGAGACTCGCTATTCAAGGAGTCGCGTATGTGGAGCTGCACGATGGATGAGGACAGGAGCGTTGTTTGAGGCTCATGTTAGAGCCTTTGGAACGAGCAGTTATTTGAAAGTGCATCCATCCAGGACATATAAACTACATCTCCCATAAACACAATGTGTGTTTTCAACAAGGGAGAAGGTAGACGTCATGCACTTTACTGCTGGCCCCTGATGAGGAAAATAAATTTCTGAAACGCGTTGGGCCTATTCAAGCACGTAACTGTCCATACTAATAAACGCTTTGGGGAAGGCGCACGCAGGCTCGAGTGCAACCTGCTACTTGGACAAGCCCACGGAGCGTAACATATTAGCGGCGGTCCTGATGCTGGGTTGCACCACCCTGGGAAAAATGGGGGCCACGAGACTCGCTATTCAAGGAGTCGCGTATGTGGAGCTGCGCGATGGATGAGGACAGGAGCGTTGTTTGAGGCTCATGTTAGAGCCTTTGGAACGAGCAGTTATTTTAAAGTGCATTCATCCAGGACATATGGACTACATCTCCCATAAACACAATGTGTGTTTTCAACAAGGGAGAAGGTAGACGTCGTGCACTTTACTGCTGGCCCCTGATGAGAGAAAATAAATTTCCAAAACGCGTTGTGCCTATTCAAGCACGCAACTGTCCATACTAATAAACTCTTTGGGGAAGGCGCACGCAGGCTCGAGTGCAACCCGCTACTTGAACAACGCCACGGAGCGTAACATATTAGCGGCGGTCCTGCCGCTGGGTTGCACCCACTCGGGAAAAATGGGGGCCATGAGACTCGCTATTCAAGGAGTCGCGTATGTGGAGCTGCCCGATGGATGAGGACCGGAGCGTTGTTTGAGGCTCATCCTAGAGCCTTTGGAACGAGCAGTTATTTGAAAGTGCATCCATCCAGGGCAAATGGACTACATCTCCCATAAACACAATTGTTTTTTCAACAAGGGAGAAGGTAGACGTCATGCACTTTACTGCTGGACCCTGATGAGGAAAATACATTTTCGAAACGTGTTGGGCCTATTCAAGCACGCAACTGTCCATACTAATAAACGCTTTGGGGAAGACGCACGCAGGCTCGAGTGCAACCCACTACTTGGACAACTCCACAGAGCGTAATATATATATATATATATATATATATATATATTCACTGAAAAAACCATAGGTTATAGACCATATATAGTTAGGAATTTGCATTTACAAAACCTTGAAAATTCACTGAAAAAACCATAGGTTAGAGACCATATATAGTTAGCTGGACATTTTATTGACATAAAACCAATGAAATTCCATATATAGTTAGTTGCACTAACTATATATCGCGCACCCGCAATCCACTGCTGATGATGTCACATATTACATCATTCATGACATGGTCAGTGACATCACTGATGACATCTCAAATGACATCACTGATGACATCACTGATGACATCTCAAATGACATCACTGATGACATCATCTAGTGTCTGTGTGTTTTTGTAAAGTTTAAATATGTTTTACATATTGAAGAATGAGTGGATGTATGGAAGACTGAGTGTGTGTGTGGCTGGCTGGGAGGTGTGTGACTCTGTGCATATCAATGTGTACTTGTATCAGTGATTGTATAAGAGAGTAAGTATGTGTTAGTATATGTGTGAAAAGTATGGTGTTCTGTGTTTAACTGTATAGATGAGGAAATCGAAGTGTGATTGATTCTTCACAGGACTGACTAGGTGTATGAGTGCATATGATAGTCTTGTAATAGTGAGTGACTGTATGTATGAGTGATTGTATGGGTGAATGAGTGAATGTGTGTGTAGACGTAGGAATCAGTGAGTGCGTATGTAGTAACTGGTATTGGTGTGTCATGATGTCATCAGTGATGTCATTTGAGATGTCATCAGTGATGTCATTTGAGATGTCATCAGTGATGTCATCAGTGATGTCACTGAAGTATGGTGTTCTGTGTTTAACTGTATAGATGAGGAAATGGAAGTGTGATTGATTCTTTACAGGACTGACTAGATGTGTGAGTAACTCCATGGATGAGTGGCAGTGTGTGAGTGTCTGCATAGGTGTATGAGTGCATATGATAGTGTTGTAATAATGAGTGACTGTATGTATGAGTGATTGTATGGGTGAATGAGTGAATGTGTGTGTAGACGTAGGAATCAGTGAGTGCGTATGTAGTAACTGGTATTGGTGTGTCATGATGTCATCAGTGATGTCATTTGAGATGTCATCAGTGATGTCATCAGTGATGTCATTTGAGATGTCATCAGTGATGTCATCAGTGATGTCACTGACCATGTCATGAATGATGTAATATGTGACATCATCAGCAGTGGATTGCGGGTGCGCGATATATAGTTAGTGCAACTAACTATATATGGAATTTCATTGGTTTTATGTCAATAAAATGTCCAGCTAACTATATATGGTCTCTAACCTATGGTTTTTTCAGTGAATTTTCAAGGTTTTGTAAATGCAAATTCCTAACTATATATGGTCTATAACCTATGGTTTTTTCAGTGAATTTCATTGGTTTTTTAAAAGCTAATATCTATAGCTGTAAAATATATTCTTTATTACGTGATGTATCACGTAGCCACGTGAGACGCCTCATGACGCGTCGCATAACCGTGACGTATCGGCTCTGCAGCGCAAACAAAACCCGTAACGTAAGCGTGCCGGAACACGCTTACAGATATATATTTTTTTTTTAACCTTAATTAGACAAAATCCACACGTGCACATATCTTGAGGCCTTGCAAAGGCACATCAAACAAACAGTCCCTACAATTTTGTCAAGTTTGCTGGAAATCTATTCCCTTAATTTTTTTTTGACTGTTTCTCTTGGTTTTCCCCTTGTTACGCTTACCGGGACGCTACCCGGTACGCGAACCGGACGCTCCAAAAACACAAGATGGCGGACTCCCGTTACGCTGCCGGTTAGCTGCCCGGTTCGCGTACCGGGAAGCGCCTCTACCGCGAAAAATCGCGGGGGACTTTTATATCCCCCTCATCAATCCTAGGGGGTCAGGAGGGCTTTACCTTGCCCCCTTTCCTTCATTTCCCCCTTCTTTTTTCACCACATCTTGTCTCTCGAACCTACCGAGAGACAAGATGGCGGCCGCTCCGGACTGTTTACAATGTTGACAGCTACGCTGCCGGTTAGCTGCCCGGTGAGCTGCCCGGTTCGCATACCGGGACGCGCCTCTACGGCGTAAAATCGCAAAAAAATTATTAATATTTTTTTTGCCCCGCGGGGCACTTTAATATCCCCCTCATCAATCCTAGGGGGTCAGGAGTGGTCTACCTTGCCCCCTTTCCTTCATTTCCCCCTTCGTTTTTCACCACATCTTGTCTCTCGATCGTACCGAGAGACAAGATGGCGGCCGCTCCGGACTGTTTAGAATGTTGACAGACACCGGAGAGCCAATCAGCTTCGCTTCGCGAAGTTCCGTTACGCGTCAGGTACGCAAACCGGGGCGCTAACCGGAGCGCTGTCACAGATATATATTTTTTTTTAAACGTTAATTTCTCAAAATCCACTGGAGCACATATATTGAGACATAGCAAAGGCACGTCGGGCAAACCATATCTACAATTTTGCCAAGTTTCATGTAAATCTATTCAGCCGTTCGAGCTAAAAGTGAGTCCAACCGCCCTATGGAAAAATGAATGGGAAAAACGTGTTTTGGGACCCCCCTTGTTTCTCGGCCCCCCCTTGACGAAACCCCCCCAAATTTTCAGGGGCTGCTCAGAAACGAAATGTGCCATTTTCCTGACAATTTCAGCCAATTCCGTCCACAAACGCCAAAGTTATTAGACATAGAATTTTCAGAAATCCCATAGAGAAAAAATCCTAACTATATATACCCACTGGCTATCGCCAGTAGGTAATATACATATATAAACATATATAATCTGCATATCTATATAAATATAAATGCATGCATACATATACATATATGCATACATATGCATGTTATTTACATGAAAGTTTTAAAAACACTAATAAAAGCAAAGCTAAAAAGCCACCTCATTACAAACAGAATGGCTTTAACTTAAACGAGGGCGAGATCTATTGCATTTTCAATCCTTGTTTACTTTGGTTCTATCAAGAAGGCATTCAGATGTTTCACACATTTGCCATAAATTCTGAATGTTCGCACTCTAGTTGCTCATTAGATCACTGTAGTAAAGCTAGTGCTCACCAGGGAAGTGTGCTGCTAATCATGGTTTGCAGCCATTTTCCCGCATTTTTTATCCCGCAGACTTTCAGTCCGCATACCATTATCCCGCAAGGTCATTGACCTCGCATACCATTATCCCGCATTTTTTCAAAACGCATGTGCATTTATCGCGCATGCCTTTACAAAGAATTACGTTTTAAAGGCATGTATGGTAAATGCATTTGCGTTGTGAAAACCACGATGACGAGAGAGGTAAGTGGGTTTGTGTTAATTTTTTCGAGGGTCAGTGATTGTGTAGTGTAGTGTAGTGTTGTGTAGTGTAGTGTTGTGTTAGTGTAGTGTAGAGTTGTGGTGGTTGTTTAGTGTAGGGTCATGCTGGGGGTAGTGTTTTAGGGTTTAGGGTTGTGTTGTAGTGTTTGCGTAGTGTAGGGTCATGCTGAGGGTAGTGTTTTAGGGTTTAGGGTAGTGTTGTAGTGTTTGCGTAGTGTAGGGTCATGCTGGGGGTTATGTTTTAGGGTTTAGGGTTGTGTTGTAGTGTTTGCGTAGTGTAGGGTCATGCTGGGGCTAGTGTTTTAGGGTTTAGGGTAGTGTTGTAGTGTTTGCGTAGTGTAGGGTCATGCTGGGCATAGTGTTTTAGGGTTTAGGATAGTGTTGTAGTGTTTGCGTAGTGTAGGGTCATGCTGGGGGTAGTGTTTTAGGGTTTTGGGTAGTGTTGTAGTGTTTGCCTAGTGTAGGGTCATGCTGGGGTGTAGTATTTTAGGGTTTAGGGTAGTGTTGTAGTGTTTGTGTAGTGTAGGGTCATGCTGGGGGTAGTGTTTTAGGGTTTTGGGTAGTGTTGTAGTGTTTGCGTAGTGTAGGGTCATGCTGGGGGTAGTGTTTTAGGGTTTTGGGTAGTGTTGTAGTGTTTGCGTAGTGTAGGGTCATGCTGGGGGTAGTGTTTTAGGGTTTTGGGGAGTGTTGTAGTGTGCGTAGTGTAGGGTCATGCTGGGGTGTAGTGTTTTAGGGTTTTGGGTAGTGTTGTAGTGTTTGCGTAGTGAAGGGTCATGCTGGGGGTAGTGTTTTAGGGTTTTGGGTAGTGTTGTAGTGTTTGCGTAGTGTAGGGTCATGCTGGGGGTAGTGTTGTAGGGTTTTGCGTAGTGTTGTAGTATTTGCGTAGTGTAGGGTCATGCTGGGGGGTAGTGTTTTAGGGTTTTGGGTAGTGTTGTAGTGTTTGCGTAGTGTAGGGTCATGCTGGGGGTAGTGTTTTAGGGTTTTGGGTAGTGTTGTAGTGTTTGCATAGTGTAGGGTCATGCTGGGGGTAGTGTTTTAGGGTTTAGGGTAGTGTTGTAGTGTTTGCGTAGTGTAGGGTCAAGCTGGGGGTAGTGTTTTAGGGTTTAGGGTAGTGTTGTAGTGTTTGCGTAGTGTAGGGTCATGCTGGGGGTAGTGTTTTAGGGTTTAGGGTAGTGTTGTAGTGTTTGCGTAGTGTAGGGTCATGCTGGAGGTAGTGTTTTAGGGTTTAGGGTAGTGTTGTAGTGTTTGCGTAGTGTAGGGTCATGCTGGGGGTAGTGTTTTAGGGTTTAGGGTAGTGTTGCAGTGTTTGCGTAGTGTAGGGTCATGCTGGGGTGTAGTGTTTTAGGGTTTTGGGTAGTGTTGTAGTGTTTGCGTAGTGTAGGGTCATGCTGGGGTGTAGTGTTTTAGGGTTTTGGGTAGTGTTGTAGTGTTTGCGTAGTGTAGGGTCATGCTGGGGGTAGTGTTTTAGGGTTTAGGGTAGTGTTGTAGTGTTTGCGTAGTGTAGGGTCATGCTGGGGGTAGTGTTTTAGGGTTTAGGGTTGTGTTGTAGTGTTTGCGTAGTGTAGGGTCATGCTGGGGGTAGTGTTTTAGGGTTTAGGGTTGTGTTGTAGTGTTTGTGTAGTGTAGGGTCATGCTGGGGGTAGTGTTTTAGGGTTTAGGGTAGTGTTGTAGTGTTTGCGTAGTGTAGGGTCATGCTGGGGTGTAGTGTTTTAGGGTTTTGGGTAGTGTTTAATGTTTGCGTAGTGTAGGGTCATGCTGGGGGTAGTGTTTTAGGGTTTAGGGTAGTGTTGTACTGTTTGTGTAGTGTAGGGTCATGCTGGGGGTAGTGTTTTAGGGTTTAGGGTAGTTTAGTTGTTTAGTGTATGCTAAAGGCATATTCGTTCTAAAAGTTTTCGTTATTTTAATTTGCGGCCTAATAGTACATGCGGGATTTTTTTGCGGACTGATGGTATGCGGGATTTCGTCATATATTCGCTAATCATACTTTCTATGGCAAAATGAACCCCCTCATTTTGTTCCTTTTTAAATTAAATGTTTTAAGAGTTACCACTTTATTCCAATCAAGATGGCTTCAGGTGTGCCATACCTTTGTAATAAGTAGGACTGTTAGCACTCTAGTTGTTCTTTAGAACACTCTGGGACATTCTGTCATTGGGCTATAGTTGGGCTACATCTGGCTGATATTTGGGCTACATTTGTTTTTTTTGTCTCTGGGGGCCATCTTTGGGCTACATTGGGCTACATTGGGCTACATTGGGCTACATTTGGGCTCCAACATATATATAGCCCAATATAGCCCAATATATATTTTTCAAAGTTAATTTTCTTAAAAACCACTGGAGCCTATATCTTGAGACATAGCAAAGGCACATCGGGCTACCAGTCCCTACAATTTTGCCAAGTTTGGTGTAAATCCATTCAGCCGTTCAGGCTAAAAGTGAGGCCAACCGCCCTATGGAAAATTGCATGGGAAAAACACGTTTTGGGACCCCCCTTTTTTCTCGGCCCCCCCTTGACAAAACCCCCCCAAATTTTCAGGGGCTGCTCAAAAACAAAATGTTCCATTTTCCTGAAAATTTCAGCCAATTCTGTCCTCAAACGCCAAAGTTATTCGACATAGAATTTTCTAAAATCCCATAGGAAAAAAATCCTAACTCTATATACCTACTGGCTATCGCCAGTAGGTATATATATATATATATATATATATATATATATATATATATATATATATATATATATATATATATATATTCCCACACAACAACTTTACCTTCGGAAAGAAGTTAACTCGAGCCCAGATCCTTTTAGCGTGAAGTTTTATTCAGCACACAGAATGTCAAGCAACACCCGACGCGTTTTGGTGCAGCCGCTCCTTGGTCACGGGTAACAGTGTTTTCTCCCATCACAAGTTTTAAAGTAAAGTTAAATCAAACAACATAAAGGTAGGACTACTCGTCCTCACACAAGTGTTTGTTTTATCACAATTTGGCAGCCATATTTGAATGTGTTTTTAAACACAAATATCGTATACATCACGTATATACAAAAATTATATGAGCAACTCGACTCTTGAGAACTGTAAACATAATTTTGTAAATATAATTACAATTTAAAGAATTATTATGTTTTTACACCAAAACATTCATTCTGAATGACCAAGTGTCTAATTATTCAGTTTTGCCCAAGTGGGCAAATATACCTGGCTCAGATATTTGTTTTTTCACATTACAGTTCAGCCCCAGTGGGCAAATCTTTTTCATGATGATATCTTTTGGTTAATTCACTACGAACATGCAGCCCCAGTGGGCATATCAACTTCCAAATAGTTCTCTTATAGTGTCCTTAGACTAAAGAAAAAAATTTTCCTCATAAGTAAAGTAGATGCATTTTCATGTGTTCGTCCAATTAAATCAGCAGCAGCCAGTGGTTTCACATCCTCACTGTGCGGCGACATATATGTCTCCTACAAACATAAAAGAGTATAATCACTTTAAAGTATACACAAATATTTAAAAACAACTCCAAAGACAGCTTCAAGTCAATGATTTTTAAGGGATTCATTTTTCGGAGTATCTCAACGAGGTGAATGTGTTATTTGGGCTCCTCGGCTAAGTGGAAAGATAACTCCTCATCTTTATTCAACCCAAGAGGCTGTACAGTATCATATTTAATTATGAGCCTAGACTCAAGTTGTCGTAGTTGTCTGAGTCTGTCACCACCTCGTTCCGATGGTGGAATCCTGTCCAGAGCACAGAATTTTAATGAGCTTAGATTTTTCCCATGGAAGTCTTTAAAATGTTTTGCAATGGGATAATTTTTATCCTCATTTGTTATGGCCCTCATGTGTTCTAGTACACGTTTTTTGACTGGATGTTTTGTGCTTCCTATATATGTCAAGGGGCATGGACATTGCAGTGCATATACACAGTGATCAGATTTACAAGTCAGATGTTTTTGAATGCTGAAAAGTCTGTCATTTTTAGATCGGATGAGTTCTTTCCTATTGACACTGTTTTTGCAGGCTTTGCACGAGCGACAGGTAAAGAAACCCTTTACTACTTTGGTATCTTTTTTGTCGTTTACCATGTTGCTGCAAAGCACATCTTTCAGAGCTGGACACTTCCTGTAGGTAATCATAGGTTGATTCCCTACAGCACTTTTTAATGTCCCGTCTAGTTGGAGTACATGACAACATTTTTTAAGACTTTTTCTGACCTGCCAAGTCTGGTCAGAGTACGTGGTAATAAATCTAATTGGTCCTTCTTCCCTGTCACCTGATGGTTTAGAGATGAGAAGGTCTTTCCTATTTATGTTTCTGACCTTGTTACAGGCTTGTTCGACCACTTTGGCCGGATAGCCCCTTTCCCTGAATCTCTCTTTCATTACACTCATTTCTTTGTCAAAGTCTGCATTCGTTACACAGTTCCTTTTTGCATGCAACAATTCGCCAAACGGTATACTGCAAATCAAGTTTTTCGGATGGCAGCTCGACGCATGTAGTAGGCTGTTGCCTGCCGTTGGCTTGCGATACAGTCTACTAATGAGTCGTCCTTTGTCCACTGACACCAAAACATCCAGAAATTCAATAGACTGTTTGTCTATAGTACTGGTAAATTGTAGATTGCACTCATTTTGGTTTAACTCACTGACAAATTGTGTAGCTGCTTCTTTACTGCCTCTCCACAGACAAAACACGTCGTCTATGTACCTGGCCCAGAGGACTACGTTCTGGGTAAAGGCCAAGATGTTACTGGCCACCTGCTCCTCCCACCAGCCCAGGTACAAACCTGCGTACCTGGGGGCAAAGCAGGTTCCCATCGCAGTCCCTCTAGCCTGGCAATAGACAACATGGTTGAACAAGAAGTAGTTACTTGAGAGACAGGCACGCATCATTTTCACAAGCATATTCGTATGCATCAGATACTTTACATCTCGTTTCTTCAAAAAGTGTTGGTTCGCCTCCACACCTAGATTATGGGGTATACATGTATAGAGGCTATTAACATCCAATGTCACGAGCCACATGTTATCCTCCCACTGTGTGGGTTCGATAATTCTCAAAAAGTCTTGTGTATCTTGAAGATACAATGGTAGTTGTTCTACATAAGGTCTTAAAAAGTGGTCTATATATTTGGATGTGTTTTCATATGTGCTGCCAATAGCGGAGACAATGGGTCTCCCCGGGGGTACTGTCGTGTTCTTATGTAACTTGGGTAAAAGGTATAGAACCGCAAGTTTCGGGTGGTCACATTTTAAAAATTTGTACTCATCATCTGATATTAAATTATCATGCTTCCACTCATGCAATTGTTTCTGATAATCTAGATTATTCTTCTCATAAGAAATTCTAGAGCTAATTGCATAGTTGTCCCTGTCATCAAGCTGTCTTTTGCCCTCTGCAAGGTACATCTCTGTAGGCCATACGACAACATTGTCGCCTTTATCAGACATTTTTATTACAATGTTGCTATTGTTTTTAAGTTCAACCATGGCCCTTCTTTGTTGTCTTGTTAGGTTATCATGAACAGGTTTATGAGTTCTGTTTATGTTTTTAAACTCAGTGAAAACACCCTTTTCAAACACGTCAATAATGTCACAGTGAATTTGTGGTAAAAACCTCAACTTTGACTTAAATCCGCTGCCACTCGGACAGTCATAAGTTAATTCTTCATCAGATAAGCATTCAAGAGTACTTGGAATCACATCAGTGTCAGAGCCTAGGCCGTTCATAGTTTTTAAAAGGCTAATGTCACCAATAGCAACTCCTGTGCTCTCACCAGAGGTAGCCCCTCCCGCAGATTTTTTGTTGTGAAACCACTTTTTTAATTTCAACTTTCGTACAAAATGAAATAAATCAATTCTTCCATCAGTATAGTTAAAATGACTGGAAGGGCAAAATGTCAATCCCAATGCTAGGACTTCAGTTTGATCAAAGGTTAAAATCAAATTAGATAGATTTACCACTGTGTGGGTGTTCTTAATTTTTTGGCCATCTTGCCTCTTGTTGTTACTCCTACGAAGGCATCTATCAATCCCTGTCTTTTGGCTCCTCTTTTGCTTCCGCCTCTGGCGCCTCTTCCACGACCTGGATTTGGTGACTCTGCAGATCCGGGGCTGGGGCTGGCAAGCCCTTGTCTCCCTTGCTCCATAAGAGAGAATTCTATTAAAATATTGTTTTTTACTCCATCTGTGGTTGTCGATATGCCACTTACTGAGGGAGTTGTCCCGTCATCAACCACCATGTTTGTATCAGTGGTGGTACCCGTTTGATCCATTTGGGCCGGTTGTTGTTTATCCGGGGTTTTTTGTATTTTCTTGTTCAATTCTCTCAAATGGTCAAATTTTCTTCCAAAGGTAAAAATTTGGCCCCTTTCATAATCCAACTGGTCGCGGTGGAACTTACTTTGTTTCTTTAATTTGATTTCATCTTCTGCTTTCTGAAGCCTTGTTGTCAGTTTTTTCATTTCGGTTTCAAATTCACTCTCCGTGTAGTGCCCCTTTAATTGTTCAGTAATCCGCTCAATCTCCTCTGACAGTCTCAAAGTATCTTTTTGTGCGTATTTAATGAGTAATTTCAACATGATTGTTGAGCAGTTGTGGTTATTCTCTACCCATTCCTCTATCAACTCAGGGTCCGGGTCAGTAAACGTAGGAGTGATGAATATGCGCAAACCACGTGGTACTCGTTTGCAGTCTACGTATTTTTGTAAAGTGGTGGCCTCCCACCACTTTACCTGTTCCATTTTTGCGCTTTTCCACAACTTGTCCCAATGCTCTTTCTTGGTTGTTTTATCACGTACCGTTGCATCACCCACTGTACTCGCGGCTGAATCACCTGAGAACGGGACAAACAGCGTCTCAGCTGCTTCCCGTCTTGAAGCTTGTCGGTTTGACAAATCCATGTTTGTTTAATTTCGTATTCTCACCGTCCGTGAGATTACACAGCAAATGAGTCTAGCTGTCACACGCTTTCCACAGTTACAGCCGCAGCAGCTGCCGTACTGGTTCCGCCTCCTGCTGCCAAGTTGATAATGTTGATCACGTTCCTCAAACTGCACCTTCAGGTCGGGACATTGTTTCCAAAGCCAGCTGATGGTAACCAGCCAGCCGGCCGGTTCGGGACCCGTGCACACGGGGAAACTGTTGCTGTCCCAACAAACGAAGATGTCAAATGAACGTGTCCTCGTAGTTCAACGATCCACAGCACACGGGCGGGCAAGGAGACTTTCTCAAATGAGTGAAATTGATCAACAAAAGTCCGCCAGTCTCCCAGCCACAAACGGCGGCGGGCTCGAGTGAGGAGGCGACCCTCGTACTATTCCCATACAACAACTTTACCTTCGGAAAGAAGTTAACTCGAGCCCAGATCCTTTTAGCGTGAAGTTTTATTCAGCACACAGAATGTCAAGCAACACCCGACGCGTTTCGGTGCAGCCGCACCTTGATCACGGGTAACAGTGTTTTCTCCCATCACAAGTTTTAAAGTAAAGTTAAATCAAACAACGTAGAGGTAGGACTACTCGTCCTCACACAAGTGTTTGTTTTACCACAAAGACGCGGCACTCAGGGGAATTTCTTTTATTCAAGTAATTTTATTGAATCAAGCTCAACCGACGCGTTTCAGCTCCACGGTATTGATCACGGCAGGTGAGTCCCTTCTTTGTTGCACATATTTATATGCCCACATGATCTTGGAACATTGCATTGTGGGTATTGTAGTGCACAAATTTAGAAGATATTCTTGTCAAATGATTAAAAAGGAAAATGTAATGTTTGTACACATTGTGACATGTCAATTAAAGAAAGTTTGGATATAGTATCCTATTCGATAATCAAAAATTATTTCATCATAAAGTAATGGTATAGTACACTACTTAATTACGCATTGGCATATTAGTATTCTCTGTAGTGTGTGAGGAAACATAAAAAAATCTAAAAGTATCAAGATATACAAGCGAGTCAACTCAAAGGAATGTCAGGACGACAAATAACAGTTTTGTTACAAACAACCAATATGTTGTGACTTTCTACCATCCACTCCAACTTCCACACTACCATTCTCAAACCCATTTACACACCCCTACCAGTATTTGCTCAGCCACTCAATGATTGTGAGGTGCGAGTTCCAGGGGGGCAAGATCATTGAGCCCTTTTTTATAGTTACTTCACAGCCTATAGTTCAAAGGGGATGGGTCAGGGTTCCAAACTTACAAAAGTAGCAGCGAATCTCTGACAAAATATCGATTACAAAAATATCTACCTACAAAAATATCGCAACAAAAATATCGATTACAAAAATATCGACATGCTATCTCTAACAAGGTAAGTACAAGAATATATATGAAAACAAATATTGATGTCAAAAATATCGTTTTAAAAAATATATCGTTTTTTTAAATTAAACAATATGTAATATAAATAAAATAATACTTATGAATGTAATAAAGATAGTTAAAATATGGTATAATATTTCAAATGAATAATTAATACATAATTACATAATTTAATTTAAAATAAATTAATAATATAAATGTAATACATAGTATATACTTCCTTGAAACTAACTTTTAAAATATATTTTAATAACCTATAAATAAATAAAAAATATTATAAATTACAAATAAATGTATACATATAAAATATTATTACAAATAAAAATGAATAAAAATGTAAAACAAATTAAAAAAAGTAAGTAAATGTTGGATAGCGTAGGGGTAAAAATTACTATTCCCACTCCAGAGAGTGCAACAGTAGGGAAAGTGTTGGATAGCGTAGGGGTAAAAATTACTATTCCAACTCCAGAGAAGCCACAGTAGGGAAAGTGTTGGATAGCGTAGGAGTAAAAATTTACTATTCCCACTCCAGAGAGTGCAACAGTAGGAAAAGTGTTGGATAGTGTAGGGGTAAAAATTACTATTCCCACTCCAGAGAGTGCAACAGTAGGGAAAGTGTTGGACAGCGTAGGAGTAAAAATTTATACTCGAACTCCAGAGAGTGCAACAGTAGGGAAAGAGTTGGATAGCGTAGGGGTAAAAATTACTATTCCCACTCCAGAGAGTGCAACAGTAGGGAAAGTGTTGGATAACGTTGGGGTAAAAATTACTATTCCCACTCCAAAAAATGCAACAGTAGGGAAAGTGTTGGATAGCGTAGGGGTAAAAATTACTATTCCCACTCCAGAGAGTGCAACAGTAGGGAAAGTGTTGGACAGCGTAGGAGTAAAAAATACTATTCCAACTCCAGAGAGTGTCACAGTAGGGAAAGTGTTGGATAGCGTAGGAGTAAAAATGTACTATTCCCTCTCCAGAGAGTGCAAAAGTAGGAAAAGTGTTGCATAGCGTAGGGGTAAAAATTACTATTCCCACTCCAGATAGTGCAACAGTAGGGAAAGTGTTGGACAGCGTAGGAGTAAAAATTAACATTCCAACTCCAGAGAGTGCAACAGTAGGGAAAGAGTTGGATAGCGTAGGAGTAAAAATGTACTATTCCCACTCCAGAGAGTGCAACAGTAGGAAAAGTGTTGGATAGTGTAGGGGTAAAAATTACTATTCCCACTCCAGAGAGTGCAACAGTAGGGAAAGTGTTGGACAGCGTAGGAGTAAAAATAATACTCCAACTCCAGAGAGTGCAACAGTAGGGAAAGAGTTGGATAGCGTAGGGGTAAAAATTACTATTCCCACTCCAGAGAGTGCAACAGTAGGGAAAGTGTTGGATAACGTTGGGGTAAAAATTACTATTCCCACTCCAAAAAATGCAACAGAAGGGAAAGTGTTGGATAGCGTAGGGGAAAAAATTACTATTCCCACTCCAGAGAGTGCAACAGTAGGGAAAGTGTTGGACAGCGTAGGAGTAAAAAATACTATTCCAACTCCAGAGAGTGTCACAGTAGGGAAAGTGTTGGATAGCGTAGGAGTAAAAATGTACTATTCCCTCTCCAGAGAGTGCAAAAGTAGGAAAAGTGTTGGATAGCGTAGGGGTAAAAATTACTATTCCCACTCCAGAGAGTGCAACAGTAGGGAAAGTGTTGGACAGCGTAGGAGTAAAAATTAACATTCCAACTCCAGAGAGTGCAACAGTAGGGAAAGAGTTGGATAGCGTAGGGGTAAAAATTACTATTCCCACTCCAGAGAGTGCAACAGTAGGGAAAGTGTTGGATAGCGTAGGGGTAAAAATTACTATTCCCACTCCGGAGAGTGCAACAGTAGGGAAATTGTTGGACAGCGTAGGAGTAAAAAATACTATTCCCACTCCAGAGAGTGCAACAGTAGGGAAAGTGTTGGAAAGCGTAGGAGTAAAAATTACTATTCACACTCCGGAGAGTGCAACAGTAGGAAAAGTGTTGGATAGTGTAGGGGTCAAAATTACTATTCCCACTCCAGAGAGTGCAACAGTAGGGAAAGTGTTGGATAGTGTAGTGGTAAAAATTACTATTCCAACTCCAGAGAGTGCAACAGTAGGAAAAGTGTTGGATAGCGTAGAAGTAAAAATTACTATTCCCCCTCCAGAGAGTGCAACAGTAGGGAAAGTGTTGGATAGCGTAGGGGTAAACATTACTTTTCCAACTCCTGAGAGTGCAACACTAGGGAAAGTATTGGATAGCGTAGAAGGTAAAAATAACATACTTAAAAATAAATGAATATTTTAAAATAACACAAAAATGTATTATTAAATAAATATAAATTATTTACAAATACCAATACATAAATATTAAAAACATGATTAGCAATAAATAATTAGTAAAAATAAATTAATAATAACTACCAATAATAATTGTACATTATAAATCAATAATTAATTAATTAACAATATTATAATTAACAAAACAATTAATTAAAATAAATTATTACTTAATTACATTTAAATTACTTCCCACCCTATTCCCCTATAAACCCAAAACCCGCTACAGAACATAATTATCAATTAATCAATTCATTAAAATTAATTACCAATTAATAAACAATAATTATTAATTTATTAAAATGAATTCATAATTCCAAAAAATTCATAATTAATTTAGTATAATTAAATTACTTCCAACCCTATTCCCCTATAAACCCATAACCCGCTACAGAACATAATTATCAATTAATCAATTAATTAAAGTTAATTACCAATTAATATGAATTAATTACCAATTAATTAAAATTAATTTATATTTCCTAATAATTAATAATTAATTTACTATCATTAAATTACTTCCCACCCTATTCCCCTATAAACCCAGAACCCGCTATGGTACTAAAATACAAAATGTACTTAAATTACATAAATAAAAATTAAATACATAATAAATACATAATAATATACATAGAAATCAGACAAAAATCGATATTAGTAACATCGCTATTACTAACATCGATATTAGTAACATCGACATTATTGTATGTCGATATTAAAACTCGATATTTTGTCTGCCTACCAGTAGCAGCATGTTACCTGAACTGAGATCCTAACTTAGAGGATCAGTGCAACACATGGACAAGGGAAAACTGAACATAATCTCTTTACTAAGTGTGCCTGATATGTTTTTTTGCAGTTTTATATGGCCAAAACTCGATCCAAAGGTATTGGAGCGCTTTATATGATCACCAGTTACATTGCACAAGGTCACATTCACTGTTTTTTAGGCATGGGAAGATCAAGTGAGTTGCCCAGAAAGACAGGATGTTGAGCTGACAGTGAGACTTGATCCTGGTTCCTGATTTCCAGAGTCGGCAGCTATAGCCATAATGCCACATCCTCTCCCAGTATCGAGACATACCAGGACTGCTGTGAAGTTGACATGACCAAACACAGCTCAGGTACCCATTTATGCCTCTAACTGTTCTTCAACTAGTTTAGAGTTTGAAGGGACCCTGAGAAACAGAATAGGAGCTCATGGTTTATACACATACTTTTGTGGGTGCACTTGCCAGGTTGACATGGCGGTGAAAACTGCTCGCAGACCCTGCATTAGCAGGTCTGGGACACCTTTCAAAGGCTGCCTGTGGGGTGACACAGCCGCAGGCACACTAGCAGCATTTGATTTACAAGCCCTGGGCACACACTGTGCATTGTACTAGGGACTTAGTAGTAAATCAAAAAAGCCAGTCATGGAAACACCAATCCATATTCACAATTTACATGGAGGGCATATGCACGTTAGCACTCAATAGCAGTGGTAAAGGGCCCAGAGTCCTAAAACCAACAAACAACAGTAAAAAACGTGAGTCCAAAAAGCAAATAATCTTGGGGTGAACCAGCTGAAAAAGCCAAGTCTAACATGCAGCAGTACACAGTAATTTTCTGGGGCATCAGCAACATCTGTGCCATCATTTCCTTTTGCTCATGGTCATCCTTCTTCCCCCTCTTCGCTATGCTTGGACCTTCGGATTCATTAATGGCCATACAAAGGCTTACACTGTAATGTCCCTGTGATTTTGTGTCACATCTCTTCCAGAATGCTGGATTTGTTCAGGGCTTCAACTCCTAAGCCATTATACCCTTGTGGAGGAAAAGGACAAAGGCGGACAGGGCTTGATGAAAATTACATTGCATCCCAATTGAGGGAAAAGCAGCAGGGATGTGATCACTTCTTGTTCTACGTGACATCCTTTCAACGTTGTGTCACCAAGAGAGTGTCAAATGGTGTCAGAGGATCAGAAAGTGTTACAAAAGAGAGTAAGCCTCTGTCTCAGGGGTTAAGGTCTGTGGCAGCAGTACTTGACCGACATGGTGATACCATAATATGTTTGCCACATACAAGACCTCACTTCTTGCATTTTTGAGGTAGTGCCTCATTGTCTCTACTTCTTGCTACTCTCAGGTTGGAAATCATTGGAGCGACTGTAGCTGTTTATAACTGTCACTTCTATTCCTTCACTTATTCATTTTTTTATTGAGCACTTGTATGCCTGTAAGCTTCATGAAACTAGGAGTACAAAGAGGAAATGGAGGAGAGAAAAGAGAAGGGAACACCAGTAATGGAATGCTTCAAGAATCTTAAATTGGCCAAAGAGGCATCTGCTTCAGGGATATTGGGAGATCCTTACAGAGCTGGGGACCTAACACTTTTGGATCTAGGTACCCTAGGGTCTTTGTGGCTCCACCAGTTTGCAGACCACCAAATAACAGTACAGCAATCCATGATGCCACTGATCGTACTTGACTGCCCTTGTTTTCTCTCTGCAGGACAGGGGGACCTTACGGCCTGTGAGTTTCCCGTCCAAAAAGACAATTTTAAACGTAGATGGCGACAGCATTTCTTCTCTCAACTGTGGAGACAAGTTAATTTAAGGATGAAATGCATTTAGGATTTACATGCGATGTGAATGACTTTTGACTGCTGGCGGTTATGCAGACAGCAACAAAACGTTTCCTTTGTTTTACTCCAGAAATGTTAGGATCACATAAATCCACATTTTATGGTTGTGATACATATATTTTGAGGGGCAGTCTTGCTTTTGAGTAGCCCAAAACACTTTTTCAAAAAGAGCACCACATCTGAAAAACAACATTTCCTGCTAATGCATAAAATCTGAACCATATACTTTTCTCTCCCTACTAGTCAGTCAGTCAGTCAGTCAGAATACTTTATTTTGATAAATCAATATCATAAAAAGGCGACGGAACTATACAAAATATACAATTAAATACACTCATTAATACAGAATAAAAACAGAGTCATAGTCCAATTAAAAATCATCCAGCAATATTCATAGAATAAAATTTTCGTCAATTAAAAACACGGTAAACAGAATAAAAACATCAGCCCTTTCATGTGCCCTCCCTGACAATTCTCGAAAAACTATCTTCCTAAGGACTTTTATATCGGTTATTCAGATTTTTTTTCCGAATATGAAATGTGCATTTCTACATATGTAAATTCAGATCAGTAGTCTAAATGTAAGTATATACATTTGCAATTAGTGTTATAATATCGACACTTCCTTGCAATATGCATATACTCAGGATCATTTTCAGACACATTTATTTCTGCATTTTCTTCGTTTCATGCAGCAGGGCATAATGTCGTATTATTTATTAAGTTTGGGGTCAATTATAGCTGAACTTTTGACATTCTTAACTTTCCTGCAGCAATTTGAAAATAAAGTACATTTCCAGACATTTTGTCTCCTACCTGCAGCACTAATGAATGACCCGGGGCTAGATTTGTTAAAAGGAGATTTTTAGAGAGAAAGTAAAAGCTGCAGACCATGTAAGTCAGACGTAGCGAATATGTCTCTTGAAAAATAACCTTCAGCATGCACAAGCGTCTGAAGTGGATGAGCAGACTGCTGGAATGGTGGTTAATTTGGACAGGAAAGGGTACACCGCGTCTAAGCATGCAAATTAAAAGTGTGATCATGTGTGCATAGAAAGCTGTCTCAGCTGCCTGGTAAGATGCTGTGACCTGCCATATTGTAGGCAACCCCTACTTCCTACATTTCACAAAATTGCAAAAAAAAAAAGCTATTTAGAGGCACCCTATCAACATGACACCGTGGCAACCTTTCAAACACATAAAGTATCTTCGCATGGGATATTGGTATCATTAAGTTCACCCTTCTTCATCCCCTCACTGTCAGTTGCCAGCATTTCATCACCTCTCGAAGTGCTGCCTCGGATTTTGTTTTTCTGCATTAATGAACATTATTCGTTCCATCGCTGCTGCTGTCTGAGCCATGTGCACGTTGCGGGCGCGGTGCCAAACGGTACGCAGGCGGCGCGACAATGCAGTGAAAGGCCTCTTTTTCAGTTCTTTTGTTTATTACATTGCCTTCTTGTCCTTAGCCTCGCGTCCTGGAAAGCGTGCTTTCTCACAGCGCCGGCCTTTGGTTCTCTGCGCTCCCACCGAGAGCAAGAATCGTGTTTCCAGAACCCAGCAAAAACTGATTGTAAGATCTAGTAATAAAACACTCCTTCGTGGGCTCTGCTGACGGCGCCCAATTTCACCCAAAACAGTTGCTGTTTGAACGCTGACGACTGCGACCTTTAGCGGCTCATTATTTGCTCTCCTCATTTCCGGTTGTCACCCGCCGGAGTACCTGCAGGTAACAGAACTCCGGCAGCCGAAGTATGCCTTTAGAGAAGGATGTAATTATGTCGCAAATAACAGGTAAAATGGAACATTTAGTTGCTAAGGCCGCTGCAGCTGAATGTGAGGAGCGGAACCACCGAGAGCATATTTCCAATAATTTGCTTTACGTCTTGAGGTAATGTTCTTTGAATAGCTAATAGGGTTCAATTCAATTTCCCTATCGCAGTTGGGACAGCATGGCATTGCCTTGAGCTTTGCTTTTCTTGAATTCAGCAGTCTTATAAATGCGGCAAGGGCGCTCGCTTTTGAACAAGAAAACTCATCTGTGCGCATCAGAGCAATTTTAGGACTTTCAAGGGTGTTCAAACTGTAATGGTGGTGACACATGCAAACTGCCCAGTCAGATGAATTGGCTTAACACGGTTCTTCATATTATATATTAAGTGACAGAGGTAAAATGACATTTTGCAGTCCCAAACCCTGTAATTTGCAAACTAACAGGACTTGGGCACACAAAATGACTGTTTGCTATGCATTAAGCCAATATTTGCAGTCGAAAATGCATTTCCGGCTTGCACAACAGATTTACGGACCCACTCCAAATCGCAGTTAGGAAGGGGCATAAGAGTGGAATGATTTGGAGTGGAATGTATCAATGGTTTCCAACTGAAACTGGGGTTGCAACCCATTGTAAAGTTACAGGCTCCTCAAAGGAGGCGGTAATAGATTCGCTAAAGGGAACCTGTCCCTTTTGGACAGCTTTTTTTTTAGGAAACATGTTACGCAACCCCAGGGGTAGTAGCCAGTGGTCCGGGCACCACTGCCGGATTCTCAGAATTTTTAAAGCAGCACCAGTTCCTATAAGGATCAACGGCTGCTTAAAATTTTCAATTTGAGAACACAGAAAAAGCAAAGGGATGTTGGCTTTCTGTGCTTTGCAGGCCGCAATCCCTGTCTTTGGGGCCAATCACAGAGGTCGCAAATTACCACCTGCTTAATTAATGTTCATTAGGCAGGTCATTCTGTGACCATACTGTGACTGAGGAATTGAGATGCAACATTCACTAGTCTTATGGTCACGTCTCGGGGACATTGTATTTTGAGATGGATTGATCGGGGAGGCCAACATTACAGTAATCTAGGTGGGAACGAGCACAATACCCCCCACCTGCCAAAACTGAGGGCCCGACTTTCATTAAGAGCTTTACTTGGGCAAACCCGGTGAATCATACATTCTGAGTTTGGGGAAGGAAAAGAATGTACTTAATCAAAGAAAACTCCTAAGTTATTCGCCTGATCCACTGGGATAGGACTAGTGACAAGTAGAGTAGACCATAGTCCACAGACCAAGATTCAGTCTCTGACTAATATAATCAGTTATGTCTTGTCTTCATGTAGTTTCAAAATATCCATCTATCCATCCCTCCTTTCTCAGCTATTCACTGGACAAGCTTTTCATTCACCTTTCACTACACCTTCCAACCAGCCAGAAATCATCCAATCGTTGGCACTTTTAGCTCATCAGTCATTTCACCCTTCCATCCATGCATTATTGCACTCATCTATTCTTTTACCCTTCCACCCATCCATTCACCTATTGATCCGTTCACCCTTCTCTCCACTCACTAACCCATTTATGTCTTTCACATTTCCATCCATCCATGAATCTTTTCACCAATCCATCCATCTTTTCACCCATTCTTGTTGTCACACTTCCATCTTTGCATTCTTCAGTGAGTCATATTTTCTTTTAACTTTTTTAATTTCTTTCCACCTTTCCATATTTTAACTGTTTATCTGTCACTCCTTTAATGTTCCTTGCCTGCTTACACCATTGGCTTAATCCTTTCACCCTTTCTTTCTTTCAATCTTCATTCCAGTACTTACTCTTAATTCCTCCACTCTTTATTTCACCCTTCATTCTTTCCCTCTTCTTTCTACCCAACTTCTTACTTTTTCTACCTTCATTTCTTTTTTCCCATTCTCTCGCACATCCACTCTTTTCAATATGCCTTTGTTTCTAGTGATTGGTCTCAATTTTCAATTTCTATGACACTGTCACAGTAATGTATTTTTTCGACTTAAATTCTCCCCACATCAATAAAATACTTACATTAAGGAGTCAGCCTTTCTAGTGTTGATTCATCTGCGGTTGAGATGTGGGCTTGGTATGATACTGGATGACTGGATGAGTTTTTACTGCATGTGCCCTTAATGAGAACACATCAGGAGGTAGTAGTTATGTAAATCTCTAGTTTGAGGAATTTAGGAATCATTGCAAAGTGTGCCTTGTCTGAGGAGGCAGCTAGCGCATCCTCCTTGTAGATCAATTACTGAGACAATGAAGAGAGATTCAGAGTAATGAAGATTACTGGTAAGTAATCTAACCAGTTCTCAATCGCACACCCTTGGCCCAGCAGATAACCAACCCAGAAAATTGGTGTGGGAGCACACTGCTTCACCTCCCAGCAGGGTTGCCCGTGAGCATCATGGTAGATGCAGTCCGACAAGCGAGTAAACTTGCAAAGTCTTAAGAGTGTTTCACCAGGTGGGTACAGATTAGTGCTGGCCATCTCTGGACACGTGTTTCTAGATTATTATCTGTCATCAGCAGAGATTAGGCATTATTTGGGGTTGCTGAGCAGGATGCCGTATCCTTGGAACGTAGTATCTCTCCAGGCGCGCAGGTGCCTCCCCACGAGCTCGTCAGCCCACAGCAGCTCTAGGGAGCCTTCAAGTAGAAAATTGGTGTGGGAGCACACTGCTTCACCTCCCAGCAGGGTCGCCCCTAAGCATCATGGTAGATGCAGTCCGACAAGCGAGTACACTTGCAAAGTCTTTAGAGTGTTTCACCAGGTGGGTGCAGATTAGTGCTGGCCATCTCTGGACACGTGTTTCTAGATTATCATCTGTCATCAGCAGAGATTAGGCATTATTTGGGCTTGCTGAGCGGGCTGCCGTATCCTTGGAATGTAGTATCTCTCCAGGCACGCAGGTGCCTCTCCACGAGCTCGTCAGCCCACAGCATCTCGAGGGAGCCTTCAAGTAGAAAATTGGTGTGGGAGCACACTGCTTCACCTCCCAGCAGGGTCGCCCCTAAGCATCATGGTAGATGCAGTCCCACAAGCGAGTACACTTGCAAAGTCTTTAGAGTGTTTCACCAGGTGGGTGCAGATTAGTGCTGGCCATCTCTGGACACGTGTTTCTAGATTATTATCTGTCATCAGCAGAGATGGCCAGCACTAAACTGCACCCACCTGGTGAAGCACTCTAAAGACTTTGCAAGTGTACTCGCTTGTCGGACTGCATTTACCATGATGCTTAGGGGCGACCCTGCTGGGAGGTGAAGCAGTGTGGTCCCACACCAATTTTCTAGATAACCAACCCATGTAGCAGAAACACAGTTCCACAATGAATATATACGGTTGGAGGGATGCACCTTGGGATTTTAGGTAAAAATCGTGAGGACAAGAAGTGACATGTGATAAAGTTGGGTACAGGTGATAGTCAACATGCCTGGTGGTGGACCAGGTTTAAATATCCGACTCACCTCACAGAGTAGTGTGCCATCAGCTTCATGCACACCACATGTCTCACAGGCTGTCCATGCTGGAAGCCATGGTCATAGGGCCAGTTAATGACATCACAAAATATTTATTTACAACCCCTTTTCTTCATTTTCTTCCTTTCCAATTGTCGATGTATCATAACAAGATGCTCTTAATAGGCTTCGCACTTGTCAACTGTCATTCATACACCTTAATTGATAAATCATTGAAATGTAATACCAACACCTGTATGAAAAAAAATATCCTCACTTGCCTAATACCATATGTTCAACTATGATTCTTAACATTCACACATCTTATGACAATACCATGCACCAACAGTTGGTGTTTCATGACATTTAAATAGAAACTGGATATAAAAGTCCACCATTTCATGCGCTTACAGGCAGATATCTCAAATCAAGGGGGTCTTTGAGAAGTGGGCCAAAATGGACCATTTATAATAAAAAATGAAGGAATGTGGTATTACTGTTGGCGAAGTCACCTTAATTTCCACCATCAAGAACAGCCATGTTTTTGGTTCTGAATTTAAATAAAGGAAAGCCTTTTAAATGCCCTTTTTCCGAGTAGACCTTGTTGAAAATATTGTTGTCTAGGGGAATATCACATGCAAACTTCCTCCATATCCTGAGCCAACCCTATCCAATGTAGAATTTAGTGTATGTGTGACCTTAATGTGGGAATATGTTCTTGACATTACCTTTTGGACACTCATAAGTGGCAGATTTTAAGCAATGTTATGCCAAAAAGTCCACCAGTGTACATTCTTCCAAGATGGCTACTGCAATGCACGCAGGACTATCACTGAGGAAAAATGTTCACCTCAGAAAAAGAAAACTCAAAATCTTGCAGCATAAATGTTGTCCTTTTAGTGGGTGTCGTCCCTCTGCGACGTTAGTGGTTTTCTGGCTGATTTGGCAAATCATAAACTGTATATTGAAACTTACACTTCCTCATGTTACCTACGTGTGGTTACACATCAATTTGCTGCACTTTTAAATGTAAGCCTAGGACGCATGTTTAATTGGCAATCCATCTGCACTGATGTTCCACATAAATAGACATATATGCGTATGTTTATTCCTTCAGGGCCAAACGTGCAACATTCCTTTCCTTTAAGCACTAGGTGCAGCAGAATTGGCGCTGCAGTGGTGTGCCTGCAACAGATCTTAAAGTTCATTGTGGATCTCAGTTGATGCCTGTATTTATGTGGAAATATATTATCTATAATTTCAGATTTCCACCTTCAGAAATGCACCATCTCCCATGTCACCATCATGCCACCAGCGTTGTCTATTTGAACCACGTGAACATTACCTCTTTTAATCATATCTCTAATGATACATGATGAGGCTCCCTAGAAGCGTTACTTTCACTCTCACATCCATCTATTGACCCATCGTTCCATTGATCCTTTGGTCTTTTGATCCATCCATCCATCCATCCATCATCCTTTGTCCTCTTCACTAATATTCCCCTAACCATCCTTTCATTCTTCCATGCTATGTTCCTTCCGTCCTTGCATCCCTTTACCCTTCCCTCTAATTACTATCCATCAATCCTTTCTCCTTTCAGCAGCTAAACAAACTTACCAGTGACCATCACGCTGCATCTGCCATGAGGGGAACGGCCGCACCGGGGAGAGTCCACGCAACGCCGTGAGGGGAACGGCAGGACTACATCCCCCAGGTGCCCCGGTGGCGCACACCTGACGCCAGCAACACCGCGCCCGGAGGCGCTTGATTAGGCAGGAGCGCCACGCGCTCAGGGGGGCAGCTAAACGAACTTACCAGCGACCATCACGCTGCATCTGCCGTGAGGGGAACAGCCCCACCGGGGAGAGTCCACGCAACGCCGTGAGGGGAACGGCAGGACTACATCCTCCAGGTGCCCCGGTGGCACACACCTGACGCCAGCAACACCGCGCCCGGAGGCACTTGATAAGGCAGGAGCGCCGAGTGCTCAGGGGGGCAGCTAAACGAACTTACCAGCGACCATCACGCTGCATCTGCCGTGAGGGGAACGGCCGCACCGGGGAGAGTCCACGCAACGCCGTGAGGGGAATGGCAGGTCTACATCCCCCAGGTGCCCCGGCTGCGCACACCTGACGCCAGCAACACCGCGCCCGGAGGCGCTTGATAAGGCAGGATCGCCGAGCGCTCAGGGGGGCAGCTAAACGAACTTACCAGCGACCATCACGCTGCATCTGCCGTGAGGGGAACGGCCGCACCGGGGAGAGTCCACGCAACACCGTGAGGGGAATGGCAGGACTTCATCCCCCAGGTGCCCCGGCGGCGCACACCTGACGCCAGCAACACCACGCCCGGAGGCGCTTGATAAGGCAGGAACGCCTCCCGCAACCGCGGGACGCGCGCCGGACGAAGCCCGGACAAAGGGTGGGCCGTCTGTGGCCATCAGGGGCCGGCTGGGGTCGGGTCAGGCCCCCCCAACAAACACTTCAAAATGGGTAAGCGCAAGCAACCAAGTAACGGCGAATCTGAAGGTAAAAAAGCAAAAGTACCTAGACAATCGGAAAGTATAATTTCCTACTTAACTTCTGCCGTAGGTGTGTTGTCCAAAGAAATTGCACACGCTGAAATAGAACTGGGCTTGACTCCACCTGCCAATGATCATAATCATGTTAATAGTAGCATTACCCCTGTGTCTACTGTACCTTTGGAACCGACTATAGTAATCGAAACCTTTGTGAGAGGGTCCGAACTAGGACGGGGGCCAACTGAGAATGAGACTGTGATAGATCTGTTGGGGGCTGAAGGCGATCCCCTAAGGACTCCTGAATCCCGGAAGTCGAGGAAACAAAAGAACTCTAGGAAATGTACAAAAGCTTCAAAGCCTATATCTAGACCTGAAACGAGTGACTTACATCTTATGCACAACCTTGAAGCCCTTGTGGAGAAAATGTTTACAACCCGACTGGAACCATTATTAGTGGGCATAGCTAAAGATATTGTAGATACCCTAAATATCTGTGTAGATGGCCTGCGGAAAAAATCTGATCAAATTGGAAAATTTATCATTGAATATAAGGAGCAGCAGGCTGATTTCCAGCCTAAGAAGGAGGGTAGGTCCACGAAAAGGGGCTCTAACCTCCCTACAGATATCCCTAGCCCGCCTAGGGGCCGGGAGTCTGTAGGTGATTCGCTGATGATATGTAATGATGGCCCTACTAAGGTCAACACTGTGTCCTCCACCTCAGGGGATAATGTCCCTTTGGACAGTACCGTTAGGGGAAGTTCTGGAAATGTAAGATTGGAAGATGTAGAGGGTAGACATGGGGAACTAAAACCGAAACAGGGTATATATTCTAGGAAAAAGCTAGATTTACCACTTGATGCTGCACCTTTAGTAGCAGTATTGACAGGGGTTCCTGCATTCACTGAAAGTAGGTCTGAATCTCCTCAAGAGCTATTAACACTTGCAAAAAAACTGTGTGTTTGTTATAGCAGTGGGGGGCCTGATATAGTCTCTAATGTCATTATGGCCAGAAGAGTGAGATGGGTGGGGCATGTTCCCAAAAATATTTCAGGAGACTGTGTGGTGGTGAATTTTGATAGACCAAACATAGCCCACAGACTATTCTGGGACGCCTCTGAGCTTGGCTCCCCTGGCATTAGACCACTACCATTGGGTTTTTTCTATCCCCCCAAAAACAGACAATGCAGAAATTTCTCCTTACCTCTACATATACCATCAGACGACAGTGATCTCATGACACCCACTGTACTTCCCAATGGCCTAACTATTAACCCCAAACCCAACCTAATAAATCAAATCTACTCCCATTTAAACCCATCCCCGGAATCATAGGGAGGGCAGACATACCTCTGTATAATCAATTTGCTCCCTTGTCAGATCTGGAGGAAATTGACTGACTAACGGATGGTAGTCAACGACCCTTAGAACTCTTAGACACATTGCCACAAGTTAACTATGATACAACGTGTCGATTTGTGAGTTGGAATATTGCGGGAATTAGGGCTAAATGGAAGGATGCTATCTGGTTGGATTTTATAAATGATTTTGTTGTTATCGCTCTGCAGGAAACATGGGAACCTGCAGATTATTGTTATTTGAATGGGTATATTAGCTTTGTTGTGCCTGCTACCCCGGGGAGAGCGGGTAGAGCCAAAGGTGGGTTAGTTCTCCTCACTTCACTAAGACTTAAGGGTTCTTTTACAAAGGTGGAGACAAACTAAAAAAAAAATCTTATTGTGGAGTGGGTATTGCCCAACCAGACAAAAATACTTTTGATACATTTTTATAATGCTAAAGAGGGTGTGCTATTGAATGAGCGCATTACTACTCTAGACAATTTTCTGTCAGATCATAAACCAAAACACACTTCGACTTTTGAAACTATTTTAATGGGAAACTTTAATACACATTTATGTGACTTACAATGTCACATAGAGGACGATTTTGGGTCTCCGGGGGTGGCCCTTTCACACTTTGAGCATAGCATTCATGGCAATGTCCTAGAGGAACTTCTAGCCTCTATGAACCTTAGCGAGCCTGAGGTAAATGAAAAGGGAGTTAGGACTATTACCTTTAAGGGTACAGAGTCAGGTTCTGTGATTGATTACATATTTTTATCACATTGGGTATTATCAAGCACTCTGTCATATAAAGCATTACCATCTGCTTTTAGTGACCACAACCCTGTTACCTTGGAGGTGCAGTTAGAGTTAGATGCAGGAATAGGATCACAAGATTTACTGATGAAGGATCTCGGGCCCCTGACAGTTAAGGACCAGGGCAGGAGGCTGAAGTGGTCGAAGGTGGTCCCTGAAGAATTCTATGAGGACTTTTTTAGGAAAACCGGTGCTCATCTGGCTATCTGTCTTGATTCTTCCGCCCATAGCACATCAGTAATTGATGCCTACACTGCCATTTGTCAGAAGGTTGCTGAAGACCTGAGAGTTAAAAAAGGGAAACCATCGGTTAAGGTGGTAAGATGGTTTGATAAAAATTGTTCACAAGCTCATAGCTCTCTACTCGGAGTTGCAGCGTAAACCAAGAAATAAAGGAGCAGTTAGTGCACTAAGGAAGGAGTATAAAAGGGTAATTATGGTACGTAAAACAGAAATCAAGGAAGAGGCATGGGAAAAACTCCTCTCCATGGAGGTGCTACGTGACAGTAGCAAATTTTGGACTACTGTTAATCACCCTTTTTTCTCTGAGGATAGCAATTCAGCACTAGACTGTGTTATCCCTGATGAAAAATAGTTGACACATTTCAAGGGGATCTATGAGCAGGACTCTTGCTCACTGGGGCAGGAACCTATTTCAAATCCATCTGGAATCCCTATTATTTTTGAAAAGACAGAGATAGAAAAGGCTATACGGGATATGTCTAAAAATAAAGCCCCAGGCCCTGACGGGGTCCCGGCTGACTTTTATGGCCACTTCCCTCATTTCTGGGCAGGGATCCTAATGAATGTATTTAATGCCATAACTGGAAGCAGGGTTCCTGTTTCTTGGTTGACGTCAGTCATCGTCCCGGTGTTTAAAAAGGGGGATAGAGGGGACCCCGCTTGTTACCATCCCATCTCCCTGATAGATTCATCTGTTAAGATTCTGGGGAGGGTCGTATTAGGGAGACTTAGGGAGTGGTTAGATGGCAGAGGGGTCCTGTCTGACTTCCAATATGGATTCAGAGAAAAAAGAAGCACTCTGGACCAGTGTTTAAATCTTCAGCTCCTGATAGGCAAATATACAGTAGCCAAGGAGGGGTTCCTATACCTAGGGTTTATGGACCTCTCCTCGGAATTTGACTTAGTCAACCGAACAAAATTGTGGTCTATATTACAAGACATTGGTGTTGACCCTGCACTAGTCAATTTTCTGGCGGTTTTACATACTGATTTGTCTGCAACAGTGAGGGTAAACCAGGAAGGAAGATGTACAAACCACTTTAGCTCTAGGAGGGGCGTGAGACAGGGCTGTATTTTTGCCCCTCTATTATTCACCTTGTATATTAATGCCCTGGGGGGGTGCCTAGAGCAAGTGACAAGGGACGTGCCGCATATAGGGGACTCCCTGATACCGGTTCTCCAATATGCGGACGACGCGGTCCTTCTCGCAAGGACTGGAAATGGGCTCCAGAAGTTATTGGACTCATTTGGAGAGTTCACGGAGTCCTTAGATCTAAAAGTCAACACCAAAAAGTCACATGTCATGGTGGTGGGTAAAATTGTAGATCCCGTATAAAGAAAACCTTTCACTGCAAGAACATAGCTATCTCTAGGGTCCCAATGTTTACTTACTTAGGGGTTCTATTCGACCAAAGGGGGACATGGAGACCTCAGCAGCTCCATAAAAGCAATGCTCGGACTAGATCTGCCTCAGCTGTTTTGGGGTTCGAAAAAAGCTAGGGGCAAAACCAATTGAGGCTCTTCTTCATATTTACAAATCCAAATGCCTTGCCATAGCGTCCTATGGTTCTTGTATCTGGGGCTATACCTCTCATGAAAAAATCCAAATTTGTGAAAATAAGTTTTTAAGATCACTGTTGGGTTTGCCACAATCCTCACCAACCTACTCAGTTCACACTGAGCTAGGACTAGGATATGTGATGAACCAGCTTAGACTGGCACCTCTTATCTGCTGGGCTAAGACCTGGCTTAACCAGGAAATAACACTGAATCACCAAATTTTGTTGGATTGTATTGCGTTAGACAGGGCGAATAAGATCCCCTTTGTATTTGAAAACAATGTTCACACAATTAGGTCGCCCAGAGATCTATACTACCTCTAATTGTATCAGAAGAGAGGACGTTGGGTGGATAAAGATACACTTCCGTAATAAGCTTAGTGTGGGACGAGAGGAGCAGGAACTTAAGAAAGTTTCAGTGAGAGCAAATTTCTTACTATCAACATCCCCTTCAATCGAGCCTTACCTGATTACAGTTAATCGTCCTTTTCACAGACAGCTTTTATCAAGGATTCGTTTTAACTTAATACACCTTACTTTGGGGGAATTCCCAACCTGGGGAAAACCAGAAAACAGTCATCCTTGTAAATGCGATAACTTCTCAGCTCAGGATACGATGCATTTCGTCATGTTCTGTGAATTCTATCGGGAAATGCGAGGAAATATCTGTTACCACTCCTGAAGGAGGCTGGATTTATGCAAGTTAGACCAGCTCTCTTGTATTTACAAATGTTAAGCTGTCCTCGGGTCATGTTTTGTGTCGCTAGTTTTCTGGTGGCTGCGGTCCGGAAAAAGAATATATCAGATAGAATGGTTAATGTGATGTAGGTTAATTTTCACTGATGTGTTTCTTTTTAAATTTTACCTGCACTTTGCACTTTATATCTCTGATGAGAATGGACTGTTAGGTGTATTAGACGATGAAATATGTATCATGTCTATAGTGAATTTCTCCTTTTTTAAATTACATTCTTTAGCTTGAAATTTTATGAAATTGTTTGTGTCTCTATTTTAGGAAACCAGACATCTGAATGTATTGTGACTACATCCATCTTTTTATTACCGTCTATCTCTTGTACATAAAACCTATGATTGAATTGAATTGTGTAAATAATGATGTGTATATATATGTATATATGTTCATGATTGTCTTTTTATGATTTTAAATAATCGAAATAAAGTGTTTTGACTGACTGACAGTGCCCCAACCCATCCATCCACTTAGTAATCCTCTAATCATTCCACCATTTAACCCATGCTTCCTATTATTTTTCCATCCATCCAGTCACCTATCCTTCCTTTCACATTTTCATCCATCCTTTCACCCAGTATTACCTCCTTCCATTATGATTCCATCCATTCATAAATTCTTTCACCCATCCACCCACTATTTCACCCATCTGTCTACCCTATCACCACTCCATCTATCTATTATTTTATCTTCCCTTCTTACGCCATTCATTCTACGGCTTTACCATTCCTTATCCAATTCTTTATTTTCACCATTCCTTATTCATTATTTTGACATCCTTGCTTTCTAACTCCTAACACCATTTGTTTCACCATTTCTTTCTTTCAGCTTCTTTTCCTTTAACACATTTTCCTTTCTCCAATCTACATTTTCACCATTCATTTCTACCTTTCTCCTCTTTTCCTTTTCACCATCTTTTGTTATCTGTTCCTTACATTTCTCTAACACACCACTGGGATGGAAAAGTCCTCTGCATGGCAATCGGATTGTACTCCTGCCCTGAGTGCCCAACTGTACCTATGTCTGAATCCCTAATGCTGGTTCTTGAGGTCATAGGCAAACATGGATCTTCAGTGTGTGCCATGACATAGGCCTGACTCACATAGCTTGCATGTGGCCCACCATGGCACAATAAAGAAAATCAACAAGTACTGAGCAATATGTGCAAAGTGAATATGTGTGATGAATGTATGTGTGCCTGGGGTGGCACAATGCATGGAGGTACCAGTACTGGTTATTGTGTGTGTTGAGGGCGTGCATTGAGTACACGTGTGCCTGTAATGGTACGTTACATGGAGGGCACTGGGTTTCATTTTGAGGAGCCCAGATCTGCCTGGTGAAGACATAAGGAGGTAGAGCAATATTTGCAGACAGATTTATAGATTGCTGCATTCCTGTGAACTGAGTGGGACACACTAGAGAAGATAGAGAGAGAGAGACTCCCCAGTACACTGTAAAGTGTGCTCTGTGATTCAGTGATAAATCACACGGACAGGGCTTGAACACATCTCATGAAGGAAATGGGGCTGATAAGGGAATCACAAGGAGTAGAGCTGGAAACCCCGGATTAACCTTTTGATGCACATATCACTTTGACTGATATCCAGGTGTGAACTCAAGTCACTCCTATGCCCTGTGTTGTTGGACTATCAGTTCTGGGGTCTCTCCTGCTGTTACAGACAGACTTTCAAGAGGAAGAGGGAGTGTGTACTTCAAAAGAAGCAGAATCCCAACATAAAACTTCAACGACTTGGACCCTAACTCACATTTGGTGCCAGGTAATGGACTATCAGAAGGGGGAGGTTGAGACACCAAAAATGTTTAATCTGTTGAGCATCCCGTTGGGTTATGGAAGGAGGGGAAGCTTTGCAAGGTTTCTGCCTGTCAGCAGGACTGGGGGCCCAGGCCTGCTAGTCTCCATTCTGGATGATTGGGACATCACCCAAGGAAACCAAAAACCCCTGCTCTGGAACCTAGAGCACCAGCACCTGCTTGGTTGCCAAGAATAGTGTGCCCTTTGTGGATCGGGGTGCGGTGAAGGGAGCGAGGTTCAGTTGGGAGCCCAGCCAAGTGGACTCCCAGTGTGATGTGTGAGGAGACAGCATCTACACTAATCAGGTAATTGCCCATGTGTAGTGTCAGTTGGCAAACCCCATTTGCTAGGAGAGGGATGGTGAGGAGTAATCTGGGTGATAAGAACAGTGCAGATCTGGCTAAGCCATGATCACAGCACTACAGTGTCCCCATATGCAGGTGGGGACACCAATAAAGTTGCTGCTGAAGGAGCACTGATACTCGAAAACACCATGTTTGAAGCATTTACACCAGTGGAGTCTTTTCCCAAAGTACCAAGTACTTTGGCAATCCTGTATGTGAGGAGAGCCTGCCGGTACCTAGGTTGCCAAGAGGTTTTAGGTCATTGCACTAGGTAAAGAATGAGGATGCGTTTGGAGGGCGAGCCCGTACAGCCAGAAAACTGCACCTGACGAAGCAAGGACTGCAGAGGAAGCAGCAGATTATGACACACCCTCGCTGGGCTTCCGTTGGGAGCTGAAAAAAGGATCCCCAGCTGGAAGCTGCTTCAATAACTGGAGATCCTGGCTGCATCACTCAAGAGAGAGAGCCTGTGCCACCGGCTGCTGCTGCATGGTCACGAGCAGTCTAACTTCTCCCAGCAAGAGTAGAATTTGTGGATGCCTGCACTGACGACACCCCCTATAGTGCTGAACATTATCGTGCTGCAGGAGTGGGTAAGATGTGAACTGGACCTGTTGGCCCTTGGGGGACTCACTGCTAAAAGTGCTACGTCATAATAAACACTTTTGATTAATTCCTGGAGTCATAGGGGAACCATTGAGTACAGCCTGTTAGTGTGCATTCCGTAGATTTGGCCACCAATGGTAAGGGATAGCCCCAAGACGTTACAAAGAAGAGGGTAGAAAAGGGATTTGCCTGACAACTACTAGAACCCTGACCTCAAGGGGACTGTGTTATTGCTTGTGCATATCATTATTTCTTTGCATGTGTAGAGTTAGAAATAAAATACTTATTTTTCTTATAAAAGCAAGTATCTGACTGGACATTGATTTAATGTTTGTACTGTTTGCAGTTTAAGTTATGTGTTGTGTTCACTTTTCTTTAGCTACACTTATCCCCCATGAGAGCCTTTGTCTGCTCGTCCACGGCTACCACTGAGAGTCAAGTGCAGAAGGGGTACTTGGCCCAGTAGGCCCACAGTCGTTCGAACCACGGGACATCAGGACTAATAAGCCATGGTTGGGCCAAGAATCCCCTATGAAAGAAATTCTCACAGCACTGTTCAGCTCTCATTCAGCACAGCAGCTTGCCTTGAGGCATTGTGTGAACTTTTAGTAAATCTTTTGCTATGTCTCACAATTGGAGGTGTGAGAAATTCGCATGATTTCCCTTTTGTGTAACTACATTGAATTTCAGAAACATTGTGCAAATCTGGAATTTCAACACTATATTTTATTGAAAAATGCAACTTCAAACCCAAAATGGATGCATTTTGTATTAAACAATAGTGCAAAAACAGAAATGTCCTGACAACAGCTTCTTTCATTCCCTTCATTTGTGATGTTCATTCATGATAGGATATTTGCTTGAACAGACTTGAAATTCCATTATGTGGTGTAATAGTGTCATTTTTGCATAAAAAGTGTGACATGAAAGGCCAGAAATTATGCAAGAATACACTGTAATAAGGAAACTGTCACCCGTGCCTATTCACACACCTTGTCCCTTCCACCTAAATTGGTGCTGTAAGAAACTAAGGGCCCGATTCACAAAAGTAATCTGAGACAAATTCCCAACTTTACAACTTTTGGTATTCACAAAGTGCATTTAGGAGCAGTAAAGTTAGGAATCCTAACTTTACTACTCCCAAATGCCCTTTCTGACTAACAAAAGTTGTAAAACTAGGATTTTGTCTCAGACTACTTTTGTGACTCGGGCCCTAGACTATTAGTTGTGAAGAATTTGAGTTATTCACAAGTAATATGTCTGTAAGATTCTATTTATTGGGAATGAAGTGCCCCCATTGTAGTATTTGACTCTCTCAGGAAGCAGAGTAGTCCAAGTCTTACTCAGGGAAGGTTTTGTGGACTAGTGTTAGAAATTGGATTCCTATTAGGCTAAGGCTTGCGCTAAAGCCAGGCAGAAACCACCACTTTAGTCTGGGCAAGAGAGTTACATGCTAAAGATAACCCCTGCTTACCCCCTTGGCAGCTTGGCACGAGCAGTCAGGCTTATCCCAGAGGCAATGTGTACAGTATTTGTGCAACTCACACACAGCAACAAACACACTAGGCACACAACAAAAGAAACTCCACACAAGATTATATCAGAAATAGCCTTTGTATTATCATAAACACATTGGAAACATAATCACACATTTTCACTGTGCCAACTGGCACTAGGCAATATTCACAAGGGATTATATACAGGACCAGGCCAATCAGGCCAAGGTCAGAACCATCAGAATGCAGGTAGTAAATATAAAACACAACCAGTAACTACTGGTACCATAATGACCTAAGCATTATCACATTAGCCTTAGACACCATCCTAAAATATCATAGCATGACATTAGGCATAAACACATTAGGCCCTAACCTCATTAGCATAAACACATTATGCAGTAGGCATCACCAGCATAAACACATTAATCAATCACCTCATGAGCCTAAACACATTACACATTAGGTATCACTAGCATAAACACATTACGCAATCACCCTATAAGCATTAACACATTACGCATCAGCCATGGTGCATAAAAATCTTAGCCTAACTCACATTAGGGCCTTGTGCCCTATCACCTTCATAACGCTGAACCCAGGTCAACTGGCCTTCCACTGGGCCCAAAGGTGCCCTCTGCCTAGAAATGTCAGTGCTTACTCCAGGGCTATCCAATTAGCCCTCTGGCTGCCAATGCAGCAAGCAAAGTGCGCAATTACGCTGGGGCGTGGGGTGAAACTCACCCCTTTCTTATCACCAAAAATAATTGGCCCCAACGTTGTAGCTGCCCGCAATTGTGGTACAGCTGAGTACAAGAATGAGCCCTGGCACTAACTGTGCCTCAAGAATCCCCTTTACTGGGAGCCTCCTGGTGCCGCTCTAGGCACCACTCCGCTCAAAGGGGAAATCAGCACTCACTGTGCTTCTGGAGCATTAACATGGCTCCGCACTCAGCCCCACATTGCAGCAGCCCGCACTCTTGCGGTGCTGCTGTAAAGATAAGCACTGCCACCAAGGTGCCTGGGGAACATTAAAAATGCTCCAAACTCAGACCCCGTACACATACTCGTTTGATGCCTCTGGCGGCCCCGCACTATTTCAGAGGGCCTCCACTGGTAGGAAGAAGGTATGGCCCCCTCTGAGCCCCACTCACCGGGGCACTCTGTAGCGGCTCTCTGCCTCCTCCAGTCTCCACCCACCTGGGACTTCTTGTAGACACCTCCGGTCTACAACTTGCAGGGCTCTCTCCTCTTCTGGCAGCATGCGGGGCTCCCACAGCTCACGGGGGCCCACTCAGGGAGACGCTGACTTCGGGACTTCTTCTGACACTCCAGACTTCCTCTGTCTCTCTCTGCTTCTTTCCACAGCTCCACCCACAACCAGTCAGTTTTGCCTGGCTTTCGGGTTGCACTGGCAGCTGCCCAGCGGCACCTTCTCTCGACGGCTCCTGAGTATGGGGTGGGCACCTGCCCGTAAAATAAAATACTCATGCGGGGTGGGCACTCACTCTTTACTCGAGATGGGGGTGGGCTCCCGCTGTAAATTAAATAAAAAGCGGCAATGCGGGGTAGGCACTCACGTAGAAAAGAGCAAGCAGAGGTGGGGTGAGCACCCGCCCTCAAATAAACATCAGGGCTGGGTGGGCACCCGCTCCTCTGGTGAAATGCGGGTTGGGCACCCGCTCCTCCAGCAAAACACGGGGTGGGCACCCACTCCCTGGCAATGCGAGGGGGAATCCCCATGTCGGGATTCCCTTAGCGCACATGCTGCAGCCCAGCATTGCAGAGTATGAAAGTCCACTCCTCCTTAACAAATAAAGAACAGCACTCAGAAGGCGCTAAGCCCACCGTTCTTGAAAACATTCTTGTGGCTGGGGACACCCCAGCAGGGTGCAGCCAGGCAGGCCAGCACGCAGGGACCCCCAAGCAGCTGCAGCTGGTTCCCACAGTGGTTCCTCCTGGCAGAGTGTCCCCCAAAGCCAAAGTAAGCACAAGCACACCTCATGGGGGTGCACAGACATAATATTGACTCCAAAATATCGACTGGACATAATATCGACTTTTAAATATAGACTGGACAAAATATCGACAGGACAGAATATAGATGACCAAAATATCGTTTTTAAGGTAAGTGATATAATATCGACTGTTAAAAATATAGATAGAAAAAATATCGAATTTTTAATAATATCTAATTTTTTATAGTGTATTTTTATGGTATAATATGTGTGAAAAGTGTGTATTTATGTTATAATTAATTTTTATTAATGCTTTTTGTTTTTATAATCATTGCGTTATTTAATTCTGTAGCGGGTTGTGGGTTTATAGGGGAATAGGGTGGGAAGTATTTTAATTATAATTAATTAAATATTTAAATTTATTTATTGATAGTAAATTTAAATTAATATTTAATTATTTATAATAGTTAATTAATTAAATTTTAATTGGTAATTAATTTTAATTAATTGATTAATTGGTAATTATGTAAATTTTACTAAATTATTTTTGTAGAGGGTTGTGAGTTTATAGGGGAATTGGGTGGGAAGTGATTAAATTATAAATAATTAATTAATTACATTTATTTATATTTATTTAATTTCAAATAATTGTTAAATACTTTTTCATTATAAAATAATTAATAGTAAATATTTTTATTAATTAGTATTAAGAGGTGATCAATAGAAATAATTATTGTTAATTAGTAAATATAATATATTAATTAATAAATTGTATACAAATATTAATTATTTTTAATTAATTATTAATAGATATTCAATAATACATTTTATAATTATTTATGAAGTATTTACTTTCCCTAATGTTGTATTCTCTGGAGTGGGAATAGTAATTTTAACCCCTACGCTTTCCAACTTTTTCCCTACTGTTGCACCCACTGGAGTGGGAATAGTAATTTTAACCCCTACGCTATCCAACACTTTCTCTACTGTTGCACCCACTGGAGTGGGAATAGTAATTTTAACCCCTGCGCTATCCAACGCTTTCCCTACTGTTGCACCCACTGGAGTGGGAATAGTAATTTTTACCCCTACGCTATCCAACGCTTTCCCTACTGTTGCACCCACTGGAGTGGGAATAGTAATTTTAACCCCTACGCTATCCAACACTTTCCCTACTGTTGCACCCACTGGAGTGGGAATAGTAATTTAAACCCCTACGCTATCCAACGCTTTCCCTACTGTTGCACCCACTGGAGTGGGAATAGTAATTGTTACCCCTACGCTATCCAACGCTTTCCCTACTGTTGCATTCTTTGGAGTGGGAATAGTAATTTTTACCCCTACGCTATCCAACGCTTTCCCTACTGTTGCACTCTTTGGAGTGGGAATAGTAATTTTAACCCCTACGCTATCCAACGCTTTCCCTACTGTTGCACCCACTGGAGTGGGAATAGTAATTTAAACCCCTACGCTATCCAACCCTTTCCCTACTGTTGCACTCACTGGAGTGGGAATAGAAATTTTAACCCCTACGCTATCCAACGCTTTCCCTTCTGTTGCACCCACTGGAGTGGGAATAGTAATTTTAACCCCTACGCTATCCAATGCTTTCCCTACGCTTGCACTCTTTGGAGTGGGAATAGTATTTTTTACAATTCTGCTATCGTACGGTAATATAATAGTATCTTATTTAATTATAGTATGTTACTATATATATATGTTTTAACAAATATGATTGTAAAAATTTATTTTTAATAATTTCATTTATTATTTAAATATTATAAGTTAATTTAAGTATCTTTAAGTATATTTTAGTAATTACATTTTAATATTAATTTAATTTAACACTGTTTTTAATAAAGTCGATATTTTTTAAAACTATATTATTGTAAACAATATTTTGTACTCAATATTTTTGTACTTACCTGTTTGTAGATACAAACTCGATATTTTGTCTGTCGATATTTTGTCCACGATATTTTTGCAAGTCGATATTTTTTCCCTCAATATTATTTCAGTGATCCCTCATGGGGTCACAGCCCCTACATTTATACTACATTTCTCCTTTGTATGCACCACAGGGCTTGGGGGAACCAGTTCCAACTGGTTCTGGGGGTGTTGAAGCACTTTGTGTACAGTGCTCACACCCTCCTTTGTGAGATGGGGGCTCTGCCATCAGTCATACCACAGGGGGGCAGAGCCTGTATTCACAAAGGCAGGCACAGACCTATGCAGGGTCAGGGGCTGCTCCTCCCACTACTCCAAATGTGGATGTCCCATTCAGCCTAGCTCTGACTCACCTGCCCCTCCTGGAGCCACATACACCTCACCAGCCCCTGTCACTCAAAAGCCAGACATGCAATTCACATCAGGCAGGTAAACACATACAACACAGAAATGCCAACTTCTAAATGTGGCATTTCTAAACTAGTTATAATAAATCTGCGTACACCATTGCATAGCATTTATTACCCCTATTCCAAATATACCAAACTTGACCACGCTGCTCCTATCATATCAGGAATTTCCACTGAAACACTTATCAGGGAATCCCCAATGTATTCCTATGGGAGGGCAGCCTCACAGTAGTGAGAAACAAAAATGGCTGACTGTCACTACCAGGACATGTCACACACTTATAGTACATGTCCTACCTTTTACCTACAATGCACCCTGCCCATAGGGCTAGCTAGAGCCTACCTTAGGGGTGACTGACATGCAGTCAATGGGGGGTCACAGACATGGCACACCCTTTAGATGCCACGTCACAGCGGCAGTAACACTGCACGCACAGGCCCTGCAATGGCAGAGGCCTGGGATAGGTTTGAAAGGCTACTTTGGTGGGTGGCGCAATCAACGCTGCAAGCCCACCAGTAACATTCAATTCACCAGCCCTGGGGATATGAGATACCACTTTACAAGGGACTGACAGGTAAATTAAATATGCCAAACAGGTGTAGGCCAATCCTTATCATATTTTCCAAACAGACCACACGCACTTTACACTGGACAGCAGTGCTAAAGTGCCCAGAGTCCAAAAACCACCAACACCATGTCAGAGGCTAGGAGAAAGGCAAAAAGTTTAGGGATGAACCTGCAAAAAGGGAAAGTCAAACAACTAGTAACCCCAGCTTGCTTGTACGTAACGGTACAAGAGAAGTGGTGATGGATGGAGCATCTGAATCAATCAAACACTCACACCCAGTCAAAAGATCTGGGGTGGCAGAGTGGGCTAAAGAACGGTGATGGATTTAACCCAGATCTTTTGACTGGGTGTGAGTGTTTGATTCATTCAGATGCTCCGTCCATCACCAGCCCCTTTTGTACCGCTTTTGGCCACCATAAGTGTGGCAGGGTATGCTCAGACGTGAGTCCCTTGCTCACTTTGCCACTGGATTCAAGCAAGCCGGGCTGAAGACGGCTGGAATGCCAGAAACCGGTCCTAGGAAGCTTGTTTCAGGTCCAGGGAAGACATGGCTTGGCAGTTCGGGCTGGACTGTTCCCATGAGGCACAGGGTCAGACTGATTTGCATATAGCCAGGTCTGAACTGGGGTGGCAGAGTGGGCTGAAGAACGGTGATGGATTAAACCCAGATCTTTTGACTGGGTGTGAGTGTTTGATTGATTCAGATGCTCCGTCCATCACCACCCCCATTTGTACTGCTTGTACGTAACAGCAGTCAATAAATTACTGTCCAATTGGTGTTTTTGCTTTTAAAAAGAAATTTTACTTTTTAACATACAGATTACAAAATATTATGCATTAAAATTACAAATACGTTCAGCGGGTGGATGGAAATACCTTTGGTGACACACTAATATCACATTACACCCTTAGTGGGTCCTGAACCCTAACCACAATGCCCCCCAACTATATCATATGCAATATCACAATATAAGGGAACATCATTATAAATAAGGCGGCCCTTCCGGTTTTGTCAATGTGTCACCTCATGTTGCATTTGGCATTGCACCAACATTCAAATTAATGTAAACTGCACCACATGTCAAAACTGTCATTATAATGGTAAACTTTGCATTGTCGGCATCAATATTTTAAATATAGCTATGCCGTACAAAAAGTGTGTCTCAGAGCCTTTTGTTTATCAATATTAGAGAGCCATTGCAGTCATAATACCAACCACAAGGGGTCCGCACACTCTGCAGTTTAGGAGCAAACTCTGGAAGTGCTTAAAACTAATGTGAGCCCTCTCTGGGGCCACAACTTCGATACATCCGGTGACTTAGGCTGTCTTTCATCAGAAACATTCCTGGGAGGCTGCTACACCTCTTGCAGCCCAGCCCCCACAATGCGTTTGGAAACCACTGGTGGTGCTCATGCTGCTCTGAAACACTGCAGAAGTATCCATATTCAAATTGTAGGCCCGTCACGGGGCATTATGAGGGTCTTCAAGGTGAGCGGAGTGAATTCCTAATGAGCTGATGTTTTTCTGTGACCCCATGCAGCGGTCTTTTGCAATTTTTTGTTCTGGGTGTCCCGGTTCTACCCAGAACATGCACATGTAGAAAAGGATGTTAGGGCTATGTAGGTGCCAGCAACTTTCTTCTGGGCTCAAGCCAGGTAGGAGATGCTTTCCCTCTCTGCTCCTGTCCATGTTTGAGCCAGTCCCCATGCCTCATTGCCCAGGGGGGCATAAAGTAAGCATGTATGCTTCCTCCGCATAGGGACTTGAAAACCGAAAGAACCACTGACCCCCGGACCGAGGCCCACACTGGGGGGCATTTTTAAAACATATGGATTAGCGATATGTGCTTGGTTTCTTAATTTCTTTCTTTTCACCTGGGGCCTAAACTTCAAAGGCCCATTTCTCTGATCCCATTAGGCCAGTTTCAACACATTTGTGCTCATGTTGCTCCTGGTAAACAGCCTGAGCTCAAAGAGGATTTGCATCAGGCCTCCAGATCACCAAAGAACTCTTTTTCTTCAGAGCTTGATTTTCTGTCTCCCTGTACCAGACCTCTCCTCTGTCTGGTCTCCTGGGGCTCTCTCCTGCTGGGGGGGGGGGGGTGTCCTCTCCAGAGCACTGCAAATCATAACACTCTTCTTAACACACTTTCCAGGTCTGACAGCCTCCTGGCTACTTAAAAGGCTCATGAGTGTCAGTGGAGACAAAGGCATTTTAATAGCATTACCAATTAAACCATCAAGACCCACCAACAAGTCAACTGCCCCAGCTGTTCATCAGAGGGCATAATGGGGCCAGCACCACTGGCACAGGAGAGATCTATGCCAGCCCAAGTTGGCAAATAGAGTTAAAGTCCTTTGGTCCATCATTGCAGTGGCAATAAGTGGTTCTCTTTCCAGCAGGGCATTATTTTGCTTTCTTTGCTCCCAGGTAAAATGTCTTCTCAAGTGAGGCTAGAAAAGTCTAGAAACCAGGTACAGGTGGCCAATCCTAAAGTGCCACATAATCACTTTATTCATGACCCAATCCTCTGGCACAGTATTTGGGGACATTTAAGATGAGGACATCAATTGGTCTATGGAACAGCCTTCACTGGGAGCCTCGGTTCCTCCCTCAACTGACACAACTATCTGACCCCTTCCCACCAAAACTTTAAGGGAAGCCCCTCCCTTGTTTGTCTCTATGTCAGATGCCTCTAACTGTGATGCAAACCGCATTCATGCCAACCTGTGTCACAATGAAGGTAATGGGGAAATGGACAAAATATTATAGAAACTAGATCTGGTCCACTGGACACCCTTGTTGGTGGTTGCCAGCTGGGCATCTCCCTTGACGTAATACTGGGTAGGCATTGAGGATGTGGTGCACAATCTGATATCAACATAAACTGAATTACCCACAGAGCATCATACCTAATGCAAGCACTCCTCTGCACAACTCATCACACTCATTTCAATATCTGTATTACCTATTCATGAACCAAATCAGCGGGTAGTCTAAGATCTTCGCTCAGGAGGATGGCAGGATGTTGCCTTCAGTTAAGTAACTAAATAATTACCTGAGGGAATGGAGCTCTTCTCCAATCAGAAAGTGCTGTAAGTCACCTTATACACATAACTCACAATAATGAACTATCTAGATCTGAACCAGGTAAACCTTCGGTTTACTTATCCCTCCAACTATCCCTGGTGCCTATCCTTAAACATTGCCGGAAGCTAGGTATGAGCTGCTGAGAGCAGCCTCATACACTCTAGCAGTTGCAGTCGTGTATGTACTGACTTGTTACATTTGAAGAGGGCTGCTGTGGTGAGATTCTATTGTTAGGCATTAAAAATGCCCCATTGGGGGTGCGTGACTGGCAGCACGACATACTGTACAGTTTCAGATGCGCCAAAGTCCACTGCAGGTCCGTGACACAGGATGACTTGCTGACTTCCACTGCAGACTTGGGACACAGGCTGACAACATCCACTGCAGACTCGTGACACAGAATGATGTGCTGAAGTCCTCTGCAGGCTCATGACTCAGGATCGACTAGATGTAGTTATCATGAAGTCCAATGGTGACCGGAGCCGCTCTGAAGATATGGCCAAGGCCGCACAGATTCCTGACTGCCTAGCAACCAGGTGCGGGCAGGGAGTGACTTTGTTGTCCCAGTCCTAGTAAGATGGCTGCTGAGTGGGTAACTCATTTCCTGGTTGTATAATCACCAGGCTCCATCCATGACTGTTCTGGGTGACTCATTTCCTGATTATATAATCATCAGGCCCCATCTGGGTGACTCATTTCCTGATTGTACAATCACCCTGCTCATATGGGGTGAGAGCACATGCACAATATTTCATGGGGTGAAAACACACACGCAATCAGATGCACACCTGGAAAGCACACAGATATGCCACAGCGATGCATATGGGTTATAATTGTGGGTTTAGGCAGAGCGTATCCGTCAAGATCGCTCAGTGCCTGTGCAGGAATGCACATCATTTCAAGCGTCATATATGCTGGTGTATCTCCCCATGCCATGGCCTGCCTCCTTTGTTTCTGTGGGCTTGGACCAGCCTAGATGCAGTATGAACAGCTAATTAACAGATACAGATGTCCTCCCCACTCCTTTCTCTGCCAGGAAGTGGCTTTCCCAGGAATTGGGTCACACCATTTTAATGGCTTTATGTGCTGGGAAGCATAGGAGACTCCTGTTCGTCAGCAGAGTAAGTAACTTGGCCCAGTACGTGGGACAAAGGCCACAAACCTGATTATGACTGACTAAGGAAAATATGAAGATTCTTAAAGTTCCATAAGAGTGTAGATATGATGAATGGGACTGTTAATCTACACTTGGGATACATATTTACCTTAAGATTGATACCTCACTGAACCATGTAGTCCTAAGTAGGTGTAACTATACTTTAGTGCCGATTTCACCTATGATGTGTAATTCAGTTAAGCAGCACTACAGACATACACTATGAATGCTCACCAACATTATAAGGCCTACCCCAGGTCAGCATCAATCATTGAAGGGTCCCTTATGTGACACGCAACATGTGCATAGATACCATGCTGTGCAAGACAGTATATTCACATGTGCAGCTCGGACATGTATTCTCACATGTTCATGCAGCTCCTGCTACCCTAGATGCACAACACCAGCTTTCTCTTTGAAGGCAGACACTGGTGGTTAGGACTCTCCGTCTAGTTCTACATAATCTAGCTTGAGTGAGACTCAGTGGGTGGGACTCACTCACAGTAACAGTTCAAAATCGGGTAGTGACAAGCGGGACATTCATGGACATACCCCTTTTGCTATGGGTACCGTCTCCACAGACCATGGATCATCCTGCTAGGCCATGGCTATGGCAGAGTCAAATAGGCTATTAAGTTTCAGAACATCATCCTCATTACCTGTTCAAAAAACGCATAATCTAGTTTAAGCTTAGCAAGCAATTAAGTTGCTCCATTATACTTTTGTAAATGTTGAGTTTGTTTCATATTACTGTGCGCGCCATAAGTGTCTGTACAATACTGTATTATGTCCAATCTCTTCACAACCCCTGTAATGAACCTCCTGAACTTCGTTCACCTTTAATCGTGGGTGGACGTTCAGCCTGCATGCCTGGCCTCCAGGGCACACTGTCAATATGCACTCTCTCTTATGTGAAACTTCTAGATTGTGAATCCACATTTGTTTGGAACCACATCAGAGATTATCCTCCTACCTACCAACATTCACTGGTTGGTTCTGCACTTCCTGTCATAATTTCATGGGCTGCCATTCCCTTCATTTGTCATCTCTGTGTTGTTCAATTCAACTTCGCCTCCTCTGAAGCCTAGTGAGTGTCATCCATGCATGCCTCATGACTGCGGTCACTTTAGGCCTATCCTGCTGGAAGAGAACTTCTGTGCCCAACAGGAGTCAGTGGGATGTGGTTTTCAGACTACAGATAGGACCCTTCACTCAGTCCTGATTATCCAATATGGGTAAATCAATGCAGATAAAAAAAAAATACTGCTTGGAATTTCAACAGGAACATTTGACAGTGATGAGGGGAGGGTCATATCAATTAGGAAACATCAAACAACATTCATACCTCACACAGAAGGTCTATGATACATACATGTTTGTAAGATTTCAAAACAAATGTTTATTTGTATGAAATGAAAGACGTGCAGTATGTGGACTTATTTATTTTTTTAAACACATATTTATTGGTATTTTCAAATATTCAACAGTTTACAGTCTTATTATTCTTTGGTTACATCAATGTGAGAACTACTGTGTACCATAGATACATGTCAACAGTATTCTAGTGCATCATTACAATAGTCCTGCACCCCTGCTACCTCTATCCCTTAAGAGGGTGCTACGAACAAATTGAACCTAATGCTACAGAATCATTACTTTCCAACCGTATACTCACTGTCCAGTATCGTAACCTATAAACTAACCCTAACTATTCCCCCCCTACTAAACTCCCTCCCAGGTGTGTCTCATATATCTAAACCCCTACGCAGCTGGCTTAGGAATGCCCTACTATTGGCTCAAATAGATACTATTATAGGCCAATATTGGTATCCTGACAATAATAGGGGATACAGTCAGGCGCGCAACACCAATTGGGCTCACCAGGCTTCAGCCCCTCCCCGTCGTTTGTGTCAGCCCGACTGAGACAGCTTCGCTGGCTGGAGACTGTCTAATTGCAGCAGCACGGAGTACTTCACAGGTCTTTAAAATTTCATTTACTTGTTAATGAGGCATTTGTTGTGTTTTCACCCCTTCTTAGAGCCACTCTAGCCTATGGCTGGAAGAATTAGCCCCCCCCCATGAAAGTTTTTTTCAGCCCGTCCCCCCCCCCCCCCCCCGAAATTTGTCTCTAGTTGCCAGTTTGGATACAGTGATTGTATGCCAATTGCTTTACTCGTCATTGAGCAGAGTTCGGGGTGCAGGGCTCATCCTTCGTCTGCAGGGTCTTCTTCTGCTGGGTTCTCATCTCCCTCATACTCCGGGCAATGTGGGCTTATTTCATATGGTGTTATTTAAAACATGTGTTATAAAAACCTAAGAATTGGTTTGGGTTTTGGAGTATGGAAAGGTTTAAAAAAATATCTAACTTGTGTTTCTCTTGAACAAAAAGTTTTAAAAAAAGGCAAAATTAACTTTCAGATCAAAGTTCCCCTCAAATAAATGAAAGCCACCGCACATGTTCCTAGATAATGTCTTGTCACTTGGTGGCAACAAAATCTGTGCATCTTAGACAACAGTCATGGTTTCCAAATCTACTGCCAAATGTACAAAGCATTTTTTTGGGCACAACACCCTGCTTATGAGTTTGCAGCTGCAACATTTCTTTTTGCAATATACAAAGCCAATTTTAGGAGTCAGTAACCTTTTCTGACAACTAAAATGAGTTTAGAAATAGATTAGAAATTGCTATTTTGAAGACCCATAGTGTAGGCGGCCCTTCACAGCTGCGGTCCGTGCAGGTAACATCAGTGGGGTGGTAGGGCTGGGTTAGGGGGGATTTCGAGGGATGGCGCCGAGGGAAAATTATTTATTTATTTAATTTTCCCTTCGCATTGTTCCTCGAAATCCCCCCTTATCTGGCCCCAAAGCCCCACCTCTGTTACCTGCATGGACCGCGGCTACTTCCGTATAATGATTCTTAATCATATGCGTCAAATGTTTAAAACCAAAATAGTGGTCTTATACCATTGGAAAATTATTGAGCAATCAAATTTAGGGTAGTAACCCATCTGCAAAAGGGAAGTGATTCACTTACAAGCCCTTCCCCTGCATGAATGTTAAAAAAAGTTTGATGGGGAATATGCACTCTCAATAACTTTAGTGTAAGTGATAAGCTGGAAACCACGAGGAACATGGCTCCGAAAATGGCAAATTCATAACCACAGGTCTCACCCAAGACAATATCCAATAGGAACAAACTTAAGACAGGTTTGGAGGAACGCAACCCAAATTCTATAACCAACGGCCTTTTAATATTGGATGACTCTTAGGGCAAACCCCCAAAGTGTTAACTGGGACAAAACAACTGTCATCTCTCAATGCATGATTATGACACAGTACCAACAAGCCATATTTTCAAAGACAGTCCAAGGACCTCGAGCCCCTCTAGATTTGAGCTCAAACATTCTAGAAAAGTAGTTTAAAAAACAATCAATTGACAAAGGTACAATTACTAATTTCATATTAAGCGTTCAACGAGTAAACAGGCAAGGTTTAGAGACGAGTAGTAGATGTCAAGGACAGCCTGACTAGAAATCAGCATAGTACCTACTCGGAGGTTTCCAAAAGTAAAAATCCCCAATATATAGTAGGAATCATAACCCCATTACAGGCTAATCAAATAATTACTCAGCCGAGCTTTGCAGACGACAAGGAAGTTTAGTATAACGCGGAAGGAATAGAAATCAAAGTCCAACCATCAGCAGAAATGATCAACCAAAAACTGTGCAAATCACAACATATTAATCTGCAAAGCAGTAATAAAAATGAGGCGATCTCCCAGTCAACAACACCCGACTTAACTCACAAGTCTGTGATGGGCAATCATCCGGAGCGAAAAGCATAAGAGATAATTTTGGCATATCACCAGAAATTGTATCCATGAGGCTTTTCCACAAAACAAAGCATCAACACAAAGAAATGAAAGATTTCAGCATCTAAAGAACATAACTGTGGAAAGATCACTAGAGCAGACTCCATTCATCGACAACTACCGAGCACCAAAAACCAAATCTCACGGAGGAAAGTGCAAAAGTGCAAGGAAATCAGGGCGCAAGTCCTATAAAAAGAAGTGCGGGGACTGACAATATGCAAATTACCTCATGATGTCACGCGCTGAACGTGCCCCGGTGTCTAAAAATTACGCCAGGACACATTCAGCATATTTCTGTGGGGGCAGCTTCTTGGCAGGGGGGACGGGGTCAACCCTGTGAAAAGAGTGGGGGGACGCTGTGTACCTGCGTGTGTACCCCAGACTCGAGCCCTGAAGGAAATAATGAAAACTCAAGATCACAAAATTACCACTGCCGCAACAAGGACGCAATGGGCTCTCAACTCAATTTTACTTGTTAATATAGATCCATGTCTTGTTAATATTAAGCATGGGCGAATTTTGCGAATCTCGCGTTCGCGAATTTTGCGGATTTGCAAACTCGCAATCCGCAAAATCCGCGAATTCTCGCGAATTTGCGGATTTTTTTTGTGTGTTTGCCACTCTCTGTCACCACTGCCACTCTCTGACTACTCATGCCACCCTCTGGCTCACCCATGCCACCCTCTGTTTCATCACAGCACCCTCTGGTTGTCCAGTTTTACATTATTGTGGCAAAGCAAAGCACACCTTCCCTGCCTCAAGTGACCTGAATTAATTTGGGGCTGATTAATGTGTCACAGAATATTTTTTTAGCTGGCACCTGCTTCCATAGTGCTTCCTGGTTAGTGATCTTTTGCACTTGCTAAGTGCTTTCATTGTTGCAAAATTAGTTACAACACCTGCCCTGCCCCAACTGACAATAATGAATTAGGGGCTGATTAATGGATTTGAACTTCCAGCCTGGCTCCTGCTTGTCTCCCTTAGCTGTAATTCAGGACCTTTGTGGCATATGTGTAACTATTCTGAGGTTCAGAGCAGGGTCACATAATAGTTGCAACTGGCAACTGAACTCTGGAGGGGCCCCTCAGGAAGCACTACAGGAAATGGCTACTAATGATGAGCCTGAACTTTTGAACCTGGTAAGTAGTTTCAGTTTTGCTAAGATCGTATTTCTGCAATTTAGCGCTTATTCGCGGGGCGCGAAGTTGTACTGGAAAGCCGCGAACTCACGCGAACAGTGCGAGCAAGCCATAAAATCCGCTGCTCGCGGATTTGCAGATTTTGCGGGAGATTCGCGAATCTCGCGGATTGCGAATTTACCGAAAATCCGCAAAATCCGCGAGCGAAACGGATTTTCCGCCCATGCTTAGTTAATATAGATCCATGTCTTCAATAGAGGGAACCCGCTTCGACTCTTTAAGGCACACCCTGCGCTAAGCTTTATACCCTCAGAAGATATACACAACATCGTCTTCCCTACATCAACAGAGTCTCGACGTTATGATACAACTCTTGTGACTTGGAACAACGATAGGCATGATTTTGCAAATCGGGCAATAAGTGTAGAAAATCCACGAACGTTATTATACCCTATCCCATGAACATGGGGCCTCATTTATGACTTTTTGCCGTAGGGAAGCGCAGCAGGCCTTCCTGCTGCGCTTCCCTACGGCAAAAGAAAAGGGCAGAAATGCGCCGTATCTATAAGATACAGCGCATTCCTGTCCTTTTCCCCTGCGCCGGTGCACAATGGGCTGCCTGCGCCAGCGCAGGCACCCTTGCACAATGGTGCAAGGGTGCCTGCGTTGCGGGGAAGATTATTTTTGCACAGGAAGGGAAACCTTTCTGTACAAAAATAATCACAAGAGGCTTTTCCTCTTTCTATGTGTGCTGTAGAATGCAGCACACATAGAAAAAGGAAATACGAGGAGAAATAAAGACATTTCTCCCTGTTGCGCCTCCCTTACGCCTCCCCTGGGGAGGCGTAAGCTTTTGGCACTGCTTCAGAGTTACGATTTCTCGTAAATCTGGGGCAGTGTCAAAAGGCCATGGATGTTGCTGGGAACGCCCCCAGCAACACCCATTGCACGCCCCTTTAACGCAGAACACTGCGTTAAAGGGACTGATATTTATCAGGCAGCAGTACGCCACAAAAACTGGCGTACTGCTGCCTGATAAATACCACGCTGGTTTCTGCGCCACGGAACTTCATGAAAAGTGAAGTTCCGATGGCGCAAGGGGCCTCATAAATGAGGCCCATGGAGCGAACCTGTGCTGCAGAGCCGAGGGTGCAGCCCTGACCCACTATTGAAATTTGCAAACGAATTTGCAAAAGAAACCGACAACGGGGCCGCCGGTGCGTCACTATTTCCCATGTCAAAAGTGACGCACCAACGGCCTGGTATGCTGACGTTAGCCAAGTATACAAGTTCCCTGGAGAATGGGCTCTCCATGACTGCTATCTGACGGATCCAGTGACAGAAATACTCAGAAGAGTCATCGTGTGGCCGGGTCTAACTGCACCTCGTCTTGTGTAAATCCAGTTATACTAAAATCGATCCTAACGCACTGTCACCTAATTAGTGCACCGTGGAAAAAAAGTCACAAACAATTTATTATAAAAAAAAATGTTGGCTCCTGGAGTGTGACCGGCCACCAAAGGGTAAAAAACATCGATGTTGGATTTGAAATAATCAAATCACTCAACATTTTATGTTGCTAGGAAACGTGGTGCGCTAAGCACGAACCCATGGATGGTTTCCAATGATCGCATATTCTGTATCTTAAAACAACAGAAAAAAGCGGGCCTCTCGACTGGAGGTCTGGCAAAATACATAGCGACGGCATTAGACCGTAAAGAAACACCGATCTCAATAGATATATTTAATTTACAAGTAATTCTCACTGGGTACAGAAAACATGCGCCACAGTCAGTATATGTTGTAATAATAACAATGTTAGTCCGGCTTCACAACCCCAGAAAAAAAAACACAAACTAGAGAGGATCTATAAAGGTAAAGGAGCAATGTATAGGAGCAGAATTTATACTTACTGGGCACTTCAACATGAATCTATTAGCTGGAAGTTCATGCAACGAAGATATTGAAGCCTTGGTCTCTGCCATTGTATACTGATTTTGCATTTTCAAATCAAAAATATAAGAGCCTAAACAAAAACTTGGGGGCATATTACCAAGCAATAGCAATAATTATCGCTATTGCTTGGTTAGAGACAAAAATTTACCGCTGAGCTGCGGCGATTTTTACCGCAAATAAACCTTGGTATTACCAAGGTTTAACACAAATGCGATAAAAATCGCCGCAAAGCATGAATATCGCTGAAAAGTCAGCGATATTCATGCATTACTGAGCTAATGCTCTTAGCCATGTTATCCACCTCCCATTTGAAACATGGCTAAGAACTGCTCAGGGCAGGTGTTAGCTTTTGGAGATATTTGCGCTTAGCGCGAATATCTCCAAAAGTTGGTAATAGGAGATAGCGATGTTAGCAACTGTTTTCAGTCGCTAACATCCTGGCACGCCCACTTTGCATGTCATTAGTGATAAATATCACTGACATGGAAAGCGGGGCCCAAGATGGTCGCTATCTCCTACTAGCTGTCGCTAACTGGTGTTAGCGACAGCTAGGTAATAGGGAGATAATTTTATCTCCGCTTTCTTAGCTTTTAAAGCCAAAAAAGCGGAGATTAACCCCCTTGATAATATGCCCCTTAGAAATCTTCTTATATAATCCATACGTTTGTTGTTTAAATACCAAAAACCTTGTAGATAGGGAGACGTGGACTCAGCATAACAATCCACCTCCCATTATAGATATGGCTTAGTAATAGAAATAGCAGACGTTACAAACCGGCGAAATACCCGGTTATCGCTGATTTTAATATCGCTATGAGTGTTAGCGATACACTTGTAAATAGAGAGAAGCTGGGTTAGCGATAATATCCCATGTTGTTTCACGGGACACGCTTCCCTTGCATCTCATTAGCGATGCAAGGCGATGTGTTGTTGAAGCTAGCGCTAATCCCATTGAACACGCCTTAGCGTGCTCTTGTAAAAAAATGCAATATTTTTATTGTCGGATTTCGTCTGAAAACGGACGCAAATGCGGCGATAAAAATATCGCTAGCCCTTGATAATATGCCCCCATCTAATCATAGCCCAAAGCGTCTCGAGCACACTTTTGCAAGTCTTTAAGTATTTGAATACATAAATGACTTGAATATAATGGAAACGTTTGACAGACACCATTTTGTGCAGCAAACGGAATTGGCTCTCAAAATTCTGTGCCACGACTAAGCGTGGGCGGAAAATCCGTTCCGCTCGCGGATTTTGCGGATTTTCGGGAAATCCGCAATCCGCGAGATTTGCGGATTTCCCGCAAAATCCGCAAATTCGCACGCAGCGGATTTTTTTGGCGGCGCGCGGCGTTGGTGATACAATTTTTGCGTGATCCCGCGGGAATTGGCGAGCGCGATTACGTCATCGCGGCTTGCCAGCGATAGTTTGTCAACGCGAGTACGGCGAGATCACGTCTCGCGGTACTTCGCAATTGCGAGATTTGAGATGCGGCGAGCGAAAATATAAATTTGCAATTCTGCACAAGAAATCCACCAGCAAGCAGCATAAACCTTCTAGAAATGATGATTTTTATGTGAATAACTCCTTAGTTTGACATTTGCCTGCACTTTTTTAGCGAGGAGTCCATTTTGGGGAGGGGGGCAGGGGGGTGGGAGGAAGGAAGTGCCCCATAGTCTTCAACTTCCTGTTCCTGTTCAGCAGGCTCCTCCCAGTGCTTTGTCCATCTCCTGGTCACTTTTCATTCGGATGTGGACCTGGAAGGATTACTTTTTGTGGATGCTGCTGGATCTTTGGATTTGAGGCCTTTTTGACTTTCTTTGGATCACTGTTGGATTAGAAATTTTACAAGTAAGTTTGTTTGGGGCATTACAGTTGCTGCAACTAAAATTTTGGGATTTTCGATTTTTGGGCTGTTTTGGGGCCTTTTCCCCAGGGGTACTCAGTGGTGGGTGGACTGTGGTTGTCTTGAACTTAAACATCATGGAGGCCATAGATGAATTGGGATTGTGCTGATTTTTCTGTGTTTTTCGATTTTTTTTTTTTGTAAAATTTTGTGTTTTTCGATTTTTGACCTGTTGTTGGGGCCTTGACCAGGGGTAGTGAGTGGTGCATGGGCCTAGTCTTTCTGTGGGCTGTCTTGAATTTAAACATCATGGAGGCCATGGATGGAATGGGATTGTGCTGATTTTGCAGTGTTTTTCGATTTTTGGGCCTGTACTTGTGGCCTTTTCACCAGGGGTATTTGAGTCTAGCATGGGCCTAGTCTTTCTGTGGGCTGTCTTGAATTTAAACATCATGGAGGCCATGGATGGAATAGGATTGTGCGGATTTTGCAGTGTTTTTCGATTTTTGGGCCTGTACTTGTGGCCTTTTCACCAGGGGTATTTGAGTCTAGCATGGGCCTAGTCTTTCTGTGGGATGTCTTGAATTTTAAACATCATTGAGGCCATGGATTGAATGGGATTGTGCTGATTTTGCAGTGTTTTTCGATTTTTGGGGGTGTTCATGGGGAGGGACATGCCATGTGGCTGGTGGCCATTTTGAGTGCAGCTACAGGCACTGGCCATGTGCTGGCAGGCAAGTGGCCATTTTGAATGCAGGCTTTGTTGTTAGGCCTCCAACCATTTTGCCTACTTTTCAACCTTTATTTATGCCCAGGGGTAGTGAGTCTTGCATGGGCCTAGTATTTCTGTGGGTTGTCTTGAATTTAAACATCATGGAGGCCATGGATTGAATGGGATTGTGCTGATTTTGCAGTGTTTTTCGATTTTTGGGCCTGTACTTGTGGCCTTTTCACCAGGGGTATTTCAGTCTAGCATGGGCCTAGTCTTTCTGTGGGCTGTCTTGAATTTAAACATCATGGAGGCCATGGATGGAATAGGATTGTGCTGATTTTGCAGTGTTTTTCGATTTTTGGGCCTGTACTTGTGGCCTTTTCACCAGGGGTATTTGAGTCTAGCATGGGCCTAGTCTTTCTGTGGGCTGTCTTGAATTTAAACATCATGGAGGCCATGGATGGAATAGGATTGTGCTGATTTTGCAGTGTTTTTCGATTTTTGGGCCTGTACTTGTGGCCTTTTCACCAGGGGTATTTGAGTCTAGCATGGGCCTAGTCTTTCTGTGGGTTGTCTTGAATTTAAACATCATGGAGGCCATGGATTGAATGGGATTGTGCTGATTTTGCAGTGTTTTTCGATTTTTGGGGGTGTTCATGGGGAGGGACATGCCATGTGGCTGGTGGCCATTTTGAGTGCAGCTACAGGCACTGGCCATGTGCTGGCAGGCAAGTGGCCATTTTGAATGCAGGCTTTGTTGTTAGGCCTCCAACCATTTTGCCTACTTTTCAACCTTTATTTATGCCCAGGGGTAGTGAGTCTTGCATGGGCCTAGTATTTCTGTGGGTTGTCTTGAATTTAAACATCATGGAGGCCATGGATTGAATGGGATTGTGCTGATTTTGCAGTGTTTTTCGATTTTTGGGCCTGTACTTGTGACCTTTTCACCAGGGGTATTTCAGTCTAGCATGGGCCTAGTCTTTCTGTGGGCTGTCTTGAATTTAAACATCATGGAGGCCATGGATGGAATAGGATTGTGCTGATTTTGCAGTGTTTTTCGATTTTTGGGCCTGTACTTGTGGCCTTTTCACCAGGGGTATTTGAGTCTAGCATGGGCCTAGTCTTTCTGTGGGCTGTCTTGAATTTAAACATCATGGAGGCCATGGATGGAATAGGATTGTGCTGATTTTGCAGTGTTTTTCGATTTTTGGGCCTGTACTTGTGGCCTTTTCACCAGGGGTATTTGAGTCTAGCATGGGCCTAGTCTTTCTGTGGGTTGTCTTGAATTTAAACATCATGGAGGCCATGGATTGAATGGGATTGTGCTGATTTTGCAGTGTTTTTCGATTTTTGGGGGTGTTCATGGGGAGGGACATGCCATGTGGCTGGTGGCCATTTTGAGTGCAGCTACAGGCACTGGCCATGTGCTGGCAGGCAAGTGGCCATTTTGAATGCAGGCTTTGTTGTTAGGCCTCCAACCATTTTGCCTACTTTTCAACCTTTATTTATGCCCAGGGGTAGTGAGTCTTGCATGGGCCTAGTATTTCTGTGGGTTGTCTTGAATTTAAACATCATGGAGGCCATGGATTGAATGGGATTGTGCTGATTTTGCAGTGTTTTTCGATTTTTGGGCCTGTACTTGTGGCCTTTTCACCAGGGGTATTTCAGTCTAGCATGGGCCTAGTCTTTCTGTGGGCTGTCTTGAATTTAAACATCATGGAGGCCATGGATGGAATAGGATTGTGCTGATTTTGCAGTGTTTTTCGATTTTTGGGCCTGTACTTGTGGCCTTTTCACCAGGGGTATTTGAGTCTAGCATGGGCCTAGTCTTTCTGTGGGCTGTCTTGAATTTAAACATCATGGAGGCCATGGATGGAATAGGATTGTGCTGATTTTGCAGTGTTTTTCGATTTTTGGGCCTGTACTTGTGGCCTTTTCACCAGGGGTATTTCAGTCTAGCATGGGCCTAGTCTTTCTGTGGGCTGTCTTGAATTTAAACATCATGGAGGCCATGGATTGAATGGGATTGTGCTGATTTTGCAGTGTTTTTCGATTTTTGGGGGTGTTCATGGGGAGGGACATGCCATGTGGCTGGTGGCCATTTTGAGTGCAGCTACAGGCACTGGCCATGTGCTGGCAGGCAAGTGGCCATTTTGAATGCAGGCTTTGTTGTTAGGCCTCCAACCATTTTGCCTACTTTTCAACCTTTATTTATGCCCAGGGGTAGTGAGTCTTGCATGGGCCTAGTATTTCTGTGGGTTGTCTTGAATTTAAACATCATGGAGGCCATGGATTGAATGGGATTGTGCTGATTTTGCAGTGTTTTTCGATTTTTGGGCCTGTACTTGTGGCCTTTTCACCAGGGGTATTTCAGTCTAGCATGGGCCTAGTCTTTCTGTGGGCTGTCTTGAATTTAAACATCATGGAGGCCATGGATGGAATAGGATTGTGCTGATTTTGCAGTGTTTTTCGATTTTTGGGCCTGTACTTGTGGCCTTTTCACCAGGGGTATTTGAGTCTAGCATGGGCCTAGTCTTTCTGTGGGCTGTCTTGAATTTAAACAGCATGGAGGCCATGGATGGAATAGGATTGTGCTGATTTTGCAGTGTTTTTCGATTTTTGGGCCTGTACTTGTGGCCTTTTCACCAGGGGTATTTGAGTCTAGCATGGGCCTAGTCTTTCTGTGGGTTGTCTTGAATTTAAACATCATGGAGGCCATGGATGGAATGGGATTGTGCTGATTTTGCAGTGTTTTTCGATTTTTGGGGGTGTTCATGGGGAGGGACATGCCATGTGGCTGGTGGCCATTTTGAGTGCAGCTACAGGCACTGGCCATGTGCTGGCAGGCAAGTGGCCATTTTGAATGCAGGCTTTGTTGTTCGGCCTCCAACCATTTTGCCTACTTTTCAACCTTTATTTATGCCCAGGGGTAGTGAGTCTTGCATGGGCCTAGTCTTTCTGTGGGTTGTCTTGAATTTAAACATTATGGAGGGCATGGATGGATTGGGATTGTGCTGATTTTGCAGTGTTTTTCGATTTTTTTGTGCTCTACAACTGAACTGATGTTCCTCTGTCTTCCATTTTTTTTAGGTGCACAAGACTCAAGAGAACCACCAGTGCCAGGAAGAAGTCCTGCAGCGGTGTGTGTGTGCAGCATAACGTCACACGACGTCACGTCTGGCCTCAGACAACTCTACAATTCGTGCAACTGCGGCCTGCTGTCTGACCTGCTCTGAAGAAGATGGCCCCAAAGAAAGTTCTCCGTAGCTCCTCTAGCAAGAAAGTTGCTAGTAAGGAGCAGAAGAAGCAAGTTACCAAGGAGGCTGGTGTGCCACCCTCCACTTTTTTTGGGAGCAAAAAAAAAAGTACGCCTGCAGCAGCAGGATCTGCTGGGGACCAACCTGAGAGCAGCACCCCTGCTCCATTGGGTTCAGTGCCTCCACCACCACGCCAACTTAAGTCAAAGCCCTTGAGTGCTTCAGAGGCAGTCAGTGTACTTCTCCAATCACCATCGACCAGTGATGTTGGCTCATCGCAAGAAAGTAGCAGCAATGTCCCTGAATCAACACAGGTTGTTGTAACTCATCTGACAAGTGTTGAACAACCACAGCCGCAACAACAACACCATGTGCAAGTACACGCCCAAGTACATGTGGAAGGAGAGGCAGCAAAAGGAGATGCGCAAGCAAAGGTGCATGGACGTTCACAAGTGCCCACAATAGTTGTTCCTCCCGAAGTAGGGGCACATTTGGAAATCGACATTGAAGCTGAGGTATCATTGGAAGCCACTCCTCCTGATGATCATTCATTGTCTTCCACATCCCTAGCAAGGAAAAGATCAAGGGGGGTGTCTACATCTTCTTCAAGCCCACCTCGTTCTGGTGCAAGTGATCTGTCTTGGGAACCACAACTGCGGTCTGACAGTGAGGCAGAGGCACACCATGATCTGACACCGGTACCTCCTAAGCGTAAAAGGAAGGTCGTCCAAAAACTCAAACCTATGGAGTGTGATGAGGCTCAACAAGAAGTGACAGATACTGCTGGTGATGAAGCCTCTCACGATGACGACGAGCCAGTCATCACAAAGGTCACTGCAGCCCCACCGGGCATGCAGCAAAGAGACATTTTGACCCTATCCCGAGAAGCTGCTGAGCGTGATGATGATGTCGGCGAGGAGGCAATGGAAATGGAATCATTAGATTTGGAGTTAAGTAGTACACCAAAACCTACCGCTTCCATATTTCTTCGCAAGAAGGTACCCACCTCGTCCTCGACCTCAATTCGTGGTGGTGAAAGTGCAAAACGTACTGAAGTTCGGCAATCCACATCCTCCACTTCATCTGTCATTAGCAGCAGGACCACCACCACCAGTATCGCCGCCTCCTCCGGCGGCGGCCCCCGAAGACATTTCAAGTCTCCAGTTTGGGACTTCTTTAGTGTTTGCCCAAAAAAGGAAAACGTAGCCATTTGTAGCCTTTGTAAGCTTCGATTTAGTCGTGGTAAGCTTGGTTCTAACTATGGTACCGGAGGCCAGAGAGGTCATCTTGAGAGAAGGCACGCTGTCGAATGGTTTCCGCACCTAGAGGCGGTCAAGAAAGCCGGAATTGCACGTAATGAAAACGTTGATTTGTCATCTGCTGATGACGAGGAGGTAGAAGAAGACGATTCAAACACTTCACTTACACCCAGTTCCCATGTCAGCAGCACACCCCATGGGAGCCACACTAAGAGTGTGGGAGAGAGTGAGACATCAATGCGGAAAAGTTCATCAGCGAGCGTAACTGGGTCGAAGAGATCATCATCCCGTAAATCATTGGTCCAGGGCAACATTAAAAAGATGTTGTTTACAGAAGCGCAATATGAACGCAACCACCCAATGACCCGTCTGTATAACACTAAGCTGGCTAAAATGCTAGCTCTGGACCTTCTCCCTTTTTCTTTTGTCGAAGGGGTTGGTTTTCTAGAATTAGTGACAGCGCTCTGCCCTAAATGGAAGGTTCCTAGCCGGTTCTATTTTGCCCGAGTTGCGGTTCCAGCACTACATGAAGATGTTCTGAAGGCGATTGGGGCAGCTTTGCAGAAGAGTGCTGTTCACACTATACATCTGACAACAGACATGTGGACCAGTGGCGCAGGCGCTGATTACATGTGCATCACTGCACACTGGGTCTCTTTTTCAGGGGCTAAAGCAAAGCTAAACTCAGGTGTTGACACTAACATTGTTTTTAAAGGTGCTCGGAAACATGCAACACTAGCCATGTTTGGTTTGGAGAAACGTCACACAGCAGAAAACATTTTGGATGTCTTTAACACAAAGGTCCTTAACTGTCTGTCCCCACTAAAACGCAAGGTTGGTTATGTTTCCACGGACAATGGCTCCAATATAGTTAAGGCCATGAGGGACGGTTACTATTTCAGAGTGCCGTGTTTGGCGCACTGTATAAACCTGGTTGTCCAAAAATTCTTGGGTAATAAACGCAGTGCAGCGTACAGTGTATTGGAGAACTGCCGAAAAATTTGCAAGCATTTCAGGCATTCTTTTAAGGCCCGCAAGCAGCTGAGGAGCATGCTATATCAATGTCAAATGCCAGTGAAAGCACTCATCCAGGAGGTGGTAACACGTTGGAACTCAACCTTCTACATGCTTGAGCGTCTGTATGAGCAGTATACGCAACTCGATCAATATTTCTTGAAAGAGGGTATAGAGGAGCTGAGGATGGGTGGGCCGCAATGGAACATAGTTGAAAGCCTAACACGCATGCTTCGTCCTTTTGAGGTCTTCACGCGTGCAGTCAGCAAGGAGGACTCTAATTTGGGAAAAGCTATCCCATTGTTGTACATGCTGGAGGACCAACTGAAGGAGGTGTGTTCTGTGTTTCGAAAAGATGACAAAAAGAAAGACTCTTCTTTGCTTCTGGCTGAGCAATTATTAGAGCTCCTACAAGGTGACTTCAAAAGATCCACTCAGAACAGCATTACATTTGTGCTACTATTCTGGATCCACGCTACAAAAAGGCGCTGGCAGGCAGAGCATTCTTTCCTTTTGCTGATGAAGATGTTACAAAGTACAAACGTTGGCTAGCCTTGTCAGCCAAGAAGTTTGAAACAGAACGGCTGGAAATTGAAGGAAATGGCAGTACATCAGCAGGCCATCCCCAGTCAAAACAATCCACTTCTGCACCTGTGGCTGTGGCACAAGTGACCTCTCAGCCGTTAAAGACACCGGCAACCGGATCATCTGCACGAAAGACAACAGAAACATTGGAGGCTGAAGAGGATTGGCTAGCTCTGCGTGGGTTTGGTTCTCAAAAGGTCAGAGGCACAGCAAGAGCTACGCAAAGTGGAGGAACCTTGGAGGAGGACCTTGAGTCGATGGTGAAGGACTATCTGAATGACTCCACAGAGGTCTATGTTAATTCTGACCCATTGGCGTATTGGCATGGGAAAAAAGAATTGTGGCCACAGCTCACCAACCTGGCTTTAAACTACTTGTCTTGCCCACTCGCAAGTGTGTCTTCTGAACGGGTTTTCAGTGCGGCTGGTGGGATTGTAACTCCCAAACGGAGCCGCCTCTCGCCCAAAAATGTGGAGAGGTTAACAATGATCAAGATGAATCAGCACCTCATACCACCAGATATAAGAGTACGAGAGAGCGTGCCGGATGAAGAGGAGGTGGCCAGCACCATAGATGAGGGAATTTCTACTCTGTCAGGTGGCACTGACCTCACCCGGGCTGAATTCGCAGAGTATGATGACGAAGCCTTATTCTTATTCCTGGACCGTGATACCGACTTCGAGCCCTGAAAATGAGGCAACGAATCAATAACTTTCTTTTTCATCCTTATTCACTTTTATTCCTGTGTGTCTGTCTTTCTTTGTTGTGCACAGTTAATATAATTCAAACTTTAATCAGATAATCACAAAGACAAGCCCATCAGCAGAACTGTCTTCACTTGTTTGCTAATTTATTTGAAGGTGCCGCAGTCTGCATTCCTCAGGTTCACAAGTTCAGAAGAACATGCTCCTCTATCCTCCTCCTCCAGACTCCTATTTCCATCAAAGCAGAGGGCTGGTTTACGCCCAATGAAGAAAGACTCAGCACTTGTGGGGGTGTTGTTCTACCTCTTTGCAGGTGAGTTGACGGGTCTGGGGCCATTGCTGGGAAGCACTAAAAGTGGTTTGTGCCAAATCCGAGGCAGAAATTTTTTTGTGTTTTTGATGACTTGCTTGCCTTTGAGGTGCTCTTAGGGGGGGTTCCGTCTGTTTGTGGGTGAGTTTCGTGGTCTGAGAGCATTGCTGGGACACTCTAATCTTGATTGCATTTGCTTTTCAGGAAATCCGTCGTGCCAACCCCGACTTATGGCCTAGCTACGCAGCGCGTTTGGACCGAAGGCCCAGAAATATTGCAAGTATGAGATTTTGCTTTTGGCCTGTTTGGGGGTGTTATGCTTCTTGGCGGGTGGGTTGCCGGGTCTTGGGGCATTCCTGGGAAGGTCTAATACCGGGTAGAAGTGGTTGGGACAAAATCCAGGCCGATTTTTTTTTGGGCTATTTCTGACATTTTGCTCTATGTAGCGTTTTCGGGGGCCTGTTTGGGGGGCTTCCTGGTGTTTGCGGGTGAGTTTCGTGGTGTGGGAGCACTGCTGGGACACTCTAATCTTGATTGCATTTGCTTTTCAGGAAATCCGTCGTGCCAACCCCGACTTATGGCCTAGCTACGCAGCGCGTTTGGACCGAAGGCCCAGAAATATTGCAAGTATGAGATTTTGCTTTTGGCCTGTTTGGGGGTGTTATGCTTCTTGGCGGGTGGGTTGCCGGGTCTTGGGGCATTCCTGGGAAGGTCTAATACCGGGTAGAAGTGGTTGGGACAAAATCCAGGCCGATTTTTTTTTGGGCTATTTCAGACATTTTGCTCTATGTAGCGTTTTCGGGGGCCTGTTTGGGGGGCTTCCTGGTGTTTGCGGGTGAGTTTCGTGGTCTGGGAGCACTTCTGGGACACTCTAATCTTGATTGCATTTGCTTTTCAGGAAATCCGTCGTGCCAACCCCGACTTATGGCCTAGCTACGCAGCGCGTTTGGACCGAAGGCCCAGAAATATTGCAAGTATGAGATTTTGCTTTTGGCCTGTTTGGGGGTGTTATGCTTCTTGGCGGGTGGGTTGCCGGGTCTTGGGGCATTCCTGGGAAGGTCTGATACCGGGTAGAAGTGGTTGGGACAAAATCCAGGCCGATTTTTTTTTGGGCTATTTCTGACATTTTGCTCTATGTAGCGTTTTCGGGGGCCTGTTTGGGGGGCTTCCTGGTGTTTGCGGGTGAGTTTCGTGGTGTGGGAGCACTGCTGGGACACTCTAATCTTGATTGCATTTGCTTTTCAGGAAATCCGTCGTGCCAACCCCGACTTATGGCCTAGCTACGCAGCGCGTTTGGACCGAAGGCCCAGAAATATTGCAAGTATGAGATTTTGCTTTTGGCCTGTTTGGGGGTGTTATGCTTCTTGGCGGGTGGGTTGCCGGGTCTTGGGGCATTCCTGGGAAGGTCTAATACCGGGTAGAAGTGGTTGGGACAAAATCCAGGCCGATTTTTTTTTGGGCTATTTCAGACATTTTGCTCTATGTAGCGTTTTCGGGGGCCTGTTTGGGGGGCTTCCTGGTGTTTGCGGGTGAGTTTCGTGGTCTGGGAGCACTTCTGGGACACTCTAATCTTGATTGCATTTGCTTTTCAGGAAATCCGTCGTGCCAACCCCGACTTATGGCCTAGCTACGCAGCGCGTTTGGACCGAAGGCCCAGAAATATTGCAAGTATGAGATTTTGCTTTTGGCCTGTTTGGGGGTGTTATGCTTCTTGGCGGGTGGGTTGCCGGGTCTTGGGGCATTCCTGGGAAGGTCTGATACCGGGTAGAAGTGGTTGGGACAAAATCCAGGCCGATTTTTTTTTGGGCTATTTCTGACATTTTGCTCTATGTAGCGTTTTCGGGGGCCTGTTTGGGGGGCTTCCTGGTGTTTGCGGGTGAGTTTCGTGGTCTGGGAGCACTGCTGGGACACTCTAATCTTGATTGCATTTGCTTTTCAGGAAATCCGTCGTGCCAACCCCGACTTATGGCCTAGCTACGCAGCGCGTTTGGACCGAAGGCCCAGAAATATTGCAAGTATGAGATTTTGCTTTTGGCCTGTTTGGGGGTGTTATGCTTCTTGGCGGGTGGGTTGCCGGGTCTTGGGGCATTCCTGGGAAGGTCTAATACCGGGTAGAAGTGGTTGGGACAAAATCCAGGCCGATTTTTTTTTGGGCTATTTCAGACATTTTGCTCTATGTAGCGTTTTCGGGGGCCTGTTTGGGGGGCTTCCTGGTGTTTGCGGGTGAGTTTCGTGGTCTGGGAGCACTGCTGGGACACTCTAATCTTGATTGCATTTGCTTTTCAGGAAATCCGTCGTGCCAACCCCGACTTATGGCCTAGCTACGCAGCGCGTTTGGACCGAAGGCCCAGAAATATTGCAAGTATGAGATTTTGCTTTTGGCCTGTTTGGGGGTGTTATGCTTCTTGGCGGGTGGGTTGCCGGGTCTTGGGGCATTCCTGGGAAGGTCTAATACCGGGTAGAAGTGGTTGGGACAAAATCCAGGCCGATTTTTTTTTGGGCTATTTCAGACATTTTGCTCTATGTAGCGTTTTCGGGGGCCTGTTTGGGGGGCTTCCTGGTGTTTGCGGGTGAGTTTCGTGGTCTGGGAGCACTGCTGGGACACTCTAATCTTGATTGCATTTGCTTTTCAGGAAATCCGTCGTGCCAACCCCGACTTATGGCCTAGCTACGCAGCGCGTTTGGACCGAAGGCCCAGAAATATTGCAAGTATGAGATTTTGCTTTTGGCCTGTTTGGGGGTGTTATGCTTCTTGGCGGGTGGGTTGCCGGGTCTTGGGGCATTCCTGGGAAGGTCTAATACCGGGTAGAAGTGGTTGGGACAAAATCCAGGCCGATTTTTTTTTGGGCTATTTCAGACATTTTGCTCTATGTAGCGTTTTCGGGGGCCTGTTTGGGGGGCTTCCTGGTGTTTGCGGGTGAGTTTCGTGGTGTGGGAGCACTGCTGGCTATATATACTTTACTTTGCAAGAGGTTTGAAGCAAATCCATGGTGGCTGAGGGGACTTAGGGCCTAGCTGCAGAGCGCGCGCGGAGTGATTTGGGAAATTTGTGAAAAAGTGACTAAGTCCCCATTTTTGTACTTTTGCTCTTTGGCTGTTTGGGGGTCTTCTACTCGTTTTCTCCTGGGTTGACGGCTCTGGGGCCATTGCTGGGAAGCTCTAATACCGGATAAAAGTGTTTTGGACCAAATCCCAGGCGGAATTTTTTTTGTGTTTTTGATGACTTGCTTGCCTTTGAGGTGCTCTTAGGGGGGGTTCCGTCTGTTTGCGGGTGAGTTTCGTGGTCTGGGAGCACTGCTGGGACACTCTAATCTTGATTGCATTTGCTTTTCAGGAAATCCGTCGTGCCAACCCCGACTTATGGCCTAGCTACGCAGCGCGTTTGGACCGAAGGCCCAGAAATATTGCAAGTATGAGATTTTGCTTTTGGCCTGTTTGGGGGTGTTACGCTTCTTGGCGGGTGGGTTGCCGGGTCTTGGGGCATTCCTGGGAAGGTCTAATACCGGGTAGAAGTGGTTGGGACAAAATCCGCGCGGAAAAGCCTTTAGTTTTGGCACTTTTTGTAACTTAGGGTTCGTTAGGGTTAGCCCTAGCAGCAGGATTGCATGTGTTTCGGGGTGTTCTAGATTTTTCAAACTGAGTTCTGGGGTCTTAGAGCACTCGTGAGAATGTGTAATTTTGGTTGCAAGTCATTTGAAGAAAATCCATGGTGGGAAAGGGGGGATTTGGCATAGTTAAAGAAAGCCTTTGCCACTATTCTTAACTTAGGGTTCGTTAGGGTTAGCAGTATTTCTATTGCATGTGTTTGAGTGGGGGGGATTTCGAGTCTTGGAGCGATGCTGGCTATGGCTACTTTTGCTTGGTTGCTTGCAAGTGGTTTGAATGCAATCCACGGTGGGTAATGGGTAATTAGGGTACTTCGGCCTACTTTTACTTTCAAAGTAAGTTTTGTCACCAGTTTTCTGCTAGGCCTCGTTTTTTGAGATTTGATTGGGGGTCTTCTACATTTTTGCGACTGGCTTTAGTAAGGGTCTGGGTGGGAGCACTGCTAGGAAGATCTAATTTTGTTCTAAAACACAGTTTACAGTACACCTAGCTTGAGGGGCAAGATCCGATACATTAATTTGCCCATACATCCTTCAAAAGGTAACTCAGAGTACGCACTTTCAAAAACATTGTACTGTCTACTAGGAAAAACAAATTGTGACTTTTTGCACTCCACAGCCTACATGCCTTATATTTATTTATCAGTGGTGTTGTAATATTATATCACTTCCTGTTTTTCGTTGAATAATTACAGGCCGGGTTTCAGTCTCTGCAATGGGGAAAAAAGGATGGAGTCAGGCTTCACAGTAGCGAGCCACAATTCAGCATCAGGCAGGCAGTGGACAGGGTGTCTTCTGGTGACCAACATCGATGGACGAAGCGTCGGCTGCAATGGAGGAGTGCCGCTAATAGGAGGATTTTTTTTCTGCGGGCAACTTACTTACCACTTCCAACAGGACCACTACAACCACATAGATACAGTATCCCTTGCCTTTTTCTCTGACTGTGACTGCATTTCTTGGCTCTCTCTCTGCTTCTACATTGATCCCTTAACACATCACTTAGTCCACTCCACTATCACATCTGCACCACACATAGTCATTTGTAAGTGCTCCTACGTAATTCGCAAGTCGCAGCACGCCCCAGGCCGTAGAGGACTGGGATGGCCCCAATGATGAAGCATGTCACCAAGGGGCAACCCCGGTGAGTGAGGGGACACCTAGAAAAAAAGCAATTTCTCCTTTTCTATCTACTATACCTTCTTCTTGTATGTTAGGACAGCACTTCACTGATGCCTGTCTTGTCTTCTGTTACAGGTATCCTTTCCCTGCTGACCCTACCTTTACCCATCCCACATTTTTTATTTTAGTTTGTTATTTTTCTCCCCCGCCTAATGCCTCGAACACCCTGTGTTTACACTTCTGGGTGTTGGTGACATTTGGAAGTGGAACCATATTTGCATCGACTGGATCACGGGGAGTAAACCGGACACCTTCCAGACCAACCCCATTGAGTGTTGTTGTGAATGGATTTATAGTGACCAGCAAGGCTCTCGGGTATCTGGCTACAGAGACCTTATGTTGAATATCGTTATCAATAATTCCACACAGGCCCTGTACTGTCGCATTCTTTCTTTCCACAGTTGTCGATGATATATTCTTACTCAGCTTGACAAAGAACCATTGCTAATGTGAAAGAACTTCAACCGAATTAGTAGTTATACTTTACCATTTGTTAGGCTACAATGTGGCACTGCTCTACTGTACTTCTGTCACATGCTATATTCTCAGTTGTACCGTTGAATTGCTCAGGAGGACAAACCAGATTTCATTTTCTTTTTTTTCATAGGCATGCAACTGCCACTGTGTCACAACAATAGTACCACCGCTATGAGGAAATTTTATCCGACCAAGATTGCCAACGTTATTCGGTGTTTCCCGTGGAGCCAGCCCTGGGTCTAGCCCTACTTTCAAACACAAATTACAGGTAAGATAAGCGTTTGGTGGTTTGGGGGTATAATGGAGTATTAGTACGAGAGACGAGAGACTGAAGGTAGTACTACTAAAGTCCTAGGACTCTTGGATTCACTTCACTGAGTCTGTGAGAGGCACTTAGTGTTGAAAACATTTGGGCATTTACACTTAAAGGAAGAAAATGGAACTAAACTTTCAGGAAAACAGTCAACGTTAAACCCCCACCCACCAGGCAAGCAGTAAAAAACAGGTATGCTCAGATAAAGTTTGAAAAAGTATATTTATATCCCTAACAAAATAATCTCCCGCAAGACCCTCCCTAACCCCAACGATTGTCCTTCAAAAGTCCCCAAAAACCCAACTCCCAATTCCCACCCCCCAAAAGTCTCTAAAAAAGGGGCAAGGGACACTATGGGTGGATGCTGTTCACTTTTTGGGCCAGGGCATCATGCTCCTCGCGGAGCAAGGCGAGCTCCTGCTGAAGGCGGGACACCATCAGGGTGGTGCGGCGCAGGCGTGCCTTCACTGCCTTGCAGGTGCAATGCCTGTGAGAGGCAGCTGTTGGCCTTGCTGCTCGGTGGTGGCGTTTGCCTTTGGCAGCCCGGCTCAGTCTGGGTGGACCACTGTGCTGGGTGGCAGCCCGTGGGGCCACGGAGGCCGATGCAGACGACGTTGTTGTAGTTGTCGACTGCACACTTTCCACGTCCTCCAGGGCCACCAGCCGCCGATATTCCGCAACAGTGGCCTCGATCCTCCGTTGCCGGGCCGCTCTAGCCAGCTCCTTCCTCCTTGTCCGTTTGGAAGGAGAACCTATATGAAGAAAGAAAGACATAGTCTGTAACCAATGCTCTTTTAGATTAACTCAATCATTCAGCAGAAATTTGTGTTGCAGTACAACTAGCAACTTGCAAGCGCATTACATAACTATTGAGGCCAGTATCTATCTAACCTCACACTTCTTCATCCTTGCTCTAACATTAGTGGGAGTTTAAGGAACAAAGTCTACGAGCACTGTGGACTTCCATTGGAGTCGACTATGAAAGTACACCAGTCTTATTCTTCTTCTTATCTCTTGTTTTGGAAAATTGGTACGTTATTTTCTGCAAGCCGGCATAATGCCAGCGCGGTAAACTTGCACCCGAGAAAAAGAGACGCACGCCATGAGGAGTGACCTAGACTTGCGTTGCCGTTGCGTTACTGTACCCGTCCAGTACATGCAGGTGGTGAATCTCTTACTTTTCTAGTACGGGTGGCACTGAGAATACTCTGTTACAACTCAAGGGCTACTGCTTAATTAATTTAACTTTCACCCTACAGTGGAAATGAGTACTAGAAATGGAAAATTGAAGAAGATAAATAATCTGATTATCTATCACTTCACATGGGATGTTTTTGCTTATATATGGGATGACTTTAGGTGCTTTGCTTTTTATTGAGTGACCAGTGATACATCCACACATGAATGACTGAGTACTACTAAACTTATTAAGAGAGGTAGGGAGTGGCCACCATAATAACCGGATCTATGCAGTGCTTGCAATACAAACTACTGCTACTATTTATGGTAGTATTTGGACAAAATTAAAAGTTCTTTTCCTTGCCTTTCCTACACTGGAACGGACGTGCGGGTGCAGTGTTAGTGTTACATGCTCTTCAAAGTTACACTTAGTTCATCCACTGACCGTCTACTCTCTCTAGATCATGGGTACTCACAAACTTTCTCTCAGGGGCTACATTTACAGTGTAGTTTGGGGCCGAGGGCCGCACTGGTGGGGGCGGAGTCAGAGGGGGCGGGGCTAAAGCAAAACGATAACTTGTGACCATGAGGTTGCACACAGGTCCCTGCAGCAGATGCCCTCATCCACTGAGCCACCAGACCCAGCATTTACATACATCTCTCTCCCTCCTGCCCTCCCTCCATCTCTCTCTCCCTCCTGCCCTCCCTCTCCCTCCCCCTCTGTCATCTTACTGTGTGTGTGTCTATCTGTGTCAGCCTTCAGCCCGGGTTGAGACCGCTTCCTCAACGCGCACACACAGACAACAACACCAAAGTACTTAACAGGTCTTTAAAAGACCATTAACATATTATTGAGGCTTTGTTTGTTTTAGCGCCCCTGCTTCTCCACCCTGACAATCACTGCTTGCCCGGCCCCACAGAGCAGAGGCTTAGTTCTATTTCACCTCTTTGTGGCCTTGCATCTCCACTCTGCTCTGTGGGGGCCGGGGGAGCAGTGATTGTCAGAGTGGAGATGCAGGGGCGCTAACAGGTGAAATACAAAAAAGCCTCTGCTCTGTGGGGGCCGGGGGAGCAGTGATTGTCTGCAAGGTCAGCGCACCGCCAACGAAGGCTTGCCGGGCCACCACCGGCCCGCGGGCCGTACTAGGAGTACCCCTGCTCTAGATACACATATGCTATCTAAGAGTCAGATAGTAGCATGATCCAGGTATATGGACACATACAGTTTCTGTGTCACCCACCCAGGCTGTTGTCCTTCCACCCATCATTGCTTCATCATTCACCCAGCCATGCATCTCATATTCTTGCCTTCCCAGCTAGTCTTCAATCTCAATAAGTAAGGAATATATAAGAGCTTACCTCTGGCCGCCACCACCACCGTCTCAACTCTCACAGCTGCCGCCGCCGCCTCCTCCCCTGAAGCATCGCCCGATTCGCCCTCCGCCTCGGTGTCGAGCACCACCACCTCCACACTGGCCCCGCCACCAGATGTTCCACCTACAAAGTACATTTAAGAATGTTAGAATAAAGCAGTCACTAGTATTTGGTCTAGGAATGAAGACATGTGAAAACAATGTAATTTGTGACTGTCGTTAAAGTTAAAAAAAAAATGTCCCTTTTTCCAGGGAAGGTTGTCTTGCTGCACTTTTTGGCACAACTGATGAAGGCTGTTTTTTTAACACGCACCATTTTTCTCCACACAGACAGAAGATGGACTTCTAACAACAAGATCAAGTTGAAACCAGGTGAGAGCTCGGCTCGACCACAAGAAATGTCTTCAATTAATCGTCAGCACTAACCACTTTTCCATTATCAGTTAAACGTTTAGTTTTATTATGACTTCATTTTAATAAATGTGTTTACTTTTAATAAAGCTTTTAAACTTAAATACAATCTGTGTTTTTTGGTCCAGACTAGAGTGACTGAGCGAAAGGTTTTGCAATTTTTGCAAGCATGAGTCCAGATAGAACACTTCAAAAGACATTATGGACAATCCCAGAGGACTGCACTAAGTTGATAGAGCTATTGCTGACTAGAATCATGGGAGTTTCGCCAACCGTGCAATCTTAGTTAGCTACACAGACAGACTAATAAGAATAATCTAGTAATACCACAGGGAGTCATAGTAGAGGCAGGATAAGAATTTAGATACAGTCTACAAGAAGAGCAAAGACAATTTTGAAAAAAGTCAAATGAGGAACGCTAGGAAAAATAGGTACTAGTCTAAAATGAAAACTTACTGGGGCCAGCAGAGGAGCCCTCGCCTGCCCGATCCTGGCCCTGTTGATGAACAGCATCCGCCGCCTGCTGCTCCTGTGTCCTCCTCTCGCCCCTGGGGGGAGCTGACGTACAACATGAAAGAAAGAACAGAAAACATGGATGATTGTTGCTTGTCAATGTCAACCAAATCAAACATTTCAAAAGAACAATAACAAAATATTTCTGCGAAATTATATTGATTATGGTTACTTTTCATTTATATGCGGACCTGTGACTTCGAAAGTCACGTAACTCACTAAACAAAGTACTGAAACGTTCACCTAGGACTGGCAGGCAGCAGTCCGCAGGCAAGACGCAAAGTGACAGACAAACTCCATTGTGATTTCAGTCAGATCAGTGACAACACTAACAGTTGCCTGCTACATTACCAGTCATTTAAATAGTCAAACTATCAATCCACCGCCACTATTTTTCTTATTGTCAGGGTTACAAAGGAAGGGGCAGATTTAAGCCCTTGCGGCTCTTTTGCGCCGTTCTTGCGTGACTTTTGTGACGCAGCAGCTAAACAAAAAAGGGCGCCATGGTGCGGCGTATAATATTATAACAACGTGACGCATTTGGGAGATGCATCCCGTTATAAAGCCCTGCGCCATCAGGGGGCGTTCCGGCGCAAGGGAGGGCATTCCTGCGCTGGAACACATCCTAATAGTGGCTGAGGGAAATCTACAAAATATCAATCAGTCACCTTTAGGACAATGATGCGTCACACAAACCCTGCACCTGCTTGAAGCAGACGTACGGCTTGACCCAGCATTGGGGAGATAGGGTACCCCAGAGCATTGATGGAGCTGCGCCATCGTTGCGACGCAACTCCAGCAGTAAAGCTTCGGTGACGTTTTGGGCCCATGGTGCGCCGCATTGCAAATACGGCGCACCATGTTTGGTGGTGGTAGCGGGCCGCACAATTAATGGCGCATCCCTGCTACTTTGCAGGGATGCGACGGTAATTGCAATTCTGCCCCTTAGGGGCATACTTACTTACGCGTTCTGGCGCATCTCCAGAGATGCGCCAGATCAAATGCGTCACGCAAAACTACCCTTGCGACACGGCAGATGTGCCTCATTTACAATGCGGCGCGCCCTGGCGCAAGGGTAGGCACTTGCGTGAGGCATCTCGTCACGTAAGAGCGGCGCATCGCTGGAGTCACGTCGCCAACGCAATGCAACTCCAGTAATGCTCAGGGCCACCCAATACTTAACATGCTGTGTCAGTCCTTTCGCCTGCTTCGAGCAGACATAAGGAATTGAATTGACGTAGCAGCGTCGCAGAAGTGCCTGCGTTAAATCTTGTACATTTCACGCAGGCAATTTTGCGAGGCGCACAGCCGCTGGACCGCGGCGCCCACCCTGCGTACTAGGAACGCACCCATTGTGGTGCAGGCCCATGGCTTTATAACATGACGCATCTCCTAGATGCGTCATGCTGTAAATGACTCGCAGGGATGCGGCACGTTTACGCCGCTGTTGCGTCACGCAAGGCAACGTAAACGTGGCGCAAGGGGCTTGTAAATGTAATCTGCCCCCTAGTGTCTAGCATTACGCAGTTCTGTAAAGTACACTCATACATAATAGTTACTCAGGCCAATGAGACCACGAAATAGAAAACAAATAAGCATAGTAGCAACGCCACTGAGAAGGAGAGCAGTGCACCTGAAATGCACAGAAGATTTTGAAATATAATTTAACTACAATGTAATCGTCATCAGCGGCATTATTGGCTTGCTCCATGTAAAAAACAAATATTTGCAATACAACAACACAGAGCAGGAGAAAACATCATAGTAGTGAGTGATTAAATGGCTACTACTACTCACCAAGCCCGGGGATCTCCAAGCCGAGCTGGTCCAGCAGGTCGCGCTCGCGGTCCAGGAGGTCCGTCCAGCGATGGGTGACCTGGCTGTAGGTGCGCTGGACCCCGTAGAGGTGGGATATGGCCCAGCACACCTTCTCCCACCGCTTCCGGCGCTCCCGCATGTTGTACCCGCCGGCCGCGATCCTGCCGCCTCCCGCGATGGTCTTGGGCAGGCGGCGCTGGACGAAGTAGACCAGCGCGCCCACTTCCTCCGGGCTGAAGATCTCCCGTCGCGTCACCTGCTCCCCCCTCAATCTCCCGCATGCTGTCCTGCCACTGGGTCCAGCACTACTCCCCGCCGCCGCTGCGGCCCTCAAGTGCCTGGGCAGCTTCACGGCGCCTGGCTTGACCATGGTCTGGGCAGGTAAGGTAGGAAGAAGTAGAAAATTAAGAAAGAATAGGATAGGGAAGAAGAAAAGAAAAGAGTTTAAAAATGTAGTTTAAAAGTAAAGAAAAATAGCAGAAAAGACAAAAATATACAGCTAGGAAAAGAGAGGGATAGATAAGAAGCAAAATCGTAAAAAAAAAACTGAAAACAAGCAAAGGATGGCAAAGATACCAAGAGGATTAAACACCATGCCCAGACACAGGAAATGAATGAAAAACAAGATGGCCGGCGCCCGTTCACGAGCGCAAAAGTAAGTTCGCGCGAGATTTTCCTCGCGATCTCGTGCGAACCTCTAGATTTCCCGCGCGATCTCGTGCGACCCTCTACTCGCAATGCGCTTACTGCGCGAGATTATACATAGCGGGCGGAAACGGAAATACGTCACGCAAACAAAATGGCCGCGCCCGTACTCGACCTTGGGGTAAATTCGCGTGTTGCGCTGCAAGCGGCTCGCGAATACTGCAAAAAAACTCGCGAAACAACAAGCCGCAAAAAAATAAAATGCTCATTCGCACGAATTGGCGGCTTCCGCGGTCGGTTTCGCACGACGCCGCGCCCCGCGAATAGCGCGAAAAAAAACGAAAAACGATTTCAGCAAAAGCAAAAGCAATGAGCAGGTGCAAAAGGTCAACCTCATGATTTGTAACGATTCTTTGTAGTGCTTCCTGAGGGGGCCCTCCAGAATTCGGTTGCCTGCTTGCAACTATTGTGTGACCCTGCTCTGACCTTAACTGTATGCCACAAAGGTCCTGATTTACAGCTAAAGGAGCAGACAAGCAGGTGCCAGGCTGGAACTTTAAATTCTTTCAGTGACACATTAATTAGCCCCTAATTCATTATTGTCAGTTGGGGCAGGGCAGGTGTTGTAACTAATTTTGCAACAATGAAAGCACTTAGCAAGTGCAAAAGATCACTAATCAGGGCGCACTAAGGAAGCAGGTGCCAGCTAAAAAAATATTCTGTGACACATTAATCAGCCCCAAATTAATTCAAGTCACTTGAGGCAGGGAAGGTGTGCTTTGCTTTGCCGAAAATAATGTACACTGGACAACCAGAGGGTGTGGTGATGAAACAGAGGGTGGCATGGGTGGGCCAGAGGGTGGCATGAGTAGTCAGAGAGTGGCAGTGGTGACAGAGAGTGGCAGTGATGAAAAAGAGTGTCCCAAACAGGCTGGACATGTAGAAACAACAAGTTCGCAAAACTTGCGACCCGACAGGTAAGTTCGCAAATTGCGAAATTGTAAAAACCCTCGCGAACTGGCAGAAACACGGGCGAACACAAAAAAAAAAAAAATCCGCAAATTCGCGGGAATTCGCGGATTTTGCGGATTGCGAATCCGCAAATCCGCAAAATTCGCGAACGCGAGATCCGCAAAATTCGCCCATGCCTGGCCACGACATAGATTCAAACCAAGGCAAATGTGCAGGCTTGCACGAAAGAAAAAGGCTAATATTGGAGTCAATATGTCCAAAGAAAATGGATGAGTGTGATAACAACACACACATGAAAAAATGACAAAATAGTATGGCTTCAATACTTCACAACGACAAGGTATCTATATAAAGGGAAACTTATTACAGCCACGCTGCAGCATGGAGTGAGGTTACATCATACAAAATGAAACAGAACCTCAATATCCCAACATTCACCAGGAAAGAGCACTATAAATATCTCAACTCCTGGTTCTCCGTTGAGCTGAATAAAAATCAAAAATCAAAATAAACAGTAGCGCGATATATAGTATAAACTAAAAATAAAAACTTACCTGACAGGGTCCGCACCGCCTCTACAACTGGGCCGGGGCCCAGAGTTGGCGCTCTTCAACAGGAACAACCGTGTTACATGCAACCCCTCTCAGCCAAACCTGGTGCTGCTCTAGCAGCGAACTAAAATCCCACTCCTAGTGTTTATTCTAAGGTCACCCCTCCACCCAACCCTCAAAGTGGTCAGGTAAGGATGCCCATCAGTCACCACACGAAACCGCCCTTCATCATTTGGGTTTCCTTCAAGACCACCATTGAAGGTGCCACTCGTCTTTCACAGGGAGTGCCTAGATTGAAAAATGGCTCTCACCCGGTCAGACAGAACTACCGTGGTCTCGCTTCTCACTTAAGAGGATGTTACAGTGTTTAAGGGGGGAACTGATGTTGCAGTGCAAGAAATGAATAAAGTGTGAAAAAATAAGAGAAAATGTGTGTTTAAAATTGGATGCGGGTGTACTGGAAATGAATTTTATTCTGGTGCTACCCACTCTACCAATGTTAAAAAGTAGTCAGTGACAACCACAACATTTTTGGATTGTCTAGATGTACTGTGAGGTCAACATGTTTCAGCAATTAGCGACACATTATGCCATTGCTTTCATCAGGACCATTTAAACTGATAGCTACTGCAAACCAAGTGATAAAGTAACAAGAACTGTGCCCAAAACCATATTTAGTAAAACTGATACAGAGATCACCTGAGTCCACTAGGTGTCCACATCATTTTCTTCACCCTTCCAAGTCAGGAGAAGTTTCCAGCTTGGAAGATATACAGACCTCACGTCACCTGGCCACGGCTCAGGACAAAAGGGGGAAGTACCGCTCTCTCCGTCGGTACTTCTGTAATCCGCCAAAGCACGAAGGAGCACTCTAGGTTCTGAAAATACACATGTCCCCACGCACTGGGGCTTTAAAAGGAACTGTGCCCCCTAGGAGCCATCTAGGCTCTAGAAATCACTGGGGTCCTCATGGGCAAGAACACGGGCCCCCCTGGCCCTTGGGACCCCCACTGGGGTCTTCTCGATCATTGTGGCGCTCGTTGGAGCTACGCATGGTTAGGTACCACGGTGGGGCAGCCCACTGCCATCCGGGGCCGCCCTAACTCTGGGATCCACGTGGGAGCTGAAACAGGCATGTCCCCCCGTGCCCCGACCTAGCCCTAACTCACTGGGCTGCTCCCTGGGGGACTGGTCTCCTTCCTGCGGCTTGCTCCTCTCGCTGGTGTCAGCATCTGTGGGGCTCTCTCCACACTAGGAGAGCCCCACACACCGGCAGAGGCACTTGAGGCGCCGGGCTTCCCTTCGCTTCTGGGAGCCCCACGCTGCCGTTGGCGGCCACAGCCACCTTAGTTCTTCACCCTGGCCCCCTCCTGGGAGCCCGTAATAAAAATAATTAAATACGCGGGTGGGCACCCGCAGTGGAGCCATTTCGGGGGGGATCCGCACGCCTGGGATTCCCTCAAGACAACAGTGCAGCACAGCGCTGCCAAGCCCACGCTCTCCCTCAGCTGGGGGAAAATCCTGGAAAGAAAGTAAAGCGCTCACAGGGCGCTAGGATAGCCTCAAGTCCATAAGGCCAGCAAAAAGGAGGCAATAAAGATCCAAGAAGTCCTGGGCATCAGGGAGGGCAGTGTAGGGCCCAGGGACCAGCACACGGGGTGCTCCAGCAACAGCCTCCATGGCGGTCCCTCCTCGGCCCCACAAGCAGCAAGCCCCCTCTGTCATGACTCAGCAAGAACTCCAGGCAACCAGGTGCAGGGCAGGGTCCAGGGGCCAGCACACAGGGCACGCCAGCAGGGAGGCAGTCCCCATGGCGGTCCCTCCTGGGCCCCACCATCAGCCTGCCCCTGGTAGATTCAAGTAGAAAACAAGAACATTTTCATAGCCCCTCTTTTATACACAGAAATCCTTCATTGTCAAAGGTGCAGGCAAGGGGCGAGCCAGATGCAACTGGTTCTTGAGCACTTTGTTTTGCTCAGCCCCTCTGCCTATTCACAGGATGGGTCAGGGACATCAGACACACCACAGAGGGTAGAGCCCGCATTGTGGAGGGAAGGCCCAGCCCTATTCAGGTCCCAGGTGCACTCCTCCCTCCCATCAACATGCAGATCTCTCCATTCACCACTGGGGCAGACCCATCCTGACTCCTGGAGCCAGGAACACCAGCCAGCTCCACCCAATCACAAGCCAGACAGTCAATTCACATTCACTGCACAGACATGCCAACTTCTAGAAGTGACACTTCCACACTAGACACACATTAAATCTGCACATATCATTGCGTAGCATTCAATCTCACGAGTCCGCACATACCAAACTCACCCCTGCACTCCCCACACATCAGGAACTACCATAGACACACATATCCCCCATGCATTCCTATGGGAGGGCAGGCCAGTCTCACCACACGCACTCAGACTGCTCAAGCACTTTACACTGGGACACAGTGTAAAAGTGCGCAAAGACCAGAAATCACTATAATTATGTAATATTAAAAGGCAAAAAGTTCAGGGAAGAACCTGCCAGAAGGACCAAGTCCAACAGCTAGCTACATACATCTGGCCCTAAATAAGTCCAGCACATTTGCAAAAGCCGATTGGTATTACACATACCCAGTGATTTAGTGAATCACAGACTTTGTGACTGCTAAATGGATTTTGTATGTCTGGGATAAGGATCACAGACTGGCAATTCATTCAAATAAATTTATAAATATATGTAATTATAAAGAGTTAAGCAGAGTCAGGGTCTTGCCCAATACTTCCTTGAGCCTGAGGCATATTTGTGTGAAACTTGAAATATTACCTTATTGCTCCTGCTCTCACCCATCTGATTACCGCTCCCAGCCATTTTAAGATGGATTTAATAACATTATTTGATCCCAATTATTTTTGTGTGTATTCATTTTGTGCCTTAGCACACAGTAGTTTTGCTTGCCAGCTACATTATAACATTGATTATTCACCCTCTTGTTTTGCTTATGTGTTTATGTGTCTGTTCACTGCTCTAAGAGACCGGCATGGTCTGCTATGGTGATAAATGAAAGGACATTAAATACAAAGAAATTGAAGTGAATTAAATTGTTACTGGCCTTTCGCCACACAAGAAAAGAAAAAAGCAAACTGAAGAAGGATGATCGCTTTATTTCCTCTTTATCTGCATGCATTATTCCCGAAAGATCAACACAAGTCTTTTATCATTCCTAACGGGTTATGTACTCGTTTGCTTTTTTCCTGTTATTGTGGCGTGCATGGAATAAATCATTATTATACATCATCCACAATAACAAAATAAAAGCTGCCATGGAATATTTATGTTTGCGCTTGACATGGGTTAAGAAAGCAATTTCTCTCATTCTTCAATAAGTGCAAAAAGACTTTGCTAACAAAAGCTTTTCCTTTTCTGTTGTGTCTGCTCGTGCTCAGTACAGCTTTTACCATGTTATGTTCTCACTCATACAGGTTTCTTCTTTACAATCGGTAAAACAAACACTGGTATATCTAGTCAGTGGGTGGGGGGAGGCGAAGGAGCCTGCGTCTCAGCTCTATTTATTTGTCCTGATCATCCCCGCACCCGTGCATCAGCACAACAGCCGCTGATTTTGCCAGGAGGTGACACAGAAAAAATAGGTAAACACTGCACCTTGCCACGCACATTAATTTGTTCAACTGCCCTTCAATGAAAGTAGTGTTGTTTGGTAAAAAAAATTAAATCTGACTTTGTACGTTTACGTGTATATAACTGTATCTAAATATATATATATTTATACATACAATATATATATACATACAATATTTATATATATATATTTTTATATCCAGATTCTCTGTGTCTCGTCTGCTACTTCCTGGAACACAACAGGTATCGACCACAATAACTTAGTGCAAGTATACTTTATTTGTGACAATCTGCCATTACGCGTTTCGGCCTGCTGATCACATGACGTGACACGAAGATTTATATATATGTATATGTGTGTATATATATATATATATATATATATATATATATATATATATATATATATATATTCACACGTGAAGTCCGGCGCAATCCTTTCCAAGTAGAGCAAAAGGAATCACACAGGAGCCGTGGCCTCTATTTCAGTGCAGATTTATTGCAGACACAAACGTCCTACGCGTTTCGGAGTGGAACACTCCTTCGGCACTCAGCCCGAGATACAGAAATTGCATGCACGCACAGATTAATGAACCACAAAGAAGTTCCACAAAAAGGACAATGCACACCGAACATTGTGCTCAGCATTTTACACTGCCGGGTCACCATAAAGTGCGAATGGGATGATGCACAAGCCTGATGACTCCAAGTATAACAATGAATGTGGGCACTTAACCATCACAAAAAGAATGTATTTAGGTACTGATGTAAATCCACACATGAGAATGTTAAAATATGTAACATTGCAGAATATTTAAACAAAATAATAACTGTTGCAAAATGATTATAGCAGGCTAAATGTCATACAAACTGCATCTCCCACAATGCACTAGTATCTGCATATGTATAAATAGCAAAAGCGAAGTAGGACAACTGTGTAACACTGCCGTGAGAAGGAACCATCTGGTTCGAAACGCGTAGGCTTTCACAGTGTGCTGAATAAATGTAATTTCTAAACAAGCGGAGTGCTGGATTATTACTTCTGCGAATGGATTTATATATATATAATATATATATATATATATATATATATATATATATATATATATATATATATATATATATATATATATATATATATATATATATATATATATATATATATATATATATGTGTATATATATAGATATATATATATATATACATATATATATAAAATCAGATTTAAATATTTGAAGAAAGCAGGTACATAAATGTGTCTAGCATCAGTTTTATGGGCCTTATTATGACTTAGGCGATGTGGCCACACTGCCACACCACCAAAGCCATATTGAGTCCACCTGCCGGATTCAGACTGGAATCCAGGACAGGCGGTCCTGTGGAGGCTGGCCCACAGTGGTGCAGTGCTAATGCTCATACGTGAGCCTTAGCAAGGCACCGTAATGGAACACCATTGCACGTTCCTGCAGGGCATAGATTGTCAAGTCCATGCTTTGCAGGAACTGGGGGTACATGCATACAGGTGGGAACACCATGTGCCCCCTGCTTGCATCCCCTGGCGCAGAGGCAATAAGGGGCCCTATAGGGCCCCCTTTGTTACTTCACTGCCACACTTTTCATGGTGGGCTCACCGCCATGAAAACTGTGGTGTGAGGAAACTACTAGTATGTTTGGCGGTGCTGTAGTGACATCACCAGCATATAAGGGGCCTCAGACCGCTGCAAGACTGCCAGAAATAGCAAATCTCTGGTGGCAGCAGCAGTACCATGATGGTTGGGACCAACCTACTTCTAATAGGGTGGTTGGTCCATCGGACCGCCAAACTCATAATAAGGCCCTAAAATATTTCCAAACATGTACATGTGTTTGTGCACGTTGGCAAATAAATAGCTTTTCTAGATGGCCCTACCTGTTTTAATATGTGACCCAATGTATGTCCACTTCCCCCTCTTAAAATTCACCTCTAGCGATGCCACTGACAAAAAAGGAATTTGGTACAGCAAGAAACATGGCTTTTCATTGTTAAAACTGCATTAGAGATTGCCTGCTGGCCTACCCCAACAAGTTACCATTGCTTGAATTTACAATAGGAACTAAAATTACTGAGCCAAACACCACAGGTTTTTCCCAACTTTGGTGATTTTTCATCACATATTTTTCACCTGCCCTGAACAGGCAAAACTGTCAGTGGAAATCGGTTTTGACAGGTGTGTTTCTGCTCTGGTCATTGGTAATCCTGGATGCAGGAACTCCATTCTACTCCGAATCACCCAGATCGGTATCCCTTCCAGATATACCATGCCAGATGACTCTTAATGAGGGCCATAGAGTTTCCAGACAGTAGAATCGGGAACAATACATGTTTGTTTGTGGTTTGCTTGGAAGGGTGTTGATTCCTGGGAAACACCAAGAAAGAACTGAGGGACAGATTTACAAGGATGCCAGTCAACGCAGCATAGCACCTAAAGTTGCTGCGCTGTGTGACAAGAAGACAGCAGGGAGTGCCATATCTACAGAGATATGGCACTCTCCTCCTCTCTCCCTAGTTCGGGCACACAATCAGGCACTCATGCTCCAAGTACACTCCGTTGAACCATAGTCCAAGGGTGTCTTCTTGAGTCTAGCATAGGTTTTGTACTGGAAGGGTACCCTTCCAGCACAAAATACTAATCCTAGACACTTTTCAATCCTTTTCCTACTTTTTAGGTGTGCTGTACAGTGCAGCACACATGCAAAGCTAGAAAAGAAAGGAGAAATAAAGTGTTTTTCTTGTTAATGGCTGCTTCAAAGTGGCATTGTTTTTAGCTTAAAACCCTGTATACTATGGTTAGTGGATTGGGTTTTGGGTAAAAATGCCTGGGTGGCAGCATGGGAATGCCCATGTACCACCCACGGAATGCCTCTCTGATGCAGAGCAATGCAAATCAGCACCGGGCCTTTTGCCTTACTCTTCCTTACAAACCAATGCAAATACCAATTTGCTTTGGTTTGTAAATCCTGAAAAGGATTTTGTGTTGGGCCTACGTTATAAAAGTAACACAAACCTGATGCAAAACCTTTATATTGAGTATGCTATATTTTAGGACTAATACTTCTTTTCTGTTCCACACACATAAAATATAACAAAAACAAACAAAAGAAAATAGTAATACACAGACAGTTCATAAACTTAAATATCAAGACTACAAAGATTCCTCTTTTCAGAAGACCATGTCTCGGAGAATGCTTTTATTCATATTGTACAAAAGTCTGTCAAGCAGCTCCACAAGCTCCAATGTCTTCATAGTCACATTCAAAATGATTTCCTCCTTTGTGTCTTAGGTGATGTATCATGAAAAGTGTCCAGAGGTACAATGGACATGTGTCTGCTTTTCATGCTCCAGGGGCCCTTTCGTATTAAAGAAGGGGTTGCAAATGCTCTTCTGTAATACATATTTCACTGGTGCTAAATATGTTCCCACGCAATGCTAAGGGTGCATTCTCTCATTTGTGTGGAGGTGTAGCCCCATACCAAAAAGGAAACACTTTGTCTTTGCACCTGTGCTATACTTAAAAGAGGCTGTCAGAGGCATCCCTTGGAAGGGCGAAAAGGTGTGCCCCAGCGACACCCCTCCAGTTATCTTCCTGCTAGCTGGTGCAATCACTCATTAAACCTGCCTCTCTCCTTCTGAAATACAAGTGAGTTGCTTGCACAGTGAAAGGGGGTCCAGAGGCACAGGGAACAGAACATTCAAGGGCAGATTTATTATTATTTCAAACAGCATGGAGCAGAAAGAGAACTTGCTAAGCTGCACTGTAATGCATCAAATGGAGTTGCACAAATGCCACATATTTGGAAGGATACAGAGTATTTCTACTCTCTCCTTGCACTGGCACACTGTGTGCTGCCTAGTACCAATGGAAGCACCCTTGCACAATAGGGGACGCCTTTCTGCACAAAACAATCCTTCAAAGCATATTTCTCCTTCCTTGTGTACAGCAGAATGCAGCACATATGAAAAGGGGAAGTAACAAGGAGAAATAAAGATAGTAAAGATATGTCTTGTAAGTACCTCATTTTACAAGTCTTTATAAATCTGAGTTTGCATACAAATACATGTGTAGATGTATGGGAAAGCCTATGCTTCTTCACCCATGTAACACCTACTCGATTCAAAGTAATGGAAGGCAATTCTATTCACTGAGTTGTATTAAATTGTATTTACTGAATCACACAAAGATACTTTGTATGGCTTACTCAATGACAATAATGATTTTGCGTCAGGGCTGCACCACAAAAGTGATGCCACTCCAAAGTGAAATCATGGTAAATCTGGGCCCCAGCGTGTAAAAGAAAACAGACATGGGATAGCACAGAGAAATCTAAGTCTAACTCATGTTTAATGAAAAAATAGACAGCAAGCATCAAAATAATCAAAGGCAAAATGCCAAAACAATGGACCAGAACTTAAACCATATTCGGTTGGAACATGTAATACTGAAATCCATAAAATTCACAGATATATTTATAAGTTTTTCCTAATGCAAACTAACGAAAGAGCATGTGATGAATATAAATAGGCTGTCGGGTTTTATGTTTAAACCTCTAATAACTGATAAAACCCCACTGAAAGAGAAATTGCCCTCACCAGTAAAAACATATAAACACTGAAAAAACACCTGCACAACCACAAACTAAATGCCTTTCAAAGAAAGGAAAAAGAGAGTGAAAGAGTCTTTTTTTTAATCCTGATGAGGTCAATACAATGTAACTTTGTTATACAAGCTAGCAGTTAGAAAGACTGGGCTAACCTTACTCTGCTTTAGTTTTGTTGTTTAGGAATGCCACTAAAATAGTGTTTCTTCTTCCTTTTGCTTTTTTCAGTTTTGTGGTTTTTGGTCTAAAGATGCAGGGTTTATCAGCATGGTTTAGGTCTGGTTTAATTATTTTATAAACTATAGAGAATCAGGAAATATCAAAACCATATTATTTTGGCTGTGTTTGATTCTTTCACTGATAGGTAAATGGCTGGTTTCATAAGAATCTTTCGTAATATGTGTCATCACATGTACACACAAATAATGGGTAAAACCCTTAATACATCAGCCCACAGTTTCTAGAAAGTCAGTATTGATAGTAGGTGAATAGCCGACATCTCAGGCTTTAAACATGCAATACAAGATATAGTGACAAGTATATGTATAAAGTACGCTATCACCAAGCATCTGGGATAGTGGTGAAAACATGACACCAGACTTTTGGAAAACATGGAATGCAGTGTCACTTGGAACACGCTGCAAAAAAGGTTCTTTCCAAGTTCAACAAAAATGGGAGGGATATTGTTTGTATTTGCAGTGATTCAGCTACATATCAATCAATCAATCACTGACATTTATAAAGCGCACTACATACCCGTAGGGTCTCAAGGCGCTGGGGGTAGGGGGGGTGCTGCTACTGCTCGAACAGCCAGGTCTTCAGCTTCTTCCTGAAGGAGAGGTGGTCTTGGGTCAGGCGCAGGTCGGTCGGGAGGGAGTTCCAGGTCTTGGCGGCCAGGTAGGAGAAGGACCTTCCTCCTGTAGTCGCTCTTCGGATGCGGTGGACGGCGGCGAGGGCGTGGTTGGCTAATCGGAGGTGGCGTTTGGGAGCGTAGAAGTTGATTCGGCTGTTGAGGTAGCTCGGGCCTTGGTCGTGTAGGGCTTTGTGTGCGTGGGTGAGGAGGCGGAAGGTGATTCTTTTGTTGACGGGGAGCCAGTGAAGGTCTCTCAGGTGTCCGGAGATGTGGCTGGTGCGTGGGATGTCGAGGATGAGTCTGGCTGAGGCGTTCTGGATCCGCTGGAGTCTCTTCTGGAGCTTGGCGGTGGTTCCGGCGTAGAGGGCGTTGCCGTAGTCCAGTCGGCTGGTGACGAGGGCCTGGGTGACGGTCTTCCTGGTCTCCGTGGGGATCCACCAGAAGATCTTCCGTAGCATGCGCAGGATGTTGAAGCATGACGAGGAGACGGCGTTGACTTGCCTGGTCATGGAGAGGGAGGAGTCCAGGATGAAGCCCAGGTTGCGTGCATGGTCTGTCGGTTTGGGTGCGGTGCCCAGGGCGGGAGGCCACCAGGAGTCGTCCCAGGCGGAGGGTGAGGGGCCCAGGATGAGGACCTCTGTCTTGTCCGAGTTCAGTTTCAGGCGGCTGGTCGTCATCCACTCGGCTACCTCTTTCATCCCTTCGTGCAGGTTGGCTCTGGCGGTGGCGGGGTCGTTGGTCAGGGAGAGGATCAGCTGAGTGTCGTCGGCGTAGGAGATTATGTTGAGGTTGTGTTGGCGTGCGATGGCCGCGAGGGGGCTCATGTAGACGTTGAAGAGGGTGGGGCTCAGAGAGGATCCTTGAGGGACGCCGCAGATGACTTCGGTGGCTTCTGACTTGTACGGTGGTAGGCGGACTCTCTGTGTTCTTCCGTCGAGGAAGGAGATGACCCATTCCAGCGCCTTGTCCTGTATTCCGACGTTGCTGAGGCGCTGTACTAGGGTGCGGTGGCAGACAGTGTTGAATGCCGCGGAGAGGTCTAGGAGGATGAGGGCCGCTGTTTCTCCGTTGTCCATCAGGGCTCGGATGTCATCGGTGGCGGCGATGAGGGCGGTCTCGGTGCTGTGATTGGCTCGGAAGCCGGACTGTGAGGGGTCGAGGGATCCATTCGACTCGAGGAAGGCGGCCATCTGCTTGTTGACGGTCTTCTCGATGACTTTGGCTGGAAACGGGAGGAGCGAGATGGGGCGGTAATTCTTGAGTTCGGTGGGGTCCGCTGTGGGTTTCTTGAGTAGAGCGCTGAGTTCGGCGTGCTTCCAGCTCTCAGGGAAGGTGGCGATGTCGAAGGATGTGTTGATGATGTCTCGTAGGTGGGGTGCGATGACGGCGTCAGCCTTGTTGAAGACGTGGTGAGGGCAGGGGTCGGTCAGTGATCCGGAGTGGATGGAGTTCATCGTGCGGATGGTGTCTTCGGTGCTGATCGGGGTCCAGGCGTGGAGGGTGGTGGTGGGGGGTGGTTGTTCGGTCTTGGTGTGCGTTGGTTGGTTGTTGAAGCTGTTGTGTATGTCTGCGATCTTGTTGTGGAAGTATGAAGCGAGGGAGTTGCAGAGGTCTTGCGATGGGATGATGTCGTTGTCTCCTGCGCTGGGGTTGGATAGCTCTTTCACGATGTTGAAGAGTTCCTTGCAGTTGTGTGCGTTGTTGTCCAGCCGGTCCTTGAATGCGGTTTTCTTGGCGGCGCGGATCATCTGGTGGTGCTTCCGGGTGGCCAGCTTGAGGGTGGTCCTGTTGTCCGGTGTGGGTTCCCTTCTCCAGACTTTCTCGAGGGCTCGACAGTTCTTCTTGGAGCTCTTGAGTTCGTCGGTGAACCACGGGGCTTTCTTGCTGCCGGGTCTGCTGGGCGGGGTCCTCAGCGGGGCGAGTTCATCCGCGCAGTTGCTGATCCACTTTGTGAGGTTGTCGGCGGCCTGGCTGGGGTTCGCTGAGCTGGCAGGAGGGTGCTGGCTCAAGGAGGTGGCGAGCTGGTCTGCTGTGATCTTGTTCCAGCTTCTGCGGGCGGCCTGTTGCTGGTGGTGGTGGGTCGTCGTTCTCTTGAAGGTGAAGTGGACGCAGCTGTGGTCTGTCCAGTGGAGTCCGGTGGCGTGGTTGAAGACGATGTCTTTGCAGGATGAGAAGACTGCGTCGAGTGTGTGTCCGGCGAGGTGGGTGGGGGTGGACACCAGCTGCTTGAGCTGCATATATGAAAACGTTGTATGATGACCTGTCAAAATTGATATCTGAGCTGAAGTGATTCCCTGTAGGAAATCCATGCCACTTGTTAGATGGTATGCTGAAAGCATCTTTACAATCCTCAGACTTAATGAGGGATGCTATTGACTTTTAGTCCATTCTGGTGCACTATGTTCTTATGCACAGGAACTAAAACTCAAATATTTATCATTTTGTGCTTTGTGTGGCATCAAAGAAAGAGTCATCCCAACTGTGTCTCTTAGCAGATGGTTCTCAGTCAAAGGGGCTATGAATGCTATATTATCCATGTGGCAACCGTTTACAGAATTTTAGGTGAGTGATGATGCCAAAGGCAAGAAATGTGAGGATCTTTGGTCGCATATTGATAGTGATTTGAAAAAAGTAAACTCTACTGCATTATTATATTTTTAAAGGAAAACATAACTGCTGTAGTGGACATAATAAAAAAAAATAGAGTCTGAAAAAAACCTTGTGTTCCAAGTGTTCAGCATAATTGGTGTAGATGTGAAACATCTCTTTGAGAGTAGGCTGGGTGACACCTTTAATGACTTTGGCACAGCAACATATTCCATGTTAGAGTGCTTGCCACTTGGTAAGCAAAGCAATGTTGAAGAGCAATTCAGGGACGTTTATTTTACAATGTATGGGAAATGGTTTGCAATGATGCATAGAAATGTCCCTTCACCACCAATGGCATTTGAAGTCAATGAAATCTCACTGTGGTACTCTGTACATGTTCTAGATCCCTTCAGTAAAGGGGAATTTCCTCCGTAGTTTCAAAAGTGCTGCTTCATTTTTGACCGCTTCATTAACTCTGACGGCATAAGCGCCCAGCTCAATGCAAATGTTGCAGAACCTGCCCTGAGAATTGCAATCTTCAAGTACAGCAGTATTGGCATGAAAAGCTATGTCAGTGGCCAGAATTAACAAATTGTGTACTCGCTGTTTTGGTGTTGCTCGTCTCAAGTTCCAATGTTGAGAGGGCCTTTTCACAGACGTTTACATGGGAAGGAAAGAGCGAGCACACATGACCAAAGACTCACTTAAGAAGTATTGTATGGTGGACTACAATAAGTTTAATTTGCAAAAATCTATTTGGACCTCATATACACTATAGGTACACTGTTTATATACCATGTTCTATCAGTGCGGGAAGCAAGCAATAATAAAAGGAAAACGTTCCATAAACACTGGAAAAACACTTTGTATGTTGTTTTTAGTGGCACGAAAATGTGTAACCACTGATAACAACTGTTTTTAAGGTATTGACATCACCTGAAAACACTGAAAAAATCCCACCAGAATTTACCAAAAATATAAACTGAAAACAGGAAAGCCTAAATATAAATGGCAGAGAGGCGCTAATGAACAGGTGCCAGGTGCTTCTCGTAGGAATAATACGAAAAACCCTTGAGTTCACAATTTTTTGCTCAATTGTGCCAGAATTTGCCTACACTTACTAGGATCGTTGAGCTAAAATGTGCAATGTACAACATGGAACAAAAAATGAGTACATTTAAAATATGTGTCAATGTGCAATAATGTAAAGGCTTTAGAGTACTTTACGCAAGAATAATAACAACACAAAAATTGTTAGAATAGTTTGATATATAAGATCTAGGTTCTCAAGTGTAATAGAAGCCTAGAAGTGAACCCCCTTCTGGGGTGAAATTATGACATAACGATGATAAGCACATTATGGGAAAGTGAAAGCTGCAGCTTTGAGTGACGGGTTGGAAAGGTACTTGTGATTTTGAATTAATATTTTGTAAAGGCTCCGGTATGCCTTTGAAGAAAGAGCACACATTATTCGTCACAGCTCAAAAAGAGAAAATTGTGAGTGTCTTCATATTGCAGAAGACATTGGCATGGACTGAGTAAAAGTAAATAAGTAGATGTTACATGATACTATTTGTTGGCTGCTAGTCTGAGCCGGCCCTAGAAGGTTTTTATTGGTTGAAATTACAAAGCCAACATTTGGGCAAAGATCAGTTAGATTGTTGTTTGAACATTTTTACTCAATTTTACAGGTACAAAACAGAAAACACACTGGTATGGCTAATGTCTGTAGTAAATATTAATAGAGTATGGTTTTGCAAGGGAGTAAAGGAAAGGGGGAAGAAAGACATAATAATCATAACAGAGGAGTCACTGAAAAAAGAGGTACCAGTCAGCTATTGCTTTCCAGAATAGGCAAGCATCCTAGATAATGGTAGGAAGAGCCAGGAGCACCTGCCTACAAGCAGTGGGTGATACCAAGGCTTTCCGAAAAGACCTAACTGTTCTACATAAGTCATTTGGCAACAGTGGTGAAGGGGTGCAAGTGGTTCTGAGACTGATGAGGGTGAAGTGGTTTTCCATTTTCTCAGAAAACAGATCTTGGCCACTGCCAATGAAAAATCAGACCATTTCCTCTCTTGGGAAGTCAAATCATCCATATCCTCAAAGTTATGTAACAGCATGTTAGAAATGGGGTTCTCTAGTTGGCAATGGATTGCACCTAGATCCAAATAGGGACCCTTCCTTCTAGTTAGTTTAAGGGGGATAAACTATTGAAATAACCCCTGCGCACCCCCTTGGAAGCCTCGCACGAACAGTCAGGCTTATCTCAGAGGCAGTGTGTAAACTATTTGCACATAGCCAAGAGTAATGCAGTGAAAATACTATAAAAAGGACACCACACCAGTTAGAGAAAAATAACCAATATTTATCTGTGGAAACAAGACCAAAATGATAAAAGACCAACATACTCAAAAATAGGCCCTTTGCAAAAAATAACTTTAAAATGCAAGTCAGTAGCTCTTTCCGGGGCTACCGCAGTGCTGAAAACAACAGAATCCAACAGCTACGGCTGAACGCGTCGGTGCGGACCGGCTTTAGTGTCAGCAGAATCGTAAACAGTACCTTTGGTTCCTGCCGACCTTCTCGGTGTGGGCTGGTCGTGACAACCGTTGCAGTTGCGATGTGAAGTGTAGCAGTGCAGCTTGCAGTGTCTTCAATTCGAGGTGCAGGCAGCGGCTCGATGATGGTCGGCCAGCAGCATTGGTGAGACCAAGGCTGCGGTGCAGAGTGAGGTGGTGCTTGTTGCAGTATGACAGGTCACAGTGCAAGCAACAGTGCAGTTTGATGGGAAATGGCGTCAGTCGGCCCAAACTATGGTGTGGGATGGGACGGTGCATCGTGAGACTTACAAGCAGTTCCCCCTGCCACGGTGCGGTCATGGGTATCAAGATCAGTGGGCAGCATTTTGAGACTAAAGCGGTGGAGTGAAGCCAGGCGGTGCCAAGTGCAGTGCCCAAAGTCCGCGGTGCAAGCAGCAGTGTGGTGGCGGTCGGCGGTGGCGGTGAGTCCAGGGTTTCACTGCAAAGTGCAGAAGTGCCCTCTGAGGTGCCTTCAAGACACTGAACCAGCAGCGGTGTCGGCTGCTTTCCCTATTTGTGGCAACTGAAACCCATGCTTCCAGAGACAGTATCCAGTGGCTAAGTGAACTCTTTGCTATCCCTGAGACTTTGTGAACAGGAGGCAAGCTCTATTTCAAGCCCTTGGAGATACTCAGCGACAAGTGAAGGAAGTTCAGTCCAGTCAGTTCACTGCCCAAGGCAGAAGCAGCAACTGCATGCCGACCCAGCAAAGGGGCAGTACTCCTCCTGGCAGTTCTTCCAGCTCTTCTTCTTGGCAGGTTAGTTGATCCAAGCGAGTTCTAAAGTTCTTAGGGTCTCTGCCCCAATATTTATACTATATTTCTCTTTATTCTCTTGGCAAAGAGTGTCTGTGCTTAGTCCAAACCAGTTTGGCCCTCTCTGGCCCAGCTTCACAGCAGGAGTTGGAGACAGCGTTGTCCAAGGCAGACCAGGCCCAATCAGATGCAAGGAAATCTCCTCCCACTACTCCAAATGCAGGCCAAGTCTATTCAGCCTAGCCCTGACTCATCCAGGAAAGGCAGCACACACCTCGACCCCCCCCAGGTGGCTGTCTGAAGAGAATGCACATCCCCGGCCCGAGTCACTCCAAAGCCATACAGTCAATCCATAACCCAGCAGAGGCACACAGAATTGCCAAGCAAGAAACTACCTACTTTCTAAAAGTGTTTTTTTCAAACACAGAACCTAAAAATCATCTTTACTAAAAGATGCATTTTTACATTCTGAGCTCTAGCATACTGAACTCCATTTCTCCATCATGTACCAATGGCAAGATATACTCATAAAATGCTACAGAGTATTCCACATTCTATCCTATGGGGCAGAAAGCCTTTCAGCAGTGAAAAATGAATCAAACTGTAGTTCACTATCAGGACATGTCCTACCTTTCACATAACTGCATCCTGCCCATAAGGGTACCTTGGGCCTACCTTAGGGGTGACTCACATGTAACAAAAGGGATGGGTTGGGCTTGGCTAAGGTGCACTTGCCAAGTCGACATGGTAGTAAAAACTGCACGCAGACACTGCAGTGAAAGGCTGCTTGTGGTGGGGGGCACAATCAGTGCTGCAGGCACACACGCAGCATTTGATTTACAGGCCCTGGCACTCTTAGTGCACTTTACTAGGGACTTACCAGTAAATCAAATATGCCAATCATGGAAACACCAAAACATAACACAATTTACAATAGGAGCACTTGCACTTTAACACTGAACAGCGATGAGAAAGTGTGCAGAGAAATTAAACCAGCAAAAACAAAGTCTAAACCGGGAGGTCAGAAAGCAAAAAGACAGTCGAAACATGACAAAAGATGCCAGGTCTGACACAGCACCAAACCAATGGTCAGTTAGATGCTCACAGAATGAGTAGGGTGCATGCTGCTATAGACATTAGTATAGAAAACGACACAGGGTCGTGACTCTGAACCAGTAAGGCTGAGCCTAAACTTAACTAAAGAACAACACAACTGCCAGTACTGGACAACATTACGTTATTTTGTTCCAACCTATATGAAATGAACATAAGGGTCCGTTCATTTGATTTGTGTCACTAGTTTATTCATTTATTTTTTTGTTTTTTTCACTAGTACACCATGATTATTTTCATGAACGAACAAACTACTTTCATGTGTATGTACACATATACAATATAACATTACATAGAAATCCTAATGTACAGTACAATTTACAATACATCCACACATTCACACTGGCCAAAACTTTCATCCATATACTATCATACCACAAGAATACTTAGGACCTCATGTCAAAACTAGGTTCTTTATGCATATAAATCGTTTCATATCCTAGAAGTACAGTCAGTGTGCTAAACACAGTTTTTTTTTAAAGAAAAAGGATTGAATCCGACTTAACGAACACTATCATGACGTTGCAAAATGACACAAGGAACCAAAAACAGATCGACGCATTTCGACCTCTCCAATACAGAGTTCTCCTCAGGACCAACACTCTACAAAACATAAACAAACAATAATATAAGTCTCCAGTCCGAATCTAATATCCCTACTACTAGTAACCCCTCCTGTACACAACCCCTAGCCATACCTTAATATTTGTGAGAAACGAACAATCCTCGAGTAGATGGCGTAGTTAGATGAAAAACAACTCTAAATGAGGAGGACAAGACAGACGTTTTTAGAAATTGACACCGGACACCCACTTCTTTCATTTGCTTTCCACTATGCATTCATGCATCAAAGCACTTACCTATTTAGATGTTGTTGCCATTATTCTAAGGGGGAAAAAATGTTAAATATGCCGTTGTGGACTAAATTTAGCTGTAACATCAGGTTTATTAAGCAAAAGCTGTACGGTCACGGCATTTTTTTGGGGAATTAGCTTACCGCATATAAGGTATCCCTGCTTATAGATTATACATCATAGATTTCACTCAGCCACTTTCAGGAGGCGTTCCTGCGCAGGAACGCCCCCCCGCGCAGGAACGCCTCCTTATGGCACAGGGCTTTACAACGTGACACATCTCCTAGATGCGTCACGTTGTAAATAGGGCGCATTGTTTACGCCGCAGTTGCGTCAAATAAAGTGAAGCAATTGCGGCGCAAGGGCATCATAAATCTGCCCCATAGTTTGAAAGCAATTATTGTATCTTAAACATAAATCATTTTGCAACAGCCTATCTTATACTGTGTGTCATACCATTTACATATAATGCCTTATATATTCACAGTGCTTTCTGTTGCAGGCTGGGCCCTCAAGGCACTCTGGCCCTGTTTCACAAAGGGCCTCCTCACTCAGTGTGGAATCTCTGCAATGAGATAGATGGATTTGTAAATAGAATTCACACTGTGGAGCTGTTGCCCTAAATGTGAAAACTCCCGCCAAATATGGGGTCTCTGCCACAAGTGCGGAGGTCCTTTGTGAATGAGGGCCTTTAAATAGAGAAGTCACTAGTCTTCACTGCACCAACCAGATTTCAGTTCTGTGACTCTCTGGTCACACACACAGGCATCAGCAGTGAATGCCGTAACCAACTGAGGTTTCATTACATAAAAGAGGGGATTTCCCACCATTTATCTTAACTTGAATGTATTTGTCATTTAAGGTGTGTGGGTTAATTTGTATGCTGTAGCCCAAAAACTAAAAAATAGTTAAAGAATATTTTTTTCAATTTGCCCGTGTCTTTGACACTTCCACTGCACTCCTTGACCCCCACCCTTAAGGCACTCATGATCACAGTACGCATGCTATTTTTATGCACTTCAACTGTGGAAAATGCATCAAATAGCCAAAGCCATGCTTGCAGGTCATATTAATTTACAAGAATTGCAGAGGCCTTTGAACCCACCATAGGAATTCATCCATTAACCCCAAGGGGGTACACTCCACAGTTTAGAGACCTTTAGTGTAGAGTGATGGATCTAACAACAGGGTTATAACAATACTGGGGCACCGATAACAGACACATAATGAGGTGTAAAGAGTATGCAAATGTCTGCTATCCTCCCAACAGAAGGACTAATCAGGAAAGGACAAAATGGTCGCCCTCACCTAAAGGCTACTCTCAACCCTTTACAACAGAGTCTGCAGTCCCACCCATCCCAGTACAATCCATCCAGCAGAAATGTTTGTGGTAACGCAGCGTGGCATTCAAACAACCCTCAAACTCATCTCACTAATCCAGGAGCAACACATCTTATTCGACGGTGGGGCCACTAGCATCGTGAGTCACACATTCACACATAAGAACCCACTGCCCCTGAATCAGTGAAAAATAAGGCGAGCTGCTCTATACTCTATTTCTATACATTTGTATACATTTTCAAATACGCAACAGTCATAAGGAGTAAAACATCAAAGTTCTCCGCTATTTGGTTGATGGACCAACTAGTAGGAATCAGTGGATGGCGATTAATGACTTTTTATTCTAATAAAATCGGATTTGAGTTTATATTTCACAGAATTTTTATCTAAGTTCATTCAGGAAAGGAACATTTTTATATTGCAAAATCTTATTAGACAATCGCTTGTCAAAATCATTATTGAGTACATTTAAGAAATGAAAATTTTAGAAAAACGCATTACCAATTTGCCATAGGTAGATGACAGAACTGCATAGAACCAGTTCCCACGCTGACTGTCTTTCTAACCTCATCGAGGTCTCCCTCCCGACATAGAATCTCCGCGACGGATCTCGTTTCTTTTCCCCATCAAAATTAAAGTCCAAAATATTAAAAGTCTCTTGCACCATAAAATTGTTCAAACCAACAGCATGTCCACGGAACCAACTTTTTTACCTCATTCGCACAAGCTCTTTTATACCCTTTTCACTAACTATCTAAACTCAAAATTGAAACTTTTAGGGTCCGCACTCATTTCTCATTGGTCCATTAGAGGGGTGGTGATGATCACCTCATGTCCTCCTTGTTCAAACCAGTTTGTGATTTTGCATTGTCATTTCCCCAGGCTTTCTTATGACTTAATGTTCACATTTGTATTTGTCGTTTATTTTCTTGTTACCATTTTAAACAGTCAAGTTTCCACTTCTTCCTTTCCCAGGCTTTTACATGCAGGCACCCTTTGGCACAACTCCCGTTCATAGGCCAGGCAAAACTTGATATCTCTTGCTCTGGGCATAGGCCATGCACTCACAATTTGTCATTCGCTTCGCTCATGCATGGGGGCAATTTTTGGATTCTTTTCCACCTTCGAGTTTAAACAGCCCCTTTCAGACTAGGCCACGCAGGCCACAATGTGAACTAATATGAATACAAATACAACATAAATTAGATATAGAAGCCCTTCTGTTTACCTCCCACCAGTCTAATTTTCCCCTGTTAGGTGTTACCTAGCAAAAGCGAACAAATAGGTGCTGTTTACTCACCATCTGCATACTTTTTGCCACCAAACTTCTAACATAAGCACAAAAACACACATTTATTCAGTTATATCTGCAAAATCACAGCTCTCTATTAGTATGACTCATTGTTCTTATTAGCAAATTAATGTTTTGCAAAACAGCAGTTAGTTTTCCCACGTGTAGTGTCTAATTCAGGTGCACTTGGGTGATTAATTTACATTCTTCACACCATTAATAATATTATGGTTATGGGAGAATGACTTTACAAGGGGTACACAAACATTTATTTTTTTTCTCTCCCCTGCTCCATCAACTCCCCCCTTTGGTGATTTTATCACCACCAAATCATTCCAACTAAATTTCTAAAAACATGTTTCAGGTTCTTTTCTTTTGTTTTAGCTTAAACTTTAGTATCTTTCATACTTTGTCTTTTTGATTTGTTATACACCTTCTCTTTATATTCTTCCAATTCTATTTCTCCCATTTCTCATTCTCTCTGCTCATTTTTCTCAATTTTCTCCTTTATCTGTTTTGAAGTTGTCTTATTCCTAATACATATGCACACAAATCTTAGTATTAATGCTGTTAATATTACTATTGTTACTGAGATTGATACTTTTCCTACTAATGAACTACCTATTTCTGCAAACCATTTCTTCACAGTAGAAAAAACTCTTACCACGGTTTTCTAGAACACCATCAACCTCCAGTGGAGTAATTGCTATATGTAATTCAGTAATATTCTTAATGTATCTTTGAATGTTCTGACTTTTGTCAGGAATATAGGTACAACAGTGTGGCACTTTCAATACTCCACAAACTCCTTCTTCTTTTGCCAACAGAATATCAGGAGCAAGTCGATTTTGCATCACCGTAGCTCTCATGGCAACCATTTTGGTATTTACCACTAAAAATCCTCTGGCAGTATTTGTTGATAAATGATCTACTATTGTTGATATTTTTTGAATTTTATTTGCATTCATTGATATACCTACTGCTGGTATCAATTTTCCAAATATGCCACCTATTATCTCTACAAAACTTTCCCTTCTTCTACGTGTTAATGGTTTACCTATCTCATGAATTCCTTTAGTTCCCCTCTCTACATGAAATATTTTTGGAAAGACCAGACCCACATAGCAAGTCCTGTACCAATGATCTGGCAACCTATATTAAGCTTTGTTTTCCATATTTAACATAAATCCATGGAAATACAGGATCATTTCCACCTTTAAATCCCCATCCCCCTTTGATTATGTACGTGTCTTTACATTCACTTACACCTACAAAATAATTGTCATACATTGTGTTATCTCTACGAATACACAATTTCCCTGTGTTGTGGCAAATCTAACTTATTGCTACATTAACATTATTCTTTTCAAGATTTCCATCTTCAAAATTTCACATTGGGTTTTCGTTTTGCTTTCACTTGCTTTTCTTTGATATTTAATTCTCCTGTCCTCAACCATATCTAAAAATACCTTTTCCTCCTGACGCATTTTACATGTTAAATTGTATTTAAAAGCATATTCTAAAGTCATATCTTTTGTTTCTAGAAAATATTCACCAAAAACTTTACCAGATTTCACTTTAATCAATCCATGTGTTATAGAAAGTTTTGCAAAAATCTACATCTGAATAATATTCTAATTTGCCTGTTTTATAAAATAAGCTGGCTAACACACTACAAGTGATTCCATAAGTCAAATGAAGGTGATGATACGTAACACCCTCTGATACAGACACATGTAACTGCATACAAACATAGCAGTCACAAATATTCATAGTTTCCACATATTCATATAACAATGTAATAAAAATCATACATTGATCTATCTCTATGAAGCTCAGTATTATCCAGAATTTTCACATCACTCCTTAAATCATGTATCTTTTCACTCTTGGTGTTTGTTATACTTGTCCCTGCTGCCCAGCTTAGAATGTGTGATGCAAGAGCCTGTTAGAATGTTCTGTGTGGATGTCTGGCAGTTGAATGTGGGGGTTTCCCCTTTATATATCTTACCTACCATCTTACCTGAATAAAGGAGCATCAAGAAAGTACATGGACTACCTGGCCTTATTTACAACAGTGTTGTTTTGTTCTCCATGTGAATGTTCAGAACTTAGTCTAAATGGAATCCTTATTGCTAAAATAAACCATATAAGCTTTAATAAACGTGTACAATAAAACCACATTCTACACCATTTATGAAAAATAGCACATTTAGGGCCATATGTATGAAACTTTAGTTTTGCGATTCTCAAATAGCAATTTTTAGAGAATCGCTATTTGAGAATCGCAAAACGCTATGTATGTAGGATTTGCAAATAATTTTGTGAATCCTACATATTCCTTAATTGCAAATCTCAAATTGCAATTCGTAATTAAGGAATACCTGCTCATTCATTCCTATGGGCCTAGAGGCCCATAGGAATGAATGGGCAGACATTCTCAATTTGCGATTCTCAATTAGAGAATCACAAATTGAGAATGCAATTTCGAAGGGTGCCAGGATCTCAAAAGGACACCCTGTTGCACCCCTGAAATGTACATGTGTGCACATGTGGCACACATACATGCCCTAAGGGCATGTATGTGCACCACATGGCACTTTGAAAAATGCAAAAAAGTGTACTTTTCAAAGAAATCGCAAATTTACCACCAACTTGAAGTTGGTGGTAATTTGCGATTCCTTAATGCCAAATTGCACTTTTTCTGTGCTTCTTACATTGCATTTAAGGAATAGCAATTTGCAATTCCTTAAATGCAATTGCAAAATAAGGAATCACAAATTTTACGATTCCTTATTTTGCGAGGCAGTTTTGCTCCCATACATACCACTGAGTCAAACTGCGTTTACAAACGCTGAAATTCTGTGAATTTCGACGTTTGCGATCGCAATTTGGAATGATACATATGGCCCTTAGATCTTCTATTTTTCTTTCAGACTTTTTTTTTATATTACACCAAAAATATGTGTCCTTTTAAATCTTTCTCTTTTGTAATATCTCTTTTACTCCTTGTAAGTATGTCTTTAATTTCTTTTCTTTTTCGTAATGTCTCTTTCTTTTCAACTTTATCGACCTTCTTTATTGTGTCATCCTTTGGTTTCCAGTACAAACACCATTTATTTCTAATCATCTTTTCTCTCACCAAAGTCACCTTGGTTCTCTTGACTACTTTCCACTTCCTCTATATCAGGTAGTGCAACATAAGTCCACTCAGGTGATTTATATTTCAGGTTAGGTCTCCTACTCTTTTTGGCCTTTGCAAAATGTCTTTATTTCTTTTTATTTGATCCTCTTGACTGGTTATTTCATTCACTTGTTCCTATTGATTTCTATTCACATTTATCAATTTGAACCTCAGACCTTTGATTTCTTTACGGCATTATCTCCTATACTTGGCTTTTTACTTTCAGGCTCTTTTATTACACGTTAAATTTTCCAAGCTCTTTTCCTGGGACTTTTTCTTTGCTTGAACTCTCCTTCACTTTCATCAGACTCTGTTTCCGATCTTATCTCACTTCCTCTTATCTTGAACTTTATGATTTCAGGTTCCACAACTGAATCTTGTTTTTCTTTTGTTAAATCAGTTCCTTTACAAGGAATCTTCCCATGACTGGTGCTTGGAGTCTCATCCTCATCGTGAGTTAGTTCCGTTTCACCAGTTTCAAGATTAATATTCCATCTCTCAGAATTTTCTGTTTGATTTGCAGAGTTCTCACTTTCACCAGTTTTACGTTGTTCTTTCTCAGTGTCCAAACTGGTGTTTGATACTTCCATATGTCGACTTACAGGTCGATCTTCAAGATCTGGAATTTCAATTATCTCAGTCTCTGCTTCTGATGAGGAACTTGTATCTGATATCTCCAGATTTCGCCTCACAGGTCGAACTTCTGGATCTGGAGTTCTGTCTGTTTCACTTTCTGTGTCAGAGCCTGAGCTAGTATTTATCTCTTCCAGATGTCAACCCACATGTCGATCTTCAGATTCAACTTTTCACACCTGCGCACGTCACTGCTGTGGTGCTGACCAGAATCACTTGCTGTGGCTTGTCCCAAAGCGGAACCAGGCAGTTTCTTCTTCTGCGCACCTTTATTCAGACCCAGTCTCCAGGACTCAGGTCATGAGCTAGATGTTTTTCCTGAGTATTCGCATCAGTTCCAACCTGGTGAAACACAGAAGTCACTACATCAGCCAGTCCTTTACAATAATCCAGTATAAGATCATCATTTATTGTCAGCAGTTTGATGACAGGTACAAATGCTTGTCTCATTACTTGTCCCATCAGTATTTCATGAGTACTCAAACCTGTTTTTCTGTCTGGTATGCTTCTTAAGGCCATTAGAACAAGTGGCAAAGCATCAGGCCATTTGAATCCTGTGGCCAAACACATTTTTCCCAGTCGGTTTTTGATTGTTGCATTTATTTGTTCAACTACCCCAGAAGCCTCTGGTCTGTAAACACAATGCAATTTCTGTTGAATGTCAAATGCTTCACATATCAATTGTATGATCTCATTTTGAAAGTGACTTTTATTTATTTTATTTATAGTGTTTTATATAGCGCGGACATGACCCGTGGGTATCAGAGCGCTTAACATATGGAAAACAGATTGACATAGTGGTAACATTTATAGCAACAAAACATATATAGAGGTAGGGCAGAGAGCTATCAGGGAGGTTAGAAAGGGGATTACCTAGGGACATAGAAGAATTAAACAGTTGACATTATAATAACAATTATAGCAGCAAAAACAAATCAGGTGTGGGAGGTAATGTGCTGTCTACGGTGATTAAGGTAAGATATATTCCTAACGCCTAAGTAGTTAGTATTTTTGATGTTAATATCTTTATTCGGCAATTTTTCACCATAAAAGAATACAAATACAAATACATAACATTTCAATTCTAATAAAAGATTATAAAATACAGTAGAAGCGTGGGCACATCATTCAACAGTTTACTGGCAGTAAAATCGTCCTCAAATAGTGGGACTTCCAGTTTGAAGTTTCAGCAAACGGCAACGTGTCAACCACGCACTTCCTAAAAACTTGGCCACCCCACAGATCATACTGGCAGATGAAGAGTCTGTAGAAAGGACACGTAATGCCTGGCTATGGCACCTCAGCCCTAGTTCCCTACAGACAGGTTTCAACCAGAATTTCCGTGCCCCTTTGTAAGCTGGGCAGGCGAAAAACAAGTGGGCCACCGATTCCTTAGGGGCCGAACAGCCCGGGCAACCACGCGAGCAAGCATCTGTATTCTTCCATCTACCCGTAAACTCATGCACCGGGAGCGTCCCATAACGCAATTTTAGGTACAGCGCTCGGTCCAATGGTTTGGTTATTAAATCTAAAAAGGGTTCCATTTTACGCATACACTTAAAAGACAAAAATTGGTCAGTGAGAGTACCCAGATTCCTAGACCTCATAACGTTATTCTGTACCCAGTCCCAGTATAGTTTTTTTATGACATCTTTCGGTGGTGGTGACTGCAACTCCCATGCCTCTCTGAGACCCAAACTGAAAACCAATTCCTTCAGATTGTTTAGCCATCCTATTTTTTTACAGGTGTCCAGTAATAGTAGTTCATCTAGCCCTTCTGCATACTTTGCCAGCTCTTCAGTTCTTCTTAATCGGGACCAGAATAACAACGGGCGAAGCCTCACCAGGTCCTTTACTGTTTTTCTGCCCAGATCTAATCTTAAAGGGATCATTGGGGTGGAAGTGGGGAGAGCTACCACTTTCCTAAAAAAGATGTTTTCCGCTCTCATCAAGTCAGAAATCCCTTCAAACCCCCATAGCTCAGAGCCATAAAGTGCTGCGGGTAGGATCTGGCCCTCATAGATGGTCATAGCTGGGGAGACCGGTTTGCTGGATGACTCACGGATCTCCTTCAGCGTCACCCCAGATACTCTTTGATGGTTTAATAGCATTTTAGACAAATGATCCTTCCAGGTCATGTGGCTGTTAATCCGGACACCAAGATAGTCAAAAGACTCAACCAGTTCAAGGGGGGCGTTATTAAGCACAAAATTATTTTTAAATCTTTTCGAGGGTGCAAAGGCCATCAGTTTGGTTTTCGATGTGTTGATGGTTAAGCCTCTGGTGGTACAGAAGGAGCTAAACCTATTCAAGAGTTTTTGCAAGCCCACCGGGGATTTAGAAATTAATAGGGTGTCGTCAGCGAAGAGAAGTGTGGGGATTCTCTCCCCCGCCAGGGATGGGGCGTCCGACTCCTCCCCCATTAGATGGTCCACCACTCCGTTTACGAATAGGGAGAAGAGGGTCGGAGCCATGACGCATCCCTGACGCACTCCTCTTCGCACAGGGATCCTATCCGTAAGTTGACCCTGGGATCCCCATCTCACCCTCGCATAGTTCCCCTCGTGTAGCTTTACAATTAGGCTCAGAAGACCACTGGGAATACCCATCTCTCCTAGAATTCCCCATAGTTTTGTGCGAGGGACCAGGTCGAATGCGGTTTTAAGATCAATGAACGCCATATACAAACTGCCCTTCATAATAGTAACCGCCTTCCAATATATGGCGAACAGACGAAAGACCTGGTCCATCGTACCTACCTTCCTTCTGAAACCCGCTTGTAAATGGGAGAGGATACTAGCCTCCTCTATCCAGTCGCCTACTCTTGAAATGATGACCCTGCCGACCACTTTCTGAATTATATCTATCAGACTGATGGGTCTGTAGTTTGCAGGGTCATCTCTAGCCCCCTTCTTGTACACAGTGACTACCTCAGCCCCTTTCCAGGAGTCTGGGACCTGGTGTCCCCTCGTGATCAGATTCATTATAATCGCGATTAGTTTAGCCCAGGCCTCCGGATCCGCCAACAATAGATCCCCAGGGATTCCATCCTGCCCCGTGGCTTTTTTTGGGGTTAGGTGTCTGATCGCCAATGCTACTTCACCCGTTGAAAACAAAAGGTCGTTATCATCCATGGAGTCCCCATCACCCTGGCTATTCACCCCTGAACTAGTTGCTTCTTCCGAGTCTCCATATAGAGATGAAAAATGTGTAAACCATTGCTGGCAAGTTATATGATCAGCCAATGGTTGCGATCTTCTCTGCCTTGTTCTATTGACCAATTCCCAAAAGAGGTTTGGGTTCCTGCCACTCACTGCATTGGAAAGATCCTGCCAATGCTGTTCCTCCCACTCCCGTTTGGCCAGTGATAATGCTTTCAGGTAATCCTTCCTGGCCGCTCTAACCAGTGGAGGGTCCCCTGAAAGCAGAGCTTCTGTCAATTTTTTCCTTTTACTTTTACAAAGGTCGTTGTACCATATTTTACTAAGAGTAGAGGGTATAGCAGGAGCCCTATTACCTTTCCTCTTCGAGATAAAAAATTGGCCAACTTGATCTATTGTGGTTTTATAGGCAGAGTCAAGGGAGGGGTATTGGGGATTGACAGTCCGATTTTCACCAACCCATATTTCTAAGGTAGAAGACAAACCCTCAACCATTGCTTTGATGCTTCCTATATCGCCCTCATTGATCTTAGCCTTATCCCATTTCAGTCTACGATTGCTATTAAATGGGATAACTTCTTTAGTTGTTTTTAGGATGACCATCCCTCGCCTGTCATTCAGCACACCCCAGTGAAACTTGCAACACAGGGGATTGTGGTCACTATCCTGGCTTGGGACGACCTCCATGTCAATCAGGTCCGGCCAGAATCCAACATCCATTAGGATGTAATCGATTCTGGACGGGCCCGAAAGTCTATTAAAGGTCCATGCCCCCAACTGATCGGATATAGTCTTACCATTGAGGGCTCTTAATTTATGGTCCCTTGTCAGTGCATTAATTTGTATGGCTCTAGGCGACCACTTTCTAACAGGGGGCAGGGAAAGAGATGGAATAGACCATTTTGAATCCTCCTCTTCGATTCCTAAAGGGTCGTCTCCGAGAAGGGGTTCAAATGTACAATTAAAATCACCCCCCACCAGAATTTTAGCTGAGCAGGGGCAATTGGCTAAGGTCAAGTCCAAGGATGTTAGGGTCAAAGAGGGAGAGTCACCCTGTGTCCCTCTTGCATAAACATTAAAAAGGTCAAGCCTGACTACATCCTCCCCTCCTTTTGCCGAGAGGTGGAGTATATCATTACACTCCACACTATGTCTTGTAACCACCCAATCCAGATCTATTTTTATCCAGACTATGAGACCGCCCGATGGTCTGCCCTTTCCCTTACTTACTGCGGGCACACAGTGGGTAGTATACCCCGATTTGTGTAGCGGAACAAAACTCCATGTCTCCTGAAACAGGCAGACATCGAACTGCTCAATTTGTGTGTGCCACTCCGGGATATCTAACTTCCTCTTTAGCCCAGCAATGTTCCAGGAGAGGAGGTTTATTTCCCTCCTTCCTCTAGGCATAGAAGTGTGACCCACCTTGGGCAACCTCTCATTAACCACCCTAGTCAAAGGGCGCCCCCCCTCCTGGGTTAGTGAAGTGAGGGTTGCTGAGCAGCCATCCGTGCTCAACACGGGCCCAATAGGCCTAGAATCCTCTGTTATTACATTGGTGGTCACCATGCGGTCAGTAGATAGACTATCTTCTTCATTACCAATGCTACCCCCGGGAGGACGAGAATCCTCAACCCCTGGAGGTTCATTATCGTTTCCCCCCCCCCCCTTGCCCCCACCTTCAATCGCAGTCTTCCAGGCCTGACAGCTGGGAAAACCGATTGTAGGTATCCAACGGGGTAAAGGGCATCAGGTGGTTCATACTGGGACCCTGGTTCAGCATATGTCTATGGGGGACCATGGACCAGGCGGGGTGTAGATCTGGCATCCTAGTCAGCTGATGACCATACTGAGGTTGATTATTAATGTAGGGCGGAATAAAGGGCGGCCTATAACATTGTGGTCTGTTTGAATGTTTAGAGTTGGTAACTTTTGACCTGGGATAAAAATACGTTAAAGCCCGTGGGATAACACAGGTTTCGCTACTCCCAGGTGGCCAGTTTAGGATGTAATCAACTGCCCGAGGGTCTCTAAAATTGACCACCACTAGGTCTCCCTCAGTATCTTTGGTTCTACTCCCCAGCCAATTGATCCGTCTAACATGAACTATGTCCCCATCTATGTTAGGTGCTATCGGCCTATGCAGCCTTAACCAATGGATAATTTTGTTTTTAAGGTCGGAAAATCCCTCCTTCTTATTCTCAGATAGCTGCGGGACCCCCGTTAGGATCACTACGTAGGGCACAGCTTCTGGGGGGATCTCTACTTGTGGGATCTTTTTATGAGGCAATCTACTTTTTCCATCATCCCCATGTGTGCTTTGGTTGTCCTTTATGGATGGTTTTGAGGGGCCCGCTCCCAACTCAGTAGCTGATGTTTCAGGTTGTTTAGATGGCGGTGTATTAGGAGTTGGGGGCACAGCTCCCCCCGGGGGCTGGCACGTTTGCTTAGTCAGAGCTGGAGTGGGAGGAATTCTAGATTTACTTTGAGGTGTGGTAGGAGGGGGTATGGGCTGTACCGCCACACTTCCTTTATTTTTGGTATGAGTAGCAGGGGGTGTGGGCTGTGCCGCCATACTTCCTTTATTCTTGGTATGGGTAGCCATACTAGTTATGGCGGCTTCCAATATTGTTAATCTAATTTCCACCTTTTTAATAGACTCATTAATGGGTAGAAGGAGAGATCTTAACAAAAATTCCAGGTTCCCTGATACTGAAGAAGGCAGTGGTGGTGAAGTGATAGGTGGGGTAACTCTCGTATTGTTATCAGGAACCTCATCTCGTCCGGTTGTTAAGGATGGACAAGGACCCGGTAAAGCAACTACATGTGGAGTGTGTTCCTGCTCAACTGCTGTAGGAGTCTCAGTAGTGGTCGGAGTTTTAATCCCTTTACCAAAATCAACGTGCGATGTTTTAGTTTTACCTGTTACCACCCTTTGCTTCCTTCTTTTTTTACTAGGGGGTGGGCGATGGATCTGGGCGACAGGATAAATGTTAGCTTTCTGCTTCCTAGATTTGGATTTGTCGGCCACACGACTAACACTAGGGGTGGGTGAAACAATTATAATATTATCCTCGGGCAAACAAGGAGTCGCTACAAAGTCACGAAACAATAGGGGGATTCCATCTTGACTTACATTATCCTCACATAGGCCATTCGAATCGCCTTCCCGGTTCAATTCAAGTAGACTATCAGTGAGGGGTCTGTGTTTCATATTCTCAACAGAGCGGCGCCGCTCTGCCCTACGCTCCGCTAGGATGGAATCCTTATCTCCCTCACTCCTCTTGGGAAAGTAATTCTCCAGGGAACCATTACGTAATCTCAATTTTTTCCCCGGAGTTTCAGCTTCTGTTGCCATATCCATTATGTAAAGAACAGTGTCCTCCGGTCTGCAAATGAAAGCGGTCAGGCCCAGCCCGGCCTCTTCCGGCCCCGGACGGCCACAGACGGTCCCGCCCTTGTCCCGGGCTTCTCCCGGCACCCTCCCGCGCGCTCCCGCGCAGCGGGTATGTCCGCTCTTCTTTATGGATAGCCTAGGGTTACCGAGGAGGCGGGGCCGGCAGGGAGAGGAGCCCAGCTGGAATCGGGCGCGCGGGGACTCCTGGTCCGTGGAGTCCACCCGCTGTTTCCTCGCAGCCCTGCCGGTCACCAGCTGAATCCCCTTACTATCAAGCAGCAGCCGCTGACACCGCGAAGCGGGACCCGCGCAGTGGGTCCGGCGAGCAGCAGCGGGTCAGCAGGCTGATTCTGGCAAGGTCCGTGGTGAGTGGCGAGGTGTAGCTCCAACAAGGAATCCACCGAGAGAGGGGCAGAGAGCCTCTAAATGCTGGAATGGGTGGAGGCGGGGCCGGCAGGGAGAGGAGCCCAGCTGGAATCGGGCGCGCGGGGACTCCTGGTCCGTGGAGTCCACCCGCTGTTTCCTCGCAGCCCTGCCGGTCACCAGCTGAATCCCCTTACTATCAAGCAGCAGCCGCTGACACCGCGAAGCGGGACCCGCGCAGCGGGTCCGGCGAGCAGCAGCGGGTCAGCAGGCTGATTCTGGCAAGTCAGCAGGCTGATTCTGGCAAGGTCCGTGGTGAGTGGCGAGGTGTAGCTCCAACAAGGAATCCCTTAGTATTAGGGATTGCCTATGTTTAGGTAGTGTCATAGTCATTTCCTCTGTCTGTTTCAATTGTCACTGGAAATCCGAACCTGGGGATGACTTCTCTCTCAAGGAGTTTTGTTACAGTGACTCCATCATTCCTCCTGGTTGGGTATGCCTCCACCCATCGAGAAAATAAGCAAACAATCACAAGGACATAACGTAATCGATTGCATGGTGGCATCTCAATGAAATCTAATTGCATTCTGGTAAAAGGACCTCCCTCCCGTCCTATGGATCTCAGACTTACAACAGTTTTTCTTCCTGGATTAAATTGTTGACATATCAGACATCTTTGACACAAGCTTTCCGCAATTATACGAAACTTTGGATTATACCAAGTCTCTTTGAAAATTCTAATCATTGCATCCCTGCCAATGTGTGCCTGTCCATGGTACATCCGGGCCATGTTAGAGATCATGCTATCAGGCATAACTGGTCTTTCATCTCTGTAAACCCAAATGTCATCCTCCCCTCTTTGTCTACAACCTGCTTTTATCCATTTATCTTTTTCTTCATCCCTTTGCCTCTTCTTTTAATTGTCTCACTTCATGCCAGGTCTCAACTATGTTATTAAGCATCAAAGGACTTGAAACATGTTCTTTTTCTCTTCCCCTATTCATGGATGCCATGTGTCTAGCACAGTATAGAGCTATAGCGTCCGCAAACCTGTTTCCTTCAGTGATGTAATCATCTCCATTTTTGTGTGCAGCACATTTTACAACTGCAATCCTTTTAGGCAGCTGTATTGCCTCAAGCAACATTTTCACAAATTCACCATTTCTTATGGGAGATCCTTTAGAAGTCATATATCCTCTTTGGGACCATAGTTGTCCATAGTCGTGGACAACTCCGAAACCATACTGACTATCAGTCACTATAGTGATTAAGACATCTTTTCCCAATTTGCATGCTCTAATTAAAGCAATCAGCTCGGCCACTTGGGCGGAATGTAATCCTCTTAAACAAGATCCTTCCATGATAGCTGCCACTGTGCATACAGCATATGCAGCACTCAAAGCTCCTTCATCTGTTCTCAAACCTGAACCATCCACAAACAACACATAATCTGATTCTTCCAAAGGTTCATCCTTGATGTCAGGTCTTGGTTTTGTACAATACTGAAGCACATCCAAGCATTTATGATCAATGTCATTTTTGACTTCAACATCCAATGCATCAGGCAATAAAGTGGAAGGATTCACATTTACACATCTTGCAACCGTGACATTGTCTGCTCCCAGAATTACTTTCTCATATCTGGTCAAACGACTATTTGCCATGTATTGGGTTTTCATTCTAGTAAGGAGTATTTCAACTGAATGTGGCATATAGACTTTCACTGGATATCCCATCACAATTCCTTCACTCTGTTCCAAATTCACACTTGTAGCAGCCACAGCTTTTAGACATCCAGGCAGTGCTCGTGCTACTAGATCCAAAACAGCTGAAAAATATGCAATTGGTCGTCTCATTCTTCCATGCCTTTGAACCAGAACCGATAATGCGCACCCATCTCTTTCACTGCAATACAGTTCTAATTCTTTTTCATAATCAGGCACGCCTAACAGTGGTGCTTCACACAAACAGTTTTTCAATTGTTCAAAAGCTTCAATTTCTTTTTCATTCAGCACTATAGGGTCTTTCACATCCCCTTTAGATAATCGCTGTAAAGGCTTTACAATTATTGAAAATCCACTTATCCACTGTCAGCAGTAACCAACCATTCCAAGAAACATTCTCACCTGTTTCTGTGTCTTTTGGGGGACTCATTCCTCTTATAATCCTGATTCCTTCAATATTTACTTTTCTCATCCCTTTTCCAATCTTATGACCTAGGTACTGCATCTCTTGTTGACAAAACTGTAATTTTGATGATGACACTTTATGTCCTCCTCTGCCAAAGGATTCAGCTAAGCAATGGTATCAGAAATGCAAGCTTATTTGGTCCTTGATGCCACTATAAGGTCATCAATATATTAAACCAAAACAGATTTCATATTCAAATTTTCTAATGCTTTCTTCAGTATTTGAATAACAATGGAAGGACTTTCAGTACACCCTTGAGGAATTCGGCACCATGCCAAAATACGCCTACCAAACCTGAATGCAAATATTGGCTGGCTGTCAGGGTGTAATGGAACTGTAAAGAATGCATTACACAAATAAATGACTGTGTTTCCATTCTGCATCATGTGGAATTTGATATAATATCACAGCCGGATTTGGTACAATAGGACAACTTGGAATAAAAATGTTGTTTACCTTTCTTAAATCCTGCACTACTCTAAAAGTTCTGTTTGGCTTTTTCAGTCCCATTATTGGCGAATTACATGGACTGCTCATTATTTCTTTCAGGATCCCTTGCTCAATCATTTTGTTAATTACTGGAGTTACTCCTTCAATAATTTCTGGTGTCAGTTTATACTGTGGGATATTTGGGTAAATGGCATCTTCTTTTACAGTAATTTTTACAGAGCTTACTCCTTTCATTAGACCTATCTCTTCTCCTGCAAAATCCCACACCTCCTCTTTAACTGATCCTTTTAATTCATTGGGAATGTTCTCTTTGTAAAACACAGAGAACGTTTCACTCTTCTCTGAATCTATTATCGACATTGTCATTTTATACAAAATATCATTATCTGCTGTCTAGAAAGCAATGCCATCTGGTGTACAGTAAATGGCACAATTCATTTTGCAGAGTAAATCGTGTCCAAACAAATTTACAGGACTGCTATCACATACTACAGAGCAATGCATTTCCTTAAAAGAACCAATTTCCACCTCCACAGGTTGTGTGAGAGGGGGTTTAATCTGCCTGTTTGTCACACCTACAACTTGGATAAATTCCCCTGAGAGAGGAAGGTTTTGAATTTCTACTGATCTAACTGTAGAACGGGTAGAACCTGTGTCCACTAGGAAAGTAACATTTACACCATTCACCGTTCATTCACAAAATGACCATACTGATATACCCCTAGAGTTGCACCAAGCACACACTCCTCTTCCTCTCCTAGGCACCGTCAATAACTCTCACCTGAGTAATTTCCATCCGGTCTCAACCAATACTGCGAAACACTAGTTGCATGCGGCGATCTTTTTACTTGCTCTCCTCCGTAGAATCCTGTCTCTGCACTGTATTTCTGAATATTAACACTCTGTGGGAGAGGCACCTGACTCTGTTGAGTAACTACCTTTTGTTGAGGTGGTGATTGTTGATTCACCTCATTCTGCACCTGTGGATTAAATGATTTGTTTTCGGGATTAACTTTTGGAGGTAACTTACTCTCATTTTTCCAATGCCCTATCTTTCCGCAATTATGATACAGCCATTTCTTTTTAGCCTCATCTATATTCATTTGTCCCTTTCCTTAATTGTTGTTAATTTTCATTTTTGTTTGACCCATTTCATTAGTTTGATTAATTGCGCTTCTTGTTGTTCTACAACTTTTACTTGTGCCCACATAGCCTTTTCTTTAAGCTTACATTGTCTAGCTTCTATATCATCACTATAATATTTTGCATACCTCAATACCTCATCAACTGAACTGGATTGCCAACACATCATGTGATGTTTTATCATGTCACCTATTTCAGGTCTCAAATCAAACACAAATCGATATACAAAGTGACTCATATCCTTCTATTTCAAGTTCTCATATCCACTATATTGTTTGAAAACTAAAAGTAATCTTTCATAATATGCATGTACAGATTCTTTAGCCTCTTGAGTAGTTCTATCAATTTTTACCCAATCAGTTTCTTTTGGCGGAATTTTATTTTTTTAAAAGGTTATGACTTGGTCATATTTCCTCATTACCTCTGGACCTGGAGCACTTGTTTTTGAATCACTTGAATATTCCTCACTTGGCCAATCAATTGTAGTTTTACATTTTGTCCACAAATCTGCAGGTACAACTATATCAAATTATCCATCTAAGTCTTCCCACAACACCTTTGAAACTTTCACAAACCTATCTACTTATCTATACCATTCTACAGGTTTTTCTCGTTATCTTGGAAAATCATTCCTAAATGATAATATATCTTGTCTAGTCCATGGTACGTGTACATATCCTCCTCCCGGTATTTCTCTCATCGGATATTCTGCTACCACTGGTTCTTTTTCTTTAACCGGGAAAGCTAAGGATGTTTTGTCGGTTGCCTTTCCTTTTTCTCAGTAATACAATTAATTCTTTTATCTGTGTCAATCTTCCTGCTGTGTGTTAACATTTTTGTGTTTACATTTTCTATATCCTTTTCGGTGAAATTCACTCTGGAAGGTTTCTGTAATATTTTTATTTTTGCAAATTCTACCCCTAATTCATGTGCTGTTTATCATGTACATTTTTTGCTCTCCAAGTTATACTTTTACACATGAACATCAGCTCTTCATCCTGATATGATTTTAGTCTATCTGTCCCAATTGTTCCGATAATCATTTCTTCCATGTCTATTTTCAATCTAACCGCATCCAAAAGTTTAGGTTCTGAATCTTTATTTTGTAAAGTTTTAACCCAATCATTCAATTCTTCTGCTGCTGGTCCTACTGGAGTTTTAGACAACTTCATTTTATCTATACTACGTTCCAGAGTTTCTGTTGCTGCGTCTGCACCCATAAGAAATCTATCCATTGGACTTTGATTCATAGTTAAATCAGGTGGTGTCATTCTAATTGTACTCTTTGTTTCATTAAGGTCAGGATACATTTGTTCTCTTACTTTTTGCATACTGGAATTCAAAGGAATCCTTAACGAATGCTGATCTATTTTCTGTTTCTCAAAGACCGGTATTACAGGACCTATAGTTACTGGCACAGTTACAGCTTCTAGAGTTTTCGTTAATTCTTTTGTTTTTTCAGCTAATTCTTTTGTTGATCTTTGTAATTCAGAGGTAATAGGTTCTCCAATTTGTATTATCTCCTGCTTTTCAGATGTACTTTTTACTTCGGAATATCGTTTTGGGGTTTCTGGTACTCCAATCTTCGTTGGTGGTGCATTTGGTGTCGCCACTGCAGAAGCTGGTTGATATGGAGGGGTCTCCTATTTAGAATGTCCTCCAACACCTCATCCTCTGTGTCACTAATTCCACAACCACTCTTTTCTGATATTTGATGTTTTCTTTTCTCTGTAATACAGATCAACGAGAGAGAGAGGACTAGGTAAGCTAGCCCGTATCCCCAGTATTATATATATAAATCAATGTGGGCTAGCTAGTTAGAGGGAAGAAGTTTTTTAAGTGACTCAGGTACGTCAGCAAAAAGATAAGGAAAAAGCACTGTTTTCCTTAGAAAGCCCTCACCCACCGACCTAGTCGGTGGCATGCTTCATCATCGGGCCCACCACAGTGGCACCGAATGTGCCCCGGGTGTGCTACAACGCCAGGTGACTGCGGAGCTGGTATATTGCTGAGTGTGCAGTGAAGGGATGTGATACGTGAAGTTTAAAATGCTATACAAGAGGTCCCAGCACCCGAGGGTTAACAATATTTAATAAACTAGGCCTCTGTTAGCTGATTAAAAAGGCAAAAGGACGTTAAAGGAGTGTTACAATGACGTCCAGTGTGGTCTACATGTTTCAGCCAGTGCCTTTTAATTCTAAGCTGGCTTTCCTCAGGACCAAAGAGAAATGTGAAAAAGTGCAAAATTATAATAAACTTAACTTAAGTGTGTGTCTGGTTTTTACTATGTGTTGCGCACGCTAAGGTGCTATAACTGTTAGAGGGGGATTCCCTCAAGCTTTTTCTGTTATTTCTCAGTAAAAAGCCTCATGGGTCGCCTGGCAGAGAAAGAGATCGAGTAGTTCGGTCTGGTTCCTCCTGGGACCTAGTAGTCCATCCGCGGCGCCCGATATCTAGGTCCCAGGAGGCACTGGCTGAAACATGTAGACCACACTGGACGCCGGAGGTCATTGTAACACTCCTTTAACGTCCTTTTGCCTTTTTAATCAGCTAACAGAGGCCTAGTTTATTAAATATTGTTAACCCTCGGGTGCTGGGACCTCTTGTATAGCATTTTAAACTTCACGTATCACATCCCTTCACTGCACACTCAGCAATATACCAGCTCCGCAGTCACCTGGCATTGTAGCACACCCGGGGCACATTCGGTGCCACTGTGGTGGGCCCGATGATGAAGCATGCCACCGACTAGGTCGGTGGGTGAGGGCTTTCTAAGGAAAACAGTGCTTTTTCCTTATCTTTTTGCTGACGTACCTGAGTCACTTAAAAAACTTCTTCTTCCCTCTAACTAGCTAGCCCACATTGATTCTTTTCTCTGTACACTTTCTCGCTACTGTCTCATCAATTGTTCACATAGGATACATTCCATCCCACATATCAGCACATCTCCATCTTTTCTTCCTTCTCTCATGTGTAGTTCCCCATAATCCTCTTGGACTACATTGGTTTTCTTTTGTATCTCTGAATCTATCTTTCTTTTTCATACATCTCATCTTCCCATTCCATCAAAGCTTTAAATTGTGCTGGTCTAGGTCTCGGCTAAAGTTTCATCATTTTCTCTCTTAGATTTCGTAATACCGCTGTGCTGAACAAACTATTTCTGGAAATGCCAATACTCCATCATTTTTAGTATATGTCACCCAATTCTCTAGCCATATACAAGTATGAAGGCCATATTTCGTCATCATGTATGATGCAGGCGTTTTAGGCGGAGGAAGGATTTTTCCCTCTCTAGTGACTGTTTCTTTGTCTTTCTTAAAAAGATTCTTAATTTTCTTGAACCATGAAGGTTTCTCCTTGTCTTGTTCATAGTAATAATCCATTTTTACAGTTGTTTATTCAAAACAAAATCGTACTCCCCCTTTCAGACTTTTCCAATATTCTGACCTATCCCAGCATGACTCACATTATTACGCCAATCAGATCAGTATACATCACAATCACTCAAACCTATTCCAGCGTGGTTCTTGCTAACACGCCAATCAGAACTATATACATCAGTCACGTGGACCTATCCCAGCGCGACTCTTGCTGATGTCAGCTCTACTCTTGCTTCTGCTGACCTCTCCTTTACAAAATTTATTGGTGCATTAGTGATATATTTTATACATCTAAAATCAGTTAGTTACTACACAAAACACATTTCCATTGTCTATTTCACAAAAACCAAAGTGATAGTTTGTCCGTACATGAAAGAATTCTGTATTTCCAGTAGGCAGCGCTTACCTCTACTCTACACACGCTTTCGTTTTGCCGATAAAGTAGCATTTCCCTCTACCTTATCCTTCTCTCAAGCAGAAAGCAAACCTGTTTCTCTGGGGATAAAACACATGTAGAGACTACTGCTCCTGAGAATTAAGGCCAGAGTTTCACAAGAATACCTAATGCTATTTATTCAACGTGACTCACACAAGAATTCCCTAACATAACACCTTCCTGTGTTATCAAACTTTGAAACTAGACAATGCACAACTCCATGTGACTACCTTGTTACATATATCCACTCCCTACTTCCTGGAAGCTTCAAAATTTCCGACTACATTTAACATGATACAGACTCAACATATAGGGGCTCATTATGTAGTATCGGGTTCCCAAGGCCTACATGTTCCGAAGATAACCCACATACATTGGAAGAACTGTTGGCACGGAAACTGTAAAAGTCAAAGAACAAGTTTATTAAGACCCCATGGGGTGGTGGTACACTCATACAGCACCCTTCGGTAATGCAAGAGGTATCACACCGAACATCGGTGTGACCCCCTCTTTTATACAATTCTACAGGTAATAAAACGAACACGCGGCACAAAGGTACAGAACATTATGTACATATAAGGGCATGTTTTGGAATACTGCCAGCTCATTGGAGGGTTTCAAACCCACTGGTCAGTTTGCGGCACATTCCTAAGGAGTGACTGGTCAGTGTGAACTGCGCATGTGTGAGCTTGACCAATACTAAAAATAGCCTGTTGCTGGGCAGACTCAAGTGGTCAGTGGAACGGACAAAGGACTAAAGGGCACGCTGGCCACGAGGCCGCTCATGATCTAAAATGGCCGCCGCTACATATAAAATGGCGTTTCTATGTATAGCCAATTTAAGCGAGAAACGTGTAGCAAAGCTAAGCGCTAACCCAGCCATCGTCAAAATACGACAGACGACCCTTTTAGCGTTTAGCTGAAGCTACCTCATAGTGGACATAGTCAGGGTGTTCATCTTCTATTTCAATTAGCATTATTTGTGTTACTTCTTTATGAAGCATCATTTTGTCATGAGTAAGAGCTCGTCTCGATGGTACACAGACTGATAAGCACATAGAACATAAAGCTGGGCCACATTGGATACATAAGCATACAAAGAACAGAATCCCCACAATGATACATAGAATCGTTAACAGTTTCCATCCCCAAGTGGTGAGTATTGACCAGAACCATCCTGACAGAGTCCAAGTACCATTATCCGGATGTATTTCAGCGGCTATCTTATGTAGCTTCGTGATAGCATCGTATACAGATGGTGAATTGTCAGGTATATAGACACAGCAGCTACTTCCGATAATTCTACATGCCCCCCCACGGTCAGCTAACACTACATCTAGAACCATTCGGTTGTGGAGCGCAACAATTCTAGAAATCTGTACTTCTTCAGTGATATTTCCAAGTGCTATTGCAGTATCATTAGCCACAGCCTCAACCACACGGGTCAGTCGTCGGATCTTTCGACTGTTCAAAGCTGCCCCAACGAAGGAGAACAGGCCCAAATTAAAGTCCACATACTGCTGCAAAGTAGTGTCCGTTTGATCTATCTCATCCAAAACAACAGAGCGTTTGGTACGGTTTAAAACAAAGTCATGATATAAAATGTAGTTATTGTGATACATTGGTGGGGCAATGAATACAGGAGGTAATACAAAAGACACGTAGCAAGTGCCTGACCATCCTAACGGAAGCTGATGATAACCCTTCGTTCCACAGATGAAGTAAGTATTGCGGGATGTCACAAACGATATACCATTAGGACTGTCAAATGTGAGTGTGGTGTTGCATTCACTTTTCCCAACAGAAATTACACCTTTATTGCGTATACATAGGTCCGCTTTAGTAGCAATAACATTAATGACATGTGCATTCGATACATTGATACTTCGCTGATTGCTGTAAATTCGTGAAGCAGACACATTGTCAGGACGGTATTCCTCCCATTTGAATCGAGTACCCTCAGCTTGTGGATACCCATCCCGGTCATGGTGACACAATTTATTCAAACGGAAAAGCACTCCCCCTTTTGTGGGCCATCTCAAAGTAAAGAGGAGAGTATACAATGCATTGCAGGATCCATTATGCGAAAACGGGGGAGGAATGAGTGGAGTACCCCCTTTCTTCTGGTGCCCAGGCAACATCCCACACACCCAGCAATTTGAGGTATTTGTCATATTGTGTGTATGATGTAGGATCTGAATAAAGCTATTGTTCAGATAAGTCTGTCGGTGCCGTTCTTCGTGATAGGGCAGGGTGAAATGAAAATGTTCAGATGGGGCCGGGGTAGTCGGCAGCAAATGTTCGCGTGCAGGTACCACAAGTTCAACTACCCAGGCTATTACAGCAATCACCACAATAGTGAAAACAAAGAGAATGGCACCCAAGAGTCGCTTATCTCGTGATGCTGATGATGCCATAGTTCAAAAAAGTTCTTGCAGAGTCTCAAATAGTTCGAATTGGTCACAAAGTCTCAAATACACATGCGTGTATACCTAAAAAAGAAAAATATGGTGCTGAACTCCGAGGTAGCCGTTGTTTTCTTCTCCGGGCCAAGACGGGTGTCGCTACACTGGCAGAACTGATCCCCCCCCCTTGGAATTCCCGGTTTCCGTTTCACAAACCTGGAGCGGTAACCAACCAGTCATAAAAACACAAAAAGAAACTCTTCTTTATCGTGGCCGTAGATTGTAACGCTCTCGTCCAGAAGCAGTGTGGTCCGGGAAGGCTCCCTCAACTTCGGCCGACGTCACAGCTGGGCTCTTTTCCTTTTCCAAAATCTCTTTGTAATCGGTCAACACAACAGGATTTGCCAGATCAGGAGAAACACGACGGCAGTGGGTTGAGTGTATCCACCGCTTCCTGTTGGTCACTCGTACAGCTGTCCGAGTAGCGAGAAGGACTTGCTCAGGGCCACGCCACCTCGGTTCCAAGCTATTCGTCCTCTCAAACGACCGAATCATCACAAAATCCCCAGGACGAAGATCATGGCCCTCTCCAGTAGAGTTGTCAGGGAGCGCTTCTCGAACCTGTTGATGAATAGAAAGCAAATCATTTGTTAATCGTGCCAAATAGTCGTTCATCATTACACAAGGCACATCATGTATCAATCGCGGCTTAGGCACCCCCCAGATATTCATCGGCCTTCCGAACACCACTTCATATGGTGTGAGGCCCGTTCGAGAATGGGGTATTGATCTGAAGGAGAGCAATGCTAGCGGTAAGGCATCCGGCCATTTTAATGACGTGGACGCCACGATCTTGGCCAGTTTTAATTTCAACGTGGCATTGTACCGCTCAACAAGACCTGCAGATTGAGGGTGGAACACAGCATGAAACTTCTGCTGAATCCCTAACCCCTTCAACACATATTCCACTATTTTCCCGACAAAATGAGGCCCATTGTCGCTCCACAGATATTTGCAAATTCCAAATCGAGGGAAGTACTCCTTGAGCAAAACCTTAGCTGTTGTCAAAGCAGTATTGTCTTTCGTGGGGAAAGCCTCAACCCATTTACTAAAAGCACATACCACCACTAAAACATACTTCAGGTTATTGCAGCGCTCAAGCTGGATATAATCCATTTGGAGTACCTCGAATGGTGCAGAAGGTGGAACGAACCCTCCTTTCGGAGTATGGGTCCCCTTTCCAGGGTTGTGCTGCAAGCATATCAGACAGGTCTGCACTACTCTCTTAGCAGTATTGGCAATCTCGGGATGCTCCCAAACTCGTGTCAACAGTCGAGTGATTGCAAGGGCCCCCACGTGTGCCAACCCATGTGCCATTTGGACCATCACCTGCAAGTAAGCTGCAGGCAATTTCCATTTCTCCATGTCTTTGCTTCTCCAACACCCTTCATCATCTAGCACCCCATCTACTGCCCATGCCGCAAGTTCAGCTTCAGTAGCTGATTTCTGAATATCTAATATCTCAGCTCTAGCATCATTCCATCGTTCAGCTTGAGACTTTGTCACGTACATGGGGGAGTCAGTTCGAAACATAGCCGTTTGTCTTGCTATACTATCCGCAAAGGCATTTCCCTGACCCACTTTATCAGTGATCTTCTTGTGGGCGCTACATTTTATGATCGCTACCTTCTTTGGACAAAGCAACGCATTTAGGAGATCACGCACCAGTTCTCCGTGCATAATGTGTTCTCCATGAGAAGTCAGAAACCCACGTTCTCTCCAGAGTAGCCCAAAGTCATGCGCTACTCCGAAGGCATACCGGCTGTCTGTGTATATGTTCACACATAAACCAGCGCTCAATTCGCAGGCTCTTGTTAAGGCTATCAGCTCTGCTGCCTGAGCCGATTTCTGTGGTATTCTAGCTGTTTCCACCACTGTCTTAAGTGTCATGATCGCATAAGCTGCGGAAGTCGTGCCATCTGGCAGCCTTAAACATGATCCATCGACCCACAGTTCCCCATCCACATCTGGAAGTGGCATATCCTGTAAGTCGATACGACCCTTTGTCTGTTCCTCGGTCAGGAAAACACAGTCGTGATGTTTTTCTTCCTGACCCTCCTCGGCCGGATAGGGCAATAAAGTGGCAGGGTTCAAAGTAGCACATCTTTTCAGTGTAATATGTGGCGCCAACAGTGTAAGCTCATATCCTGTTAAACGTGCACTCGTGAGATATTGGGTTTTCGTTTGGTTTAGCAGGGCATCTACTGCGTGAGGAACTAACACCAACAGTTTATGTGATAACACTATTCCCTCACTCTGCCGTATGGCTACTGCTGTTGCTGCTACCGCTCGGAAACACCCAGGCAATCCTCGTGCTACAGGATCAAGAATGGCAGAGAAATACGCACATGGTCTCTGCTTGTCCCCGTGTACTTGCACTAACACTGACAACGCGCACCCATCATTCTCGTGCACGTACAATGTAAAAAGTTTCGTGTAGTCTGGTGTGCCTAACACGGGTGCAGAACAAAGGGCCTGTCTCAACTGTTCAAAAGCATTCTGACATTCATCTGTCCATTCAAGGGGCATTGGTGTAGCTTTGGACAGTAACGCTAGCAAGGGCTTTATAATGTGTGAAAAACCCATGATCCATTGTCTACAAAAGGACGTCAACCCTATGAAGGCACGTACATCTCTCTGTGTGCGGGGGACTGGTGTGTCTAAAATTGCCTGAATTCGATCTGATGTCAATGCACGCCCCTCCTTAGACAAAAGATGACCGAGGTAGGTCACCTTGGGTCTACAATATTGAAGCTTTTTCTTGGAAACTTTATGATTATTCTGTGCCAGAAAAGAAAGCAGCGCAATCGTACTTTCTTCACATTGTGCATAAGAATCAGCGGCAAGCAGGAGGTCATCCACATATTGGATAAGGACAACCCCCGACTGCAACACAAAAGAGTCAAGCTGTCTTTTCAAAGCCTGGCTGTAGATACTCGGGCTCTCAGTGTACCCTTGAGGAACACGACAAAATCTATACGATTTATTATTTAACGTAAAGCCAAACAGATATCTGCTATCGGGATGGACAGGAATAGAAAAGAAAGCATTCTTCAAATCAATTACACTAAAAGTCATAGCCGTTGGTGGTACCATCGTAAGCAAGGTTGTAATATCAGACACCACCGGGTATTGGGGAACGACAATTTTGTTGATCTCTCTCAAGTCAATAATAAACCGATACATTTTGTCGTCAGTATCTCTCTTCAGAATCGGCAGAATAGGACTATTACAAACATTGTAAGAAACCTCTTCTACCACCCCAGCCGCAATCATATCTTGGACAATATGTGTCAGGGCAATTTCTCCTTCCTTCGAAATCTTGTACTGTGGCACACGTGGCAGAGAAGCCCCTTCCCTAACAGTAATGTGAATAGGTGGAATACGCATCTCTCCCACATCCGTGTCTGAGGTCGCCCATAACGTGTGCGGGAGAGAGGCCAAAGCTGAAATATCCTGTATAGTATAAAACCTATTTGGGTCAGGATAGTTGTCATTGAGAATGACACGCACTCCCTCCGGAGTGCACCGTATCGTTGCTCGAAAATATTTAAGCAAATCAATGCCCAGGATATTATCTGGGGTGTAGGGCGATAACAAAAATTGGCCAAAACTAAAAAATTTGTCGAGACAAAGCGCTAGGGGTTTTGACAATGGGCTAGGGGAGGGTGTGCCATCAAGCCCTACACATGTAATCATTTCGCCAGACAGGGGAGCCCTCGGAACCAACCTTTTAGACAAAGCGCTACGGGTAGCTCCGGTGTCAACTAGGAATTGATCAGTAGAACCCAAAATACCCGCTGTTACATATGGACTTTCCTGATCTACAGGCACTTCAATTGGTTCCGCACCCCATCCTACGCAGTCCTATGCATGTACATAATCCTGGTGCTCCACATTCTCGCTTTCCGATATCTGATATTGGTTTCGTCTATCAAAAGTATTTCGTTCATCCTGGCCACGGCCCCTGCCCTCAACCCTTCCACGATCACTTCCGCCTCCTCTTGCTCCCGTATAACCTCCTCTCGACCTACCACCTCCTCGACCACGCTGACTACGCTGCTCACGAAGTACCGGACAATCATCAGCCCAATGCCCAAACTCCTTACAGTAGGCACACTGATCCTCCGCTATATCCGTACGACCATACGACGTAGTACCTCCACCTCGTCTTCCTCTATCACTCCCTCTATACTGAGTCCCACGGACCTGTGCCAACATCACCTTCGTCTTCAATTCTTTCGCTTTCTTATCAACACTTTCTTTAGCCTCTATCTCCTGTCGCTCATAATACTGAGCCATCGTTAACAAAGACGCAGGGGTCGCCGTGGCCCAGGAACTTTCACTTGTTTTCAATCGTTTTGCAATCTCCGGTAGGAGATTAGTCACATACTTATCTACAAACAAATGCCGACCTGTATCGTCTGTTAATGATTGACCACTATAATCATGGAATGCCTCCTCGAAGCGTGTAAAGAAATCCGAAACCGTTTCATCAGTCTTTTGTTTGCACGAAGCTAACATAGTCCAATCGATCTTTTTAGAAGGAACGAGCGTTTTTAATTTAGTCAAAATAGCCGCTGGAAGGTCTAAAATCAACTGACAAGGTTTGCATGCTGGTTTCCTTTCTAAATCAGCTTCATTAATCTCTTTCCATGTACCCCCTAGCACTGTTTCATCATTATTCTTACGAATGTGTCTCCACATATCAGGCGGAAGTATTAACCCAAAGAACAAATCTATATCAACCAGAGTCATCACACAAGATGAAATAGCCCCTTCCACCCCCTCGTAGAATGCTGCCGGATTCTTACGAAGATCAGGTAAAGAATTTTTCAGTGCCATAACATCCGCTCTATTCCAAGGCATATACACCCAATTATATACAAAATACCCCTTCGCATCTTTCGATCTTCTATCATCATCTGTACCTTCCCCTTTCGGTGGAACATACAAAGGCGCAGCTTCACGCATAGGCATAACATGCATTGCAGAATTCTTATCTGAACCCCGGAGAGAACACTCCTTAATCTGCTCGCTATTCTCCGACTCGGACTCCTTTTGCTTCTTTTTCCGCTCTTCCCGCAATCTGGTTGTTTCATCTCGCAGCTGGAGCAGTTGCTTGAAAAGGTCATCAACATCTGCAAGATCAAATACACCTTTATCCAAATTCTCACGACATACTGACACAGCTTTAGGTTCAAACATATCTGAAAGTTGACGATACGCGGCAACAACTTCATCCGCCAAATTAGACAGAAAATACAGTAATTCATGATCCGTCCACCTACTCCTCTCCGCAACCACCTCAGCCTGAGAAACACAATTCTTATTCACTTTACGAGCCCAACTACGTAACTGCACGGACCTCTCCGCAGTAAACCTGAGAGCAGTTATACCCTTCTTTTCCGACTTATCCTGCCCATCATCACCCGAATCTTCAGCTGGAGCCGTCGGCGAAACATACGGAGGCGGTGACCGATCTAGCAATGAAAAATCATCAATTTCATTATTAAGGACAGGATAAAGCGGTCAACGAATAGGGAATTGACCTGTCATTTGCAATTTACGTTCCCGCTCCTCCCTCTCTCTTTTCTCCTGAGCCTCTTTTTCCTCAAGCTGTAAAGCCTTATCCCGAGCAGCCTTGCGCTGCTCTTTGTCCGCCAAGGCAACTTCACGTTTCATTCGCTCACGCACCGCTTTCTCCCACATTCGCACACAATCAAACATGTTTTGTCTAGACCTGCGTTGAAACAGACATTGCTCCACAAACTGTACTTTTTGCAAATCGAACGACCCATGTAGTGGCCATTGCAATTCAGGATCCGACTTGGTATACTTGTGCCAGAGTTTACTGTACATTATAGGGGGAAGGCCATGTTTAATGTACATTTCGCGATTTGGTGTTCCCTCTGGGGGAGCCGGCTGTGATTCCGCTAACCTAATTGTGGTACCATTTCCAAGACAGCACATCCCTCGGAGCGTGCTAAAAACAGGCATGTTCAAAGAGTATCACGAAAGCGTGACACCGTATAAAATGGCACTTACAGTACTTCACACAAATGTGCCGCTCAGAGGAAAAAAACAAAGTTAGAGAAACATCTCTACATGCCTGCCTATGTGAAGTGCACTACACATATAGATTCAAAGTTCACAAATTCACAAATTCACAAGTTCACAAATGTTAGCTAACTCAAATCAAAGTCATAGGTCACGAAATTTCGGCAAGCGTCCGAGGACTACCTTACCGATCACAAATCAATGAACTCCAGTAAGCGTCCGCAGACTACCTTACCGATCACAAATCTTACCCAAAGTCTCAAAGGTCCAGATTCCAACTGCCAAGGTCTTTAATCGAATTAGCCAAACGGCACTTTATCCAGCAACACAGACGATCGAAACTCAGTCGGAGACCGGCGCCACCTGGAAGGTCAGATCGGAAGGAAAGGAAAAAACACCGTGGGAGCCAAGACTCGGGTCACTTAGCGGCAGCGCGCGTCCATGGCGAGTGTCCAAACCTTTGTCACGACCTCTCCTTCGTGCATCCGAGTCGCCGATGAGTCCCTTCGTGGTCGCCAATTTGTTGTATCGGGTTCCCAAGGCCTACATGTTCCGAAGATAACCCACATACATTGGAAGAACTGTTGGCACGGAAACTGTAAAAGTCAAAGAACAAGTTTATTAAGACCCCATGGGGTCGTGGTACACTCATACAGCACCCTTTGGTAATGCAAGAGGTATCACACCGAACATCGGTGTGACCCCCTCTTTTATACAATTCTACAGGTAATAAAACGAACACGCGGCACAAAGGTACAGAACATTATGTACATATAAGGGCATGTTTTGGAATACTGCCAGCTCATTGGAGGGTTTCAAACCCACTGGTCAGTTTGCGGCACATTCCTAAGGAGTGACTGGTCAGTGTGAACTGCGCATGTGTGAGCTTGACCAATACTAAAAATAGCCTGTTGCTGGGCAGACTCAAGTGGTCAGTGGAACGGACAAAGGACTAAAGGGCACGCTGGCCACGAGGCCGCTCATGATCTAAAATGGCCGCCGCTACATATAAAATGGTGTTTCTATGTATAGCCAATTTAAGCGAGAAACGTGTAGCAAAGCTAAGCGCTAACCCAGCCATCGTCAAAATACGACAATTAGGATGGCAGCCGAAAAATCATCCCGACCGCCATGGAAGCGGGAAATAACCGCCTGCCCGTACCGTGAAAAAAACGGAGGTCAAATTAGGGCCAACTGCTAAAAGAGACCGACCGCGTCGTTACCGGCCTAAGAAAAACCGCCCGTCGTGGGCGGTGATGCCCAAAAATGTAGCGGAAAACAAAAAACCTGCGGCAAGCATAGCGGAGACACCGCACGGGAAATTAGGACATCCCCGATGGTCCTGCGGTACGATCTTCTGTTTCTGACTGCCGCAGTCACACACTGGAATGAATAGGAGAGCCAGCCATACAGCTGCAGCATACTCACCACTGCGGACGATCCGTAGAAAACATGGCGGACGATGCAAAAACAACACAATAAGGCCAAACATTGAACTATGAAAAGTATCCATGCCAAACAAATACACAAAATCACATCCCAATGAAATAAACACATGCCAAACTGAAGCATACAATTCCCAGGACAACACCCACAACACACCTGACAGGAACACCCCATTTGTACACACCTACAGAGCTGAATATAGAACCAGCCCCTACCCTGTCCACAATCCTTTGCAACACTCAAGAAGAGAAGGGCATTCACAGGATCTGAGAGGAGAGGCAAAAGAACACAGCACACACACATCCCCACCACCACCACCATCACCAACAAGCCCCCAGCACATAACACACCACCACCACAGATACCACCTACACCCCTGCACCCACACTTTGCACACCACACACTATGTCCACACATAAAATGCCCAAATTCACACAGAGTGAGTTGTCAGTTATGGTAAATGAGATAGTCAGAGTGGAACCACAACTGTTTGGTAGCCTGGTCCAAAAGACAACATTGGTCACAAGGATACAGATTTGGCAAAGGATAGTACAAAGGGTCAATGCAGTAGGGACTACCACGCGATCCAAGAAGGAGATCATGAAGCAGTGGCATGACCTGAAGCGGGTTGTCGAAGAGAAGAGGAGCAAGAACTGGCCAACCGGACTGGCAGTGGTTTTTCCCATACACCAAAAAACATTAACACCATGGGAGGAGAATGTGCTTTCCATACTGCATGCAGAGAGTCTCATAGCACATACTGTGGGAGTGGAGGCTGGTAAGTACAAACAAATGACTACCACTACACTGATATGTACTTTCTTGCACAACTACAAAGCCATACCACCTGGGATAAATACCATTCATCTGCACCACAGACTTCCAAAAACATGTCTCACAGATCAAACAATCACGCACTCCCATTCACCATAAACGTAGCCATTAACATCACCATTGGGGCATGTGTACAGCCAGTCAGAACTAAAAATCCCACCTGGCACCCTTGTCCCACAGCATCATCAAGATGGATCCTTCTCCCACCCCACCAAGAAGCACTTGGCAGCCATTGTATGGATCACTCTCACCTAACAGGTATGTAGCCATCTTCCCTGAGAGGGTTGCTTGGGGGTGGGAGGCCTAAACCACTACTCACACCATGTCTCCTGCCCACAGCATCAGGAAAATAGATCCCTCCCCCACCCCACCCAGATGCACTTGGCAGCCATTGTATTGATGACCCTCCCCTAACAGGTATGTAGCCATCTTCCCTGGGAGAGCTGCTTGGGGGTGGGAGGCCTGCACCACTACTCCCACCATGCTTCCAATCCCACAGCATCAGCAAGATAGATCCTTCCCCCACCCCACCCAGAAGCACTTGACAGCCATTGTATTGATGACCCTCCCCTAACCGGTATGTAGCCATATTCCCTGGGAGGGCTGCTTGGGGGTGGGAGGCCTGCAACACTACTCCCACCATGCTTCCTGTCCCACAGCATCATCAAGATGGATCTTTCCCCATCCCTCCCAGAAGCACTTGGCAGTCATTGTATCGATCACCCTCACCTAACCGGTATGTAGCCATTTTGCCTGGGAGGTCTGTTTGTGGGCGGGAGGCCTGCACTACTACTTCCACCATGCCCCCTGTCCCACAGCATTGGCTAGATGGATCCCTCCCCTACCCCACCCAGAAGCACCTGGCAGCCATTGCAATACACCAAAAGACATAGCAGGTAGGTAGCCATCTTGCCTGGGAGGGCTGTTTGTGGGTGGGAGGCCTGCACCACTACTCCCACTATGCCCCCTGTCCCACAGCATTAGCAAGATGGATTCCTCCCCCACCCCACCCAGAAGCACTTGGCAGCCATTGCAGTACACCAAACAACATAACAGGTAGGTAGAAATCTTGCCTGGGAGGGCTGTTTGTGGGTGGGAGGCCTGCACTACTACTCCCACCATGCCCCCAGTCACACAGCATCATCAAGATTGATCCTTCCCCACCCCATCCAGAAGCAGTTGCAGTCATTGTAAGGATCACCCTCACCTAACAGGTATGTAGCCATCTTCCCTGGGGAGACTGCTAGGGGTGGGAGGCCTGCACCACTACTCCCACCATGCCCCCTGTCCCACAGCATCATCAAGATGGATCCCTCCCCCCACCCCACCCAGTAGCACATGGAAGCCATTGCAGCACACCAGACGACATACCAGGTAGGTGGGCCACGTTGCCTGGGAGGGCTGTTTGTGGGTGGGAGGCCTACAATACTACTCCCACCATGACCCCTGTCCCACAGCATCATCAAAATGGATCCTTCCCCCACCCCACCCAGAAGCACTTGTCAGGTATTGTATGGATAACCCTCACCTAACAGGTATGTATCCATCTTCCCTGGGAGGGCTGTTTGGGGGTGGGAGGCCTGCACCACTACTCCCACCATGCCCCTTGTCCCACTGCATCATCAAGATGGATCCTACCCCCACTCAACCCAGAAGCACTTAACAGCCATTGTATTGATCACCCTCACCTAACAGGTATGTAGCCATCTTGCCTGGGAGGGCTGTTTGTGGGTGGGAGGCCTGCAATTATACTCCTACCATGCTCCCTTGATCCCTAGTACAGCAAGTTGGAGCACACCATACCACAAGATGCATGTGTCATCTACTGGACCACCTCAACAAAATCACTAGGTAGGTAGACATATTCTCCGGTTCCATGACATCATTTAGCAGAATGTAATCCTCCCCAACGCACACACAGATGTGCCAGGCTACACACCCAAATGTTAGGACGTCATAGGTAAGTAGCTAGTACATGCACCCACACATTTGTCACTACAGAAATGGCACCTTATGGCAACACCAGTCCTCCATTGCACAAATATGCTCACCAAACCCGCTTGCCATGCACAGTGTGCACCCAGGTAAGCAAAGGGAACTGTCACAGCTACCAACGAGTCACACACCAATGCAGATGCACAAGGAAGAGTAGGCACAATCATGCACAGCACACACTGATAAGTGCATTGCCATGGGGCCCAACCGAGAATGACCATTTTAAAAAAGGGATAGCATGTGTGCGGTTACAAATCAAGATATGTACATGACAGGACAATGGAATGTAGGAAAATACAATGCCAAGTCCATGGCCAGATGTGACGTCTGCCAGGGTGGTAAAATCAACAAGGAGTCAACAACGAGAAAAGGTTGTGCTGGTCCCTACAAGGCAACAGATCCCTGTGAACATGATTCTTGCACGAGTTGCAAGGCATGCATTGATGCCTCACACCATGTACAAATAATGGATGTACCACTGCATCATGTTAGGAGGCACATTAGTGCACAGACGCCACTGGCACCACAGCAGGGCCCACGCCTGCCAAGCGACCAAAGGGCCGTCTTAAGAAGAGCCTGGGAGTCTCTGGAGGCAAACGCCAGTCACGGAGCCAGCTCTGATGGCAACCCTCTTCCCCATTGCATTGACTGTTTAGACTATCCTTCCCCACACTGCCTTGGGAATGGCGTCTCTCCATTGGACTGGGTCACCACATCAATGTGGGATCAACTCTTTCATCTCATTTACCATGACTGTCAACTCACTGCTCCACCACCACCTCTATGTAAAATTGCACACCCCCATACCTTACAAACGTTTATTGCCACATGCCCTGTGATTGTATGGCACACAAATTGCAGTAGCTACCGCCTGGCCTCAGCGGTGTGTCACCAGCACCCCCATTCACACAGGTACGGTAGTCATTGGCATGGAGACATGCCCAAATGGCGGTTGGCATGCTCCACCACCCAAATTGCTGTGCCCCATGTGATTCTATGGCCCCCAAATTGCGGTAGCTACCGCCTGGCCCCAGCGGTGTGTCACCAGCACCCCCCATTCACACAGGTGTGGTAGTCATTGGCATAGAGACATGCCCAAATGGCGGTTTGCATGCTCACCCACCCAAATGGGGTGCTTTATGTGTTTCTATAGCCCCAAAATCACAGTAGCTACCGCCTGGTCCCAGCGGTGTGTCACAGGTGCGGCAGTCATTGGCATGGAGACATGTCCAAATGGCAGTTGGCATGCTCTGCCACCCAAATCGCAGTGCCTCATGTGTTTCTATGGCCCCAAAATCACAGTAGCAACCGACTCTCCCTGACGGTGTGTCACCAGCAACCCCCATTCACATAGGTGCGGTAGTCATTGGCATGGAGACAAGCCCAAATGGCGGTTGGCATATTCCGCCACCCAAATTGTGGTGCCCCCTGTGATTGTATGGCACACAAATCGCGGTAGCTACCGCCTGGCCCCGGCGGTGTGTCACCGCTATAGAGCATGCCCTGGAGCCAAAGGAAATGATGATTGCGGTGGCATGATGGAATTTTGAAAATCACGGTAGGCGTGCTCCGCCACCGTGGAGCCGGACATTGAATGCTTTTGAAAGATGCACCATTGCGGTAGCGCACACCGGGTCCCTGCAGTGTCTCACCACCATGGAACATGCCCTAGAGCCATTGGGAACGATGATTGCGGTGGCATGATGCAATTTTGAAAATCGCTGTAGGCTTGCTCCGCCATCGCGGACACTGTCACTGGATGCTTTTGAATGAGGCAGTCCTGGACAACCAATTGTTGCAGCTTGGCACCTTTGAAACGACCCCGGGGGCTATATATGTGTGGGAGTGAGCCTCACATTTCCACCTCTCCCAGAACCTGCTGCCAGAGACCTCTCATCTGCTGCTGCCTCCAGGGACTGCTGCCTGAGACCCCTCATCCGCAGCTCCCTCCAGGAACTGCTGCCTGAGACCCCTCATCTGCTGCTGCCTCCAGGAACTGCTGCCTGAGACCCCTCATCTGCTGCTGCCTCCAGGGACTGCTGCCTGAGACCCCTCACCACCCAATTCCACAACAGGTGTTCCATGTCCACAGGGATGGCAAGGGCAGAGAAGATCCGTGCCAGTCCATTCACAGGCGAGGAGCTGGAGGTCCTGGTGGACGAGGTGCTCGCACAGTACCCAAGGCTGTATGGTGGCCCAAATGTCGAGGTAAGTCCTCTGAAGCAGAGGTGTAGTGCAGAGGGGCACACATATAGTTGGACTGATGCAGTATATGCCTGAAGGCGTGGGGTTGTGTCATGCACTGACAAACATGCTGTTTCCAGGGGGAAGGAGTGTGCGTACTAATGTCACAGGTCTCCCTGCCTGCAGTTGTAGGTATGAGTGAAGTGTGTTGTATTGTCAGCCATACAGTGACGAAGTATGTTGGTCTTGCAGGTGCCTGGACAGTGATTGTTTGGCTGAATGGCTGTGTGTGCCCCTGTTGTCCATCCCAGTGTGAGCCCAGATGCTCAGCACAGTGTCTGCCCACCGACGAGCTCATTTCACTTCACTTACTGTGTCCTCACTAGTATGTTTTGGACGGTCAAATCCAGCTTTGCACCATCTCAGCCCTGTAGATTGCACATGACCAGACTTGTGTGGACCAATATTTTGTGCGTGAGTCCATGTCCCTCGATGCCACGAACATGACATACTGAGATCTTCACAGGGCGTGGACATTGAGTGCTGCACAGTCTTGCACACCGTGATTCCACCCCCAGACACAGGTTGATATGTGATGTATATGGTGCCCAGACTTGCAAAGGACTGGAGATGTGTGCAAGCCACATTGGGGGTTCAGGGCTGGCATCCCGTGTGTGTGTGAGATGTACAGGGACTGTGTTCTCTCTCACAACTGCATGCAAACACATCAGGTAATCCCATGCAGAGTGCCCATGTGAGATGTACCCTAGTGTGGGATGAACAGATCGTAGGCTTTGTAATGAGCTTGTATCTTGCTACTTTATTGATAGTAGTTGGTACATGACACTGTGTCACTGATCATTTCCCCCTCCTGTCACCCATGCCTGCATCTCAAGGTACACCAGTGTAAGACTGTGTGAAGTACCAAAGGTTCTGGCTCTGGGGATATCTAACCGATGGTGCACCCACTGCCACAAGAGGTGGGACGACATCAGCTGGACGGCAAAGAACATGGCAGAGATGACCTTGGGGCTGCTTCCTCGTACTGGGCGGTTGGCACGGCGCAGTATGACACCACTGATGGGCCGCATCTTGGCGGTGACTCATCCTGAGCTGGATGCACGTCTGAAGGAGCATCAGCAGCAAGCAGGGGTGAGTATTTGGGGAGGGTGACTTTGGCTGGGAGAGACTGCAAGTGAAGAGGGCATGTGCTAGCGCTGGCCTATGTGATTTTGTTGGAGTGGTGCAGTGTCGTGTAAGTGCCTGCTGTGCTGGGTGCCAGTGTCATGCATTTGCCCAAACTATTCTTACAAAAGTAAGCCTCCATGCTGTGCATTCCCATTGCAGTCTGAGTTGTGCTTTTCAACTTTATTCATCATTGGGGTAGTGGGGGAAATCTAATTGGGAGTAAATATCAGTGTTCCCAATCTGAGTGTGATTTCATGAATGTGTCCATTGCATGCACCATGAATGTTGAGGCCTAGACATGTGACAACAATGTGCACTAGTCTTTGGGCCCCAGAGTGCAACATGGTGGTTGGCATGGGCTCTTTGCCATTGTTGACTTCATGTTGTAATCGGTGTCTGGGTTGTCCCCTCCTGTTCCATCCAGGTCTGTCAGTGGCAACAAGTGGTGTGCCCACATCATGTCCGTAGGTGTGGGCAGAGCAAGTTGTGTGTCTGGTAGACTTCAGCCACGGGCAGGGTGTTGTGCTGTGTGGCCTTAACATGGCTCAGTCATGACAGATGATCAGGGTTACATGCACTGTTGTGGTCTATGTAGTAAGTTGCTGCAATGTGATTGCAGAGTGTGGCGTGTGACTGGTAGATGTGGGCTTCTTTTGTACTGCATTCATTGCATTGCTTTATCCTGTTGATGTCACTAACCTGACCCTGAATCTATCTCTCATGCAGATTCACCAGTGGTCCCAGAGGGACAGGAGCCCGACACTGGTGGGGGTGAGACTAGCACTACAGCTGCACAAGAGCCCAGTGACACAGAGGTCACCAGAGCCTCAGAGAGGGACCAGAGTATGCAGAAGGAATCACTGCCTGAGATACAAAGTACCACATCATCTGATGCCAGCGGGGATGCATCCATGTTGGCGGGCACAGGTAATAGAGAATCTGCATCATCTTCTACCACACAGCGGCCAGTGCCCACCCTCCCATCCACTTTCTCTGGTGCTGCCCGTGTCCGTGTCAGTAAGAGGGGACGGGTTACATTCACACCTGGCACTGCTGCCCCTGCACCTGTCCCCCCTGCTGCCCTAAGTGCTGAGTCTGTTGAGCTTCTGCGCCAGCTTTGTGTGGGCCAGACAGCTCTCCTCAATGCCTTCAGTGACCATGATAAAAAATTAGCCCATGTGGTTGCCTACATGGAGGGCATACACTCCGACGTGGGTGGGCTGCACCGTACTGTCCAGGCTCTGTCTCCACAGTGACGTCTGCCCTTCAACAGGCACATACTCCCATTCCTGCTCCAGGGCCTTTGTCCACCCCCCAGTTAGTGGCCACATCTGATGATAGTGACCACAGTTCACATGCGTCACAGTCACGATACAGCACAAGAAGCACCCAGCAGAAACAACCCAAGCAGGCCCGCCAGCAGACACCATCCCCACAGAAGAGCAAAGCCACCCCAGAATGCAAATACAAGAGCACATCAGAGAAAATCAAGGCCCGAAAAGCAAAGGAGCAGACCTCAAGTTCACATGCCTCAGAGGCATCCCCAGCTAAGGCCTCTCCTGCCTCTAAAGCTTCAGGCAAAGCAAGGCATGCAGTGTTTGTGCCCACTGAGGTGTTGCATGGCAAGGGTACACCTAGGAAGTGCTCAGAGCAACATTCCCCCACCACATCGACTCCCAGTCCAAGCCCAGTAAAGCAGGTGAAGGAGGGCACTGTAGGGGGTACACCTGGCAAACAGGGGAAGGAGGGCACTGTAGGGGGTACACCTGGTAAACAGGGGAAGGAAGGCACTGTAGGGGTACACGTGGCAAACAGGGGAAGGAGAGCCAGAGGCATAGCCAGACGAAGCGTTCCGCAGGATCCAGCACGTCACCAGAGGGGGTGCCAGTGTCTGCACCTGATGCAGCTCTGTTGCGTGTGTGCTTGTTGTGTCAACACCAGTTCCCATTAACCCCAGTACAGGGAAGCCATTTTGAGTTCCCAAGAAGTGGAAAGGCAGCCCTCAAACCTCTCCCACCCACACTGTGTCTCAGGTCTGCATGAATCCACCTCCACGTGCCCCTACCCCACCTGGTCCAAGCAGCCCTCCGGCTTACCAGGCCATTGATAGCCCTACCTCACCTGGGCCGCTCTCTCCCCAATCAGGTGCTCCTGATGTCCCCGACACACAGCCATCTCCCAGTCCACCTGACAGCCAAGTGTGAGTGCTAGTCCCCCTCACACACCCGGCTCCCTCACTGGTGGGCCTGTTCTGCCCATTGTTACCCCCTGACTGTGTTGCTCCCCGTGGAAGGGTACAGTCGCACACACTCTCTGTGCAGATTCTCATGTACTCGCTCTGTACTTTGCCATGCCCACTGGCCTTCGTGTTCTGCCCTTGCCTGTGCAGATTATCATGTACTCGCTCTGCACTTTGCCATGCCCACTGGCCTTCGTGTTCTGCCCTTGCCTGTGCAGATTATCATGTACTCGCTCTGCACTTTGCCATGCCCACTGGCCTTCCTGTTCTGCCCTTGCAGATTCTCATGTATTCGCTCTGCACTTTGCCATGCCCACTGGCCTTCGTGTTCTGCCATTGCCTGTGCAGATTAGCATGTACTCGCTCTGCACTTTGCCATGCCCACTGGCCTTCCTGTTCTGCCCTTGCCTGTGCAGATTCTCATGTACTCGCTCTGCACTTTGCCATGCCCACTGGCCTTCCTGTTCTGCCCTTGCCTCTGCAGATTCTCATGTACTCGCTCCACACTTTGCCATGCCCACTGGCCTTCCTGTTCTGCCCTTGCCTGTGCAGATTCTCATGTACTCGCTCTGCACTTTGCCATGCCCACTGGCCTTTGTGCTCTGCCTTGCCTGTGCAGATTCTCATGTACTCGCTCCGCACTTTGCCATGCCCACTGGCCTTCGTGTTCTGACCTTGGCTTTGCAGATTCTCATGTACTCACTCTGCACTTTGCCATGCCCACTGGCCTTCCTGTTCTGCACTTGCCTGTGCAGCCCCTCATGTACTTGATGGAACTTTGCCCTGGACACTGGCCCTATTGCTCTGCTGTGTTGGACTATTCCCTTTTCAGCCTCTCGTGTACTTGCTGTGCACCCAGAACTGGCCACTGGCCCTGTTGCTCTGCTGTGTTGGACTATTCCCTCTGCAGCCTCTCATGTACTTGCTGTGAACTTTGCCCTGGCCACTGGCCCTGTTGCTCTGCTGTGTTGGCCTATTCCCTGTGCAGCCTCTCATGCACTTGATATGCACCCAGAACTCGCCACTGGCCTTCCTGTTTTGAGCTTGCCTGTGCAGATTCTCATGCATATGCTCAGTATTTTGTGCCTTGCTCTTCTCTACTGTTGAGATGATCTACTGTCACATCTGTGCAATATGTGAATAAAGACAGTTACTCCTGTTGTCTGTTTTGTCAGTGTCCTTACTGAATAAAGTTATTTTGGTATGTGCATATGGTTGACACTGATACTTGTGGTATCTGCGGTGTATATTTTACCTGTAATGCAGTTCACATTTTCATGGTTTTCTATTGTTGACTACATTGTTCACATGTCAGGTTGGGGGACACTGCCAGCATATGGTGTGATTCTGTACACAGGTTTGCACGCAGGCGGGGCAATGTCATCATGTATGTGTGTGATTCCTTTGTGTGCCCAGCTGTGTATGTGTATGGTCATCTTGTGATGGCCCGTAATCCTGGTCCCATGGCCTACATGAGATGTGTGCTCTTGGGTAGTCAAGAGGTGTGCAGTGTGAAGGGTGTGACTTTGTAGGGGATGTGGATGTGTGTGTGCCCCTGGATTGTCAAAAACACACATGTGTCACCCAGGAGTTGTGTGCCAGTTGTTTTGATTGTTCAGCCCTGTGGATATGGTTGTCTGCACATGTGTGGGTTGTCTGGTGTGCACTGTGCACTGTATTGGTGTGTCCATGCTGTTCTGTCTGCCTCCTACTTGTTGTTTTAGTAACTTGTGAGTGTGCAGAGTGTGCGACTTGAACATCAGTGTCGTGTTTGTTTGATCATCCATGTGTCTTGAGTCTATTTGTGTAGTCTGTGCAGACCTGCTGCTCCACACTGCCATTGTGGTTGTGTTTCTCATGCATTTCAGGCACATAGTGCCTTTTATCCTATTGTATAGCATGGTGTGTGTTGTGTAATGCCATCCCCTATGTGAGCTTCTTCTGCCTACCCATTGTGAGTCTGCACTCCCTCTATTTGTGTATGGTACACTCCTTACAAGTCCACTACTGATATGCAAGACGCTTCAATTTGATGTCAGCTGCCCCCTTGGTTTCCATGTGTGTGTGCCTCCCCATCACATCATTTGTGACACTGTGCTTTGTGGTGCAGTTCTTTGGCCAGGAGAAATGTGCCACTCAGGGAATTGCCCCAATGGGTTATATGTGATGTTCTTGTGCTGTTTATCAGTCATGATTGCTCATGTGCACTTCAGCTGTGTGTGCTGCCCAGTGCTCTGGTCAAGATGGTTCTGCCCCAAATTTGTGCATCTGTTGTTGTGTTGGATGTATGTGTGTTGGCTGTGGTATTGCTTCACTTCCTGGATGTGCTGTTGTGTTTGTGCTGTGCTGATTTGTCTTGTGTGGGTTGATGTTGTGTCACTCATGTCTGTGTGTGACTGTTATGCTTGGTGTGCACACGCTGCTTACAGTGCTGTGTGTATGTGGCCTTGTCATTGCTTGATGTGCATCCCCTGATGTCCTGCAGTGTTTGTTCATTTTTTTGCCTGTGCATCTGTAGTTGGTTTGATGTGGCTGTGTTGTTCTGTGATGTGCACTTCTTGTGTTATATTGTGTATGTTTTGTTCCTGAGTGATGAGGTTGTGCATTCCAGTTGTGTCTGTGCTCCCATTGCCTTTCCATAGTTTGGCTGACAGGGTATAGCTGTTTCTGTTGTGCTTCTGTGTGTGTTTCAGTTGTGTTTGTGTTTGTGTGTTGTTGTTATACAGACATCTGTTCTGTCATCCCTGTGTGTGTGCTGTTTGTGGCTGCACCCAGGGTGTGTTTGTTTGTGTGTGTATGGACTGGCAAGTATTGGCAATCTTCACTGTGTTTGGCACTGGTGTTGTGTGCTGCTGGTGTTTGGCAGTCATGGAGTGGGTCAATGGCCCTGTGTGTTGTGCTGCTGTTGTACTCCTGTGAGGTGGTTGCATGCGTGTGTGGCTGTTCCCACTTTGACTTTCAGGCCGTCCTTTGTTCATTGTGCTTTTACCTGGTTTGCCTTGCTGTCTTCCTGTGTTGTTGCACTGTGGTGCCTGTGGTTTGACTTCACTGACTATACCAGCCATGTGTGGTTTGGAGGTCTGAGGGGGGTGTTCTGTGTTCCTTGTCTTGCATGTGATGTGCACATGATTGTTGTGTGTCTCCATGGCCTTCCATGTGTGTAAATCCCACTTTGGCTTTTCTATTTGTTATGCTCCATTGCTGTTGGCATTTGGTGTATGTGTCTGTGTGTCAGTCTGTGGTATGTATGTGTGACTATGCAGGCTGTGTGTCCATTTGTTCTGTGTATGTGTTCATTTGGTGCTTGTAATCATGTTTGTTCCATGTGTGTGGTGGTGTTGTGATGTGTGTGTTTCCCTGCCCTGTACTACAGTGCTGTGTGTTGTGTGCTCCTGTGCAGCCACTCCTGCTGTGGCTGTCTTCCTGGTTGTTTTTTGTGTTTTGCAGGGTGTGGTTTGACCTGGCTTGTTGTTGTGCATGGGTGTGCACAGGATGGGCACATGGCATGTTCCTTCATGGGGTGTGCTCATGTGTGGTGGGAGGAGATGTGACCCTGGGGTCTTTGTGCCCTGCCCATGACTTGGGCTGGCCCTGCCTCCTTTCTTGTGTGCATGTTTTCCCTTGTGTTGACCGCTGCGATGACATGACCGGGACATTGCTACATGATCGTGGTAGATGTGTGTACAGAATACAGAGGGGTGACTTGGTGGTAGGTGGGTCGTGTGTGCGTGCACTTGTGGATGTGTTCCTGTCTCCTGGGTCTTTATTGGCTCCCACCGCCGCAGTTGCAGGCGCACTTTGATGGCGGTGCACGTTGGACTGCGGCGGACATTTTTCCCCCCAACAGCACTGCGGTGGTGCCACCGCCCGACAGACCTATGAAAACCAGACTCCTGTTACCAAGAAATCCCAAACTGACCTATAGAAACCATAATCCTAAACTGATCTATAGAAACTATAACTCTGCTACCATGAAATTGGACGCAGCGCGGCTTTCAAAAAACCCTCAAACTCATCTCACTAATCCAGGAGCAACTCATCTTACTCGACGGTGGGGCCCATAGCAACGGGAGTCACACATTCACACACAAGAACCCACTGCCCATGAATCAGTGAAAAAGAAGGCGAGCTGCTGGATAAGCGGGGTAACTCATTAACCTATACTCTATTTCTATACATTATATACATTTTCAAATACAAAACAGTCATAAGGAATAAAACATCAAGGTACTCCGCTATTTGGTCGATGGACCAACTAGTAGGAATCAGTTGATTGTGATTAAGTCCAGCTCAATCGCAATATTCCCATAACTCCCTAACATTTTATTGTCATGACTTTTTATTTTAATAAAAATAGACTCAAGTTTATATTTTACAGAATTTTTATCTAAATTCATTTAGGAAAGGAACATTTTTATATTGCAAAATCTTATTAGACAAGCACATTCTAAAACATTATTGAATACATTTAAGAAATGAAAATTTTAGAAAAACGCATTACCAATCTGCCATAGGTAGATGACAGAACTGCATTGAACAGGTTCCCAAGCTGATGGTCTTTCTAACCTTCTCGTTGTCTCCCTCCCGACATAGAATCTCCGCGTTCGATCTCGTTTCTTTTCCCCATCAAAATTAAAGTCCAATATATTTCAAAGTCTCTTGCACCATGAAACTATTCAAACCGACAGCATGTCATGGTGCGCAATAAAGTCCATGGACCAACTTTTTTACCTCATTTGCACAAGCTGTTTTATACCCTTTTCACGAATTATCTAAACCAAAAATTGAAACTTTTAGGGTCCGCACTAATTTCTCATTGATCCATTAGAGGGGTGATGATGATCACCTCATGTCATCCTTGTTCAAACCAGTTCGTGATTTTGCATTGTCATTTCCCAAGGCTTTCTCATGACTTAATGTTCACATTTGTACTTGTCGTTCATTTTCTTGTAACCATTTTAAATAGCCATGTTTCCACTTCTTCCTTTCCCAGGCTTTTACATGCAGGCACCCTTTGGCACAACTCCCGTTCATAGGCCCGGCTGACCTTGACATCTCTTGCTCTGGGCATAGGCCATGCACTCATAATTGGTCATTCACTTTGCGCATGCGTTGGGGCCATTTTTGGATTCTATTCAACCTACGCGTTTAAACAGCCACTTTCAGAATAGGACATGCAGGCCACAATGGGAATTAATATGAAAACAAACACAACATAAATTAGATATAGAAATCAAGCCCTTCTGTTTACCTCCCACCATTCTAATTTTCCCCCGTTAGGTGTTACCTAGCAAAAGCGAACAAAAAGGCGCTGTTTACTCACCATCTGCATTCTTTTTGCTACAAAACTTCTAACATAAGCAAAAAAACACACATTTTTTTCAGTTATATCTGCAACATCACAGCTCTATATTAGTATGACTCATTGTTCTTATTAGAAAATTAATGTTTTTCAAAACAGCAGTTAGTTTTCCCACGTGTAGTGTATAATTTAGGTGCACTTGGTTGATTACTTTACATTCTTCACACCATTAATAATAATACGGTTATGAAAGAATGACTTTACAAGGTTTACACAAAAAATGTTGTCTCTCCCCTGCTCCATCAGTGGAAGATTAATCAGAAGCTTCTTACTAGCCAAAATGTGTTGAAATACCTAAAGGAGCCCTGTCTCCATTGCCCTCACTTCAGTGTCTAGGTCTCCCAATGCCTATTAATACATTTCACCCTCCATCTTGTGTAAAGCTAGCCTCGGGGCAGCCAAAATGGATCCCACACACACCATGCATGCACTACACAAAGCACACGCACAACACACTTTAACATGCACTTAAGAAGTTAGCAATAGAAACTAGGCAAGTGCCTAGAAGTGGAACTCTACATGGGGTGAACAGTAGGCTTCTGCTCCAGTGACCCTGATAAAAAGGTCTGATCACTCTTGATCCTCAAAACACGGTATACCACTACCACTCACTCAAACTACTAAACTCAATGACAGGGACAGTGGTTCTCTATCGCAAATGAGGGAAACCATGGTGCACTTCTTCAGGCCACACAACAAGCCCGGGACCTCTCATCATCAGGGACTAGTGAAGGCCTCTGCGCATGCCTGGTTAGCGTGACCCAATGTCCAAAAATAAAAGGATCCCAGATACATGCAGGCGGGCACTTAGGGAATGGGAACACACCTGTTACACATTAATGACTTGATCCACACAGGCGAGCAAATTCCCAGACCTTTGGCTGATATCACCATCACCCGCTATGAAGAGCGAAGATGGGAGATGGTGCTTTGATGCGCCCTGTTTAGATGCTGCTGTGACCCAGAATGCCACTAATGAGCAAAGTAAAGACTGTCATTTTGTATGCACGTGGGCTGTGCTCTCTGTGCCTCCCCATGAGGAGAGGGGAGTTAGTGTTGATCAAGGTACTTTATCTAAAACTGCAGTCCCCTAACGAAGCAACCTCTCTTCACCTTTAACTGGACATCACAAGTCTGACCCTGCAGGCCACAAAGTGCTCACCATTTCACAAATCAATTTCACTTACCTCAGCTGTAGCTTGAGTGTGTCTCCCTACATCTGTTTATCCTTAAGTATAATGAATATCACTGGGTTGCACTACTGGTAGCAACGTCCATGTGCTCAATACTGTGAAAGTAGTGATCCAGCGGGCCAAAAGAAATTCTGGCTCATAGGCACAACTCTACACCATGATACTCATCATTATTCACAAATTCAACACTAGGCCCATAAGTGACTGAGGCAAGAATTGACCAACTGAATCATGTGACCAAATTAATCAAACCATTCACTTATGCTATTTGTATTTATATACAACTGCAGTTTATCTTTGTCATTCTTATAAATGTACATTTAATTAAGTCAACACCTAGGCAATGGATTAACTAATGGTAACTTGACTCGAAATAACTAAGACAAGCTTGTCATTTCAAAATCTATTTTATTAACTATATTATCAAGTAAAGAGCATTTTCAAAATATTAATTCTTTTATTTGCATTTAATAAGCATCATTTTATTTAGTAAGGCACATTAGACTGTCAGTTCAAATCAGCATGAGAAATATTTAAGCAAAATGAGTCTCATCCCCTAAACCCTAATTCCCTGACTAAACTAAATAAAACCTAAAGAGAAAATATTAAGTTCAGAGTTCTCTTACGTGAGTCAGAAGTCCGTCAGCATCTCACGATCACAGGAACGAGCTAACCAAACCTCCTCCTAGGGAGCCAAGCTTTATACCTTTTCTCTATCTAAAACTAGCTAAAAGAATACAATTAACAAACCATCACGCAAAATGATTGGCTGGCAGGCGTCAGTCCATGAAGTCATCGCCTTCTCATTTAAAATCATATTTTTTCAAAAGCGGCCTTGTCCATTGTCTACGTGTGACATTAGCTTCCGAGGATCTTCGCAACATTTTATTGAATAACAGTTCCTCAGCTTAAGCTTTGCCGCTATGTCCTGTCCTTGGCAAAGAAAGTTATACAATGCTAGGCACATCCTGCACAGTTCAGTTCCACGTATTTGTTTTTTGAAGATTATGAACAATAAACTTTTATTCATTCTTTGCTGTGCATGGCCCAGCACGACAGGACTTCGGAAACATCCATTTTAGAACAGGCCACAGGCCTCTTTACCGAGACTCTAGTATGCAAGGAAACACAAGACATCAATTAATTTGAGTAATGAAAATGATTCTGTTACCCACCCCTTCACTAATGTTAAACCATTAGTTTATGTTACCTAGCTTTAAGCACAAGAAATGAACAGAACTTTGTCACATAAAAGACACGACATAGACAAAAGCACATTTTAAAATAAGCACATGCTATTATTTAATCAGCCGCAGTTAATGTTGACAAAACGAAAAGACAAAGTTAATATATTATTTGAACGTACTAACAAATGCAACAAGAGCACATAATGTTAATCCCGCGTGTTTATGAAGGTGCACATTATATTAGGTTGAATTAATACAAAAACATGCAAAACTCATTAATATTATTATTAATTATGGAAGTTCAAATCAGCAAACATAAACGTAATAATTTTAAAAGTTCGCTTCATCAGTAGCATAGGTGATATTGTTAATAACACATATTAAATACGGCCAGTTTCCTCTCCCTGGATGATATTTTGTTCAGATGCCACCCAATAATTGTTAAGAGTATAGAATCAGCTTATACCAAAAAATGTTATAATATGGATTCACAGTTTTAGGTCTGTAATCCAGAGACGTTGGCATAGTCGGTAATGCATTGTAATAATCTCATTGTGGCTGTACTTGCTCTTGGAAATACATATCCTAATTCTAAACGATTGTGCTTGTAAGTGATTTTTAAATGCTCTGAAAGTAATCCGACTGCAAAGGGGTGATTATCGAGCCTGGGTCCATAGATCTAAGCATTTTGAGCTTCAGAACAAAATAACTGCCCATGTAATTTGAAGAGCTGTCCAGGCTGTGAAAAGCTTTTTAAATGGACATTAAATAAAGCTCACACAATTCCCTGCTACTGATATCTTTCATGATCCCCCACACCTTTACTAATAGCTTAAACGGTTTGTGATTGTGGGATCTAATTAATACCCCGGGAAACTGAAATGCAGAGGCCTTCATGTATATACTTAGCCACATTTCATATGAAATTGACTTTTATATAAATTAGAGGGTAGATTCGTGAAGTAATGCAATTTCCAACAGCACAATCTCAATACTACCTCAAAACACTGGCCTTCTGGTAAGCGGTACCACAATACAGGGGCGTGAAGGCAAATTGTGCAAAGCGGTGCTACGGCCACACAAGGGATATTTCCCAGTGGAATGTTATATAATGCCATTGTATAACAACGCTATGAAGGCAATGCTTAATTTGTCAAAAAAAATAAGTGCTGAGGATCTCGGCGGGAGGCCTCTTCTGCTTGCACCACTGATTGTGCCTGCCCATGCTGCCAATGACACACTTTAACATGCACTTAAGAAGTTAGCACTAGAAACTAGGCACGTGCCTATAAGTGGAATTCTACGCTATCCCCCCTTAATACTTGGACAAAAGGCAGCATACAATAATTTCACTGATTATGGAATTGAGAAGTAAAATGACTCAGTAATACTACTGTACAAAATGGAGTTCAGTAGAAAAAATAAAACTTTGGACATCATTGCTGCCTACTCACACGCTGGTATATTTAATCCACAGATTACAACAGTGAACATTAAAATTCAATTAGAATAGGGACTGGTACATTTGTATCCACAACAACCTGGTCATTCCAATCTACCTAAAGTTCGGGTCTCTAGAAAAGTCCGGCCCGACACATAAAGGTCTTTGCACCGGAATTCGATTCATAGTTGCACAAAATTTATGAATAATTTTTATGCCTGTAAATTAATGCAGGTGTTACATCAAGGAATGTCTGCAAGAATACAGGCCCATGCTAGAAGAGCCATGTGATTCTTCATTCCTGTAAAACCAGTCCCTTGTGTTAACCTCTCCTTTTGGCCAAACGGCTAAGAATTGGAAGGTTTAGTTCCCCGTTTGAGAAATAGCAACTTGTGGCAGTGGTATTTCCCTGGGTATAATATGTTAAGTTTAGCACAGAAAGGAAATTCATTTGGGCATTTTCAACGTCCAATAACTAACAATGATACAAACAAAATGATTATTTAGGAAGTAACGAATGGCCAGTCAGCTGCTATGGAAGAAAATTGATGACACTGCCACAGAAGAATAAACTTCAGAATTCTGCGATATGACATCCTGAATTCCTTACAATAATGTATTACTTTCATGGAGGTAAAGTACAAGTTATTACATCACATTATGGCAAAGCAAGACAATAAACAACTGTTGTTGTGGTCAACTGTAAATTAGCCAGACAGCGCCACCTTGTGGCAGACAATGACGAGCGCAGGTATTCACAATTAGGGGCCTAATTACGATGTCAGGTGGAAACTTTCCGCCCGACTACTTCTCGGAATCGGTTCTGACCGACTTGCAATCTGTGATTCCGCATGACTGATTCTAATGTTTCCGAACATCGTTCGGTCGGACTCCTATTGACACTTATGGGAGCCCGTATTCCAACAGACAACACTGCATCCTATGGGGAAAATGGGTGTCGCCCGAAAACCTTGCACCCTGTCTCGTGCATCCCATGGTGCCTGCCACACAGTGCATGGTTTTAAAGGGAGCTCCCTTGGGTACCCCCATGGCGCCAACAAGATGCCTCAGGATGAAGGGAGGCCTGCTAGAGGCCCTCAAAATCAGTTTCCAACAGCCTTTTTGTGTCAGACAGACTGAGTCAGAAAGGCTGTTGGAATCCAACATCGTAATCAGTCGGGAAGAAACGCTGTTCATAGAGCTGTACGATTCTGCTCCAAGTGACACAGATTCTGTGACAGCTGGTCGGAACCGATTCAGAATGTCCGAATGGTTTCCCTTCTGACCGTGAACATCGTAATCAGTCAAACAGATTGGATTCCGAACGAGACGGGCGGATGGGTTCTGACACAGTCTGAGAGAATTCAACTGTGAGTCGGAGGCTTTCTGCCTGACATCGTAATGAGGCCCAAAATGTGGGTACTGAGCTCCGGAAACAACCGGCTCAAATTAAGCAGTGTGAAGGTGATCAAAATTTGAACTTATGCATATTTGAAGTATAAGAAATGGATATCCATTTAGTGCACATGTTCCCCCCAGGCATGGAGCTGCATTGCATCAAACTATTCTTGGCCTATTTTTAGATTTACTTTTTTAGATTGAAAGATATTGCATGAGTGGCAGGTCCTGCAATCGGACATAGAAGCCTAGTACTCTTAGCAGGCTTTTGTGATAGATCATCTGATGTTTGCGGCTAATGATACACAATGCACATCGGGGTAAGACTGGTCTGTAGGGTGATCAGGATGTGCCCAAAGGGCTGGTGTAACAAGACAGTTTGTGGGCCAGTTACTGACTATTCATGGAAATGTTTGATAAACAAATGTTATTGTTTTTGTACATGGAATACACATTTGACATATCTCCATTTGAGAAAAGCCAAATAACATGAAAAGAGTACCCAAACCTCTTCTTCATTGGCCATAATATTCCCACCATTTCCCGCACAACTTTGGACTCAAGGATTGAGCGAGATGGTTAGATAGCCTGTAGAATTTTGTTGAGGCCACCCTGCCCCTGGGAATGGATGTGCTGAGGTGCTGTCAAGGGGCCCTCTCAGGACCCCGAGGTTGGGGATGTGAATTTATCAATTTTGCTTTGGGCCTGAGATGGTAAAGGTTTGTTACAACCCATGACACAGGTCAAGCATTTCAGAAGAGGGAGGAGTACGAACCAGAAGATCTGCAATGACTGTGTGGAAAAGTAGGGTGTTTCGGGCTAAGCCAACTCCGGGTGAATGTCTCACCTCCTTGTTGCACCCAGCCCACTTGCACTGCTATATAGGATGGCAATAAGCAGGTGCAGCCAGGGTGGGTCCTCTGAAATTTGTCAGTGAGCCTTCTGCCCCCAGGTCAAGTACACTGGCAGATCAGGTACTGCTTCTATTCGCCTCTCAGGGGAGGGAAGAGCTCAATGGAGAAGTCATTTCCACCAAGGGAGCTAAAGATAATCAGTCCCCACTACCATCCAGGGTAAGTCTCCGGGGAGATGAGTGGCATGTGGCTCAGGGACAGCACTGTTTACCACCACCCAGCGGCCCCAATGGGGTTAGTCCATGTGGATTGGCCAATGTCTGTGATTACGGGAAGTAGCTGCAGTTATGAGAGGGTAAGGGGAGGAATATCAGGGCTCAGTTGGCTAAACACAGATGTTTCAGCAAGTCTTCATCACCCAGGCACACCAGTTATCTGCAGGTCTGGAGATTGCCTGCCAGCTGCCATTCTTCTTCTGTGGGCTTGAAACAGGCAGGAGGTACTGCTGCCCGCATGGCCAGAACCACAGTTCCTGGGTCAAGACCCATGTGCTACTACCACAGCAAGCCCCAGTTGTTTCGCCAGTGGGGGTGAGACAAAGACCCAATTTTGTCAGCCCTGTGTCAGCCGTAAGAGTGCAGCAGGAATCAAGAATAAGTGGGAGGGCCTTGGTGGCCACGGCCGAAACCACCATTTTAGGGCTGTTGCCTGAGTACCATAACCACCATGGGCTCCCAGGTGTATACTGGGAGGAGGAGTGGGGGAAAGAGAAAGAACAAAATTACCCAAGTCGTCATCTGTGGGTCGATTGTAGAGATGTGGCAGCTATGTCAGAACGTGGGCAGTCTTTACGGCTCAATGTGGTGCTGGTCTGCCATCATGTAGTCTCCTACTCAGGCGAGGTCAGTCCCATTCATGCCCTTATCTCAGCACTCAAATGTAGGAAAATGAGGTTCGGTTTCAGTAACCACCCACACACTTTTTTCAGATTTCAGATGCACTTTGACTTGGTGTGCCCTGGGTCCCTGCCAATCAGGTTCCCAGTGCCTGTGTTCTTTCCCATAACTGGACATTTGTACCCCCAATTGGCACTTCTCTGTCCACATGTAAGTCCCTTGTATAAGGTACCATGGGTGCCAAGGGCACTGTGACCAGGGAAGGCCACTAAGGGTTGCAGCACATACTGTGCCACTCCTAGAAGTCCTGTACCTTAACACACACACACTGCTGTTGAAAGCAGCGTATTATGGTGCAGAGAAAATGAAGAGTCGACATGGCACACATACCTGTGTGCCACACTTGCAACCCGCTGCCTATGGTATAGCTAAGACACCCCTCTAGCTGGGTGCACTATACCACTGGTGAGGGTACAGTTGCACGAGCTCTGTACCCCTACAGTATCTAATTCCATTGTTAGACATTGTAAGTGCAGTAAAGCCATAAAGAGTATATGGTCTAGGAGTTCGTCGCCACGAACGCCCCAAGCACCATAATGGCTTTAATGAATTCTGGGAAGTTTGGTAGCAAACTTCTCAGCATAATACACCCACTGATGACTGTGTGGGATGTATTATACAATGCACTCAGATGGCATCTTAGAGATGCCCCCTGAAAAACATCCAGCCTCTGGTGGGTGTTCTGACTGGTAAACACCAGCCTGCCACTAAGACAAGTTTCTGGACCCCTGGGGTGGGAGCCTTGCTTCTCTGAGCCCACAAACAAAGCCTTTCCTGGGGGGAGGTGTTCTCACCTCTCCCAGGTCAGGAAGAGCCATCTGTGGCATGGTAGCTTCAAAGGCCTTGCCGCCTTTGTAACGCGACCCCCAGCCTCTCCTGCTATATGGAGAAGGGCCCATTCCTGTCTCAACTAGTTTTCGGTGGCCAGACAGGCAGGAAAAATGAGAACCTCTGTCAATACCACCCCTTATGTGGGGGAGGCGAGGTGAAGCCCACTCTTCAGTGCCTGCGATCATGCAGATGGCAGGCATTCTCCAATCAGGATTAGGGAATGTGCCCATTCCCCCATGTGAGTTGAGCACACCAAGGATGTAATCACCCTAAGGTCAGTAGCCCATTGGCTACTCACCAAGACCCCTAAAACACCCAAAATAGAGTATGTAGGGGTAACTTCCCGCAACCTGTGAAGAAGAAGGATGAAAGAAGCCGTACAGCAGAGGAGACTGCAAAGAACTGCCTTGGAACCAGCCCTACCGGCCATTCTGCTGTTTCCAAAGATCCTGTGCCAAAACTCACCCTGTCCTGCAGCCAGCAACTTCCAGAACTTCTGGGAGGCTTGCCTCCCTTCAATAAAGACCAGTTCTCCTGTGAACAGCAGCTCTGTCCAAAAAGATCTTCAAAGAAAGACTCCGAGCCTGCTGACAACAAAGAGCGCCTGGAACCACCACTGCACCAGGTGACTACAGCCCGAGTCTGAGTGGCCCACTGGTCCCAGCGAGGTCCCCCAGCACTCCAGAGTCTGAGTAGATGATGACTTGACCCCTCCAGGGCTTCCCAACATCACCTGCAGACTCTGCACAGAGACCCCTCAACCGCTAATGGCCCATTAAGGTGGAATCTGACCTCAAAAGGCACCCCTGCATCCAGCCACCATGCGGCCTGGAGAAGGGGACTTGAATTGAATCTACATCCCTGAGCCCTCAAGCTTACCTGCCAAGCTATTGGTTCCTCCTGGAAGGCTTCCTGGACCGACCATGCAGCCAAAATTCAAAATCGGCAATTCCCATTGGAAACAACTGGGCAACAGACGCCAAATCAGCTCTCTGCACCCCTGTGCCGCTGTGGGTGCACCTTGTTTGCCAACTTGGATCCCCCTTTCCCTGAGGTTAACCCTAAGTGCTTTGCTCCTTCAACCCTGGGGCTTGCCTAAAAGCAGCCACCATCCAACTACCGCCTACTCCCGAAGTCTAACATTGGACCTCAGCACTCTACACCCGGCCGCCCTAGTGCCTCTGAGGCTGCTTTTTGAGTTCATCCTTGACCCTGGGGGAACCTTTGTTCTAACCCCAGAAACTCATCCCTCAAGACCATTTACTTACCTAAAAACTGATAACCTCATTTTATCCATAGGAATGCATTGAGTGTTGAGGGAATTTGTATGGAAACATAAGAAACTGTGCTTTGATAAAAACTGCTTTGACTACTGTTAGACCTGACATCATTGGCTTGAGTCTCTCCTCCATTTTTTCTGTTTGCCTCCACTGTTTTACGATGTTTGGCTGGTATATGCTTTGGGCGCCGTGCCACTGCTGATCAGTGCCATAGCGCAAGTGCTCCCTATGTTAAATTGATGTATCTATTGTATCCATGTTTGGCTTATTTGGTTTACTGTCAGTCCCTAGTCTAGTGCACCAGGAATGCCGGGGCTTGTAAATACAAATGCCGCTCGTGGGCCTGCAGCACGTGTTGTGCCACCCACAGGAGCGGCCTCGTAAAAGAATGTCTACGGGTCGGTCATTGCGAGACCCACGTGCAGCCTAGTGCTGTCACGCAGGCTGCGCAAGTATACCTACTTGCCAGCCCCTCAAACCTTCCCTTGACTTCATGTTAGTCACCCCTATGGTAGGCCCACGGGCAGGGTGCATTGTAAGTGTAAGGTAGGACACGCCTGACCAAGTTGGCATGTCCTGATAGTGAACAACCGCCATCTTAGTTCTTCACTATTGCGAGGTAGCCTGCTCTCCATTAGTTAGAATGGGTCGCCGGGATTATTAATGCTATGATCCTAGCTGGCTCGGGGAGCATGGTGCAATGTTGAGTTTGGTATCCCTGAACTCGGGGTTTAATTACGCATCCGTTGGTGTGGAAGGTTTTTGGACTCTGGGTTCGAAAATAGCACTTTAGAAAGTGTCTATTTTCTTGTCTAACCATTTCTGGTTTCTGCTGGTCTTGCGTGTGTGTGACAGGAGCTGGGTGGCTCCAAGAGGTCTGGATGAGTCAGTGTGGGATGAGTGGGACATTTGCGTTGAGAGAAGGGGGAGAGTAGTTGTTGATAGCCTGCCCTGCCTGGTACAATGCTGGCTCCACCTCCTGCCAAGCGGCTGATGGCTCTGTGCCTGCCATGGACGATCCTAGCCCCACCTCCTGCCAGGAGGCCGATAGCTCTGCTCCTGCCAGTGTCAATGCTGGCTCCACCTCCTGCTGGGCGTCTGAGGAACCAGCCCTGCTCAGTGAATAGGCCAGGTGATTCTGCCTGGCTCCACCCACAACAGACCCAGGATGTTGGGAAATTCCCCTGCATGGACAAAGGGATCAAAGCCGAAAAGGGGTATAAGAGAAGGACCCCTGAACCAAGAATTTAGATCACTTCTGACAAGGAACCCTGTAACCAAGGACAAGAGGCCTGCTGATCTGAGGACTTGCCTACCCCTTCTGCCAGTGTGCTGTTTGCTGGGGGGAATCCTGCAGTGCTTCTTTATTTTTGCCAAGGAAACCAGGAGAGAGGAACTGTGTGTGTACTCTCACGCTTGCTAAGAAAATCTCCAAGGACTGGAAGAGTGCCAGTCTCCTGCTGAAGTCACAGGGCTAAAGGACTTCATCTGCTTAAAGTGTTATTTGCTGGAACCTGTGAATACGGCACCTCTGAAAGAGCCAGCAACATCGACGCCGACGGACGTTGCCGAATCCAGCTCGACGTAGTGGGTAACGGCCCCAGTGTCCCGCTTCCTCGACGACCGGCCGCCGGGCCCGACCGACGCCAGCAGCAACGCCAGTGAGTGGGAGTACGGCTCCAGCTCCAAGGGACCTCGTGTCTGCACCGCTGCTGATCGCATCGCCTTGTGCCCTCTCGACGCCGCGAGCGCTGCTCACTCTGTGCAACCGCATCATCGACGACGACGCCTGCTGAGGCCTGATCGACACCGAAGACGCGACGCCGGATTGCTCGACGCCGCTGATCATCGTGTGCTTCATTTTCCTAAAGGTACTGTGTTGTTGGGGGTCCGTGTGACTCCGGGCTCGACGTAGCTCTCCTCGCGGTCGACGCCGAACCTTTGGATTAACTTTACCTCGACGTCGTGTAGCCCCCGTGTGGGTTACCCTGTTGCTAAGAACTGTATTGCCAAGAAGAAGATTTGCTTTGATACTAAAGACTTTTGTGCTAAAGAAGAAACTACCTTTGAACGATCCCTTTTTCCCTTCCCCGAGTATTTATTAAGATTGTGTACATTTTTGTCGTTATTGGGTCTTGTGCTAAGCCTTATATAAAAATACTTATTTTTATAATACTACGGTGTTGTGTCCATTTGTAGTGTATTCATGTTATTACTGTATGTGGTCATAAATGCTTAACACACAGCCTCTGAGATAAGCCTGTCTGCTCCGCCAAGCTACCAAGGGGGTGAGCAGGGGTTATCGAAGGGTGTGATCCCCTTGCCCTGACTAGAAAAGGTGTGTCCCTATTTGTCAGAAGTGTATACCTCTGCCAACTAGAGACAGCCGGCTCTAACAACTACCTTTTAACTAGGAAATGTCCCAGTGTGCTGTCTCAACATATCACACTGAGTAGAAAAAGTTATCCAAAGGTACTCTAAAAAGTAATCAAAAGTAATCCAAAAGTAATTTCAAGTGTACTGGAATATTTTACAAACCTGTAACAAAAGTAATTCTCATCCAGCTTGCTTGTGATCAATCTGTCCGGAAAAGTAGAATTCTATTTACCTGTACCAAGCCCTGCTTGGCTTTATAAATAAAATACAACTAAATAATTATTTTTAATATAAACAATTGGTATGAGTTCAGTCTTTGAAAAAGCCTTACTGCTCACCCACACTTTCGCAAATAGAGTAAGGTATTATCTATTTATATCTTTGTAAGCCTCTGGGGATCCCCTGGACTCTGTGCACACTATACGTTACTTTGGTATAGTATATACAGAGCCATCTTCCTATATTAGACAGCCTGGAACCCCAGCAGATGGACAAAGGAAATCAGTAACTAGTTAGGATCCCAAAGCCTATCCTGTCAGCTCCTAGGATGGAGCCGCATTGGGTGCTCACTTGATAGTTTCCACCAATATGGCCACTGGCGTAGCAAAACTTGAAAGGGCCCCCCTGCAAGGTACGTGGAGGGGCCCCATCCAGACTCAATCGTGAGCTCTCCGGCCAGAGGACTGAGCTGAGGGGGCCCCTTGGAGCTTGGGGGCCTCCCGCACAGTGGGGGCTGCTGGGGCCTGTTACGCCACTGATTATAGCCTGCTTGTCCCCCATGCAGCCCAACCAACTCTCATATAAAATGCAACATCCTTTTCCCTACTACATATCCTTTACATTTTATGCCAGAATTGCACACATTTTCACCACACATTGTGAGCAGTGCATATGCTCTTCTTTTTTAATGCATCCAAAGATAAAAGGTAAGGGAGAGGCTGATTAAAAATATTGTTAACAACTCAATTAAACACCCTCAAATTTGACAGAATTCAGTGATCACATATAAAAGCATTGGAAAAGTTCTCATTAACTTGATCACAGGATTAAAAAATGTGGATGACAGTTGGAATGAATGTGCACAGTGTGTGATTACTGTTGATCATGACAGCTTTCTTTCATTTAAAATGTTGATTGCCGAAGACCAAGTTATGTTGTGCCACACTCCTCTTCTGACAAATACGCATATGTTTTTTCCTGTGTGTCAAGTTTAATACGACTTTACAGAACAGTATGGTACTTTCTTTCCCTATAACCAAACTTTATTGTGAGGCATTTTCTCCAGTAACTGGGACAGTCAGTGGAATCCACCAAGGACACTGGCGAGAAACTACTGTTTATACTCACATACACAAGCCATGCATACTAACGCACATAAATTGGATAGAAGAGAATTGCCATTGTTCGCCTGACTTTTCAATATTAGGCCTGCGGTAAATGCTTAGCTAGAATGTATACTATCATCATATGCAATCAAATAAATGTTGAGCCAGAGTTGTGAGTAATGAAAAAGGAAGGGTGGTTGATCACAAGTTTGGCCTCTGGGTTTCCAATCAATAACTGTGGTAGAATTAGCTCCTCTTACTCACTGGCAATGAGAATATCCACTGAACAACCACGACTGTCGAGGGTCCTCCATCAAAGTGGCATCTTATCCATGGTAGGAGCCTCTGTGGGGAGACGTTCTGTGGCTATAATGCCACTAAATACAGTCCTGTGAAAGGTGCAACCAAAGTGGGAAAATATTGTCATTATACACATACATACTCTCCCTAAAATGCTAGAGTATGTTTCCCAACAGATTAGTGACGCCATATCACCATTTCCTGAAATCCAAACCCTTTGCGTAGAGACCTTTCATAGAGTTAGTTCCATCATGAATGGTGACAAATACGCCACTCTAAATAGGATGACAGATCAGCCAATATTTATGCAATTGTTCAGCCTAAAAGCAGCAGATCCAGTGGTGGAACTAGAGTAGCTCCCACCTTCAGACATACTCCTTTGAGGTTATTTAAGAGAGAATGGTATGACCTTTGGAGCTGTGAATGGGGAATCTGCCCTTTTTACAAACTTTTACTTCACCTTCTTTAAATCAGGCTTCAGGCTTCTGCTTAAAAGTTTTAAGAAAGGTAATTAAAATAATGCAAAACAATAAATCAGTAGTTTTTGGGGCAGGGACATAGCACCAAACATAATTATAGTGCTTAGGAATTTTATTCACAAGAACTAGGTTTTTTAGCAAAATTAGTATCCTAGTACACAATGATTCAGGTCATTGGGTGGACCAACAAAAGCAGTATACAGCTAATGTAGTGGGCAATAAATGTGTATCTTAATAGCAATCGTTTGCCTACCTCTTGTTCTATTTTTCACTCCATTTCAAGGTTCATGAGGTATAAGTCAGTGATTAGAGTTATCTATTGAGGCAACTAAGGGCCCTATTTAGAGCTTGGCAGAGAGGGCACTCTGTTGCAACTGTTACAAAGTTCCCTCTCCGACAAATTGAAGGTCCGCCTGCCTCATTTAGAGTCAGGCCAACCATCATTATGTCAATGGTGGAGACTACTCCATCTCTGTCATCGACATAAACCTCTGACGGCCCGACAGAGGAAGGCCTTTCGGAGGTCTGGGCGGGAAACTTCATTAACAACGCGGACAATACACCGCGATGCTGTTACATCGCGGTCGTTACAACGACCACGATGTTACCACGATATGCCATTACAACGCGTCTTTACATCAACTTGCGCTAGATGGCGTGCTAACATTAAAAATAGTGTAGTTTACTATCCCAACACCTTCCCTACCGATAAGTGGACTGGAGTTGGAATAGTAAATGACAGTTTTCTAATGTTAGCACGCCACTAGTGCAAGTCGATGTAAAGACTTGCGTTGTAAAGGCATAGCGTGGTAACATGCAGTCGTTGTAACGACTGCGATGTAGCAGCACGCTTTGTAATAACACGCGTTGTAACATCATACAACCAAGACAAATATGACACACTCGAACAGTAGGGTCAGTATGTATGGCGAATGGGAACATTTAGTGGGTGTCAACTTTAAAAATCCTAGGGGCATATTATCAAGGGGGTTTATCTCCGCTTTTTTGGCTTTAAAAGCCAAGAAAGCGGAGATAAAATTATCTCCCTATTACCAAGCTGTCGCTAACACCAGTTAGTGACAGCTAAAAGGAGATAGCGACCATCTTGGGCCCCACTTTGCATGTCAGTGATATTTATCACTAATGACATGCAAAGTGGGCGTGCCAAGATGTTAGCGACTGGAAACAGTCCCTAACATCGCTATCTCCTATTACCAACTTTTGGAGATATTCGCGCTAAGCGCGAATATCTCCAAAAGCTAACACCTGCCCTGAGCAGTTCTTAGCCATGTTATCCAATGGGAGGTGGATAACATGGCTAAGAGCATTTGCTCGATAATGCATGAATATCGCTGACTTTTCAGCGATATTCATGCATTGCGGCCGTTTTTTATCGCATTTGCGATAAACCTTGCTAATAGCAAGGTTTATCTGCGATAAAAATCGCCGATGTGCGGCGATAATTTTTGTCTCTAAACAAGTTAGAGACAAAAATTATCGCTAGTTGTTGGTAATATGCCCCTAATTCGTTCCAACCATACCAGGGCGTAGCTTTGTAAATGCTTTCAAAGGACTCCACACAAAATGGAGAACGAACATAAAGTGATCGCTTGAGTACATATTGCAGAGTCAATAGCGAGACGTTCCATGTGGATCTGAAATCTTGTTGATCAATTACGGAAACTTGTCTGAACATAAATTGCAGCCAAGAAACCAGACAAGAGTGAATTTATACCTGCTTGTCTAAGGTGCAAGACTAAGGTGATATGCCAAGGATAGAAGAACTGCAAAAGCCTCAACCCAAGGCATGGAACTGCCCTCTCGTTCAACATGTAATGTGTGATTGCAGAAAACACCTTTCATTCAGCACACAGTCTCTGTGCACACCAGACATAAGCATGATGGCAGAAACATCCACTCCAGGTCAATATCCTCGCTAATTGGATACTGAACAGGTTTTCGAGGATGGGGTGGGTAGACCTGTGTCAAAGAGTGCAGGTTAATGCCTCTGCAGCAGTAAATCAGTCCCCAACACGTGTCAGTCTTCTCGTCACGAGGCTGCGTCCACTCTAATACAGAATCTAGTTAGAGTGCATAGCGTTAATTGTATTCTATTGGGAACCAACAAGCACATGTAGAGCGCCTCACTGGATTTCCAGTCTACTGCGGGGAAATGCGGGGTCAGCTAGAAAAACTCAGTTAAGTGCAAGGTGGTAGAGCTTTATGTGCAGTGCGCGGCCCTCTTCCCTACTACACCGGTGACATAATATAGCTGAGCTGAGGGTCATCAAAACACGTGTTGCAGAAGTGTATTTCCTGTTCTCGGCGTCCATGCTATTTGCAAACAGAATGACAATTGGAAGGGTAATCATCGCGGCTCAGTCTAGACTGATAGTCACATTTTTAGATTGCGTTTGAAGCACAAGGAGGCGTCTCGTTGCCTTTGCAGAGTTCATCTGGGGCTGAATTGTATCACCGCGAGCCTTATCTGCCACTATCTTTTTGTTTCACTGGCGCGCGCTTTACTGGTTCAAAAAAGTTCTGCTGTTTGCATAAAATAGCTCCGAAACCTGTTCCTTCTGCTCGGGTCAGTGCACCATTTTATCAGATGGATCCTTAATTGTTCTACTTTTAATTAATTTGCATGGGTTGATCACAGACGACTCCTGTCTGCGCGCAATTCAATAAAAGCAATCTTCGGGTTAATATGGCACCGAGACGAAGTTAATCCATCCGATTAGTGCTCCTTCCTGGCTGTCTAATTCGGTTTGGCATCAGACAGCTGGCAGGGAGCTGCTATTTTTGGATTTACAGTATCTGTAGTTTTCGTCCATCCCTACCGCGTGAGAGTTTGGGAAGATGACTGAAGGGAGCGTCATTTAATGATCACATTCCTCTGTGAAGAGGGACAGTGAAACTGCGCACTCAGCACCTCTGCGTCATGTGAAGCCAACTGGTAGGCCCAGACTGGGCTGACAACAGTGAAAGAAGTCAGAGAGGCAGGAATCAAAGTGCATATTTTGTGGCAGAGAGCCAATAGCGGCAGCCATCCCTGCACAGCAATTACACAATGCCTGCTAATACAGAATGGCCCTCCTGAAAAAACACAGAAGCTACCCTTGCTTTGTTTTTGAAGGTAAACAGTGTTTGTCTATTGCATGATGTTTACATAACAGAAGTTCCTGGAACCTGGTGCAAAATAGCAGAGTCCTATGTAAACAGTGACAGATGTAGAAGTCCTGAGGACTGAAATGTTTAAAGACAGAAGGCAACTTTGTTCCTTTCTCCCACAGAGCCTGACTGCGGAGATCACTGCAGACTGTCTAATTAGCTCCACTGAATACAGGTACAAAGATAAAATGACAACAGATCAAAACAACAAATGACAGTACACTGAATAAGTAGATATTTTGGGAGCACATTACAATGCAACCTCAAGCGAGGAACACAAGGGAGATGCACCATCAAGCAGCTTCAAAGGGAGGTTCTTGTCACCGCTCATCCCTTGTTTTATGTTCTTCTTTATACTCTTTTCATTTTTGTCAAAGCCGATGATGTTTGCTACATAATATAATTTTAAGATGAGGAATGAGAAGTTTGACGTTAGGGTTCACTAGCATTTTATCAGACTCTCCCGTGTATGTCAATTTGCTGTGTGTGTTCACCTTCTGGTAAGGATATGTCCCTCTTAGGCCCTCAATACCAGTGGCCAAGAAATGCTAATGGAAGCTTTTCATTCATGTGGCATCTCAAGGGAATTTCATCTGGAGACTTTACTTGCTGAAACATGCAAAGTCTCAAGAGAAATACTGGGGAAAAACATGTGGCAATTGGCACAGAATTTCAGATTGCTGGAACTTGTTCCCTAAACACATGAACTACGGTTCAATTTCCCTCCCAGAATTATTGCGACCCCGGTGTATATAATTCTAGCAGGGAAGGAGCGATAACAGCCAAATGCCATCCCACAAATAATGAGGGCTTCAAGTATTTCAAATGGGAAAAAGAACAACATGTAGTTACCCTCTAACACATTTGCTTCTTTCTCAGACATTCTAAGGGGCATATTATCAAGCATGGTGTTAATATTATCGCTAAAGCGGCGATAATGGGCTTGATAATACGCCTTAGAGAATTCCCATAGAAGCTTATGTTCACACCAGAACAGGGGCTTCTATGGGAATTCACAAGGGCGTATTATCAAGCCCATAATCGCCGCTTTAGCTGCAGTTTTCTGCCGCTAAAGCAGCAATAAGGTTAATGCCGTTTCTTGATAATATGCCCCCTAATCTTTGCTAATAAATCCATTTTGTCTTTGACAGGAAGCACCTACTGTTTAAAAACCGAAGGCAAGACCAAAGCAGAACAGCGTCCTGTTTAAATATCGATTGATGAAGCAGCATTGTAGGAAAAGTGGTTGAACATTACGTGGGGACATGGACGCCAATTAGGGGTTTCCAGGAATAGCTGCTTTTATCCCTGTGTCAAGGTCACAAGTTTGGTCGTTTAACTTGGTCACTGGAACATAACTGCTGTTTATGCATCTATAAGGAGTGATAGCGTGCTTCAACTCCGTTGACCCACAGTTGAACTGCATTTTAGTGAAGTATTTAACCACGATAAACAACAAAATGGAAGAAGCATGTGCACTGTGGACTCCCATGGCCAGTTGTGAAGAAAGAACTATGTATCCCAAGGGCAAACAGACCAAGATGACTCTAGCTTCTTCATATGTAATCTCTAATTCTTAAAGTTTAGGCACAATCCCCCAGATTCATCATGGTCCTGTTTTGCGAGTCCTTAATAGCGAATTTTAAGGATTCACTATTACAGACTCGCAAAACGGGATGCATGTAGAAATCGCAATATTTTATGCGATTTCTACTGCTTCCTTATTTGCGATTCGCTAATTGCTAATCGCAAATAAGGAATGGCTTTCCCATTCATTCCTATGGGCCTAAGGGCCCATAGGAATGAATGGGGCGTCATTCCTTATTGGCGATTAGCAATTAGCGAATCGCAAATAAGGAAGCAATTTCAAGGGTGCCAGGGTGTCCAAAGGACACATCTGTAGCACCCCTGAAATGGTAATGTACACTGGTGTTGCGCACACACATGTCCAAAGGACATGTATGTGTGTAACATACAATTTGGAAAAATGCACTAAAGTGCATTTTTCTAAGTTTTTGCTATTTACCATGTAGTTAGACTTTGCAGTAAATAGCGGCCCCAGATTGCGAATTCACAATTTTTAAATGGTTCATGAATTGCATTTAAGGAATCTCAAATTGAGATTCCTTAAATGCAATTAATCGCAATTTAGCGATTTCTAGAATTGCGATTTTTGCATTTGGGATGATGAGTCCCAAATGCAAAAATAGCGCTCGCAAAGGGCCAGATTCTCAGAATCTGGCCCTTTGCGAGCCGATTTCGGCTTGATGAATATACCGGAATGTATTTATACAAATTTGATTTGATTTTATGAGAGTTAAGTTTTAAAAATGAATTTTGTAAACAGTTTTAATTAACCATATACAATAAAGGTAGTTTCATTTCAAATAAGGAGGAACACCTGACCTAGATGATATGTGTGTGTCCAGCAATAAAGAGTTTAAGGTGCTATTGGCTGGAACCGTTGTTCCTGCAACCTCGCCGTAAACTCAATGCAACATGGCCATCGCCGTCTGTCGCCACATGTCTGAACAGTGTGGCTGAGCAACTATCAGTCAGATGTGTGAAATTTCACACAGAAGCACTCAAGTTACTTAATCCACTGCTGGAAAGCCGTTGAAATGAAGAATTCTTAGATCCCTCATTTCTTCTTTGAAGTTTCCCCATTTACGGCAAGCAAATGAGGCCGTGTTGGGCCTGTCTGTGTGGTAGACCACTGCAGACTTACGTCCGGGGTGACCAGAACTCTTTGCTACTCCAGAAAAAATAGTGAAAGAGAATGTGGCATGGGTTAAAGCCCAATTTTTAAATATGCTGTCTGCTGATTGAGAGGCATTGGAGATAGTCAAACCCACAGTGAAAGCACATTTGCTGTCAAAGACTGTCCCACGGATTGAACCGTATTTGTTATTCGTTACAAAACCATTTCATTGATTTCTTCTAACTAAGTTCTGTTTTAATCTTATCCGTTGTCTTTTAGCAGATGTGCCGGGCTGGAGCTGGGTAAAAGACCTAGGTCCCTGTACATGTGATAATTTTTCTTTGCAGGACACCATGCACTTTAAAATATTTTGTGAACATTTTAGCCCGATGAGGAGAACGTTTTTAAGACCCATTTTTAAGTTGAAGGGATTTGTACAAGTTAGACCTGCCCTTCTATATCTGCAGTTGTTTAACAATCCATGGGAGATTTTTAATGTTGCGAACTTCTTGGTGGCGGCAGTCAGACATAGGAAGAAACTGGGCTAAATATTTCAAAGTGCAGATTGATTTTATACATAGATATAATTGCTTTTACTGTATGATTAATTGAACTATAAGTCCTATGTTTTTATTGGTATTATTTTATTGTTTGTATGCAGTATATTTTAAGGAACCCTGAATGTACAAATATATTTTTTAATCAGTTTCTTTTATGTATTGTTCTCTGTGGTGTACTTTTATGGCTTTGGTTAGCCGAATAAAGTGGTTTGACTTTGACTTGCGTCAATCGGGCCTGTCTCCAATCGTCGGCACTTCACCTAAAAAATCTGACTACTAGAGCACAGCCAAAATTGACTTCCCACAGAACTTCGCATTAGTATATTATATTATTAAATCATAAATGTGCATTCTAGTCATTGCCTTCACCACAGAGATGTCAACCAGATCCTGCTGCACTTGGCACTTTCCTAATTTTAATTTGCTCGGGTCTGTCTCAGATCACAAGCATGTCATCACAAAAGAATCAGATTATCAGATCACAGCCAAAATGGACTTTACCCATCTTGTTGCATTTGCGCTTTATCCTAATTGAACATTCCAAGTCAACTCCAATTATTGGCCTCATCACAGAATGCCTACTATCTTTTACCGCTCTAGGCACTTTAACAATACCAATCTGTTTTTTGTCCACATTTCTTTCATAGAACTCCTCAGTATATATGACACTGGCTGTCCAAAGAAATCCCCCGTGGTCCCCGATGACTAATAATCTTGTCGCCCACATGTTTGGCCGCTGCTTCCACTTATTCACTGGATCCTCCAATTCCAGTACTGATATCTTTGAGGATAACATCGAGCTTATTCAGGCTGCCGAAGATTCACTAATTAACTTTTTTATCTGCATGGTCCACTGTAGGTCTTGGCTCTTCAGTAGCCTCTAACATAGCACTCAGGCCTTCCCAGTCCCCTGCCAGAAGCATAGTATAACCTCCTTGTTGTATAACACAGCATTTTGTACTTTATCAGATAATGCCTCAATTGGGCATACTGTGTTTTAGTATGATAGACTGGCTGACCAGGGCTTTTAGGAATCATTGATGTGCTGCTTTCCCTCTTTTTACACTTTCAGGAATAACCTAAAGACCTGGCTCTTTGACTGATCCGGAGCTGCACCACCCCCCACCCCCAGCGCCTTGAGACCCTCTCGGGTGAGTAGCACCCTTAATAAACAACTGATTGATTGATTTTTACTGTTTTAAGAATGCTGTTCTTTTATATTGTGATTTTTTTAAATAACAGGAAACAATAAAAATGTTTTCATCTATACCGGTGTTAAAGAAAATCTTCACATGCGCCAGTCAAAGTCTGGAAGGGTTTAATAACAAATGAAAAGCTAATAGCTGTGAATCACATATTTGATCAGCAAATGGTCTGCTTGCAAACTGTTTTGAATAATCAGCACCAGTGTCAAAATACATCCAAAATGCGCATAACCTCTGTGCATGAAGAACCACCATCACCTACTGAGATGCAGACAATTGACCCAAACAACCAGACCACTTACCAATATCATTAACGTCTGTTGAACCCTATGCTTTTGTACCTTAAAATGCCCACGCTTCTCATCAAGCTGTCACAGAGACATTCACAAGTCTCTTCTGTAATTATAAGGACCCCTATCTCAATGTTATCTCTGAAGATTGACAGCAACAGGTGCCAGTCAAACTCTATTAAACAGAAACACAATGTTATAAATATGGGATGAAATCTCCACTAGGAATATTGAAAATAATGGGTCTATCGCGTAATAATAGCTGGTGATTGAAAAGTAAAGTAGCCTGTTTTTTGCTCCACCGCGTTCCTGGTTCCGAAGACTTTTGCAGTCTTTAACCAGAACCTAAGAAGAGGGGAGAACCCACTATTAAATTGACAATAGAAAGAGAGCAATACAGAGTACATAACTAAAAGATCCGCTCTACAATGTCTATAAAATCGCCAACACACTCTAGCATGCAATACGCGTTCATGATCTCCCTGAGTAAGATGTGTCTGAGCAAACTACTGCTCACAAATATTCAGTTAAAACACTCTCAACCTGGCAAGCGAATATATCTGACGCGACCCTCTCCTTTCTATAGAGTTCCTTTCTAATATTGATCTGTGTATGGTTCCGGAAGCACTCATGGTTCGGTATCGGCATGCATCCAAATACGTCTGACAAACAGAAATTGGCAATGCTAAACTGAGACGAGAAAATCAAACACCACCAAAAATATTCATAAGGAGTGTGCTACAAGGGAACCAAGTTGACCATTCATATTCTAGCAAGCAAGATGGTCAGTAGGATCCTAGGGCATCTAAAGCTCCCTTCATTTCCAGTTATGGCTACACTCCTCAACAGTCAGATGCGGAATCTCTTCAAGGAAATAGAAAGAGGCCATAGTTACCTCTCACAGTCCTTAAATATAAAAAAATGGACCCACCCGTCAGATGTCAACTTCCTAGACAATGAGTGTCCATTTTGGAATGAGCCATATGATGTGCTGTATGGCCAAATGGAGAAACTATTCTTAAGATGTTAATTGAAATATAGATGGTACATGGACATGCCTCTCAGGTGTGAACTTCTATCTAGCCCACAAATTAGGCAGCCGTATTAGAAAGTGGTCATACCGGTCATCGTAAAGTAGGAGAATAAAACTATTCTCCCAACTCTAAATAGTACCAACACATCTCAAGTCAAATAGCAAGGGGCCCAAACATATGACTGCCATGTAGTAAACAATCTATGTATGTTGCTGTATTGCCAGAAGGCAATGATCCTACCTCAATGATAAACAAAACCAGCCTATCTCAAGATGTGATCCACAAAGAAACTGTAGTGTTATGCAACTTTCTCGTCAAAATAAATCCTATTACTCCATATGTGATGCTAATAAATCTAGGGAGATGGGGAATAGTCAGAAAGACCCAAAACACTCCTACATAGAGCAAGAGGATGAACAACTGTACTCTGGAAAAACTGCCCACCCTGGAATTGCAGGGGCAGGGCTGCCCTGTAGTCACAGGGTCCAACAATGAGATTAACCATAGTTAATTGCATTGTCCAGTGGAATATCATTGTTTAGACCTGTCAATGGGTTTTAAGGGTAAAAATCCGCCAAAACGTTCCTAAGGTTAAGTAAATCTGTTATGTCCCTACCTTTAGGGGCTACTATTTTCTCTAGGATCAGTCAATATATGCTCTCTGGGCCATATTCATTTTCCATACAGGATTTCACTAAGGGGGCCACTACCTTCTGCTTTTGATGGCTGATCTATGCACTGCATAGTGAGTGTTGAAACTATGCCTTGTCTTCCCCACATAGAAAAGTCCACATAGACAAACAAACAAATAGATTACAATTTGTGTTGTACAATTTGAAAATGTTCTCAGTCCTATGTTATACTCATTCAAGTTGTATTTATCTGTTTGCATCGCCATATCGTATGCCAGGCATTGGCCACATTTGAAGTTACTCTTTGCTGGATTGCTCCCATCAATACTCCTTTGGACAAAACTTGCTGCTGATATTTTGCGCGACCGTACTATCTTGTCTATTAGCTAAGCAAACATCGGCTTGAGTATCTTGCTACTCTCGGGGTCACTGTTTAAAATGTGTCTGTTAGCATTAATGATCGGTCATACTCTTTCAATCAAGACAATGTCTTGTTTTACATACTAACTTGGGTTCCACCTTTGGCCTCACATCGGTTATCAACTGATTCTAATCTTTAATTCTCACTTTCTTATAGGATTTCTTTATCAGTCTGTTGTATGCTGTTGAAATACAAGAGACTATTTCAGGCAGTAGGTTTAAAATACAAGTCCATTTCAAGTTAGCCCTCTCTGTGTTGCACCCAGATATCACAAAACTTTAATTTCTGCCTGCTAGTATTGCATGGGAATTTCAGGTTTGAAACACATTGATTGATTGATTGAGTAGTGGGAGGGGATATCCCTGGTCCCTCAAAATGAAGATGTCCCATTCAGCCTAGCGCTGACTCACCATGCCCCTCCTGGAGCCACACACACTTCCCAGCCCCTGTCACTCACAAGCTAGACATGCAATTCACTTCAGGCAGGCCGACACATAGCACTAAGAAATGCCAGCTTCTAAAAGTGGCATTTCTCCCATAGTCATAATAAATCGGTGCACACCATTGCACAGCATTCATTCTCACCATTTCATACATACTAGACTTTACTACACTGCTCCTCTCATAACAGGAATTACCACTGACACACCTTATCAGGGAATCCCGCAGGCATTCCTATGGGAAGGCAGGCCAACCGTACCAATATAACACAGAGAGTGCACACACTTTACACTGGACCACAGTGCTAAAGTGCTACGAGGCCTATAATCACCAACACCAGTTTACAGAAAAAGGCTCGGCGAATGCAAAAAGTTTCGGGGTGAACCTGCCAAAAGGGCCAAGTACAACACTAGTTGTTAGATCTTCCTCGAAATTCTCATAATGGTATCTTTGATAATTTTGGTGTAGTGTTCAGTACTCATTAACATGATTTTCATTTTTGAACATAGTCATAAGCGCAATCCCCCCTCCTTTATCACAACTCATGACAGTGATATTTGTATTAGGTGACAAAGCTTCTAAATCCCCCTGTTCTTGTATCTCAGATTGGACAGAGGTTTGGAAATACATTTAGTTGCTTTCTTAAGTTTATTCGGTACAAAAGGGGGTGGTGATGGACGGAGCATCTGAATCAATCAAACACTCACACCCAGTCAATAGATCTCGGTATAATCCATCACCGGTCTTTAGCCCACTCTGCCACCCCAGTTCAGACATGGCTTTATGCAAATCAGTCTGACCCTGTGCCTCATGGGAACAGTCCAGTTATTCAACATATATATCTCTTAGGTGTTTACCAATATGACTTATATATATTCATTCGTTAGGTGACTATAAATACTCACCCGGATTTCAGCGGAAACACCTTCTTCAGGATATCCACTTCATGTTGATTTGTAACATATTAGCCAAAGACCTGCAGAAAATATAATACAAGATCCTTCAGAGCATTAATCAACATAAAAACATCATGTTTCTAAACTCCATTTTAAAGCGATCCTCCACCTTCTTTGAAAAGCTTGCTACTAAACGTGTGTGTGCATAATCCAGCTCCAGAGACAAAATACATTCAAAATATTCATAACCACAGAAATAAATATATCTGTGCATGAAGAATCACTATCACCTACTGAGGAACCAATAAGTGACCCAAACAGTCTGACCATCCACTAATAGTAATAAAGTATATTGAGCAACTATGTTTTGTACCTTAATACAGCCAAGGTTATTATCAGGGTGTCACACAGACATTCACAAGTCCCTCCTGAAATACTAAAGACCCTTGTTCTCAAAGTTATCTCTGTAGCTTGATAGAAACAGGTGCAAGTCAAACTCTATTAAACAGAAGCACACTGAGGCATATTCTCAAGGATCTATCGCCAAGTTATCGGCACTTTATCACAGCCAAAGTTGCGATGAATTCATCGCCCCATTTACAAGCTGGTGCTAACAGCCCATATCACCTGTTTCCTGCGACAGCAGAAACAAAAAACATCACCACAGATGACCCGACAACTAAAACTAATGAGATGCAGAGTAGGCTTTACCGTGCAAAAAGCTGCGACAACACCACTCCACAACATTCTCAACGACCAGCCAGATTGGCGATAAGATCATAAAACAGACAATAAGGCGCGTAAGCAGCAGGAAATTAACACCTGCTCTGACCTGGTGTAAAGTCGGACGACAACCTGTAACATAAATGGGAGCCCAGCCCAGAGCCACACCTGAAGACTAACAGAAGCCATGGAGCTACTGATCCTGCAGCTCGGAGCCCCGACAGGGCCACAACACACACCGCCATCACCCCCAGGCCCGCCACCCCCCCTGGACCTCCCCACGCCCCCAACCACCACAGAGGCAGAGCAGACAAAGACAGCGGACCTTCAGAAAATACACCAGTCTCACAGACTTAACACCAAAGAATGTCATTCCCCACTACAGGCTCAAAAGGACAACCATACTCCACATCATGAACATTTTTGGCCACAGGCTGACCGTACCAACACAGTGGACAACCAACATCCCACCTCAGACAAAGCTGCTGGCAGTGCTGCACCTGTTGGCTTCTGGAACCTTATAACCAACAACCGTCAGAGTCGGAGGAGTCTCACAGCTAACCCTTTCAAAGTTCCTAAAACCTATCCTGGACGCCATCATCAGTTTGGTATCCCAGTACCTATACTTCCCCCACACTGCGCAGGAACAGCTGGAGATCAAGAAAGGCTTCTACACCATAGCTGGCTTCCCGCATGTGTTGGGGGCAGTTGACTGCACACATGTCCTACTTGTGCCCCCTGCCGAAACTGCACACAATTACCACAACAGAAAGCACACGCATTCCATTCGTGTGCAGGCAATAGTGGACCACCAGGGACTCTTCACCAACGGTTTCGCCAACTACCCAGGCTATGTGCATGATTCCTACATCTTCCGACAGTCCATCATCAACCATTGCTTCCAGGCTGACACTTACGGAAATGCACTGCTCGTTGGTAAGTACCAAATGAACACACCACACACTCCAACTCCACAATCATGCAACTCACAACTCTGGGAATGTACACGTTACAAACTCACATACGACATGCCAAACAACATTCCCAGACACAACAGCACAACTTACTGTGGGAACCTGGGCTAGCCATGTACACAAGCCATCAACGGCATGGCACGTCAGCCACACATTAGCAGAATGTGGGGAAAGGGTGGAACCAGGCATGTGCGAAGGAGGCAAGTGACCCATGAATGTGAATGTACACAATGCCAAGTGTGGGGTGGATGTGCTGGGCAGTCTGCAATATGCAGACCACAGACATATCCATGTCGACATACACCGCTGGTGTATGAGTGTCGTGGACAGTGGACGCAACTATGTCACCCCAGCCAGTGGGGGATATCATGGAAATGTAGCTTGATACGCCCCCCTTGTAAGTGTGTGCGGAGTGGGATGGCCTGGCCGATGCCAGGCTAGCGTAGGGGTGTGTCCATAAAAAGCATGTAGTCCTGGGCGTGGGTCTCTTCCGGAATGGCCAATGTTTCTACCAGGGCGGTGCCTCTCACCCTACCACGAGGCCGACGCTGTGAGCAGGGGGGCCTGTGATCCTGTGCGCATGCTACACCACGGGCCGCTGGTCCCTAAACCCGTCTTGCCCGCCCCTGCGCATCTAGACATCACTGCACACCTTTCGACACTGGCTTGTGTCACAGAGGGTCCACCATATGCTGCTGCAAGCTCCAAGCCCATGGCCCCCGACTATGGCAGCCTCCTCAGAAAATCACAGCCTCCGCAGGCAAGGCCATCAGTACTCCTTTCTTGTTGACGTACTCCACTGGCTGACATAGCGGACAAGTAGGCCTTACATTTGGAACTGAGTCTTGATTACACTATGGCAGAGTACATATTTTATGGCAGGGTTCGTATCACTATACTCCCTTCGATGTGGTGCCACCAACTCTGTGCATAGCATTCCAACCACACGTGTCTGTGTGCCCTTTCTGGCTTCAGCCTTTAGCCTACACTGCGGTCCCGCAGGCCTCACACCAATCCAATGCAGTCCGTATCTGGCAGGACACAGCATTGTGAAAGGATGCACAGCCGTTCAGCTCTGGTGCAACTACCTCCGTCAGCCACAAATCTTCTCCACATGCCATTCCAGTATCCTGTGTTAGAGATCCTGGAGGAGCTGGCTGAACAGCAGTTGAACCACGCTGACCAATGCCTCTGGCCAACACTGTGGTCAACTAGGTCACTGAGTCTTGATTTCTTCATGGCAGTGTACATGTCACAGTACGCAAGGAGAGGAGTAAGAGGAAGACGCGGTTCAGTCCGGAGAAGAATATGGTCTCCGTTAAGGAGGTGATGGGACAACACCAACTGCACTGGTGCCACTAACTCTGTGCATCGCAAGCCAACAACACGTGGCTGTGGGCCACTGCTGACCGCTGCCTCTGGCACACACTGCGGTCGAGCAGGTCACACAATTGGAACTGAGTCTTGATCTCTTCATGGCAAGGTTTATGTCATTGTACAGGCCTCATCGCAGACTGCATCCCCTTTCAGCTCTGGTGCCACTAACTCTGTGCCCATAAATTCATGGGCACTCTCTGGTTGAACTTTGGTGGCATCGGAGTCTATGGGCTGGGGGTTGTCTTCATCATCATGTAGCTAATACTGACATGGTGGTAAAAAAGAGGCTGTAACATTCAACTCCTCATTTGCTTGTTTCTGCCCTCTGCATCATGCCCTGGAAGGACATCTTCCACTGTCCGCAACCCTCTGTGACATTTAACTTGGACATTGAGGAGGACCCGCTCAGCTCTCGTGGCCCTACCTCAGTGTACTGCAAGTCACCCTCCGGTGGCGGTGTGCCTGTGCTGGCCGCAGTGCATCCGGGGCCACTAACTCTGTGCAGCTCAAGTCATGGACCCTTGCTGTTTGAACCTTGAACTGATAATTGTCCGATCACTGTTGTACTTGTTGCCAGCACGAATCAACCCCCGAGGGTTGGCTTACACTACCCAACATCCATCCAGCACAGGCGTCACTGCACATGTGAATATGGCAATAAAAAGGGCCGGGCGCACATGCCTGTAGCCAGTTCCACAAATTCACTCAGTGTGTCCATGTGGTCATTATTTTTGCATGAGGGCCCTGGGCCATACCACATTACATTGTGCTGTGTACAGCGGGTGCAACCTTGTCACCGCAGGCAGTGGGGTAGACCTGGGACATGTAGCTGTGTCGTTTCTCCCTGTGAGTGTATGCGGAGTGGACAGGCGTCCGACATACAGCGTAGGTGAGTGGCTCTTCAACACATGGCTCTGGGTGTGGTTAAGTTTAGGCCTTTATACTATTTGGATGAATAAATGATCAGAGCACTCCTATTTGAGAAAAGACAATAAACTGTGTCAGTTTTCTAACAAGGATGTGTGCTACCCAGTGCAAGGCAGCCTACCTCAAGATACAAGTAACTTTTACGGTAATTGTTCATAAGTATACTGGATCCACAGTGTGAACTGTAGAATCAACACTTCACAATATTATGAAACAAAAAGAAAACATATAATTCCTTTGATTTATACAAAAGATATGTAATGACAATAGAACCATTAAATCAAATCAATATCACTGTTTGATTGCACAGAATGAAAATAAATGAATAAAGTTCTAACAATGATGATAGGCAAAGAACTCAATACACTAATGGTTCTGAATAACATGTCTAATACATGTTGTGGGTAGATTACCCAGCTCAGCCCAATGCATTTCGGGATTGTGATCATCCCTTCTTCAGGGGCCACTGTAAGACAAAAATTATTTGAACGCACAATCAATATGAGAATATGCAGTATTATAATAAGAGTTGATACAACAAAATTAGCGCCCAGTTCAGGCTAAACAAGTGTGATTATCCACCTGAATATGTGTTGCTCGTGGCAATTAAAACCAAGAAAAATAATAATAAAACACTGTAATGTGCAGTGCTATTCAAAAGAGAATTGTGAACGGAATGGATATAACCTGGACTTGAAAGATTGAGCTGGAGTGAACAGAAGACAACAAAAACTTGTGATCTGTAATAGAGACAGTGTGATACTGACACAAACAAGAAACACTCATTAACCACCAATCCGAAGGTCCAAAGAAAACATGGTATTGCATGCGAAACCTTTGTTGTGAATCCACTGTGCACATCATATATAATCTTTTGCCTAGCACAAACATAATGAAACTGCTGGTGTCCTTAATGAAAACTTACTGAGATCTGTGGCAACGAAGAGCCACTATCTATTCCGATATAAGGTGACAAGGACGGTATCTGCACTGCAAAAAAAATAATTACAGAATGCCCGCTGTCATGTCCCTCATGCCTCTCTGAATAGCAATGACCAATTAAACACTGAAGGCGTTTACCTCGAATGATGCTGCCATGTGAAATCCATCTTTTGTTTCTCGAAGTTAACAACAATGAAGTTACCCTGGTGAAAGGTCTGTAAAAAACATCACGTAGTACTTCGAGTTAGCGCCCAACCAATGCCACGTGAAAAGGTGAAACCATTGCCCAAACCACAGGTACCTGCTCACTGAAGCTGTTGTCACTGTTCAACCTGGAGTGTGCTTCAATAAAGTTTGCTCCATCACACTGTGAACTGCCCAGCGATACTGCCCTACATCGAACACCGTGAATCCTTACTGAAAATCCCTAGTTGTTATAAACATCAATAATGCCCTGTGGCGCCTCTGTATCCCATAACGTGAGACTTATGCTCACCAAAAAGACAGTATAAACGCCGCCCTTAGAACGATGAATCACCCAATGCTGGGCTACCTGCTGCAAGAAATGCTTGCGGTTCATGTGAGCGTGTTTAAAGTGCAACGAATCCCCGCGTCTGTGATTGACACGCCAACGTTAGTCAACACTGAAAGAGGACTGCAACCAAACACTGGAGCGCCATCTAAGACTAATACACAAAACCATTGCCTGATATATTGCTGCCAGTCCATGTGCAACTGATGATAAAAGATGCGGAGAACATGTGTTTTTTTGCAAGTTGCACCAAGCAAAGAGGGAGCCATACATAATTCTTTCTATAAAAGCTGACAAAATGAGGGAACCCAACGTGATTCCTTCTGTAGAAGCAAATCATGCTACTCTGACTGTGATGATGCTCATTGTATACAGAAAGGACAATAAACCTGTAAAACTGTGTAGACTAAGCAAACAATATGAATAATTCACCACTGAATGAGCCAAAGTGTGGCATGAGAAAGTACATTGTGACAGGTACAACAGAAAAATTGAAAGAATGAGCCAAATGAGCCGCATAGATAAGAACAAAAAACAAGAAATGAAACTAATCATAAATTGAAAAAAAAAATGTACCATGCATAAACCATATATGAAGCAATCTAGACGACAAAGCTGAATACAGTATGACACAAGCAAGTCCCATCAGAGAAAGCACAACATTTCTAATTTGTCATTGAGACCACCTGGAATCATTGTCTGAAAAGATTTAATCCACCACACTTCCCGTTGTGAGAGGAACCTGGCATTGTCACAACCTGCTTTGCAAGATACTATTTCAAGGATGGTGAATCTCAATTGTGCAATTGTGTGCTTCTATTCTAGCCAGTGTGTTACAAAATGAGATTTAATGCTCTGTGTGCGTATTGTGCTCTTGTGTTCTGATATATGCACCTTTATTTTGCGTGCTGTTTTACGAACGTATAAAAGACCACATGGGCATTTGATGGTACAGACTACATAACCAGAATGGCAATCTCCATTGTACCTTAATGCAATGGGTTTCCCTGAAAGTGGATGATTAATGGTGTTTCCAATAATTACATTATTACAATTAACGCAGTTGTAGCACTTTCGCATTCCAGTGTATTCATCTTGAATACATTCAGAAGTTTGACTCAACATTTCTTTAATGTTCCTGCTACGCGTGTAAGCGAACAATGGTTCTTGAGTGAATAATCCATTAAAGTCAGGTTCATATTTAAGTAAATCCCATCTTGATTTGATGATTCTTTTGATTGTAGATGCTTTAGTTGAGAATTTAGAAACAAAGACATGTCAGTTTTGAGTGGTCTTTAGTCTCGGCACGAGTAGATCTTCACGTTTCAATTGTTGTGTTTTGACTAGTGTTTTTGTCAATGTGGTTTGAGGATAGCCTCGCTGCTTGAACTTGTTGTATTGTTCATCTAAGATGGATCCCAACTCTGCCTCGTTTAACACTGCTCTCTTGATTCTTAGAATTTGTGAGAATGGCACATTTTGTAATAATTAAGAAGAATGAAAGCTAGAAAACCATAACAAGTTATTTCTATCCATAGGTTTTGTATACACAGACGTTTGCAAATTGTTGTTGACCTTTGTGATTAGTACATCCAAAAATTATATACTGTTGATGCTGATTTTGTCAGTGAATCTTAAACGTGCATTCCTTGAATTCAATTTAGCTGATTTTGAGTTCCAATTGTTCTACCGAATTTTTTCCATTTTAGGAAAATATCGTCAATAAATCTAGTGTAGAAAACCAGATTTGAACTCCATGAATCATCTGCTTCTATGCCCTCCTTAAAGAGTAACGAAGAGTACAATGCAGTCACATTGATTGTACATAAGATCCATGAAGAAGAACACTGGTCACTGACTGCATTTAGAAGTTGTAAGAAATGTGTAGTGTCTTTAATGTAGCTTTTCCATGACTGAACAAACTTTTGCAAAAAATGATTAACAAGTTGACCCCCGGGTGCAAAGTTGGAATCACAACCTGATACTATCGGACGAAACAGAGGATTCTGAAGATTGTTATGCACCTTAGGAAGCATGTAGAGCTTCGGTCTCCTAGGATGAATTACACTCAAAGATTTCTGTATGTTAGTTGAAATCCATTGCATGTTCTCAGCATGATCCAGTATTTTATTTAGAGTATCCTTAACCATGAGTGTAGGGTCCTTATCTAGCTTCATATATGTCTCAGAGTCTAGAAGAGGTTAGAATATACTGTTTTCATAGAATGTAGTATCCATAATATCCAGGGCTAAAATACAAAAGTCGACGTTTCGACCCTTGAGTAATTATTTGGAGCTTCTATCCTCATAGCCTTTGTCTAACTAGGTGGGATTTCGTTCGTTTACTGTATTTTTATTTACCCTAGGTGTCCCACTTCACTCCCACCACACTTCCTAGTCCTGAGGAAGACCCCATAGTAAGGTGGAACTCAACCTACGCTGCTCAGGGGTCGAAAAGCTGACTTTTGTATTTTTGCCAACCCAAGAACAACAGATCACTGTTACCCTGTTTTACTGTAAGGGCATTGTTACCAACTGTTTAAGTTTCTATGTGGCTAGATATGCCTTTGGGGCATCAACTGTATATTTTGTGACTACACCGAACCCTTTGAACTGTCTACACAACTTTAATCATCACAAAATCACTTACCTTCCCCACTACTCCCCCCCTTTTCTTTTTTCCGGGCACACCGTTCATGCTTAATGAAAAGCTTTTTCATATATGTGCTTTGATGAGGATGTGAATAAACAACATCTCTCATAAATTCAATGTATAATTTCCTTTTGTACAGAGTAAAGAATTGTTTTTGTTCTTTTTAAGCGTGTATACTGGGACCACTTTCCCCTGCAACATTGAATACCCACGTCCCAGTTCTTTTGGGTCTACCCTTTATGTAATGGTTCAGGGACATGACAGCGGGCATTCTGTTATATTTTTTAGTTGCAGTGCAGATACCGTCCTTGTCACCTTAGATCGGAACAGATAGTGGCTCTTCGTTGCCACAGCTCTCAGTAAGTTTTCATTAAGGACACGAGCAGTTTCATTATGTTGGTGGTAGGCACAAGATTATATATGATGCACACAGTGGATTCACAACACAAGTTTCGATTGCAATACCATGTTTTCTTTGGACCTTCAGATAGGTGGTTAATGGGTAACAAGACAAAATATCGAATTCAAAATATAGAATTACCAAAATATCGAAGTCAAAATCTAGAATGGACAAAATATCTAATGGATAGAATATAGTGGTGAAAAATATCGAATTGAAGGTAAGTAATTTAATACTGAATAGTAATTTTTACCCCTACGCTATCCAATGCTTTCCCTACTGTTGCACTCACTGGAGTGGTAATAGTAAATGTTATATTTATTATTTCATTAACTTTAAATTACTTTTAAGACATTTCAAAAAATCGATATTTTGACTACCTGTATTTTTTAAAACTATATTTTTGATTCGATATTTTTGTACTTACCTGTCTGTGGATTGAAATTCGATATTTTAGCATTCTGTATTTTTTCTTCGATATTTTGGTAATTCTATATTTGTGAATTCGATATTATGTCAGTGATCCGGTTAATGAGCGTTTCTTGTTCATGTCAGTTTCGCACTGTCTCTATTACTGATCACAAGTTTTTGTTGTCTCTTGTTCACTCCAGCTCAATCTTTCTCGTCCACGTTATATCCATTTTGTTCACAATTCTCTTTTAAATAGCACTGCACAAGCACAGTGTTTTATTATTATTTTTCTTGGTTTTTATTGCAATGCGCCACACATATTCAGGTGGACAATCACACGTGTTTAGCCTGGACTGGGCGCTAATTGTGTTGTACCAACTCTTATTATAAAACTGCATATTCTCATATTGATTGTGTGTTCAAATAATTTTTGTCTTATAGTGGCCCCTGAAGAAGGGATGATCACAATCCTGAAATTCATTGGGCTGGGTAATCTAGCCACAACATGTATTGGATATGTTATTCAGAACCATTAATGTATTGAGTTCCTTGCTGATCATCATTGTTGGAACTTTATTAATTTATTTTCATTCTGTGCAATCAAACAGTGATATTGATTTGATTTCATGGTTCTCTTGTCATTACACATCTTTTGTATAAATCAAAGGAATGATTTGTTTTCTTTTTGTTTCATAATTTTGTGCAGTGTTGATTCTACATTTCACATTGTGCATCCAGTATACTGGTGAACATTCACCAGAAAGGTTACTTATGTTTAGGCATTGCCAAGGAAGTAACTAATGCATGTGTCTCTATTGTAGTGTCTGCGCCACCCATCCCGCAATGGACAATGTTGCTATGTGGCATGCCCCCGGAGTGTGGGCTTGGCCGAAGGGGTACATGAGGGAGGGCATGCCCGCTTGGGGTCATGGATCACACATACCAACTGTTGTGTGTGTCGTTATTAGCGCAGCATGTGCCAAATGTCTACCCTCAACTGCTTGGCGAGTTCAGCCAGGCATATGCTCTACATCTGTGTCAGCCCTGTCCTTACAATGGGCCCACCTTCAGCGCACATCATCACTGTGTAATAGTCATGCTTGTGTCAGCGTGGAGTGGGAAGAATCACTTCTCACAAGGATGTGCGCTCAGTATACTTGAAACCCGAGGGGTTTCTTAACAGTTCATTCATATAATTGCAGAACAAACGTGTGTGGTTCAAATAGTTTTCAGTCACATTTTATTTCCATGATTTAAATTCCATTTCCATCATGATCAATAGATTCCTTGATCTCAAATTCTAAAGTACTTCTAAATACCCAATGCATTTTGGGTCAATGTAAGGACCCTTCGTCAGGGTCTGTGGAGGAATAATACAGGACCAAAATAAATACTCGCTACCAGAAATAATACAACACTATCTGTGTTATTTTACAACAAACGGAAACTGATTGTGATCATGCATCAACATAAAAAGTACGTAGAAAGAAAGGTATAAGTGTGCAAGGTGTTTGAAACAATACGTATTCCACACAGTGACTCAGACTGATAACACCCCGAATGTGCAAGAACGTAAAGCACCAAAGATCTTAAAAGGCTATACAACGGGAAAAGGCTATACAACGGGAGAAAAGGGTCGGTAGTAAACTGAAACCAAACGAGTAACAGAACCCCAGCACAAATTCAAACTTACATCCAAATCGGGAAAACGCTCCTTACGGAATCGGCAAACAAACAGTGTGGAAACCATTGGTGAAGTTAAACCAATCGGCATGCAGGCTCTCGCGTGTGACGTGTGTCATGTGATGTGAGTGTGGCGGCTTCAGAGCAATGTGAACGGTGATGTAAACAACGAGTGGAATAAAGTTGTGCCTTTCATTAAAAAAAGAATAAGCGTGATAAAAACCTAAAAAATAGGAAAGCAGAGGGAAAACCCGTGGACGCGTGAGGAATGATGGGGTATATGAAATATAATGCATAACATACAACAACAACAGATGTAAAAATCAAAACATTCATATAATAGACAGTGAATATCAATGTAAGCAAACAATAATAATGACATGATCAAAATAAGAAGTCCATCGTATTTGGCAAAAAACAAAAAGCTGCATTAAAATGGTGAAACAGTTCAATCGATATTAGGGGGCTCAAAACAGTTCATCCAACCAATGCAAGACATGAAGAAACTGGTTCAGTTAAAGAAAACAGGCATATTCGATCCTCTCATTCATCCCCACCGGTTGGAGAGAATTAAGTTTTTTGATCCAAAAGTACTCTGCCTGTAGTGTCTGTTTAACGGGATCAATGTCCCGGCGTTGTAGGATGACCTCCAGAATCGTGCATCTCAGTTGTGCAATCTGGTGTCTGGCTTCTTTCCAATGATTGGCCACAGTGGATTTACTGTTGCCAAGCCTTATGTTGCTTTTGTGTTCCGTAATACGCACTTGAACAGTGTAGACAATCATGTGTCCAATGAAGACATTTATTTACCATTAGAGTACGATCCCACGTATGAGTATCAAGCTACAACTGTTTTGAGCCCCCTAATATCGAACAAACACCTTGCACACTTCTACCCTCTTTCTACGTACGTTTTATGTTGATGCATGATCACAACCAGTTTCCGTTTGTTGTAAAATAACACAGATAGTGTTGTATTATTTCTGGTAGCGAGTATTTATTTTGGTCCTGTATTATTCCTCCACAGACCCCTGATGAAGGGTCCTTACATTGACCCGAAATGCATTGGGTATTTTGAAGTACTTTGGAATTTGAGATCAAGAAATCTATTGATCATGATGGAAATGGAATTTAAATCATGGAAATAAAATGTGACTGAAAACTATTTGAACCACACACATTTGTTCTGCAATTATATGAATGAACTGTTAAGAAACCCCTCGGGTTTCAAGTATACTGAGCGCACATCCTTGTGAGAAGTGATTCTTCCCACTCCACGCTGACATATTTGAAGGCACGGCTTGACTACGTGCGTTGGAAGTAGCGGGGATAACACAGATTCTTCATTCTTTACCGTAGTCAGGCTTGTGGACATGCGCAGACAGGCATGACAATGGTGTGCCGTAGGGGTGCAAGTGATGCAACCGTGCTGCGCACACTACGGAATATGCTCGGGGAGGGTCGAGCAGCAGTGTGGTAATGTAATACACATTGAGGCCGCTCATTTGCAACAAGAACTACATGTCATACAGGAATCACTTAGGGCCAGTTGTAGGTAGGCAAATACCGGTCGGTAACGGCCCAAAATCGGTAAAATCGGTCGTTATCGACCGGTATTCCGAAAACGAGATGTAGGTGACAGAAATGTACCAAATCGGAAAATATGAATCGGTAAAATACCGAATCTGTATTTACCGACTACACATTTACCGAATCGGTATTTACAGATAACTTATTTACCGAGTCCTTATTCACCGGAAAAAATGCCCATGGAGATGTAGGAAAGGAGAAAAATACCGAATTCAATGAAATTTGGTATTTAAGTCTCGGTATTTACCATGGACTGAAAGCAGGTGGTAACCAGGTGCAGGCTATAAAAAAGGACCCAAAGTGCAACAGTGTTTCAAGAATGGCGGCATTCTATGTGATTGCGAGGAGGCAAAGGCTACAGGCTGCAGGTCAGAGGGTATGGAAAAGGGAGGAGCAGGTGTACAGGCAGAGGATCACCCTGTTCCAATTGACTAAGCCTGAGATACTTCAGAGGTACAGGCTGCACCCCACACCATCATGGACTTAATAAGGGACCTCCACCCATACCTGGATCACCCAACACCCAGGGCCCACACCATACCACCCCACGTGCAGGTGCTATGTAGCTTACACCTGCTTGCCTCTGAGAGCTATCAGAGTGTGATAGCTGCAGTAGGTGGTATATCCCAGAGCTGTCTGTCCCGTTTCTTCAGGAAGTTTCTGGATGCCATGACGCAGAGAATGGAACATTACATCCAGTTCCCTGACACACCAGCGGAACTTGCAAAAACAAAAACTGACTTCTATGGACTGGCACACTTCCCGCATGTGATAGGCTGCATAGATGGCACCCACATTCCCATATGCCCACCTGCAGCCACTGATCACATTTACAGAAACCGTGAGTCAACGCACTCCATCAATGTGCAGGTGATATGCAATGCCGGAAACATCAACACAGACATAATGGCCAAATTCCCTGGGAGCACGCACGACTCCTACATCTTCCAGAACAGCGGAATATACACAAGGCTTGTTGCTGGAGATTTTGGTGATGGATATCTGCTAGGTAAATAAGTGTAACACACCCTAAAATGAATGGCAGATGTATGTGACATGCGATTGTAACTCATGTACCTCTCATTCCCTCCTAGGCGATAGTGCATATGCCCTGCGTTCCTTTGTGCTCACACCGTACCTCAACCCAACCAACAGAGCCGAAAGGTGATACAATGTGGCACACAGGTCAACTCGCAACGTAGTGGAGCAAACATTTGGACTCCCCAAGAGCAGGTTTCGCTGCCTCCACAAGAGTGGAGGTGCTCGACACTACACCCCCATCCTGTGTTGCAAGGTAATAGTGAACTATGCCATTTTGCACAATCTTGCCACCAAAGAAGGCACAGAGGTGGAGGTGACACATCACGAAAACATTGATGATGACCAAGAGCATGCAGACCCCCAAGCAACAGGACTAGCAGCAACAGATGGGAGATTGAGATGGACAGAAATCACACGTCGATATTTCTAGGTAATGCATGACTCATAGACAGGTATAGTGTATGACAAGTGTAGTTTAATGGTCACTACATCATCATCACATGGGAAAAGCCATTGTCCATGAAAGCATATGTCCATGACTGCTTGTGCTCAGTTGCCGTCACTGTGTGCAGTCGTGTGGAACAGCGCCAGTGGTCAGTGTTTACGTCCACGCACCACATTGCGTGATTGATGTGGCTGGCTATCAATATCTCGGCTAGGGCCAGACTCAGCATGGCTACGCCTGCCGCTCCTGCGCACCTCTTGTACAGGTGTGCTGGAGCCACTCCTGCTGGTTGAACCCTCTGTCTCCTCCACACCCGTGTCACCAGCATTGCCTGTGTTAGTGGTTAGCATTTGCTCCATCGCAGAAGTCACCCTTCCCATGCCCCGTGTCAAGTCTGTGCAGCAGTGCACAATTGCATCCTGCATGGATATAGAGCATCGGCAAAGTAGTGACGTAGCTGTGGCAAATCTGTACATTGCCTTTGTCTGCTGCCGCATGTATTGCCGCTCTCTGCCACGCTGTAGTTGATCCCTGTCCAACTTATCTGACAGTACACCCATGTATGTGAAGATGTCTGTAATCCCCTTTGATATTGCCTCCAAACTACATGCAATGTGGCCTATTCCTTTGTCCATGTTGGTTATCTTGATATTCATGCAGGGAACCTGACTATGCACGGCTAACAGTGCTTTGGCCTGCACGCGCTGCACTTTGACCATTGTGGCCTCCATGCCACAGAAGACGCTCTCACTTTCCTGCCCCTTGCTACCCTCACGTGCCCTCCTGCCAAGGACACTGGTGCGCGCAGTGCCTGCTGTTATCTGTGGTCTGGCCTTGTCGGCCACAGGTGGATTTGTTTGAGGTACATCTTCCTCATCCTCCGAATCAGAGGTTTGCAGGATCCTCCGAGGGGGCTCATCAGACCTACTTGCCCTTCCCTGCATGGCCAACCTGGACGTTGTTATGGTTGTAGGAGGTGTGCTTAACAAATCAGGAGACCCAACCAACAACGGTGATTGAGGGACAGGTGTTGTGGCTCGCTCTGGTGATGAGGGTTCCTGGGTGGTGGTGTTGCCTCCTTCTACAGCGCTGTGAACAGTTTTTCGCTTTTCTTTTTCCCTTCTCTTAGCTGCTGGTGCCCTCTCCTCCCTTGCTAGTGCTGGAGTGCGTGAGGACTCTCCTGTAGAATCAAATTGACATAGGGTCAATGTTTTTGTTTACCTGTGTGTATTTCTTAAATAAATCATTTACACACCTTTGCACAGTGTACATTGTGTGTTTGTTGATGTGTGTGGCATGCCTTGCAGAGTCTTGTAGTGTATGCATTGCATCTATGTACTCATGACTACCTGTACCATGATGCATTGCTGGCAACAAGTATGAGCTGTGCAGAAGTGTACTGTTTCTACACAGTGGGGGACGGGTTCAGGTTGTTGTTTGTGGATTAGGGTACATGCCTCTTACCTTGTTTCTTTGTTGCTTTAGCTGTGCTGTCCAGGTCTCCAATCCCATGGATGCATTCTGGCTCCATGGTGGTTTCTACAAGCTCCTCCAAGTCAGTCAGATTTGGTGCTTTGCCTCTGCCACCTCCTGTCAGTCCAGCATCCTTTTTTAGTGCAGCAATCTTCCTCTTGGTTAGGATCCGCAGGTCATACCACCGCTTTTTGATGTCCTCTATGTCCCGGTGGGTCACACCAATGGCATTCACTTTGCCCTGTATGCCAAGCCATATGTTCCTCTTCACAGTCTCTGCAACATGCAGAGACTGTCTCCCAAAAATCTGGTTATAGTGGCTTAAAATTTCCTCCACTGCCACCTGAAGTTCTTCTTGGCTAAACTTGATCTTTCTCTTGCGCTCCCCACCATCCTTTGGGCCTTCATGTGACTCCATTCTGTTGCACTGCCTGGCTGTGGTTGCTGTGCTCCCCTCACCTCTGCTCAATTGTTTGTTCAGTTGGTGTGCACCTGCATGGGTGTGGCCACTCCCAGGTACTGGGGAGGGGTGCTTCATTCTGATTGGTTGGATTCTCTGGGCCTTGGTTGTGGGGTGTGTAGGGTGTCCCTGATTGGTTGTCAGGCTCACATGTCGTTTTTTGAAGTTTCCGGTTCGGAAAAACCCATTCATTCCAATGGGCCAGGAGGCCCATAGGAATGCATGGGTTTCACTGAATCGGAATTTACCGATTCGGAATTTACCGATTCGGTATATTCCAAAATGAAATACCGAGTCATTCCGAATCGGTAAGTTTTACCGATTTATTTGCTACATACCATTTTCCGATTCTGAAATACCGATTCGGTATGAGTCGGAATTTAAGAATCGGTAAATGGGAATTACCTACATCTGGCCCTACGTCACACACCAATGAACCAGTACGTAGTCTTGACTAATGTCTCTCTGCACTGTCACAAGTGATCAAGGATATGCACTCTGCGCTTGGATGATTACACCCCTCCGAGCCCTGAACACACAGGCCCATAGGCAGTACAATTTGGCCCACAAACGCGCCAGGGGCATTGTAGAACGCACATTTGGTGTGTTGAAGTCACGTTTTTAGGTGCCTGGATGTCAAAGGATGGAAGTCTCCTGTACAGTCCAGACATCGTGTGCAAGATGATCGTTGCATGTTGTGTGTTGCACAACATATGTGTACACAGCAATGCCCCATGGATACGCATGTCAGATGCATCGGACGATGATGAGGAAGATGAGACAGGTGGACCACACCCCATTGCAGCCACAGCTGAGGCAACCTACCTTGCAGAGGAGAATTGGGGGTCCACTGTGCCTGCTGCCCACCGGACCTCGAGACTGTCCAGGCGATCGACGGTGGTGGCTGGAATGAGGACACATGAAGGAGGGTGGCGACGACGACGAGGAAACTAACTGAAGTCTGAAACCAGACCACTGCTGAGGCCGAGTGAGGAACGGCCGTGCGAGGAACGGAGAGCGAGGACCTTTGTTCGTAATAGGGGAGCCGAGACGACGAGGACAGGGAACGGAGGAGGAGCATCGTCGACGAGTACAGGAGCAGGAGAGGACGTGGCGCCTTGCAGCGTGACAGAGGTGGTGGCCTCAGGAAAAGAAGCGGCCTCAACAACAAGTGAAGTAAAGGATTTCTATCCTAACTAAATGGATCTATGAAGTGATCGGAGCGGCGCGCCTGTCCCGAAAATGGCGGCCGCTCAGGACAATAGCACAGTGGAACATTAGTAGCGATAAGGAGTATGGGAAAAAACGGAGGGGAACCACCGATTCCAAACCTGAAGTAGGTGATGACTGCATGTTCTAATAGATCTTATCAGACAATTGTATTAAGAGAGAAGTGCTCGAAACGGCGCGCCTGACCCAAAAATGGCGGCCGTTTAGGACATTATGACAGTGGGCCATTAGAGTGTGGAAAACGGAGGGGACCACATCTCATCTAGTAGCACCACATCTCTTCTAGTAGCAGGAGATGACTGCTTGTTTTTAGTCAAGTTTTTATGCAAGCTTATACATATAATAGCACACTGAAATACTCGAAACTGCGCGCCTGACCCAAAAATGGATTTACAAAAGGGGGGTGGTGATGAACAGAGTGTCTGAATTGAGCAGACCACTCTTACCCAGTCCAAAGATCAGGGCTTGATCCATCACCGTTATTTATCTCACTGCCCCATCCCAGCTCAGAACCTGGCTATATGCAAATCAGTCTGTCCCTGGCCCAGTGCATCATGGGAACAGGGCAGACTAAACTACCAAGCCAATTCTTTACCAGAAAGGAGACAAGCTACCGGGGACCGGTTTCTGGCATTTCAGCCTCTTCGGCCCGGCTTGCTTGAATCCTGATGGAGCAGTGAGAAAGGGACTCATGTCTGAGTATACCCTGCCACACCTATAGTGGCCAAAATCGATTTACAAAAGGGGGTGGTGATGAACAGAGTGTCTGAATTGAGCAGACCACTCTTACCCAGTCCAAAGATCAGGGCTTGATCCATCACCGTTATTTATCTCACTGCCCCATCCCAGCTCAGAACCTGGCTATATGCAAATCAGTCTGTCCCTGGCCCAGTGCATCATGGGAACAGGGCAGACTAAACTACCAAGCCAATTCTTTACCAGAAAGGAGACAAGCTACCGGGGACCGGTTTCTGGCATTTCAGCCTCTTCGGCCCGGCTTGCTTGAATCCTGATGGAGCAGTGAGAAAGGGACTCATGTCTGAGTATACCCTGCCACACCTATAGTGGCCAAAATCGATTTACAAAAGGGGGTGGTGATGAACAGAGTGTCTGAATTGAGCAGACCACTCTTACCCAGTCCAAAGATCAGGGCTTGATCCATCACCGTTATTTATCTCACTGCCCCATCCCAGCTCAGAACCTGGCTATATGCAAATCAGTCTGTCCCTGGCCCAGTGCATCATGGGAACAGGGCAGACTAAACTACCAAGCCAATTCTTTACCAGAAAGGAGACAAGCTACCGGGGACCGGTTTCTGGCATTTCAGCCTCTTCGGCCCGGCTTGCTTGAATCCTGATGGAGCAGTGAGAAAGGGACTCATGTCTGAGTATACCCTGCCACACCTATAGTGGCCAAAATCGATTTACAAAAGGGGGTGGTGATGAACAGAGTGTCTGAATTGAGCAGACCACTCTTACCCAGTCCAAAGATCAGGGCTTGATCCATCACCGTTATTTATCTCACTGCCCCATCCCAGCTCAGAACCTGGCTATATGCAAATCAGTCTGTCCCTGGCCCAGTGCATCATGGGAACAGGGCAGACTAAACTACCAAGCCAATTCTTTACCAGAAAGGAGACAAGCTACCGGGGACCGGTTTCTGGCATTTCAGCCTCTTCGGCCCGGCTTGCTTGAATCCTGATGGAGCAGTGAGAAAGGGACTCATGTCTGAGTATACCCTGCCACACCTATAGTGGCCAAAATCGATTTACAAAAGGGGGTGGTGATGAACAGAGTGTCTGAATTGAGCAGACCACTCTTACCCAGTCCAAAGATCAGGGCTTGATCCATCACCGTTATTTATCTCACTGCCCCATCCCAGCTCAGAACCTGGCTATATGCAAATCAGTCTGTCCCTGGCCCAGTGCATCATGGGAACAGGGCAGACTAAACTACCAAGCCAATTCTTTACCAGAAAGGAGACAAGCTACCGGGGACCGGTTTCTGGCATTTCAGCCTCTTCGGCCCGGCTTGCTTGAATCCTGATGGAGCAGTGAGAAAGGGACTCATGTCTGAGTATACCCTGCCACACCTATAGTGGCCAAAATCGATTTACAAAAGGGGGTGGTGATGAACAGAGTGTCTGAATTGAGCAGACCACTCTTACCCAGTCCAAAGATCAGGGCTTGATCCATCACCGTTATTTATCTCACTGCCCCATCCCAGCTCAGAACCTGGCTATATGCAAATCAGTCTGTCCCTGGCCCAGTGCATCATGGGAACAGGGCAGACTAAACTACCAAGCCAATTCTTTACCAGAAAGGAGACAAGCTACCGGGGACCGGTTTCTGGCATTTCAGCCTCTTCGGCCCGGCTTGCTTGAATCCTGATGGAGCAGTGAGAAAGGGACTCATGTCTGAGTATACCCTGCCACACCTATAGTGGCCAAAATCGATTTACAAAATGGGGTGGTGATGAACAGAGTGTCTGAATTGAGCAGACCACTCTTACCCAGTCCAAAGATCAGGGCTTGATCCATCACCGTTATTTATTGACCCAAAAATGGCGGCCGTGTAAGACACTAAGTCATTAGACTGCTCAAGACCAGGAGGAGATCTGCCACACTAGAACTCGAATCAGGTGGTGGTATCAGGAAGAGATATGGCAACAGGAAGAGAAGCACATATTAGGAAATAAATGTAATATGTGGAAACGATCGGCTCGGCGCGCCTGACACCAAAATGGCGGCCGCTAAGGACACTGAGACACTAGACTGCTCTCGACATGAGTGTGGAAAACGGAGGGGGCACTCTGCACTTCATCTATAAACAGGGGATGACTGCATGTTATACAGCCGTTTAGAGTGAATATTACTACAGTGAAATATTCGTAACTGCTCGCCTGTCACTAAAACTGGAACACTTAGGAGCTAACATGGACGAAGGACACCTGGAGACCACTGATTCGAAGGCTCAGAGCATAAAATATCCAGCTAAATTATCTAAAAATGCAGCAAAGAAGTTTAAACATAATACCCTAAGGAAAAACCCGGACTCACTGTTCTATGACCCATACTTTAATATAGATAAAGGCACTATAGTGAATGACTTAATATTCTTCTCAAATAAAACGGCCAAATGGCGCAATGCCATCTCAAATATACTTAACATAAAAGCCACGAAAAACATCCCACATGGCACAAAAATAATGACCTCACCCTCATTAAGATGTGGAGCTGAACTATGCATTACTATATACAAAACTGGTATAGTACTGATACAAGCATCGAACAGCGAACTAGATAAGTTCGACCAGATATTCCCAGCCATAAAAGAAATGCTAGAGGGCTCAAAAGACCAACTACAGCTAACCTCTTCAGAATTGTCTCCCGGCATCAACAAGATTACGACCAGAGATGTCAATCGAACTCGAGATCGCCAGGACCAAGCTATTAACACGAGAGATAAAAATGAAACAGGACCGACACTATCGGAGAATGAGAATGATAGGACAAGGAGCTCCATCAGACACAAGACCAATGAACAGGACCAACTCCGAAAGGAGGAGTCAACGATTCTCCCAAATGCTGAGACCTACTGCGCTGAACGCACACCTATCTCAAGTGAACCACTCAAAGAGAATCGGGAAATAAAGAAGGTCGAAGGTACAAACCTCCCTTTACCTCTTTCTAACACAGTTCTAGAGTCACTTAGAATGTCGCCGATAGAAGCACTCCCTGCATCTCAAAACGCAAATAACACAGTCGTCATCCCAAACAGAAAAGAAACAAACAATCAGACAATGGATATAAAGATAAAGTCTGCGACTCTAAAGATAGACCAAAAACAGAGAAGAGGAAAATGTAGAACACGGATAGACAGATTAAGCATTTCTAAGAAGTCACTACAAATCCAGAAAGAGATTAAAGAGCTTCAGAAACTAGTTGGCAACTTGACACAAGTCACAATTAGTTCTCTACAAGTGATGAAAAAAATACTGGAAACAACTGGGAGCACCCACTCCAAGGTCACGCATATACAAAACCTCGTACACTCTCCACAAAGAAAGAGCAACGAGATGGCCATGCCATTGGCAAAAAGACACAACTGACCAAATAGAACAAAATCCCTGTCGAAGGAGGAAACCCGTGACTTACTCCGAACATATGAACCGATGGATCAGGAGAGAGAGGAGAGAATCAAGACAGTACCAATCGACTCTAATAGAACATCTAGAAAGAATGATAGAAAACCCGACCTTAACAATTTACATCAAATCCAGTTAATACCTGAAACGGAAAAGATACACCTCAACAACTCGGGGACGCCTGTGACATGCCTCCTACTGAATTGTCGATCGGCAAACAAACATGCTTCAGACATAGCAGACCTCATCCTCAACAAGGAAATTGATCTAGCAATCCTTACAGAATCATGGCTCTCAGAATCATCCTCGACAATCATGGATCTATTAGTACCTCCCCAATATAAAATTGTGAGACTAGATAGACCAAAAAAGACTGGAGGAGGGATAGCATGCATTCACCGATCAGATATAGAGGTTAACCAAATACAATCCGATCCTCTAGAATCCTGTGAATACCTGGGTCTTAATATAAGATCAGCAACGATTCAGAGATGCAACTTGCATGCGTTTTACCACCCGCCTGGAGAGAATGCTAAGTTCACAGAGCAGCTAATGGAGATCATAACGGCCAATTCTAACACCAATGCTAAGAATATATTCCTAGGCGACTTCAACTTACACTGGGAAGACGACAATGACAAACTAGTTAACACACTCAAAGAGTTCCTCGTTGAGCTAAACCTCAATCAAGCATGCACGCAACCTACTCACTCGAAAGGAGCAACATTAGACTGGATTATTTCAAGAGACAAAGATACTTCAATCCTCTCAATAACACCATGTGATTGGTCTGATCATCACGCCATAACATTTGTGATACCCGTAGTGAAAAAGAGCAAGCCCACCCAGCCCGTCAAGTTCAAAAAATGGATACGAGACACAAAAGAGGCTAATATTCAGCTACTCCTAGAAAGCTGTGAAAGGGACCTAAAGCCTTCTAGCAACTTGGAGAATGTAAATGAGATGACAGATCACTACATAACCTCAGTCTGGAACATCGTCAATGACACCATGCCCTTAAAACTGAAAAGAGTCACGGAGAAGGTAAAAAATCCTTGGTTCCATGGATCACTAAACGAAGACAGGCGCAAACTGAGAATGGCCGAAAGGAAATGGAGACAACACCCATCCCCATCGGAGTTGATAGCCCTCAGAAAAATCAGAAACGAATATAACAAAAAGATCATCAATTCCAAAAAAGAATATATAAGATCTGAACTGGACAATGCCAAAAACAGACCGAGGAAACTCTTCGAAATCCTAAAGCATCAGTCTAATAAACTAGCCAAAACCGTTCATGAAAACTCAAAAACTCCTATAAGTTGCGAGGAATTCTCGACATTTTTCACGGGGAAGGCCAAATCGTTGGAAGTGGAGCTCACAAGCGCAGCAGCTAACCTTCTCATCCAACCTTTGGCCACGAACGAGACCGACTCGACAACAGGGTGTAGCAAGACAAAAAACAAGGCACACTGGGACACATTTGAATTATACGACCAGGACAAGGTCGCCAGAACGCTCTCGGAACTCAAGCCGAACAACCACTATCAGGACCCCCTACCTGCGAAGTGCTTAAGAGAAATCAGCCATATCGTAGTCCCAATCTGGACCAAAATAATAAACGCTTCCTTATCTCAAGGGATCCTCCCCGACTGTCTAAAATCAGGACAAGTTGTTCCCATAATCAAGAAACCTACAGCGGATGCAACAGATCCGAATAACTTCCGCCCAGTGACCAACATCCCTATATTGGCCAAGCTAATCGAGAAATGTGTACAGCACCAACTGAGCCAACACATCACTAAGTTCTCCCTATTAGATGAATGCCAATCAGGTTTCAGATCAGGGCATAGCACGGAAACAGCTATCCTCCATATTGTTGATGATGCGTTACAGGCCCTAGACCAAAACAAAGCCTGTTTACTGATTCTCCTGGACCTGTCATCGGCATTCGACACAGTAAACCATGAAGCATTACTGATAAGGTTGCAAGACAGGATGGGACTCACGGGAAATGTGCTGAAATTGTTCAAGTCTTTCCTACAGAACAGAACACAAAGATTCCTGGTTAATCAATCAATTTCACCTATATGCCCTAATTCAATCGGAGTTCCACAAGGATCGACATTATCCCCTGACCTTTTTAACTTGTATGTCGAACCCCTTACAGAAATTCTCCGAAATTCACATATGTCCTATCACATGTATGCGGATGACACACAGATATATATAAAGATCGCCTCCCTTGAAGACATTGAGCGAATGAATGAGACGCTAAAAAAAGCGGTGCAATGGCTAACTTCCAATCATCTAAAGCTAAACGCCCAAAAAACAGAGTTTCTACTAATCTCACCAACAAGGAGCCAGGCAGAAATAAAGGAACGGACTAAGCTGGTGACGGCGCTCAACTGCACCCCAACCCTAATCAACTCAGCTAAATCGCTAGGAATCACTTTAGACGAAAACCTTGACATGAAAGCACACATTAACTCAATGGCTAAAAGTGCACGATTCCACCTGAACTACCTGAGAAAATTGAAACCCTTCATCTCAGAGGCGGATCTTAAACTTGCAATACAATCCCTAGTTATATCTAGGATTGAATATGGCTGCACCACATTAGCTGGCTTACCAAAAACGTCCACAGGGCCACTAAAAGCTTGCCTCAATGCAGCGACAAGACTCATCACGGGATCGAGGAAATTTGATCATATATCCCCTCACTTAAAAGCACTAAACTGGCTACCCTTTGAAGCCAGAATTCAACTAAAGATAGCATGTATTACCCATAAAGCGCTTCACTACAACACGCCAAGATACCTAGCCAAGAAAATTGAGCTATCGGGAGGTAACAGACCAGCTAGGAGCGCCAAGGAGTTGCTACTGCGACCAGCCATTTTTAGAAAGAAAAAAACTTATGACAGAGCGTTCTCAGGAGCCGCCCCCAGAATATGGAACTCTCTCCCACCAAGCATTAGGAAGATTCTGAATACTGTAACATTTAAGCGGGAAGTGAAGAGCTTCTTGATGAGTAAATACCTTACACAGGTTTAATGAACATGGTTACGACCAAGTGCAGCTCTACTTCAGAACACTCACGCCTCCAGAAGGGAAGCTTCAACAGGTAGAAGTTGTAAGATATTCAACGATATGAGACGGGTGGTACTATTGAGGCTGGCGTCACTACTGGAACTAAGCTATACACTAAATGCTACCTCATATCAATGTGAACCTATATACTACCTCCCATCCTATAGCCATCTAATTTTCTACCTCATACATGTTCACGTAGATAGGATATGATATAAGTTAGCCTCGATGCATTTATCTTTCATATTTACCTCACTCCTTAAAGCCATATAATTTTCTACCTCAGACATGTTTAAGTAGTTAGATTATGATTTAAATCAGCCTCTATACATTTATCTTCCATAGGTATAATTCTCTACCCCATACAGGTCTGCGTAGATAAATTATGTTACATAAGTGTGCCTAACCGACCTCTTAATGCATAATGGTATGTCGGAGGGTTATCTATCTATAAGCATCTACCTCATATTTCTGCTTTGTGATCATTGTTGACTCTATGTATTAATCCTTTAATATGCTCTTTATGTGAAGCGCTCTGATACCTACGGGTCTTGTTCGCGCTATACAAAACTTTCTAATAAATAAATAAATAATAAATAAATAAAATTGACAATTTCTTCTCATGTTGATGTCACATTGTGATGGTCCTTAGCAACCATGGGACAGTACGATGAATGACCACAAGCACAGCATGTGCAAATAAATGCATTCCAGAACACATTCCCTGCGTGCGTGTCACTCATCTGTACAGTCACTTCACTCAGACGAGTGTGAGTGCAACATTGTAGTGCTAGCAATTATGGAATTTGTTAATGGATGGTGGGTGTGTCACCTCTGCAGTGAGGCTGTTTAAGGTGTCACGTATTCGAACTGCCAGTTCTGTTTGTCACAGTTGGTATAGTATCCCTCTCTTGGCCGTTTCACATGTGTCCCAAACCAATCCATTTTGGCTGTCATTTGTGGCCTACAAGTGACAACAGGGCTTCTTTTGGGCTCTGATATGTGCCGCCATGATGCAGGGATGCACCCTGTGACTCAAGTCCCACGACATGGGCAACATGTACGTGAGGGGGAGTCACTGCCCTTATATTAGTCCATGTTTTCATTATTGTTTGATCATGGACATGACATGTCTGTGTGCAGGGGGTATTGACTGTCCCTCTGCAATGTGAAGGGGAGATGCTGTTTCACAGTGTGTTCCATGTGTGTTTCCGCATTGGCGCAGTTTACATACAGAATGCATGTCAATGTACATTGTGGCTGTTTGTTAGGAGATGCCTATCTAATGTGGGACAATGGTCATTTGTTCTACGTCACAGCTGTGGGGTTGTGCTCGTCAATGTCATCACAGTTTTTTTACTCTGCTTTTATGGAGCATTTTCCCGCATGATGCGTGGGAATCGCAGGCCTGTTGTTGGTTATCGCTGATGTGTGTATCGCGATTGGCCTCATCGCTATTATTTTCGCGTTAGTGTTTTGGGTTTTTTCTGTGTTGAGTTGATTTTAATGCGGTCATTTGACACGTTATCGGGGGACTATCGCATGCAGCCACCGGGTTGTGAATACAACGTTAACACAGTGTTATTTTCCCGCTATAGACTGCGATATGCAAAGTTGCATTAGGCTAATTTGGCGAAGGTTATCACACGTTCTTGAGAATATGCCCAAATGTTATTTATATGTGGGATGAAATCTACAAAAGGAACTTTGAAAATGGTCGCACCATTTGGTGATATTACCTGGTAGTCGAAAAGAAATGTAGTCTGTTCTTTTGTTAACTGTGTACCTGGTTGCTAAGGATTTTGTAGTCTTTAACCAGAACCTAAGAAGAGGGAGGAAGCAAGAGCTCACTATTTAATTCCCACTAGAAAGACAGGAATGCAGAGTACGTATCTGAAAGGTCCAGTCTACCATGTTTATAAAATCACCAAAACAGTCCAGCTTGTATAAGCATTCATGCTCTCCCAGAGTAAGATGTGTCTAAGCAAACTAATGTTTGAAAATATACTGCTAAACACTCTCAACCTGGCAAGTTAATGTATCTGACGCTTTCCGTCCCTCTCTATAGAGTTAATTTCTCAAATTTATCACTGTATGGTCCCGGAAGCACCCGTTATTCGGTTTTGGAATACCCGCAAAACACACTTGACAAACAGAACACGGTAATGCTAAACTTAGACAAGAAAATCAGACGGACCGAAATTACTCATAAGAAGTGTGCTACAATGGAACCAAGTTGACTGCTCATAATCTAGTGAGGAAAAGTGTTCTTCTGATCAGCATCATTTGTACCGAGACTCCATTGCTTTTTCATTGCCATCTTGTGTCAAACACTTACACACAATCCACCTGATTGTTTCTGCTGATGCCTGAGGAAAATCTAACTAAAACAACACCATTCATTTTGCAGCCTGCATTTCTGCCCAGGAACTGTCGTACACCCAAACCCCCCTGTTCTTGCAGTTCAACAGAAAGCAATGAGACACTCACGCTCTGTGTAAATGATTAGTTTTCCATCTCCTGCTCCCAGCCTGGTAAACATCCTTGACACCATGATCAGGTTATCTGGACAATGGTCTGACTGCTGGGCCTTGATCAGGGTGATTAAACAATGACCTGAAAGACCGGGCTTTGATCAAGGTGATTAAACAATGACCTGAAAGACTGAGCTTTGATCAAGCCGAGTGAACAATGATTTGTGTACCAAGCCTTGACCAGGTCACCATCTACAAACATCGTCTGGATCTGGTTTTCAACTGCAAACACTGCCCTGATTGAACAATGAACGAACAGCCAAAAGACTTAGATGAAAAAGTATAAAAGGCTTGTAAGCTGCGGAGAAAAGCAGCAGCCTCCTCTGTCTTGTTTCTGACAAGCTTGGGTCTCTGTTCCATAGCCCGGGCTATTTGAATAAATCTGGGTTCTTCCTGCAGAAGAAGGCTCCTGTGTCTTCTTTTACTACGTATGAAGGGTATGGAAGGATTGGGCGGTTCCCCCGCCGCCGAGACCCAGTAAGTGGCTTAATCCAGTTCTTTAAATGGTGGGTGCCCAAACAAGGACTCCATGCGCACGAAGGTCAGGCCCGGTGGATGTGAGGATGTGCACGGAGAGGCTCCGACGGAGGTACCCTACCCGAAGGATTCTTGCAATCTGGTAAGCCAAATGACTCCCACCAAGTCTGTATAATTCTGTTATTGACTTTTGCAAAAGCCAAGCTGTTATTGACTTTTGCCAAAGACAAGCAAGCAAGGTGAGTTTTTAAAACCCGCTGGTGTCTGTTCTGTATGATTCTTCTGTTATTGACTTTTGCAAAAGCCAAGCAAGCTAGGTGAGTTATAAAACCCGCTGGTGTCTGTTATCTGTTTTCAAGCATGCCAGTCAGCAGTAAGTTCAAGAGATTATGTTGTTGTATGTGTACGCAGGACTCCCAGCTGTAGGCGGCTTGTCCGCTTTCTCCAGAAGGGACCCCTGGCCATACGATGTATGTTAAACATGGCCCTTATGCCATAATGTTTTCCTCATTCTGGGTAACATATACGAAACACAGTACTGTGGAATTACAGTGGCCACTTTATGGCTCTATTAATTCCCAAGTTCTCGACAACCTAGAGGAACAATTAATGAAAAGAAAAACGTGCCCGTCTATGTTTGAATCTGTCCGATTTTGGAGGAAAGAGATAGAGCTTGAAAGCAGAAGGCTCAAGACAGAAAACAAGAACGTATGTCAATGGCCAACCACGCCAGAGAAAATGTACAAAATCAAATGACAAAATCAGTAGAAATAGCTGATAGGGAGCATGGGGCTCGGGTACAAAAATGTAATCCAGCTTGTGAGGAGGAAGGTAAGGGCTATATGGAAGGGGGAGAAGAAGTTGAATTCTTGCTTGTTACCATGTTAGAAAGCCCTCCTGCGTATGCCCCAATGTACCCTGCCCTGACGCCTCACACCCCTCATGTCCCCACGCCACAGCCCACTCCTGCCCCCACTGCCCCTCTTACTGTTCTCCTTGTCACACAATCCCTCCCAATTTTTCCTATGACACCGACCACGCCCGCTAACCCTGTCCTCGCTGCAGGAATGACAACAAGTCTCCATCCGACCAACCCCTGCGGCTTTACCCCAACACACCCTTTTCATGCTACCCTGTGGTCTACAGTTAAGCAGAATTTATATACGTTATTGGATTCCCCCCGACTGGCCTCCTTGCGCTCTGCAGTCAGCTTTTCGTCCCTTCGAGAAAATGACCTACAGAGGCAACAGTGTGAATGTTGGATAAATAACGGGAATATTAATGCCTTTAAAGAAATATGGTCCACCTTTTCCCAGTGGACAATTATGGAACAGACCACCTGGGCTGAATACATGTGTACCCTGGTCATGCAAAAATTTGAGAATGCGCTTATGCAGATGCCCACCAGATTAATGGACCTTAGGTAGCAAATAAAAAGAGGCGATGTTCAGGGAGAGGGGATGTTTGGCACTATGTCTGCTTTAATGACTTACCGTAATATGGCCACTTTTCCCAACACCCCTCTAGAAACAGCTATGCCAATGAGAGAGGCGGCCCCTGTCTTTGTTAACGCACTTACTGATGCCCAAAATAATGGCTGAGGGGCTGTTGAGGCACACTGGCGTAGGCTTTGGGTTTAATGTTCCTTGGAAAAGGTCAGAAGTAATGCAGTTAAAAGGACAATTACCAGATCCCCGGAAGAATCTGGCTGCCTTTTACAGAGAATTAGGTCACATTTAAGCATGGGCGAATTTTGCGAATCTCGCGTTCGCGAATTTTGCGGATTTGCGAACTCGCAATCCGCAAAATCCGCGAATTCTCGCGAATTTGCGGATTTTATTTTTTGTGTTTGCGCGGGTTTCTGCCAGTTCGCGAGGGTTTTGTACAATGTCGCAAATTGCGAACTTACCTGTTGGGTCGCAAGTTTCGCGAACTTGTTGTTTCTACGTGTCCAGCCTGTTTGGGACACTCTTCTTCATCACTGCCACTCTCTGTCACCACTGCCACTCTCTGACTACTCATGCCACCCTCTGGCCCACCCATGCCACCCTCTGTTTCATCACAGCACCCTCTGGTTGTCCAGTCAGTGTACATTATTGTGGCAACGCAAGCACACCTTCCCTGCCTCAAGTGACCTGAATTAATTTGGGGCTGATTAATGTGTCACAGAATATTTTTTTAGCTGGCACCTGCTTCCTTAGTGCTTCCTGATTAGTGATCTTTTGCACTTGCTAAGTGCTTTCATTGTTGCAAAATTAGTTACAACACCTGCCCTGCCCCAACTGACAATAATGAATTAGGGGCTGATTAATGGATTTGAACTTCCAGCCCGGCTCCTGCTTGTCTCCCTTAGCTGTAATTCAGGACCTTTGTGGCATATGTGTAACTATTCTGAGGTTCAGAGCAGGGTCACATAATAGTTGCAACTGGCAACTGAACTCTGGAGGGGCCCCTCAGGAAGCACTACAGGAAATGGCTACTAATGATGAGCCTGAACTTTTGAACCTGGTAAGTAGTTTCAGTTTTGCTAAGATCGTATTTCTGCAATTTTGCACTTATTCGCGGGGCGCGAAGTTGTACTGGGAAGCCGCGAACTCACGCGAACAGTGCGAGCAAAATCCGCTGCTCGCGGATTTGCGGATTTTGCGGGAGATTCGCAAATCTCGCGGATTGCAAATTTACCGAAAATCCGCAAAATCCGCGAGCGAAACGGATTTTCCGCCCATGCTTAGTCACATTATGTCTGCAGGTACTCTCGTTCTTGAGGATATAGATTTACTTTTTGGTACAGTTGTCCCCACTGAAATTTGGGCCAAAATTCAACATACTGACCATGAAGAAGCGTTGGGAGGTAAATGGGCTGACCTAGAGGCTATGGAAGAAGAAAGGGTAGGAGGGACTAAACCAGAAGCTGCCATCCTGGCTTTGCCGGGTAAAATAATAGCGTTTATGAAAACACTTTTGCCGGAAACTGTCATTAACTTCGGATAAAATAAACGCCTGTAGGCAGCGAAAAGATGAGAATGTGACTGACTTCTTTACCCGTTTTGAGACAGAATACAAGGGACATAGTGGTTTGGATCCCCGGACCCCAGGTTGTGGCCCAGTATTTGTCTATAAGTTTGTCAGCAACTTGCTTCCACAGATCTCCGCCAGGCTTAAGAAAGTTAAAAGTACGTGGTCTGCCCAAACTATGACTGATATCTTGGCTATGGCACAATATCACGAGAATATGGAGAATGAAGATGGAGACAAGGAAAGTAAGAAGGTTAGGGATCTTAAGACTAAGGCACTTCTGCAGCAGGCTTACTCTCCCTGAGGTCTCGATGCCTGTGGGAATTTCAGACCTCAACCCCAACCCCCTCCGAGGGCTCGTCAGTCTACCCCCTCCAGCCCTCAATGTTCGGGAGCCCTCCAAACAGATCAGTGTGCTTATTGTAGGGGTACGGCCATTGGATAGATGAGTGTCCTGTGTTAGCTGAAAACATCCGATCAGGGAAGACTCAGCCTCGCGCTCCCATGGAGGGGAGGCCGACTAGGGATAAAGAATGCGGGCCCAGGGAGGACGCTCCCATCCGGCAGCGCCCGGCCAATAGGTTTGATGGGTATGAAGCAACACGCACTTATTACAATGATGATTATGATGAAGTTGTTGAGACAGGGTCCTACCAAGCATAGGACAGCCAGGAAAGGGGTCTTACCAGAGTGCAAATTCCAGTGGATCAAAAGGGCCCTTATGTTCAAATGTCAGTTGTGGGGAACAATCAGAATTTTCTTTTGGATACTGGAGCCACCAGTTCTTCTATTGCACGTCTGTCAGTCCCGGAGACACCCCTTTCTGGCAATATGAATGTCTCTGTGGGTTTTGCAGGAACACCTATGACCAGCCCTGTCTCTGAACCCCTTCCTCTCGATATTGGCCCTGCACATGTTGACGCTCCCTGGGTCCTTACTACAGGTTGCAGTGAAAACTTGTTAGGCATGGATTTACTGAAAGCTCTGTATGCGACCATATCATGTAGTCCCCAAGGTGTATCCCTAGCAATTTCCCTCATCGGAGCTTCCTATATGTATCTATCAGGTCCCCTCCCACCAGAGTTGCAGTCTTTATCTTCCTCCCTCTGGGCACCATCAGACACTGATGTAGGGTGTCTCAACATATCCCCTCATGTGGTACGCATCCAGACAGGTGCACTTCTCCCCCCCCTCCGGCAGTATCGACTGACCGCAGAAGGAGAAATGGCCCTTTTAACAATAATATCTGAATTAATGGACAAGGGCGTAGTGGAGGAGTCACGTGGCAATATCTGTAACAGTCCCAATATTCCCGTTCTTAAAAAGACCAATTGAGATGCTCTCTCCCCTAAAATATTCAGATTTGTGATTGACCTGTGAGCCCTTAACAAAATAACAATCTCCCAATATCCTGTTGTCCCCGACATTACAGCCCTCTTAACGATGGTCCGTTCTGATGTCATGCACTTTTCTGTCATAGACCTGAAGAATGCTTTTTTCAGCATTCCTATACATCCTGACAGCAGACATTTCTTTGGTTTCTCCCTTGGTGGGCGCAGCTTTAGATTCTGCTGCGCCCCTCCAGATTTCACCAAGAGTCCCAGTATCTATAGTCAAGCCCTAAAAAGTCAACTAGATTCCTTGGAACTCCCTGATAATTCCACACTATTACAATATGTAGATGACCTCCTCATTGCTGCAAATTCTGCCCCAGCATGTCAAGAAGCTACTCTCTGTTTGTTACACCTAAATATGGGCGCAAAATCCATTCCGCTCGCAGAATTTGCGGATTTTCAGCAATTTCGCGATCCGTGAATCTCGCGAAATTGCCGAAAAATCGGCAAATCCGCTAACGGGCGGATTTATATTCTGGCAGGATGCTCCTGTCACCAAAATTAAGCCTCCACAGGAAGCACTTAAAGAGTTAAGGCAGGTAATGGCACCGGCAAGCTGCCAGAGTTGAAGTTGCTTACTTGTTGCAACTACTCTGACCCTGTCCTGACCCTAAACTGCCAGTTGCCCGAGGCAGGTTCAGAGAATAGTTACAAATGGTGCCTGCAAGCTGCCAGAATTGAAGTTGCTTACTTGAAACTATTCTCTGATCCTGTCCTGACCCTAAACAGCAGGGTACCCAAGGGAGGGTCAGAGAATAGTTACAAGTAAGTCATGCCCGAGTTGAAGCTCAAATTCAGTAACGCATTCATCAGCCCCAAAAAAATTGTGAGCTTTGTCGAGGCAGGGCAGGTGTGCTTTCTCCCCATATCTACCGTCGAAAATTAGCTGTGATGCTGGATAGAGGCCTTTGCATCCTTGACTTTCAAGAGCGCAATCCCCGTGCAGTTCCTGTGACCAGGAGCTTCTTTCTCCTCATCTGCCGCTCTGAGCGGTCTCTGACCTTTTATACACACAAGAGGCATGTGAACTCGCATAGAAGGCCCGCCCATTTGGCCTCGCCCACACACTCGCGGTGTGCACCGTCGTCCCGCCATTTACCCACTATGATGGACAGCTCACTCGAGGGACCCCTGTGCCCTTCGGCGCAATGGCATAGTAACACACACATGGTCACTGGAGTCAACACTTCTGGCACTTTATGCAGCTGTAGTGTAGGAAAAGCACTATACATTTACTCAACAAGGCAGCACTTACTGATTATCCAGCAGAAAGTACTCCAGTTGAGTAGAGGTATCGCACAAAACGGTGGCGTCTTCTTGGATAAATATGAAGGGCAGGGTTCGTTCTGGCACGATGCTTCTGCCACAAAAATTAAACCTCAACAGGAAGCACTTACAGATATAAATAAAGCAGGTGCCCGAGTTGAAGCTCAAATTCAGTAACGCATTCATCAGCCCAAAAACAATCGTGAGCTTTGTCAAAGCTAGGCAGGTGTGATTTCTCCACATATCTACCGTCGAAAATTAGCTGTGATGCTGGATAGAGGCCTTTGCATCCTTGACTTTCATGAGCGCAATCCCCGTGCAGTTCCTGTAACCAGGAGCTTCTTTCTCCTCATCTGCTGCTCTGCTCGGTTTCTAACCTTTTATACACACAAGAGGCATGTGAACTTGCAGAGAAGGCCCACCCGTTTGGCCCCGCCCACACACTCGTGGTGTGCACCATTTTCCCGCCATTTACCCACTATGATGGACAGCTCACTCAAGGGACCCCTGCACCCTTCAGCGCGATGGCATAGTAACACACACATCGTCACTGGAGACAACTCTTCTGGCACTTTACGCAGCTGTAGTGTAGGAAACACACTATACATTTACCCAACAAGGTAGCACTTACTGATTAGCCAGTAGAAAGTACTTCAGTAATATATTTCTAAAAATCTGCGAGTTCGCGGTATTTCCCGCAAACTCGCAGATTTTTTTGCGATTTTGCATGAATTCGCGGACCGAAGATCCGCAAAATTCACCCATACTTAGTTACACCACCTTGCCCTCCATAATCACAAAGTCTCTTTGAAAAAGCTTTAGTTTTGTCAAGAGAAGGTGACCGATTTAGGTCATCTCCCCTTGAAGGAGGGAAGGCAGCACACCGCTGATCGTGTAGCCATTATCAGTGCTATTTCGGCCCCACAAACAAACAAGCAGGTGCGAGCCTTCATAGGCCTAACCTCATACTGTAGACAGTGGGTTTCCAATATTTCGGCCATGGTGAAATCTCTTCTTGCCCTCACCACTAAAGACATATCAGACAGTTCCTTTCCATGGACTACAGCGCATGCACAGGCCTTCCAAGATTTGAAAAAGGCTCCTTGTACTGCTCCAGTCCTCGGTACTCCTGATTATAACAAACAATTTTTTTCTTTTTGTACATGAGACAGACGGCTGTGTATGCGCTGTCTTGACCCAAATGTTTGGAGGTCACCATCGGCCATGTGCCTATTTTTCAGCCACCTTAGATCCTGTTGCAAGGGCTCTCCCAGGATGCCTACGGGAGACTGCTGTGGCCACCCTCATGGTCCGTTAGAGTGCGGGGATCGTCATGATCTCCCCCCTGACTCTGAAGTTCCCCCATTCTGTAGATACCCTCCTTAATAACACCAAGACACAGTACCTCACTAGCGCACAACTCACAGGATATGAACTGACACTCTTTGCCAGCCACATTATCTTCAAAAGATGCACTGTACTAAACCCTGCCACATTACTCCCACTTGATACTCAGGATGCCCGCTTAGACCCACCTGACTGCAGATTAAGGACAGAGGAGGAGACAAAGGGACGGGTTTACTTACAGGACACCCCGATAGCAGAACCAGAAGGTACACTGTATGTGGACGGATCATGTCTCAGAGTGCCAGATGGTAACACCTCAGCTGCCTAAGCCCTAACGACATTAGGGCAAGTAGTAGAAACAGCTCATATTCCGCAGTGCTCTGCTCAAGCAGCAGAATAAGTGGCCCTCTCTAGAGCTTGTGAGTTAAGCAAAGGGATGACGGTAAATATTTATACTGACAGCCAAAATTCCTTCGGGGTGTCCCACAGCTTCGGGAGGTTATGGAAAGAAAGGAATATCCTTACTTCCCATGTGACCAAGATTCAACATGGCCCCCTAATTCACCGATTGTTAGACTCCCTGACACACCCCAGAAAGGTGGCCATTATAAAATGTAAGGCCCATAAGAAAGTGACAGATGATGTTGGGAAAGGCAATGCCCTGGCTGACCAGATGGCCAGAGACAAACAGCTCTTAGGAAAAGGGAAGGAATGTATGTAGGAGGTCCCGCTACGTGGGTGGCAGACGAGGCCATGGTTGAAAACACAGTACAGAGTGTGATTGATATTCTGTCCCATACTACTCCTGAGGAACTAAGGGTGTGGAAGGAGCAACTAGCAAAGGAGGGAATTGATGGTTGTTTGGTCCGTACGAATATGGAAAGACAATGGATGTTACCTGACAGTCACGTACTACCAGTAGTTACGATGGCCCATGGTCCTGCTCACATCAGTGCAAAAGGGATATGTAAACTGATGGAACCTACATGGTACAACTCTAAGATACCAGCATTTGCTGACAATCTAGTTAAAACATGCATGATTTGCCTAATGTATAACCCAGGAAAAGGCACATTTACTCCTAAGGGAAGATTCTCTCCTCCTACCTCCCCTTTTGAAGTCCTCCAAATGAATTACATCCAGATGGACCGATGTAACAATTTGAAATATGTCCTAGTAGGGGTCTGTATCTTCAGCCGATGGGTGGAGACCTATCCCTTCAAAGACTGCACCACAATCACTACCACCAAAGTGCTATTAAAAGATTACCTCCCACAATTCCGTTTGCCCCGCTTGGTCTGGAGTGACAACGGGACCCACTTTACGGCTCAAATTAAGGAATATGTCTGTACAGCATTGGGTATAAAACAAAAATTTCATGCAGCTAACCACCCCTAGTCAGCAGGTCTAGTGGAGGTGTACAATGGCATCCTAAAAACTAAAATGGCAAATATAGTAGCCGAGACAGGTGTCACTTGGGTTGATGCTCTGCCCTTAGCACTACTGTCCACAAGAACAATGGCCCACACCAGAATAGGGCTATCCCCCCATGAAATTGTGTTCGGGAGGCCTGCCAATGTATGGGGTGTCCCGCGGCCTAAGACACTGTCTGACGTTGAATACCCTGTATTAACTGATTATCTGTACAGTCTGACTAATACCTTTCGCACTCTTTATCACCAGGTGCATGAGGCCATACCTGACAAAAGCGGGGGCCCAGGACACGTCATCCAACCTGGGGATTGGGTCTTGGTGAAAAATGTTCAACTGACTAAGAGCCTGGAGCTCTACTGGAAACAGCCCCGTCAGGTGTTACTGGCCACCCGCACCGCAGTGAAAGTAGAAGGTCGGAAGAATTGGGTACAGTTGTCGCACTGCAAGCGTCGCCTCTGCCCCTACCCTATGATCCGTGGGTGAGGGAAGGACAAGGAGACTCAGAAACAGAAACAGTCCCAACGTTTGTCCCATTCAGCGATGCCAGACTGCATTCTACATCCATGGAAGCAGAGAGTGACAGCATACTGAAAGGAAGGGTGGAACCTTCCCTTAACTCTGCTTAACACCAAGAACAATTGTTTCCTGACTATACTGTCCCTACTTCCGACCGATACAACTTGCGCCACCAAGGGAAGGCTTGCCCTTGACTTCGACAAGTGCCTTTAGATTGTAGGGCTGTGATCTTCCCCGGCTGAGAGTAGTGCTGGTGTGTCAGACTAAGGTACGCCATAGGGCCCTTGGCACCTGCGCCCAGTGAAGCAACCACCAATCACAGACAGCCACTAGAGGTCCCTGGCTTAGCACAATGGCAGCAGTCTAAAACACCAGAATCCAGAAACAAGATGTCAGTCTCCGACATAGTAAATGCTTCTTGGCCACCGTGGTGACGCTGTTTGTCTCCCTCATCCTGTCTATCCTTGGTTGGCTGTTGCTAATCTACAATCCGGTTACCTCAACAACTCCTTCCCCAAATCCTGCAGAACACCGGTATTTCACGCTACCAGCTCACGAATGACCCCGCCATGCAGAATTCTTCAACAACACCTTCATCCAAATGTTGCATCATCACCGCTGTTCATGAACACTTCCAACTGCTGGGTTTGTGGACTGATGCCGCATTCTATGATACACCCTGTCCCATTCTTTCCTTACCCCTTTTCCATCTCTGGGTCTTGTCTTGCATGGTGGACGTTGATACAGGCGGCCTACACTGTCAATGGTACTGCCAATTCTGCCATTGGAACATTTCGGGGTGACTTCTGGCGGAACAGGTCTGGCCAAGTCAATGCTCATTTTTGCCCGACCAGCTCATCCACAACACTACTATCACCAGATGAACTTGGTAAGATGGTAGTATTCAACTCAACTAATCGCCGAACATTTTCCAGATTATGCACAAGAAAGATACTGCCTGATGAACGAGACACTGTGAATGTCATAAATGTGCAAGACCGTGTCTGCATTCATGGCCTAGGGACTAAGAAAGTTGGTACCAGTAGGTGTGATATCACAAAAGCTTTAAACTCCACATCTCCTCCGAAGCTTGTGGCATCCCCCAACACCTATTTATTTCATCTGTGGCACTGCCGCCTACACTTGGCTCCCCTGTAACTGGTCTGGTACCTGCTATCTGGCCTTCCTCCTTCCACCAATGTATTCTACCCATGGAGGTTATCACCTGTCAATGAAGGGCACTCTGCGCCGCTCACGTAGGGGCATCATATCAGCCGAGGATACAGCAGGCCAGGCAATCAGGGACTTCTTTAAAGGTTTCCTTCCTTTCTGGGGTCCCATGGCGAACAGTCGGGCTGTACGAGGACTGACCAGGGTCCTTGAAGCCACCATCACAGTAACAGCTGGTGCCCTCCCCAACATCACTGCAGAGCTGCAGGCGGACCGCCTCATAACTCTCCAGCACAGAATGGTCCTAGATGTCATCCTTGCTGATCGTGGTGGTGTGTGTAAATTGATCGGCTCTAGCTGCTGCATGTACCTCCCAGACAACGCACCTACAGTGTACAATGCCATCCAATGTCTGCATCGCCTTTCTTCCGAAATTCATCTGGATGAAGGCAACTGGTCCCTCACAGGTTGGATCTGGGGCCTCCTTTCTCAGTTGGGGTGGAGGATCCTCATCTTCCTTGCCTTGGGAGTAACTGTCCTGGTCTCCTGCTGTTTGTGCTTTCAGTGTCTGCCTGTGCTCTGTACAATGTGTGTCCAGACCGTCAAGCCTCCACCCTCCAACATTCACAACACCAATATGATGATGATGATGCTCCAACAAGAAACCGATGGCCTTATGAACATTGACATTTCTTAAAGTATTTGCCACTCAATGGCAAAAGGAGGGTCTGAGGGAAAGTCTTCTTCTGATCGGCATCATTTGTACAGAGACTCCATTGATTTTTCATTGCCATCTAAACACTTCCACATGACCCACCTGGTCATTTCTGCTGATGCCTGAGGAAAATCTAACTAACACAACAACAGCCATCTTGCAGCCTGCATTTCTGCCCAGGAACTGTCGCACACCCAACCCCCCCTATTCTTGCAGTTCAACAGAAAGCCATGAGACACTCACATCCTGTGTAAATGATGTGTTTTCCATCTCATGCTCCCAGCCTGGTAAACATCCTTGTCACCGTGATCAGGTTATCTGGACAATGGTATGACTGCTAGGCCTTGATCAGGGTGATTAAACAATGACCTGAAAGACCGGGCTTTGATCAAGGTTTTTAAACAATGACCTGAAAGACTGAGCCTTGATCAAGCTGAGTGAACAATGATTTGTGTACCAAGCCTTGACCAGGTCACCATCTACAAACGTCATCTGGATCTGGTTATCAACTGCAAATACTGCCCTGGTTGAACAATGAACTAACAGCCCAAAGACTGAGATGAAAAAGTATAAAAAGCTTGTAAGCTGCGGAGTAAAGCAGCAGCCTCATCTGTCTTGTTTCTGACAAGCTTGGGACTCTGTTCCATAGCCGGGGCTATTTGAATAAATCTGGGTTCCTCCTGCAGACGAAGGCTCCTGTGTCTCCTTTTACTACGTATGAAGAGTATGGAAGGCTTGGGCGGTTCCCCCGCCGCTGAGACCCGGGTAAGTAGGTTAATACGGTTCTACACTAGAATGCAATCTCTTCTGTATGTTCCCATGGCATCTAAAGCTACCCTTACCTTCAGTTACGGCTACACTCCTCAAGATTCACAGATGCCAAATCTCTTTTAGGAAATAGAAAGAGGCTGCAGTTTCCTCTGATGGTCCTCAAATATCAAAAGATCGATCGAACCCTCATGTGCCAACTTTCCAGACAATTGGCGGCCATTTATAAACAGGGCCGTACAATGCACTGTATGGCCAAATGAAATAACAATTCTAAAGATGTTAACCGGAAAATAGAAAGTAGACGAGCACACCTCTCATGTGTGAACTTCTATCTAGCCCACAAATTAGGTGTCCATATTAGAACGTGGTTGTGCCGCTCGCCATGAAGCAGGTGAACAAAACTATTTTCCCAACTGTATATTGTAACCACCTATCTTAAGTGAATTTCCAATGTGCCCAGAAATATGACACTGTGTAGTAACAGGCCTATGAATGTTCCTGTATAGCAAGACAGCAAACATTTACCTCGATGATAAACAAAACCAGCCTATCTCAAGATACAATCCACAATGTAACTGTTGTGAAATGCAACTTTTGAGGCAACAGACATCCTAAAATTCAACCAAACCTTAAATTCTTTTAAAGATGTCTCCTTCCTTCCTTGTATTTGAAAAGAATATGTTGGACACTTCTTTTAGCGTGCAATAACCATGGAGGTAGTCCTAAAAATTCTAATTTTTGGGCAATCATGCTCTATCCATATTTTTTAACCCACATAATTCCAGTGTTCCTAATATTTTAAAAACAAGTCCTCCTGTTGGTGTTATGTTATGTTATGTCAATTTATATAGCGTGCGAATACCCGTAGGTGTCTTGGCGCTTCCGGTACTCCTTACTAGGCTTCAGACTACAAAAGAGCTAGAAGAGCCATGTCTTCAGTTGCTTTCTAAACTCCAGGGGTGTAGGAATTTCCCTCAAGTATCGTGGGAAAGAGTTCCATACCTTTGAGGTGTGACAGCTGAAACTCCGTCCTCCCAAGTTCACCTTTCTTATTCTGGCCATAGGCATCAGATGTGTGTTAAAAGATATCAAGGATCTATTCGGGGTATACCATTTAAAGAGAGCCCATAAAAATGTGGGACCTTCCTTGTGGAGAGCTTTGTGAGCAATGCACAAGGCTTTAAATTTTACACTTTGGGCAACTGGCAACCAATGGAAGTCCTGAATACCAATTCTGACCGACTGATATTTAGGCATGTCCAGTACAAGTCTTGTTGCAGCGTTTTGTACTGTTTGTAATTTTTTGAGTAAAGTTGCTTGAATATTAATATAAAGCCCATTGCAATAATCTATTTTTGGTAAAAACAGCAAAGTCACCACCGTCTTTCTTGATGTAAGCAGGATAAAAGGACACATTTTCCTTAGGATCTTTATCATGAAGTAAGCTGAGGACACCACTTTAGATACTTGAGATATGAGATTCAGTTTGTCATCTATAATAACTCCCAGGTTTTTAACTTTGGTCACAGGTGTGGGGGGGCCGAGGTTGTCCGGCCACCAGTCTGGGGACCAGGGAGGAAAGAGATTCCCGAACATGATCACTTCCATCTTGGTGGAGTTTAATTTCAGGCAGTGTTCACTCATCCATGAACTAAGTTTAGTCATACAGTCATGGAGCTTAGTAGAGAAGTTGATATCCTTGTCCACTGTCGAGATAACCAATTGGGTATCGGCATAGGAGGTAGGAATAATTAGTGCGGCCAATTCCGCGACATAAATGTTAAAGAGTGTTGGGCTCAGTGAAGAGCCCTGCGGGACCACACAAGGCAGTGTAAATGGTGCTGATTTAAAATTGCCCAACTGAATGGATTGAGTTCTATCAGACAGAAAGGAGGTTTAGAAGAGAAAGAGCAGCTCCTCCAATTCCTGCACCAGAAGATTGTGGTCTACCGTGTCAAATGCAGCGGATAGGTCCAGCAGTATAAGAACTGCTGACCCACCGCTGTAGTGTAGTTCCTATATTCCCAATATGCTCTGCGCATTGGAATAATATATACTATAGATTTGACGTAGGACTGAGGTGTACTAGGTCTCTATCGAATATATTAGACTTAATTGTGAGTGCCAGCTAGCTCGGAGGTCACTAGAAACTCTCGAATAAACAAGAAGGGATTAGTTTCTGACAACCGTATAAACATGACAACTTTGTTTCCCAAGAATAAGAAATATATCTCCAGAGTAGCGGAAACAATATAGTTATTTCACTCAGTCAATCGTGCATGCTTCGTTTCACCAGAGGTGCAGAGAATTAGAGAGACAGGAGTTTTCAATAAAAAGTATTTATTGAACAGTCTTCTGTCTCATGCAGGAGAAATTAACTGCTACAATCGTAATACTGGTTGCAAAGTACAGTGCGTACAGTACGAAGAGTATTATAAAATAATAATGTAAAAGCATGATACGGTTTCTAAGCCATAAAATACATAGAATACATATTTATTTATTTATTTATTTTTAGCAATTTTTAAAGCGCAAACAAATACCCGTTAGGGTGTCTCGGCGCTAGTTCACAGAACTCACTAGAGGGTGTCAGGGGAATCTAGACTGTGGGGTAAGAGGAAGAGAATAGCCATGTTTTGAGGCTTTTACGAAATTTTAGAATAGTGGGAGCAGTTTTAATGTGGAAAGGTAGAGTGTTCCACAGTTTGGCCGTGGCAATGGTAAATCGTCTGTCTCCCCAGTTGACCTTTTTGGTTCGATGGACTTTTAACAGAAAAGCTGAAGAGGACCGTAGAATTCTAAGTTGTTCAACTGGACGAAGGGCTTCTTTTAAAAACTGTGGTCCAGTATTATTCAGGGTTTTGTACGCTATACACATAGCTTTAAATTTAATTCGGCTCCTAATGGGGAGCCAATGGAGTTTTCTGATGAACGGGGAAACAGATGAGAATTTAGGGATAGACAGTAGCGTTCTAGCTGCAGCATTTTGTACTGATTGTAATTTGTTGAGAACTCCTTCCTGCGCATTCAAAAAAAGTGAATTGCAATAATCGGTTCTCGAGAACACTAATGTACTGATGAGAGTCTTTCCTGCTGATTGTGGAAGGTAAGGAAGGAGTTTTTTTATTTTTTTGAGGGTATAGAAAGCCGATGAAACGACGGCGTTGGCATGGTGGTGAAACGTCAGCTTGTTGTCAAAAATGACTCCCAAGTTGCGAACTTTTTCCACCGGCTGTGGTGGGGGTCCTAACTGAGGTGGCCACCACTGAGGAGACCATGCTGGGCGCAAGCTCCCGAATGTCATCACCTCCGTTTTGTCGGAGTTAAGCTTGAGACAGTTTGATGACATCCAGGAGCTTATTGCCTTCATTCCCTCCTGGAAGTTGGCTGCAACAGATGTTCCATTATTATACACCGATAACACTAGTTGGGTGTCGTCGGCGTAAGTAGTGAGGGCAATTCCATAAGATTTTATCACCCTCGCCAAGTCCGACGCATAGATATTAAACAGCGTCGGACTTAGCGAAGAGCCCTGGGGAACACCGCACGGGAGGGAGAAGGTGTGGGAGGTGAAATTGCCCATCTTGATGGTCTGAGGGCGGTTAGCTAGGAATGAGGCAATCAGTTCTTTAGCTTTGCCTTTTATTCCTAGCGCTGAGACACGGTCGATCAGAGTGACATGATCGACCGTGTCAAAAGCCGCCGAAAGGTCCAGAAGTATTAGGACTGCTGCTCCTCCCATGTCCATGGTAGTTCTAATTTCATCTGTGGCCTTTAGGAGTGCCGTCTCAGTCCCATGACCCTGTCTGAAACCAAACTGGGTTTCATCAAGAAGGTTGTTATCGTTGATGAATTTGGAAAGCTGGATGTTAATAGACTTTTCAAATATTTTGGCTGGGAAGGGAAGACAGGCGATGGGTCTGTAACTGGCTGGAAGCTGAGGGTCCAATGTGGGCTTTTTTAGGAGAGGCTTGATAATAGCTTCCTTCCAGACTGAAGGATATACTCCCGTTGCAAACATGGCGTTGCAGATAGTGGTCAAAGCAGGAGAGATTGCTTCAGGGATGAGGTTTAAGATAGCTGGCGGGCAGGGGTCAAGAGGGGAGCCAGATTTGATGCTGGATACCAAGCGATGAATATGTATCTGATCAACAGCATCAAAGGAAGATAGGTAGGGCAGGGTATTAGTAGGGGGTACCTCGGAAAGAGGAGGGGGGGCGGAGTTCGTAAAGGTGATGAAGATGGATCTGACTTTTTCCTCAAAGTAGGTGGCCAAGGCATCCACTAATGACTGAGATCCTTCTAAGCGAGGTGCCGGGGGGTTGGACAAAGTGTTGACCACCCTATAAAGTTCTCCCGCTGAGTTTTTTGCTTGCTCAATTTGCGAAGTGTAATAGCGGCTTTTTTCAGCAACTATAAGTCCCTTATAGATGACTAAGGCGTTTTTGTAGGTTATTTTATCTGCAGGGTTGTAGTTGTGTCGCCAGTGCCTTTCAAGATTTCTGCAGTGTTGTTTCTGCAACCGAAGAGTTTCATTAAACCATGGTGCTGATGGTGTTTTCCTATTTCGATAGGAGGATTTGGTTGGTGCTAGCTTATCACAGGCCATATTTAGGTTCCTCAAGTAGGTAGAGGACGCTATGATGGGGTCATGCTCATCAGGAGTAAAGTTTTCTTGCATCATCTCCGCTAAATGCGGTAGATTGATGTTTTTCCAGTCTCTGTATGAAGATTGGGAGGAGGGTGTGAGAGTATGTTTTGAAGGGTTAGTTTCTACAGTAAAGAAGATCGCTGCATGGTCTGTCCAGACGAGAGGAATGGTTCGAGTGATCTTTACTAAGGGGCTATTAGTAAATAGACCATCTAGGGTATGGCCTGCTTGGTGCGTGGGAGAGGCTATTATTTGAGTCATGCCAACATACATTAATAAAGATTCAAAGTACTCAACTGGTGCTTCTAAAATACACCTACCCCGGTGTACCAACCTAAGTTTAGTATGAGGGAAGAAGTAAGTGAGGTGTAGCTTAGTTTCAGTATTCGTTTGCCAAGAATCTATCCAAGAATACTCTAAGGGTCTAATCAGCTCCGTACCTTAGTTTTAGAATGATCGAGGTCTGATATCTCTCTCTCAGGACTCGATTTTCCAACAACCCGCAAGGGTAGCTTGGAAACACTGGAGCTGGATTTCTCGGCAAGAGAAAAGACTGCAGCGCTCTCAGTGCGTCTGCTGGAGGGTCGGCTTCCTTCGGCACTTGCTGCGGCGAGCTTTGTCGTGTTGGTAGACAGTTCGAACTGCGCCAAACCACCGTGTGTTTGTCTGGGCAAGTGTGGGCATATTTATACCTTGAAGGTGCCTAATTTGACGTAAGGTAGGACATAATAACGTCATCAAAGACTCAGTTCTTTGAAAACTCCATGAATTCTTGTATAAAACAATATTCAAGCAAGGGGAAGTCCCTGTCTGCTGAAGGCGGGTTTTTCCAAGAAATCGTTGTGGATTTTCAGAACTAGTGGAAGTAGCCATGCCCTATTTGGACTGCATAGGCTAAGTCTAAATATGGTTATGATATCTATGCCTATATAAGGATAGGGTGATATATACCCATATATGGGCATGAATCGGGAAAATTACAATAGGGTCTTAAATTCATATGCAACACCGCTATCAAGAGACGATCGAATTTCTTCTGTGTTTTTAATCAGAGCTGTTTCCGTGCTATGATTAGTCCTAAAGCCAAATTGAGTATTATCCAGGACTTCGGTGTTTGTAATGAAAGTAGAGAGTTCTTTATTTATGATTTTCTCTATTATCTGTCCCGGAAGAGGAATTTCAGCAATAGGTCGATAATTGTTAGGATCAATTGCATTGATGTTAGTCTTTTTCATCAAAGGGAGAATACAGGTCTGTTTCCTAACAGAAAGGAAGCACGCTTGTGCCAGCATTTGATTACACAGTTTGGACAAATAGGGTCCTTTAAAATGACCAATACTTTTTAAAATTCTAGGGGGGCAAGGGTCTTCCTGTGATCCTGATTTGGCCATGGAAAAAGACGTAACTATTTGGGTTTCTGAGGTAGGGGTAAAGTTGAGAAGAAGAGTTTTAGCTGTGTCTTGCTGCCCTATCCTCTCACTTGAATTGGAGGAGGCAAATTGATTAAAAATGTGGTCCACCTTGGATCTAATAGTATGAGCAAGAATATCACAGAATTCTTTACTGTGATTAGCGGAATCATCATTACTACTGGATGTCAGATATTTGTTTGAAAAAGTTCCTTACTTGAGTGGCCTGCTTTTTCAATGAGAGAGGTGAAATACTTTTTTTTTTAAAGACTGTGAGTAAGGCTTTGTATTTAGCTTTTTCTGGAGCTTCATAGTGTTGTCTCCATACTCTTTCTTGCCTTCTGCAAGCCTGTTTATCTAATCTTAAGACTTCAGAAAACCAAGGGGCTGGGGGCAATTTCCTATTTTTATTGGTAGTCACAATAGGAGCGAGGGTACGGCAATTGGAATCCAGCCATGATGTATACTTTATGGCTGAAGATTCAGTATTTAGCTCCAGTTCCGACTGGGTTTGGCCCAAATGATCTATCAGAACCTAAGGATCAATACGGTGCCAGAGTCTGCCAGTGGTCCTAGTAGGGGCCTTACTCCTATCATCCCGGTGAGGAGTTTTGTAGCTAAAAAGAATAGCATGATGGTCAGACCATGCTAGCGGAAGAAATAGAAATAGAAATTGTAGAGAGCAGGGTTGTTGGAGAAAAGACCATCTAGCATGTGTCCTGCTACATGTGTGGGTTCTTGGATAAGCTGAGTGAGACCCAACTCAGACATCAACTCCAAGAGCTCCTTCATGTCTTTGTCCTTCAGCATTTCCAGGTGAAAATTCCAATCACCCAGAAACGTAAAACATTTGTGTTGGAGGCTACATTCTAGGAGTGAGCTTAAGTTTGTCAAAAATATGTTTCTTGGACCAGGTGGACAGTAAATTAAAAGACCATTAAAAGAGCCTTTGCCCTGAAATTAGATTTCATAATGAAAGGCCTCGCAATTGGTGGAGGTGACTATTGAACAATAGGCACTAAATTCAATTTTGTGAATCAGTGCAAGGCCACCCCCTCTACCCAAATGCCTATCATGCCTAAACACTTTATAGCCATCCAGGACAGCAATGTTAAAATCGGGGTCCGAGGCGTCATTGCCCCAAGTTTCCGTGATAAACAGAACATCTATCTTATTATCAGTGATGAAATCAGCTATTTCATAACTGTGCTTTGTGAGGGATGTAGCATTAATAAGGGCTAGCTGTGGGCCTGAACATTGGGTTGCTTACATCAGTATGTAGATCTGTTGTACGATTAAGTGTTTTTTGTAGCTTTATATTGCACCCCCACCATTGTACATAGTCTGATTATGATAGATCTTCCCCCGTAAATATATCGAGTGAATTCTGTCTGGGAGGGCAAAGGGCTCCAAGGCATTCTCCTGTGTAACATACTTTTGAGCTTCCAGTAAACCCTGGGCCAGGGGTTTTGGCCCTAGGCCCGGTGTTGGCACAGATGGGTGCAGACAGGCTTTCCTTTGGTGCGCCGGCGACGCGTCCGCTGTGCGTCTGGTCCACCGTGGGTCTAAATAGGCACGCCTGGCCACTAGACCGTTAACCTGGGCGGAAGTAGGAGACCGGAAGTGGTGTTACCTGAGGTCTTCCCTCCGTAACAATTGGCAGAGCCGCGGCGGACCGGGGAAGCCTCAGGGAAAGGCAAGGTTAGTTTAAGATTATTTAAAAACAGAGATCGTTTAAAAACCAATAGCAGCAACAAGGTACAGTGCAAAATTCTTAGTGCACTAACATAATAGCAACATGTGCAAAAATAAGCCGGGCAACATTAAATCAGCCTGGTAGAGGTCAGAAGCAGAAGTAGGAGACCGCCGCGTGTCCGGTCCAGTGCGCCTCTAAATAGGCACGCCTGGCCACTAGATCGCTAACCTGGGCGAAAGTCGGAGCCCGGAAGTGGTGTTACCTGAGGTCTTCCCTCCGCAACAATCGGCAGAGCCATGGCAGACCGGGGAAGCCTCAGGGAAAGGCAAGGTTAGTTTAAGATTATTTAAAAACAGAGTTGTCAATGCCAACAGGAGGAGTAATTTGTAAAATATAAAGAACAATGGAATTACATTTTGTTACATATGTTAAAAGGTGATGGGTTTGGTATTACATATGTCATTGTTTTGATCTTTTCTCCAAGGACTTGTTTGTTAAGTGGAGACTTAACATAGACAATCATATAAAAATAATCAAATAAACACTTTCATTTGATTGATTCTAAGAGCCCAGTGTTACATTATTTTAATGTGGTAAATGTCAATATTGTGATTTATCCCCGCAGAGTACCACGTTTTATTTGTTTAGAGTCTTTTCTTATGTGAGCCACACAATGGTATAGCCAAGAAAGAGTCAGGAGTAACACTTTTGGGGGCAAGCACTCTACCTTGCTTGTCCCTTCACACTTTATCAGAGTCCAGTTTACAGTCCTGTTTTATCACTATTTATTGTATTGGGGTAACTCAACAAGATCCTGGAAGGAACGCATGACAGGATCTGTAAATTGTGATGCATTCAAGAGAGCTTCAGAATTGGGATCTAAATCAACCTTTTTAGCAAGTGATCAGCAAGAGCATTCCGCTTAGACATTCAGTTTTTGCTAACTGGTGAGCAGCACCTTTATCAATAGTAATTTTAGATTGTATAAGAAGATCTTCAAACAAACCTTTTACACAGGACACATTTTTAATAGGGACTGCAGGGGATGTAAGGAAACACTGTTGGATTCAGAGAAGCATGACATTGTACACAGCCCCAAAGGCCAAACTATAAAATCAACGAAAATTGTTGCAGTTTTTCAAGCACCTACAATGCATACACGAGTAGGACCAATTATTTCAGATGTTAAAAATAGACTTTATTTGTTTATTCCTAACCACAAAGTTCATTTGATAAATATGAAAATGTAAATTTTTCACTATGTAAAATCTCATTTTCTAAAAACACAAAATATAGATTAATTATTCCTTACCCTAAATTGCATTTCATTATTTTAAAATATGCATTCTTACCCTGTGTAAAATCACTCATTCCAAATTTGAAAATAAATTACTACAACTCATTAAAATTGAAAGAAGACAATCCATTTCCCGGGCTAAGTCCCTCCATTTTTTAGCCTGTCCTTAAGCAAAAGTTACTTTTGTAGATCTGCTTTTCGGAACAGTCCACTAATAAGTGTGAGGAATCTTACTCCTCTGCATACCAATTGGATGGAGGCACCTCCGAGCCAGCTGATATTGGCTTACCTAAAGGTACAGATGTTTAATCCCCAGAAGATTGGTTTAAGAAGTGTCTTCCTCTAGTCCATAACTGTTGGACGTGTCCACATGAGGTGACTTATTGATTCAGTTCTGTAACCGCATAAAGAGGGCAGTTTGTGTCTTGCTTCCTACCCTTCGGTGTTTGAAGCAGATCTTTTGAATCGTGGGATCCTAGGTGATACAGTAAAACTCAATGTTATGGCTGATACGAAATGCGCTGAGACATATGCTTGCGGCCTCAAGTTGCTTAAAGAGTTTATCGTGGTCCAAGCATTTCGCAGTTTAGCCTGGATGGTTTTATCTTCCAAAAGCAACAATTTCCTTGCTGTGACATTGCTTAGCCGAGCGAATGCTGCTCTGTCCAGTTTGCTGTCCCATGCTTCTTGAATTCCCAATTGAACTAATGTTTCCCCAAATGGGCACCCCATGAATTGAATTGATTTATCTCAATCTTTCCTTAACATCAACCAAACATAGGTTTTTCAGTGATCTGCTCTCTGAGGCATGAAGTTTCCAGCACAATTTTACAAAGCTGTTGGTTCAATTGAATTTTTGGTTTTGGAGACCGAATTCCATATGCACCTGAGCTGGGGAAGCTGTTTTGGGGAGACAGAAAATTGTTTTATACACCTTCATTTGAAGCTCATTCCAGATGTCTAATTCTTTTCTGTGCCATATTTCGAAACCGTATGTCAGGGAAGGTAAGACTTTTGCTGCCATTACGTCAACTAATGGCTATGTGAAGGGCAACTCAGTTTCCTTTTTAGGACTTTGAAAGCAAATGTTAATGATTGAGCTTTTGCTTTCAATGTAATAAATTGGTAGGTGATCGACATATGACTCCCCAAGTTTATGCCCAAAAAACTTGTATGAGCTGGCCAACTCAACCTGCTCACCTTTAAGGAACCACTTATACATCTTAACCTGAGAATCCACTAGATGTACCACTTTTGTTTTCCTCAGTTTCAACTTCAACCCTTGCAAATCAATGTAACTTGCCGAGGCAATAATCACTCTTTGCAGGGCTTTGGCCCAGAACAACTGTCAACTGCATATTGTAGACAAGTGATGGACTAATTTGCCAATTTGGGTGGATGACTCTCTACTTTTGTCAAATAGCTGTACCGCTATATAGTGCTATTATTGCGTTGAGCATTTTTTGTGGTACATCTCATGCTCTCAGTTTTGTCTAGAGGTGATCTTGCGGTACTCAATCAAATGCCAATTTTAGATCTAAGAAGCAGCCGAACAACCTGGGTTTCCTCCTTTTTGCTTTTTCCATTAACATTGCCTGAACTGCTAGGTTTTTTATGTTTCCCCTGTTGGGCCTAAGCCCTGTTTGTTTTTTTTAACAACAACACATTTCTCCTCCACCCAAGCATGAAAGTGTGATAAAATGCAGGAGGCATATAATTTTGCTTCTATATCAATCAAGGCTATTAGCCTATAATTTTCCAGTGATTTCTAGCTTCCATTTGTATATATTGGGTGGAATGTTCCCTTTCCAAGGTTTAAGTAAGATGTTCTGGCATAATAACAGATTAAAAAGAGGCATTACATACCCAACCCAGAAACCTGCATCTTGCTTGAATATTGCATTATGAAGACAATTTGGGCCTGCTGCTCCCTCTGTCTTCAGTTTTTTACATTCACTTCTATCAGTTTTATATCAGTTACTACTATTGCTCCGTGCATGGCTGATTCAGAAATATCCGTTGATATTTACTCACCATCCTGGGTTGGATGCTAAGTTTAGCAACCTGCTTCATTCCCTCAAGTTTTTCCACAGTTGGCCCTTTGTTGTGCTGGTTTAAATTTTGTTCGGACTTCAAGTTTTCCGGGAGTAACGGCCACATGCATCAATGTTGCCGTTTGCGAATTCTTAATTGCGAAAATTAAGGAATCACAATTAAGAATTCACAAATGGCAATGCATCAAGAAATCGCAATTTTTTTGGCGATTTCTTAATTTCCCTTAATTGCGATTCACAATTTGCGAATCGCAATCAAGGAATCCCTTCCTATTAATTCCTATGTTGGCCCTTTGTTGTGCTGGTTTAAATTTTGCTCGGACTTCAGGTTTTCCGGGAGTAACGGCCACATGCATCAATGTTGCCGTTTGCGAATTCTTAATTGTGAAAATGAAGGAATCGCAATTAAGAATTCACAAACGGCAATGCATCAAGAAATCGCAATTTTTTTTGCGATTTCTTAATTTTCCTTAATTGCGATTCACAATTTGCGAATCGCAATTAAGGAATCCCTTCCTATAAATAGGAATGAATGTGAAGCCATTCTCATTTTGCGATTCGCAATTAAGGAATCGCATAATGAGAATGCTATTTCAAGGGTGCAGGGGGGGTCCAAAGGACCCCCCCTGCACCCCTGAAATTTACCTTTAAGAACATTTTTTCACACACACACGCCCCGAGGGCATGTGTGTGTGTATAATGAAACTTTGAAAAATGCACTTTTGTGCATTTTTCAAGGTTTTCGCAAATTACCATGAAGGTGAACTTCATGGTAATTTACCTCTCCCTATCTGCGAATTCGCAATTTCTAAAGTGTGATGCATTGCATTTAAGAAATCGCAAATTGGGATTTCTTAAATGCAATCGCAATTTAAGAAATCGCAACATAATTGCGATTCCTTAAATTGCGAAAAAATAAAAAGCATGATGCATCCCAAAAAAGGAAATTGCATTCGCAAACGGCCGAATTTTGCGATTCGCACCGTTTACGAATGCAATTTACCTTGATGCATGTGGGCATAAGTCCTTTAGCCACTTTGTCTCCTGGGTTATCTACCTATTTTTATTCCAACTACAGATTGCACATTAGGAAAACAATATTTTTCAACAATTGACAAAATACAACCAGCATAGCATGCAACTAAAGTAACTTTATTGTATCTGATATGTGAACAATCAACATAAGGCACAAGATCACAGTTTAGTGAAGGCACACCACTGAGCTCAATAGGAGGTTTGGTTATGCAGGTGGTCACAAAGACACATACTGAGTCTTGCTATATATGACATTAAGGAAAACAGAAGCAGGGTTCAACACTGGTTATTGTGCAAGCGATATATGAGATACAGAAAACAACATTTCTTTCAACAGTCTTGACATAGAAAGGTGCAGCGTTTTGGTGGTCAATAACAATGAAGCAATAGCATGAAACACAGCACAAGTGAGAGGTGATCTCACTGCAATATTCTTAAAAGTTTTAACTAGAGGCAGAGTGCGTACAGACACAGTGATATGGCCTGACTCTAAATGTTCAAGAGCAAAAGAATGACTGGAATGTCTAAAGCCAAACTCTTTCCCTCAGGGGCAGGCAACACAAAATGAAATGTTTAGCATAATCAGGTAATCCCAATGCAGATGCAGAAGACAATGCTTCTTTCAAAGATCCAAAGGTTTGTGCAGCCTGAGTATAGCAAGGTCACGGTTCAGCTTGTCTTTATTCACAAACTATTGCAACATTTTGACAATGTTATACATCTGAGGTGGAAAAACGGCATGCAGGTGCCCTTAAAGGCGCTTGCCACTACGATCAAAGGGATACTATTTACTATATCTACACGCATATGTGTGCAAATCCAGGAAAAAGAAGAGTTCATGGTATGTCTGGACTTTTCCAGTAATAACACATAGGATTGTAGGCTGAACGTCTGGTTCGTACCAGGAGAGTTTCAGCACAGTTCAGTCAAGGATTGACTCCCCCTTTAACAGCAAGAACGGACCCCCCCACCAGCCAGATGCTCAGTGATAAAACTAGCAGGCCAGACATACGGAGGAATCTGATGCTGCCTCCTTCTGGCTGCCTATCATGGGTGGATGCAGGGATGTTAAAAGGCTGTTGCGGCGCCATTATACAATGAGGGAGAAGGCAGAGAAGGTGGACATGAAGGTTTTGACCCACCAGTAGGTGAAGAGGCTGCAGCACAGGCAGCATCAGCAGTTACTTTGGAAACAGCCCTAGGCCTTGGAAGAGCGGCATGCACTACTGCAGACACAAAATGTGGCCTTTCATCACTGCTAATTCGGATTGGTATTCTGAATCTAACGATAAAATATATGAGTGATCATTTAGCTACAGTGACAGAATTAATTAGCACATTTAGGTAGTTGTATAAAACAAACATGGATGTGGACGAGGGGGCCCCAAGGGGGCTAGTGAACAGTGAACATGAATGTAACCCCTTTTTTCATTATTAAAATACAGGTGGCACAGGATTAGCAATAACATTAGAGTTTGGAAGAAAGGACAGGGGTATACCAATGGTTTTTCACAGCACATATTATGCCTGGCATTCTTGGCGAGGCTTCACCTTACTTTTTGCGTCCTGACCTCCTATTTTGCCAACTTCCTTTTCACTGGCTTTGGGATTCTGGGCACTTTTCCACTACTAACCAGTACTAAAGTGCCTATGATCTGTACTCAAAACATGATAACATTGGCTTATCCAAAATTTCCATACCTAATTTACTTATAAGTCACTAGTAAAGTGTACAATATGTGGCCAGGGCCTATACATTAAATGCAACTAGTGGAACTGCAATAGTGATTGTGCTACCCATTCAGATTCAGGACTGCCAATGGAGAGCCTGAATGTGCAGTTTAAACTGGCATTTCACTGGGCTAGTTTACCTATTTGCGAGGCCCAACCTTTCCTTTTACTATATATAAATCAATCCTAAGGCATTAGAAAAGGTAGGTGTGGTGTTGGTTACACGAAGTAACCCACACAGATGCAGGTAAGCAGAACTTTTTATTAACACCTAATCCAAGCTCAGTGAATCCACCAACTGCCACCCAACCAATCGTCCGCACATGACCTCTAGCTCTCATTCCACCTGTGACCTAGGTACATTCTAGGTTGCCGGGGAGAGGCTGTCAGCTGACCCTGAGTGACTACTATGCCACAGTAGGACTTGAGTTCTACATGTCCTGGTAGTGCAAAACTGTTAACTTTGTTTTTCACTATTGCAAAGCCTATCTCTCTCATAGGTTGACATTGGGATTGCCTTAAAACATCTTTCAAGTGCAATTTCCAATTGGGAAAAGATAGAGATTTGGAGTTTGGTGTCTATGGACGAAAAATTTAAAATCACAACTCATGGTAAAGTCGGATTTTAAATTGTAAGTCTGAAGATGGCAGTTTCAGAAATTTGCCATTTTCTTACTTTAACTATTCTGTGCCTCTACCTACATCTGAATACAAGTCTGGGTTGGGTGATATCTGGGCTTGTTACATTCCCTCCATACAGCCACAAATAAGGAGAACTGGTGTGACATTTGCATCCTGATGGTCCATCACCAGGCTGTTGGGCATTCCTGAGTTAGATTGGGAGGTAGCAGCCAACACTTGCACCTGAATTGGAATGTGCCTGTCCGCCCACAAAGAGCTGCATAACCTATGTGGTGAGTCTGAAGCCAGGGCCAGAAAGGCAGGGACCTTATGATATTCAAAGGCCTCTTTGATGTCTCCTCCACTTCAAAGGCACGTTTGGGTATAAGTACCTGACCCCTGATATTACCAGTTTAGAACTTTGCTGGAACCAAGGACAATCTTCCTGGAAGAAGAACTGCTGTGCTGCAGGAGGGACTGCCACTTTGCTAACTGCTTTACTTTGTTGGCTAGCTGATTTCTTTGTTGTAGGGGGACTGCCACTTTGCTACCTGCTCTGTTGTGTTAGCCTGCTGCTTCTTGCCTGGGAGTGAGAGGTGCTAGAACTGTTCTTTGCATCCTTAAATCCAAGTTTCCCCAAGGGCCTGTTGGCTTGCCTCCTGTTCTCTAAAGTCTCAGGGTCACAAAAGATTACTTGCAACTCTGATGGTGCAGCTGTGAGTCCCAGCCTTTCCTGAGGTGCCCCCTCCAATCCTGGGCCTCAGAATTGAATTCTGCAGCTGTTGTCTACAAAACACAAAGCAGTTACCCCTTGTACCAATTGGATCGGATACAGTGCCTTCCTACTCAGAGGCGTTTTGATGATGATGCAGGTCCCTACTGAGAGGTTAAATGATGATACAGCATCAATAAGAAGATGCCGTTGCAAGGCTCATCTTCGAAGCAGCACTGATTCTTTGACACCGACTGCGAGGCTTGATTCTTATGCATCGTCCCGACTGTGTGAATGTGTACTGATGCATCAACTCTTTGATATCAGCGCTTACTCCATACAAAGAAACTTTATAAGCATGCCTCGTGTGGGTCATGTAGCAGGCCTGCCCTCCATCATGGTCGGCCTGAACTTTGGATGTACCATGTTCTAGCACGCCCTCAAGTAACCTTTTAGCGCTATTGACTTCTAAGCTCTGTTTTGGGATTTAATCTTTAGAAATTCATAGCTCAAATTCTACTGATATGATTGTTGTTGTGTTGGCCTTGTTTTACTCAGATAAATACTCTCTGTTTTTCTAAACTGGTATGGAGTCTTTTGTGGTAGTTTTCACTGTGTTACTGTAATTTAAGGGTTGCACAAATACTTTACACATTACCTCTTACGTTAAGCCTAACAGCTCTCTGCCAAGCTACTACGGGGTGAGCACAGGTTAATTTAGGTTGTGTATATGACTAACCCTGACTAGCATCGTGGCTGCTGCTTGGACAGGGTGTATACTCTGCCAACCAGAAACCTCAAATTCTTACACATCCCTATCAATGTGGGCTGCTCCATGTTACAAACTGGAATGGTTGGGGAGCAAAAATGTCAATGAGACCTCACACCCTGAGCTGTTTCTCCACATCTCCTCAAAGTCCCTTTTACATTTCTGCTTCATTCAGGATTACTTTATATTTGCGTAAGCTTGCTTCTGCAATTGAAACACATCCTTTAGTTTTAGTGCAGGAACTAGATTGGGTTTTAAAACATAGATGGCAAAAGAAGCAGTCTTAAACATGGTGGCATTTTTAGTAGCAGAATTGACTAGGGCACTGGCCTTTGAAACATCATCCTGCGGGTGTGCGTGGGTTTTTGCCACATCCACCTTCTCCCATAATTGCAAAGCACTTAAAAGATTTTGAACATACCGCCCATTTCTGATGTCAGGAATACTCTTTACATCCAGTAACAACTTAAAACATGTTGCGGGCATGCCACTGCTGCCTATGGTGCATTTTTTAACTGCCATTTCAAACTGGTAAAATAAATCTTTTGTCAGTCTTTAACCTTCCTTGTTTATACGTTTGTCACCCCTAAAGGCCTATAGGGCAGGGTACATTGTATTTTAAAAGCAGGACATGTGTGTTTTAAGTGTTACCTCTCTTGGTAGTGAAAAACTCCTACATTTGTTTTTCACTACTGTGAGGCCAGACTCTCCCAATAAGTAATGGGTTGTCTTAAGTTGGGTTATCTTATTATATTTAATAAGTGCTATTTTTTGATTGGGAACCAGTAGGCATGTCATGTTTGACTCAATAAATTGTAATTTAAATCCTCTTAAATGGTTAAAAATGTAAGTAGGGGTGGGCGGTGTTCGTGGAGTCCCAACACGCTGAATTCCACGGAGTCTCAAAAAAACCTCTGCAGTGTTAGTTTGCGGGCTTGCCCATTCACATTGTGTTGGGAACAGGGAGTGCATCCATGCACTCCAAAATCACACAGGAACAGCACTACGCGGTCCTAAAGTGTGCTTGTGTTCTAAATCACATGTGAACAGCATCACGCGGTCCGCCTGGGCGTGGCCATCTCGTTTTTCTGCTCTCTGTGATAGTGCTGGGCCTAATTTATAATCTCTTGTTCATCTTTGTGATCCGTCTCCTTTATACTTTCCTACCCTTAATTTTGACTTTTTACAATAGTGTGAGTCTTTGTGTTTGTGTATTTTACATTTTGTGTAAATTGTTTCATGTTTTTGTGACTTTTGTTTACTTAGTTTATTTCCCCTCCGTTGCTTATTTCTTTCTTTTTAATTTCCCTTTCTTTCCCTTCTTAGTTTATTATTTCCCCACTCAGCGCCATGGCAGAGGAGAGGCTTCCTTGGGGGTGGTGCCGCAACCCAGGTTTGCAGCCCCGTGAGATCTTTGGAGAGGAGGATGTGGCAGCACTAGTTTTTTTTGTTCAGGACCACCCCCCCTGTGTGCAGGCGGCAGGACCCTGTGGGAGTGTCGGTTGCACTGGGGGACAGTGCACCGATACGCAAGGTACACCATCAAGGTTTGCCACACCGCCCAGCAGTTGAGACATCGCTGGACTAACATTCTCGACCAGGAGCAGGACCTGCTTTACCTGCTAGGTGTCAAAATTCTGGGGCTCGTAACTGTTAATTATTTGTTGTGTTTGTGCTCTACAATGCTCACACTCAGAGGTAAGTTATGTTTAGTAAAGTTTGCGCTGGTATAATATTGTCCAGTTTCTGTTTCTTTTGTCACTATATTGAATCACTGAGTAGCACGTTCTCTAAATAACTTTGTGTATGTAGCTTGCACAGTTCCAGGTTATTTAATTGAATTCACAGTGATGATGTGTAGTATGCATCTATGCATTACAAAAAAGGGAGACTGAGTTGGCTCATCAAGAGTGTTGAGAAATGGGACTAGAATAAACTCAAATATCATTCACTAGAATACATTAGTTCCAAATGTAGATTTTTTTGTTAACAAGATTTGGAATATGGATTTAACGACAGACGATAGACTTGAGTCAAAACTAGTAGTACTATAGGTGATCTGCTTAGTGACTGCATTTGCTTTTCATAAAACATTTTGTAGAGATTTTTAACAGAATCACTAATCTATTTATGTTCTTAATTTCTTTCATCGGCACCCAAGGGCAATAAATGGGGCGATTCAGAGGGTCCGGGGCAAGCTGGTCAGCTGGTGCCGACCACCAGCACCGCTTCAGAGTGCTTTGCAGATCCCAGTAAGCCCTTTTATGATTTCTGTGGACTTTATGGGTAGAACTGTATAAACTTGGGGTAGTTATAGGTCTATTGGAATGTTGGCACTATCTATTGCGATTTGAGAAGATTCAAATATCAGTAAGTAAGCTAGTATTTTAAATTAAAAAAATTAAAGCAAAAGATCAGACAACAGATCTAATTTCACCTGACCAGGGTTCTAACGAGAAATGGCCGGTTCCATTTGTCTCAGTATAAGTCCATGTATGATGACAGAACGTGACAGAAACTCATCTAATGTGATGGTTTCAGGATCTTCCCCTCACAGAAGCACAGAATTGCTTTGAAGGGAAGATATCATTCATACTCAAAATACCGCTCATTTCTTTTCATTCTTCTCACAAAGTCCCACTTCCCTTGCTAGGGTTTGCAAAATAAGGCTGATTTGCAGGGAAATATGCAATGCAAAACATTAAGCATTATATGGTTTGCTCTGTGAAAAGTTTGTGATGAATACAATGCTATTGGTAGTTTTAAAATACATAACACAATACTCACATTTGTTTAACAGAATGTACATTCATGATTTTAAATGTTGTATTAGCTTTTCTCTTACAGGGTGTACATAAATAAGCATAATACAAGCACATTTTAATCTCGTTTTCACATCTGTCTTTCTGTTCTCTACTTTTGCACACCCTTCATTTCATCTCCTTCACTTATTTATTTATTTATTTTGAGAATTTGTAAAGCGCGACTGACACCTTGCAGGCTTCCTGGCGCTGGAAATTACTCTGTTAGCGGTTAACCGGAAGAACAGTCAGACGGACAATTTATTTGGGGAAGAGCCAGGTCTTGATACGTCTCCTGAAGGGAAGAAGCTGTGATATCTGACGTATGTCAGTGGGCAGGCTGTTCCACAGCTTGGCCGCTGCAACACTGAAGGATCTGCCCCCTGTTCTGGTTCTATTAAATCTGGGTACCTTTACCAGACAGGCAGAGGATGAACGTAGGTCTCTGGCAGGAGTGTACCACAGAAACAGGGCTTGCAGAGGTTTGGGTCCAAGTCCGTGCAGAGCCTTAAAGACAATGCAGAGGGACTTGAAGGCCACTCTTTGTTTTAAGGGTAGCCAGTGTAACTCAGCCAGAGCTGCTGTGGCTGAGGCCCTCCTCGTCCAGCCAAGAGCCAGCTTGGCGGCGGCAGATTGAATTCGCTGTAGTCGGTCCAACATCGTGACAGGAGACTCCAGGAGCAGGGCGTTGCAATAGTCAAGGCGACTGAGTATCGTGCACCTGACTATCGACGCCCTGGCTTGTGCCGGGAGAAGAGGCATGATTTTCCGCAGTGATCGAAGCAGGGCTGTGCAGATCCCCACAGTTTTCGTCACCTGGGTTTCCATACTTAATTTGTTGTTCAGCATGGCTCCCAGGTTGCGCACCGAAGGAACTGGCAGAGGTTTGTCTCTAAACTCCGGGGGCCAGAATTCATTCGGAAACTGATGGGGTATCTTAGTGCCTGAGCAAAACAGGACCTCCGTTTTCGCGGAGTTGAACTGGAGGGAATTTCTGTGTAGCCATCCAGCCGTCTCTCTTAGACAGTCGTGGAAGGTTGAGAAAGGAATGGCATCTTCACCTTCCCACGAGAGGATGAGCTGTGTATCATCCGCGTAATTTATTGTTTTGACCCCAAAGGATTGGATCAATTTGATTAGCGGGATGAGATACACATTAAAAAGGATGGGGCTGATGGAGGAGCCCTGAGGGACTCCCTGGGGTACTGTTGCAAAGGCGGATTGAAAAGGGGGAAGAGAGACAGCCTGTCTTCTGTCCCGAAGATAGGAATGAAACCAGAGCAATGCAGTGCCTTCCACTCCCACTTCCCCAAGTCTCTGCAGCAGCCTACCATGGTTGACCGTGTCGAATGCGGCAGACAGGTCCAGCAGTATCAGTGCCACTGGCTGGCCCCTGTCTGCACGCATGCGAAGATCCTCCATGGCAGTTAGGACTGCTGTTTCGGTGCCGTGGGCAGGACGGAACCCGAACTGGTGATCGTCAAGAAGGTTGTTTTGTTCAAGGTGGGCGGACAAGCATGAACTGACCCAGCGTTCGGCGACCTTCGCTGGGAAAGGCAGCAGAGAGATGGGTCGGTAGTTGGAAAGACAGTCTGGGCTCAGGGAGGGTTTCTTTAGGAGAGGAGTGATCAGTGCCTGTTTCCAAGGGGTTGGGACAAAGCCAGTGTGCAAAGACTGATTGCATATTAGGCGCATGGTGTCAAAAAGTTCATTACCAAAATTTTTCCAGACTTTTGGAGGTAGGGGGTCGAGTGGAGAACTCGAGGTGATACCAAGCGCAAGTCTTTCAAACTCGACGGCCGGGATCGGAGGAAATTCCCCCAGTCTAGCCAGAAGGACAGAGCCTGGAGACGACAAGTTTCGCGAGCTGGTGTCTGGTCTCAGCGTGTTAGAAGTTTCTGAAGAGGGGGGTATTTTCAGATTGTGAATAATGGTGTTTATTTTGTTAATGAAAAACACTGCAAGATTGTCGCAGAGGGCTTGGGTAGGAGGCTGTGTAGAGGTGACACAGTCCGGGTTGGTCAAATTTTTGAGTATTTGAAAAATACTTTTTGAGCTGTTCGTGGCGTTGGTTATGATGGAGCAATAATGTTTGGCCTTATTTTGGGCGATGGCAGTTTTATACTCCCGGAGGTTTGCTTTCCAGAGGTTTTTGTGAGTGTCGGAGTAACCCTGCCTCCATTTTCTCTCTGCTTGTCTGCATGCTAGTTTGAGAGCTCTTAAGGAGTCATCAAACCATGGGGCCGGTGCTCGTCTCTGTGGTTTGCCCTTTTTCAGAGGGACAAGGCGTTCCGAGGTGCTGGAAATCCTTGTACAGAGGGATAGGTAGTTGGCCTCAACTGGTTGCGTAATGGAGAAACTATCTTCTACTTCAAATACTGGGCCATTCAGTCTGAGTTTGTCCAGAGCCTTCCAGTCTCTGTACGGGGGTACATGTCCGTGGAATGCCGGTCTGCAAGACCTGCTACCTACTATATGAAATTTGATCAGTGCATGATCAGTCCAGCACATTGGCAGAATGTCGCTCAGAAGTGCTAGCTGGGGGGAGGAAAAGATTAAATCGAGCTGGTGCCCTGCTGCGTGTGTGGGTTTGTTCACTAGCTGGGAAAGTCCCATTCCTTCACAAGAGAGTAGGAGATTGTTGAGTGCAGAGTCGAGGCTGCCGTTGGGCCAAAGGTTGAAATCGCCCAAAACAATCAGGTTGTTGTGAGAGGTAGCCATATTGGTGATGGTGGTGAGAAGCGACTGCTGCTGAGTAGAATTAAACGCTCCTGGCGGGCGGTAGCAAATCACCGCCGTAAAGGTAGTACCAAGGTGACAGTCGATGGAAAGGCCGAGTATTTCGGTCCCGACCACTGGGTCCATAGCAATAGTTTTTGCTGACCATGATGCTCTATAGATTACACCGACACCACCGCCCCGCCCCTTAGGTCGAGGGAGATGCAGGATTTTGAAGTCTTGTGGGCAAGCCCAGACTTAAATAGCACTTCACCCTCATTGTTCGCCCTCTTATCTTTTAAACTTCATTTTCTTTTCTTTTGACGTTCTCAACATTTCAACAGCTGTGTACTTCTTTCATACACTTCTCCACTATTATAATTTGTACATATGAGGAAATTGCGCTGGGCACTCTGCATAAGGGACAAGAACTGGATTTGCACAATCCCTGTGAGTAACTCGCCTCGCACTGTCTTCAGCCTCTGCTCTAGAGCTCTTAATCATGCCCAATCTTTAATACCCACCCCCCAGCCTCAGCTCATCCATACACCCAGTGACAATACTGTTCACAGTAAGCGCTATACAACAGCTGTATGTTACATGAAATAAAATAAAAAATGCAATATCTGACAAACACAAGTACTATTGAGTTATGCAAAATGAAGTAAAACAAGTGAAATAAAAACAGGGATTGGATTACAAGCATGAATTAATGTAAGTGTTTTTACAACCATTGTGGAGAAATGTTGTCTGTTAAAGTTAAAGACATAAATATAGGATCTGCCATGGAACTGCTTCAAAGTCAGGGGCAGATTTACAAGCCCCTTGCGCCACCAGTTTGTCACTTTATGTGACGTACCGGTGGCGCATGTTACTGCTCCATATGTACCAGGACAGGAAAAGCCACCCTGCATGACCTTTCCTGTCCTTGTAAATATGGCCCCTTTACATGCAGCACTTTGCGTGAAAGGGGCATTCCATGGGTGTTGCTGTGGGTGTTCCCACGCAATATCCATAGAACCAGACACATTTCCAGATTTACAAGGAATCGTAAATCTGGAAATGCAACGCTTTCTTTTCCTCTTTCTATGTTTGCTGAGTCACCTCTAATGATTGTTTATGTACTGGAAGGGTTCCCTTGCAGCACATAAACAATCATTGAAACAGTGCCATTTTTCAACTTCTATGTGTGCTAATGCAGCACACATAGAAGTTGGGAAACGGAATTTCAGATTGTTTTTGTGCAAGAAGGTAACCCTTCCGGAACAATAAAAATCTCTCCAGTACACAAACTGCTGCCATGCGCTTGCGCAGGGACCCTTGCACCATGGTGCAAGGGTGTCTGCGTGGGGCTTGCCTCTCGTTCACCACCAGAAAAGTGAACAAAGGCAGTTGTTCATTAAAAAAAATTCAAATGATAAATCGTTGCATCTTCTTGTAAAATAACAGAAGCCTGTGCAGAGAAGACAGGGCCTGTACCTCTCTGGGCCCTGGTGACACTGCACCGACAGCACAACTCTCTCGAAATGGCCTCCTGGATTTTCTTATTCCATTGACAAAAAAATATATCTGAATCTCATCAGTTGGGCTCAGTGTGTGTTGGTTTCAGAAGCACAGGCGCTGCACACCCAGGTGTACTTATTATCTTGAACGTGTCATTTGTTTTAGCATTCTCGAAACAAATGGCTAGTATGTTACCTTATGAAGATCTTCTCCTTTGGACCCAATTATACATCCCTGCAAATACTATTCACTTTGCATTCCTTACGACATTTCTTTTCTGCTTTTGCCATATCCCATTAAGGTGCTATGGCGTGCCATTTTAGTGAAAGCAAGGGTAAGAATTTGACGTATGGCAATAGTTTTGTTATAATCTTTGGTTTGAACCTTGGAAGAGATTTTAGTCTAAGCGACAGGTGCACTTGAGAAGCATCCTGCGTTTGTTCCAGGAAATCCAGAGCGCAGAGGCCTGACTCCTGAGTTAGACTATAAACCCAGAGGGCCCTTGAAAATAAATTGAATTTGACCTGTAAATCTAGTTTCAAAGAAATGCACTTAAGACGTCCTACAGTCCTGGATTTAGATAACGCTGGAACTCTTGAGGACATTAAACGATGTGGAAGTGAGACATATGATAGTATCTTCAAAATGTACATAAAACTTTCAATTGAATGTAACTTTCTTACTGTAAAAATACTTTTTTGACATGCGCATGCCCCTCACACTATTAGTTTGTACTTAAAATGCAGACTATTTCTTTAACTCATGGTTCCATATAGGTGCTGTAAATGTGTTCAGAGTATACTTAACTGTTCTCTGTCAGGATCTTTGACAACCTGTAAGGCAGAGCAGAATACAAACATAACCATCTCAGCCTTTCCTTCCACCCAGCTTGATAAACAAGCATTGAAAAAGACAATAGGTCTGTCTCTTGTATACTGCCTACCATCGTACATGGCATTTAGATACCCATTGCACAAACAGACGCCATACACCCATGTTGGCATGCACAGCAAAACATGTATTTTTAAGCACATGGACAACTTCATACATACAGGCCAAATCTGAACATAGACCATATGACATATGTGCCCCCATGCACAGAAAAGACACCTTCCAAGACTCATGCAAAAGAACAGATGAACATTAGCAACTTTGAGCAAAAGAAAGTAATGTGCTAATAAGGGGCGGGGTGCTTGCCTCGATGAGAATGGCTCACATGGAAGGTAGGGTTATTTTCCGAGGAAAGTTGGATGTTGACCTAAGACGTTGTGACTAGGTGGTTCAGAGCCATTTCTAACTTACTGGAAGCAACACTGACCAAGAACATGCATTATGGCAGCTGTCTGCAATATCTAGTTTATACCTAGTGGGGTTTGAGTTAGTCAAAATCATCTGTCTTGAACACTACGTTTCCCAGAACTGAATGAGACCACACTTGTCACATTTGTCTCTATCAAAGCAGGTCTATGCAGTAATACCACTTCTGGGGCCACATTACACATGTGGCATATTTTCCTTTAATGTGCCGGGCACAACTTTAAAAAGGTGTGTTCATTGCAATGAAGGAAAATGCACAACATTATGAGGAATGCGCTGCCCCCAGGGCAGCCGCGAACTCGTGATGCCCTGGGGGCAGCACATGCACGTGAAATATGGAGCCGCTGCTTTAAAAAAGCTGCTCTGTGTTTCACTGTGCAGAAGGCAAACCCACCTGCAATTTTAAAGGGGAATACGATCCCCTTTTGCAGTGTGGATATCTACTTTATACATGAAAACATACCTTAGTGGGAAGCCCGAGGCACGGACGGATAGGGCGGGGTCTCACACACCTGAGTGGTTACCGGGTGAGGTGGGGTTGATACCTCATATAGGACAGGTATGACAATCACTTTGCCTATATGCAGGTAATATGACAAGCACATAATTACTTGATTCATTGTATGTTTTCACATATGCAGTAGCTTAATGTCAGAAAAGGTCCTGAAGAAAGCCTGGGCTACTAGCCCCTGAAGGCTGAAACTAGTCGACCACTTCTTTATAAGCAGCAACATATTTGGTTAAAGTCGTTTCTGCAATTATTTTATTAGGTTTGTGAGAGTTGTTAGACTAAAAGGTTTTTCTCCCACATATCCTTTTTAGATCACCACGTCACTTGCACTGCACTTAATTTTTCTTCCATCACACAATTGAGGAGATACCCTTCAGATATATCAGCAGATTCAGTAGCACTACAGGTTACTGGTGTTTTCTTCTGTGTTATTTCACATAAAGGTCACATAGGCCCAGTCCTATTCAGGTCCCAGGTGCACTCCTCCCTCCCATCAACATGCAGAGCTCTCCAATCACCACCGGGCAGATCCATCCTGACTCCGGGAGCCAGGCACACCAGCCAGCTCCAGCCAATCACAAGCCAGACAGTCAATTCACATTTACTGCACAGACATGCCAACTTCCAAAAGTAATGAAAAAAACAGGGGAATTTTTACCTAAGCCTCTGCGAATGATTTAACACTCAATGTTTTTGTGGATAAACGTAACTTTATTCGTTTACCCAGACCATTAGTTTCGTCATTGGTTTTTTCTGATTTAGCTTGTCTTTTTATGAACAGAAAAGAAAATTGCCATCAACCTCACATATAGCCATATGTGAATTACATTACATTACAATGTGAGAATATTTACAAAAATTGCAACACAAAATATGTGAAAAAACATAAACATCACAATGTGCTCGACATTAAACATATGCATGGACAATGAATTCACCAAAAACAATTCATTTTGCATGGACAATGAATTCACCAAAAACAATTCATTTAAGGGCTCAAGGGTAAACAGTATTCACATGAGGCCCCTGGCCAATCGCACTGAAGCTAAACAATTCAAAATGCGAAAAAGTGGTTTCAAACACTAGTCTCAAAAACACAATAAATGTCCAAGATTAAGCAAGCCGACGCGTTTCGAATCCTGTTAGCTGATTCACAGGAATCTCATCAGGGCAGTATAATTCTAGTCCAAAAGCAATATTTCTAAAACAAAAAGGAAAAGTGCGTTTTAATCAAAAGTGAGTGGTCCTCAAGCCATTAATTGTTTTTAAATAGTATGGCGGGAGGCGGCATACCTTGTGCTCGAGTTATCCAATATTGCTTTAAAATCATTGAAGACGAATGTCATATGCTGTGGGTCCGCGCTGCAACAGAGCGGAAAATTGGTCAAAGCGGCCCGTTAAGAAAGAGAGGCATCTATGATAGTGCTTAGCGAGGGGGGCTGTATTACCTTAAAAACTTTTTCAGTCTGGCGACAAGTTGCCTGATCCGAATTGTGCCTGTCGTAGTCCGGGTTATGTGTCTGTGGGTTTAAATTATGCCAATAAATTTCGGGTCTCTATAGCTTGGAAATCTACATGTAACTGACAAGCGATGCGGAGACTTACTTTTGCTTGTTTACGGAAGCGCTACAAATCCTCTCCGGGTTTCCGCAGTGGTGCTGTCAGAAAGGAAAGGGGGATTCAGTCACTAAAGTAAACACTTGAAAGCGTGTGTCAAACAAAGGGGGCATAAAGCGGCGCCAAAGCTTACCGGCGGTATTGGAGCTGCGGCGTCCCGCGTACACACTGCTGCACGGCCCGCTCTCGGTATAGTAGTCCGAGGTTGTGCCTGAGTTGAGTGTATGTGCAGAGGTAGTGTGAGTTAGCCAATGAGGATCTTGCTGGTCCCGGCAGTTTTAAGGTGCCTTATGGGGGTTGTAGTTTAAAACTGGTTCCAATAACTTACGATCTATTGATTTCACTCAAAGTATTTAACCCTTTGTTGACACTATCAAATTTCAGAATGAGGTAAGACTCTTTTCGCAGCAGCATGGTCTCAACCTCGGACTGGTGTTTTGCATCTATCTTGGCCAGTACTGTCCATTTGAATTCAGTTTCACTGTGCTTCTTTTCCATGAAATGGTCAACCATAGGTGCGGACAGCACTCTCTTTTTAATTCTGGATCGGTGTTGGGTTATTCTGACGTTGACTGCCTGGCTCGTTTTGCCAATATAGACTCTGTCGCACGGACAGACCACAGCATAGACAACATCTTTTGTTTTGCAATTTGTGAAAACGTGGTGTTTCCATTGTATGCCATTATGAGAAAAGACATTGCCCTCAATCGTGGTTGTGCAAGAGACACAATTTCCACATTTGTGGTGCCCACATACTGGTTTTAAGTTCCACTGTGTTATTAAGTCACTTTTCTGTGGCGGGATGTAGCTATCCGCCCTTATCAGCTGTTGTGACTTAATAACACAGTGGAACTTAAAACCAGTATGTGGGCACCACAAATGTGGAAATTGTGTCTCTTGCACAACCACGATTGAGGGCAATGTCTTTTCTCATAATGGCATACAATGGAAACACCAGGTTTTCACAAATTGCAAAACAAAAGATGTTGTCTATGCTGTGGTCTGTCCGTGCGACAGAGTCTATATTGGCAAAACGAGCCAGGCAGTCAACGTCAGAATAACCCAACACCGATCCAGAATTAAAAAGAGAGTGCTGTCCGCACCTATGGTTGACCATTTCATGGAAAAGAAGCACAGTGAAACTGAATTCAAATGGACAGTACTGGCCAAGATAGATGCAAAACACCAGTCCGAGGTTGAGACCATGCTGCTGCGAAAAGAGTCTTACCTCATTCTGAAATTTGATAGTGTCAACAAAGGGTTAAATACTTTGAGTGAAATCAATAGATCGTAAGTTATTGGAACCAGTTTTAAACTACAACCCCCATAAGGCACCTTAAAACTGCCGGGACCAGCAAGATCCTCATTGGCTAACTCACACTACCTCTGCACATACACTCAACTCAGGCACAACCTCGGACTACTATACCGAGAGCGGGCCGTGCAGCAGTGTGTACGCGGGACGCCGCAGCTCCAATACCGCCGGTAAGCTTTGGCGCCGCTTTATGCCCCCTTTGTTTGACACACGCTTTCAAGTGTTTACTTTAGTGACTGAATCCCCCTTTCCTTTCTGACAGCACCACTGCGGAAACCCGGAGAGGATTTGTAGCGCTTCCGTAAACAAGCAAAAGTAAGTCTCCGCATCGCTTGTCAGTTACATGTAGATTTCCAAGCTATAGAGACCCGTAATTTATTGGCATAATTTAAACCCACAGACACATAACCCGGACTACGACAGGCACAATTCGGATCAGGCAACTTGTCGCCAGACTGAAAAAGTTTTTAAGGTAATACAGCCCCCCTCGCTAAGCACTATCATAGATGCCTCTCTTTCTTAACGGGCCGCTTTGACCAATTTTCCGCTCTGTTGCAGCGCGGACCCACAGCATATGACATTCGTCTTCAATGATTTTAAAGCAATATTGGATAACTCGAGCACAAGGTATGCCGCCTCCCGCCATACTATTTAAAAACAATTAATGGCTTGAGGACCACTCACTTTTGATTAAAACGCACTTTTCCTTTTTGTTTTAGAAATATTGCTTTTGGACTAGAATTATAGTGCCCTGATGAGATTCCTGTGAATCAGCTAACAGGATTCGAAACGCGTCGGCTTGCTTAATCTTGGACATTTATTGTGTTTTTGAGACTAGTGTTTGAAACCACTTTTTCGCATTTTGAATTGTTTAGCTTCAGTGCGATTGGCCAGGGGCCTTCATGTGAATACTGTTTACCCTTGAGCCCTTAAATGAATTGTTTTTGGTGAATTCATTGTCCATGCAAAATGAATTGTTTTTGGTGAATTCATTGTCCATGCATATGTTTAATGTCGAGCACATTGTGATGTTTATGTTTTTTCACATATTTTGTGTTGCAATTTTTGTAAATATTCTCACATTGTAATGTAATGTAATTCACATATGGCTATATGTGAGGTTGATGGCAATTTTCTTTTCTGTTCATAAAAAGACAAGCTAAATCAGAAAAAAACAATGACGAAACTAATGGTCTGGGTAAACGAATAAAGTTACGTTTATCCACAAAAACATTGAGTGTTAAATCATTCGCAGAGGCTTAGGTAAAAATTCCCCTGTTTTTTTCATTATATTGGCCCTACCTACCCTCTTTCCCACAGGGCCCAACCACCCTTGTTTATTGAACTTCCAAAAGTGGCACTTCTACACTAGACACATTAATTATGTGCACATCATCATGCAGCATTTAATCGAACGAGTTCGCACATACCAAACTCGCCCCTATACTCACCACACATCTGGAACTACCATGGACACACATATTGCCCATGCATTCCTATGGGAGGGCAGGCAACTCTCACCACACGCTCTCAGAGAGCGCACATACTTTACACTGGACCACAGTGAAAAAGTGCACAGAAGCCTAAAATCACTACCACCATGCCAGAGGCTAAAGGCAAACAGTCTAGGGGTGAACCTGCCATAAAGGCCCAAGTCCAACAGTATTACAGAAGGGGCTGCACTAGCGTCTACGGCCCCTTCTGTAATACCAAAGTGCCCGAGGGGACTTTATTTAATATGGCCCCAAGTTGACATACTGGAGGTAATTTCCTCTATTCATAGTTGCACCCCGTAATGGCCTGGAATTGGCCATGACTCCCTGACCATGTGCAGCAACACTGTAAATTTGGTGTTTCTTGTTTATTTGGGGGGAAACTCATTTTGAGCGCAGATGCTGGTCAGGCATCAAGGGTGCAGGGTAGTTAAGAATGTTGGGGCAAATTTCATATGGTTTTGTGTCAACCTTTCACCATGAAAAGGAGACACAAAAATTAAGTGAGATTTATCAAGCCATAAAAGGCCAACTTGCATGGCCCTGAGTGGCTTGGTAAATCTGGAGTAACGCAAGGCAGCGTAACTCGCTTTCTTGTGTAACTCTGCCTCAGGAAAGTGTTCCATGGATGAAGCATGTGTGTTACTACACATCCACCCAGGGATTTTGGAGTATCCACACATTTAGCATCACTGGCAAACCTGGGAATGCATAAGAATGTCAAATAAAAATAAGAATGGACACTTGTAACTGCGTTACCTAGGAAAAACTCTCATAAACTCAATGGTAAAAATGTTAGCGGTATATCTTGGTTCTCCGCCTCACACATACGTTATTGCATTATCAGTGGGTTTATTAATTGTGCTGTATGCAAGCCTCAAGCCAGAGGCAACCTCAGGCTAGCGCAGTAGTGTCCCGAGATAGGTAATCGCCCTAAAAAATATTATAAAAAACAAACCTACAGCCTGAAGTAACTTTTAATTAAGATTGCATGAGGGTTTTTGTTAAAACGTATTCGTGGGTATACTGGTAGATCGTGTTACTGGATCCTATTATACCACTTAAAAACGGTCGACATGTTTCTGCCCCACCATGCCCAGCCGGGTCTATGGGGTATTCATTAGGACATAAACAATAATACTCACACGATTGGTGCAGTAATTAAAGTGGTTTTTGTGTAGCCACTATGTTTCTTGTCGAGGTAATGATGCACCTGTAAATACAGAAACATAAACAAACAATGCGGGGTTCGCATATAACACGGCACACATTAACATGTAGTTCTTTACTCAATTTGAGTTAAACTGCAGTTGGCTTTTTATAGCCTGAATTCTTACTAGGGTAATGTGAGTATAGAGACTATTGTGGTTCAGCAATGTGTGGATGGTTGTTATTAAAGTTCTGCTTCTATGATTGAGGATGGTACATTGTTGTTGCCAACTATGTCAAAATGTTACCGGCAGTTAATTGACCATGTAAAATTATGAGTTCTCGAAGTTACCACTAAATAGAGCGGTGATTAGTAGCTTATGCGCCCGTTAATAATTCATTGTTTATCATCAGGGTGACTATTATTACCCCTATGATCTTTCATATGCGTTTCTTAAGGGGTGAAGGATACACTGATCCCAGGTTGTAAGTAAAACAACAGGAACGTCATTTAGTTACAGTTTACTTACACGCTGGAAATCTCTCTCAGGTGTTCATCTTACCCGCAGCGTTTCTGCGTCTAGTGCTGGCTCTGCCCCCGGACGTGGACTACACTTCCCGACGTCATTGACTTTTACTACTAACGAGAGTCAACATAAAAACAGGACTGTGTATAAATCGAAGTGTTATTTGTCATATTCCACTTGTAGTCTTAAACGTTTTATTTTCTATTTTTACGATTATTGGTTCACATATAGAGATGAGGGTTACATTTTAATAATGATTCAAATACCTCTTTTTGTGCCTGTCGTTACCTCCTATATGGTCTTAGATCTATTATCTTACGTTAGTGTCATTTACGTGCCAGTGAAGCAAAAAGCATTGTTTTTTTTAGCAAGTGATAATAAACTCTAAGAATGCACAAATGTAGTAGTCTGGGCCTGTTTTTTACATATTATATTGGGTCTTACGATCGTTTCAGACCCCTATTGTAAATTCTGGTTAGTTCTCTTATCTGTTTTTCTATTTTTGTGAACCCAGGATATTCATGTCAAAATAACACATCCTGGAGACGTGTATACACATCTAATATAGGGTCCTTAAACATCAAGCATCAAGGATTATACATTGCTCTTATACCACCATTATCATTTCCTAATTCATTTGGTGGTTGTGCTGGTTATCATCATTTGGGACATCCAGTTGTTTTCAAGATTGAATTTCTTCATTTAGCAAATTGGTGCCAAGGCACATCATCATTCAGTCCTTCCATGTTCGTTTTTAGTCGGTCCACCCATCTGTTACTTTTCGAACAGGATTCTTTCTGCATGGTGGGTTTTATTTTGTAACATTTCTATTACAGTCCATCTGAGATCTTCAGCTTTATGTCCTTGTTCTACAAAGTGGGCACACAGTTTTGTTGTGTTCTTTTTCATCTTAATATTACTTTTATGCTCTCCGATCCTTATCTTTATTTTCCTGCAGGTCATTCCGATATATTTCTTACCGCATGGGCATAAAATCATATAGATGACATGTGACGAATTACAATTTGTGTGTTGTCTTTGTGTCCAAATTAATGATTCGGTAAGTTGTAGTGTCTTTGTGACTGTAGTTAGTTTGCACACCACGCATGTTCCACATGGGTAATGACTTGTTATTGGGACCATACCCACATTCCTTGTCACTTCAATCTTTTGCTGTTTTTGTGGTCGTGTGTGTACGAGTATGTCTTATATTCTGAGTCATTTTATTCGCAAATCTAGGTTTAGGCCAGTTTCATTTTCCAGACGTCAAGATTCGCCAATTCTTGTTGACAATTTTCTGTACAGCGTAGGATTCTGGATTGTATGTTGTCATGCATGTCACAAGATCAGTAATTGGTTCTTTTGCTGGTGTTTGTACCAGACATTCTCTAGGTTGATGTTTTGCCCTTTTCTAGCATTTCGCTATTGTTGTTGGAGGATAATCTCTTTTCCTTAGTTTCTGACTTAGTTCTCTAGCTTGTTTGTTGTAATCGCCTGCCTTACTACAGTTCCGTTTTAATCTTAAAAATTGGCTGTATGGTAAGTTTTCTCGTAATGGTTTTGGGTGAAAACTCTTATATGACAGTAAACTATTTTTCGCTGTAGGTTTGTAAAATGTCTTTGTTTCAATTTGTCCATTCTCAACAAAGATTGTTATGTCCAGGAAATCTAGACTATGGTGGTCTGCTGTGAAAGTAAATTTCAGGCAAACATCCCTCTGGTTGAGCCATTCAATGAATACGTTTATCTCTCTGTCATTTTTCCAAAGCATTATGATATCATCAATATATTGTTTCCAATTCGAAATATTGGTGACGAATGGATTGGAATTGTTGAGAACGTGTTGGGACTCAAACTCACTCACATACAGTCCTGCTACCGATGGAGCGAACGCACTTCCCATGGATGTCCCATGGCTTTGTACAAAGAGAGTTCCGTTGTATTTAAAGTAGTTCTCTGTTAGAGCTAATCAACAGCACTCTAGTACAAAGTGGCGTGGGGTTCGATGGTTCCATTTTTCCAAAAATAAGATATTTTCCAGGGTTTGTAATGTCTCCTTTTGGGGGAGGCTGGTATTTAGCGACTCTACATCCAACCCTACCAGTAGCATTGTCTCTTCATTGAAACTCATTCCTGTTAGTTGATTCAGCCGGTCTCGAGTATCTTTTAAATATGTTGGTGTTCGCTGCACTATTGGCTTGAGGAACTGGTCAGCAAATTTAGACAGGGGTTCAAGGACCGAGCCTATACCCGAGACTATCGGGCGACCGGGTGGGGGTAATCTGTTCTTGTCTGTTTTAGGGAGCGAATAAAAAACGGTATCCTAGGTTCTTGTGCCACCAGGTAATCAGCTTCGTGTTTCGTTATCCATGTGTTGGTTTCTGCTTCATGTACTATTATACTTATGGTATTTTGCAGTCTAGGAGTTGGATCGATCAGAATTTTCTTATAGAATTTGGTGTCTGAAAGGAGGGTGAGGCATTTTTGGTTCTACCCTTATTTCTCTAAAATCACAATGCCACCCCCCTTGTCGGCTGGCTTTATGATCACATTCTCATTCCTCTGGAGTGTATCAAGAGCCTGTCGCTCTTTCTTAGTTATGTTCTGATAGGGTTTCTTGTTGTTATTCTTCAGTTCATCTGCTCCTTTCATTAGTGCTTGCTCAAAGGTCTGAATTTCTATTGGAACCATACTGCTCGGGGCATTGAACGTGGACTTTCTTCTAAGGTCGGTGTCACCCTCATTTTTTCGGGGTTCAGTGCCGGTAAAATATGCTTTTAGTTTCAAAATTCTGCAGAATTCTGCTAATTCACATTTTAGTTTGAACATGTCTAACGCTGGCGTGGGGACGAATCCTAATCCTAATGCATAAGAATGGCCTTCCTTCCTTGGGAGGCGCAAACAAGGAGAAATACATTTATGTGTCCTTGTTGTACTCCTCTTTCTAAGTGTGCTGCGTTCTGCAGCACACTTCGAAAGAGGAAAATGCTTTTAAGGATTTTTTTCATGCAAGGAAGTGCCCCTTACTGCACAAAACTATCCTGCCTGCATGGAAGCTAGGCAGCACATTGTGAGCCAGCACATGGAAAGGAATGTGTTGCACCATGTTAAATACAGACAATTCCTGCCTTTCCCCTTTTACGTAGTTCAGCGCAGCAAAATGGCTTACTGCACTGCATGAAATAATAGTAAATTTGCCCGATTGTGCTTGAAGGGAGTGAGGAGCCACCTAACCAAGGAGGTTCAACATGTCCCAAACAAGCTTTGTCTCGCTTTTCTACTACTAAAAAAGAGATGGTTCTGGGGCTGGGTAGTTCTTTTTGGAGCAGTGCAAAGACCGATTTGCATTTGATTGTCCACATCTCGAATGTCACATACAAACTGAAATCCTGTAGAATGGAATGCTACCTCAAGCATATGGCAGTAACTGCAATTGATCTAACTCTTTTGAGTTGTTTCAATGTGATATTTGCACTTAAGCCTACTATAAGTATAAAGAAAACAGGTTTTTGATCACGTTGTTCTCAGGCTGACTGGTATTATAAATTCTGTACTTGTTCCTGAATTGAGTATCTGACCCTGTAATACACCCTATTTCTTATACCTAAACAGTGGACCGTTTATAGTATTGTTCACTTGTAGATGAGATAAGTGATTGAATGTGCAATGTCATCAAGAAGGCTTCGATGATGCACCACTAGACACTGCAGTGGGTCTCACGACGGAGTTTGTGTAGTATAGTATAATTCATACTTCTGTTGTAGGAAGTAAACTGTTTAGCTTTGAAATTTGAGTATTGTTGTGATTCATACTTTCTAAGCAGTTGTAAGTGGATGTAAATAGATTTATTATAAAACACTGGCCTCCATCTGAGGGAATACTACTCTGGGCAGCTACGGGTAGTCCAATGTTTTCAGACCTGAAAGTTTTGGGGATGGATTTACCAAGCCTCATATTCTTTGTGAGACAGTGCTTAACTTGAGCTGGTGGTTTCTGGTGCTCGGCACCTGCACTTAATTGTCAACACCAGCACTTAAGACAGTCTGCCATATGGTGGCACTGTTTATGTAATTTAGAGATATGCAGAACAACAGTTGTTTATTGATTCAATATACATTAAAACTACTGATACCTGCCACCCAAGCTATTCTTATAGCTTTGGGTGCCTGAAACAGTCTGAAATGTCACACTTGAAGGAGTGAGACTAATGGTGATTATGTAGGCACTGTGATTAGCAGCACTGGCAGGAGAAATGGGTGGTTCAAGTAGCAGGCAGGGGCTTCCTGACGAGTGTGCTGGCACCTACTATTTCACAAGTTAAGCACTGGGTGAGAGCACCCTGTAATGTCAATGTGGTGCACAACAACAGGGGTGACAAATTGAGTCACCAGCCTGTGTTGTGCACTTGGTCCAGACGGCGCACAACGGAATGCGCCGGTAAATCTAATAAAGGGGCGTGGCCCGAAAAGAGCATTCAGGACCACGACGAAATGCAAAAGGGCTCTGTGTAGTCTTTGTCCTGCAACACAGCAGTGCTAGGCCCTCACAGCAGGTGACACCTTTACACTGGCGATGACGGCGGTCATTGACCCGCGCCACTTCCACTCTACTGCACCGCATGCTGCCCCTGTTAATGGAAATCCCAGTGCAGCATTTCCCAGGTGAGGACAGTGCTCAGCCTACACACACCGTGGGCTGCCCAGTAAAAAAGTGAACAGGACTGCCTGTTCCCCCAGTGGATGCACAAGGGGTCGTGGCTCCTGCCAGTCTCTGGGACTAGTGTTGGGATGGTTCCCCTTCAAAAGTGACATCTCAGATGCAGTGAGGCCACGTTGCCTTGAGGGTCCTGTGCTACATCTACCCAGAGAGACTGTCTGGGCTTCCCACATGCGCAGATCAGTGCAGAGGTGGCTCCAGGGCCTACTGCACAACAATAACCTCCAGCGGAGGGATGCACAGCCACTGCACAACTTGGCATGCTAGGTAGGACCAGCCTACAGCCTGCGCAATTGTCTCTGGGGGGTAGACCTGCACCTATACCACGCAGCAAGTCAGAAGAATATCGCCACCCAGCGAGGAGGACAGATTTCCTCGGTCTGGTGGCTGCCGCAAGACATCTCTAGTAAGGCAGCGCTCGTGCCACGAGGTGCCTCACCATCAGAGTCCAGATGGCGGCTATCCCAGCCATTAAACCATGTTATGTTATGTTATGTTAAAATAAACTTCTTAAGCGTTCATACACCTGTAGGTTTCTTGGCGTTGACTGGTAAAACAGGGCACAAAACACAGTTACTCTAAGCATGCGCCTCTTTAAAAAGCCAAGTTTTGAGAGATTGTCTAAAAATCTGAAAGTCCTGACATTGTCTTAAGACAAGTGGTAGGGAGTACCAAAAGGTGGCTTGACGTTGCATCATCGTCCCTGGCCCCAAAGTGGAAGGATTGAACTGACCGCCTGCAGTTCTACTTTGAAGGGGCAGGCGTTGCGCGAGATTGACGCCATGCGCTACTACTCCACCTAGGGGGAAAAGACATACACCGAATATACAAGACCCTGGTGCAAGCCACCTTTAAGACATACATGACGCTACTCAATGCCCTGACCACCCACTTCGAACCAATGACGAACAGAGACTACGAATGCTTCATCTTTAAGCAAGCCTGGCAGGAAGAGAATGAATCACTTGACGCATTCCACGGATATCTGAAGGAGCTAGCCAGCCCGTGCAGCTTCCCAGACGAACAAGAGGAGATCAGAGCCCAGGTAATACAAGGTTGCTACTTGACAAAACTTCGGGAGAGCATACTCCAAGAATCTGGAACATTTTTAGTTGACATTCTCTCCATGGAACGATCTAAGGCACTAGCAAGGGCTAGAGCCTCCCACATGGAAGCTGCGATACACTGTCCCATTAAAACCGAACAAGCCAACATTGTTAAAGCCAAACCACCCCCTCCTCCAGCAAAACGCCCACAAGAGAAGTGAAGGGAGTGCGGCTACTGGGGTGGTACACCGCATCAGATCAACAAATACCCTGCCAAGGTGAAAATATGCACAGCCTGCGGAAGAATAAAACACTTTGTGAAAGTTTGCAGGTCATCGAGAACCCCTAAGGAGTCGGCACAAGTGGTGGAAAAAGCCCCAGACAGCAAGGACATGGATGACAACACCAGAGAATATCCTGTGCACTATGTGTTGGCAGTGGACCAACAGTCATAGAAGAGGCACCGTCTACCAAAATTACAAGTCCAGATCCATCACCAGAATGTCAAGGCCACCATTGACACGGGAGCTTCAATCAACCTCATGGCGGCAAGTATGTACCGGTCCTTGGACCCCCACCCCATCCCCCCCCCCCCCCCCCCACCAACACCTGAAGCCAAAATTTGTGTTTTTGCATATGGGCAGAAGACACCCATTCCACTCATCGGAAGCTTCAAAACGGAAATCCGGCACCAAGATCTGACCACACCCAACACTGTTTACGTAACAGAAGAAGGACATGGGATGTTAGTCAGTGGCACCACAGCGGAAATTCTTAAGTTAATATCGTTTGCATTTGTAGTACTGGAGGAAGAGATCTCAGCGATTCTGGATGAATTCGGAGACATATTTCAGGTCATAGGGTGCCTCAAAGGGAAGGAGGTTTCGATTCACATAGATCAATCAATTCAGCCAGTAGCGCTGAGACATCCACGCTTAGCAATTCACCTCAGGCAAAAGGTAGAGGAGGAGCTAGAGGCATTGGAGACGCTAGGCATCATGGAGAAGGTCACCGGAACCACTCAGTGGGTGTCCCCGATTGTAATTGCCAGGAAGCCGAAGCAGCCAGGGCAGGTACGCATATGCATGGACATGCACCTCCCAAACGCCGCCATCAAACGAGAACGCCACATCACCCCCACAATTGATGACATTCTGGGGGAACTGAATGGAGCGGTGTGGTTCTCGAAAATGGATTTACCCTTGTGATACCACCAGCTACACCTGCACCCAGACTGCCGCTATGTCACAACATTCTCGGGCTTCGGAGGTACAAATGCCCAAACTTTGGGATCTCCAGTGCTGCTGAGGTGTTCCAAAACACTATAAGGGAAGTCCTAACCGGCCTCCTCAGAGTCCTTAACGTCAGTGACGATATACTGGTGCAGGGCCGGACTGGGAACCACAACCGGCCCTGGAAAAGTGCTCGGCTGCCCACCCCTCCCTCCCCACTCGAGGGAGGGGGGTGGCCGAGCACTTTGTCGGGCCAGTTTTCGGCCGATTTTGTTACAGGGCTGATTTTGCAGCTATGCTGCAAAAACGGCCCTGTAACAAAAACGGCACCCAGGGGCCCAAAAACGGCCCGCACCCATGCGGCGCACCGGGGGATTGCCCGGTGCCCGCTATGGCCAGTCCGGGCCTGTACTGGTACATGACAAATCACTCAAAGATCACCACCAGTGCCTCAGGAAAGTTCTTCGACGAATACGTGAGTCTGGTCTGATGCTTCATCGGGAGAAGTGCGAATTTCTGCAGAAACAGGTCAGTTTTTTTGGGTACAACCTCTCGGACAAAGGGCTGGCCCCAGATTCTGACAAGGTGTGAGACATCCAGGAAGCCCCAGGGCCTTCCAACGTATTTGAGATGCGCAGCTTTCTCAGAATGGTAAACTTCTATGGGCGGTTCATCCCGCACCTGATGAATATCACACTCCCCCTCCGGGAATTAAAGAAATCCTCCACCACGTTGCAATGGGGAGCCGACCAAGACCAAGCATTCACGTATACCAAAGAAGCATTCTCTTCAGAGGCCACTTTGTTGTATTTCAACCCTTTGCTGCCCACCAACATCGCTGTAGATGCCAGCCCCTTCGACTGGGAGCAGTACTAACGCAGCAACAAGCAAGTGAGAACTGGGCCCCTGTAGCATATGCTATTTGCTCTCTGGCAGACACCGAACAACGATACTCCCAAATTGAATGGGAGGCGATTACAAACCACTGAGCATGCTGGCATTTTCAAATATACGTCTATGGACACTCGTTCACCGTTTCCACAGATCACAAGTTGCTCCTACCCCTGTTTCAGAGTTTAGCCTCAAAACCTCCCCCAAGGATCGAGAAGTGGAACCTCCAATTGCAAGGATACAACTACAAACTTGAGGGCAGACCGGGATCATCCAACCCTGCCGACCATCTATCCAGGCAGTCCGAGCCACCCCTGCGGCAGAAAGGGCGGAAGTAAAGAAACAGATGAGTACATACGGATCGTAACGGAGCGATCACGCCCCCTGCCGATGGGATTAGATTCGCTGGTCGAATCAACCAAGAAGGACGAATGCCTGCAACTTGCAATCTCCGCCATCAGAGCCAATGACTGGTGCCCTGTCATGACGAGCCTGAACCGGAGGACACCACAAGCCTAAGAAATCCTAGAATCGCTTATACATGTGTGAGAAGAACTGTCTACAGACAGCAGTGGATGTCTCTTGAGAGGGCCCAGCCTAGTTATTCCATCAAGCCTCACATCACAGGCAGTGCAGCTGGCAAATCACAGACATCAGAGAATCGTGAAGACCAAGAGCCAACTGAGAGAGAATGTGTGGTTCCCTGGAATGGACAAGATGGTTGAATATGTAGTCAACTCCTACCGGTGGTGCCAAGTCTCTGGAAATCCGGAACAACCACCCCCGGTCCTTACCGAGAACAACCCACAGAGACTGTGGGAAAGTGTGAGCATGGATTTTGGGCAACTCCCAGATGGTTGACACACACTCGTCGTTATTGATGACTTCACAAAATATCCGGAAGTAGAGATCTTCGGATGCCAAACGGCCGCTGAGGTCATCACCAAAATCGAGAAGATCATTGCAACCTATGGATCTTTAAAGTGGTGAAGACAGACAATGGACCGCCGTTTCAAGGACAAGAATTTGATCACTATCTCGGTTCCTGGGGCACACATCATCGAAAGATAACACCAAGATGGCCCCAAGCCAATGGAAAGAGCCATTTGCAGCTTCCTGAGGGAGACAGACTGACACCCCATGTCACGACTGAGAGAGCCCCCGGACATGATAGCATGGGGCGAGTGGTGCAGGACACTATCCCACATCATGCTGACTGGACCCCATTCCCAACGATGATGCACGAGTTCTAGGAAAACGGTCAGTCATGAACACCCAATCCAGTAACAGGCGGAAGGCCAAGGTATCAGCCATCTGTGAAGGAGACTTGGTATATATCAAAGACAGACACCCGGGAAACAAATTCCACCTCCCTTTTATACACCATCATTTGACAGTCACACACCGGAGAGGAACTATGGTCACCGCACGCCGAGAAGAGGAAGTCACCAAGAATATCTTGTTTTTCAAGAGAGTGCATGATCCGACACTGGCCTCAGATGTCCCAGAGGGTGCAGCCGTCAGTGCTAACAGTGGTGCGACTCCAAACACCACTGTGCCAAGCACTGACAGCACTCCAAGGAGAATCCAGCTAGGTGAGACTGGGACAGAACATTCAGAGGCTACCCTGGTCTATCCTGATAACCAACCTCCAGGGGTATCCCCAGCACCTACACCGACACCCCGGGATGTCCGTTCCAGGTACCATCTGCGAGGCAACCCAGTTCCTTCGTCTCACCTGGCAGACTTCCTGGTGTGATGGGCGTGAGTAAAACAGTTGGAGTCGACGGACTGGTAACTGTATGCATGTCAACCTATGGACACTGTGGTTGGATATTATGCCTAGTACCTTGTGGCGATTATGATATGTTTTAATTTGTGGTTATTGTGTTTTGTTGTTAAAGATAAGGAGGAATGTAATGTCCATGTACTACACAACGACAGGGGTGATAAATTGAGTCACCCGCCTGCGTTGTGCACTTGGTTCAGCTGACGCGTGTCGGAATGCGCCGGCGAACGTAATAAAGGGGCGTAGCCCCAAAAGAGCATTCGGGACCACGACGAAATGCAAAAGGGCTTAGTGAAAACTTTGTCCCACAGCAGTGCTAAGCCCTCGCAGCAGGCAACATCTTTACACACCATACAAATAACACCACAGGTGGAGAGGGGGAGGGCTCAGAGCAAATGGCAAATATCAGTTTCAAGTTCTTCAGATTCAGGGAAACCTGCTTTGCATTGCCCATTAATTCCAGTTCTATGGTTATTTCCCATTCTAGGCAGTTTAAGTCATATTTACGCATAACTCACAGGGAGATATTGACCGTAATACTTAATTCTGGCCCGCTATGTACCCTCGGAGTAAAGTGTAAAAAATAGGCAATACCTAGGGAGCTCCCGACCGAATCCCTGCTAGTCTAATCAGCCTGACTTCCTGATGCCACAAATGGTGGCGACACAATAAAGCAGGGTCGGGGGAGCTCATGAAGCCCTGAATCAGCGTGCTTCGAGTTTTTATCCGAAACTACACGGAGAAGAACACTTAAGAAATCACAGTTTTGTGATTTCACTTACACTACTAGGCGAGGGCAGGATACACCTTAGCGTGTGTAGACCACCCAGCCTAGGTTACACTGGTCCTGAAGCAAACCTCTATAATCACACGAAGGTTGAAACATGTAGACCCATCCTTTTAACTCTTACTACGTCTAATTTTTGACACCACAGCCTACCTAACAAGGCAAAGGTGCCACATGTAAATATATTTGTATATATATTTTGTTACTGGTTGTCCAACCACTCCAGAATAAAGTTTTCGAGTGAGTAGTGTTGAGACAACTTTTAATCACACTTTCTTATTCATATCACATATAAACAAAAATAACCAGCTCCACTGTAATCAGATGTCGCAGCACACCGGGATGGCATTCGGCTATCCGGGTGGGACCCTGATGATGAAGCATGTCACCAACCAGGTTGGTGAGTGAGGGGTCTTCTAAGGACTAAGGATTGTTCCAGATTGGGTCGCAGGGCTTGCACCTCAATACTGTACTGATTGTACAGGTATTTAGTACCCTCAGTGGTTACTCCTTCATTTGTTTAATTAATACCTAGGGAGCCTCACTACACCTCACTTGGATGGGGCAAACCGGAGTACTTTCTTTGCAGCATACACTGAGTTGTCACCATTCATCACATCGTCAGTCATTTATTTGCCGAAACTGTCTAATTTTTTTAATCTAGTCCAGTGAAAAATCAGTGCTGTCTTGCATACTATAGCATATTATTTATAAGAGGATGAAATCATGTTTTGACATTTCCAGTATTTAAGTATTGAACCATTTCGAAATACCTGCCAGTTTGCCCTTGTAAAAATACAATTCAGAACTTGCAGCATGCAGGAAAGATTTTAAAGATTGCAAGATTGTCATTTCTGCAGTTAATTTGAATAATATGTGGTAATCCCATGGGTTGTTTTAGCAGGGGGATAGTGTGAGAGGATTTTATTTGTAATATTTGAAGTTGGTACTAGAGTGATATAATTTTGGATGTAGGCGGTAAGAATCGAGCCATAAGAAAATGCTAATGCTTTAGCTTGGCAGCCTAGGGCTCATCACACTCCATTCAGAGATTAAAAATCCAGACTAGAACTGAGAGTTTGGCACATTTCTTCAGGAGGATGATGCCTTTCAATCTTGGAGGTTTGTGGTGGCTGTGGTGAGGTGTTACGAGTGGCCTAATTTTCTGTGTTATGATTATTTCATATAATTATCGAGGGTAACAATTTTCACCCTTAAAAATATTTTCCTTAAAATGGGATATAACATATGGGATTTGTTGGTTTCCGCACCAAAATCCTCATGTCATGATATGGGATTTTTTTCACTTGGTACATTTTGGCAGGTCAAGCCTGCTGATATTTCCTGTGAGGTTTAGAGCGACTGAAATGTAGCCAGTATTTAACCGGTATGATAAAATTCGCACAACTCAATATTAACATTATTTACAGGGCACTTGTAATGAGAGCGTAAGTGCCTCAAGGGGGAAACTTGCTTTCGGACAAAGCCGGAATCACAGTGTGCCAACACAGTGCCAGCAGTAGAACAAACGCGGCATTAGTAAGCATTTGTTCAGCTTGAAAGTCGTAAAAACTACGGGGCAGATTTATGAGGCCGTTGCGCCTCTTTGTGCCGCAATTGCGTCACTTTATTTGACGCAACTGCGGTGCAAACAATGCGCCCTATTTACAATGTGACGCATCTAGGAGATGTGTCACGTTGTAAAGCACTGCGCCATAAGGAGGCGTTCCTGCGCAGGGGGGACGTTCCTGCGCAGGAACGCCTCCTGAAAGTGGCTGAGTGAAATCTATGAGATTTCACTCAGTCACTTTCACGGCAATGCTGCGTCAAAACCCTGCGCCTGCTTGAAGCAGGCGTAGGTCTTGACGCAGCATTGTGCAGATGGTGTACCCCCGGGCCTTGCTGGAGCTGCGTCGCGCTTGCGACGCAACTCCAGCAATGCGCCACATTTCCGGCACAGATGCGTCACGCATCTGTGCCGATTTTGCACCATGGTGCGCCGCATTATAAATGCGGCGCACCATGGGTGGCGGAGCTGTGGCGCACGTTAACTGGCGCATCCCTGGGGATGCGCCAGTTAACATAAATCTGCCCCTACTTGCTTTTAGGGCAGGCGCATTTGTGGAATGGTGTTGGATTTTAAAGTCCAACACCTTCTCCACTGTTGCACAAAATGGAGTTAGAATAGTTATTTAACTTATTCCAACATCCTGCACCTCCATAATGCAAGTTTTTAAAACAACATGCGTGCTGAACAAAGGCGTCCTCAAGTTGCGTTCATACTAAAGGCAGCATTTTAAATGCATGCGTCCTGAACGCATGCGGAATACCGTCATACATTTGCCTGAAGGAGCACTTGGTGGGATACACAAATTACATCTACTGAAATAAGGCCAAGAAAGCACATACTGACTTTATCTGTTTAGTTTACAGCAGGAACATGTATGAGGTTTGGTAAAGGGACATGTAAATGTCTTTACCAAGAAACACAATCAGACATTGTGCATTACTGCAGTGCATGTTGGGAAGGTAGGATGAGAAGAGAGTCTAGTCCGATAGGTGCTTTTGCATAGAGCCTTGAGGCACTGTTGTACAATGAGGGCCTGATTATGAGGAGGGTTTGTCAGATGTGATAAACATCGCATCTGGCAAAAATCCAATAAACAATATTTTCAGAATTTATCATATCAGATAATTTCACATATTCTGAGTTGTTGGGCATATCATGTGCATTATGGTGCTCACCATACAGAAACTGACATATTCAGATAAATACAGGTACTTTTTTCCTCGTTATATTCTTTTAGGTTTGATCTGCTGAAATGTAATGAAGGGTATAATCTTTATCGTGCCTGCTAATTACTGAGTGTAATTAAAATCTCACTACTTATAATTGCTTCACCGGGGCAAATAGTTGTTTACTCAAGGATCCCAATTTAAAGGAGCCACTTGTAATCAGATCTGTTACAGAGCCAACGCAAAACAGCTAATTGCACTGCCTCGCATTTCTCAATATTTACCAATAACGCAGGATCACCCATGGTGACTTGAGTTCCTTTGTAAATCTGACTCAAGTATTGCATTGCCCATGCAACATCATGAGTGACACAAGGGTACCGCAATCCAGTATTACAGCTAGGCCTTAGTTATATATTGGGGCATGGCATTCAATGATAACTTTGCAGTATACCATGGTACACGGCAATGAAAAAGCCAGTATATAATTGGGTGATGGCTATTTTCAGGGAATCAAAAGACAGCCATTTTCTTTTACAACACTTTGGCTGTGTTGAGTGTTAAAGCCTTAGATATGGATAAGTAGTAGATCCCTACCTATTACCACTTTTTCAAAGTGGTAATAGGCAGGGAGATTTATTGATATATTTTTTAATAAGTTTTCGGACATTTACCAAAGTAGCTTCACAAACTTTTGTGAAATTCCACAAAATTATGGTGGTGACAGATATCTAAGCTGAAATGCCTTACAACTTAAAACATACCATCCTTAATTGCAGTACTTAAAAAGCATAATCTCTTTACTATGATGTATAATCCTGCCAAAGTTCATGTAAATCCATTCAGCTAATTTTCGTGCTACATCAAAGGCAATAGTCCATTGAAAATGAAATGGTGGACAAACATGTTTTGGGGCCCCCTTTTATCTCTGCAAGCCCTTAACGACTCACCACAGAAAGTTACATCATCTCAAAATGTAGAAAATGCTATAGGTCTGGAAAGTGTTGGGGTGAATCGTCAAATGGGTGGAAAGTTATTAGGGAGCTAATAACCAAGGAATTCCTATATTAGGGAATACTAACTATAACTAGAGAGTAGCAATCAGATTTAATTTGATTTCTTTCTTTTTATCTATTGCATTGTTTACTTATTTGTTTATTGGTTTACATAATCATGTGACCATAAATGTGTATTTTGGTTGTTCATGTAATAATTCTGAAAACTTTACCTATGCAGAATACTTAATTGTTTGGGTTTTCTTGCTTCTTTTAATAGGACTGTGCTACATAGAAAGCACAAAGTGAATGAAAGTCAATCATAGTTGCTATAAAAATTAAGATTATTATTTTTTTCCTAATGGCCAATTTCCATGCCCTCCAAATAGTAGTTTGTGTGGGCCACTGCAACGACAATTTTTCAGTTTGTTGCAAAGGGGTGCATAAGACAAATGTTTTTTGTTTGTCTTGGTGGGCTAGTTTTTTTTGTCAGCCAGAGAGTATGCAAGGAAAACTTATGTAGATTAAGACGTATTCAATGCAATATGTATTTGTTTACAGGTCGCCATTAGCATGTGACCATCAATGTGTCTTTCAGTTGTTCATGTAGTAAATCTGAAAATTTACATATTTAGTCTAGTTTATTTTTTGGGGTTCCTTGCTACTTTTTGTAGTAGTATTATGCTACAAGATATCACTAAGTTGAAAAACCTTATAACTTAAAAAAATACTTACTCTACTTGCCCACAGTACCAAAAAGAATCATCTTCGCACCCTAATATCTAATTCTGCCGAATTTCATCATAACCCAACTGGCCATTTTTGCTTCACATGAAATACAAAAGTCTTTGTAAAATGCAATTGATTTCAAACCCATTTTGGGATCCCATTTTTTCTTTCAACAACCTAGACCAAACGGTGCAAAATTTTCAGTCCTCTGACAATGAAACTGCAAAGTTTCAAGGACATTCGTCAAACAGGTGCAAAGTTATTAAGGGACAAAAATCCCCAACATATCTTTCTCTGGTGCCTTAACTGTAATTACAGAGTGGCCATTTGAGAGGACACCAGTGATGCAATTTCAGATATCAGGAGTGATGTTATGAGTCATGTCTCTGATTATGTCATGAGTGATGTAATATGTGAGGCCATAAGCAGTACATGCGGGGCGTACGTTATAGTTAGATAAGCAAATGCCCCTCCTGATGCACTACTGGTAGGGGGAAAGTCCACTTTCAGCCCTCAGGAGTAAAGTGGAATTCATTCCCCACCCAGTAGTGTTCCAGGAGGCACAATTGCAGAGTGATGGAGAAAGGGGGCAAGGTCTCCATGTCCTCTCAGCACTACCATTGTCTGGGACATACTAGAGGTAACAGAAGTAGTTCCTGGACCCCAAGGACCCTAGGCATCCATGGGGACTTCATCCCCCAACCAACAGTGCATTAGGAGGTGGATTTACAGAGTCATGGAGAAAGGGGTCAGGGCCTCCTGTGACTTACCATCCCGCATTGGTTTGCTTTTTATTTTAGGGGAGCAGGGCCACATGGCACCCCTCAGTGCAAAGCCCTTTTTAGTGGGGGTGGGCACCACCAGGTCTCCCCGGGCTGAATTTAGCCCCAGGGAACCCATTCCCTGGGACCTGTAGTATTGATGCTATGGTCCCACCCATCTAGACTAGCTGCTGTGGGGTCCCAGGATGCTTGTTTCCTGTCCAGGGAGGACCTGGCTTGGCATTTCGGGATGGACTGTTCCCATGAGGAATAGGGTCAACACTGATTTGCATATGTCTGGGTCCGAACTGGGGTGGCATGGTGAGCAAAGGAACAATTGTTTAAACACAGATCTTTGTGACAGGGGGTGAATGTTTGCATTGTTCAGAATTCCTTCCATCATTTGGTCATTTTACTTTTGTCATCCTAAGTGTGCGGGGTATGCCTTGACATGGGTCACATGCTCACTGCACCACTGGATTCAAGATAGCCCGGCTGATGAGGGGTGATGCCCGAAACCAGTTCCAAATTGCTTTTTTTCCGGTCCACGGAGAACATGGCCTAGCAGCTCGGTCTGGACTGTTCACATGGGGATCAGGGTAAAGGCTGATTTGCATATGGCTGGATCTAAAATGGGTGGCGTGGTGAACAAAAGAACAATGGATTAAACAGATCTTTGTGGTGGAGGGTGAATGTTTGCATGGTTCAGCATTCCATCCATCATTTTTTTCTTTTGCTTTTGTTACTTTAAGTGGGAAGGGTATGCCCGGACGTGGGTCCTGTGCACGTTTGTTTTTTTTTAACCTACTTTATTATTTTCAAACATGTGATAACATAGTCATGGCATATTGGGGTCATAGAATATGACCAGCGTATGTATTATTACCAAACTATCAACATTGCAATGCTGGGAATGTACTGTTCAACATGTGGCATTAGTATTTCCGTGTACAGAATAATCATACTAAACAAAAGACCATTCCCTCCCCCTTACCGGCCTCTATTAGCTAGAAATACCTACCACCCCACCCACCCTAGAGTGGGTCCCGTGCTCGGTGTGCCACTTGATTCAAGCAAGTCTGGCCGATGAGGGGTGATCGGTCCAGGGACGACCTGGCTTGGCAGTTCAGACTGGACTGTTCACATGAGGAACAGGGTCAAGACTGATGTGCATATAGCTGGGTCCAAACTTGGGTGGTGGAGTGAACAAACGAACACTGGATTAAATCCAGTTCTTTGTGAGTGGGGTGAATATTTGCATTGTTCAGCATTTGGTCCATCATTTGTTGCTTTTGCTCTGGTCCCACCCAGGGCACCCACTTTGTAAAAGTTGGGGGATGCGGGGGGAGCCGGCAGTGCTTTTGGACAGAGGGAGCTGCCGAAGATGTAGCTCCCTCTGTCCGAAAGCATTTCTGCTCGGCTTCTAGCTAGCATGAGCATTTTTTCAGCTCTTCCTTGATAGAAGCGAAGCAGTGTTCGCTTTGGCTTGGTGAGAGTGGTGCTCCCGCCAACCCATAGCTAATAGGAATGTCCCAGGGATGAGCACCCCGGATGTTGCAAGAGTCGGCCCTGGAGGGTGCTGGCCCCCTTCCAATCTTCTAATTTGGCCAGGGTTGATGGTGGTCCCCGGAGCTGTGGGGCTGGCAGCAGCACCCCACATTCAGTCCCTGGGGGTGTGGGGGGTTCCGTCGGCCTGCCACATTATTTTAAGATTAAGTCCCAGGGAATTGACAGTCCCTGGGGTTTAATCCTAGAGACTCCCCCATCCAAAAACTAAATAAACTCTGGGGTTGTGGCAGTTCCTTCTGCAATGGGAAAGGCTGTATGGGCCTAGCCTACATTTATTTTAAAAGAAGCCCTGCAGAGGTGGTGGTCCCTGGGGATTCGATGAGCCCCAGGACGGGGAGGCCATGCACTCCGCCTTCTTTATTACAATGCCCCCAGGATCTGTCCCAGCTGGATGCAAATGGGAAATAAAGCGCAATACCTCGCGTTTCATTTTTTTTTTTTGCCGGGATCCACGAGGCTTAGGGGGTCAGCGTGTTTCTACACTGCTTGTTTTTCTTTTTTTATAGTTTTTTTCTGTGACTTAGTTCAACCAAGTCACAAAATAGCTGTCAACAATTCCTGGTTTGAAGTGTTGGCAGCCAATCAGATCTCAGCACAAGATTGGGAGAGGTTGCAGAGCCTTCACGGCCCTTTATATACAACTGGAAATTTCTTTTAATAACTCCAAAACTACTGAACAGTTTTATACCAATTGATTAAATGGTCACTTATTGGACCAACAGCTACCTTTCTGTCAAATTTGCTGTAATTCCTTTCAGCAGTTTGGGCTGTAGTCTTAATTAACATTTCCTATGGGAATGAACATGGGGGAAATTAGTTTTGCCCCCCTTTTTCTCTACCCCGCATGACAGATCACCCCAAAAGTTTCAAGACAGCAGCTGAAGTGAGCATCTAATTATTGTTGAATGACAAGGATTCATCAAATGATGTCAAAGGTATTGGCAAATCAAAAAACACTCTTCCTATGTAACCTACATCCTAACTATAACTACCTACTGGTGATAACCAGTAGATAATATTTATATTATCGGAGAATTGTTGGAGTGGGCTGCATGACTCCTCCCTGTATGTACCCACTCCAGCTATCCCAATTTCTGGGGCGTGATACAACACAGTGTCACAGGGAGCCTGTCCACAGAAGACTGTTGTATCCTGCACGCACTCTCCTGGGCAGAGAAGTCCACTTTGCCCTAGCCCAGCGAGAGCAGTAGAAAAATACTGCTCCCACCCGGAAGCAAAGAAACTTTGCCAGCTCACCCCAGCACTCTGTAAGGTGCTGGCTGGGAAGCCAGCTGGGGCCACCCACCCTGGACCTCCCCATACAGCTTCAGCCTTAATGGTACCCACTAGAGGCACAAGGAATTAAGCCTCCATGGCTGTGTGCCTCCTCCCCTTAATTTAATTAAAAAGGCCCCAGGGTTGGAGTCACAAGGGTCTTAGTGAATCAGGGAGGGTGGCTGCATGCCCGTCCCCTTATTTAAAAAAAGGATCCATGGAGATGGTGCCTGGGGCCCCTAGTGTCTCGAGAGGGCACATTCCTCCTTTTGCTTATTAAAAAAATTTGATCCAGGGGATAGGGTTCCCAGGGTGTCCATTGGCTCAGAGGTAGAGGCTTAAAGCCCCATCCCTTTATGAAAGTTCATATATGGGTGTCACTGGTGAGCACCTGGACAACCACGGTCATAATTTTCTTACAGTGAATATTAAACGTGCAGAAGGAGATGCTCATTTATTATTCATTGCACCTTTGAAGGAGCTCCCCACCTAATGGTATGCTAGGCCTTTATTTTTTACATTTGTATGAGCTTGATGGCATCTCTACAGTAGGGAGGTGCAAAACTAAGCATTTTCTTATGCTCTGGGGGATACAGGAAGTACACCAGCCCGATCATAAAAAAAAACGTAAGTCTCCTGGGCCATTATAGCCATGACCCCCAGAAAATTTACCATAGTCTTCAAAGCATTTCCAGCTGGTGCTCTATACTCTTCAGATGGGATGTAAAACTCTCTTTTGGTTGTTTTGATGACTGCATTTTCCAGGGCAAGAACTCTTAATAGTAAGACTCAGAGACATGGTGGTTTTATTTAGCAAAAAAAGTCTCCAACTATTTATTTAGACAATTTTCACCCATAATATATAACATTAATTACTATGTGAAAAGAAAGAGTCAAAGAATGTTTTTTTAAATTAAAATGTTATCAAACATTTTGATAATAATCAATAATAATAAACATTGCATTGTATGAATTATTCAAGTATACATTTGACTATAAATATTGGAGATTCTTGGAGAAATATACTGGCTTCGACCTATGTGGCGTACTTTAAACATACAGACATGCCAAGCTGCCCTGGTCGAGTGCATGAAAGGCGAATCAGTGCAGCTGGCGGAACACTTCACAAAATATCTGACGGCAGTAAAGGCAGTTTTGGATTCGGACTATCAAACAGAACTATAACTCATAATGCTGTGCCAAAGTTTTTTGAAGGTTTCATGTTTATAGTTGCTTAAGCGGTGCCTAAACCCTTTTTTATATTTCACACTACAAACTGAAATAATTTTTTTATATGATCTTTTATATTATTGGATCATATGTAATTCTTATTGTTTTTTATATGGCCTCATTGCAATGATTTTACTTAATTGTGCAATAATATTATCTATCTACCTATCATATGTTTATAAATAATATTTATTGACTATTTTGCAATTAAAATCATTAAAAAAATTAATAATCAAATTATTTAATAATGTTTTCCCCCTCATAAGTATTTAAAATAAACTCCACTAGTCCCATACACGCCCAACAACGCATCAATCCTTACAGCCAGACAAAGACCTTTATACTTGGTCCTTCTGATCATCAAGACTTTTTTTTATCGTCAAACAATTGTCACTGGAAGGAAACCATATCCATATGGATACACTTGCTATTAACGTAAATGTGTTTCATCCTATCCTCCTCTAATTCAATTGAGACCATTTCAGCAGTATATCACTTAGATGATAATTTGAAGTGTGACCTCACTCATATAGGTAGCATTGTATAGTTGCTTCATAGCAGTAAAAACAGAAGCCTTCTTGTCAGTCTCTGTGAAGATCACAGTGCTTGGATTCAGCGGGGAAGAGGATTCACAAGCTTTCTCTGGGGGTACACAGAGATCAGGAGGAGAGCAGTGGTGGATAGTGAGACAACTGAGGTGCACAGCGAGTCCAAGTTTCAGTTGGCAGTCAAATACGACAGTACCACACACCCACAGAATCATTTTAAAGGAAAAAGGGGGGAAGGGGAGGTCTACCATCACACTCACTCACTAACAACTGAGGTACCACATATAAACTCAAAAATCAACATCCACTGGCGAGAATGGTGCACAGACATAATATCGAGTCCAAAAAATCGATTGGACATAATATCGAGTTTTTAATATAGACTGGACAAAATATCGACAGGACAGAATATCGACAACAAAAATATTGTTTTTAAGGTAAGTGAAGTAATATCGACTGTTAAAAGTATAGATAGTTAAAATATCGAAGTATATAATATGGATAGTTAAAAATATCGATTTTTTAATAATATATAATTTTTTATAGTGTATTTTTATGTTATATTATGTGTGAAAAGTGTTTATTAATGTTATAAATAATTTTATTTAACGAATTTTGTTTTTATAATTATTGCGTAATGTAATTCTGTAGCGGGCTGTGGGTTTATAGGGGAATAGGGTGGGAAGTAATTTAATTATAATTAATTAAATATGTCAATTTATTAATCGATAGTAATTAGTAATTAATTGTTAATTAATTTATATGTGTTAATTAATTTATTTGTAATTGGAAAATAATTATTATTAATTGATTAATTAGTAATTATGTAAATTTTACTAATTTAATTCTGTAGCGGGTTGTGAGTTTATAGGGGAATAGGGTGGGTAGTAATTTAATTATAATTATTAAATATGTAAATTTATTAATTGATAGTAATTAGTAATTAATTGTTAATTAAATTATATTTGTTAATTAATTTATTATAATTTTTAATTAATTTATAATAATTGATTAATTGGTAAATATGTAAATTTTAATAATTTCATTTCTGTAGCGGGTTGGGGGTTTATAGGGGCATAGGGTGGGAAGTAATTTATTAATAATTAATTAAATAATAAAATTAATTATAAATTATTTATTTGGAAATAATTGTAAAATAATTTATAATTATTAAATATTTAATTGTTAATGTTTAATTAATTCGTATTAATAGGTGATTAATTGAAAAATTATTGTTAATTAGTAATTTTAAAATATTAATTATTAGATTAGAAAACATATTTATTTATTTTTTATTAATTAATAATAGATATTCATTTTTAGATTTTTGAATAATATATGAAATATTTACTTTCCCTAATGTTGTATTCTCTGGAGTGGGAATAGTAATTTTTACCCCACGCTAACCAACGCTTTCCCTACTGTTGAACCCACTGGAGTGGGAATAGTAATTTTAACCCCTACGCTATCCAACGCTTTCCCTACTGTTGCACCCACTGAAGTGGGAATAGTAATTTTAACCCCTACGCTATCCAACACTTTCCCTACTGTTGCACCCACTGGACTGGGAATAGTAATTTTAACCCCTACTCTATCCAACGCTTTCCCTACTATTGCCCTCTTTGGAGTGGGAATAGTAATTTTAACTCCTACGCTATCCAACGCTTTCCCTACTGTTGCACCCACTGGAGTGGGAATAGTAATTTTAACCCCTACGCTATCCAACGCTTTCCCTACTGTTGCACCCACTGCAGTGGGAATAGTAATTTTAACCCCTACGCTATCCAACGCTTTCCCTACTGTTGCACTCTTTGGAGTGGGAATAGTAATTTTAACCCCTACGCTATCCAAAGCTTTCCCTACTGTTGCACCCACTGGATTGGGAATAGTAATTTTTACCCCTACGCTATCCAATGCTTTCTCTACTGTTGCACTCTTTGGAGTGGGAATAGTAATTTTTACCCTTACGCTATCCAACGCTTTCCCTACTGTAGCACTCTTTGGAGTGGGAATAGTAATTTAAACCCCTACGCTATCCAACCCTTTCCCTACTGTTGCACTCACTGGAGTGGGAATAGTAATTTTAACCCCTACGCTATCCAACGCTTTCCCTACTGTTGCACTCTTTGGAGTGGGAATAGTAATTTTTACCCCTACGCTATCCAACGCTTTCCCTACTGTTGCACCCACTGGAGTGGGAATAGTAATTTTAACCCCTACGCTATCCAACGCTTACCCTATGCTTGCACTCTTTGGAGTGGGAATAGTAATTTTTACACTTTTGTTATTGTACGTTAATAATATTGGCTATTATTTAATTATATTTTGTTACTATATATATATGTTTTAAGAAATATGAATTAAAAAAAAATTCACTTTCATTAATTTTTTCATTATTATAAGTTAATTTAAGTATTTTTAAGTATATTTTAGTAATTACTTTTTAATATTTATTTAATTTAACATTGTTTTTAGTAAAGTCGATATTTTTTTAAACTATATTTTTGTAAATGATATTTTAAACTCGATATTTTTGTACTTACCTGTTTGTAGATAGAAACTCGATATTTTGTCAGTCGATATTTTGTCAACGATATTCTTGATGGTCGATATTTTGTCTCTCGATATTATTTCAGTGATCCGGCAAGAGGATGTCACGTTTGTTGGGAGGAGGATGTGATGGGAATTATATGAACTTACCACACGAATATTATATATAGCAGGATGTGACTGCTCTCTGAAACCGCGGTGTCCACATTACAGCAGTAAGACTGGTGACTGCACCTCCTCTATATGTGGTGGAACTTTATCAGGTTGTTACTGTCCACCATTTGGTTGTGAAAAGCATTGATAATGAAGCACATCATGCAGGAATGTGCACAATCTGTCTCTTTTCACATGGTGGAAGTATGGTTTAGAACGGCATAAGATGGGCATATTGACAGAGTATGTAATGATTACACACATTGCAATAATTTATTAAAAACATACCTACAATGTAAAGCACTACCTATGTGTAGATAGCAAAACTCACCTACAATATAGGAACTTTCAATATAAGGCCCTCTACCTTGGTTAGCCAGGATCTGCTGTCTTTGCATGTTGAAGATGAAAGCATTCAGTCTTGTGTGCTCCAAAGTGGTATCTCAGGACACACACAGGTATGTATGATGGTTCCCATGGGAACAAAGACGCCGGGCCAGTGGGATAACCCTCTCTACTTGACAACATGATTACTCTATAGCTCCATGCTGGTGTAATTGCCGCAGGACAGTGTCTTCACAGACCAAAGAGCATTGGGAGTGTGAGCTGCCTTCCAAAGGATGCAACACATACTGCAGACAGAGTTTTATGACAGTCTCAAAATTCTCTCGACCCCAAACCATCTGGTAGTCATTAGAAATGGGTGTGGCATCTCAGTGGGGTTTGCTTGCCTCCTGGTCAGGTAGATCACATGACTCTCTAGTGAAAAGCAGCCATCATATAGTCAGGCAACCCTTACTCCTCCTGATCCGCTGCTATGGTGCACACAATGTGACGCACTAAAAGAAACAGTCCCACTGTTGGGTCAATTTCTATATATTCCAGACCTTGGTAGGAGATTTTTTTTTTGTAAATGACACATTCACCTACTTGTGTTCGGTTCCACTTTGTCTTTCTTTAACTTGATCGCTTTCGAAACACACTGATTTTCCAATAATTAAGCACACACAGACATTTTTGCATATTGTTCTATCAATTTTTGTTTTTTTCCATTCAAATGTAGTTATTACTGATTATTGCTCGGCAACAAATTCAGTTGTTCAATATATCCTTTCTGTAACGTGGTCACCTACTAAAAATCATTCTCTCTTTAGGTCACAAGTGCACTCTTTACAAATGTTTTCCATGCAACGCAGCACAGCAACCAGTTTTTCTGCGCTATGTTGTGCAAGGATGAAAACAAAGTACAAAGCCAAAGATACCAATATGGGGCCGCTGCTGCTTTCATCCCCTGCGCTGGCAGTCTGATGAGGCTGGCTGCCTTGTGCGACAGGCAGTCTCTCATCTCGGTGCAAAGGTGATTGTACAATGTTTAGCACAGGATATTGTTCTAAAAACATGCACTTCAAGTACAAATTCTTATGCCTTGGCAAAAGTCTTACAATACATACATATTCCATGGTTTTTTTACAGAAAAAACTTCCCTTCTTGGTGCTTTCTTTAAGGAGGATGTGTTTTGGCTCACAGCCCAATCTGGCTATTTTAATAAATAGGGCTTTGTCCAAAAGCTGTGGGTGTTTGCGCTGATCTTCCCAGGTAATACCCCTTGATACAAAGCGGCGCAAAGCAGCACTAAATGTATTGTCTTCTTAGAAAAGGGCACCTTCCCATTCCAAAATACAATTTGCGCTGGAAAGTAAATACAATTGTGTCACTTTTCATTGCTTTGAGTCACTTTGCATCAGCACAAAGCCTCAGTAAATCTGGGACCTTATCTCCTTTCACCCATCTCTCATTAATGCTACTTTAAGGAGTCTGAATGTGGTGTATGTACAGAGTCTTGGGGAATAATACATTTAGCATTGTTGAATTATAGAATAGTTTTGTAATAGCACCCTTGTTCTTAGGGTGACTTCTGCATTAGATAGCATGCTTTAGGGGAGAGGTATAAAGAGTGATTTGTATGGTGGGCAATATAGCACTGTCACTTGTGAAAACGGTAGAACTCCTCTGAACATCTCGCTGCCAGACTTCCTAAAGTTGCTCTGTTACTGCAATGTAATCAAAGTGTGCCTTCTAGGCTGGAATTATCACAGGCACCGCCAGACCTTCAAATGGGAAAGACAACAGAAGTGCTGGCAACCTTTTCTATGCCCAAAGAAATGCACTTGCCTTCTGACAAATGGAATGATTACTTAGCAACCATGTTCAATCCTCTGCTATTTGACTTAGTTCTCTGGCAGTCAAGTTAAAAGCATTCGATTCCAACATGCTGCTCCAAGAAAATGTCCAACAGATTGCATGTTTTGATCTCTATAATTATCTCGTTCATAACCTTTATAAAGTATACTCTTTCAACCAACAGTCCCACCTGCAAAGTTATTCCTCCCTCTCCGTTTGCATTGCTATATTCTTATATTTCATTTCCTCTCGACCCTGCTTCCTCCTTTGTTGATCAAGTTCCGAATAAAAATGCCTCCCTTTTTAATATCACATTAAAAATTGGAATTTCAGCTCCCCATTATACCACAAAGATGGGGTCACTAAAAGGATATTGTAATTCATTAACGTGCGCCATTGGCTACTTTATCTCATATAATACATGGTCACACCGTTCAACCTTCTCACAAATCGCTTAAAACCTTGGGGGCTTATTTATGAGAGGCTTGCATTGCATTTGCACCAGGCAATGTGGTACATGCATGATGCAAACCTGTAATTCAGATATTTGAAGCCACGCAATGACTCTTTGTTTGTCTTTGAGTGGCTCATAAATCTTATACCGCACCACAGTGCATATCACTGCATTGCATTACCCTGCCCTGGGAAGGCACCCCATGGGCGTTGCGTGGGTGTTCCCACACAATTCCCATGGATTTTGATGCTCTCCCAGATTTACAAGAACCTCTTAATTAGGGAATGTGCCAACATATTACGCCTTTCCACGGGAGCCGTAAAGTTAAGAATATCTCTATTTCTTCATGTTTCTTCCTTTCTCTTTGTGCTGCATAAAGAGAAATATGCCTCCTAAGATTGTTTTTGCATAGGAAGGTGCCCGTTTCTACACCAAAACAATCCAGCATGCAACACAGCACCCTTAAACGGTACTGCCAAGGTGCCTGAATTGACCCAAATCAGTCAAAAGTGTGCCAGTGCATGGGAAAGGACAGTATTGCGCTGTATTGCTTCCTCATCCCTGTCATGCAGTGCAGCACAGCAAGGTGACTTGCTGGGCTGCACTGCATGATTTCTTCATAAATGAGCCCCCTGGTGCCTAGCTCTTTTGTCTAAAAGAGAGATCATGTTTGCAAACATTTAGCGTAAAAACAAAACCTCTAGTGCACAATTAAGCAGTTGGGTACTTGTTGCAGTATAATACAAGTCCATTTAAAAGAAGCCCTAGTGTGTTGAAACATTCAGAAAGATTCTAGAATTTATTCTACCCAAGGAGTGCAAAAAAGACAAAGATTCTCTCTGCTTGTCATTGTGAGCTATTAAAATAGAGCAGACGAAAGAAAAGAAATGTTCAGTTTTGTTGCTTGAAACAGCCTCTTCAATTATGCTCCGTGACCTGACCTACCTTTCACCTCGGGTACAGGCTCTGACAGAAGGCATTGTGTGATCTCAGAACTGGAGTGTAATAACTTATAATAGTTGAGTTTTGACTTCTTTCATTAAAATTGGAGGCTGAGTGTGTCACAAGTCACCGATTAAAATGAAGTTTGGAATGCCATTTATGCAGGGGGTACAGAATTCCATGTATTATATTGTTAATGTCCTTCACAAAGTTTCCAGGGAATTGAGTAATGAAACTATGTGTGAGTTACTCTTAATTTGACATGTAATTAGCTAACACTACGTGAATGTAACTCTGGTCTGCCATTGCAGAGCCTGTGTACAGTCTGGGACTGCCATGTCGACTTGGCAATCACATAGGACATGCCCTGATGTGTGTGGCATGTCCTGATAGTGAAATACTGCCAATTCCATTTTTCTCTGTTGCAAGGCTATCTGTTCCCATAGGCCAGAATGGGGAACTAGTTTATAACATCTCATAAACATAACTGACCACAGGAACAACATAGGAAAATAATGTTCAGTATGCCTGCACTCAGAATGTAAAGGTGCATCTTTTATTAAAGGTGATTTTTACATTCTGTGTTTGAAAATACCACTTTTACAAAGTAGGTATTTTCTTGCTCAGCCATCCAGCAGGCCTCACCGTGGTTTGTGGATTGACTGTCTGGGTTTTGAATGCCAGTGGCTGGGGAGCAGGAGAAGCTCTGGATAGTCTTGGTGGGTAATAGTCTGCTAGGTAATGAACCGGAGCAATCCTTATGGGAGGATGTTGAGCTTTGGAGATTCTTGGGTTGCCAGTGTGGGTATGAGTATCCACTTGGTCAATGGCGGCCAGGAAGGGTAATCAGGAGGACCTGGAGCCAGAAACAGGGGCCCAAGTCCCTGCCAAGAGAAAAGGCAAGGGGCGTGGGAAACCAGCCCCTGAAGTTCCCACGGACCGGGAGGAGGCGGACCTTGAGGGGGACGCCCCGTTGCCTACAGGGGAGCAGATTGCTGAACTGGGGGACATCTCTGAGCTGACCCATTGGCAGCAAGAAGGGGGTCCCACTAGGTAGGAATTCTACAGGGAACAGAAAGGATGCCCTTCTCTAGATGGTCTGCGGTGGCATGCTGCAGTCCAGGCGGCTGGTGATCAGTCCAGATCACATTGGATCTAATGGGAGAATGGTCTCCTGTACAGTGAGCCTAAGGTCGCTGAGCCTGGGTCAGCCCGTGTGTTGGTAGTACCCCAGCGCTTCAGGACTTTCCTACTGGGTCTGGCTCATGACGTGCTTTTGGGAGGACTTTGAGGCAGGACAAGACCTTTGACAGGATTGTCAACCACTTCTTCTGGCCCCAAAAGCGAAGGCAGTCAGATGGACATTGCAGGTCTTGCCAAACTTGCCAGGCAAGTGGTAAGAGTGGGAAGAATGTCAAAGCTCCTCTCCAACCTTTTCAAGTGGTTGGAACACCCTTTGAAAGGGTAGGGTTGGACATTGCGAGGCCACTGAATCCCAAGACAGCCATGGGCAACAGATACATCCTGGTCTTCGTGGACCATTCCACTCGGTACACAGAGGCAATCCCGACGGTTCCAGTGGTGAGACAGGCATTAATGGGATCCTTTCCTGTATAGGGTTCCTCAGAGAGGTGGTTTCTGATAGGGGACCCCATTTCATATCCAAGTATATGACATCCCTGTGGAAGGAGTGTGGTGTAAACTACAAGTTCCCCACACCTTACAACCCACAAGGTAACGGTCTGGTGGAGAGAATAAACCGGACCTTGAAGGGCATGAATAAAGGTCTATCAGAAAGCATGAGGTTTAAGTGCGCGTCCTCTCACCATGCCTTCTCTTTGCATACCGGGAGGTTCCACATAAGTCTCTTGGGTTCAGTTCCTTTGAGCTTATGCATGGTCACCTGTGAGAGGACCTCTTAGTTTGGTAAAGGAAAGCTAAGAGGCAGCTCCCTGGAAATCTCCCCAGGATGTGTTTAGTTACAAGCTGGCCTTCAGAAACCAACCTGCCAGCTTCAAGAAGCTCACTCAAGAGAACCGAGAAAAAAAGCAAGGAAGAAATGAAGAAGTGGTATGACCAGAATGCCACTCCGGTCGAAGTTCAACCTGGGCAAAAAGTGGAGGCCATGGCCCCAGTATAACCTTGCGCCTTGCAGGACAAGAGGACTGGGCCATTTGAGGTGGTGGAGCGCAAAAGTGATGTCACCTACCTGGTGTATTTGCAGACTCAAAGGATCCCTTTGAGGGTCCCGCACATGAGCCGCCTCAAACCCCACCTCGAGAGGTCCAAAATGAGCATGCTCTTGATGACAGATGATGGGGTGGAAGAGGAGAGTGAACCTCTCCCTGACTTCCTGTCTACCAAGAAGCACATTGGGTCATTGGAAGTGAGGTTCCGTGACAATTGTAAGTGGTGTTTTCGACTCGCCCGAATATGGTCGAGTCTGGTATCTATGAACCGCAAATGACGAGTTTAGTGGGTGTGCGCGTTTTCGCTGTACTAACCTAAACCGTTCGTCTGTTTCGTGGGTTTCTTCATCTGAACCCACGGGTTCCATTTTAGATACGGCATCCATTTTGTCTCTTGCCCTCAAGTAGCCAGCAAACGGTCACTGTCCGCTTCGTGACCCTGGGATTCCCAAACTCTTGCGGAAGACACGTATCCCTTTGAGGGTGTCTTTATGACGAGGGGGATGACACTGCAAGGCAGATGGCCCCGCTCGAGGCTCATCTTGCCGTGCTAGCCTATTGTCTCAGCTGTGTATTCATTAGGCTCATCTCCTTTGATCCTGCAATCGTGTTTCCGATATCACCTCCTTACACTCTTTTCAATCTGTTCACTATCCTTGTCTTCCTCTGCACCTGTTTCTGACTCTTCCTTGATTTATTTACAGCCGAACGGAATGCACTAATGGTGGGAAGATGTACTTTTACAGTTGGGAATCAGTAATGCTACTGTAATTGTGTTCCGGGCCCTGAATACATGAAAGCGACCCCCTATGAATTTTACTGTGGGAACCAGGTTGTAACCTTTTGTTTGTCATGTTGTCCTATGACGAAAAACTGTATAAAAGGAGCGATCCACAGATACAATTTGAAGCAGTCTCCTTGAACCTACATGCTATGTACTTCTCGTGATTTCTGTGTTCCCTGCAGTAAATAAACCTCGAATCTTTGACGCCGAAGGAAGTGTCCCGTGTCTCTGTCATTTGTACGCCGGAACAGGTAACCCACGAAGGTTTCAGGTGTTGTCCCTGGCACCGCTGGGTCTTAGCAAAACCCAGTCCTTCAGTTGGCGCCCACGTGGGGCGGCATCAGCGGTACCGGTCCAAAGCCCGACGATCGTGAGGAACTTCATGTGAAATCTCTGAGGGAAGGTGCACCCCGCTTCATCGATCCTGTTGTCGAAACAAGTGGCCCGTAGACTTTTCCCGCGAAGATCCCTGCCTCCTGACGGCTGCGATGGACCGATGCCCTGACTGTCGACCTGTTTTGGCGCCTGGCGTAGTCCTTGGTACAGCGAGACGATTGACGGGCCTTCCTGGTGAGGCCATTGTTCTTTGAGTTAAGTATTCGTGGCTCGCTCCCAAAATCCTTAGTTGTTGTGGATACTTAGTTGTTGCATGGTTCCATTGCATTTGTGGTTCTTCGTATTTTGTTCTTAGTTGTTCTATTTGACGTCTGCAGTCGCCAAAAACCGAAGGTTTTTGCACTTTTGCGGGGACATTGTAATCCAATAACCCTTGACGTTTGTGAAACTCGGTTAGTGTGCACGATGCCTGACCGTAGTACTTTGTTTAGCTGCTTTAGAGGTTGTGGTGCGGATTCCCGATTGGAGGACTCATGTCCGATACCTCCAGTTGGAACTCCAATTTATGAATTATATAGTCGCCATGGTGTGGGTCCTATCGCTTTCAATGATTGCTGGGTTCGTTACACTAAAGATGACGGTGTCCTTAGTTGGCCACCTCATGGTAGTTTTGAGACCCCGATTTTAGATAATCTTGAAGCTAAATTGTTTCAAAAGAAAGCAAGGCCGGCCATGTTCGATTCCTTTCGGTTATGGCGTAAAGAAGCCAAGCAGAAAGAAATCAAACAGCTTAAACGTAATAAGAGAGAAGGTATCGTTACAATGATGAGAAATGCAGAGCAGTTTCAGCGAGACAAAGAAGAGAAGGAAAAGGAAATTTTTGATAGATTACAACGTATGACAGTGGATAAATGTTATCCCGCTTTACCGACGGGTACGGATAAGAAGGGAGAGGAAGCAGTAGAGGACCCTTTGTTGTCCTATCTACTGAAGTCGCCACCTCCATATGCACAGGATACCACAGTTCCGGTGGTTCCTCCTGTTCCTCAACCTGCTGTTCCGGAAGCTGTTAACCAGCCTGTCGCTGGTCCTGTCTTTTTAAATCCTCTTGTTCCTATTCCTCTACCCGCTACTGCTACTGTCCCCACTACTCCATCGTCTATACCTTCTCAAGCTACTGTTCCCGCTACTTCCACTCTAGTGGTTACTCCTACTGCTCCTGCTCCTCCTGTTTTTGGTCCTCCTGTTGTTACCCCTTTACTTCTCTCCTCTTCCCCGTCTGTACGGCGACGTATTCCTAATATTGTTGCTAACTTTTATTCTCCTCTTGGACCAATTCTTGGGTCTGCTGATTCTGATGCCCCCCCAAAGACGAAGTCAGCTTCCTGGTGGTAGGGAACGTGATACGCTATTTAAAATGGCGAAAAATTGGATTAGGTATCCCCTTAAGAATCCTCCACGCATAATTGTTGATATTTTCTCCCAATTTAATGAGCCAACACAGAGATTCGTGTTTGAAGAAATGTGCAAACTCTTACGCGACGAGATATCAGTTGACGCGGCAGATGATGTGCTGGCTGCTGTAACTGAACTTCAGCTTCAGTTTTCGAGTGGTATGATTGTGGGTAGCAATGTTCGATGTGCTGTCGAGCATCTCCTATCTTTTCGTCCCACTGTGATGCCTCGTGCACTATTTAAAGACGAACATGAGGAATGGATGTCGACGCCTGGTCAGTATCCCATGCGTGAAGTTCCACCCGTGTGGATGCCAGGTAATCCTGCTGCTAATCCTGCAAATTTGCCACATTTCCAGAGAGTGTGGATACACCTTCCATGGAAACGATCGGAAGTTTTGTAGGTTAAGCAAACTTTGCCTGACCCTCGCAAAAATCCTGCAGGGTATTATAAAGAATTGTCCCAATTAGTGGATGCTACGATCATGAATCTTGCTGACATCGACATGTTGTTCGGCAATGTCGTACCGCAACCGATTTGGGCGAAAATTCGTCAAGAAAATCATGCAGCCGAGTTAGGCGGTGATTGGGCTGCTCTTGCGGCGGCTGACGTGCGACAAGTTGGTGGGGCAAAGCCTGAACAGCTTATTACTGATCTTCCCCAGAGAATAATTACCCTTATGAAGACACTTATGCCAGCGATGAAAGTTAACTGGGATAAATTGTCTGCTTGTAAACAAAAGAAGGACAAGAGTGTCTACGATTTCTTTACGAGATTTGAGGAGGCATTCATCGATCACAGTGGTCAAGATATGAGCACTGAGGGAGGTCAGAGATTGTTTGTGGATAAATTTGTATCGACTTTGTTGCCTGAACTTAGCAACAAATTGAAAAATTCAGAAAGTGCGTGGGCTGTTTCGACCGCTGCTCAGATATTGGCCACGGCCCAATATTATGAGAATAGAGAGAAGGAAGAAAATGATCGTGCAGATAAAAAGACGAAAGAACTCAAAACAAAAGTTTTGTTGCAACAAGCGTATCCTCCGTGCTCAAATCAAAATGATTCACAACAACGGAATAGATCGCAATTGCAGTCCGCTAGGTCGCAGTCGCGGAATGATTCTTCTTCGCAGAGATCCATGCTTGGGTACAATCAATGTGCCTATTGTAGAGGTGAGGGTCATTTGAAATTTGATTGCCCGGTTTTGCCCGATCGGAATAATGGTAATTTATCTAGAGGAGGTCGTAGTGGTCCTCAACAGACTTTACGAGGTAGAGGTTGTGGTGTTACTCATAACCTCCGCACTCTGCCCCACTCCCTCCTGTAGTCGTATATACCCCTTGTACTGTATTCCTTAATATGACAAGAAAAGCCAACGTACACGTTTGTCTTGTGGTGGTCATTTGTTGGCCGCAGTTTATTAGGAATACAAGGAAACAACATGTATATACTTTGCATCATGCTATGTCATCACAACTTCCTTGGTATTGTCTTTTGTCCCTTTTGGGTCGTTTCCTTTGGTAGGTTGGATTTTTGCGCTCCGTTTGCGCGGGAGGTGAGTAGCTTCTGTCCCGGAGTTAGGCCACCTCGCTACCTTGTCCGACTTTGTTGTGCCCTGCCGTCCGTCCGGCGGGGGCTGGGCTGCGAGTGCCGTCTCCGTTTGCTACCCCCCCTATTCGGTAGGCCAAGTTACCCAGCCGTGAGGCATCCCAGAGTGTGTGGTCCTACACGCCTGTCCTTAGGCCAACTCACCCAGCCGTGAGGCATCTGAAGGTGAGTGGACCTATTCTGGCACACCGCCCTCCGGTGTGCCTCCGTACCAACCGATATCAGCGTAGTTCTTCGCCACGCCGTCTGGGAGGCTTTCGTCTCCCTACGGCTCCCCCCAACTACGCACTATGCTCTGTCACTTACAACTTGCAGGCCCCATTGCGCCCCAAAGGCTGCTCCCAAACCCACCACTGCCTTCAGTCGACAGGCGCACTACCTCTTTGGCATGTACTTCTGGGCAACCCCGTGTGAATGAGCCCTTGCCTGGCAGAGTCCCAGACCCTTCGATCTGCAGCCTGTGTTCACTGTGAGGTTTGGTTTCTGATGGGCCTTCTCGCCTCTTGCCTGCTAACACCTCACTCTGTAGGTGGCTGATCAACACTCCCGGATACCCTGCTGTGTCTGCCCGCACATCACTTGGGGGTTGCCGGCAGCTGTTAATAGTAGCCCCCAAGCCTATTCAGGCTGGCCATCAGGGGGCCCTCTGTAATCAGATTGTCGCCCTAATCCGTCACTGCCCTGTCCAGCCTCGGCAGAACGCCTGGGTTTTGCTGCAGGACCCTGCCCTGTGCTGTCCATGTCCTTAGACTGAGCCTCCGACGGTTTGTTGGATATGGACAGCCCTCCCTTAACGATTGGAGGAGCTCAAATCTAAATGGGAGTGGTTCCACATTTTCTTCTTCTTATTATCATTTTTTTTTTTCTTTAAACAAATGCACCATACGCCGTGCTGCCTGGCGCACGTGAACGTTCTTTCCCGGCATCTTATGGCATCCTCTGCTACCTTATCTAGCATTTCTACAGCATATGCTGGGGGTCTGGAAGCTTTCCGTCTCTTTGAGGGCCCAGCCCCTAGTCGCCTTACATCGTACGACGGAGAACTCAATGTACTCCCGACCATGCCCCTACTCTGAGCTTTTCCCGACGTCGAGGTGTTGTCTGGCAATCATCATCCCTGTGATGTTCCCCAGAATCTCCGTCCGCGGACTTCAAAGTTGCTATCGCTTGCTAGACCTACCCAGGGACTCCCGCTGGGGGACGGAGTATGATCCTTGTAATCAACAGCCTATCGTGGTGACCTCCAATATGGAATTGGGCACTATAACCCACTTTACGCGCCTGTTCAGCTCTGTGGTCGAAAGTGCGCCCTCGCCAATCTGATTCCGCTGAGAACTCTCAGAGTGTTGGCTGCCCGGGGGCTGTCAACGGTGAGGCATGACCCTTAACCGCCTCTTTGGGAAAAACCCATGCAGTTCCTTCACTCTTGCCTTATCCATCGGCTAAACCGAAAAACCGAACCTAGCCTCTACACTGATACGGGGTGCCCCCTGGGTTGTTGACAGAATTATTACTGCGCTACTATAACAATTGCACAGCGTTGGCCCTACCCTTGCCTGTTCGCTGTCGTGCCTTTAGGCTTTGCATGAGTGACCTGCTCGCTGGCAGTGCCCTGCCCCAGGGGCGCGTGACACCTAGGTTATTGGCAGAATTCTTAAGCTGCTGCCATGTTACGCACACCTTGCCAACGCCCCGCCCCTATCTTTGAATCTTAGCTATATGCGCACTCACTTTGCCCGAGTGCCTTGCGCACTGTCAATGGCCGGGACAAACGGGGGGGGGGGGGGCGCCAAAGCTTGGCTATTTGTCTTGTTGGACGCTTTGAATTTAGGGTTTCTTTTTTTTTTTTTTTTGATGATTCAACCACAGATTCCCTCTTGTTTCCCTGTTTCCCTGCTTCCCTGTTTTTGATGATTGCACCTATGCTTCCATTTTGTTTGGCATCACAAGAGATCGAATGAGCCCAAACAGGCGTAATAAATTGTTAATTCCCGCCATGCGCTACACATGTATCTTGCCCCGCGCTCCACAAATCTTTAATGTGCCAGTGCTCATTCTGATATGCGAGGCCATAAACTAGCTAGACCTTACATGATTAAAAATATACAAATTTTTAGTTCAGACTTACAGAACCTAAAACATACGACAGTGTCTGCCCTTGCATAGCGGTGGAGTTCCGGTGAAAGGGGGTTGGTCAGTATGCTTCTGCTTTCTCACATGTATTGCCTCTTATTGCTTCTGCTTTCACACAACTGATTGTCTCCCGGCCACCAGGATATGGCCTGTATGCTTCTGCCTTTGCATACTTGAGGGTCTACCCCAAGAGTTTGATCCTTGCCTTTTCACACCTGTGTCTCAGGTGAGGGATGAATGATCTGTGTTTTTCTCTATTCTCATGTTGCCCATCAAAACCAGTCATAATGCAAACTCAATATGTTGAATGTTATTGCTATTTTATAGAAACATGTATTTACAGTGTCTATAGTTTGCAACCAGGCCCTAACAGACCTGTTACCTAGATCCCCAGCAATATGTGGCTTTCCTGACGATGTGGAATGTGTCTTGGCCCTGCTCACGCTTTCTGATATTTCCCTCCCCAAACTAATCTGCTGAAAATCTCAAGTAATACCCCTCAAAACGGGCCTCGTCTGCCACTTGCAGTATTGCAGCTATTTGAATATATTCTTTTTGCATATATTCGTGATGAAATATGCAGAATGTATTTGTGCTTAGCCACCAGTGCCTACGTAACATTTGTTCTTGTGCTGGAGTGTCCACCATATATTGCAGTATTATACCTCTATGTTTATTTTGTACGCTTTTTGTAACCTGCACATGTCACTTTTTCCTCCTGCAATGCACCGTTTGCTACCTCTTGTATTTTGTTGGCTCGCGATTGTCACTTTTGTAATGCACCGTTTGCTACCTCTTATATTTTGTTGGCGCACGATTGTCATTTTTGCTTCATTTAATGTAACGTTTGCCTTTGTATTTTGCTCACTTGTAATATTCTCATGTATCAGTTCTGTTCCTATTGTGACGCGCTCTGACACCTTTGGGTAAAGTCCGCGCTATATAAAGATGCATAAAGAAATAAATAAATAATACATTTTATTCTATGTAATACTCAGGAGGTTCTGATAACTGTCGGATGTACCAGCGTCCTGCCGTCCCTAGTCCGACCTGGGCGTTCCTGCTGTTGTGGAGTTATTTCTATTGGAAATAAGGAACCTTCATGAATATATATTTCGTATTTGGGATTCAGTGCCTGTCGCCGTGCTCCTGTCATCAGACCCCCGTGACATTGATTATTGCTGTTCAAGGGTAAACTGGCTACCGAACTCCAGCTAACAGCAGCCTCCCAGCTCTACTGCTTGCACCCTCTGGACCCGGCCATTGCATCCCATCTAAATGGGAAATCTCAAACTGCGCTGAACTCGCTCCCTCCACCATACATAATACTGCCCTCTAGTGGCCCGAGGGCTTTCTCTTTGTCTGTCCTCGTGAGCAAGCTACCTAGGTTGACAGCTGTGGTAACGCCGAATGACGACCCAGAGTTATTGAAATAACTAAACTATAACCTGTTTAAAGCAGCTTGTGTGTAAAATCTGCATATACGTTTACTATTGCAGATAAGATAAGTGGATTACTGAAACGATAAGAACTAGGAACATTTTGCGAGCCTTTACCCCTTCCCAGAGCAGCCGTGATAGCTGACCCAGTAGGCATGTAACATGCGCTACTCCCCGGAAGAAATCCCTTTACTTGACTTCTGTGAGTATTTCTTCAGTGCTGCACTACACAAGTGCGGAAGGCCCGTGCTGTTTAACCCTGACAGCCTGCCGGCGAGGCCTGTTCTCTGTAGCATCTGACCTCACAGTCCCTGGCGTGCACACTATATAACTCGCAAGTCCGGCAGCTCGCTCTGAAGCCCCGAGCGAGACTTATGGCTTTTTGCCCAGAAAGTATTTTGTTGCTGTGGCTTTGCGATTAAGTCCGTGCAGTGAAATGAGCCACACCGTGACAGATTCAACTGGAACAAAACATTTTATTTTATTTCATTTATTTTTGCCACAGAATCTAGCGTCTAAACTGCTCTGGTCTATGTGGGTAAAAGATGAATAAATAAGACGCTTTGGGGGTTGGAGGAACCTAGGCGTAGCATGTACAACCGAAGGCGGTTATAATACACAAAGTACCCCTCTAAATCTTCGCTCGAGCAGCGCACGTATGTGAAATGTTTGTGCGTTCACCTACTACCTTCACTTTGCTTTTTTGTGTTCTTTGTTACTGCCCCAAGACGGGGCCGGCCGGCCCTTGGGGCACTCTCGAAGCACACTCCCCCGTAGGTCAGAAACCTCTCCGGTTAGCCTTGCGGGGACGCAACCCTGCCCGATGACCCACGTACACATCCTTATTCTTAAAAACCGTCTGCTGCACTACCGAAACTTCCGCACCTAGAGCCCCGCGAGTGCGCTAACCTGCACGTACTCACTGACCCTTCCCTTGGCCTGCGGAACCATTCTGACACTGTCACTATGCCAGAACGTGTGGGACATCTAGAGTGATCTCCAGCCATGCCGCTCTCAAAATCTTATCCATGGAGAGCTCCGTAGCGCGCGCGAGCTCTACCCGCAGTAACTAAAACAGCTCCACGTCTAAAATTGTCCCTTTTCTTCGATGGGGGGGGGGCAACTTTAATGGAATTTGGCGAGATACTGCCCTCACTGGGCTATTTAGGGCATTATTGCTGATACTTTGTCTACACGAAGCCGAGGCCAAAAAGGCGCTAACTTTGTGGCCGCTCGTTGAGCCCTGGAGAGATTCGCCCTGTCTCCCGCATTACAGGAGTCTCTGTTGTCCCCTCCCCCCTCGTCACGCTCGCTGCCCCTTTATTGCTGGGGGGGGTCCCAGTTTCGCGCCATTGCTTACCTCGCGTTCTGCTGCCACGAGGCTTCGGGGGCATCCTTGCCCGCTCCGACCCCTGCGTAGCGCGTGACCCTGACGGTTCAATTCGTTCTGCGTGATGGTATGGCTCCTTTGTCCATGGCACCGCCGTTTCGGCTGCAGGCGCTGGACATTTGCGAGCTCCTTTGGGGGTGAACGGCCAGCCCCAGCTCGCTAAAGGTCCTTGCCCTGGGCTGGTTGATGGTCGACGGTTCTCAGCTTCCCCGCCCCGGTTCCGCCGATTGTGGCCCGCATAACGTTGTTGCCGCCTTGGTCTTCCGCCATTTCACCGCCTATGGCCTAGTCCCCCTTATCCATGGCGCCGCCGTTCAGGCAGGCCGTAGTCGGACCTGCGTGTGCTCTTCTGGGGGCCTGGTCCTGAGCCCTCTCCACTGGTGCTTGCTTGTGCTCCCCGCTCCAACAGTTCTCCGCCGCAATTCTCCGCCCAGGATTCAGGCGCATGTACAGGCTCAGCTTCCCATGGAGAGCACCTGGCTACCTGGTCGCTTTCTTCCTTTTTTGTTGCAGCACGGCAGAGCTTCGCCTTCTGTAGTCTTCGCTACGTCCCAGGTACAGCCTTGTACAAGATTGTGCTCCGCCGTTGTTGCTGCTCCCCCCGCTCCGTGCAGATAGGAGCATGCCTGGGGGAGCAGGGTTTATATGCCTCCTGGCTTGCCTTCGCCTTCCACTAGGCCCCCTCTTCCTATTGGGTGAAGTTTGTAACCCGCTTTGACCCCCATTGGCCGGGGTGTCTGCACCAGTCCAGTGGCCGCTGTGGGGGGAAGGGAAGAGGGTGGCTTTTTGTCCTCTTTGTCCTCTTCGCGCCAAACGCCGCTCCACCCCTAGTTTGTCCGGGGGGGGCACGCCGCTGGTTATGGCGCCGGCTCTCGGGCCCCCTTCGGGAGCAGCCTCTGCAAGAATCAAAATGAGCGTTCTAACAATTCCTCCGATTCCAATAATTGTTTCGATCAGCGTGGGTCATCGTTAGGTAGATCCGCACAGTACAATGTGGACGATTTTTATATCGAGCAGGGTACTGATGACGGTAATTACTAGGACAGCCATAGACAAGGAAAGGGAGTGGTATCAGTTCCGGTTGATCAGAGAGGGCCTTACGCCGCAATTGCCACATCGGGCGTAGATGAGCCTTTTCTGTTGGACACTGGTGCAGCGAAAAGTTCCATCATGCATTCGAAACTCCCTGGAGCACCTTTGTCTGGCTTAACAAATGTTTCCGTTGGATTCTCTGGCGCCCTTGTTAGCAATCCGGTTTCTCGCCCTTTACCCCTCACAATCGGGCCTCGTGAGCTGAAAGCTCCTTTGATTTTGACTACTGGTTGTGGTGAAAATCTTTTGGGCCTGGATTTGCTGAAACGTTTGTATGCGACTTTGTATTGTTCTCCTGCGGGAGTAAAGCTTACATTGGGTGAGAGAGTCATCTCTCCTATGTATTTGTCAATTGATCAGCTCCCACCGGAATTGAGTTCTCTTCCTGTATCTTTGTGGGCAACAGGTCCCAATGACGTGGGCCTGCTTGACATCTCCCCTTATGTTGTCCAATTGAAGTCGAATGTGCGATTGCCACGGATTCCCCAGTATTGTATCTCCCTTGACGGTGAGCGAGCGTTGTTAGCTATCATCTATGACTTGATCGAGAAAGATGTTATCGAGGAGACTCGGGGAAACGTGTGTAATAGTCCTGTGTTACCTATTCTGAAACACACTGATCCATCTAAGCCTCCTGTTTATCGTTTTGTCATTGATTTGCGGGAGGTGAATAAAATTGTGGTTCCTCAGTTCCCTGTGGTGCCTGACATTACGGCTTTATCGACTCTGATTCCAGCATCTGCTTCCTGGTTCTCAGTGATCGATCTGAAGAATGCTTTCTTTAGCATTCCGATTGCTGAGGAGAGCAGGGACCTATTCGGTTTCTCTTTAGGTGGCCGCAGCTTTAGGTTTAAACGCGCTCCTCAGGGCTACTGTTAGAGTCCATTGATATACAGCCAAGCCCTGAAAAGTCAACTTGATGCGTTTGTGTTACCGGCTGGTGCGGCTTTGATCCAATATGTTGATGATTTATTGGTGGCTGCGGACACACGAGAAATTTGCAAAACTGCTACGGTGTCTCTGTTACAGCATCTCTGTGATTTGCATCACAAGGTGTCACCTTCTAAACTGCAATATTGTTGCCAAGAAGTAACCTATCTAGTTCACTTATTGTCAAAGGAGGGAAGAAGGTTGACCCCGGAGAAAATTGCAGCGATCGCTCGAATGACTGTGCCAACAACTCAGAGAGATGTGCGTGCCTTCCTAGGTATCACGTCATACTGCAGGCAATGGATTCCAAATTTTTCATTGCTAGCGAAACCATTGGTAGCCCTCACGTGCAAGGATGTTCCAACTCCTTTGCCATGGACGGACGAATGTCAGAAAAGTTTTTCTGAATTGCGTGATGCGTTGTGTTCGGCCCCTGTGTTACGTACTCCTGACTACAGTAAGCCGTTTACACTATACGTTCACGAGAGGGAAGGTTGTGCGTTGAGTGTTTTGACGCAACAATTTGGCTGTAAGCAACGTCCATGTGCATATTTTTCCTCGACCTTGGACCCAGTAGCTAGAGCGTTGCCGAGTAGTCTAAGAGCGACAGCGGCAGCTGCGGTGTCCATCCGACAATCTGCAGGATTGGTCATGGATAATATGCTTACGGTGATGGTTCCGCATGCAGTTGACACTCTTTTGAATCGTACGAAAACCCAACACTTGACAAGTGCAAGGTTGTCTGGTTATGAGTTGACGCTTTTGGCAAGTCACATTCAAATAAAGCGCTGCAATGTCCTGAATCCGGCGACTTTGTTGCCAACCAATATGGAATCAGATGAGGTACCACCACATGATTGTTATTTGCGAACTGAGGAAGAAACGAAGGGTCGTGTTGACCTAAAAAACACTCCATTGGAAGAACCCAATGGTACTTTGTATGTGGACGGTTCGTGTTTTAAGTTGCCGAATGGTGATGTGACGACCGCGTATGCTGTGGTAACGTTAAGTACGGTTGTGGAAACAGCGCGACTTAATCAGAATTCTGCACAGGCGGCAGAACTAATTGCTTTGACGAGAGCATGTGTTTTGTCGAAAGGAAAGCGGGTGAATGTGTTTACCGACAGCCAGTATGCCTTTGGTGTTGCTCATAGCTTCGGACGATTGTGGCGAGAGAGAGGTTTTATGACATCGCATGGTACGAAGATTCAGCACGGACAGCTTGTGAATGATCTTTTAGACGCACTTACATTGCCCAAGCAGGTGGCGATTATTAAATGTAGTGTGCACCGTAAGGTGACGGATGATGTTGGTCGTGGCAATGCGTTTGCTGATGAGATTGCTAAGGAGACTGCGAGAAATCTTGCAACTAGAATGTATGTGACGAGTTCCGTAAGGTGGCCTGCAGAAACTGGTATGTGTGAGGATACTGTTGAAAGTGTGAAAGCGATTCAGAATGAGGCCACCGAAGCTGAAAAGATCAAGTGGAAGGAGAGCACAGGAAAGTTGGATGCGAATGGATGTTGGATTGATTTGTCGGAGAATCAAAGGTGGATGTTGCCGGATGCATTTGTGCTAGCTGTTGTGACCATGGCACACGGTTTGTCACATATCAGCGTGAAAGGTATCTGCAAGTTATTGTCCCCTGTATGGAAGAATGATGGTATCGCTAAGTGTGCTGAGAGATTGGTCAAGAATTGCATGATATGTATGATGTACAATCCTGGCAAGGGCACTCCTACACCCCCTGGCCATTTTGCTCCTCCTACATGTCTCTTTGAGGTAATCCAACTGGACTTTATCCATATGGAGTGATGTAATAACCTGAAATACGTTTTGGTTGTGGTTTGCGCATTCTCCCGATGGATCGAAGCTTACCCTCTCCAAGACAATACTGCCTTGTCCACAGCGAAAGTCCTACTGAAGGAATACTTTCCTCGGTATGGAATGCCACGGATTGTATGGTCTGATAACGGAAGTGAGTTTGTGGGGAGTGTGATGAAGAGTGTATGTAAGGGCCTTGGAATTACACAAAAATTCCACAGTGCCAACCATCCCCAGTCAGCAGGTTTGGTTGAGGGGTACAACGGTACTCTAAAACTAAAACTCGCAAAGATTCAGGCTACGACTGGTCTGTCGTGGCCCGATGCTTTGCCTCTGGCTCTTCTGTCAACTAGGGCGACTGTACACTCTCGAGTAGGGCTCAGCCCATCTGAGATTGTGTTCGGCCGTCCTGCAAATATTTGGGGGGTTCCTAGACCCAGTTCATTCACAAATCTTGAATATCCAATGCTAATTGATTATCTTCATGATCTGACTGCTAAACTGAGGTTAATTCATCAACAGGTCTTTGAAGCACTGCCGTCGCAGACGGAGGGTCCAGGCCACCAGCTCCAACCCGGAGAGTGGGTGGTTACCAGAAATTTTGGCCGGAAGCGAAACCTCGAGCCGAGGTTTGTTGGACCCTTCCAAGTGCTACTCGCCACGAGAACCGCTGTTCGTTTGGAGGGCCGCAAGCATTGGGTGCACGCCACCCACACCAAAAGGGTACCAATACCTTTACCAGCGGACTCGTGGGTGAGGACTGGCATCGCCGCATCAGAAACAGAAGCTTTGCCGAACTTTGTGCCGTTCAGTGACGCTCAGCCTGTGGGAGATACTTCAGTGCAGCCAGATAGCTCTGTTGAATCTTTGTCATTGGCGAATTCAAGATCTGAACTATTGTCTGACCGACAAGACTCTGTTCCACCATCCGATCAATTGTTTGAAGAGCAGACTCGTCCTGGAAGAAGCAGATATTTTCTTTGTTCCAATACCAGAGACTAATAAACTATTTTTGCTTTTTCCTTTTTGAAATCCACGTTACCCCATTATCACTTTGAACATTGTGAACAACTGTGGTTTTTTATCAAATTCTGAGTTATTTTCCACACATGTGTGTTTTTTTCCACAGCTAGGAGATTTTGTATATATTGTTTGATTAAAAGAACCTTACATCCGGGTTGACCGTAGGGCCGTGCGGGTACTTCCTTCTGTTTAGTAGGTCCTGACACTAGGTCGGAGGTCGTCGATTCCTAGGAACTCCTGGGGATTGACCATTGCTACACAGAACGAAGTGCGTCAAGAACGTTGCGGACGGTTTTAGAGGATGGCATCCTCAAAGTTGTCGGAAGTGGAGAAGACTCAAGCGCAAATATCCTAACTGCATAGGGTTGTACGTACCAAATGCTTTATGTTTCAGGTGTTCCTACTGTTCCTAACTGTTTCCTTGTTACTGGTGGGCGGAGTATACTATACGATACAATCATTATTGCCTTCTGCTTCACCTACCCTTTCCACTGAACCAAAACCTACTTCCACTGTTTCTCCTCATTCTTTTCACATCTTACCCCAACACGAGCAGGTTAGACGTGCGGAATTCATGAACAATTCCTTCGTTCAGCTCCTTCATCAACATCAGTTGGTGATGAACACTACTAACTGTTGGGTGAGTGGGTTAATGCCGCATACCACCAATAGGGCAATCCCGTACTTGGTCCTTCCTTATAGTTCCCAGGGTTCGGCTCGAGCATTCCAAACAATGTTTCGTAGCGCACTAGATTCCTACCCCCATCGAGAGCCACGCACTGCAGATCATGGTCCTGGCCCGTACCACAAGCCTTTGGCAAGAGCGATTGCCGATTTAGATAGGGATATCTTCGACGCATCGCTTATCCCAGAGGAAGAGGTGCGAGCATACAGAGATCTGAATGAGGCTGAGTACAGCACATCAGTGGGTGATCGGCAGCTTAAAAGCTCGTCTCCGATCTGGATCGTACCCCATCTCGGTAATTTTTGTCTGAAAGGCCTTGGCCGAAGCCCGCGAGCTCAGCTCGGGAGGAGTGCCTGTACTGAAACGTATGTTTTGCCGACGGCCTCTTCCCCTGTTCTTTTGACTGCCAAGGGTACATACTTTGTCTGTTATGACCGCGCATATACATGGTTGCCTCGTGACTTCTCAGGTACATGTTATATTGCGAATCTGTTGCCGCCAACCTTTACTGTTGGGTCGGATTATCACAAGACCAGAGTTGTGAGAGGCGTGATTAGCGAAGACGACACTGCCGGTCAAGAGGCGGGAGACTTCTTTAAGGGTTTCTTGCCGTTTTGGGGACCTATGATCAATAGTAGGAACCTGAGACAGTTGACTCGAGTGGTGGAATCGACCGTTAATATCACCGCAAGTGCCCTTGGTAACATTACAGCAGAGCTTCAGGCTGATAGGCTTATGACGTTACAAAATCGTATGGTTTTAGACGTTGTCCTTGCAGACAGAGGTGGAGTATGTAAGGTGATCCATTCGAGTTGCTGCATTTTCATTCCTGATAACGCTCCAACTGTCTATCAAGCCATCTCGAAGTTGCATAAGATCTCCAAGTCCATACACGTGGACGTAGGTGATTGGACGCTACTAGGGTGGTTTTGGGGCCTGATGTCGACGTGGGGTTGGAAAATTCTGATGATCATTGGGGTTGTTGTAGCATTTCTGTTAACGTGTTGTCTTTGTGTACAGTGTGGTCCTGCCTTATGTGGCCTCTGTGCTACGACGTGTATAAGATGGCCACCTGTTTCCAAGGAAGCACTGATGGATAGAATAATGTTGCAGCAACATCTGGATGGTCTGATGAATATCGAGATCGATTCTGATTTCGACTAGTGCTTGCCTACATGAGGGCAAAAGGAGCGTCTGACGTTCTGTGACAATTGTAAGTGGTGTTTTCGACTCGCCCGAATATGGTCGAGTCTGGTATCTATGAACCGCAAATGACGAGTTTAGTGGGTGTGCGCGTTTTCGCTGTACTAACCTAAACCGTTCGTCTGTTTTGTGGGTTTCTTCATCTGAACCCACGGGTTCCATTTTAGATACGGCATCCATTTTGTCTCTTGCCCTCAAGTAGCCAGCGAACGGACACTGTCCGCTTCGTGACCCTGGGATTCCCAAACTCTTGTGGAAGACACGTGTCCCTTTGAGGGTGTCTTTATGACGAGGGGGATGACACTGCAAGGCAGATGGCCCCGCTCGAGGCTCATCTTGCCGTGCTAGCCTATTGTCTCAGCTGTGTATTCATTAGGCTCATCTCCTTTGATCCTGCAATCGTGTTTCCGATATCACCTCCTTACACTCTTTTCAATCTGTTCGCTATCTTTGTCTTCCTCTGCACCTGTTTCTGACTCTTCCTTGATTCATTTACAGCCGAACGGAATGCACTAATGGTGGGAAGATGTACTTTTACAGTTGGGAATCAGTAATGCTACTGTAATTATGTTCCGGGCCCTGAATACATGAAAGCGACCCCCTATGAATTTTACTGTGGGAACCAGGTTGTAACCTTTTGTTTGTCATGTTGTCCTATGACGAAAAACTGTATAAAAGGAGCGATCCACAGATACAATTTGAAGCAGTCTCCTTGAACCTACATGCTATGTACTTCTCGTGACTTCTGTGTTCCCTGCAGTAAATAAACCTTGAATCTTTGACGCCGAAGGAAGTGTCCCGTGTCTCTGTCATTTGTACGCCGGAACAGGTAACCCACGAAGGTTTCAGGTGTTGTCCCTGGCACCGCTGGGTCTTAGCAAAACCCAGTCCTTCAGAAGGTGCGATCCTCTCCCCTACACTGACCCCAGAGCAGCAGAGCAACTGTCACCAGTTGTTGGGACAGTTTCCCCACTGTTCTCTCTGACCCCAGGTGTTACTCACTGGTGTACCCATGACGGTGACACTGGTGACAGCCCTCCTGTAAAGCACAATATTTACAGGTTGGCTGACCGGGTCAGGGCTAGCATCAAAGAGGAGGTCTCTAAGATGCTGGCTGTTAGGGGTGATCAAGACTTACAACATTCCTTGGGCCAGCGCAGTGGTCTTGGTCCCAAAGGCTGCTGCACCCGGTGTCACTCCAGAACTGTGGTTTTGTGTGGACTACCGTGGGCTCAACGCTGTCCCCAGGATCGGCGCGCACCCCATCCCCAGAGCTGATTGATCAGTTGGGAGCTGCCAAGTTCCTCAGAATGTTTGATTTAACAATCGCGTAATGGCAGATTGCCTTAACAGATGGGGCCAAGGAAAGTCAGCATTCTCAACCCAAGAAGGAAATTACCAGTTCCGGGTGAGGTTAGTCAACCAGGTGTTGGCTGATCTGGAGGATTCCAGTGCCGCCCACCTGGATGACATTGCAGTGTTCAGTTAAACCTGGGAAGAAGACTTGCAGCACCTCGGGGAAGTGTTGCGGGTTCTGCAGAGGGCTGCCTCACGATCAAGGCCAGTAAGTGCCAGATCGGGCAGGGTTCTGTGATGTACTTGGGACACCAGTTAGAAAGCGGCCAGGTGGTGCCTCTACAACCCAAGATTCACACCAGTCTGGCTTGGGAGCCCCCTAAGACCCAGACAGAGATTAGAGCCTTTTTAGGCCTCACCGGGTACTGCAGGAGGTTTGTTAGGGGGGATGCCACCATTGGTGTCCCTTTAACAGAGCTGACATCCAGGAAGCAGCCCAAGAAGGTGATCCGGACTGAGTCCTGCCAGAAGGCTTTCGATGCCCTGAAGGCTGCCATGTGCACTGCACCCATGATCAAGGCACTCGACTTCTCCAAGGAATTTATTTTGCAGACTGACGCTTCAGAGCATGGTGTGGCAGCGGTGCTCTCAAAACTGAATGAAGAGGGCCTTGACCAGCCTGTAGTCCTTAGCAGGAGACTACTCCTCAGGGAACAGAGGTGGAGTGCAATAGAAACTGAAGCTTTCGCTGTGGTCTGGGCACTGAAGAAGCTGAGGCCCTACCTGTTTGGGACTCATTTCCCGGTTCAGACAGACCTCTGGCCCCTCATATGGTTGATGTAAATTAGGGGTGAGAATCCAAAACTGCTGAGGTGGTCCATCTCCCTACAGGGAATGGACCTTACGGTGGAACACTGTCCTTGCACATTACACACCAATGCAGATGGTGTGTCCAGGTTCTTCCACCTTAGAGAAGAGAATTCCCAGGAGGTTGGGTAGTTCTCCCTACTCTCAGCTGGAGGGGAAATGTATTAGACTTGGCATCTTTTGGTGTGTTTCCCCTGAGTTTTTGCTTTCTGACTTCCCGATTTTGACTCTGTTGGTGTTGGCTTACTGTTTCTGTTCACTTTTTTCACTGCTGATCAGTGGCAAAGTGCAAGCGCTCCTGTGGTAAAATGTGTTATGGATTAGTGTTGCCATGATTGGCCTATTTTATTTATGTGTCAGTCCCTACTAAAGTGCACTGAGTGTGCCAGGGCCTGTAAAGCAAATGCTCTTAATGGGCTACAGCACTGGATTGTGCCACCAACACAAACAGTCCATGAATGTAACTCTGGCCTGCCATTGAAGAGCCTGTGTGCAGTCTGGGACTGCCATGTCGACTTGGCAATCGCACACACTTGCCAGGCCCTAAATATTCAATTTTCTACATATTAGTCACCCCTAAGATAGGCCCAAGGTACCCCCATGGGCAGGGTGGATTGTATGGGAAAGGTAGGACATGCCCTGATGTGTGTGGCATCTCCTGATAGTGAAATACTGCCAATTTCGTTTTTCACTATTGCAAGGCAATCTGTTCCCATAGACCAGAATGGGGAGTTAGTTTATAAAATCTTATAAACATAACTGACCGCAGGAACAAGATAGGAAAATAAAGTTTAGTATACCTGAACTCAGACTCTAAAGGTGCATCTTTTAGTAAAGGTGATTTTTACATTCTGTGTTTGAAAATACTACTTTTAGAAAGTAGGTATTTTCTTGCTCAGCCATCCAGCAGGCCTCTCCTGGGTTTGTGGATTGACTGTCTGGATTTTGGATGACAGGGGCTGGGGAGCAGGAGTGGATCCAGATAGTCTAGGTGGGTCAGGAAAGGGCTGAATAGACCTGGGCTGCATTTAGAGTAGGGGGAGATTTCTTTGCACATGAATGGGCCTGGTCTGCCTCTGACAATGCTGTCTCCACATCCTGCCAGGAAGCCACACCAGAGAGGGCAGAACTGGATCTAGCTGGGCACAGACACTCTGCCTGAGAGGACTAAGGACATTGTAGTATAAATAATGGGGCCCAAACCCCTGAGATTTAGAACTCTTTTGGCCCAAGAAGAAGAGCTGGGGAAGCTGTGAGGAAGAATTACCAATTTGCTGTGTGCGTTCTGTGTTGGCCTGCAGTGGCTGCTTCTGTCTTGGGCAGAGAAAGGACTGGACTGACCTTTCTGCAATCTACTTTTGTGAGTTTCTCCAAGGGCTTGAGGTAGAAATTGCCCCCTGTTCAATAATTCCCAGGAACAACAAAGACTTCAAGCTCTTCTGCCCTCAGCAATGGGAACTGTGTGTTTTGTGCTGCAAAAGAAGAAAAGCAACCCGACTACGTCTACAACACCGCGGCTGACTTCCTGAAGGCACTGCAGGTTCGAGGGCACCACTTGTAAAGTTACACAATGCACAGCTCTCATCCCGCAGCGAAGCTTTGGCCTACTGACGCCGCCACTATTGACTCCAGGTCATCAGGCGATGACAGTGCTTCAGCAACCAGGACGCTGCTGCTTGCACCATGACCTGCCAGCACTGTGTTCTCTTCGCACCGCATTCACTTCGCACCACAAACCTGGTCTCACCTATGATGCCATCTGATGTCGCCAATAAGCAGCTGTTTGCACCATAACCAGAAGGCACTGCACGCCGCACCGGTGCACTTCGCACCAGAGCACCCAATGCCTGCCGACGCCAGTGCTCCTGACTTCAACCGTGAGAAGTTCGACCTGCAATGCTTGTGACTTCAAGGGCCCGACGACTCCTGCAGCAACCTCTGGAACTGACACAATGAGAGGTTGCTGACGCCCTGCATCTCTAACGGTACTGTTCGCAGGTTTTTCCCGACACCATAGCTGACCCGCGATGCCACTGTCATCTAGAACTGTTTTGATTTGTTTGTTTATGCTGTGATAGCCTCGGACGGAGAATCAACATCAAGGAACTGTTTTTCAAGCATATTTTGATAACTGAATATTTTAAGTTCTGTATTGTGGATTTTTATTGTTTGGTCTTGTCTGAAGTATATACAAATATTGGATATTTTTCTAAACTGGGTGACCCTTTGTAGTGCTTACACTGTATTACTGTTGATTATGTGCAAATGCTTTACACACTGCCTCTAAGATAAGCCTGTCTGCCAAGCTACCAAGGGGATGAGCAGGGGTTATTTTAGGAGTGTAACTCCCTTATCCTGACTAGGAAGAAGGGTACATATTTGGACAAAGGTACCTACCTCTGTCAAATAGAGACCCTATGTCCAACAGCTGGATTGTGCAATATCCAACATGCTCCAAATGGAGCCAATATGGATCTCCACAGCTGCTGACACCTTCGTCTCTGTGAAAAACACCAACAGCAACGGACCAGCAGAGCACACCAGTTCATTCACCCCGGAGCTCGTGATCCTCAAATGCCACTGTAAGAAGCTTAAGAGACACAGCACTTCAACAAGACCCCTGTCAACTTCATTTCTGCCTTCAACAGCGACCATCACCATCTCCAGGAGGCCAGGAAGAAAGCCCTCACCAACTGCATTGATGGGAGCACCAATCACACAAATGAACTCTTCAACATCTTCAGGTAAATTGCCTGCCATTCTATCACCAGGAACACAATCCACCCCTCCCAAGCCCTCTGTGACACTCTAGCAAGCTACTTTCTCCACAAGATTACAGACATCTACAGCAACTTTGACCCCAATCCACCAACCTTAACCACCTCCTTACCCTAATATGCCTCCCAATCCCACCTGATCACTGAATGGAAGCAGTTAATGGCCAAAAACACCATCTACATCATGAAATCCATCCACTCCTGGGCCCCCACCACATCTACAACCTAGGAAGGGAAGTATTCAGCAGCTTCCTCACAGAAATCCTCAACACCTCCATCACCACTGCTGCCTTTCCCGATGCCTGGAAGTACACAGAAGTCAAGCCCCTCCTGAAGAAACCTTACGCCAACCTCAACAAACTCAAGAACTACCCCGCTTCTAACTACTCCCCTTCCCCGTCATATTGTTAAAAAATGCCATCAACCGCTAGCTTACAGACTACCTCAAAGAAAACAAGCAGCTCAACCCCTCCCAATCTGGCTTCCAGCCCAACCACAGCACTGAGACCGCCCTGATCACTGCAACAGTGACATCAGATGCCTCCACAACCTAGGTGGAACAGCCACCCTCATCTTCCATGACCTCTCGGAAGCCTTCAACACCGTCTCCCACCACACCCTCATCCCAGACTCCACAACATTGCCATCCAAGGGAACGCACTCAGCTGAATCTCCTCCTTCACCGAGGAAACACAGAGGATCCACCTTCCACCCTTCTCCTCTGCACCCAAACACACCATCTGTGGCATCCCCAGGGCTCCTCCCTCAGCTCAACCCTCTTTAACACCTGCATGACACCACTCGCATCACAGACTCAACAGCATCTCATACGCAGATGACACTCTGCTCTTCCTTTGACTCAGAGAAGATGCTGACACTACCAAAGCCAACTTCCAGGACAAGACATACATCTCCACCTGGATGAAGGCCAACTGCCTAGAAACTCAACTTGGACAAAACAGAGGTCCTCTTCTTCGGAAACAAACCCTCCCCTTGGGACAACACATGGTGGCCCACTGCACTCTGCCCCTCGCCCACCACCACTTAGTGGAAGATTTATCATTGACCACCCATGACAAAGTTATTGAGAGGCTGGATGAAATTTTCACTGGGTGGGTAGTTCCACAATTCAATAGCAGAACATTTAAGAAATGTCTTAGTTGCTTCAATGTCAAGCATCAGAAAAGCACACCTCCCTGACCTCAGGCAAAAGGTGTTGTTGTAAAATGATGGGCACCCTGATGAAAGTGGTTCAGTATGCTGTGCTAGAAGGAATAAATCTCAAGTCAGCCTTATGTCCATCCCTTCATGCCTATTGGTCAACTCCCCACTCACCAACTGGTGAGAGACCTGGCACCTTGCTATTTGAGAGAGCCACTAGGGCAAAGCTACCAAAATGGACCACTAGTTGAGTAATAGATACTGATGAGATTTATGTCATGGACACTTCTTGCAAAACCAAAATGAAGACGTATGCAGATAAGCGGGAGACACACTTGCAACATGGTTTTCAAAAATGGAGACCGGATCCTAGTCAAACAAAAACAGAAGCTCAAAACTACCGCCATATTTGATGTTGACCCATTGAAAGTTGTGACAAGTAAAGGATATATGGTGACCCCTAAACATCCTGGAAAGTCCATTACGAGAGACTCATCACATTTCAGGCATCTGCCTTGATGTACATTGGCTCTAGACTTCACAAGTGAGAAAAGTCCATCTGAGCGCCCAAGTCAAGAATCTGAGTCCACATCCACAACGCCAGATGAGAGTACAACTCCTTCACCTCCTACGATTCGATCTTTAAGAGTGGTGCAAGCACCTGACAACTCATTGAGGTACTCTAAAGTATATATGTTGCCCGTGCTTTTTATTTAACAGAGGAGGAGATGCAGTGTCATGTAATCATATGCAGTAGGACCCTTGTGGTCCTTGGCAGACTCCTTACAAAGTTATGTATTCGGTAGTGAGGTTTTGCATGCCGAAGAATAAAGACGTGTGTTACAGAGCTCCATGTGTTGCGTGCTAATTTTCCTGCTCCAGAGCTGGGGAGAATGCAACATTTGTCATGATAATGCATTCTTGAAAGAGTGCTCATTACTATGCACGTTAGGCCCAATTAAAGATTGCTGTTGTCCCCTTTCTATGAGCAGTATCAGCTCATTTAAGTTTATTCAGTGACTTGACTGCATCGGATCCACAACTCTGAAGCACCCCACCCTGGGAACATGATCAGGTGTGTCTCCAAGTCCTTGTCAGCCTAAGCAATCATACAATGCTGCCCACAGCCCACGGTCAGATGCACCCTTGCACAGTTATTGTGATTGTGTGCATCTGAACCATGTAGCCAAACTATACCCTAAGCTTCTTAGGCCCAGAACCAACAAAGCTGCTACAGCTTGCTGTGTTTTAATGCTGCCTCAGCAAATTTGTCAGTCAGAATCTGTCACTGCAATTATATCAGAATGTACACAGAGTTCTACCCTGAGAAGAGCATATCTTTTAATTTTAGCAAACAACACGTAATGCTTCAGAGCTGTAAACATGCAGTTAATGAATGGACACATTCCCACATAACTCTAAATGGATTATGTGGCTGCCAGTGAAACATCTATTATATGATAGTATATATTATTTCTATTGTTTATAAAAAGGTGATAAAACTTCATAAAAGGGAAACAACGGCCAATCCATAAATTGGAAAGGTTACTAGAATGAAAGAAAAAAGCACAGCCAAGCAAGTTGTAAATGTAAGAAAATAAAACATGCACTTATCTGTTAGGAGGTGCCAATAAAAGAGAAATGTGATTGTGTGTCTAGGACTTATATTCTGTTTGAAGATTCCAAAATAGATTACATTTTATGATGTATTTGTGAAATGCTATTTAAAGGGCTGCTTGTTGGTGCAGCAATAAATGGCTGTTGAAAAAGGGTAGCCTCCGGTCTTGTAAATAAATTGTGGGTATGAAGATGTAGAACAAGGATATGGTTATGCAGATGTCCCACTTGTCTATCAACAACACTGTGGATGCAGCTGTATTGTGCATAATGTGGAAAGGCTGCAGATCCACTGATATTTGACAGAGGACCCTGTTTGCAATTAATTGAGTTGACTTATAGTCAATCAAAGTTGATACAAAGTAGGGGCGATAAGAATTTACATAGCTTAATAAAGTGGAATGCAAAGCAACACCAATCTGAACTTTAGCATTCCGTTTTGGGAGACAGGAAGTAAGGTTAATGTTGGTCAGCAATCTACATCAATGGAGGCTTCACAGGTTGGAAAGAGGGACGAAATAACGTCTCATCAGCATAAACATAGATGCAGTGAGATCCCACTGCATGGGAATAACACTAATTCATAGTGCAACATTTTGGAGAATGCACTCAAGGTTTCAAGCAAGGGACACATGTGCCCTAGGCAAAGGTTTTGAGTACAGTGAAAGGGATTTTCAGAGCTATTTAAATGCACAAAACCAGCATTGTTGTTGAGGAATATGAGCTTTCACCTCTGTAATAAAGAACTGGAGCACAAGTGCTACCCATAATAAGAAAATCAGGGACCTATCACATATAGTGAGCACCGGTAACTACAACGATTTTAGGCTTACTGCTGTTTTAAGTGGTTAAAATGTTGGGGCAGTGCTAGTTTACCACCTTAGACAGTGGTAAATGTTTTTTTGTCATACATAAGGAAAACAACTAAATATAACACATTAACATAGACAGAGTAACACAATATCATTAAAAAAACCTTCAAATGAGAATGTAACACAAAAAAGTGCTGTACTACAAATCAAAATCTCATTGCAGTAATGTAGCACCTTAGACATCAGCAGCACAAAAGCCAACAAAACCCATCAGCAGCACAATAAAATGCCACAAATGGTCTTGTCACAAATTGCCACCTTCAGAATCCTGTTTTCTTTCTACAGTGGTAGAAGAAGAGTTTGGAGCAAGTCCTACCTTAATAGCACCAGTCAAAAATGTGTTGTGATCCAGTCCTCAAAGTTCAAGAAACAGAGAAGAATTGAATAAAATATTTCTATCTTGCATAGGCGAACTCTACAGTCATCTGTTTTATTAAAAAAATTCTTGTCTTTAAATTCAGTTGGATTATTGATAAATGTTTGAGATTTGGGTACAATTACCATACAGCAGGAAATGAAACTTTTCAAGGACATTATGAAATAAAACATGAAGTACCTTATCTGTTTGTAAACTGAAAATAGCGCAAGGTTATTTTATTTTATTTGAAAAAGTAGCATTATATTTCAAATTAAAGGTGAAGTCGAAGATGAGGACACCATATTCAATATTAGAGGGCTTCCTGAGTATTCGGATGCTGAAGGCGCAGGCTTTGCTTAATTTTTCTTTCTCGAATAGTGCTGCAGTAAATTTAGGGCCAGATGTATGACCGGTAAGAAATTGCGACTCAAATGATACCTACGTACAAAAGTGGTACCATGATTGCGAGTCGCTAATGATTCACATCGCTATTTTGCGTCACAGCTATTTGCGAGCCAGTAAGCGCTAGCAAATAGCATCCTCCTCAGAAAAGGCCATTTTGCATGCGCAAAATAGTGTGCCCGGCAGAAACAAGCCTATTTTGCACACCCTTACTGAGAATGGAGAAAAGCAGGAACAAGACACTTCCTGGTTGTGCTGAAGGACACCAAAATAGGAAGTGGTATCCCAGTAAACTCCTGAGCAGATTCTCTAGCACGTGGTTAGGTGCAGCAGCACAGTTCAACACTGAAGGCAGGCTATCTGAGAGACCATGAGCACCAAGGCCAGTGACAAGAGTGGAAATGAGCGGCTGAAGAAGCTCAAATTCCCTGAAAAGGAGATAGAGTTGATAATAGACAAATGCTGCAATAATCACAAGGAGCTGTTTGGCCAGGGCTCACAGTGTCCCTGAGGCGGACAAACATAAGATCTGGAGAGGAATACAGCAGCACATCAATGCCCTGGGTGTGGCACACAGGTCCCTAGATGACGTCAAGTGGAGATAGTATGACCTGCTCTCCCGGGCCAAGGAGAGGGTGGCAGCACATCTGCAAGAGGTACAAGGGACAGGAGGAGGGCCATCTACCACATTGGATCCATCTGAAGCAGAATTGATTTGATTCGCACACATTAATAGCAAAAATTCAGTTCCACCAAGTGAAATTGTTCACACGTTTCTTTATTCTTTAAACTTTATTCTCTTTTCTTCACAGGTAGCTAACATGTTTAATCCTATTTAAGGACTTCTTCAGGGCTACAAAACATAGACAACATACAATGTTTTAACACCTCTTATGTACACACATATATACACAATTCAGAGTGTTTATGTGACACATACATATATATATAAACAATAATACTCTATTTACATATTTACACTGATATGTTTTGGAACAATCAACTCGTTCTATTGTGAAGTGCACCTAATCATGCATTATGTGAGGCCATGATTTCTATATACACTTTACTCCACAAATCATTATTTTTTACATAAAATTATAAGTTGCCTATTCATATTTCCAATATAGGCCATTTTCTTCTTAAACTATATAAGTAAGGCAATATGGGAAACTTCTATTTAAGTACTGTCTTACTTTTAAAACCACATTATACACCTTCTTTATATACATTTATATAAGTTGAAAGAAAAAACTTAGGTAAAGAAATCTAAATAAGTCAAATTTGGGATGTTTAATGCAGCATCATTGGAGATCAGCAAGTTTAGGTAAGTGTTTGGAAGAGTCCAACTCAAAACAAATAGGGCAATACACATACGTTTGTAACATTGTATGGTTACCTAATCAAAAATCTGTTTCATTACATGAATTTTCTCTCTTCTCCAATTGGGCAAACCTTGTGGCACACCTTCTAAGAGATGTATAAAAAAAATAATAATGAGATTCCATGTCAAGTTTTATAATGTCTGTTCAGCCTCTCTGTTTATACATACCATAGGTTTTTACATGTATAAATGTCCTCCTCTGAGAAACCATACCTGTGCCTCTATTATATTAGAGTCCTCGATTGAACTGGTGCTTGTCGATCTGATCCCTTAAGTAATTGTTTTGGTAAAATAGCGACCTCCGTAGCTACAGGATAGAATACGTACATCTATCCGTTACTACAAATACCTGGTCATAGTGTTCATGAACAAGATAGTTGGTCCTCTAGCTATATTATTTTAACAAGCAAGTACTGGTGTTATTCATAAAAAGATAACTTGCTTGACTATGAAACCTGTCATTGATTACAGCAGATCATCACTACATGTGTGTGGGCATTCAAATACTAGACTGTATCTAGTGTCATGTCTGTCAATGTTTTAGAAGTGTATTTCTTATATTGACACAATATTCATTCTTCTCATTTGCATGTAGTTTACAACGATATCGGTTATACAGTACATCACGTTCACATTTAGGAATCCTCATCTGATTGGTCATACCAGTGCGTCTTTTGTATTAGAATCCTGAATAGGACTGGTACTATTGGGTATGTTCCCTTAGACGGTGTGTGGTCATTGTCGACCCATAGCTATAAGATAGAACATGAGAAGCCATCAGTTGTTACACCTGTGTATTTATAGCAATCATGGGCAGTTTTGACAGACACATATTAGTGCTACATATAAGTAGACCCAATCATAGATTTTATTACCTCTCCTTTACTTCTAACTATACGTTATTACAAGCACACAGGTACTAAGCTCTATTGAGAGTCACATTTATAATATTATAATTATTTTGGGCAGATGAATATTAGTGTTACCCATAAAAAGCTCGACCAGACATAGCTGTTAGCATCTATTTTCTGCGACCTAATATTTGTTATTCCCTGCAGATTGTGAATACTAAAACAAAACTTTATTTGGAGTCACAATTCTCTCAAAGAACACTCTGTTTATAACGCGTTCTGCATGTTGGTCAGAATGCTTTATGTGAAGGTGACCACTTCTTTATCTATTGTCACACTAGAACCCGTAATAATAGAACATGCAATTTCCATAATACCCTCCGTTGTGTGTAGACTAAGCATGGGCTGAAAATTCGTTCCGCTCGCGGAATTTGTGGATTTTCCGCGATTTCGCAATCCGCAAATCTCGCGAAATTGCGGTAAAATCTGCGAATCAGCGGGGACGAATTTTCAACCAAACACTTACAGGGTTACAGCAGCAGGTGCAAAAGTTGAAGCTAATTTTTTGTAACCTTTTACAAAAGGGTTACAAAGAAATTATCTTCAATTTGGGCACCTGCTGCTGTAAGCCTGTAAGTGCTTCCTGGCGCCTCGTTGCCTACTTGCAACTATTCTCTGACCCTGCTCTGACCCTTGAAGCAGGGTCAGAGAATAGTTACAAGTAGGCAATGAGGCGCCTGTCACGAAAATTAAACCTCAACAGGAAGCACTGACAGATATAAAAACAAGCATTTGCAATGCAATAGGTCTCGCATTAGGAAAGTTTGAGCTATTGGTCTTGTAAATGACAATTTTTTAAATTTATGTGTTGGTTTTGAAAATAGCTAAATTAATAGCTTTGTCATTTACAATGCCAATTTTTATAACTTTCTCAAATGTGACACCTATAGCATTTGTAATGCAACATGTTTTGTAATTACGTGACTTAGATGTATTGATATTACACATTACAATGGCTTTTAATTTTTTTAAATAATTAATACTTAAATGAAAGTGATTTTAATTTATAATGGCAATAGCTTAAACTTTTGTAAATAACTTTTGTGAAGATTATGTTCAGTGTATTTTATTGTGATGAAAATCCAAGAACAGAAGTGAAATATTAACATCTTTTTGTGACATTTGTAATAAAGCTTGACACATTGAGAGAACATATTTGAACCAGTTGTTGTTGAATGGTTGCGCAGATTGATGCTGGAGTGGCGCTGAGTGGTGCTGTGGTGGTGCTGAGTGGTGATATGGTGATGCTGGGTGGTGCTGTGGTGGTGCTGAGTGATACTGGGATGGTGCTGAGTGATGCTGGGGTGGTGCTGTGTGGTGCTGTGGTGGTGCTGAGTGATGCTGTGGTGGTGCTGAGTGATGCTGTGGTGGTGCTGAGTGGTGCTGTGGTGGTGCTGAGTGATAATGTAATGGTGCTGAGTGATGCTGTGGTGGTGCTGAGTGATGCTGTGGTGGCGCTGAGTGGTGCTGTGGTGGTGCTGTGGTGGTGGTGAGTGATGCTGTGGTGGTGCTGAGTGATACTGTGGTGGTGCTGAGTGGTGCTGTGGTGGTGCTGAGTGATAATGTGGTGGTGCTGAGTGATGCTGTGGTGGCGCTGAGTGATGCTGTGGTGGTGCTGAGTGATGCTGTGGTGGTGCTGAGTGGTGCTGTGGTGGTGCTGAGTGATAATGTGGTGGTGGTGAGTGATGCTGTGGTGGTGCTGAGTGGTGCTGTGGTGGTGCTGAGTGATAATGTGGTGGTGCTGAGTGATAATGTGGTGGTGCAGGGGGCAAAAAGGCACAAAAAGCAGTCTAACAAAGGGCAGAAGGGCAGAAAAACAAGGGAAAAATGAGTCTAACAGAGGGCAGAAGGGCACAAAAAACAGTCTAACAGAGGACAGAAGGGCAGAAAAACAAGGGAAAAACGAATCTAACAGAGGGCACAAAAACGAGTCTAACAGGAAGCAGAAAGGCACAAAACGAGTCTAACAGAGGGCAGAAGGGCACAAAAAACGAATCTAAAAGAGGGCAGAAGGGCAGAAAAACAAGGGAATAACAGAGGGTAGAAGGGCACAAAAACGAGTCTAACAGAGGGCAGAAGGGCAGAAAAACAAGGGAAAAATGAGTCTAACAGAGGGCAGAAGGGCACAAAAAACGAGTCTAACGGGGCAGAAGGGCAGAAAAACAAGGGAAAACGATTCTAACAGAGGGCAGAAGGGCAGACAAACAAGGGAAAAACAAGTCTAACAGAGGACAGAAGGGCACAAAAAACGAGTCTTACAGGGGTCATAATGGATCCCGCCCTGCGTGTTTGTCCACGAAGATGCCACCGTTTTGTGCAATACCTCTACTCAACTGGAGCACTTTCTACTGTCTAATCAGTAAGTGCTTCCTCATTGGCTAAATGTATAGGGGCAGATTTACAATAACTGGCGCATCCCCAGGGATGCACCAGTCATTGTGCGCCGTAGCTCCGCCACCCATGGTCCACCGCATTTACAATGCGGCGCACCATGTGGTAAAAGCAGCGCATTGCTGGAGCTGCGTCGCAAGCGCGACGCAGCTCCAGCAATGCTCTGGTGGGCCCTATCTCCCCAATGCTGCGTCAAGCCTTGCGCCTGTGAAGCAGGCGCAGGGTTTTGATGCAGCATTGGCCTAAAAGTGACTGAGTGAAATCTTGTAGATTTCACTCAGCCACTTTTAGGAGGCGTTCCTGCGCAGGAACGCCCTCCCCTGCGCCAGAACGCCCTCCCCTGCGCCGGAACGCCTCCTGATGGCGCAGGGCTTTACAACGTGATGCATCTCTCAGCATTGCTGGAGGCAGCTCCAGCAATGCTCTGGGGGGCCCTATCTCCCCAATGCTGTGTCAAGCCTTGCGCCTGCCTCAAGCAGGCGCAGGGTTTTGACGCAGCATTGGCCCAAATGTGACTGAGTGAAATCTTGTAGATTTCACTCAGCCACTTTTAGGAGGCGTTCCTGCGCAGGAACGTCCTCACCTGTACCGGAACGGCTCCTGATGGCGCAGGGCTTTACAACGTGGTGTATGTCTCAGATGCGTCACGTTGTTAATACACCATGGCGCATCTTTTGTGCTGCCCCTGCGTCACAAAAGTGACGCAACTGCGGCGCAAAAGAGCAGCAAGCGGCTTGTAAATCTGCCCCATAGTGCTTTTACTATAGCTGTGTTACAGGCACACATGGTCACTGGAGACACGCCTTCTGGCCCTTTAAGCATCTGCAGTGTAGTAAAAGCACTATACATTTACCCAATGAGGGAGCACTTAATGGATTAGCCAGTAGAAAGTACTCCAGGGCAAATCGCAAAACAATCTGCGATTTCACTGGAAAATTTGCGAATTCGCAGATTTTTTTGCGGGGACACTGTTGCACAGCCTACATAATTCTTAGATGTTATGGCAAAAACACTATGTTTTCGGCCCATACCGTATATTAAGCCACTTTGGTTTTAGGCAAAAAGCCATTTTAAGTCAAACAACACGTTGGTTCCGTACTTGCCAACAGCACTATGTATAAAGCACATTCTGCATAATGGTCGCTAACGTGTAAGCAAGACGCGACCGCTTTTTTATGGTCCAAGTCAATATGAAGATCAGGTCATCAAGTGTGTTTATATGCGGACTCGCAAGACTTGAAATTATTGTGTCCTTACACATGCATCTTAAACGAATGCCCTAGTGTGATAGTACTCATCCAATTCATACTTCACCAGTCCCTCAAGTTAAAGTAAAAACATAAACCATATTTGTTCTATCCATACCGATGTTAAAGTATAATCTGCAATCAGGTTACAGCCATCAAGCCAAAACCTACTTTTCTAACATTACATTAACATCAGGGCTAAGCTCACCTTTCAAAAAGTGTTCTGGGCATGCATCCCTCTTTCCAAGTCTTACACCGCCAAGACGAGCCTCATACGAGACCAGGCTTTTAAACATTCCCTCATTTATAGCACATGCGCAGTTGACTCTTTTCATGGATCAGGATGGAGGCCATCTTATAGAGTAGCACTTCCTATAGTATTGCATAATACTCAATCTGGTTCTTAACCTGATGAACAATATGGAGTCAGCACCCATCTAAGAAATGTTAATTGACAGTCTCTGTTGTTCTCAATAAAAGTTCAAGATCTTGTAATAAATAAGTCTGGACTGTTGTTAAGTTTTCTGATTCAAATTCTTTATTGTGATAATCCAAGACAGGCAAAAATCCAAGAACATCTGTGGATTTCCCTTCTTAGCCAACGCGTTTCGTCTCAAACACTGAGACTTCTTCAGGGCTCAAACATCAGTTTTAGTTCAAAAGTTTATACAGCACACTGAGATTCCTTGGAAATAGCAGGTTAGTGATTCCTCTAGTTCGTGAAGAAATGTAATTGAATGGCTTTCGCAAAGAACAACTGTATATATCGTGCTTATTCTTGTTGTGCTGTATATATCGTACTTTGTCTTGTTAGGCAGAGACAGGCATGGTAGCCAAAGGAGAATCACGTGTCATAGGTTGACCAGCATCTAAAAGATTTTTGGGGCTTTGCCCTTGAAGGAACAGACGGGGTTTTGTTCCTTGGAGTCACAAGCACCATCACCATAACTCTCAAGTCACAGGTGAAAGTAGGTGCTGTTTTGTTTTGCCTCAACCCTTGCTCTTTGAAATAAGTGGATCTTAACCTTTACACTTGCCGTTTATGGCAAAGATTAGGTAAAAATCATTCGCAAACTAATTTACCTACCACCATGTTGAAATAAATCTAAAGCCAATAAATAGATTTGATATTGAAGTTCAATTTGTCCATTGAGGATGCGCATGCGCAATTACACGCATACCTCGTTAGTCTCAAAAGATCGTACCTTAGCAAAGGCGATCATAATGAAAATCAAGATGACAACCATCTTTTTGAGTTGCATTTTCTATAATATTGCAGACTACTTATCATGATCTTACCTTTTACACTTGCAGTTTATAGCAAGGATTATGTAATAATGATTCGCAATCTAATCCATCTATGGCCCATTTTGAAATAGATCGAAAGCCAATAAATAGATTTGATACCGAGGTTCATTTTATCCATTGAGGATGCACATGCGCAATCAAACGCATACCTCATTGATATCAAAGATCGTACCTTGGCAAAAGGCAATCATAAAAAAAGGTGATGCAAGTCCGATCATAATACACCAGTTATTAGTGCAATCTATTTTGTGTCATTGTAGCATCAGGACTCAGTAACTGCGCAAATGCCGACATTGAAAATCTCTATATCACCACTATAAAATAGTCCTTGTAGTTTCTTAAAAGAGAAAGGCAGTGTTACACAGTCGTGTGTTGATAAATCCAGTCTGACATTGACATTATCAAACGATGGTGCCTCAAGCACTGCAATCCCATTTTTTCGAATAGCAAATTACAATACAATTACAGTAATGCTTATTACACATCAGAGTTACACTTTTGGTGTATCAGGCACTGCAAAGCTGTTTTTATAATAAATCTTGACAAGTGAGGTTAAATTAATGATTATTTTTATCTTTAAAGCGGTACAGTCGGAGTGGAACATAGTGCCCAATAAAGTAAACATTATAAATAATATTTAGCTGTTATACATAATCAATGTTTGTAAGGATATAGTGCATGTGATACAGGTATTATGAGAGTATGTTACATAAAAGCGTTCTAAAGATAGTAATGCATTTCTAAGTGTATGTTACATAGAAACACTCTATAGAAAATAATGCATCTACAACATCAAAATCACATTACCAGGCTCGGTCCACTAGGTAGACCGGGAGCAACATGGCTGGTATTACCAGCTATAAACCACATCCTGACATTGACAGAATGACAGGTCCAGAACTGTTAGCTCTGCTGAAACAGTTAATTAAAATACACAGACAATTGGTTCAATATTTCATGCAGACTTTAACAGTCCAACCAACTGTATGGATTTCACAGCCCAACCCTCATCAGGGAAACACAAACAAAATCACACCACAGACTATACAGTCAGTCATTGGTAAATTGACCGCAAAACGGAAACAAATTATTTTCTGGTTAGCCCAGAAAATTACTCAAATAGAAGCAGTATTTCCTGATAGTACACCTCATGAGAAACACAGAATTCTGACAATCTGTTTACCAATGGGGATGGCACCACATGTGGAGGAATATGACACTTGGGGTACAGTCTTTGCTTCAATCTACACAAAAACACATGGTGTTCCGGCTATGGCGGTAATACCAGACGTCCTAAGACAGATTCAAAATGAATACGGTCCAGACCCGGCCTTAAATCTGGGTATGAAGTTACTAAAAGATTTCAAACAGGTATTGGCTATATTATTAGCTAATAATAAAGGTGAAGCAGCATCCGTGGCAATCCGCCAAAAATTAAAAGAAACCGATATTACTGAGCAACCATATGAGCTTGCCAGAATTTTTAAAAAATCGTATGAAGAACTAGGTAGAGATAGTTTGGGTGGGAAACCGGTAAAGCCCCAACTAACTGAAAATCCTGAAAAAGTTTTTATTAAAAATAATCTCACTACTCCTAAAAAGAAGTGGGAAAACAGCAAACAGACGCTTCCTAAAGAGAAGCGCTCTCAGTCCAGAGGAAGGTCTCCTCAACAGAAGTCCTCTGAACAAAGATATAACCTTAGAAATAGGGATAATTTGAGAAAACCTGATAGATATCAAGATACTGATACACGTTCCTCTCGTACCTTTCAGACTTCCTCACAGAAATCCGAAAGAAGAGGACGATCAGAACAAAAAGAAGAACGCGTGAAGTCCAAAGACGACCAGCACGTTCCAAAAAATAAGAAAACTCAATTCACAAAGAAGAAGGTAGCAAGCATAAAGATCAGACATGCCGAGGATCTTGAGGACACAACTCAAAAACGGGGAGTGGGCCCAGACAATGCTAGACAGTGCAGTAGAGGAAACCATAGCTCGCATGATCTTGATGGATCATCTGGAGACAGTGGACCTGAATGAATGCATTCAAGTGGAAACTGCCGACACCAGGGTTAGTGTACCCCACAAGTTGTATGAAGTAACACTCCGGAAGGAGGGGGACATACCTAGGAAAATAAAAGCACTCTTTTGGGAGAAGCTATCTAAGGGTTATGATATTCTTCTAGCTGAACAAAACTGGCCACCTGAATTTGTCAGGGAGTGCCCACATGGCGAAGAAATAATTATGCCAGCCTTCTCAAATCACATTCCAATTCATAAAAAATATACCTATGCGAGAAAATGGACTGTAGCCCAGGCTCCAGCATTATATATAAATCATGAAGGATGGGATGAGGACTCTCCTCACCATAAAATCCAGTTAAAAAATAAACCTACTGCACAAAGGCAGTATCCAGTTAAGCAAGAAGCTAAAAAATAGGTCAGGGAGATCTTAGATCAACTTGAATACCAAGGGGTGATTGAAACATGCACCTCGTCTATGAACAATACTTTGTTTCCTGTCTCCAAGCCAGACAATACATATCGTCTAGTTTTGGACTACAGACACTTAAACTCTTGTTGCAAAACCTTTGCAGTACAAAATGCACACAGTGCAGCACTGATGAATAACATTGTGCGCTTCTGAAAGGTACGAATTCAATTTACGAAATCACGAATTGCCCACCTCAATGTCCTATTCTTAGGATACGATTTATCAAGTGAAGGCAAAAGCCTGGCAGCCAACTTCCTAGAGAAATGTGCGCTACTTCAACCTCCAAAGACGCTGAAAAACCTACTGTCAATACGAACAAGAATGTCCTCTGCCGACTGAAATTCTGCCTCTAGTACATTACGGATGTATAATTTATACAGACGGTTCAGCACAGCCCGCAATTGGGGGTAATCAAGCCTATAGTGCTGCGTGCGCGATTGTTGAAGGTCGCTGGCACAAAAGTACATTTCGACCTATGGACACTAAAACCCAATCACTCGGAGACTGTACAGCTCAGCGAGCTGAACTACAGGCATTCAAGATGGCACTTGAAAATACCGATTGTGAATTCCCCACACTCATAGTGTGTGATTCGTATAACTGAGTGAGAAATTACAATGAATATCTGCAGAACTGGGTTCAAAACGATTTAAAAAATACAAAAGGTGGCACAATCAAGCATAAAAAGCTTTGGGAAGTAGTTCAATTACAGAAAGAACTACAAAAGCCTCACGTGATTCATACACTGAATCATCAGCGTGATGGTGTTCACGTTAGAGGGAATTCATTGGCTGATGAAGCCGCAAAGGCAGCTATGCAAACGGCTTCCGTAGCTGCAATCACTCGTTCAAAAACGAAAATAGACAGATTAATGCCGGCTGTCGCCGCTACTGTAAAAGGCAGTGGAAAAACACTCCCGAAAGGCTTCCCAGTAAAGTACTCGTATATAACTGGTGCAAATAATGCTCCGTTTGCTCAAATCCCTGGAGTGGGGGATAGGGCAATCCCAAGCATGGAACATAGGTTAGGACTAATCTTAGCAGCACATGAAGGGCTCGCCTCTGCACATGCAGGTGTTTCCGCCACAGTATCTTTATTAAAACAGAGATAATGGTCGCCACGCATGAGGAAACAAACTAGAAACTATGTTCTAGAATATGAAATCTGCCAGAAGATGAAAGTCTTAACCGTGAAATGACCTGCACAGACACCCCTTCTGATCTCAGAGAAACCATTAGCGTGCGTTTACCAGGACCACTGTGGTCCCTTACAAATAGGATGATTATAAATATATCATGGTCGCAGTGGATTTCTGCACAAGATTCATTTGGAAGTGGCCCCAGCGCTCGGCTGACGCCCAAACTGTTATAAAAGATTTGCAAGTCTTTATCGGCACATGCGCAATTGGCACGCTACATTCTGACCAGGGTCCTGCGTTTAGCTTCAGGACTTACAAGGAGGTCATGGTCAGCTTTGGCGTTGCATTGCGGCACTCAAGTCCATTCCATCCTGAGGGAAATGCGGTAGTGGAAAGAAAAAACCGTGACATAAGGCAATCTATAACAGCTAGGGTATTAGGTTCGGGTGATGGGTGGGTCAAACATCTAATAAGAGTCCAACGAAGTCTTAACAATCTGCCAAGAAATTCTCTTGGGGGAATCACTCCATATGAACTACTGTTTTGTACTAGAATGATTATCGAAGACCTCGATTGTCAAACTTCAGTGATGGAACAAAAACCCTTTGATGTCAAAGATCGTTTGGCTGTTTTACAGGACTTAAGTGAAACAAGAAGAAGTCTGAGTAACACGATACAGAAGCCAACGACCACTGAAGAAAAAACACCTGTCCCAGCAAGGCCTGTCTGGATTCCAAAGATTGGGGATCTAGTCAGGGAAAAGATCGCGCTGAAGAAGGAATTTGGGCCTTCTTACAGAAAACCAGTACCTGTCTTAGCAATCCTTGGAACAAGATCAGTGTTACTACCGCCGCTTGCTGGTAAAAGGGAGAACAGAGCAATATCCATCAACCTGGTAAAAACCACATCATGTTGCCGATAATAAGTAGTAGGCCTAGTGGACTCACAAGATGTAGCAGACGACCGAATCTTGCTACAATCCAAGAGGTTCAAACTGGAAGACTTATCACCTTTGATAAACCTGCAGTGAGAAAAGAAGGACTATTCAACAAAGCCATGGAACTAGTGCCTCTTGAAACCCAAATAACAGTTCGTCAAGATACACCTGTCTACAATGATATAGCCTCCTACTACACAAATATGACAAAGGAAGAAGCAGCTCCAACGATTTCAAACAATCCTGATGCTATTCCAACAATTGACAGAACTGCCTCTGGCTATTTCATCAACTTTGATAATTTTTCTGAGGATCCCAGTGAACCTGAAACAACGCCAGCAAATAAAACTTTCAAAGAAAAAATAACAGAACTCTTTCTTCAACTTGAAAAAACATATCTGGTTTCACCATGGGTTGAATTTTGGATTGTGTTAGGTGTACTTTTTCTCCTGCTCTGGCTCATTCTTGTTTTAAGTTTGTCAAAGATGATAGATGGAAATACAGTACAATGGACACAGCAAGTAAGAACATCAACTTGCTCCTGCAACCTTACAAATCATCTCATCGTGAGCGAAGAGACCTGTCATCAGTGAACATCACAGCCAATCCTATACCTGGTGGTATAGCATGGGACACAACTGATTATGACATTTATGGCCCAGTGGAACTATTGAAGATTCCACACCAATTTAATGTTTCTTTGAGTGACTTTGTCTCACCCAGCACATTTTCTGATGATTGGGACTTTGAAACTATTAATAATATGATGACAGATTTAGAAATGTCAGCTAAATTCACAAAACATGAATACTTAGAAAATTCATCGGACTATGAACACATGTATTGTTTTAATCACTATGGTCATCATTATTTGCACAAATCTGCAAACTTTAGAAATGTTTTTACTTCTAATCAATGGGAACATTGTCCAACACCGCCAAGGGGCAGCTCAAAAACATTTTATGAAAAATTTCCATACTTCTCAGTTTTTAATGTGACAAATCCAGAAAGGTTTCATTTAAAAAATATGAATAAGACAGGAATGAAAAACATGTTGACCAATACTAAACAAATGTATTCTGCGAAATTTTATGTTAGAGAACAAGAATTCTTTATGAACACTTCCTAGAGACAATATTTGGCCTTCTCATCCAAACCAAAACAATTTATTCTGCTTTGGGATGGTCTCGATTTTTTTTCTGTACTTAAGAGCCATTTCATAAATGTTATTTCGTGATTCATTAGGTTGAGCATTTTTCCTTTCATGCCATATATCATATATGTAAACACTTTTCTCAAATGCGTACAGTTTATTCTCATTTCGTGTACTGCCTTTTCAAATGCAAATTCTGTACTTTGGGTGGGACTGTGAACACATGCTTTAGATATGTTTTAGTACTTATAATTTAGTAATGTTGAACTTAATAAAGTCGAGTGGGTGTTGTATATGAATTTAGGACCCTAGTGTAATTTTCCCGATTCATGCCCATATATAGGTATAAATCACCCTATCCTTATATAGGCATGGAAATCATAACCATATTTAGACTTAGCCTATGCAGTCCAAATACGGCATGGCTACTTCCACTAGTTCCAAGAATACACAACGATTTATTTGAAAAACCAGCCTTTAGCAGTCAGGGACTTCCCCTTGCGTGAATATTGATTTATCCAAGAACTCATGGAGTTTTCAAAGAACTGAGTCTTTGATGATGTTATTATGTCCAACCTTATGTCAAACTCGGCACCTTCGAGGAATAAATATGCCCACATTTGCACAGGCAAACACACAGTGGTTTGGAGCAGTTCTACTATCTACTTGCCCGACGCCCTGCTGTAGCAAGTGCCGAAGGAAGCCGACCCTCCAGCCGACGCACTGAGAGAGACGCTGTCTTTTCTCTTGCTGAGAAATCCAGCTCCAGTGTTTCCAGGCTACCCTTGCGGGTTGCTGGGAAATCGAGTCCTGTGAAAGAGATACAAGACCTCCTTCATTCTAAAACCAAGGTACGGAGCTGATTAGATCCTTAGAGAATTCTTGGAATTGATTCTTGGCAAAGAATACTAAAACTAAGCTACACCTCACTTACTTCTTCCCTCGTACTAGACTTAGGTTAAGTACACCGGGGTAGGCGTATTTTAGAAGCACCTGTTGAGTACTTTTAGTCATTATTGATTAATGTATGTATTTTATATATTTATCTATGGCTTAGAAACCATACCATGGTATTACAATATAACTTTGTAATACTCTTTTTACTGTACGCACTTTAATACATGCTAAGTATTGCGATTGTAGCAGTTCATTTCTTTTGCATGAGAAAGAAGACTGTTCAATAAATACCTTTTATTGAAAAACGCCCGTCTCTCTATTTCTCTGCACCTCTGGTGAAACGAAGCATGCACGATTGACTGAGTGAAATAGCTATCTATTGTTTCCGCGACTCTAGAGATAGATTTCTTATTCTTGGGAAACAAAGTTGTCATGTTTATGCTGTTATCAGAAACTAATCCCTTCTTGTGTATTCGAGAAAGTTTCTAGTGATCCCTGAGCTAGATGGCACTCGCAATTAAGTCTAGTATATTCGATAGAGATCTAGTAGACCTCAGTCCTAGGTCACATCTATAGTATATACTATTCCAATGTGCAGAGCCTATTGGGAATATAGGAACTACACTGCAATACTTTTCATCAAAAATTGTTATCGCACGTACATGCTCCTGTATCCTCAATTTGAGACACTGTATACTACTTCCTTAGTAGATTTTTCCACATGTACATGCACAGCCAATTACGTAGACTGTGTGTGTAGTATTGCAATTAATGAAAGACATGATTTGGTGGATTTTGTTAGTGTTATTCATAAACTCTGTGTTTTTTTTCTTTCCCAAGCGGCATACAGAGCAGTTACCACATACATAGAAACCATTAGGTTTAGTCGGTAACCATGTTCTGTCTGTCTGAGCTGTGTCCTTTTTTCATTTGAAGCATAGGGCATGGTGAAGATTGCTCTGGAGAGGGCGGCTGTTGTTGGATTTAGGCCCCTTGACACACGAAAGCCACCACCAATCCCTGGTAAGTGTGAAATGTTTAAGAAATGTTTAATTAACTACTAAAGCCTGTTCTGCACATGCATACTAATCATCCACACCCATAATTCCATTTGCACACAAAATAAGTCCAAGTGATGCATTGTGGAAAACGTAGTCAGTGACATATACAGTGTAGTTAGGGAATGACATGAGCTGAGAAATATTGCAACACAACTGAGATAGGGACTTACATATTTCTTTCTCCTTACATATTGTACCACATAGATACACCACTGGGAGGAGAGCACAGTGCAGATGACAGTTAGGGAATCACAGATCAGACCCAGATGGAGGAAGTCAGGATGGGGGGAGCATCAAGTGGGCCAGGTTGTCTTGAAGTCTCAGACACTGCTGCAGCAACCTCATCACAAGCTACAGAGCCAGTGTGATACCAGCATTAGGGCAGAAAGCAGCATCAAGATGCACTCCTGTCACCAGCGTCTGGCCAGTGCATCCAACCCAGCAGTCCGCACGGCGTATGCAAGCCAGTTGGCACACTCACCCCCCTGCTGGAGCACCTAATCAGATGTTGATTAGAGCCCTGAAACAGCCGATGCTAACGATCCAGTGCCTGCAACAACAACAGAGGCAGATGAACCTTAGGCTGGCCCAGGGATTCAGAGACATCACACAAAAGATGACTGATAACCAGTGCTGGCTGAAAGCTAACTTTGATGCCCTCACAGGTGTCATTTGCGATCTGTGAAAAGAATTTGCTGAGAAGAGGGGACAGCACAGAAGAATGGAGTGCAGCAGGGGACACAAGATGGATGTTTTGACCAGGGCCATTGGTAGGCTAGCACATGCAACTACCCAACACATAAAGTGCTCCTTGGGTCTACAGTGGTGATGTGGCATGTGGCCTTCAACAAATAACTGCAGGAGTGGAGACACTGCAAAATAATATGTTTACCAGTGGTGGTGCTACACATGACGCTGACAGTGAGGTATCTATCCAGAGTTGCGCCTCTGCTGTGGAAACACCTATTATGCATAGAAGCAGCAGCCGCCAGGCTGATATTCCAAGTGGCAGCTCTAACCAGCCTGGACGTAGAGGCAGGAAGTTAATTGTGTAGAGTAACTGCACTGTCAGTGTCCCACAACTAAGTTTAAATTTATGGTGAGGTAATCACAATACATTTACACATTTGTTTTATAATGCGTTTTGTGATGGACAGGTTTTCCTGATTTTGTTTCTGCAAAATAAAGCTCCAATTCTATGTTGAAGTCACAATTTGTTCTGTTTTATGTAGAGAGTAGAGTGTCATTACTTTGGACGTACCTTCAAAAATAATTGTTAGCTATCTGGTCCTTGCACCTTCTCCTCTCTGCTGCAGGTATGCCATCCCTCTGCTGTTGGGCAGGTGCTCCTCCAAATCGGATTCAGACACATCCATGGGCAATCCACCCCTGAAGACCATATTGTAGAGCATGGCACATGTTGCCACTATTTTGCAGACAGTCTCAGGAGCATACTGCAGGACTCCGCCACTCTTATGGAGGCACGTGAAGAGCGATTTTAGGATGCCAAATGTGCGCTCGATCATGGTACTGGTGAGACTATGTGCCCTGTTGTACAGTCTTTCATGTGCATTGTTGAGAGGCTGGTACGGTGTGAGGATCCATGGCCGCAGGGCATACGCACTGTCACCTGGTGAGAGATATATGATGGTGAGACAACATGCAGACAGACATTAAAGTACAAATAAATTTCACTGTGGACATGAAAATTCAGTACCTAGTAGTATCCTTCATCACCTCTTTCTAATTTCTGGTATATGCCACTATGTCTGAAGATGTATGCGTCAAGGGTACTTTCAGGATATTTAGCAACAATGTCTGTGATGATATTGATTGTTTGCTTCACAAACAACTTGGATTTTGATGGAATCTGTGCTTTTCCTATTACGAAATACATGTTCTATACATGATGGAGGACATAAGGGCACATGGGTCCCATCTATGCACCATATATCCTGTGGAAACCTTGCTATTCTGTAAAATTTCAGTTTTGTATTCTCAAGTTCCTCATCATTCCTTGGCAGGTAGATGTGTTGATGGATATGGTGTAAAATGGCATCTATGGAATTGTGAAAGAAAAGTGAAAGTGCACTCAATTACACTCCTCCGGCCACTGCAATGACAACTTGGTAGCCACCTGTGGCCAATAGGTAAAGGGAGTCTTACTTCTTGTGGAGACTAACCTGCTTGCCATCACTGCCAGATGACCTGACACCCTGCCGTAACTTCCCCCGCATCACCATCATCACCGATGCTGCCGGACTCCCTTTCCCGGCAGCAACTGCGGCGCGCTCGCCACCACCGCAACTCCAAGAGCCAGAAGGCGCTTATAAGGGTCATCGGGCTTCGGGGGAGTGGGAGCCTTATTTCTTGTGGAGACTCACCTGCTTGCCGTTATTGCCAGATGCCCTGACACTCTGCCGCAACTTCCCCTGCATCGCCGCCATCATCACCGACGATGCCGGACTGCATATCCCGGCAGCACCTGTCGCGCGCACGCCACCACCGCAGCTCCAAGCGCCAGGAGGAGCTTATAAGGGTCCTCGGGATCCCGCATCGCAGGACGCGCGGGGGCAGCGCCAGACAAATCCTGGGCTGAGGGCGGGCCAGTTTGAACCTGTTGGAGACCGGAGGAGGCTGGGCTAAGCCCCCCACTAACACCGATAGATTTAAGGTTGGTCATCTGCTATATATTTGTTAATACTAACCACCACTCCATTCCTGACCAAATTAGAGCACCCAATTTAGGTTGTAATGTCTGGACGTGAGGGAAAGGGTAGGAAAGCTGCTATGGGCGGGCATGTAGCTGGGACACTTGACCGGTTCATCACAAGGGATAGCTCGGTACTGGCCGACGAAATTGCTATAACCGAGCGTTGCATCTCTCAGGAACTGGGTTTTGCTAAGCGCTCATCCATGGGCGATTTGATCCTGGCACGAACCCCGGAGAGGGACAACCATAAAGCCATAGACTCTGGAGCCTCATACCAAAGTGGCAAACTATTGCCTCAGGAGTTGGTGTCTACTTCAACCGATTGGGAGTTAGACCTGTTAGGCCGTACCGCAAGTAATAATACGGAGGCTACTACTGATGGCCTGGTAGCCACTTGCGCTTCTATGGGGACTATTCCTTAAGATTTGCCCAATCGACCAGACCAGACCACGGGGGTAATCCCAAAGAGGAAGCGAGGAGGGGGCACACAGAAGGGAAAAAAAACAAAATGCCTAAACTGAATAAACATGGAGATCTGTCCAGCGCTATAACTTTAAGTCCAGGGCCATTGCATGTAAACACACTCCCTGCAGACTCCCTGCCCATGACCACCCTTGTTGGCTCTAAGCTCCCGATGGATAAGGGTCTTTGGCTAAAAATTGGTGGTCTCATCACCTCTTCTTTACAACCCTTATTTGATAGGCTATCATCTATCAAGGATAGGTTGGTGAAATTCGAACAATTGACTATGACCAACCTAGATGGTATTAAGAAGAATTTACCAATGACTCTGCAGGATAAGGATCTGACTATGAACAGAGGCGAAGTGATTTGACTTTCAATGTGCATGCCCCCGACCCAATGGAATGTACTTTACTTGGGAACATTGCAGCAGGCCACACTGCTGGTGGCGGATTAGCCCTATTGGATAATCGAGACTGCTCCAAGGGTTGGAGTGAAGATCCACAATTATTGGGAGTGGGCCTGCCTACAAATCTACAGGGGGGTACAAAGGGATTTGATAATCATAAGAACTTGCTGCCACTGATTGACTTGCCCCCTGAGTCAGCACCCTATGTTGTTGTCTTGACAGGGGTCCTGGACCTAGCCGAGGGTAGTACTGAATCCAATATTGAATTAAGGAATACAACTATCCACTGGCTGAACAACAACAGACCCCTGCCCCCAAATGTGCATAGCCATATTCTGTTTACCCGTAGAGTAAGCTGGGTAGGCCAGAGAGTGAAAGATATACCAGGCAAATGCATAATAATTAATTTTAGAGATAGACAGGCAGTGCGCCATATTTGTGAGGGGCCTCACCAAAATTCGAGAACCTCCAGCCAGACATTTGATCTTAGCTACTTTTATACCGCTACACCAAGTATGGAGGAGCTTGGCTACCAGGGAAGGACTCGGGAGGGGCGACTCCTACCTGGTAATCCTAGCAATAGAACTGGGTTTGATTGCTTTGGTTTTGTGTCCAGTATCCCCCATAGAAATAGATATAGCGTTCTTGACATAGTTGACTGACTACCCCCAACCCACATACTCCATCCCCCAGGGTCTACCAGCTAGGTGATATTACTCTGGGTATGGGGGCTGAGCTTCTGGGACAACAGCCAGAGCGAAGGGGCATCTTGGGCTACGAAGAGAGTATGAGAAACATTTATTTATTTTATTTATTTTAGAAGTTTTCTATAGCGCTGGCCAGACCCGAGGGTATCGGAGCGCTTTACAGAGGAAGAGGAAAAGACAGGAATAAAACAATTAAACACAATAAAGTCATAAAAGTGTCAGGATTAAAATAGTCTGGGGCTTGTCTTCGCGAGGGTATGGGTAATTGTGTAGCTGAGTCTAAACTTAACATTGCCACAATTGGTGAGGAGGAATCCCATCCCCAAATTCCCTTGACTATTGTTAATAACTCTGGGCCTATAGAAAATACAGATAGACGAGAATTGGAGATGACTTCTGAGAGCGAGATGAAAGTAAGCCCAAAAGGCCTTAAGATCCTGTCATGGAACATAGCAGGACTAATGGCCAAATTAGAGCTGCCGGATTGGGGCAATTTTATAGACTCTCATGAGATTTGCCCCTTTCAAGAAACATGGGCTTTAAAATCCTTATACCGAGTAGGTTTTGTAGCGTATAGTGAGGCAGCAGTGAAAGGCCCAGGAGGTAGACCTTCAGGGGGACTTTGCATATGGGTGGGTACACATCTAGGGTATACTGTGAGGAGAATAGATACCCACTCACCTGATATATTATGCATTCTTCTCAATAACAGAGATCGCCCCAAGTTGTCCGTCATCAATGTTTATTCTAGGCCAGTCAAGCATGAGCATACATCGCCAACATTGGATCATCTGGCGGCCCTTCTGACTACACTCTTGGAGAAAGCATACTTTATTATAGGTGGTGAATTCAATTGCCAATTTGAACCCCGTAATGGGTTGTCATCACCGATTACCTCAGAGGAGGATTTTATATTATCAATCCCCGCAAATAATGCTTATCCGATAAGGGGATGGACACCCTTGGTCCTTCATTTGACCTCCCTAACCCTCACGCACTCGCTGAGGGCCTGTAATGGCCGGGTTCCGGATGATAATCCTGGGCATTTTACTTTTATTAAACTTGCCCAGGCTTCCATAATGAATTACATCTTAATACATACTGAAATCTGGCATAAAGCAGTTAAGTTCTGCGTTCTTCCCCCGGCAGAAAGTGACCACAACCCACTGGTTCTCACTCTAGAAGCATAACTACCAGAAGTAGGGCAAGCTGTGGACTCCCAGCCACACGAGAATTTATCAGTGGTAGATGGAGGGCGGCGTATTCGCTGGGGTGTAATAACCCAATCCCCAGATCAGATGGCAGACATGTACTCCTGTGTTATCCCTCTGCTGGAAAAGGCAAGTCTTCTCACAGCCATTGGTACCTGTGAGGATGATAATATCGAGTTGGGAAAAGTACACCACGATCTGGTCGCAATCCTGGCGGTCTTTTTCTATGGTAACAAACCACTTAAGAGCAACCGCCCCAGAGAAAAAAATCTCTGGTATATTTTGACATGTAGGGACGCTAAAAGAGTGCTCTTGGCATGTCTTAAAAAGGGTGATAGTCTAAGCATAAGGGAAAGTAGGCTTTTTTTTTTTAAGATTTTACGAGCAAAAACAGAATGGGAAATGGACAGATAGCAGGCAATCAAAAATGCTTTGGATCACAAAGATACAAGAGGGTTTTGGAATTTAGTCCATACTAGACGAATTGAGGTTAAGACCACCATTGAGCCCAATATTAGCAAGGATGCCTGGCATCTTTATTTTAGGGATTTGTATTCAAGCCCAAATGAAGGCCAAAGCACAAGCAGGAACGCAGGTAATGCCCAAATTTTAGCTTTTTGTGGGGACTCGCCGCCTTGTACCCTGACCGAGGTGTTAGCTGCTATTGCGAAGGTACTACCAAACAAGGCCTCTTGGCTAGATAGAATCCCTGGGGACTTGTACAGAAGTGAACAGGTAGTGTGGGCCCCATATCTCCAATTGCTTTTTAATGCAATCCTCTAATGGTTTGCCGCCTCCCCCTACGTGGGCTGGGGCAGAGATCATTCTAATTTATAAGAAGGGGTCCCTCATTCACCCTGTATATTATAGGCCAATTAGCCGCATTGATGTGTCTCAAAAAATTTATGCTAGAATCCTATTGGGCAGACTGCATGAATGGATGGAGGACCATAATATTTTAACTCCCTTGCAAGCAGGCTTTAAAAGCAAAATATTGACCGTAGATCAGCTGTTCAGGTTACAACTGATCTATTGGAAGCATATAATTTTGGAGGGTGGAAGCCTGTACCTCACATTCGTGGATTTAAAATCAGCATTTGATATGGTGGACTGTGTTCAGTTATGGGGCATTATGTTGGATATGGGGGCCCCACCCTATGTATGTGACCAGCTCAGACGCCTCCACGAGGGAACCTTTGCAAGGGTGAGGTTAGGCAGGAATGGAAAATTGACGTCCTACTTTCCCGTTGAAAAGGGGGTGAGGCAGGGTTGTGTGCTTGTGCCGACTCTCTTCTCTGCTTTTCCTCAACGGGCTAATAGAAGACCTTCTTGCCGTTAAGGATATCGACCCCCCCAAAACTAGCCAACTGCAAATTTCCAGCACTAATGTTTGGGGACGACACTCTGCTCCTCTCTAAATCACCAATGGGGATGAAGCGTGCTTTAGAGGTATTTATTCAGTTTTGCAAGAGGAGGAACTTGGTGGTTAACATCAAAAAGACAAAATATGTGGTCTTTAATGCGAATCCAATCAACTGCCCACACCCTACAATGGATGGCAGACCCCTGGATAGGGTCCCCATCTTCGATTACTTAGGACTTGCCCTAAACGACAAAATGGGGTGGGGTGCACAAATCGATAAGGCTAACCTAAAGCTTAACCAGGCTATTGGGGGGATCCTAAAACTTCAGAAAAGTTCTGCCCTAAAGGCCATTTGCCCACCAGTTAAAATCTTTAAAGTTCAAGCTAGGGGATCCACCTTGTATGGGGCAGAATTGTGGGGGCATTTTGCAGCGAATGTACTCACAATAACCGAAAACAGAGTTATGGGACAGATTCTGTCTGCCCAAATATACAGCCCTAGTACCACTGAGAACGGATTTGGATATCCGCCCGATTGCGGATTTATTATCCTCGCGTCCACTGCTGTACTGGCGACGGCTGTAGAGCACACCAGAATTGGCCCATTACAGGGATTAACTAAAAGTGGTTCTGTCTACATTTGGGGTGGGCAGAATTCCCTGGCTGTCCTTTATTAGGGACTCATTTCGAGCAATGGGTAGGGAGGATCTATGGACTGCACCCGAAGTGACATGTGCAGAAATTTCTAAAAAAACTCTAGCTCGTGCCATAAAGGAACATAACTTGACACGTATTCTACAGACGGCTAATCTTTCCAATTTAACACATGGGTTTCTGGATATTAAGTGCCAGTGTGGAAAATTAGAGAAATTGATGTACATAAACAGCGTTCATTTCCCTTTTCCCACTCCTCTCCCTGTAAGCACCATGAATACCGTAGAATGTTGACCGCATCACTCCGCCAGCAAAAGCCCGTGCCCATATGTATAAGACAGCCATTTTTTCAGGCACCCTGGCCTTTTGCCCGCTCATTAGAATCACCGGTTTCCCTTCTGCACGTATTTGAACCCCCCCCCCTCTCTCACATGCATAGACCATGAAACCCTCTCCCTCTACGCGACCCTGCCCTGAAAGGCAACCCTCCTGCTTGACCCGCGCAAACCCCCCCCCATTTCCTCTTGAAGAGGCATCCTTCGCCTCAGCTGACATGGCCCTCCCCAGCTGCACCTGACTGCCCCCGCTCTCTCATGTACGGGTCATAAGACCTCTCTCTGTGCGACTCTGTCCCTGTGCACACCCTGGCTTCCCCCCTCCCTTTCTCCCTCACATGGGCAAGTCATAAACCTTCTTCTTCTGCAAAACCCTGTCCTTGGGAGTCACGGCCGCGCCTGACCAGCACCTCCTTTCCTTTCATGAATAACCCCTCTGTTAGTAAACCCTCCCTCCGCGATTGACTGTCCACACATGTCTGAGGTCATCGCCTAAGCCAGGAGATACTGTTTACTGCTTATTGTATGGAGTCACTCCTCTTCAAAGGACTCACTATTGATCCTGGCCACCCCACCCCCTGGGCTACGATCAGGCGCACACATCCTAAAAATTGGCGGAACACTCAGCTGCGTGATTACCCTCCCCTCTTATCAGCAGGTCAAGGGTCCCTATTGTGAACATATGTGGGGTAGGATTGACACGAGGATTATGGGGATGTCTTTTCCTTGTTTCACAATATCGTGATTGTAATGCCAAGTGTTTTGTAAGGTATAAAAGACGATGTCTCAGCTCACTTGTTAGAGCACCTCCCGATGACACCTTGTTTCGTGTCGGAAATTACAGGCTCTCCTCATGAGTAATAAATCCTGTTCTTGTGATTCCTGCTCCCAGCGCCCGTCTCTTTATTTGGTAACTATTCAGAATGGGAACTAAGAGGCGCACAGCGCCAACAGCCTGGGCATCGATTCTAGTATGGGCTCCTGTTCCACAATTGGCGCCCAACATGGGGCCCATCAGTGACATAAGGTCCAGTAAGAGAGATCCAGACGATGAAATGAACATCTAAATGATCGGAGTATACCTGCCTTGAGAGGGCCCTCGTCCGGCTGCCGATTGAATGAACTTCACCGATTCTGAACGGACCTCTCTTGAGTGACCTACTGTCCTGACTGGAATCCTACAGGACTGCTGCGGTAAAATCATGGAGTAAGAGAACGATCGGGCGCTGGAAGGAGGAAGGCGAAGAACTGCCCACACGGTCCGGTCCGGGTAAGGTCGCGTAAATGTGACAAATTGTGAAATGATTGTTTGATTTGGATAATACTAGTATTACTCTTTTGTTAGTACCTCTGGAGATTCACCGTCTGCAAACGGAGAAACAACAGGCTCTCTCTTTGCAAACAGTGAAGGATAGTAACGCAGACTTTTGTCCCCATTGTAATCCGTCGTGCCTATCTTCCTCCCCCACTGTTTCCCGAACTGTTGTTCGTGGATTATTGTCTGGAGATTCTCTGTCTACAAACAGGGAAGAACAAGGTCTCTCTTTGTAGGTAGCGAAAAGGTAGGTAACGCAAACCTTTAACACGTCGTACCTACTTATTCTCCCCACTGATTGTTTGATTGACCGTACATTAAGTGTTCGGTATTGGTTCTTTTGAGGTATTCACCGCCTGCAAACAACGGAGAATAGAAATATTCTGTCTAGTCTTTGCCCGCCGTGATAAGATAGGTAGTGCAGACTTTTGTCCCCGTTGTAATCCATCATGCCTATCTTCTCCCCACTGATTGGTAGCCTGTTTAGCCCGGACCGCTTATTAGAGATGAACCATCCAGCTCCACTGGAGGGCACACCTAATAAGGACATGTTCATTAAGTGTGGCTAGTCGCTATAGCTTATAATAGGTTATGGCATAAAAATACAAGAAAAAGAGTTGAGCGAAATCAGTAGGCCACTGATGAGTTATCAACTTCGCTAAAAATAAAATAAGAAACGTTAGAAATAACCCGCAATAAGAAACATAAAAATGGCGAGGGAAGACAAGCTTGACACCAAGGCAGCCACGAGGTAGCTAGGTTCCGTTGCCTATTCCTGCCCCAAACATGTCTGCCTCATTGCCCACCACGCCCAAATAATGGTCACATGAAATAGATACAAATCAATAGGTACCTACCCCCATTCCGGAAGCTCCCGAAGTGCAACAGGTCCGCGGTTACGCCCATCCGGAAGGCGAGGCCTCGATGCATGCAGGGCTCGCCTGGCCGCAGTCGGAAGGGGAGGCTGTGGGGCGGACGGCCCAAAAAATCGTAATGACCTCTCCTTCTCCCCTCTTCTGCTGCCCTGCAGGCCACGGGGGGGGCTGTCTTGCCTCAGCCACCGACCACCCCCCCCCCTCTCTCTCTCTCGCCTGATCCGGCTCTCATCGAAGGCCGAAGCCAAGGCGAGGACGGCGGCGCTTCTTTGCGCAATAATGGCTGCAACTGCACTCGGCCCGGGAAAATTACAGGTAGTTTCGCCACATGTCAACGCCTGGACAGTTGCAGGTAGTCCCGCCACATGTCAAGGGGGGGATGTCTTGCCTCAGCCACCGACCCCCCCCCATCTTCATTGCCTGGCATGGCTGTACCAAAGCGGTGGAGCCGAGGAACGGCGCGGGGTCGCTGGAAGGGGGAGGCAGCGCGAACGAGCCTCCCCCACCTCCCTCCAGGTGGAGGCTTCCAGCGACACCCCAACACTCCTGCTTGAAGAAGGGGTCCATATCAAAAAGCGGGTTTCCTTACCCGGGACGGGCACACGCCCTGTACTCCACGACCTTGAAGATTCTAAAAGAGCCCGGGGGGCCGACCTCTCCACGAGGCGCCCCCCCGCCCTGTCCTCTGATGGAGCCACGAGACGTCAGCGCACTCCTGCCGGCGCCAGCTTCAGTTTGGAAATGACTAGAATCCTGCAACGATACAGATTTGTTCAGTTCCGGTGGAACGCCAGAATGACCCGGTAGGAAAAGATTGTTGCCTCCCTCCCCACTTTTTGACTGATGATTCATATTGTTAGTCTGCCACCCCATTACGAAAACTTTTTGAACTGCCAAAAGAGGTTCTGGTCCAAACACGAGTCATTGGAGACATTCTGACTATATTGGAACCTGCCTGACCTCGCCCAAAATGGCGCTGATACAAAATGAAACTTTCGAACTCCCTGTTCACCCGGATTGCTCAAATCTTGATGCTCTGAGATATGTATGCATTTTTGGACAATGAAAGTCGATAAGATGGATAGTGATTATGTGCTTAGAGAAGAAAGCAATGTAAGACAGATATTGATCATGTGTTTGGACAATGAACTGATTTAGGGTGGGTACTAATTATGATTGGGAGCAATGAATTGGTGTAATTTAGGCACTGAGTGAGCATTTGGATAATGAATTAATGAATTAATTGAAAAACTGAATTCTTGACATGCATCATGCTTGCTCTGTAGGAAAGTTCGATACAATTTTATTGCACTGCCGCACTTTATGCAATGAACTGCCACCAACTTCGTTCTTCTTATGTACAGTTCCAGTCTGCTCCGTGGCCGGTCCACTGGGTTGTAGGCCCATATTTATACACCAACACTTTTTATTAAAGGTATTCTGAAAAATAAAGTATAATTGTAGCGGTTGCATTAATGAGTTTTGAATGTGTTACTACTGTTAGCGAAGAATAAGTATGATGAAGGTTGAAGGTTAAAAAGGACCCGATATTTAGCAGCTACATTATGTGTCACAGGCAGCCGGAAAAGTGTTTTAGACGTCCTTAAACGACACCACAGAAATGCCACCTGACCGCCACCCCTGCACGCAACCAAAAGGGGTCGCGACCAAGTAACTCATGTAGATACGCAGATCGTCAATGATTATCTATCCGACACTACTGGTCCCTCTGGGCTTAAACGCCGAGATGGTAAAGAAATGCACTACGTGGAGATAGGTCGAGTATGTGGTAGGTAAAAACATTTTCGGACTACTGCATGCTGATGTGGTTTGAATGCTGCCCCCACCCCCTTCTTTCTCCTCCCTTCTGCAGGTCGCGTCGGAACGACGACTGAAGTGTGGAAGAGCGATGATCGACCAACCGACAAAAAGGGAAGAAGGGAATATGAGCATAGTCCTTATGTTGATGAATCTTTGAAAGACGTAGACTTAAACATGACTGTTCCTCCTTAGAACGTAGCGACTGGGAGGATGGACTGATATAGAAAATTGACGGGTACTGTATGACGAAAATTGACTCGAAATAGCACGTTAGATAATGTAACTAGACGTTTGACTAGGTAGGGAAAGGACAAAGAAAAGTGCATGGGTAAGGGTTACCAAGGCACCACCCGTCTGGGAAGTTAGAAATGTTGCTGATGTTCAAAATGTACTGCCCCCTTCTCACACTCTTATAGATATAGTCAAGCTGTCCGACTGTTCTCCCGATCAATACTTGCCGTTGCCTCAGCCTGGAGAACTTCCCACCAAAGGAAGAAACTGAAAAATGGTTTAAGATCCAACCATGGGTAAATAGCGCGACCAGGTTAATTTCTGATCGACTGACCGAGGTGTAAGTATTGGCAATTGAGAACGCTCGCAGAAATAACAATCGAGAGGGAAAAGGAGGGAAAGGTAAAAAGAGCTAAGCACGTAGGTAAATAGGATAGTAAAGATACGCAGGATATAAAAATAGATCTTGTTGGCCAACAATTGTTTTCTGTTTTGTTGTGAATGTCTTATATATGTAATGCATGTACTGTCTTCCTTCGTCTGAGTTTGTGTGTGTGTACTGTAGGGGTTTATGTTCTCCCTCTGTTTGCGTCTCTCCGTTACCTGACCCCCTGCTGTTCTGTGTTGTGAGCGCACTAAATGACCTATTTTCGTACACGTCTCTCTCTCTCTCTCTCTCCCCCCCTTACCTATCTCTCTCTCTCTTTCTCTCTCTCTCTCTCTCTCTCTCTCTACATGTCATACGTGTACCGAATGGCTCGTTTAGATTGCGGACGACTCTCACTCCCTATGAGAGTCTCCCTATTTCCTCTTCCTTTTTATGGTAAAATCGTGCCTCGCTGGCACCAGTCTGATTGGATACTTATTGAACGCGAAGGTGTTCAGCGAAATTGACCGAAACTAAAATGATTGTATCTCGCCATATTACTACCTCTCCTTTCTGCAAAATGAATGAACTCGAATTGGCTGAGAAGGAAAGGACAGGTAAGACGACTAAGGTCCCCCAATCTGGCCTTTTATAGGGGAACTGTATGTCAATGGCACCTTATTTTTTTAAGTTCATCAGAGACGAACGCCAACGTCTAGATTGACCCCCAATGCCCAGATTGCCCCACCCCCTTTTGCACCCAAGCGCGAATGACCAAAGCATCCCCGCCCCACTTGATTAACCCCAGCTGCTGTCCCGGATATAAACATGATGACCATGAGTAACTGTCGTCCCTCGAGAAAAACCTGTTTTACCCTGACTCTCGATGATAGAGCCCCCGCCCTGTTTGAAAAAGGTAAGCCAGCCTTGAAGGGAAATGTTAGACTGTTAAAGACTCGGGTCTGAAAGGCAAGTCTCCACTGGAGGTTCCGAAATGTTGAGTCTGATGAAATGCGCAGTTGATAGGAGTCTTATTTCTCTCCATTTATGTCATGAATAGACGATGAATACACTTGGCATGAACACAGTAGGAATGCCGACATATGCACTGCGTGGTAATAGACCTCTGACTGTGACCGATGAGCGTATCTCCCAAGTGCGTAGGATTGAGGGAAGAATTCACATGCATAAATGTCTTCTTCTGCCAGTTCTCTAAAAGCTTGTTTTGTACCTATTCAAAGATTTACGATTACCGGAGGAGAAGGGTCAGACGTGACGTACAGCCTGGCTGCAGATCTTGAGACACATGTGACCTCGACCAAAGGTGGAGCTGCAGAGCAACAAGATACGGGACGAGACAGCAATTTCAAACGTGGAAAATGACAAATGACGGGTTGCCCTGAAGTCCTCCGTCTGCTAACCCACGTGTGCCTGGAGTCTCCGTCCCCCTTCTTTGGGCCCGATTGATGGGCCTGCCTGCTTGTTATCCTTTGCTCCCTTGGTCCCTTTGGTGTGTCCCAGGAACTCTGACCCCACTCCGCTCTCTCTCCTATCGACTATTTGAACCACACACACCCTCTTTTCCATGTGACTTCTCGCCAAAAGGAAGAACAGCATTCAGGTGGGAATAGGGTGTTGCCACGGAAATATAGGTGCCGAGCATAAGGCGCCACTAAAAGGACTGGTTAGGGAACAGGACTGTGGTCTAACAGCAGAGGACAGACCGCACCTTGCAACGCGAAAGGTTGAATACGAGCTGGACCTATAGCTCCACCGCCGGTGCTCAACAGCGCCAACTGAAGGATACGGACTAGAGCCTACCAGTGATGGCTCACTGCTAAAAAGACACTGTGACGAAGAGATCATGTGTATTGAACTGAATTCCGCCCTCAACTACTTGATCAAAATGTTCATTGGTCACATTTTTAAGTCAGAGACATTTATGCTATGTAGTGCGTTTGAATGTTAGGAACTCGACAAATGTAATTTCCTATGTGCTGCATCCTGCCAATCACATCAACTGTCTATGATTACATGCCAAATGTTAGTATTGACAAATGCTAATTCTTCAACAGCGCCTGTTTATTTGTACCCCCATCAATTACAAAAATGAACTCTGTTATGTAAAAAGGGGCGACTGTGGAAAATTAGAGAAATTGATGTACATAAACAGCGCTCATTTCCCTTTTCCCACTCCTCTCCCTGTAAGCACCATGAATACCGTAGAATGTTGACCGCATCACTCCGCCAGCAAAAGCCCGTGCCCATATGTATAAGACAGCCATTTTTTCAGGCACCCTGGCCTTTTGCCCGCTCATTAGAATCACCGGTTTCCCTTCTGCACGTATTTGAACCCCCCCCCCTCTCTCACATGCATAGACCATGAAACCCTCTCCCTCTACGCGACCCTGCCCTGAAAGGCAACCCTCCTGCTTGACCCGCGCAAACCCCCCCCCATTTCCTCTTGAAGAGGCATCCTTCGCCTCAGCTGACATGGCCCTCCCCAGCTGCACCTGACTGCCCCCGCTCTCTCATGTACGGGTCATAAGACCTCTCTCTGTGCGACTCTGTCCCTGTGCACACCCTGGCTTCCCCCCTCCCTTTCTCCCTCACATGGGCAAGTCATAAACCTTCTTCTTCTGCAAAACCCTGTCCTTGGGAGTCACGGCCGCGCCTGACCAGCACCTCCTTTCCTTTCATGAATAACCCCTCTGTTAGTAAACCCTCCCTCCGCGATTGACTGTCCACACATGTCTGAGGTCATCGCCTAAGCCAGGAGATACTGTTTACTGCTTATTGTATGGAGTCACTCCTCTTCAAAGGACCCACTATTGATCCTGGCCACCCCACCCCCTGGGCTACGATCAGGCGCACACATCCTAAAAATTGGCGGAACACTCAGCTGCGTGATTACCCTCCCCTCTTATCAGCAGGTCAAGGGTCCCTATTGTGAACATATGTGGGGTAGGATTGACACGAGGATTATGGGGATGTCTTTTCCTTGTTTCACAATATCGTGATTGTAATGCCAAGTGTTTTGTAAGGTATAAAAGACGATGTCTCAGCTCACTTGTTAGAGCACCTCCCGATGACACCTTGTTTCGTGTCGGAAATGACAGGCTCTCCTCATGAGTAATAAATCCTGTTCTTGTGATTCCTGCTCCCAGCGCCCGTCTCTTTATTTGGTAACTATTCAGAATGGGAACTAAGAGGCGCACAGCGCCAGCAGCCTGGGCATCGATACTAGTATGGGCTCCTGTTCCACAATAGTACAAATTTGAGCAAGTGCTAGATGCTATACAACCTCCTTTAGCAAAAATGTTGTTTCTGAAATTTAGATATGGGACGCTCCCACTCAATGCCCGAACTAATAGGTGGGCGGGTACTATAGATCGTCCTTGCCCTGGGTGTTTAGTGGATAAAGAAGCCAAGATTCACATGGTCTTCTTTTGTTCAGCCTATAAGAGGCCTGGAACTAAGTGGGTGATCCAACTTTGCAGAAACCTGGGTATTAGAAATTATATAGATTTTTTAAGGATTCTAAAAACAGACACTGACCCATTTTTTTGTTGTTGTGATCTCAAAATGTTTATTCGCAATGTGGTCTATGGGAAGGCATTTGATTGAAAAATGCCATGAGAATTTATAACGTCTGTTGCTTACCCACCTTTTTGTGATCATGAAATAGACAAGATCTATGTTCATTTGTGTATGCACTTGCTGATTAATTGACTGAAATATACCAATTAGCTGTTAGTTGATGATGGGCTTAGATATACTTTTATATGGAGGTTTTACTTGATTTTAACATTTAAGACGTTAAATTATATTTTTTGGAAGTATATAGAAAAATATATTTCCCATAGTGACGGTTTTCTATTGGCCAACATCCTTAATGCAAGCTCATATCAGTTTGTGTCCTATTTAATTTTATACCTGCCAATTGAGCACCCTTCTGATCTATTTTTTTATGTGGTTGTATACAATTGTGTTTTTTATGTGCTTTTAAGGCTATAATAACCGAAATAAAGTTTCAATGAATGAATGAATGAATAAAGGGAGCACAACACCTACACTTGTGTGGGAATGCCAGTTGTGGCTTCAAGGTGTTTATGAGGTCTAGGATGACATTGCTACTCCGCCTGTACTGATCATAAATCTCTTCCTCTGTCTTCTCAAGCAATGTTAGCCTGACTATGAATATCCTCTCCTGTCTCCACCTCCTCTGCTGAGCAGTCAGTACCCACATCCTCCTCACTATCAGGTATAGGGCAGCCATTGAGGAAAGGTTTCAGATGCATTCTGGGCCCATTTTTTTAGGTTGGGCCTGGGTACCACCTGGTTCTGGTTAGTGGTAAACTGCATGTGCAAACAGGCTTTTTTGAGCATTTACACTATTTGCGAATGGTCTGTACATTGTAATTAGAAACTCACAAATTGCGAGTCACTATTTTCTGAACCCAAAAAATATGTCGCATTTTTTGCGAGTCGGTGTTCATTGACGTCGCAATTTTGTAATTTGCGAGTGCCTTTCGTACATTGCGTTTGACCATTTTTGCATGCACAAACCGGTTTGCGACCGATTTAGCACTCACAAAATGGTCGTACATCTGGGCCTTAGTGTGAATTTGCCACATTGGCTTTCCAAAGACGGCATAATGTTTGGAGGTAGAAATTGAAATTTACGCCACTGTGAAGAACTTAATTCCAATTTTTTATATCACCCTGGTATGAATTTCTTTTCCTCCTTACTAGAAGAGGTATTGACCAAGTCAAATGGCATGGCTTTACCGTGCTATTGCATGCAAGCATAAGTATCCTATTTCCTTGTATCGCCACATTAAAGCAAGAACTAATGCCGTTGACAGTGCTTGTTGTATATATGTATACATTTGATAGAGTCTTGTTATATGACGTAAGGTTCAGGGGCTTGGTTTGGAGTTGGATGGTAAAGAAAAATCCTCCAACTATTGGAGGAAAAGCTAAATCAGATTGAAAACACAGTGGTGGTGTTTCCTCCATTATCATATCACTTTGACCCATGTCTTCATTACTGAAATACAACCTTAAAAATAACTATGAGTATGGTGGGTTTACTTATCACATTCTGAGAAAATATTCACACCAATGGATTGAAGCTGGCATAAAAGAAAATGTTCTTGATTTGTAAATGTAAAATAACGCGTGTGGCTACAAGTAAAGGATGAACGATATATATATATATTTTTTGGATTGGCTTCTGCGACAAAAGTAGACATGAACACCCGACTTTGGTTGAATGATGCAGGAAGTGAACTCTAGAACTTTCCATTTGCATTTTGGTCACCTCAAGCGTGAAAGGATGTTGCCCAAATCAGCCCCTGGCCTCAAGCTTAGATGCCAACAACGGATCACTGAAATAATATCGACTGACAAAATATCGACTTGCCAAAATATCGTGGACAAAATATCGACAGTCAAAATATCGAGTTTGTATCTACAAACAGGTAAGTACAAAAATATCGAGTTAAAAATATCGTTAACAAAAATATAGATGTAAAAAATATCGACTTTATTAAAAACAGTGTTAAATTAAATTAATATTAAATTTTAATTACTAAAATATACTTTAAACGACTTAAATTAAATTATAATAATTAAATAATAAATGAAAATAATACAAATAATTTTTTTAAATCTTATTTGTTGACCCTGAACCCTAAAAATACCCCTTTACCCAAAAACCCAAAACTGACCCTGAACCCTAAAAATACCCCTTTACCCAAAAACTGAAAACTGACCCTGAACCCTAAAAATACCCCTTTACCCAAAAACTGAAAACTGACCCTGAACCCTAAAAATACCCCTTTACCCAAAAACTGAAAACTGACCCTGAACCCTAAAAATACCCCTTTACCCAAAAACTAAAAACTGACCCTGAACCCTAAAAATACCCCTTTAATTTAACATAATTAACAATTAATCTATTAAATTAAATTAATTACCAATTACATTTTAATTAAATACCATATATTATTTAATTACCAATTAATTAATTATTACTACCAATTAATAAATTTACATATTTAATTAATTATAATTAAATTACTTCCCACCCTATTCCCCTATAAACCCACAACCCGCTACAGAAAAGACATTATTTTAATTTACATAATTAGAAATTAATCAATTAAATTAAATTAATTACCAATTAAATTTTAAATAATTAACATATATTATTTAATTACCAATTAATTAATTATTACTACCAATTAATGAATTTACATATTTAATTAATTATAATTAAATTACTTCCCACCCTATTCCCCTATAAACCCACAACCCGCTACATAATAAAATGACACAATAATTAAAAAAATCATTAATTAAAAATAATTATAAAATAAAATGACACTTTTCACACATATTATTACATAAAAACACTATAAATAATTAAATATTATTTTAAAAACTATATTTTTTACTATCTAGATTATATACTTGGATATTTTCACTGTCTATATTATTTACAGTCGATATTACTTCACTTACCTTAAAAACGATATTTTGGCTGTCGATATTCTGTCTAGTCGATATTTTGTCCAAACGATATTTAAAACTCGATATTCTGTCCAAACGATATTTTGGAGTCGATATTATGTCTGTGCACCGCCAACAACGAATGTGTATTTATAGCATGCACCTGGCACCTACATATTCTGTAGGGGGTGCGGCACCAGTAAAGCACTGCACTGTGCGACTGACTCCCCACGCTGTTTCATCTTTGTGAGCTGTCCGTCGTTGCATTGTGCTCGAGGTAAACTTAATGATGATTCCTCATTCTCAGTCTGTCCCACTACGAACCAGACTGGATTTCTTGTTTACATTAGGGTTTATATAAATTAAGAAAATAAGTACATATTTTTATGGAATGTATGCTAACAGCTGCAGGATGCAGCTTGCACGTACTAAACTTTGTATTTATTTCATTTGTATTGCGCTACAAATGCGAACTATTTCCAGCTTCAAGGCACACAGCAAGACAAAATAAAAATAGAATACAAATATAACAGTTAATGTGCAATTTAAACGTAAACATGTATATTTCAAATATACAGAAATGAAATACCCAAGGGCAGCTGGTGAACGGACTTCATTAATATTTGCGGTGGTATCAGGCCTCCACTGAACACTGTTTTCTTTAGGGTAATGCTTGATTAAAGTTTTAACATTTTCATTGGATTCAAATACAATATGCCTTGCTGAAGGTAAATGTGAGAAGGTTCTTGAGTGCGAGGATTTGCTGCTTTTTTCAGACAGGCCTGCACATGTCTGGACTATGGGTATAGGGTATTTAAGAAACAGCTGTCCTCCTCGTCGATATTTAGCTTTCATACATGTCCTAGAAATCATGCCATGCAAAAACACTCGGCCATCACTGTCTCAAAACTCTTTGTGCTTCAATGTCCCTGTGGCGCTTTGTGTCTCACAGCCTAAATAGCTGGCCTAGATTCAGTGTCACAACAAAGCACTATGGTCTCCGAAGTCCATGGCGCTCCTGCAGCTTAGAACAAATCAAATACAATGCAGTTGTCAACATCTCTTTCCATCATTGCGGTCCTCTCGGCTAATCAAGTGTCACATAAGATCAAACGCAAAGCAAGACTGTAAGTGCTGTGGATGTGTTTCTATGTCACATTCGCTAGAATCCGCTGACGGCACTTGTATTCCCATTGGCGGGGAACAGGAAGTGCAGAGGGAGCGGCTCGTCATGTTTCTCGTCGCGGGGTTTAGATATGGCTGTGCTTCACAACCCGCGAAGCCTTGATGTTTTCCTGTATAAAAGGATGGCGCTTCGGGTTGGCAGCTGTGTGCTTGGAGTAGCGCCTTAGGGCCTAATTCTCTTCTAGCACGTATTTATGAGGTATTTTTTCATAGAATGTCAATCATGTGCGGACATTATTCATCGGCAGTTCACCTGTGCGGATTTTACGTTTCCCGCAGGTTTTCCGGTTTCTGTGACAAGTAACTTTTCCTAAACTTATACTGAAATTAGCATTTCAGAGATTGTGTATTCCACCCATACGTGTGAATGTACATTTTAGGATCCTCTTTATAAATCCTACTGTTATTATTTCACCAGTTCATCTATTTCTCTCACTCTTTTGGTATAGTCTCTAAACACTGCAATTAAAAGAACTTATAGCCAGATGTATCAAGATTCCGTTTTGTGAATCCTAAATAGCGATTTTTTGCGAATCGCTATTTAGAATTCGCAAAACGGTATGTATGTACAAAATCGCTATTTTTTAGCGATTCCTTATTATTCTTTATTTGCGAATTCGCAATTTGCGAATTCGCAAATAAAAAATAATTTCCAATGCATTCCTATGGGCCAGGAGGCCCATAGGAATGATAGTGCAATAATTCTCAAATTGCTAATTCGCAATTTGCTAATCGCAATTTGAGAATTATTTCAAGGGTGCTGGGGTGTCTCAAAGACATCCTGCTGCACCCCTGAAATCTACATGTGTGTGCATGTGGCACACATACATGCCCTATGGGCATGTATGTGTGTGTGTGTCACATGCCACCCTCACAAATGCCAAATAGGGAATTTTTAAAAGAAATCGCAAATTACCACCAACTACAAGTTGGTGGTAAATTGCGATTTCTTAACACAAATTCGCAATTTAAAAATGTTACATACATATCATTTAAGGAATCGCAAAATTGCGATTCCTTAAATGCTATGGCAAAGTAAGGAATCGCAAATTATTGCGATTCCTTAAATTGCGATTTTATTCATACATAAGGAAAAATGCAAAAAGGCCGTTTGCGAGTCGCATAGGCCGAAATTCTGCGAATTTCGGCCTTTGTGACTCGCAAAAGCCTTGATACATCTGGCCCCTAGGTTCTTATGTTGTATCTGTTTTGACAGTGAGAAACAGGTGAGTTCTTAGGCTTGTTTGTTTGCCTACCTTAGAGAGACATTTACATTTTTATTGAGTTTCTAGTCAACTGCTAATTAAGATCTGCTTAAAACAAAGTTGGACTATCATATATATATATATATATATATATATATATATATATATATATATATATATATATATATATATATATATATATATATATATATATTCACAGAAAAAACCATAGGTTTTATGCCATATATAGTTAGGGATTTGCATATACAAAACCTTATTTTACTCGCACAAAACCATTGAAATTCGCATATATAGTTAGATGCGCTAACTATATATCGCGCACCCGCAATCCACTGCTGATGATGTCACATATTACATCATTCATGACATGGTCAGTGACATCACTGATGACATCACTGATGACAACATCCAGTGACTGTATGTTTCTGTAAAGTTAAAATATGTCTTACATATTGAAGAATGAGTGGACGTATAAGTTTCTGGATGAAGGATTTAGTAGGTGCATGACTGACTGTATGAGTGAGTGATTAAATGTGTCTCACTGAGTGCATGGGTTAGTGACTAAACTGTCTTAATTTGTGCATCATTATGTCTGTTGTTCTGTAAACTGCTGCATGTGTTGATCAGTAGCTATATGAGTAACTATATGGGTTATTGATTGGTTGCCCAAGTATTTGTATGGGAGACTGAGTGTGTGTGTGGGTGGCTGGGAGGTGTATGACTCTGTGCAAAGATGTGTGAGCAGTTGGTTCACTAGATGTATGGGTTCAAAAGTGCATGTGGAAACAGCTGTATGGGCGGTTGACTGTGTGCATGAGTGTATTGGTGAGTGAATGGATATCTCATTGCTACATGTCAAAGTACATATGTAAAACACAGTACATGTGAGAGTTGACAAAATAACTGTGCATAAGAGCCAGTAAATGTGTGAGTGGCTGTATGGATCATTGTGAACTTGTATCAGGGATTGTATAAGAGAGTAAATCTGTGTTAGTATATGTTTGAATAAGTAAGGTGTGTATAACTGTATAGTTGTTGAAATGGAGGTGTGATTGATTCTTTGCATGACTGACTAGGTGTGTGAGTAACTCCATGGATGAGTGACAGTCTGTGAGTGTCTGTTCACACTGAGTGTATCTAAGGTTATATTAGAGTCTGAAGAGGTTCATCGTATTATCACATGAATGATGTCATCAGTGATGTGATCAGTAATGGCAAATGAGATTTCATCAGTGATGTCATTTGAGATGTCATCAGTGATGTTATCAGTGATGTCATCAGTGATGTAATTTGAGATGTCATCAGTGATGTCATTTGAGTTGTCATCAGTGATGTCATCAGTGATGTCACTGACCATGTCATGAATGATGTAATATGTGACATCATCAGCAGTGGATTGCGGGTGCGCGATATATAGTTAGCGCATCTAACTATATATGCGAATTTCAATGGTTTTGTGCGAGTAAAATAAGGTTTTGTATATGCAAATCCCTAACTATATATGGCCTAAAACCTATGGTTTTTTCTGTGAATTTCAATGGTTTTTTAATACCAAATATCAAATGCTGTCAAATGTCAAGTACATGATAGGTAAAAACATTTTCGTGTTTATGCACGCTGATGTGCTTTGAACGCTGCCCCCCTTCCCCCCCCTCTTTTCTCTTAGCAGATAGTGAAGGGTAGTTAACGCAGGCCTTTGCCCCCGTTGTAATCTGTCGTGCCTGCTTCTCTCTCTATTTGATTGATTGCTATCCAAGCATTTACTGTTTTAGAATTGGTTCTCTTTGGTTCATTCTGTATTTACAAACAAGCACAGAGTCGCAATACTCTGTTTAGTCTTTGCAGATAGTGAAAAATAGTAAAAAAAAAACAAAAGGAATCGAGCAAAATCAGTAGGCCACTAATGGGATCTGTTTTTGACCTCGCTAAAATAGAAACATTAAGAACAACCCCTCATGAGAAATACGAAACTAGTAAGATGAACTTAGCTCCACACCATGATGGCTGCAAGACAGCTCGACTCCGCCCCCCACCCCACCCCACCCAAAATCACGACAAACCCTATGCAAATATTATAAATATATACAACACACCAGCAAAGTAACAGGGTAAAACATTTTATTAAATAACTATTTACATAACTATTTTATACTTTTTGTTGCCCGATCCGGCTAGCTCAATCGATCGAGCATGAAACTCATGCACTCTGATAGCAAGCGTTGCTGCCGATGCTATGCAGACCAAAACTGGTTTTCAGTTTGTACATTCTTCTACATTTTTCCATCCAAGGCTGGTTGAGTTTGTAGAACGATGGCTTCAGATTTTCAACATACGGTGTGGTGGCGCGGACTAGGAGGGGGCGATTGGCTCCTGCCCCCTCCCCAAGTAAGATTTTCATACGTGAGTGTACGTTCATGGTTTTGGTCCCTGAGTTGCTTCGATGTCACTGCCATGCTCAAATGGCATAAGTCCTGGATGTTGGGTGCCATAGTTCAGAGTTCTGAGCAGCGCTTGTAACACTGACTGAAGCTTATTTGCACCTACTGCAGCTTCACTATTCTCAAAGTAAGTGAGGGCCGTTTGTGGACCTGACTGCATTGTTAAACAATGTGATGCGGTGCCTCCCTGAACCGCTTGACGGAGGCCCCCGAGGGGCGGTGAGATGGCACTTAGCTCCTGCCCCCTCCCCAAGTCGTGTTGCCCTGGTGTGGCCTGAGATCGCCCCCGACATAGGCGGCCGGCTCCCGGGGTCCGGCGGAACTTTTTGCCTTTTGATGACTCTTCCATTCTGGACCTTGTCCCACAATCCGTTTGACCTGAAGACACGCTGTAGTGGGGCGCCCCTTTACCATTTCAGTTGCCATTCCGCCTGCTTTTGCTACACTGTGCCTCTTCCGCCATTCAGCTGTTTACCGCCCGCTCTTGCGACTACAGCGTCTCGCTCACCATGTAGTTGAGTTGCTCCCGCTCTTGCGATGCAACGATAGGCGGCTGCCACAGGACTCTCAAAATGGCGGCCGGCTCTTCAGATTTGGGCGTGGTCCACTAAAATGGCCCTGGGACACCTTGGAACTCGGACGCTTGCCTGATAGGGCTTGGGTCCCATTCTCGAAAGCGTCCCCTCAGCCTTGAAGATTCTACAAAAGTCTTGGGGGCCCCCGACTCCCGCAGGCTTCTGGTGGGGAGCGGCTGCCATGATTGCTCGTGGAATGGCCACGACTGAGCTACGAGATGGTGGTGCTCTCATGCTGACGCCAGCTTCAGTCTGAAACATCCAGAAACACTGTAGACTACCAATTCGATCAGTTCCGGTAGCGCCCCCAACATGACCCGGTAGAGAAGAACTTGCCCTCCCCTCTTTGACTGATGGTTCTTGTTGCCTGTCCCTTCTGTTGTCATTTAACAGAACTTTTTAGACTGCTGAAAGGGGTTGTGTTCCGAACGCTGGTTGGTGGAGACATTTTGACTATATTCTGGACCTACGTTGTTGCGTAATGCGTTATATGACACGCCGCGTTAGCGCACCCGGAAGTGCTCCGGTGCGCGAAGCGCAGCTTCCCGGAAGCGATCCGGGGCGCGGCGCGCAGCGCGTAACGTAAGCATAACAGGTCATGTGACTTGTTAATAAAACTTTTCATTGGTTCATTTTACTTTTGTTATTTTAATGATGAAAAGCTTGGTCATATGACCTAAAAATTACGCTTTTTATTGGTTTCGAACATTATTTTTTCTTAAACATATATGTTATAATGTTCCAGGCTAATGTACTTTCCCTGAAAATTTACAACTGTCCTGCAAGTAAAATATATTCCTTTTTCGAGAAAAAGGGCATTTCTTCGTCCCATGACGGAGCCGTTGAGTAAAAGAGGCTCGGCCTGCTGTCTTAGTCGCCGATACGCCTGATTATCAGATTCTTATCGATCACTTTATGTTGCAGGAGTGGAAAACACAACTGCCCTTGACCATTTATCTTTATTGCGTTCCTGCGTATTATACCTTTTATCCGTCATGTAATTGGACTGCTTTATTTCACTTGCCTTTTACTGATTCGAAAACAGTGACTAAAATTAAAAACTTTACCAATGTAAATACTACTACCATGTTTTGTTTTAAAAACCTTTATTGTGAAAATGTCAGTAGACAAATACGGGCCTATAACCACGTGGGCCGGCCACGGAGCAAACTGGAATCGTATATGATGAGGAGACATTTACACTGTAGAGGAACTTAACGAGCGGGCCATTAGGTTGCAAGAACTAAGGTGTCTAACAGTTGCGGAATCGGTGGACGTACATTTTGTAATTAAAATACGACAGGGCCACTTACAATAAAATTATCTAGATATACATTTGCGGGCAAGTACCATGGGTGACGTTAATTCGAACTTTCAATAGTACAGTAATCAATAACACATCAGAACTTAATATCAATAGGGATGTCGAAATATTCAATCAATTCTCGTCCCCGCCCGCCATGAGCATCAAAACTGCATTCATATCTCGTGATATCAAGGTTGTTCAACCAGTACACAACAAGGAGTTACGAGTCCCATTTATACCGGCGCCATTTTGGGCGAGGCCGGGCAGGTCCAGGATATAGTCAAAATGTCTCCACCAATCATCGGCCAGACCAGAACCCCTTTCGGCCCTTTATGCTACAAGATGGTGTCTTCCATTCAGAAAATATTGTTGGCAGCATTTTGAAAGGAAACATAAACAGCCGTTCTCCTACTGAGTCTCACATTGTTACATTTAGGAAGAATGTTGAAGAGTAGTATGTTGAAAATCTGAAGCCATTGTTCTACAAACTCTCAACCAGCCTTGGATGGAAAAATAAATCCTGAAGAATGTACAAACTGAAAACCAATTTTTGTCTGTATAGCATCAACAGCAACGCTTGACTCAGCTTTGTGTGAAGCCGCCATTTTTTTTGTTTTTTTTCAAAGGGAAAGAACAGAAAGAGGCATTGAAAATGGCTCAACAGGAGCAAAAAAAAAAATTAAAACTTCTTGCGTTTGGAACATTGGTGTTTCTCGAAAGCCAGATTAATTAACTTCACACTCATGTTTGCGCATGAAATTAATGTTCCACAATATAAGCATGTCAGCTTCAGATGTACAATTTTTTTTGTATATTTGGAACAGTTTTGTTTGCCTCTGCCACTGAGAGAGAGATATCAGAAGATGGTCGGGCCACCGAAGTTGGGGGGTTCTGTTGTAGTTCACGCATCTCTGCACGACTATAGTTGATTGGATGCCACCTCTGCATATGTCGGTGCATCGTGTGATTTCCAAAGCTTTATTTTTTATTAGTTCCCCTGGATAACTTCTTTTCGCACACATTCAGGGACCTGGTCGTGTCTTCAGGTCAAACTGATTGTGGGACAAGATGCAGAAAAGAAAAGGAAAAAAGTTCCGCCGGACCCCGGGAGCCGGCCGCCTATGTCATGGGCGATCTTTGGCCACACCAGGGCGATAGTGAAGCTGCAGCAGGTGCAAATAAGCTTCAGACAGTGTTACAAGCACTGCTCAGAACTCTCAACTATGAGACCACCTCGGTGCCATCCGGATCTTGGCGCCTTGTGCTGGTTCCGGCCTATTCACACATCGGTCCGCTACTGACACCACCTCACAGACCAACGGGGCACCCCACGCCGACTTTCGGCGCAGCATTGTAGGATGGCCACACCAGAGCAGCAACTTGCTAAACACCACCTCGGTGCCATCCAGATCTCGGCGCGTTGTGCTGCCTTCGGCCTACTGTAGCCGCAAGTGCGGACGCAACTCAACTGGATAGCGAGTGAAACACCAAGGGGCGCCCCACTGCAGCCGAGGAGCCTCCATCTTGGGGGCGACGCACAGCATCACCAATGCAGTCAGATCCTCAAACAGCCCCCACTGACTGACGCGACCTCACAGGCCAACGGGGCGCCCCACGCCGACTTTCGGCGCAGCATTGTAGGATGGCCACACCAGTGCGGCAACTTGCTGGACACCACCTCGGTGCCATCCGGATCTCGGCGCGTTCGAGTCACTGTACCGCAAGAGTGACCGCAACTCAGCTGGACACGCCGTCTTTCGGCGCAGCATTGTAGGATGGCCACACCAGTGCGGCAACTTGCTGGACACCACCTCGGTGCCATCCAGATCTCGGCGCGCTGTGCTGCCTTCGGCCTACTGTAGCCGCAAGTGCGGACGCAACTCAGTTGGACGGCGAGTGAAACGCTAAGGGGCGCCCCACTGCAGCCGAGGAGCCTCCATCTTGGGGGAGACGCACAGCCCCCACTGACTGACGCGACCTCACAGGCCAACGGGGCGCCCCACGCCGACTTTCGGCGCAGCATTGTAGGATAGCCATACCAGTGCAGCAACTTGCTGGACACCACCTCGGTGCCATCCGGATCTCGGCGCGTTGTGCTGCCTTCGGCCTATTCGCACATCAGTCCGCTACTGACGCCGCCTCACGTGCCAACGGATTTTCTACACTTTTTATAGCCCTATGCCGCATAACAGGTCATGTGACTTGTTTATAAAACTTTTCATTGGTTCATTTTACTTTTGGTTTCCTAATGATGGAAGGCTTGGTCATATGACCTAAAAATAACACTTTTCATTGGTTTAGAATTTTTTTTTTCCCAAACGATGAAAGCCCCACCTTGTTTCTGGATGTTTCAGACTGAAGCTGGCGTCAGCATGAAAGCACCACCATCTTGTGGCTCCGTCCTGGTCATTCCGTGAGCAATCATGGCAGCCGCTCCCCACCGGAAGCCTGCAGGAGTCGAGGGCCCCCAAGACTTTTGTAGAATCTTCACGGCTGAGGGGTTGCTTTCGAGAATGGGATCCAAGACCTAGCAGACAAGCGTCCGAGTTCCAAGGTGTCCCAGGGCCATTTTAGTGGACCAGGCCCAAAAGGGAAAGAGCCTGCCGCCATTTTGAGAGTCCTGTGGCAGCCGCCTATCACTGAACCACAAGAGTAGGCGCAACTCAGCTGAATGGCGGATTTTGGCACAGTGTACCAAAAGCGGGCGGAATGGCAACTGAAACGGTAAAGGGGCGCCCCACTACAGCACACGAGCCGCCACCTGGGGAGGCCCGTTCACGCCGCCTCTCCCCCCCCCCCCCCCGGGGCGTCCCACGCCGTTTTTCGGAGCAGCATTGTAGGATGCCAAAACCAGTGCGGCAACTTACTGGACATCACCTGGGTGCCATCCACATCTCAGCGCGTTCTGCTGCCTTGGGACTATTCGCACAACAGACCGCTACTGACGAGGCCTCCCCCGCACCACCCAGGACGCCCCACGCTGTTTTTTGGAGCTGCATTGTAGGATACCAAAAACCAGTGCGGCACCCAGGTAACATCACCTGGGTGCCGTCCAGAACTCAGCACGTTGTGCTGCCTTGGGACTATTCGCACAAAACACAGCTACTGACCATTGTTGCTTCTTTTTTTAAAAAATGTTTAAATGTATTTACTGTTTTTGTTGCGTTGTATATATTTATAAGTTATTAAAATGTTATAATCCTACTACTTTGTTGGAGTGCTATATATTTTTAATGTGACACATTATTGTAAAAACTTTGATGTACAAAGAGGCATCCCTGCAATCTTCCGCTTCAGGCTCGGACCCACACACCCTCACAGTGAGAATCCCCTCCCCAAGCACAATACAGGATGGTTATCAGATAGTAGGAAAGCGTGTGGTGTCGGCGGGCACAGGGTGTGATTCTCAGAGAAGAACAGCGCAGATGGGAGGAGGTTTCTGACCCATGCATGAGAGAGAGAGCGGGGGTGACCAGTGCGTGGGGGAGATGCTTGCGAGGGTGGGGAGCCATGCTGAGGATCAGCGGCGTGCAGAGAGTGGGTCTGGTCAAGGCATCTAAAATGGCTGCCGTGCTCAACAAAAGTGTGGCATTGGAAAAAAGGCAAGATGGCGCAGACAATGTTTATCAATAAGGATTAATTTATAACAATTATTTTTAACAAAATATTTAATCGCAGTGACAAAATGGCGGTCAACAGTTCCTGATTTCCATCGAATCGAACGTTAACAGACGTCACGCAGCAAAAAAAATAAAACGCTCATGCACAGCCGCTGGAAGACATGTATCAACATATATGAGCCTCCTCAGCCACCCTCAGAAAACATAAGGGATCAGGATACGTCTCCCGTACCCCCTTATACCTAGTAATTTAATTAAATCGAAACACAAAATGGCGAATTCCCGTTTCGCTACCAGTTTGCGGCCCGGTTCGCGATCCGGGAAGCGCTTCTACCGTGAAAAATCAATTTTTTTTTATTTTCCCCACGGGACCCTTTAATAACCCCAACATCATTCCTAGGGGGTCAAGAGGGGTCTACCTTGCCCCCTTTCATTAAATTCCCCCTTCGTTTTTCACCTCTTCTTGTCTCTCGATCCTACCGAGAGACAAGATGGCGGCCGCTACGGACTGTTTAGAATGTTGACAGACACCGGAAAGCCAATCAGCTTCGCTACGCAAAGCTCCGTTACGCGAAAAGTAAGCGAACCGGAGCGCTACCCGGAGCGCTGTCACAGATATATATCTTTTTTTGAACGTTAATTTCTCAAAATCCACTGAAGCACATATATTGAGACCTAGCAAAGGCACATCGGGCTAACAGTCCCTACAATTTTGGCAAGTTTAGTGCAAATCCATTCAGCCGTTCGAGCTAAAAGTGAGGCCAACCGCCCTATGGAAATTAACATGGGAAAAATAAAACGCTCACGCACAGCCGCTGGAAGACATGTATCAACCTATATGAGCCTCCTCAGCCACCCTCAGAAAACATAAGGGATCAGGATACGTCTCCCGTACCCCCTTATACCTAGTAATTTAATTAAATCGAAACACAAAATGGCGAATTCCCGTTTCGCTACCAGTTTGCGGCCCGGTTCGCGATCCGGGAAGCGCTTCTACCGTGAAAAATCTATTTTTTTTATTTTCCCCACGGGACCCTTTAATAACCCCAACATCATTCCTAGGGGGTCAAGAGGGGTCTACCTTGCCCCCTTTTATTAAATTCACCCTTCGTTTTTCACCTCTTCTTGTCTCTCGATCCTACCGAGAGACAAGATGGCGGCCGCTACGGACTGTTTAGAATGTTGACAGACACCGGAAAGCCAATCAGCTTCGCTACGCAAAGCTCCGTTACGTGAAAAGTAAGCCAACCGGAGCGCTACCCGGAGCGCTGTCACAGATATATATCTTTTTTTGAACGTTAATTTCTCAAAATCCACTGAAGCACATATATTGAGACCTAGCAAAGGCACATCGGGCTAACAGTCCCTACAATTTTGGCAAGTTTCGTGCAAATCCATTCAGCCGTTCGAGCTAAAAGTGAGGCCAACCGCCCTATGGAAATTAACATGGGAAAAACGCGTTTTGGGACCCCCCTTTTTTTCTCGGCCCCCCCTTGACGAACCCCCCCAAATTGTCAGGGGCTGCTCAGAAACAAAATGTGCCATTTTCCTGAAAATTTCAGCCGATTCCGTCCACAAACGCCAAAGTTATTAGACATAGAATTTTCAAAAGTTCCATAGAGAAAAAATCCTAACTATATATACCTACTGGCTATCGCCAGTAGGTAATATATATATATATATATATATATATATATATATATTCACTGAAAAAAACATAGGTTTCACATCCGTTATAGTTAGGAATTAGCATTTAAAAAACCTATGAAATTCACTGAAAAAACCATAGGTTTCACACCAGTTATAGTTAGCTGGAAATTTTACTGACATAAAACCATTGAAATTCCCATGTTATAGTTAGTTGGACTCACTATAACTTGCACGCCTACAATGCACTGCTGATGACGTCACATTTTACATCACTCATGACATGGTCAGTGACATCACTCATGACATCACTGATGACACCATCCTTGTGACAGAGTGAGAGACCTCCTTTCAGTGTAATGTAACTCTTGAAACACATATTCATATCATATGTTACAACCCCAGGGGCATAATTGCGACGAAGGTCTGGGTGTGCACCTAGGCTAAACTGAAAGAAGTGTGCTGATGTATATAACTTCTGCCGAAACTGTCCTCTGATCTTAAGTTTTATATGTATGAATTTATGAAAGGCACGATTTTGGTAGTTTATTTAATCACTGTGTTTTATTATTTTGTCACAGGTACCATACAATGTGGGAGAGTATGAAAATACAACAAGGTCAGAAAGTGTGTGGCAGTATGTATCGTGTTGCAGAGATCACGCTGGGCAAGGTTACAATGAAAGGTGTTTTCTTATGTGAGAGTCAAGACTTGAATGTGACAACAAACGAACGAATAAGTAAATCCGCTGTTACACTCACAGCTTGTTCACAAGCTGTGAGTGTAACAGCGAAACGCATTGGGCACCCGTTGCAAAGCTAAATAAAAGCGTTTATCTACAGAGGCCGCAGCACCAGTGTGAATTCATTTACAACTTCTGGATTGTTTGGATATGTATATATATATATATATATATATATATATATATATATATATATATATACAAGCATTGGCAATGCAAATAGATCTGGCTGAAAGGAATGTAGTATGGTGATAGATATGTATTGTGTGGAAGCCAAAAACTAAAATATTGGTGTAGATCAAAAGGTCAAGTGACAGTTCCACTGTCAATCTAGGCCTAAAGCTCAAAGTAGGTTAATGACTGCCCTCCTCCCAGCTATGGTGCTGCCAAAGAAAAACACCAACATTATTTAGTAATCTAAGACACTTTTGAATCATCACAGTGTCATGTGTGTGCCCCTTAAAGTGCGAGCCCAGGTAGCTGAACAAATAAACAAAATGATCACAGCTGTATGGAGGGAAAGCACTTTTTTGTGGAAGCACCCAACTTATCCCAAATTGAAACATGCACCCCTGGATCTCAACATGTGGGCGGCATCAAAGTACCCCTCTATTGATGCTCATGTAATTGTCTGGCAACAGCTGGCTGTCAAACCAGGCCACAAAAAATGAAACCTGGGCATACATTCATTTCTAAAGTACCAATGGTTCAACTAATTTAACGTTGGAAAAAGCTTCATGTCTCAGCAATTAGTATTTATCATTATGCTTTGATGAGATTGGACAAGTGAAAAATACATAATTCAAGTTTAACTAATCGAATAGAAATGAAAAAGAAAACACATTGTATGATTTGCATATGGCACCGTGATCATTGTGTGAAAAATAATAATGAATAATGTTTGTTATAGATTTCTCAGTTCACTTGCCTGCCTGATTCTTTATGGCGCTTCATTGTAGGTATCGGTACATTAAAACAATGGTCCTAGACTATCGTGGCACGAAATCAAAACAATAGCACTGAATGGGTGAAAAGATATCCAATTAGGCACATAGTGTTATAGGCAAATAGAAAAATTCCAAGGCCACTACACAAATGATTGATAGCTTAATTGTATTCAATCATATTGGAGTTACTTCAAAAAATCAATCCAGGATTGATCAAATATTGGTTACTCACCAGACTTATTGCATTGGTGAGCCCCACTTTTATTTATTGTACATGTTGAGGCACTTTATCCAATCTGTTTAGGCACTCATACCATTTGAATTGTTTTACTTTGCACGGCCACTATATCTGAGGTATCACTGTTACTTTTAGATACCCCTTATACCCCCGTCCTGAGGACTTCCCGCAGCTGAGGACTACACTCACCCTTACGCAACAGGCCCGAAACGTCGACACCCCCGAGTAGGCCTACACCCTACACCTGACCCCCTAAACCTGAAAAACAGATGAGGTTACACTCTGAAGTGAACAGTTTAACCAATGTACTGTATCTAACTGTGCTAATAGGGGTAGGCCTGAATATTAAAAAGGAGACCATTGCAACTTGTACTGGATCCCATATGCCAGAAGTCATTCTAATTTCTCAAAAGCAACGATAATTGCTTCTTCTTTTCCCTTTCAACTTTTTTCACATGAGCACTAAACTTTCACACATCCCCCTCTTTTTGATGATAACCGTGTGGATATAATATTGTACATCAAGTTTTGAATCATTGGTTTTTTGAAGTAACTCCAATATGATTGAATAAAATTAAGCTATCGATCATTTGTGTAGTGGCCTTGGAAATGTTCTATTTGCCTACAACACTATGTGCCTAATTGGATATCTCTTCACCCATTCAGTGCTATTGTTTTGATTTCATGCCACGATAGTCTAGGACCATTGTTTTTCTGTACCGACCAATACCCAGGTCCCCTGACTTGACTGGGTAACCCCTTTTTTATAATGGTCATTGTAGCTATCAGCGTGTAGAAGTAATCATTATTTTATTAACTATTATTGGTACTAGCAGATACACACTGCAGGTTGATGTTCCACTGTAAATTCAGTTTGTATAGCCTCACAAGTCACCATGGAGGGTCACTGATAATGCCCTACTGGTCCACCTCAACAATCAATTACCTCCTAGTCCATCTTCCTTGTCCCAGTCTTATTGGAGTTTTTCTCATCTTGCCTATCCGAACCCTACATTTCATGAAGTAAATATGTTATTATTTTCTTAATCCATAGCTCAGTTCCTCCCACTGGAACCTGATTAAATGGGGACTGACCAATACCTCCTATTTTTCCTATCTCGTGCCATTCACACCACACTTATTCCAAACTAGATTATCCAGTAAGCCATATTTAATTTAAAACTTCTTAAATATAAGATATTGCCATCTTGCTAGATGTCCTCATGTTTTTACTTCAGACTCATTAGCAGAGAATGGCAAGGTGAAGAACTTCAGTATATGGGTCCTGCTTCAGCGGTTCTTCACTCCTGGTGTTCCTGCCCCTGCTTTCTTTTGACCCTTGTGGCTAATCAGTGTGGACATGCTATGATCAAGCGCGGGGTTAGTAGGGCTTAGGCTATGTTCTTGTAGAGTGATTGACAAGTACCTGTACTCACACACATCAAGCAGGGGACAGAAAATGGTTTGTATCCTCTGTGATAGTTGGTCTTGTCGCCAACCTTGGCAAATACTTAATCTAATGGTGACAAGGGTCTCAGAAGATTTCAAGGAGCTGTGATATTTAATTGCTTTAGGAACAGTAATAGACACATGGAGTGTTTTCTGGTTCTTCCAGTGAGAGAGAGGAGTTCACTTTCTGAATACAACCAGAGGAGAACAAAAACGAAACAGTAAAAGAGAAACATTGTCTCAAAGGCTCCAGAGATCTTGGCATTTGTAAAGGATATTGCACCAATAGAGATTGCTTCCAGTGCTCTGCTGAAGCTGTGTATTGATCGCACTACTATATATATAAACTTTATTGTTTAGTTAATTAAAACCATAACAAAACGAAGATGGAAAAGAATTTAACATTACAATAAAATCAATAAAATTCTACATAGTACAATTTATAGTGCAGTTATCAGATTGCTCGTCGTTAAAATAGTTAATAATACTGAAAATCTTATTTTAAAATTTCAAGAGCTTTCAGCCGCTTTTCAAAGGCTATCAAGAACTTTATAAATTTGCAATTAATTATTGGGTCTGTTGAGTCTAAGGCACAAATAATGGCCGATCTACAGGTGCGTACACCTTTGGCCTTAAAAATGTTCTTTAGAAAGAGTGATCGCACCCGGTTCAGTGTTTTGCAGTGGCATATAATGTGGATTATATCTTCTTTTGTGATGCCACATAGTCGACAGGTGTTTGCATCTGAGCGTTTCCAGACAGGTTCATCAGCCAGAGTTGGTAGTTTGCCGAATCTCACTGCCATCAACCTTTTTTTTATAAACACGGAGTACGTTGATGCAAGGTAGGTAGCCGAGATAAGATTGTTATAACTGTTAATCACGGTCCATGAATGGGAGCGGGCGGCAAAGATGGCTTTATCCATAATTAATGATTGAAATTTGGCCTCTTTTTTTAGAACCTGTTTAAAGGACGTGAATGGTAGTTTTTTTTCCCACAAGGTTACCATGCATGTTTGCTCCAAAGCGCCAGTCAGATATTTGTTTGCGGTAGAATTTTGTTGATTTTCTAATTCCTGCCATAACAAGCTGTCCAAGGTGTTATTTGTAGAGTTCGTTTTAATTCTATACCATACTCTAATGCTTGTATAGAGTCTTCCCAGTGACTCATTCAACATGCTTCCTTAAAGGCAATTTGAGGGATGCCATTCGGGCCCGGGCGCTCCATTACTTTTTCCCTTTCTGATGATGGTGATAATCTCGTCAGCCGTGTACCAGCCATCTGTGGCTTCAGTACGCGTAGTTGTACTTTGTGCCGTTGTCATGCGGTTGGTGTGGTGATGTTCTTCGCAGAAGTTTAAATGTGGATCCGCTGGTCCCAATATCTGTTCAGCAGCTTTCCATCGGTTTTCTTCAAATTTTGTCTACAGGAAAGTTGACCATACCGTTTCTTGAATATTTGAGGAGAGAACGTTTCGTGGCCTTGTCAGCTGTTTTATTATGGTCCAAAATGTATTTGAATCCTGTAACTTAGAGCTGGCCAGTAAATTAATCCAAAAGTCGTTTTTCGCCTTCTTTTTCAGCTCCCAGATCCCTTTTTTATATAATTTTCTGTGGGCAAGAAACTTATTCAAACAGCTTGGATTGTTCGCTTTTAATTGCAGATTTTTTTGGCTTCTCCGTAAGGCCCTTCTTTGTTCTTTTAATGCCCAGGGCAGTTTCTTGGTCGGGTGCTTATTTTTAGCCGATGTTTTTGTTGGTTTATTTTTAACTTTAATTTCGCAAGAAAAAGAGACCAGGCTTGTATCATGTCTGTTGTAGCTCAGTTTGCCTCTTGGAGAGCGTCCTTCATTATTAAAGTCCAATTCAGTTTATTCAAAATGTTCCAGTGTATTTGTTTCTGGTTAATTGTTCCTAATTGGCCCTCCAGGGAATACACCGGTTGCAGTGTGTCTGTAAAAAAGTTGAGTTTCAGATGTTGCATGCTGTGATCGCTCATTGTTGTATATTCGATATAAAAAGTGAGTACTGGAGGAATCAATGGGAGACTTATTATCATAAAGTCCAATGTGGGTTGACTATAAGGACAGTAGAATGTTTTCTTTGGTGGGTTGTCTTTCTCTGTCCTGCCATTCAGTACTTGCATACCTAGGTACTCTAGGTCTGTTACTAAGTGAGTGGCTAGGCTGTCCTTTCGGCTTAGTATCTCGTCTTCCTCTGGTGTATAAATGAGATTGGAGTTAAAATCTCCCGTTAGAATTATGTTCAGAGCTTCGAAGTTTTAATATTTCCTTGCATAATAAAATATATTTTGTCTTTTTTACCTGAAGATTCGGTTGGGTGTAATAATTGATCAGTATTGTCGTTTCATGACCGTATTTTTTCTGGCCTGACAATTTAATTAGCTGTAAACTTGGATCCGGCGATTGGAGTTGTTCTGTCTTGATTTTAAGAGCAGTAGACACATATACCGATAGGCCTCCGATTGCTCTCCCGTAGGTTTCACATTCTTTCGCTCGCACTGTGTAGTGGATGTAGCCCACCAATGCAATTTCTTCCTGCAGCCATGTCTCTTGCAGGGCAATTATGTCGGCGTTGTCCCAATCATCCAAGTCGAGACCGTCGTCCAGCAGTCTTTTTGCGCCCACTATGTTCCATGAAATAATATGTATGTCATTATTTACTGTTTTATTTCTTTCGTGGCCAATCGGTCAGTTAGGTCGTTTATTGTTCAGTATGCTCGGAAGCCATTTCCAGGAATCAGTTGTGGTTAACTGTTCCCCTGCTTTAACTAAGTCCGTCTCTTTGCATGTAGGTTCTGCCTCGCTTCTGCCTTTGGCGTTATGTAATATAGAATAGACTGTTTTTTTCGGGACAAGGTCCGCCAGTCTTCTTGTAAGTTGCGTGCCACTTTATGTCTGTAGATGAAGCGGGAATCTTGGGGCGGTTGGCTATGATAATTGAATGCCCCATGCTTGGAAAATCTCAGTTTGCCCTAGAATATCTTGCGCTATAGCAGCGGAGGTCCATGTTGTCATTGTTTGTTCATGCGTTGTTGCATTACTACTGGTTAGAAATGCAACCCGGTCTAACTCAGACGATTTGATGGCGTTTAGTTCCTTAATTTCTTTCGTCAGTTTTAGGATGTTATTCCTGTTTGGGATATCGTGTCTGCCTTGGGTCACGTAATCGGGGTTAAAAATAATTTGGCAGCCGACGTTGTCTGCATTAATCATGTCTAATGTTGGCTCTATTGCTGCCTCTTCACTTAGCCGTGACGTCTGGATCAGATTACACTGGATATTGGATGATGAATTGATGGTATCTGATTTCGGTTTTGTCGCTGCCTCGTCACTTGGTCGTGGCATTTCATTGTTGATAACAACGAAGCTCAGCTTTGTCTGAGTCAAGTTGTGTTGGCTATCTGATGTTGAAATGTGGGGGATTGGCCGGGGATGTTGGGTGGTGCTATGTAATCCCTCTCGGTAGACTGTTTCTGTGTTGTTAGCTTTGAAGCAGTGTTTTTCAGCTTCGCTCTCTCTATCCTTCTGTGTTTAATGATGGTGTTGTGTTGGGCGAGTGCTTCCTCCAAGCCGAGTTTATTGATTACATAACTGGCTTCGGGTCATTGGTTAGCCACCTATTTAGTAAGTTTTTTGACTGCTCATTGTGTACGTGAACGATAGTTTTATTATTGTCAGTTGCCGGGGGTATCTTGTTTTCCGACCCTTTTTCAGTCAGACTGGTCTGTTTTGAGGCGGGATTTTGATCGAATGTTTGCGTCAACTGGCGGCTTTTGCTGAGATCCCAGTGAGCTTTGAGGCATGGATTTCGCGGTTAGCGACGTTGTGTATATAAGTTGTCAGTTGTCTCCTGCTTCTGCGTCCTTGGTAGTGTCTGCTGTGCCTGTCTCTGGTGTGTTTTGTATATGTTGGTTTAAAAATATTGGATAGATACTATGGCATCGGAGCACGTCTTCTTCCATTTTTTTGTTTCTTGCTTTCCTTTCTTTTTTCTTTTGTCTTTTCGTTAAATTTTGTTTCGTTTGCTTGGCAGTGGTAGATTCCGTCGCTGGTTTTTCAGGTGTGTTATTACTGATTATATTGATCTCGTGCCCTGATGTCTGTAATTCAGGTGTTTTTTCTTCACGAGATCTGTTGCTGCCAGGTTGTTGATCTTCGAGTTTGACGCTATTTAGGCTTTCGGTCGCTCTATCGCGGCTTATTGCGTGTTTGTTTAAATTAATGATCTGGTCAAGGACCGTTGGTAGGGTGCTCAATTTGTCAAGAATTGGGCCACAAGGGCAAATTTGATGTTGTTCGGTAGAGATGGCTTGCGCTCTTTTAATTAAATTGTTAAGGTTATCCAGTTTTGTATTTATTCCTGCTATGTAGGATGCAATTATGTTCATCAAATCAATTTGGATGTCGAACTTGTCGGATTGCATTGTTAACGTCGCTGTAGCTGTTTTTAGTGCTTGCAGGAAGGGTGCCACGAGGATCAGAGACTCGTCGCCTTTAGGTGAATTTGTTTTTTCATCGTGTCTTAGCGAGTTGTTAAGTCCCTTCACGTTATTGAGTGGAGCTTGTTGCCCAGCGGGGGCCTTTGAACCGGATTTGGTATTGTTGTTCGGGACATGTGGGTATGGGGCCTCGTCTGACTGGAGCTTTTCAGGCTCTGCATTTCCTTTTTCCTGGTTCAACCGTTCATCAAGGCCTTTTTTGGCTGATAACCCTCTCTCTTTAATTTTGTGAAGTAGTTGGCTAGTGGTGGGCCATTGTTGTGACGGATTATTCAGACTTGAGTGAAGTGTAAAGGTTTGCGTTTGTTGCGTTAAATCCCTTTTTTTCCAGCAAATGTTGCTTGTATCTTTCTTATGATTGTCTTGTGCTTTATATTGTTCGGAGGCATCTAATACCTCCTTGTCAACAGTGTGGATTAATGCAGATGTGGTTACACTTATTTGTCTATTTGGCGGATTTTTATTGTGATCACTGCTTAATAGGTGATCTTGACTTTTATTAACAGGACCGTCTTCTGTAGATTGAGCAGGTAGTTTTGCAGGCGAAGTTGAGTGTGTACATGCTTCTTTTGCCGACTGGTTGCTGTCTTCTGATTCTTTCTCTGGATCCAGTGGGGTTTGTAGGCCCACTATGTCTGTCATGGAAGAAAACAGAGCCTCGCTTGGGTCTTTCAGGAAGTTGAATCGTAGGTCCTGTAAGGAGTTCCTATTCGCCATTGATTTCTCAAAGACAGTTGCAATTGGTGATATTAAAGGGTTTTTCAGGGTGCTATTGGCCTTATTTGCTGATGATTTATCAAGTCTTCTCCATTTGGCTGAGCTCTTCCGTGCTTTTGGTTTCTCACTAGGTGCTTTTCTTACTTTGCCGGACCTCATTTTTTGGGCTCGAGCTACTGCAAATCGCGTCCCAGAGTACCAAGTCTCTGTGGCTAGGTTGCAGCTGCTCGCACTCTGTTTTTTTCAGATTTTTTAAGGGATATGAGAACCCCCTAGTGTTGTGGTCTTACTGGCTTTGGGTTGCAGCAGCGTTGTTATCACAGCGCGGGTCGCCGCACTCACGCTGTCTTGCAACCTATGTCTCCCTAACCTCCTCCCGCCGATGCTCTGCACTTGCTGCCTCGGTGGTGCCTGTGTGGCGTTGGATTCCCAGTGCATTTCTTCGTGGTCATGCTTGCGTACAACCTACGTACAACCAGCTGCCGGCGTTCCTGTCTGGGCTTGTGCTCAGCCACCTGCACCCGCCGGCTGACCGGTCGCGGGATTTGTTCCAAGGATCTATATTGCGCTGGGAGGTTCCCCCCCTAGTGACGGCCCCACAGCTTTGCTTTGCTTTACTTACACTCACCCTCGCGCTTACCCTCACACTCACGCTCTCGCTCATGCTCCCAAGCCCATCTGCCCCATGGAGGGGCAGCTGCCGTCAGGGAGAGGGCGGGGGCGGAGTCGGAGGAAGGTGTGTGAAAATGTGGCTTCTCTTGCCTATTTACAGCAAGTCTATGGGGCTGCTTGGTCCAGAACCGGGTAATGAACGGTGCCTTTAACTTGGAGGTAGGCCACTGCCTTTATAGCGAGCCAGCCTCGGTCAGTTGCTATCCGCTTATTACTTCACTGCGCTTTGTTTCTGTATTTAACTGTTAATTGTTGGTTTCCCTGGTTGGCAACCAAAGTACGGTGGAACAGGCTTTGTTGATCTAAGCTAGGCTGGACTAAGCTTAACACGACCAGCTTGGTCCGTCCGCTTAGGCCGTCCTTCAATCTATAGCTTCTAGCCTTAATCGGCAGTAAATGTCTATTAAATGTCTAGCTGTCGCTCTGTTCCTCCTGCCCGTTTTTTCTCTGCCTTCTTGTGCCTTGACCTCCTCCTCTCCTCTCGCTCCTGGGGGATACTTAGAGGGGCCCCTACCGATGGGTTAATATCTTGTCAGCAGTATTTGTCAGCAGTATTTGGGCATGTTTTGTTTTTCTGTTTGTTGTTGTTCTGATGTTTTTCTATTTTGAATAATGCAGGGATGCAGGATAGCGGGATGGAACTACCACTCATACCCCGCTGCCTGCCACGCCTCCGGCCTCAGGCCGTGTAGTCCGCAGTTCGCGAGCAGAACAGCACTGCTCAATCGCATGCTGGGCCGTCCTCCCCCCCGTATCCTCACTCACCGAATGCTGCAAGCTGGGGGAGGCGTTTCGTCTCGTCTTGTTGGGGCCGTATGCTGCTTCTGATGAGTTGGAGCTTTGGGTGCACAGCCTGCTTCCTGGGCTGAGTGCACCTACAGGAGGAGCAGTCTTCAACCGCCGGCCAGCCAGCAGTTTGCCAATTTGTGGTCCTGGTGATCCTAGGGGTCTGTTACTGCGGCGCTCTCCTGTTCACCGCGCCGCTTGACCCCTCCGCTCGGTTCGGCTCGGCAGGGCTCGGGCTGGTCTTTTTCGGCACAGCACCTCAGCTCCACGCTCATCAGCTCTATGCTCTGCTCCACTCGTGGATTCGCTCTATGCTCTGCTCTCTAGCGCCACCGCAGTACTCCAGTCAAGTCAGTGCTACCAAGGTAAGTATTCGATCGCACTACTATTGCTGTTTTGAATGCCCTGGCATTCTGGCATTACCTCTACTCACCAAACAGCTTACAAAGAGTGATCATCGGAATTCATGTCAGGATTGGATGTTCAGGTATGTTCAGGGTGCCAAAACTAACAGTTGTCTAGGAGAATGCTTCTCAGAACCAAGACAACCCTCCCATTGCAGATTACTTTTTTCTACAGCTGCATATAAAGGAAACTCATAGTCTACAAGGAGCAATATGAAAGGCCTCAACCAAAGAGTCAAAGGAGGTAGAAAGTTCTGTGTTCTCTAGATTTTTGGCCAGAATATATACATTTGACATCTTTAGCAGAGTGTTCTCCTGCGGTAGATTCTCAAGTAGTTGGACTATCTTCACAGGCAACTATCATCTCAGAGAGTATGTCCACCACAAATAGTGCTGCCAAGAGAGTGGATTCAGTTGTTGAGACAGCTTAAGCCATCTCAAAATTTGATCTACTGGCACACCCTTGTACCATGTACATATCCCAGTCAAAGGCAAGAGACTTTCAGGCTTTACCTAAGGATACGCCTGGAGGAGTAAACTGTATGTCTCTCTTCTCTGTTAGAGAACAGTCTGTATTATCTCAGACATATACTGTGATTACCTATGTGTGGTTGCTGCTCCTCCTTTTACTTCAATAGCTGTTCTTTGCCACATTTTGATGAGATTCAGATGAGTCAAGCTTTTTTCTTTTTTTTTAAAGTTTTTTTATTGAGCAGTACAATCAGGAAACATTGAATAAAGCTTTTTTCATTGATTTATGGTTATGGAACTCCAAAGAGGTCCACATAAATCACAAATCCACCACCAACATATAAAAAGATTTTCTTTTAAAATAAAATAGACACACCAATATTCCTCCCCAACAAGAGATCGAAGACTCTTAAGCTAAAACCAATGAATGTCTGACATAATATCGACAGACAGAATATCGAAATACAAAAATATCGGCACAAAAATATCGACATCAAAAATATCGGAGTCATATCTTCATAAAGGTAAGTACAAAAATATCGAAAAAATAATATCGTAGTACAAAAATATCGAAATTAAAAATATCGTTTTTTTAAATGTATTAATAATAATGTAAAAATTATTTTAAAATACATATAATATTACAAATATTAAATAAAAATATTAAAACAAAATTAAAACTAATACATATACATTTCAAATAAATAAAACACCTAATAATTTAATGTAATTTTCTTTTTTTTAATTTCATTTAATTGATTTAATGTAATTTTTTTTTTATTTTTACCCTGTACGCCTGTACCCCAAAAACCCAAAACTGACCCTGAACCCTAAAAATTTCCCTGTACCCCAAAAACCCAAAACTGACCCTGAACCCTAAAAATATCCCTGTACCCCAAAAACCCAAAACTGACCCTGAACCCTAAAAATTTCCCTGTACCCCAAAAACCCAAAACTGACCCTGAACCCTAAAAATATCCCTGTATCCCAAAAACCCAAAACTGACCCTGAACCCTAAAAATATCCCTGTACCCCAAAAACCCAAAACTGACCCTGAACCCTAAAAATACCCCTTTACCCAAAAACTGAAAACTGACCCTGAACCCTAAAAATACCCCTTTACCCAAGAACTGAAAACTGACCCTGAACCCTAAAAATACCCCTTTACCCAAAAACTGAAAACTGACCCTAAACCCTAAAAATACCCCTTTACCCAAAAACTGAAAACTGACCCTGAACCCTAAAAATACCCCTTTACCCAAAAACTGAAAACTGACCCTGAACCCTAAAAATACCCCTTTACCCAAAAAATGAAAACTGACCCTGAACCCTAAAAATACCCCTTTACCCAAGAACTGAAAACTGACCCTGAACCCTAAAAATACCCCTTTACCCAAAAACTGAAAACTGACCCTGAACCCTAAAAATACTCCTTTACCCAAAATTAATGAATATTATTTAATTACCAATTAATTATTAATGAACAATAACAATAAAGTAAATATATTAGCACATTAGCTGTAATTAATTTAATTTAATAATTAATATTATTTTTCCCAATTCATTATTTAAGAATAACAAAAAATTATATATAAAAAAATGACTAATTAATGTAATTAACTAAATAATATTAATTAATTACCAACTAATTAATAATTAAAAATATGTACAAAATTATATTAATTAATTAACTAATTAATATACATTAATTACCAATTAATTATTAATTAAAATATGTACAAACACATATTAATTAATTAATTAATATTAAATTACTTCCCACCCTATTCCCCTATAAACCCATAACCCGCTACAGAACATATTTATCAATTAATCAGTTAATTAAAATTAATATAAAATTAATTCGCAATTAATTAATTAATAATTCCTACTAATTAATAATTAATTTAACATAATTAAATTACTACCCACCCTATTCCCCTATAAACCAACAACCCGCTACAGTAGTAAAAGACAATATTTAATTAAATTACATTAAAAATAAATAATAAAACATAATAAATACAATATAATATACACTAAATGTATTTAAAAATTGATATTAGTAACATCGAAGTTATTATTTCGATATTATTCACATCGATATTTAAAACTTCGATATTACTGATATCATACTAATATCGATATTAAGACTGTCAATATTACTTACCTTCGATATTTTGTCCCATCGATATTTAAACTTCGATATAATTGTATATCGAAATTTAAAACTCGATATTTTGTCTGTGTACCAAAACCAATGATTAAAGGGTTTTCAATTAACAGCACAGCAGCATAACATGCAGTGTCCCTTGGCTATTTGTGCAAGAGTTTAGTAAATAAATATAATAAGATAGTTTATATACCATGAAATACCATCAGAAAATAGAGAATAAAATTGTCCACATAAAGCAAGTGTCAGCATCTACATCCGACATATCTGATGCACCTTAATATACTATATAATTCTTTGACAGAACATTTAGTGAAGGGGATAATAAAAACGTTTTACTACTGCTGACTGAGGCAGAGAGGATAGACAAATGTAAACATATTTTTCTCGTCCATTTCCCTTGGCATAATAGCAAGGCTGAACAGATGAATAATACATGATTAACATATTGGAGAGCATTATTGCAGTGATTACAGATCAGTGATAAAGCATACCATTTCGTCAATGAAGGATTTAGGGGGAGCATACCCAGCCTCAATAGTAACCAAAAGTGGTGCAATCCATGCGGCAAGTTCTATGAAATATAACTTTATTTATCAAGCAGGAGTCAATAGCTGGATGGTTACCCTTCTTTAGAGTGCATGCACTGGCTTAATGTAAAAAAAAGATCCTTTTTCAAAATCTGCTGCCTAACCCATAACGCCCTTAACGATAAAGGTCCTCGCTATCTACAACGTAAACTGATTAAATATTGCCCCAGTAGGAAGCTTAGATCCACTACACTAGGTCTATTACAAGTTCCCCAAATTCGTCTTACCTGGACAGGTGGGAGAGCTTTCTCCTATCTAGCTCCCAGGGACTAGAACCAGCTCCCACAGGCCCTGTGAGCCATCCCGAATTATGGCACTTTTAGAAAACATCTGAAAGCCTTCCTTTTTTAACAACTTTTCTAGTCGGTTCCCCTTAGCTGAAGCTCAATCTCTAGCCAGCGCCGAGATGCCCCAGGGTGATTTGAGCGCTCAATAAATTCTTAATCTAATCTAATCTAATCTAATCTAATCTAATCATGCTTCTCTATCCCTAGAGAAACTTATAGACCAAGTGGCCTGTTTCAGGGTAGCTTTTAGTTGGTACAGCGATAAAAGTAAAAATCAAGGACTGGTTGAACTGCAGCAAATCAATCACAATCACACAATTTCTAAAAATGAATGACTATTCTTTTAAACCTTCTAAAATGTATTTTTGGAGTTAGAACCTAAGTTTACCATAATCGCTCTTTGCCAAATTTATGGCCCAACACACTACCCCCCAAGGCCCTGTGCCCAGGTACTTCTCAATCCAAACTCTAACCTGAGGGCAGCCGCATAACATGCCAAATTAACTGAGGATAAACTTCTCGGAATTCTGCTTTCCTTTTTTTTTTAACTCTTTTTATTGGATTTTGTACAACGAAAAGACAATACAACGCATAAGACAGCACCCCCCCCCCTCTGATCGGGCAGATTAAATGTAGAACAAAAAGAGTTTCAAGAGCTTATAGATGATAATAATAATTAAAATTAAATATTTGAATTAACACATGAATCATCGAGATATAGATAGATAAACATTAGGGTAGATGGGTATACATTACAACTAAACGGTTTAGCCATGTTATTGTTATATGAGTGTCTAAGGTTTAGACCATTCTATTAAAGGAGACCACATTTTTAAGCCTTTTATTCTACGTTTCCTACCTTTAGTTTTATATATTGCCATTTCTAAATTAAAAATTGCTAACAGTCTTGAAAACCACTGTTGATATGAGGGGGGGATAGGATCTAGCCAAGCCGATGCTATACAAATTCTTAATACAGCCATCGAGATAAAAATCAGTTCATGACCAGTATTCAAATTAGTGCAGTTTGTTAAGCCTAATAGAACTGTTTGATCAGATAGATTAACCACAGTTTTAAGGATTAATGAGAGGAAATGTTCAATTTTTGATTTGAGAAAAGTTAAAGCGGGACAAGATGAAAAGATATGTATACAATCTGCATCTTGTAAGTTACTACGAAAGCAACATGTTCCTCTCCCATTACCCCATTTGGCAATTCTATCTGGAGTATAGTACATGAAGAAGCATATTTTATAAAATTGTGTTTGTAATTTGGTTGACATGAGTGCAGTTTGTGATAGCCCATTTACATACTCAAATTTTTCAGTTGAAATTATAAATTTCTTTTGCCATTTCTGAACAATCTTCTGCCTGTCATCAGGTAAATGTGTAAGTAATAATTGGTAAAACCCCCCAATCCGTATTTCTTCCTGATATTGGCTAAGAGTTTCAGCTATAATGTTTTTAGACATAGTGTCTTCTCTCCTCACTCGTCGTAATAGAAAATCTCTAATTTGGAGATATTTAAAGAAATCTCTCAATTCAAGATGATACTTGTCTTTCAAAAATTCAAAAGAATATATCCCTTCTGAGGAGAACAAGCAACCTATATAAGTAATTCCAGCTACGATCCATCTATCAATATAGGAATCTTTAAATATGTCTGGTAAAAGGGGGTTATTTTGTATTGGTTTATAAAAAGATAACCGACCCAAACCTATCATTTTCCTCACAGATTTCCAAACTTTAAACACGGCTATGAGTGTTTTTCGTCTTACTTTTTTATGATAGCTATCAAAGAGATATCTCCAAAGATAGCCGATACTTCTGTCATCTAATATTATTTGATGAATAGTCGGTGCGTCTTTATCCCGAGATGTCCCTGTTCCATCAAGAAGAAAAAGCTCATGATTATATAGCAAGACTGTTGTCCAATAATATAACCTGAGGTTTGGAAGACTTAATCCTCCTCTTTCTTTGGGAAGTGTGAGTAGTTTATAGGCGGGTGGGGCAAAGTGTATGACCAAATAAAATCCGTAAAGATACGTTCCATTGTTTTAAACCATTGATCTGAGATTTCCGGATTAATGGCTCTAAATAAATACAAAAGTTTTGGAAAGTAGACCATTTTTAGGGCATTTGTCTGCCCAATCAAAGAAAGATGTAAATTATTGATACGGCGAAGGTCTTTTTGCATTTTGTTTGAAATAGGTTTAAGGTTCAGGTTGACTAGATTCTCTAATTCAGAAGTTATTGTAACCCCTAAGTAAGTGGCTGAATTTGTTATACGTGAATCTGTCATAACACATTTGTTGTTAATAATTATTTGGGTTTTCCCTCGATTCAGAGCATATCCTGAGATAGTGCCAAATATTAGTGCCTCCTGTTCAATAATTGGCATAGCCAAGTTTGGGTTAGCAGTGACAATGGCAATATCGTCTGCATAGGCGAGAATTTTTGGTGAGTATTCATTTGTCTGGATGGCAGTTATAGTGCTATTATTTTGTAGTCTCCTAATAAAGGGATCAATATAAAGAGCGAACAACAGCGGGGAGCAGGGGCATCCCTTCCTTGTTCCTCTCGAGATTTTTAATACTTTTGAATTGCCTCCATTAGCCATCACCATCGCCTGAGGATTAATGTAAAGTTTTTGTATTGCCTGTATAAATGTATGGTTGAAGCCGACCCTGGACATTGCCTGCCACAGGAATGGCCAGGAGACCCGATCAAAGGCTTTCTCGGCATCGAGTAAAATAAGTGCCATCGGGTCTCCTGCCACCTGGGTATAGTCAAACAAGCTAATTACCCTCCGTGTGTGATCGGTAGTGTCTCTCCTGGGGATAAAGCAGTGCTGAACTTTGGATGTAACTTTATGAATTATTGATGAGATACGATTAGCGAGTAGTTTGTAGTAGATTTTAGAATCTACATTTATTAAGGTGATGGGTCGATAAGAGCCCATCTGGTCGGGAGGTTTGTTTTTCTTAGGGAATATCACAATTTTAGCCGTAGACCATGAGTTGGGGGGTTGCCCTCCTCTAAATAAATGTAAGCATACGTTCAACAAGATTTCTTGAAGTTGATCCAGAAATACTATGTAAAATTCAAGTGGAATAGCATCTACTCCAGTTGCCTTCCTGCGGGAGAGATCTTTTACGGTTTTTCTTATTTCCTCGACGTCGGGGGCCTTTTCCAAGATTAACTGGTCTTCGTGTTAAGTTTGTCACAGGTATCTATATCTAGATATTCAGTGATTTTCTCTTTATCTATTTCTCCCTCTTCTGTATAGAGAGCACTATAAAAACGCCAAAAGGCTTCTCTGATTTTCTCTGAGTCAGTTACTCTACCGATTATTGGGTCTTGAATTTCCTGTATTACATTTTGTGTAGTCTGCTGTCTCATCCGGATTGCTAATTGCTTACCAACCGACTCACTAACCTCGTATATTTTTTCCCGGTGAGCAGTAGCTTTTTTAATGCCTTTATTGGTGTATATATTTGTAACTGCTGCCTTAGCTATTGCAACCTGAGTTTGTGCATTACTTATCTCTTCTGTAGTAGAAGAGTTTCTTGTTACCCTTATAAGCTCTTCCTCCAACCTCTTTAAAGTTTCTTGTGAGAGTCTTAGTAATTCGCTTGCACATTTATTGCTCCAGAGTGAATATTGTATAGTTTCACCCCTAATAGCTGTTTTAAAGCCTCCCAAACAAAATCTATTGTTGTACTGCCGTTATTAACCATCAAAACGTTTGAGATCCAGCTTCTCATATGTTTACAATATTCACTCTCAAGGAGCAAAGACCTCTCAAAGGTCCAAGCTTGTGGCCTCTGTATCAAAGATGTTGTCTCAAGTGTTAGTATTAAGGGATTATGATCCGACATAATTCGGGGTAGCTTTTCTATTTTTGAGGGAGTTTTGATTGAACTAGATATCAAAAAGTAATTGAGTCTAGCATGTGTATTATGTGGATTTGAATAATATGTATACCCTGGATCATCAGAATTACTATTTAAAGTCTGCCATGCATCAGTTAGCCCATGGGTAATACATAGTTCCTTGATTGCTTTGGACTTTTTACTCAATGGAAAGCAGAATTCTATCAAGGAACAGAATTCTGCTTTCCATTGAGTAAAAAGTCCCATTTCCCTATAACAATCAGTTCTGAACCATAAAGCAGGGAGACAGGGATTTCTGCTTGGAAGACCTCCAATAACGGTGTAAAGTGTCTTCTCCCTGTAGACCTGTAAAGGGAGCCCAAGCTTTTTCCCTGAATGGCAGCTTTAGAAATATTGTTATCTATACGGGCTTTTTCGCTTAAGTAGCGACACACTTTTATGACTTTAAGAGTTCCAGGTTTTGGCCACCTAGAGACCATACAAAGTTTCCATATTTCAACTTCATTCTCCCATGCATACACATAATTTTACTTTTAATTACTTAGATCTTTACGTGGTGAGCTTCAGAGAATTTTTGGAGCGCCTACAGACAAATATTTAAACCCTTGGGGGTTAAATCAAAGATTATTATATTATCTGCAGAGAGTAGACACACAATTAATTTTCCCCCGGTTGCCAGGGCAATGCCCTCACTTTGGGCCAGATAATCCAGGATATGTGAAACATATAAGGATAAAAGCAGGGGGGCAAGTAATCATCCTTGTTTTAGTCCATTTGCAGAGGGGGATGGCTTGCAAAAGATCTCTATCCCCTCCCACTCAACTCCACACCAGGTATCATTATGGAGGGCACAAACTAACTCCAAAAGGGTGCCTGACATGCCCAAGTTAGGAAGCTTACTCCAGAGCAAAGGACAATCTACTTTGTGAAAGGTTGTGGAAATGTCAATAAAAGCTGTATATACCTTTCCGCCTCTAACTTGAACATAGATTTAATTTATTACCTGGAAGGCGGTCAAATGATCAATTATTCTGTGTTTCACCCTAAATCCAATTTGCTCTATAGATTTGATTTTATTGGCCTCTGCCCAGTCGCTAATTTGGGTCAGGAGGCATTTAGCGAAGATGTTACCCACTGCGTCAAGAAGAGTAATCTGATGATAATTTTCTTGTAGGTCACAGTCTCCTTTCTTAAATAGTGGAGCTATGATACTTACCTTCCAGGGGTGGGAACCATTTTTCTTTCATAACAGTGCTTAAAAACCAGGCAAAGGATTTAACTCCACAATGCACCATTTTGTTTTATGACAGTAATTGGTATTTCATCAGGGCCCATTATCGCTGGAGTACGCATTCCCCTGATCACCATTTCTATTTCTATATTTGTCCATACGAGGCACAGTCTTACTTTAACATGAAGTACGTATTTGCACCCTCATGTGCTACGTAGAGTTCCTGAGGAAAACAAACCCATTTGTATTCTTTTATAGCAACAGGGAGAGATAGAGCTCTGGCTCCACAACCCCCTGCAACAAGAGCCCAAAAGGTTATTTTCTGGCCTTTTAAGACTGCTTCCCTGAGATTTATCCAGGTGCTATATTCCTTCTCCTTTCTTAGCCTGGCCCTTAATCGGTTCCCCTTCATTTTTAATAATAATATTCTCGTGTATCTTTCTGAGATATAATCAAGATACTGTTTCCTGACCAGAGTTTTTATTTCATGTTTTAAAGGAAGTAGGGATCGAGGGGCTCTTTTAAAACGTTTCCTTTGGTTCACATATCTTGCATTTTCCCTCTAATTGTTCAATGAGTATTTTTAACCTTTCTATTTCTGTTCCTGCCCAAGCATGCAGCTTATCTAGAGTAGCCTCTAAAATGCCATTGAGATCTAAAATAGCCCTATTATCCCTATGGAATCTTCCTGTTTTCTTATCAATGCTAGCGGACTCACCATCTAATATCTAAGGGTCAGTGGGAAACATGTTAAAATTTACAAGGAAAGTAAATCACTTATGATCACTAAAAACAGAATCAGAGACCTTTAGGTCTCCCAGCACGAAGAAAGAAGCACTTTCCACCATCATGTGGTCCAAGATTGACTCTCCCCAGATGTTTCACCAGTAAAGGCTGCTAAAGAATCAGAACATTGTCTCCCATTTACTATGACACCATCAACCTTTTTCAATTCAACTGCTAACATTTTCCCTCTCTAATTAGTTCTTGATTTTTGGGGGGGAAAGGGCTTGTGGAATCTGCATGGCTTCCTCTTTTTCTTTTTCTTTATTTCAAAACCTATTTAATGTAAGATTAGAAATCTTACAATTCAAGTCTCCTACCAATATTATGTGTGGGGGAGATTATATCATAGGCTTTTTTAATCTAGGAGAAAACCTCACCTAAGAAGGCATGATAGGAGGCAAGTGGCGGAATATAGGCATTTTTTAACATTATCCATGGTCTTTTCCCATTTCCCTCAGAGTTAGATAAAGTTAATGACAACAATAAATTACTAGGATCTTTATAGCAAACATATCTCCATTAGATCTTATTAGACAATAGACAGGGCACCACCTCCCCTTTGCATGGCCCCTCTTTGAAGATGTTGCTTTGCAATCTAAGGTGAGGAAATCCTTACAACTCAAATCATCTGTGCACCTGGTCTCCTGGAGACACACTACATCAGCATCTAAAGAACTCAAGCAATGCAACTTCTTCCTACTATTATTTATTCCTGCTGCATTCCAGGATATGATTTTTAATTAATTGCTAGTAAGATGGACAATGTGTGTGGTTACTGTTAGAAACACTTGAATACCAATTCCATTTGGGGCTCTCATCTTTAGAGTTTCCCTGAAGGGAAAGGGAGGGAAATTCTTTAATTGACACTTGCCTACCATGTTTATCTATGCGGATGGGTCAATAATTGCCAGAAATCTGGGTCAAATGCTCAGTTAAAGATCAGAAGTTAATGGCCCCAATCAGATTCCCGGCAGTGGTACAGGATTTACATGTCAATGTTCTGTTTCAGCATACTCTTCTAAGAATTTGAACCAGACTTTTCGAAGAAGGGACCACGGCTGGGGGGGGCTCCATTTCTTTCAACTCCCAGCTGTTGCTCTCCTGCTCCCTGACCCTCGGAAAGCATGATTATCATCTCCTGGAGGGTCTACTTCGATTCTTTTGTGAAGACTAGGACTGGAAGTTATCTTTAACAGATTTGTGATTTTTGGAAGTCTGGGCTAGCTGCTTTAATTTCTGGATGACCCATACACTCATGTTCTTCCCCATTTGTCATCTTTTTTGCAAGGCCCTCCTTTCCAGCCTCCAAAATTTGATGGACAAGACTTCAATAATTCCAGTAGGCAATTAAGAGCAGATGATTGTTAATATTCAATCATTTTTATCATATGAAAGTCTTCAGGGGATTGCCATTTTATCACACACTTAAACAGAGTAAATTGGTTCCTTCCACACACATCAATCACAATAGAATACCTGCAAGTAATTCTCAACCTTGAACCTCGTTGGTTTTTCTGGAGTGAATACATACATATGCCAGTCCATACAAGGTCTCAGAAGGTTCTAAGATGCTATCTTCTGAGAAGGTAGCTTCGGTCATGCTCCATGTCTAAGGAGCTGTTTCTGGGAAGCAACCACGGCAATGCAGAGAATGGTGTCTGATGGTGCCAGATGACAGAGAGGTTGCAGAGGCAGCTGAGTGAATCCAAGGGAAGGCCCAGCACGGCTCACTTGCAAATCAAGAACATAAGCTGTGAGGGAGGAGCTACGACACCAACCAAGATGGCCGCATAGTCTCCCGGCTCCGCTGACCTCCGTCCTACGCTCCACTATCCTGTCACCTATCCTGATCTCCTGCCCCGGATCTGTGTGTGCGACCTGATTTGCACTCCAATGATGTGATCCCGGAGTTTCTCCGACATCGTGGAGCGGAGTAACATCGAGGACTGATTTGAGGCCTAACCAAGCCGAGAAGCCGTGGTCTCGAGTGCTGGCCTAGCCGGGTCCGAGTTGAACAACAACGGACTGTTGAATGCGGTTGGGTCCGGTCTCTGGAACATTCGGAATTTCGGGATTGCTCTTACCATCTGCTGCCTGGTGTTCTATATGAGGTGAGGTGACAAGTGACGCACGGCACTGTGTTGCGGGGGTCCCGGACCGGGGGTCTGGCATTCATATCGCCGGTGCCCCTTGGGTTGGAATCTCACTACGCGTTACTGCAAGCTACCAGTCTGTCCCTCATGGCTCATTCCTGCTCCGCCTAATCTTCCCCAGAGAGGGTGCCTTTCTGTGGGGAACACCATGCCTGAGGAACAATGGAAGCTGACGGAGCAGGCTCAAAGTGGCCCGTCATTGCGGACGATGCTGGAGGCCCTTGTGGCACTTCAGGAGACTGTTAAAGCCCGGACCTGCAGCCTGTTGTTGGTGGCGGATGGAATCAAAGGATTGAGACCGGATCCTGACTTGACGCCCGAGACCCGGCGGCCAGCTCGCCTTTCGATTGACGCCCCGGTGGCGTACTTAGACCCGGCACTGGAAGCTGTATTTGTCCCTATCGCAGTGGAACTACCCGAAAGTACTGTGCTTGGTGACTCAATTAATCCGTTGGAATCCCCGGTTTTGCAACTGTTGGAAAATTTACATGCTGTCCCCACTTCGGATCCTTTCAATTGGTACTGTGACCTGTTTTGGACTGTGTCGACTCCCCTCCCCAGTCAGTCTATCAAGATGGCGGATGGGATAAAGCCTGGCTTCGGAGACGGGGAGGGGCATCGTTGGTACCAGCCGACTAATTTGGGACCTGCCGTTCTTTTTTCACCTGTGGACCTCTGTTCTGCCAACCTCTGTGTACCTTTTGACATTTTGAGGACGGGGCTTTTTTCCCCTGACGGACTCAGCGAATTTAATCGACGGGGCCAAGGCTGAGATTGTCGTCTGGGTTGTTCATTGTGGTAATATGGTTAACAGGACTGTTTTATTGCATTAACGGAGTCCGGGGCGGGGTTGGTTAGGACGGGGGCGAGAGACCGGGAGTGCGTTGAATAAAGCCCTCCTCCATTTCCCCTCTTCGGGTGGGGTTTAATTTCTTTTCCTTTTTTCCCTCTTTCTTCTATATTTCGGGTTTCTGTTCTTGGGCGACAGGCACGCTGCTAGGGGGGTAGGCCGTAGTCATCTGCAGGGGTGCAGGGTGGGGGGCTGGGGGATGGGAGTTTTGTTTTTTCTTTGTTTCTATGGCCTTTTTTCTCTTCTTATCTTTCTTTGGCCTTTTCTTTTCTCTTTTTCCGGGTCAGTGTAGTGGGTTCATTGTTCGGTCCATCTCTGCTTTCACATCTGTGCCTCAACTCTCGCGATGTTTCGGGGCCACGGGGCGGGCATAAATGTTGGCGCGAACCGTAATAGTATGCTTGTTTATCCGGGTGTAGTCTGCTTTAACGCCACTGACCTACATGAAAACGAATTAACTGTGGACACACTGCTATTTCTCTCGCCCCCTCTTCATTGCTTGGGATATTGTATGGCACATGATCCTTCTATTTTATATTATAAAATGAAACCTTTTGTATCCTGTTCCCAATTTGATATGACTTCCAACCAATGCGCATTATGGATGTAGCGACTATGTTCCCCCGGGAGGCTGGGTATGCATGTTTTGATCGTAGTATTGTGTTGCAATTGCTTAGCGGCCAGCCCTGGGGGTTGTAGGCCCGTGTTTGTATCTGGTTGAAAATGTCAAATAAAGGTTTTCAAAAAAAAAAAAAAAAGAACATTAGCTGTAATGAATTATCACTAGTTGGAGTGCGAAGTGGAGCGGTCTGCATTCAGGCAGGAGAGTGGGTGTCTGCGTAGGGATCTGGAAGTCCCTCTCAGGCGGTAAACCTCAGGGGTCACATTAAATTTTCCTTCAGAGGCTGATAAGCACTGGGCAGATCACATAAGTAGCCCACCTAGGTGCAGGTGCAGCTTGTGGCTTCCCAGGTACTCCTACATTTAGGCTCTCATTGCTCCTCTCATTATTTGCTGTTGGATGTTTGGGGCCTAATCCTGCTCCTGAGTTGCTCCTGTGGCAGACTTTTGCAAGTTTCCCCCGACCTTGGCTATTCATCTGTGACTTTTGTGCCATTTTAGTGGCGAGGTGGAGGTTTACTTTTACCCTGTTGGTGGACAGGATAGAAAAGCATGAGTGTACATGAAACAGCGAAGTGAGGGCGCACTCCTATGAAAATCAAATTGGCCAAAATGTCTAAAGCCCATCAGAATCTAACAATGTAAGGTAACTTAAAAGCTGCTGAGTTGACAAATAATTTGAAGATTTTTTCACATTGGGCAGGCACGAGGGGGAGAGTAATAATTGTTTGAGTGATACAAGTGGACTCTCTGTCGAATTAAAGGGCTCAAGGGGCATTTAAGTGGGGTCCAAGGATAAGGGGCCATCAAATGTTTCTGTTCAGTCTGTCTGTCTCCTTGATGAAACATCCACAGAAGGGACAGATTCCTATGGTGGTGCAACTGCCACTGGGGTACATGATTTTTTAAATACCATGACTTTTAAGTACCCCCAAGACATGACAAGTACTCTTGGCCCCAGTTTGGTTCAAGACATGGTGTACATTTATGAAAAACACCAACATACCCTCTATTCAGCTCAAAAATATCTTGTGTATCAGTTATGGGAGACAAGGCAGAATATCCACTAAGCAAACAAAAGGGAAAAATAAAAGATTTGACACACTTGGATCTCCATATTCATCAATCTCTAGAGAGGACAGATATACATATTAATTTGGGATCCAGGTTTTATCAGCTTTCAGACAGTGTCGCCCGCAATTAATGCTTCCGAAGGTTTGCCTAAGGGGTCTTTGGAAGCGTCAATAAAGGCTACCCATCTGGGTGTCATCCTTCAGCAGATTCTGGAAGAATTAAGGGAGATGTGAAATGCCCATGACAGAGCTCATCTTGAAGTGCAGACACAGCTGAGCAATATTAACCAGAACTGGTTTCAAGTCAATTCCAGAATATCACAAGCTGAACAACGTATATCCAATTTAGAGGATTTTCAAAATTGCTTTAACCCCAGATAGCTCAGCCTAAGCGTGAAATCAGTGAGATGTAGATGAGTTTGAAAATAGATCTAGGCGCTCAAATCTACATTTCAGGGGGATCCCAGAAGGTCATGGGACCGGTAAGGACCAAATACAATTTATTTTGGATCTAATTCATCAATATGTTCTTGCAGAGAATTTTGCCAAGCCGAAAGATCTTTCTAATATGCGGACTCACTGAGTTCCCTTTGTCCAGTCCCAAAATGCAAGATATCCTTTTCCATTTCTAGTCAACTTTGGCAGCTTTCATGTAAAAGAAAAATTCTATAAGAGGCTATGAGATTAAAGGAATTCCAGATGGTGGACAAGGATCGATTCAACATGTTCTCGGATATGTCTGCTGCGGTGCCGCCGCCAAGAATTTAGAGCCATGATTGACGCTCTTAAGAAATAAGTTGTTCAAGCCACATTGGTGGAACAGTTTAAGTTAAATATTTTGTTAGAGGGGCAATTTCATGTTCTGGGATCAATTGAGCAAGCTAATTATTTTTTTCAATGGAGGAAAGATTGTCCTAATTGAAAGGGCAGTCAGGGCATTTTATTAATTTCAGTCATATGGACAGAACTTTAAACACACTGTCATAGATGTAACACTTTGAAAACTCTCTGCCAATGCTTTATTCATAATGGCGGCTATCCAAGAAGATGTCTTCTGGGTGCCAAGGCACTTGTCAAAGGGAAGGGTGGGTGGGCAAGGAAGCAGGAAGTCTCCGGTGGAGAGCCTGGGACGGGGAGGGTTCTCTGAGATGCTCTGCTTCAAGGGATGAGGTGGGAGAGGAAAGTGCAAGAGCAGCAGATTTTTTTAAAACTAGCCAATGGCCCATAAACGGTTGAAAGTCCTTTCTTGTAACATTAATGGTTTTAATAATAGATTGAAAGGAGGGCAAAGCTCACTTGGTTTAAATCTCTTCAGGCAAATATAATTTTCTTAAGAGACACACTATAAGAATGGGGCTTCTCGGGGGGGAAGGTTCCTGGATATATTCAGCATAAATTGTATACCTCATATAATGCAGCCATTAAGGGAGTTGCTGTACTAGTTTTTAAAGAGCTTCAATGTGAAGTAATGAAGTTTCATAGAGATTTAAAGTGTGACATGGGTTTCAGATTCAAATGAAGATTTCAAAACAGCTTATGAACTTCGTGAGTTTCTATGGCCCCTTTGAAGATTCGCATGAGACCCTCCAATCTCTATAGAATTTTGCGAGGGACTTAAACATATTCCAGAGGACCTCCATTCCCATAGGTCCTCTGGAGCCACAGCAAGTCCTATCTGTTTCAGCTCACCCCTTGTAGTTTATCAGGGTAGTTTTCTGAAAATACTTGGTGCAGGTTTTTGTTTCTCCTCCCAAGAAGATGAAACTTGTCTTTGGCCTGAGACTCTATTCTTGTTCAAGGGAGATGGAAATAGTGATAATCCATCAAGCCTTCCAATCCCTCCCCCTGTATTGTTCTGGGTCAGTCAGTCAAGGTGAGAATCAACCACCAAGTGGCCCAGCCTATATAAACCTCATGGGATGAATAGTGGGAACTACATAGTCTGCCACCTTGCAGTATCAAGTGTGCTGAATGCTTGCAGCTTTTTGCTCATAAATTATATATTTTGTACATTGTAAAAATTATGAATAAAAGGTATCAATTATAATAAATTAAATCTGTATCATGTCAACATTTTTGTAATTTAAAATAATTAACTAATGTAGTTTACTCTTTACAAAATTAACATTTAAAATACATTACAAAAATAGTTTTAGCAGTGACTTTCATTAAAAAATGATTGCAATACCTTTGGAATACATTATTTTATCATTTTGCCTATGTGGTGATAATGGTATTTCCTGTCTCCATTGATATCTAAGAGAACACTTCGCACTAGCAATGATGCGATTGGCCGTACGTGGTGGCTGGAGTAGATATAAGTCTGCTTATAGTCAGTAGTACTACTATAGTAGATGTTAGTGTAACCTTTGTAAATTGAAATTCTCTTACTCATTTGAGGGTGTATTTTAGTTTTAGTAACATTTAAGTAGTAAGAAATAGGCAATATGGAGGTCTCTGGCTAAAGGTTTTTGAAAAGTATTTGTGAGTACAGAAAGTAGTACTACTACTATTCATCAAAAAGTCTAGATAAGACCCATAATGTCACTGTAACTATAAAAGCATAACATGTATTGTAAAGTATGTGAATATCAAGAAAGTATAAATAAAAATTACTGATGCAATATTGTGGACCATTACAAACCAAAAGTACCCAATAGGTAATCTAACTGCCTGAATGCAGATGGCCACGGTGTAACTAGCTTTACATAAGAAATTCCTGCTTTTAAAGGTTGAATACCTTTACCCACCATAATGTGGCATGCTGCATCATAGGACACCTCCTTACGCTCATGACTCTTGTCATCAGCATATGTTACAAAACTGCTGAGCAGGGGAACACTTCTCTGTGTTTCTTGTGCTAATCTGCCTATAGTGAAAGGATGTGGTAAATGTAGACCAACTAAAATGTGTATGTATGAGGGTAGGAAGGTTATTCACTCTACGTGAAATATAGATTGTTCAAATCACCTCACAATGGACCAAAACTATACTTTTGTCCCTGTGATCCATAATAAAAAATGAAGGGTGGGCAACTCAATTCCTTATAGCAGCCTTTGCATCATCCCCGTAGGAATATATACCATTACATCACATGCGTTTACAACACATGCAATTACAACACGGTTGGTTCAACAACCGCGTTGTTACATCGCAGTACATTACAACGCAAGTCGTTACAACAACTTGCTCTAGATGGCGTGCTGGACTTAAGAATAGTATAATTTACTATTACAACTCCAGTGTGTGCAACAGTAGGAAAGGTGTTGGAATAGTAAATTATGCTATTCCTTAATTTAGAGCGCCATCTAGAGCAAGTCGTTGTAAAGACTTGCGTTGCAATGTACTGCGATGTAACAACGTGGTCGCTGTAATGACTGCATTGTAAAAGTAACATGATGAAATGACTGTATTGTTAAGGTTGTCCCCCCACCCCCCGTAGAGATGGGGCTTTCTTCAGGATATAATATTTTTTGTAATCTCTGTATTTTTTGTCTGGATAATTGTGTGTGGTGCAACATGAGATAACTACTCAAGCACAGTACTTGAACCTACAATCCTTGGTAGTCCACAGTTATCATTCAGTATTCCAATCCATATAAACTTGATATTCTTGTCTACTCATGAATCTGACTAAGGCAACTCACTTTCTTGTTTTCTTCCACCCTGGCAGTCAGTGTCCACAACCACAAGACTACTGAGTACATCCATGAAAAACAACATCTCAAAATTACTGTACAGGTAAAATTAGTGAAAATATTAAAATGTTCAAGTGTACTGGAATGGTACACCGTGTTTAGTATGTTTCTAACGTGCACCACATAAATATGGTGTGAGCAACTGTTTAATCTATTTGAATTCATTTATTTATAATTTTCGTTTTTCATTTTACAAGCATACATGTTTGGTTGTTATTATTTTAATTTAAATTTAAAAAATAATTTATGAAATTATTGCATTGTAGTAATTGTATATTTTAAATTATAACACTAAAAATGTCTTACCCCAAGAATGTGCTCTTACCCCAATGTTTTAGTTGAGTGTGAGTTAGAATAGTAAATCTGACCCAATGACTATATGCACTTTCCCCAATTTTAGTTGGATTGAAGACACCAAACTATGTGCACATACTCAAATATTAATTCTATTGGAGTTAGAATAGTAAAATCTCACCACCAACTATATGTATTATATTTTCCCCAGTGTTAGTGGGATTGGAGTTAGAATAGTAAAACTGTTCTATCTAAATATGGTTATTTCCTCCAAAGTGAGAATGGGGTTAACTATCAAAGTACCCCCCCCCCCAAGTTATAAGCGTTTGCTTCTCTGTTAGTTGGACTGGAGTAAGAATAATAAGTCTGGCTCCCTTAATGTATGCACTTTCTATAAACTTTGTTGGATTAGAGTAAGTGTAGTAAATTCTATCCCATCTAGAATCATTTCATACATTTATGTTAGATTAATTGGACTTGGAATAAGAAAACTGCCCCCACCAACTATATTAATTTTCCCAAATGTTAGTTGGAATGGAGGTGCAATAGTAAATAACATCTGCGACTCTATGTTTAACAATAAGTTAGAATGATTATAATTTATTAAAACCCACTGATGGGGGGTTGCTTTGTGACTGGAACCTAGTTGCAGGATTCCTCTAGACCTGAATTGCTGATCCCATCCCATCTACCCATCCAGCTACTTTATCCTGCATGAGACAGAGTAGGTAAACTGGGAAGTGGCCTTGCCATTTTACTTCCTTTAGCTACCAAATGCCATGTCTTTACGCTTGCCTGCTCCTATTGTGAATGTCATGCTTTATGCTCATCATCAATTCAACCACCTCATTCTTCGGTTACCTAACATTCTTTTGTAAGAAATTGGGTTGCTGGTTGAAGGGGGGTGAAACCCTATGCAAGCAGGAACCACAATCCTTGTCAGGGTGTGACACAAGCAAGTCCCAAATTAACCTTTTTTCAGCCCCTCTGGTAGCTTTGCACAGACCAGCCAGACTTTACTTAGAGGCAATATGTAAAGTATTTCTGCAGCAGTATTTCTAAACAGTATGTTAGAAATGTGGGTTTCTGGTTGGCAAAAGATACAAACTATAAAATAACCCGTACTCACCCTCTAGTAACCTGACAAAGAACAGTAAGGCTTATCTAAGGAGGCAAAGTGTAAAGTATTCATGCAAAACAACACACAGTAACACAATAAAATCACCACAAATTACTCCACACTCATTTAGAAAAATAGACAATTATTTTATAAATAAATCAAGACTGAAAAGACAAAAATCCAATAGGTAGAAGTCGAGATATTTATTTAGAAAAATGTAAAGTGTTTCAAGAGCCTAAAAGCAATAAGCACGAATGGGAATAATGTGGTCGCACTAGACCGGAGCAAAGTCAACCAGTTCAGGCTGACCGTGATGGAGAGCAGACTAGAGACAGGAGCCACGCTGGCCCGATGAACAGAGTACCTTTATCCTAGTTGCAACAGTGAGGTGCAGGTGCAGATGCGTGATGCTTTGATGTCAAGCCCACAGTCAAGGTGATGCATCGTTTTTCTCTATGCAGTGACGGAGATGCGTCAGTTTAAAAGATTTGAGGCCATATGTAGGTAATCCCATTTTACCGATTCTAAAATACACAATTTTACCGATTAGCAGGTAGATTCATCAAAGACCCGTTTTGCGAGTCTTTAATAGCGATTCATAAGGAATCGCTATTACAGACGCGCAAAACGGGATTCATGTAGGAATCGCAAAATAAATTGCGATTCCTACACATTCCAGATAGCGATTTCAAGGGTGCCAGGGGTGTGCAAAGGACACCCTGTAGCACCCCTGAAAAGCAAATTTTCACAGGTGTTGCGCACACACATGTCCAAAGGACATGTGTGTGTGTGTAACATGCCAAAGTGAAAAATGCACTAAAGTGCTTTTTTCCATTTTTTCGCAATTTACCACGAAGTCAGACTTCGTGGTAAATAGCGACCAAATATTACGAATTCGCAATTTCAAATTGGTTGATGAATTGCATTTAAAGAATCTCTATTAGAGATTCCTTAAATCCAATTCCTCGCAAATATGCGATTTCGCAAATAGCGATTTTTGCATTTGGGATGATGAATCCCAAATGCACAAATCTCACTCGCAAAGGGCCAGATTCTCAGAATCTGGCCCTTTGCGAGCGCAATTTTGTTTCATGAATCGGGCTTTGTGTATTTTAGAATAGGAAAATGGGATGCAAGTAAAAAATAGGTAAAATATACCGAATCGGTAAAAATCGGAATTACCGAATCGGTAAAATCCAAATCGGTAATACCCATTCATTCCTATGGGCCTCCAGTGGAATAAATGGGAATTACCAATTCGGTATTTACCGATTCCGATTCGGTAAATACCGATTCGGTAAATACCAAATCGAAGATACAAAATGCAACCAATTGAGCTTTTCAACCAATCAGGTTCATCCACCACAACCCATAGCAAAGCAACAGAGGAACCAACCAATCAAATGCATCTACCCCACCCCACAACCAGGAAGTGGCCCCACTCATGCAGGTGCAGAGTAACTGAACATTCTGGAGAGCTGTGAGACACTGAGCAACTGGCTGCCCTGAGCTAAGCTAAAGTGCATTATGGAATCCCAGGACTCACAGAGGGAAGGAGCAGAGCGCAAAAGAAAACTAAAATTCAGCACAGCTGAATTGCAGGTGCTGGTGGAGGATGTTGTGAGACACCACAACCAGCTCTTTGGAAAACAGTCTCTGCAGGTTGCAGATGCTGTGAAAAGGAACACCTGGCTGAGAATCCAGTCACTGTTGAACGCCATCGGGGTCACAACATGGGAAATTGAAGACCTTAAAAAAGGGTGGTATGATCTCAGGATCATAACCAAAAAAAAGCTGGCAGCACAGAAAAAGGAAGCCAGTGCCACAGGGGTAGGAAGGAGCAGGGCACCTGCCCTAACAGACCTGGAGCAGCTCGTGGAGTTCACCCTGGAGCCCAAGAGTGTCCATGGTATAGGGGATGCCGACAGTTCAGCCAGAGCTCAACAAAACAAGGTAAGCTGCATGGACATCAATCCTCCCCCCTTCCCTGTCCCCTTTCCCCAATGTGGTTGTGTGCTTCACACTCCAGTACAGGTTTTAGGATTTACCTGCAATGCATCATGGGAGACGTAGTCATAGAAACATACATCACTATATTCATCACAGAAAACAACAAGGCATGCCACACACTACATCTATAAGCAGTTGAGGACATTGTAATAGTGTGACAGGAATGTGATTTAATAATGACACACAGGTGTACAGCACCTCTGAGCCAATGTCCATATCTGTCCACAGGAGAGTCATTGCGCAGGACAGCGCAGGAAAGGGAGAAAAGGGCACCCCAAACGGAAAGGAGTGAGGACTCAGGCACAAGTGCAGGGCAAAGCACTGAGCCGCCACCCGCATCCACAGCACAGGCAGCATCATTACCAGAGTGAGCCACCACAGCACAGCCTTGTTCACCTCTGCTGTACGACTCACCACACCAGGATCCACCAGCACTCTCTCCCTCACCAGCTACAGATTCCTCAGAACTGGTAACGCCAAGGAGGCATGATGTGCCCCCTCTCCAAATCATGCAGACGTCCGATGATGATGATAGGGAGGGTGACACCCAAACGGCTCCACTGGAGTCAAACAATTCTGGGTAGCAGTCCGCCTCGGAAGGTGTGCATACCAGTGCCAGGCGCCGCAGGGTCCGGGAAAGAAGCACAACTGAGAATGGAGAGGGGGTCTTCTGTGGGCTGGAGGCCACACTGGTGAAAGTGCAGCGCCTTCAGGCAAAAGGAATATTTTCAGTACAGAGACAGATGCGCCACTTAAACACCAAGATGGGCAACATAGACCGGGGCATTAGCTCCATGGCAGAGAGCATGAAAGATATGGCAGAGGGAATGAGGGACATGTTGCAGTCCATGATGGCTCTCTGTGAAAAACTAGATTCAGACCGCACACAGAGGTGCCGGGAGAGGCAGTGTATACAGCAAAACACCAAGACGATGAACCGTCTTGCAACAGCCACCTCCCTCCTATGGTGGCCATCTGTGGCCATGCAAGAGGGCCTTGTGCACTGCTGCACAGATGTGTCTAGGGGATGGGGAGAGTGACATCTGCCATGGAACTGCTACTGACCAACCAGTCAGCCAACGCAGGAGACCTAGTTGTGGGTGACACTGAAGACACCACCAGCAGGAGCAGCAGTAGCACACCCATACAGGACATACGAAGAAGCAGCAGGCACCAATCTGCTGGCCCTGGTACAACAGCCACTGTTGAAACCCAGCCTCGGGCATCCCACACTGTTGTGTGTGGGCGCAGACAATATTGCTGCCCACACTCCACAAGACATGTCAGGGTGAAGTAACCCGTGAACGGCCAGTGAGGTTGTCAGACATTGGAGTACCATGGTGTGCCATTAGTAGTTTGTCATAGGGCCCATTAAACTACATCATTCATATTCAAAGCCTGGCTATGTCTCCTTACTTACTTAGAAATAGCTGCATGTGATCTCTGCCCGTCTCAGTCTACCATCTGTTGCTGGCACTACTCCTGCTGCATAGGGCTCTGGCTGTTCGGGTCCATCATCAATGATCTTCTAATGCTATACCTTTTTTGATGTTGCCTGACACTTAAATATGCTATTACTGCATTTATTTTATGTTTTTGATTGTAACACAACTTTATTGTTCACTTCTCACTCCTCACCCACACTTTTTTCCGGTCTCAATATGGCCGCCGTTTATTTTCGGTCTGTTCCAGTCCATTTTTTAGCTTAACTAATCACGTGATTCAGCCGGGCCAATTCACCTTTCACACTATCACAAGATTTAAACTTGGGATTAAGTGTTTCAAAATCCCACCCGCGATAACACGGTTGCGCAGATCATCGAAACGAAGACTAGCACCTTTCCAGCCATAAAGTAAGTCGGTTGTTATACCGCCACGTTACTGTATGCTCTCACAAGCGTGAGACTTTATCCTGAGACAAACGCTTAATTAACTGACGGCGTTTTCATCTTCTGTTTCAGTTTGATTTGAACTCCCCGAAGTATACACACGTAAGTGTAGCATGGTCACTCACAATGTTTTTTTACCCGCTTACCGATCACATTCCGTTCACTTTTGTTCACCTCGGTTTGCTCACCATTCCACTCACAAACATTTGCATGTGTTCACCTCACTATGTGTTTGATCATTTTGTGTTGCTTACCGATGAATTTATTTGGTACATTACAGTTATTGGCTGTATCTCATTTTTGATTTATAGAGCTCCTGGAAAAAGGGCTAAGAAGCCCGAAATGCATCGGAGCATTTAAAGAATTTGATGGATTTTACAAAGCAATAATACTGTTAAAAAAAACTCATTGATGATATGATGTCAAATATCCATATGAACAATTGAAAAATAAATAAATGACATCAGTTATTGGAGTCTCGTGTGAAGAACCAAAGGTGTGCCCTAACAGCAGGGATGCACTCATAATTTATGTTTGCACGTATTTATCATTAATTGAACAACGTGGTCGGATGGACACGTTACCTGCAGGAGCACCCAACCTTTGCTAAGATCAAACAGAACTTTGATCGTGAAACTCACCGATAAATTGCTGTGCACCTTGCCCATCACCCACATTTCACCATCATCAATGTCCTCATGATGAGTCAAATCAACTTCTGTGCCTTTCTTGGTGGTAAGATTGTGCAGCATGGCACAGGTTGCAATGATTTTGAAGCAGATGATTGGTGTGTACTGACTGTGCTCCTCCGCTCTTGTGGAGGAAGCGAAACCTGCTTATCAACAATCCAAATGTGCGCTCAATAACATTGTGTGTTGCTCTGTGTGCCACGTTGTAACGTCTCTCACTCCAGGTTGATTGGTTTATGTAGGGGGTGAGTGCAAAAGACCGCAGGGCATAAGCGCTATCGCCTAGGTGGGAAAGAGAGTGCCATTAGTTACATAGCATTTCATACATTCCGCTGTAATGATTAGCAGGGTGTGTCATTGTGATTTACCTAGCAGGTATCCTTCCCCAAATTTACCAGCAGCCAGGCGTGTGTAGATCTCACTGTTCTGGAATATGTAGGAGTCGTGAGTGCTCCCTGGAAATTTGGTCACAATGTCAGTAATTATGCTGTCAGCTTTGCAGATCACCTGCACATTTATTGAGTGGGTGGACTTTCTGTTCCTGTAGATGTACTAAGTGGCAGCAGGTGGGCAGATTGGGATGTTGGTGCCATCAATGCAGTCGATAACGTGCTGGAAGTGTGCCATTTGATAAAAGTCAGTCTTGGTCTTGAGCAGTTCCGCATGTGTGTCAGGGAAGCTGATATAATGATGCATTCTCTGCATCATGGCCTCTAGGAACTTCCTGAAGAAACGGGACAAGCAGCTCTGGGACACCCCACCTACCGCAGCTATAACTCCCTGGTAACTAGTCCCAGATGCAAGCAGGTGTAGGCTACAGAGCACCTGTACATGGGGTGGGATGGCGTGCGCCCTTGGTGTTGGGTGCTCCAGGAGTGGGTGCAGGTCCCTGATCAAGTCCAGTATGATTTGGGGGCTAGCCTGTATGGATCTCTGCCTCAGTAAGTTGGAAGAGTGTGATCCGCTGTCTGTAGACTTGCTCCTCCCGTCTCCATTCCCTGTCTCCTGTTTCCTGTAGCCGTAGACACTTTGCTATGATGTAGAATGCCGCCATTGTGGTCACAGAGTTGCATTTTGGGTCCTTTTTTATAGCCTGAACATTGTTACCACCTGCTTTCAATCCATGGTAAATACTGACTCTTAAATACCGAATTTCATAAAATTCGGTATTTTTGAAGTTACCTACATCTCAAATGTCATTTTTTGCCATTTCTTATTTACCGAATCAGTAAATGTGTATTCTGTATTTTCCGATTAGGTAAAATTCCGATTCAGTGAATTCCGAATCGGAATTTTCTGAATCGGTAAATTCCGAGTCGGTATTTGCCGAATCGGGCTTTTTGAAGCTCCCACATCTCAATTGCCCAATACCGGTCGGTAACGGACTAAATTTGGTAAAATCGGCCATTACCGACCGGTATTGAGCTACCTACATATGACCCAAAGTGCTGAGTCAAGATGCATTGGTTCCAAAGTGCAATGCACCGGGTTTCTCCACGCATTAAAGGGAATGTGTCAATCTCTCCACACTTCTGCAGCAACAATGTGCGGTTCTGAGGTGTCAGGCTCTCTAGGCGATTCGTTGGTTCCAAGTGTGATGCATCGATTCTACTCCCCCAACAGGGTCGATGCACCAGTTCTTCTATATGCAAACTGGAGATGCATTGATTTCTCTGGTGCAGGTATCTTTGTCCCCTTCCAGTGAACCAGGCACAGGAGCAGGTATAGATACTTTAATAGCCCTGCATCTCAAGCCCCAGGAGGCAAGACAACAATCCCTTGGAGATCACTTGAGTTGCAAGGCAGAGTCCAGCTCTCCCCAAACAGGGTCAGAGAGCAACAGGCAGCAGGGCAGCACAGCAGAAAAGCTGGTATTTCAGATCAGCAGTCCAGCAGGGTGCCTGTCCTTGATTCAGTAGAGCAGTTCTTCTGATAGAGTTCAGTTACAGGTCCAAAAGTGTATGATTCTGTTGGTTCAGAGCACCAGTACTTACAGCTGTGCCTTTGAAGTGGGGGTGGCTTCAAAGAAGGGTCTTTGAAGTGTACAGAAGCTCTTTCATCCCAGCCCTGGCTCCAGGCTAGATGTAGGGGGTAATCAGCCCCTTGTGTGGGGACAGGACACTGCCTATTCGGGTGTAAGTGTCAGCTCCTCCTTCCCTTCCTCACCAGGAAGAGCAATCAGAATGCAGATGAGTACTCAGACACACCCAACCTTCCTGTGTTTGTGACTGTCTGGAGTGAATGTACAAAGTGTAGCTGTTACTAACCCCAGACATGTATTAGAGACAGGTTGGAGGCACACAAATATGTCAGAACAAGGATTGTACACTTTCTAAAGATTGTTCTCTAGCATGTGTTTGTCCACTGTGTATGATTTTGATGTATATAAATGACCTGCTCATTTTCTGACTATTTAGAAAGGGTTAATGGTGGCCACAATAATTGATTTGCACGCTCACAGAATTCAAAGCCTGTGTGAATATTAAATGACTGTCAGCATTGGCATTTTTTCTTGTACACACTGTCAAAAAGTGGCATTTCTAAAATAGCAATGTTACATCCAAATTTACCAGTAAAGAGGATTTATCATTGCCATTCCAAAGATATAAAACATGACACAACTACTTATTTCTAATCAGGAATTTCAGCCACAAATTATTATGGAATTCCCAATGTTAGCTAATGAGAGGAGCAGGCCTCATAGTAGTGAAAACAAATTTGGGTTTTTTCACCACCAGGACCTGTAAAAACTTAAAAGTACATGCCCTACCTTTTACTTACACAGCATCCTGCCCTATGGGCTACCTAGGACCTACCTTAGGGGTGACACATGTGTAATAAAAGCGGAGTTTAGGGCTTGGCAAAATGTTATTGATGTCAAGTGGAAGTGGCAGTAAAACTGTACACACAGATTCTGCAGTGGCAGGCCTGAGACATGTTTAAAAGACTACTTGAGTGGGTAGCACAATCAGTACTGCAGGCCTACTAGTAGCATTTATTTTACCATCCCTGTGCATATTTAATACCACTTTACAAGGGACTTACAAGTAAATTTAATATGCCAATTGTGTATACACTAATGTTACCATGTTTAGGGAAGAAGCATATGAACTACTGTCCTGGACAGCAGTTGTAACGTGACCAGAGTCCTAAGGCCAACAAAAAGAATCAGCAAAAAGAGTAGGTAAGCAGGCAAAAAGTTTGGGGGAAGACAGAGTAATAAAGTGAAAACTCGGAAGAAGAAAATCCCCATCAATTTAGAAATATAGCGTACGTTTTAATAAATAACTCAAGACCAAAATGACAATAATCCTATCAGTAGAAGCAGATATATGCAATTTTTAAGATTTCAGGTTAATCTAATCCTTAAAATGCACAAACCACGCCAACTGTGAATATCTGGTCCCCCTAGATCTGGACAAAGCCACGGGTACAGTTTGACTATGATGGAGTGGAGGATGTTTATGAAGCTCCAGCTGGACCCATTGAACAAGAGTACCTTAAATCCTGGTTGTGAAGCATTGCAGAGCCTTGCACTGAGGATGCATTGCACAGTTGAAGTGATGCGTGGTAAGGGTTGAAGATGCATTGTGCAGCGTTAATTCTGGGGGGCTGCAATGCGAAGTCCTGCACCATCGCCAAGGAGGCCGTCCACAAAGCATCTTGTGATGTGAAGTCCTGCATCGAGGATGCTTTGCACACCAGCTGGTTCCATTGGGGCTGCAGGTTACAATGTGAAGTTCTTGCAATTGGAAAGTCCATGCAGCAGAGGCGATTTGTCATTCTACTCGGGCTTGCGCTGTGCAGCAGACCAGAATTTCAGTTCTGTTGGATCCACAGATGGGCTGGCAAATCACCTTAAGATCTTACTTCCAAGGGCCCAGGACTGGGGTGGCACCACTTAGCAGGGTTGGACTCACTGATGGCAGAGCCCAGGTGCTAAGTTTAAGGTTGTTGGAGCCTTCTGTCCCTGAGGATCCAGTCAGTAGACCAGCCAATAAGCCCTTGGAGTCACTCTGGGGTCCTGTGTTCAATAATTGCAGGTTCAGTCTTCCTCACCCAGGAAAGATGGCAACAGGTCAGCACAGCAGGGCTGCAGTCCTTCAGAACAGCAGTCCAGCAGAGTGGCAGTCATTTCCGCAGCACAACAGCCCTCCTACCCTCTGAGGTGTCTGGCATCCACTTCCTCCTTGCCCTGGCTGCAGCTTGTCCGGGGTCACAATAGAATAGTGACAATCCCTCTGTGAGACTGTTCAGGCAGTGCCTTTGTGATGTGCAAGTGTGGTGTGTTGCAGCCCCCCTCCTCATTAACTCTGAGTAGCACATCCTGCCAGCACCCATCTTCCCCTTTCTAATTGTCTGGGAGCAAAACAAAACGATCAACTGCCAGCTATTCTTAGTCATATTACTTAGGAACATGTTGCAGGGACAAGGGGTTGGGACAGCAAAATGCATAATTTCTATAAATGACAACTTTCTCTAAGTGGCATTGTCAGAATTGTGATTAAAAATTGAACTTTTCAATTAAAAAAGTCTTTTAATTACAATTCTTTAGACACCAAATTTGATGTGTCTACCTGTTGCCAATTGAAAATTATAGATTTTTGAATGTAATAAGGTAACTCCAAAGATATCCTATGGGAGAGGTAGGCCGTGCAGTAGGGAAAACGGCTTTAGGAGTTTTTCACTACCAGAACATGTAAAACTTAAAAGTACATGCCCCACTTTTTAAATACACAGCACCTTGCCGTCTTGGCTGTTCAGGGACTACCCCAGGTGAGACCTATATGAATTAAAAAGGAAGGTTTAGTCCTTGTAAGAGCTTTATTTTGCCAGGTCGAAATAGCAGTTTAAAAATTGCACATATAGGCTGCAATCACTGGCATAGTTAGGTTACCCTACTGCAATCAAAGTAACTGGCCCCCCTCACTATGGTAACTTCTTAGTCGGCAAGCTTCCCTGAACACTCCTCAACCTCCTTTGACGGAGCCTGCATCTGCCATATCAAAAGTTACTACCTTTCGCATAAACACACTATTATATTTCCACTACCTGCACTGCATTTCTGCAAGTCACATCCATAACCCTTAAAACCATCACCAAAGCCCATAGATTTGGTCCTTGTAAAGCGCATGTACACAAAATCTTGACATGCAGAGCCCCTTTATTCACCCTGCACCCCTCACATCTCTCAAGCTACACTCACACAGGCATATGTCTCACTCTGCAAACACAAAGGCACCACATTCAACCTATAGACCACTTACCCGGCACTCACAAAAGGCAATGTTAATCTTGCATTCACACAAACACAAGGCACACACAAAATATGGAGGCTATTCTGCACTCACACAAGCACACTGCTAAAACACGGGTACACTGCTCATCAGAAAGGAGAAGAGTTTGGAAACATAGTGGATTAAGAGACACAGGTTAATTATCTGGTTCATTGGCCCCTAGTGTAATTCAAAATTATTGAGGAAAACTACACTGAACGTCCACTGAGGGTATCTATTCTTCCATTAGCCACACTTGGTCCAGCACTGCAGAGTTTGTGAGTCTAATCTTTTTGAACTTTTGCAGGGAAGAGTCTTGGTATAATAAAATATGTTCCACTTGCCTTCTGAAAAACAAGGTGGTGGTTTTCTACGTAGTGCAAGCATCGGCAAAGAGAAATTAATTACAAAAAACTTTAAAAAGTCAACTAAATATGGAGAGCATGTGCTTCAACAAATATTAAAAAGTCAAGCTTTGCACTAATCTGCCATCTTGGAACAGTAAAAAATGTTAGAGTATCCAAAATGCGGCTTCAAGATAGCGGCTTGGATTTGATGCTTGCAGCAATGATGCCTAGCACTCTGCACATAAATGTTGTGATGCAGTAGCAATGGCAGTGAGCTGCTGGTATGGTTATTGCTCAATTAGTAATAGTCTGCATTTGCAGGTGAGCTGCTGGGGAACAAACTAAAGGAAATATCACCTACGGTTTGACTTTTATGGACGTAGAGTAACACAGAGCAAGCAGACAAAATGTTGGTACTCAGGCCACCTGACATTATAAAGACCAGTGATTGTCTAGAAGGCAGAGCCTAACATTAGTAACAAAGCCAATGGCAGAAGAGGGCTGATCCCAATTGTATCTATGCTGTTCTGAAGGGCTGACCCAATATGTGATTGACATACTGACGAAAAACTGTAGTGGACTTACCTGAAGCTCATTTTATATAAGCAAGATTAGGTACTATTAATGAGAAAAGATACGTCTTGTGAGGCAACTAAAAGAATCTTTTGTCCAGACATAATCGATACATAAATAGATAGTTCATAGGGAGAAGGAGTACTGGGGGTCCTTCGCTCACGTGCAGAAGACATTCAACACTGGTTGAGAGCATCACAATCTTTTCTGTAAAGATATCGAACTAGTGTGATGCTGCAGGATCAGTGCAAGTTTCCTCTAGTGACATGGACAGAGTGTTGTACTGCTGTGCTAACCTGTGCAAACTTTGGTCAAAGATATTTAACAAGTATTCTATTCCAGGACCAGTCAGTGCAAGCTTCCTTCAAAGACATGGAACAAATGTTGTACTGCAGGTCCAATACAAGCTTTCTTGAGAGACATAAAACAAATGCGAAACTCAGGCCAGTGAAAGCTAGTTCAAAAGATATGGATCCAATGTGATTTGGAGGGCCATTGCCAGCTTCTGTCCAAGACATAAAACATATGTGGCACTGGGCAGCACCATTAAATGCCTCACTTGATTACAACACAGAAACAGGATTTCAGAATTAATAAAAGTGTAAGGAATAGCACTGAGGTGTTCTAATGCATGGCTGACTCACACGCATAGCAAGAATTTCACACACAAAACGGGTATAGCCCAGGCAGGAGTACACACTTCCCTCACACCGTTAGAACACATACTAATCTGGTCAGAAACAATGCAAGCTTCCTTCATATGCACAGAACATGAACAAATTTTTTTGCAGCAGCACAAACCTGTGTGGAAACACACACACACAAACAATGTGCAATATTTGGTAGCAGTGTAACTTCCCCTCACATGCAGGTACAAGATGGTCATCAGCAGTGCAAGCTACGATATCCTCACATACAAAACAGGTATCACACTGGCAATAGCATCTAAGCTTATTTCAGGCAAAAAACACCCATACTAAGCTAGGATACTTGACCATTTTCTGTGATCCTATGAAATTATTTTATTTTATCCTGCCTCCTTTATTTTTCCATTATTGCATAGGAGATAATCTTAAAACAAGTGAGGATGTTTTCTGTACAAAAATCTCTCCTGTGTTTGGCTAAATGGACTATAATATTTCTCCATTTAAAATAGGAATATAGCCCACATATAGGACGCACATAACGACTGACTTGTCCCTGAGTTAACTAATGGTATTTTCATCAGAGTGGGGGGTTGGAAGGAAAATGTTTCTAAGTTAATTCTTAAAAACTATCATTTCTAATAAATTCCTATCAATACAGTGATATAATCTGATGTACAATGGTGAAACGCTTGTCAAAGAAACATATGTATTTTTGAAATTTATAGACACGTTATCATATTTTTACATAATATTTATTTCATGAATTTCATGCCAAATGTTCCCACACTCAGCTCATAACTGGGCTCTTACAGCCAAGATGGGCCTAAAAGCCAAGACAGACCCTTTACTCTGCTTGCGCTGTTAATTTGTTCGCTAGCTCACCTCTACTGCAGTACAGGGCACAACTGCTTCTTTGAACCCGGCTGGTGTCAGGCAGCCAAAGCCGAATGGCTCACTCTCTGTTTACAAAAGTGAGCTTGCCCACTCCTCGACCATTCAGCGCATAAACAATGAGCCTTTAGAGTGCCCCCGCAGGTGCTTCAGTAAACTCAGTAGAGTCTGCTGCTTAGATTCTGACTCTTGAAGCTGATGAATCGAATGCAGCTAACAACAAGCTCTCAGTGCTATAAGAGCTCTTGTGGCGCTAGTAGAGGAGTAGCCATGGCGCTGGAACAATTATCAGACTGGTGGTAGTGCCATCAATGTTACATCACTGAACTCCTAGGGATTCTGAAAAGTTCAAGCGTCACACAAAGACGCTTGTCCACATCCATTCCACAAGGAAGTGGGATGGGTGTATTAGTATAAAGCTAGTCGCACACTGTCAGAAATATATTACTAAACCACAGTGTGGTAGCCACTAACATTTACAAACAACACGTTTCTATTGAAATTTGCACAGGTATACAATTTTACAGATACAAATATGTAGCACATAAACGATAATGTGTGGAAATTCAGTTTCATTGTATATCATTTGCGCATTACCAAGTAAAGTGACTTGATTTGTTTTGACCCTATTAAAATATTTGCTTCCATAATGCCTTAGAATAAGAAAAATGTTTCATTTGTGCTTTTCTGTTTATTTATTTTGAAATATTTATGCAGTTCATTTATCACTATTAATATTTTGTTGTGAGTTAGAAGAAAAGACATTCAGCAAGATTTTCACATAGTTCACTTCGAAAATGGCTCTCATTTTGCAGCAAGCAAAACAAAAGTAGACACCAGTCTCCTTTTTTTAAAAAAAAGCAGCAATTTGTTAGAAGACTAAACTGACATTGGATCTCTGACTTTGAACCAACAGCAAATGTGACAAGATAAAAGCAAAAAGTAATGTTTATTGCTAGTTACCTTTTGGATGTCTGGGATGGTTATCTACATGTCTTATCATGGCTCAAGAGGCTGATATTCATGGCTCATGGGGCTGATATAGATTGGACCCCTCTGACTTGTGGGTCCCGGTGAATTGCACCCACTGGCTGCACCATTGGTAGCTATGTCCCTGGCTGCAATGGCGGCCTGCAACATGTTTGAAGGGCTACTCATGTGGGAGGCACAATTAGTGCTATAGGCCCACTAGTAGCATTTAATTTACAAGCCCAGGAAACATGCAGTACCACTTTACTAGGGACCTCGAAGTAAATTAAATGTACCAATTGGGTGTAAGCCAATTCTACCATGTTTTAAGGAGAGAGCACAAACACTTTAGTTTTGGTTAGCAGTGGTAAAGTGTTCAGGGTCATAAAGGCAGCAAAAACGAAGTCAGGAAAACTGGAGTGTTGAAGGCAAAACAGTTAGGGGAGAAACATGCCAAGGATGCCAGGTCTAACAACTCTCCTCCTGGGTCCTAAGCAACATTCTGTTAACTGCTTAATGTCTCTCTTAGAACCTCCAATCCTTAGTGCAGCTAATTTGACAATATCATGCAAAGTTAATTAGCATTTTGATGATACAATTAATAATGATACAGCTTCTTTAAGCAACTTCTGCATGCTATGCCTTTAATCAAACGTATTGATTTTCCAATACATTGTGCCCATCATATTCTCAACCCTATTTTTGTAAATCATAACTTTTTGCAGATCTGTAAATCGCTTCCTTTAACATGGTTGAATCATGCAGCTGTTCCTTACAAATGTGTCCTTACCTTTCCTACATATATGCCAGCTGAGCCTCCCATAGCTCAAAAAATGCGATCTTGGATTAAAATACAAAATATCAACTTTAGTAAAGCTCTTCAATATAACTCCTCCCTTCTGAATGAGAATATTGATCCAACTGATAATAATTTTGGCCGGAGGATTTACGGTCTCCCCTGTGCCCTGTTAAACAAAAAAAGACTGACGTCATCTGCATCCTAGTTTTCTAGAGAAATCAAAACGACCAAACAAAATTGCAGATGCTTACAACAAAACCATGTAATGGTGAAGCTAAAATCAAGTACAACTAGGACCTGTAAACATTTAATAAAGTTTCTAAAGCAGCCTTTATTCATCTAAAATTTAACATTACATCGACCAAGCTGGAGACCTTTTTTCCATTGTGAAAAGACCTTTCCTCCCTTGCGGCAGTCAACACCTCCACTTCAAATTCACAAACATTTGTGACAATCTTGCCTCCTTTTTCAAGAAGAAATCTGATGACATCTATCTGAGCCTTTCAGCAGCAGCAGGGCAGTGAGAGCCCTACCATATTGCCGCCACCGCCAGGAGTCACCTGACGCCACCACTATCAACGCTGCACCAGCGCCAGGAGGCGCATTTAACAAGCGCAGCGCCCTGCTTCGCGGGACGCGTACGGGATGAGCCGGGCAAATCCCGGGCCAAGGGCGGTCCCGTTTTAGCCCGTTCTAGTCCGGTTAAGGCCAGGACGGGCCTCCCCTCTAACATCCACCTTCTACAACTAAGGTCAGTGAGTGGCTGCTTACACCCATTTGTATATTTATTAACTATCTGTTAAATTTTCTTGGAAAAGCATGTCTGCCTCTCCTTCTACAGGCAGGGACAATAGAAAATCTACGGGAGGATCAGGTTCAGGTTTTAACGTCTTTATTTCGAAGCTTTCTTCATAAAAGACACATATAAAAATACATACAAATTTACATACATCATACATCATGAATAGTACAAGTTTAAAAAACGGTTATAAGTGGCCATCGAGACATTTTATAAAAATCAATTAAACAGTATCACAAGACATTTTACATAGATCGATAAAAAGGATTTACAAATCACAATTCATACATTCGAAATTAAACTGAGTATATTCCCTCTTATACAGTTGTCATAGTAGTCTTAGTTATCTTCCTGAGAGGTATCTGGCCCTAATGGTCCATGCCCATCCAATGTATTTCGCCACACCTATGGAGATTCACTCGACTGTATTATATCTCAAGGTTAGCAGCGCTTCTTCCCACAACCGTGTATTAATCCTTCTACAGATGGGTTTTATCCATTTCTGACGCGGCGCACAGTATGCTGGACAAACAAAAAGAAAGTGACCCATTGTTTCCTTTTGCTCACTACACCAGGGGCAGTGCAAAGATAGTTGATTGTGCTATTTATTGGTAAATTCCCTTATTGGCAACGTGCCAACACAAAATTGATGATATAATTTCCTATCTGCACTTTTGGTGATCTTGTCCCAGTATATCTCAGTGTGGGAAACCACTTTATAGAGCAAAAAGAAGCCAGTCAAGTTTTGTTTCTATGAAAGCAAAACCAAATCTTCTTTGACTGTGGACCAAAACATTTGTTTAAATTCTTTTTTGTGCGGAAATACCTGGTTTCCCGGATCTGACCACAGCATATGAAGACCCATCCTATAAAGAATTTCCTTTACATTTTTAAACCAAGGTAAATTCCCTGACCCAGGTATTGATCTCACATCCAGAACTTCATTTGCGAACATACAAAGTTCTGAAGTGGTCCAGATGTGTCTCCAAAGGGCTACCATCCTATATTGAGCTTGATTTTTAATTGATTGGCAGCCCATATCTAACATAAGGGGTAGTGTTAGAGTAGATACCGGGAGTCCTACCAAACTACGGAGAAATTTATTCTGAATTTTGTCTAGTGAGGCAAGATCTACATAACCCCACAAGTCGGAACCGTAAAGGATGGCAGAGCTAATTTTGGCATGAAATATTTTTAGGGCTGGCAAGACTCTTTTGGTTTGGGAGCAACGTTGTTCTTTAACAAGGCAAACCGATAAATGGGCAAATTTTAGGTAAAGTGCCTCGATCTGCTCCTTCCAACGCAGTCTATAGTCTATAACCACCCCTAGGTAGGTCATCACCCCTACTTGTTCCAAGTTGGTACCATTCATAGTAACATGACCCCTTTGTGATCTATTCTTGGTCAGAACCATGAATTTGGTTTTTGAAACATTAATTTCAAGATCGCTATCTGTACAAAACTCCACAAACTTATTAATTGCGGTCTGGAGACCCACCTGGGTTTTTGCCAGGATCAGAGTATCGTCGGCAAAAATTAAGAGGGGGAATCTTGTCCCACCCAAAACTGGCGCATCTGTCGGGGTAGAAGAAATAAACTGTGCTACTTTATTAATAAAGAGTAAGAACAGGGTTGGTGCCAGGACACAGCCCTGTCTTACTCCACGGGTCACTGGGAAGGGGTCAGTCACCTGGCCCTGATGTCCCCATCTAACTCTAGCAAAGTTAGAGTCATGTAGCCTGATGGTGAGCTCAAGTAGTTCGGGTGGCATACCCATTCTATTTAGGGCTTCCCATAATTTTCCTCGAGGGACCAAATCAAACGCAGATTTAAGGTCCACGAACGCTGCGTATATCACCTAGATGCACTGTCTTCCAATAGATCATGATAAACCTAAGCACTTGGTCGACAGTGCTAATACTGGCCCTAAAACCAGCTTGTAGCGGGGATAGGATATTTTCCTCACTCATCCAAGACTGGATTCTACCCAGCAGCATCCTGGCAATTACCTTCTGCAGGGCATCGATAAGACTTATAGGACGATAATTCCCTGCAAGGGTCTTATCACTTTTTTTAATATAGGGAGAATTTCGGCCCCTTTCCATGAGTCTGGTATACAGGCTCCTCTAGCAATAGCATTAGCTAAGAAGGTTATATAAGGGACCCAGTTTATTGTATCAAGTTTAAAAAGATCAGCCGGGACGCAGTCCATACCTGGTGCTTTGTCATTTTGAATCTGTTTTAATGCAATCTCTGTTTCACATTCTGAAAATGTTATGATCTCACTAGTAACTATGGGAATGGGAGGCAGATTACTCTCCCCAATATCAAGAATACCTGTTACATTGCCGCAGAATACGGCCGAAATTAATACAAACCAATCCTCGGCTGAAACGTAGTTAACTGGGGTTTGCGAGTCCCATGACCCTCCCCACTTCACTACCTACCAAAATTTAAGTTGGTTAGTAGACAGACTGGCCTCATATAGTTCCAGCCAGCGTTGGTCATACCATGCAGTCCTTGCTTGGTTTAGCACTTTCTTATATTTGGCCCTCTCTATTTTAATATCCGTTGTTACCCTGGACTTAATAACAGCAATCAAAGAACTATGTGCTGTGCGACAGGATTTGTTGTACCACTTAGTGCCCAAGGGTTTACTATCAATTTTCGACGAGCCACCTCGCTTTGTAAAGAAAGATTTAAGTTTAACAAAAAGGGACTCATGGATTGCAGTGATTTGTTCCGATGGCCCCATTGTATCCAGCACTGATTTTACTTGATTAGTGGCAGCTACAACTTCCATTGCAATTTTTTCAATAGTGTCAGGGACTTCCAAAATCTAATCCCAGCGTACACTACGGCGATCATTTGTAAGAAATGTCTCAGCCGTAGTGTACTTTGAAGCGTTCTTTATCGACAAGCCACCATCCACTTTCAAATATACTAATAAGGGATTGTGATCACTTTCTGGCCTGTCTACTATTTCCATATCCTCTAATAGGCACCAAAACTCTATTTTAATAACGAAATAGTCTATGCGGCTGGTACTATAGCCATTATCAAATGTGGCTTTTCCTGCTTTGTCCGAGATGGACCTCCCATTTGCTGCCCTAAAATCCCACTCCAGACATAACCCAAGCCATTGCAGAGCAGCATCAGTGACTTTTTTAATAGGCGATAAGGCGAGGCTGGGAATGTTCCATAATTGGTCTGTCTCACCTTAACAATTATCTTCCATAACTGGTAGGGGTTCAAACGTACAGTTTAAATCCCCTGCCACTGTTATACACTTATCTCGGCCAATGCTATTTAAAAGGAGTTCAAGGTCCTCAATAACTTCAGGACTCTTACCTCCCGCTCGTCCCGTAGCATATATATTGATTAAAAACAAGTCCAGTTGATTTACTCTGCTGAGTTTAAGCCCCTGTAGATCAGTACTAGGAGCAGATAGCTCGTGGGTCCTGTAGCATAGAGATTTTTTTATCCAAATAACAAGACCCCCAGACGGGCGACCCTTTTGCCCTGTATGAGCGGGTTTATAAAAATTCAAATAACCAAGGCGATAAATAGCTTCAGTTGACCAACTTTCTTGAAAAACAACATCAAATTGCTCAATAAATTCCCCCATTCTACCATGTCCATTTTCCCCTTCAGCCCCGCAATGTTCCAAGACAATATCCTGAGTGTATTTACAAAAGCTACTAATGGCTCATCAGGTATTACTACATTCCCCCCACTTTCCTCATTTAATAAGGGGTTACCAATGCCATCCTCTACCAAATTAGTGGCATTGGAGCTATTTTTTGATAGATCACCCAAAGGATTTTCTGCATTATTATGTACATTTTCAGTGCTGGTGTCCATCACCTGGGTGCTTGGGGGAAGAGGGGATATTTTCCCAATAGAGAGCCTGGGCACCCTTTTGTTCTGTTCCATTGTCCCCCCTCCCCGTTATGTCAATCAACGCCATCCAACCCGCACAACGGTGCAAAGCGATTCGAGAGATGGGGGATGAACATAGGGTAAGTAGCCACTTCTGGGGAATATCTTCCTCTAAAACTAACGTTTTGCTTAAAATGATTTCGTCGAGGAAGCTCTCTCCCCATGCTAAGTTTAGGGTAGAAATAATGCAGGGACAAAGTTTGAACATCACCCACTCTTCCAAATCTAGGTTCTCTGCTAATAAACTCAGCTACCCACGGCTCCCTAAAGCTGATGACGACACAATCCCTTTCGAGGTCTTTTTGGCTAAAACCCACCCAGTCTACTCTCCTAACGGTAAGGATTTCAGTCTTTGACATCGGTGGAAGTGGACGATTCTTATTTAGCCAAAATTTCACTTTGTTGTGTAAGTCACTGTGGGTTTCCACCTTACCCTCTCCCAGTGGGGCAACTCCTGTCAAGATTACGGTGTATGGCAGTGATTCAGGAGGAAGATTCACACATTGTTTCCTGGATGGAATATTTTTCCTAAACAGTGTGTTTTGGACTGCTGGGCGTGATGGTTTGGATGAATATTTTGTGGTGGACTGTGTTTTGTTACCAGAATCAACTTTATGGGGGATAGTCACTACAGCAATCTGCTTATTTGTATCAACAGCAGGTTTCTGCTAGGGAACCTTCAACGAGGATGATACATGTTTTACGATTTTCCCCTTGTCTCCATTACTCAGCACCTTTTTCTGTGCGTTCATTTGCACAGGGCCCTTGGAGCTACTAGATTGTTGGAGGTTTTTCAAAATATCGGAATTTTCCCTCACTAATGTTTGCATAGAGTCCATTTTAACATTAAGCAGTCTAGTTCGTTCAAATAAGGGCAAGAGGAGAGATTTAATCAACACCTCAATTTTATCTAATAGTGTACCTTCTACATTATTATCTGTGTTATTATTATTACTCCCCACAGGATTTGGAGGTATCACTATTGTGTTTCTTTGGGACGGATTCTCACTAATGGTCTTCTGAACCTTTTTATTGCCCCCCTTCTGAGTCGAATCTTCTTGTTTCCTTTTTTTAGATTTGTGCATATTCCTATTCTCCAGAGGTGATAGATGTGCTTCGGACTCTGGGCTTATAATAAAGCTAGAGGAAGTCGAGTTATCAGTCTCAGAGTTAATTGTGTTGTGTTGTGAAAAACTACCTTCTAATAAGGAAACCTGAGCGATTTTATCAGTACCCCCCTCTAGCTCTGACTCAAGGTCAGTAGGCGCAGATTCTATAGCTATAACATTACCAGCCACAGAATCCAATTGTGTTAGTGGAACAGGGGAAACAGCTTCACAAATGTTTCCTAAAGATGAACGCTTTCCCGTGACTAAGTCAAGAGATAAGCGTTTTTCTGCAAGTGCAATTTCTTTTTCTAGGATGCATGTTGTACGTTTAAAAAATTGGTCAATAGTACCGGTAAAAACTCCATTTGTAGTGGATACATGGACCTGTCTTTCTTTACCAGAGCGTAGGGGCATTTTGTGTGTATATCGTTAACCACGCGGCCAGAAAATACAATATGCGATACAACAGACACTATAAATCAAAGAGTCGTACGATACCAGATGACACTGTGGGGAGAATGAAGGGGGGTTGGCCCGACCCGACCTCTGTCGACCTCGGACGGCCTCAGATGGCCCCGTCCTTGTCCCGGGCTTCTCCCGGTCGCTCCCGCGTAGCGGGACTTCTGGGATGCTATTATAGGGACTACGTTGATGGGGAGGAGCAGGCAGGGAGAGCGGCCCAGGTGCTGGCAATCTGGGCTGGCGGGGGCTCCTGGGAATTGTAGTCCCGGCCCCGGCGCTCGCTCGCAGCCCTGCTCGCTGCACTGGCTCCCACAAGTCTCCTCCACAAAGGTTCTTGACAAAAGTTAATATTCCCCCGCGAAGCAGGTTCCGCGAGAAGTAACTCGGTTAACAAAGGAAAATCCTGATGCGCAGAGACCCAGCGTGTGGCAAACAGGTAGCTGTAAGGCGTCCCAAGGAATGATCTGAGTGCTGGTGCTTAAGAGCGTGCTGGTGGGGAGGAGCAGGCAGGGAGAGCGGCCCAGGTGCTGGCAATCTGGGCTGGCGGGGGCTCCTGGAAATTGTAGTCCCGGCCCCGGCGCTTGCTCGCAGCCCTGCTCGCTGCACTGGCTCCCACAGGTCTCCTCCACAAAGGTCCTTGACAAAAGTTAATATTCCCACTCGAAGCAGGACCCGCGAAGCAGGCAGGGAGAGCGGCCCAGGTGCTGGCAATCTGGGCTGTCGGGGGCTCCTGGGAATTGTAGTCCCGGCCCCGGCGCTCGCTCGCAGCCCTGCTCGCTGCACTGGCTCCCACAAGTCTCCTCCACAAAGGTCCATGACAAAAGTTAATATTCCCACTCGAAGCGGGACCCGCGAAGCGGGTTCCGCGAGAAGTAACTCAGTGAACAAAGGAAAATCCTGGTGCGCAGAGACCCAGCGTGTGGCAAACAGGTAGCAGCAAGGCGTCCCTAATGGGTACTTTGGACAACTTTCTTTTAAGATTGTCCACAGCTTTAGCCTGGGATATTGAACTAACAGAAAAAATACTATCCCTGAATATTGCCTTTGATGAAAGAGCTTCAATGGGCGGTTTAGCTGAAGCCCGGTCTCCAGAACTACAACAAACTAACACCCATGACCTGATATTATCTCCGGGGGAGGGAGAGAGGAGCCGGTCATCAGAATCGGCTGGGCCCTTGATATGCCAGCCAGTCTGTCCCACCACTTTGACAGACAAGAGACTGGTCAAAAATTCCTGCACCTTGCCAGGGACTATGCGTTCACCCAATATTAAGACCCGGTCAGCTAGTAATGCCAAGGCGGGGTTGTCCCAAAAATCACAGGGTCTGACAACTAACATTGGTGCACAAGCACAAACATCTGGGAAGAAGTAAAGAACTGGGAAAGCAACTTTACCTAATAATTCCTTGATCCAAAGTCCTCCTCATAACTCTGTAAGTACACAATTAGTCAACGAGGGAGATATCCTTCAACCATGTGACAGAGATAAAGCACTGAGTAAGATGGGACCATCATTTTGGGGAAAGCTGGAATGCCTTCATAAGAAGGCCTGCATCCCACTATGTGATAGATTGGACTCAATTGAAACTAGACTTGTGTGCCTTGAACTGTCATTTGCCTCATCACAGGCTAGGGAGGGAAAGCGAGTCACTGGGCCAACTAGCAAGCAAACAGGTGACTTAGGGCCAATTGCAATTGTAGTAGATACTGACTCTAATGTATTGTGTAAAGAGAGGGACAGTACTAATCTGACAGGTCCCCATGCACATTGCCCTGTATCTGCCCCCATTAACCCGATAACGGCAGAATGTTCCATAGAAAAAGATAGGACACAGCAAAGAGAGACCAGTAGGTCTGTAACTCACCAGCAAGCTTTGCACAAAAACGCCTCTGCCCAAAGTGTAGCTAGACTACCGACCATAGAACTCCCTCCAGAGTCATCCCCTTATGTGGTGGTTTTGGCGGGGGTTCCTCCACTAAGCCAGGGCAAGGGAGAAACGTACATGGAGTTAAAGAATACGTGTATTTTCTGGCTCAACAACAATCGTCCATTGCCTTCCCATGTATGTGCAGAAATCCACTTTGCCAGAAGAGTGGGTTGGGTGTGGAAAAAGCCAAAGTCTGTGGTGGGAGACTGCATAGTTATCAACTTTAGGACCAGGAGGGCTGTTGAATATATTTGTGACTGGCCCCAAAGGGATTCAGTATCTCCAATCCATTCACTACCCTTGTCCTATTTTTATGCAACAGAACATTCTTGGTGTGGGGAAAAACTCCCAAATGGGGGGTTAAAGAAATGGTGTGCACCAGGGAACATAATGCTATCTAATGCTATCTAATAGGTTCGATGGGCTATCTGGCCTGGAAGATTGCGATTGACAGCAAGCACACGATTGCAATCGGAGGGCTAGTAAAATAGTTCATAATGAAGATTAATGAAGTTAAGAGCATAGATCAGTAAGAACAGACGTAAATATTGCGTCTCAAGTTAAAACTTGCAGAATTATGAGCTGGAATATAGCTGGATTGAGAAGTAAATGCAGGGATATGATCTGGCTGGGGGAGATAATGTCATATGACATAATGGCATTTCAAGAAACCTTGGACATACAAAATAACTTTAATATAGACGGGTATTCGCACTTTTGCAGGGCCAGACCTAGGGGAGGTCTAGCATTATTAGACCTAGGGGAGGTCTAGCATTATTTTTTCCCTGAAATTCAACGGCTCGCTAAAACAACTTGATGCGGGTTGTCATAACTGCCTGGTAGTGGAGCTATCACTGCCACAAACAGCGAATTTGTTATTCTTGAATTTTTATAATTCATTTGAGATTGATTTCCCTTTTACCCTATATGACTAAAGTGGCGGAGAAAACGGTAAATACCCAGCTGATGGATTTCATGGATAAGGCTACCCTCCTGCACAAGACCCAGTTTGGTTTCCGTCCCCGCCACTCTACTGAATCGGCGCTTCTGATGGCAGTGGAGACCTTATGCCAGGGGGTGGATGAGGGCCAGACTATGGCTCTCATCCTTCAGGATCTAAGCGCAGCATTCAACACTGTAGCCCATACCACCTTGCTACAGTGTCTGATTGATGGAGGGGTATCAGGTGCTGCACTTGGATGGATCCAGTCTTTCCTGACAGGGAGAGGCTTTCAGGTTCGACAGGGAGACTGCTACTCAAGCTCTGAGCTCTGAGTTCTGAGCTCTGAGCCCAACCTTGCCCAACCCAACCTTGTTCAATCTTTATGTCACTCCGGTGGCACCTATTTTCAAAAGCCACGGTCTGCACATAGTGTCCTATGCCGATGACACACAGCTGGTCATCTCCCTATTGCGCGCGCCCAGTCTTGCGGTGGACAGCTTCAGGGCCTGCATGCAGGAGCTGGCTACCTGGATGTCCACCAACTGCCTGAAGTTAAACGGCAGCAAGACTGAAGTGCTCGTGATGGGGGGGGGGGGCCGTCTGTTTGGTCATCGGCATGGTGGCCACCCTGTTTGGGGGATGTTCCCACACCCTGTCAGGAAGCGAAAAATCTGGGAGTATGGCTGGACGCGGATCTGTCTTTTGGACCTCAGATAGGCCGTGTGGTGGGGGTCTGCTTCAGCGTCCTGAAAAGCTTGCAGAAAGTTTTAGATATCCTCCCTACAACAGCCAGAAGGACGCTGGTGCATGCCCTTGTCACATCCCGCCTGGATTATGGCAACCCGCTCTATCTGGGAGCAACTGTAAAGGCCATCAACCGCCTCCAGGTGCTGCAAAATGCAGCAGCCCGCCTGATCTTGAAGCTTCCCAAAAGATCGGCGTCTAAAGAAGCCCTTCAGGCCCTTCACTGGCTCCCGGTAAGGAGCAGGGTTGAGTTTAAGGCTCTCTGCATTTGCCACCGCATTCTGTGCGGTAAGGCACCTGCTCCGCTTTGGGGTCAGGTCACCCGGTACGCGCCTGCGCGTACTCTGGGTTCCTCCTTTGCTGGGCTGTTGAAGGTCCCTAGGATAAAAAAGGCACGCATGGGGGGCAGGTCCTTTAGATACTTGGCCGCGAAAAGCTGGAATGCCCTACCACTAAACCTTCGCCTGGAGCCTTCGGAACTTGGCTTCAGGAAGAAGTTAAAGACCCACCTCTACACGCAGTAAGCCGGATCAGCATGTGCGGTTGTAACTCTGCTGATTCCACTCACCACAGCGCAGGGACACGCCGTTGCGCGTAAAAAGGCGCTCTGCAAATTTTCCTTATTACATTATTATTGTTATTATTTTTCAAATCAATTTTTAACCTGCTTAGAGGATTTTTTAGTATTATATGGAGCTAAATATCTGAGCGCCAAAGTCATTCTCATTGGGTGATTTTAACATTCACCCATGCGGTCAAGCGTGTGTTTTTGATAATTTTGAAGGACCCCCATGTTCAGTTCACACACATTTTGAACACACTAAGCAAGGGGAGGCCCTGGAGATTCTTCTGGCCACCACAAATCTTTTCGAATCTGGGTGCGCCATGGGAGGCCCAAGGGCTCCTACTTTTGAAGGAAAGGATTCGGTCACAGTTATAGATTACATATTTATGTCAGTTTCAGTTTTGACCTGAAGACTAATATATAAGGTGGAGACCTCTGCTTTCAGCAATCATAACCCCGTGATATTAGAGGTGGTCCTGGGGGCCCTCCTAAGTTTTAAAGAAACAAAGATCTCGGGTGTGAGGTGTGAGGTGATACTAAAAGACCAGGGCAGGAGACTAAAATGGAAAAAAGTTGTTCCAGAAACCTTTATGGTGGAAGTCCCGTCCAAAGTAGAAAGTGAGATTGCTATTTGCATGGACACTGCTGCGTCAAGTACAATGATAGTGGGGGCTTTTGGTGCCATCTGTAATCAAATTAACATCAATCTGATGACTAAACTAAGCCCTATAATTAATAAAGATAAAAGATGGTTTTGACAGCTCCTGTTCTAGGGCACACTCAGTTCTGCTTAAAGCTCTGAAAGTATGTCCTAGAAATAGGGAGCAAGTTACAAAATTAAGGAAGACCTACAAACAGGCCATCAGGGACAGGAAAAACCAGATTAAAGATGATGCCTGGGATAAACTTCTGTCCCTGAAGGTTCTGAGGGAGAGTGGGAAATTTTGGTTGACTATTAATGAGTCCTTTTTTTCTGGTGAGGAGAAGTCCCCACTTGACTGTAATATCCCTGATGACCGGTGGATAGCTCACTTTGAGAACATTTATGGGTTCCAGATGGTAGAGAAATCCAAAGAGGCGATTTTGAACTTAGAATTAGCCCCCGCAGTGGTGTTTCAAGAGACAGAAGTGGAAAGAGCAATTGAGGAGACTAGGAAGAATAAGGCGCCGGGCCTTGATGGGGTCCCAGCAGACCTTTTTAAAAGTTTTCCTAAATTCTGGGCCAGGATACTGACAAATGTTTTTAATGCCTCAGGCACGAATGTATCCCCGGCATCATGGTCTAAATCAATTATCATTCCGGTTTTTAAAAAGGGACAAAGATGTGATCCATCATGTTACAGGCCTATCTCCCTGATAGACTCCGCTGTGAAAATCTTAGGCAGAGTAGTCCTGGTGAAAATGACAGAGTGGTTAGAGGGGAGAGGGATCTTGTCTAATGCCCAGTACGGTTTTAGAGCTAAAAGAAGCACATTAAATCAATATCTTAATTTGCAGCTTCTTATTAGCAAATACACTATAGCTAAAAAGGGATCCCTCTATATGGGGTTTATGGATCTCTCAACAGCTTTCGACCTTGTAAACAGGTCGAAGCTGTGGCAAATTTCACTGAACAGAGGCATTAGCCCTGCTTTAGTTAAATTTTTAGCTGACCTTCACTGCGGCATATTAGCCACTGTTAGAGTCACCCAGGAAGGGAGATGCACTAGTTATTTTAATTCAGAAAGAGGGGTCAGGCAGGGGTGCATATTGGCACCCCTCCTTTTTACGCTCTACATAAATGCATTAGAACCTGCCCTGAAGGGAGCAACACTAGACGTCCCGCGTGTAGGAGAAACTGTTATCCCAGTTCTTCTTTATGCGGATGACAATGTTTTATTGGCTCGCACTGGTGTTGGATAAAATAAATTGCTTAATATGTTCGGCAAATTTATGGAGTCATTAGATCTGAAAATGAATGCTAAAAAATCCCATGTAAAGATAGTGGGGGAACAAAGCAGAAAGAAAAAAATGAAAACCTTTTTCTGTGGTAGAGATGAGGTTAAAAGGGTCCCCATTTTTACCTATCTAGGGCTCCTATTCAATGATAAAGGGCCCTGGGGTCCACAGATGAAACACAAAAGAAATGTATTTGCTAGATCTACCTCCGCCCTTATGGGCTTTACAAAACGACTAGGGGCCAGACCCATGGAAGCTATTTTGAAGGTGTATAAGGCCAAGTGTCTAGCAATAGCGACGTATGGCTCAGAGATCTGGGGGTATAGCTCACAAGATCATCATATTCAAGTGGTAGAAAATAAATTTCTAAGAACTTTATTATCTGTACCACAGTCTTCCCCTACTTTTTCTATCCATGCGGAGATGGGGTTGGGTTATGTTTCTGACTCACAGAAAATAGCCCCGCTGACATGTTGGCTTAAGACCCGGCTTAACCAGGAGATCTCACTGAACCATATGATCCTAAAAGACTGTCTAGCTCTAAATAACGCTGGTAAAATTCCGTGGCTGGCATACATTGAAACTACATTTAAAAAACTTGGACAACCTGGGCTTTTTCTGGGCACTGAAACTATAAAGAAAGAAGATGTAGATCTGATTAAAACCATCATGGTAAACCTTCTTACAACCAAACGCGAGAAATTAGAGCTGAGAAAACCTATGGTAAGAGTGAACTTTGGTTTAGTGAGTTCACCTGGTATTGAGCCTTCTCTGAAGTTAGTAACACGCCCTTTCCATCGGAATTTGCAAACAAGATTCCGATTTAATATAATTCACCTCACCATGGGAGATTTCCCTAAATGGGGAACTCCAGATAACGCCGACCCCTGTAGGTGCGACAATTTTTCCTTACAAGATACTCTCCATTTTGTTATGTTTTGCGAGTATTACACAGACATCAGGAAAAGTATTTGTTACCTGTGTTAAGGGAAGCAGGGTTTGTGCAGATTAAGCCGGCACTTCTTTATTTACAACTGTTGAGTAGTGCAGGGATTACATTTCATGTCGCAAATTTTCTAGTGGCAGCAGAGCGGATTAATAAGATAAAGAAAAGAGTAGGTCGTATGGGGGCTGTAGTCTGTTTATGAATATATGTGTGGATCATTTTAAGCTTACTATATATAGAACTGTTAAGCTAATTTTATACACAGGATTAAGAAGGATCTATAAGGAAATTTTAATGTACATATATGTATGAAATATTTCTTGTGTAATAACCGTTTTCAGATGGATCTATAATGAAATTTTAATGTATTCGAATGTGTAAAAAAATTTTAATGTAACGTTTGCTGGATTTGCACAAATGTGTAATAATAGTACCTGTGTCTTTTTATGATTTTAAGTTATCAAATAAAAGTATTTAACTCACTGACTGACTGACTAATCTATCTGAAATGTCCTCTCTATACACTACCAGTCCCTCTAACTATTCCTAATCAACCTTCTTCAAGTTCTCTAGGTCACTCACTTCATAGGTTTTCTCTGCTCTTTGACTCTCAAGTCCATCATTTTCTTGTTTCTTGAATTCAGGCTCTCTTCCCAATCCTTTTGTACCTCATATTTTACAGTTAGCACCTGGTCAAATAGTTTCTTAGCTCACCTCTCTATGCAACCTCTCAATTGAAAGGGCCACTGCGTCACAGGCCTGGAATCAGCCCATGATAGTTCCTCCTTCAATAAATACTACCTTTCATCATAATGAGTTAAATCATTTTAGGTCCATATCTTTACTGACTGTGACTTAAGAAAACTTAGAAAAAGCTATTAAAGGAGCAATATCCCAATTTCTAGAGAAGATCAATCTTTTGGCTGTTTCTTGATCCAGATTTAGACCTCGCCATAGTACTGACTCATCTCGTGTGGCAATCACTGATAACATCAGATGTATTTTGGACAAGGGCAGTTCAGCTGCCTTTGAGTAGCTTGATCTCTCTGCAGCATTTATCACTGTCTCTCTACACGGCCACTAACCCACTTAGCTGACCTGGGTATCTGCACTAAGGCTTTGAAATTGCTTTATTCATTCCTTCGTGGCAAAAGCCAGACAGTATCCTGCCATTCATTTTCATTCGAAGTCTTTACCACACAATGCCGAGTACCCCTGGGCTCTTCATTGAGTCCCGCCCTGTTTGATCTATTTATTTCTTCGTTAGCTGGACTAGTAAGATCCTTTGGCTTTAACATCACATCCTTTGTGGGTAGCATCTAAATAATGGGCACTGCTCACTGATGACCTTGATACCATCTCTTTAAATTTTAAGCTCTGAATGTGCGAAGTAGCCTGCTGGATTAATGCAATTTTTTTAATGAAAAATTGAGACAAAACATAGGTACTTCTTTTTGGTAGTATGACATCTGTCTGGTTAGCTTCTTGGTAGCCTGCGGAGCTTTGCTTAAACTTGGTTCCAGTAAGTGCAGCAAAAGTCCTGGGTGCTCTCTTTAGTATCAAACTTTCCTTTCCACCCAGATTAATCAGGTAGCCTTTATTTCTTTTAACACTTCACACACACTCAGAAAACTCTTTCCACTTATTCCAGTGGCATCTCAAAAACAGTGATTCAGGCTATAATCTATTAGTAACTAGACTACAGTAATTTCCTGTTAAACAAAAGAAGTAGCTTCATACTTATAGATGTAGGTCTGAGAAATCTCTCACCATCTAAATAAAAAAAAGGCTCGCTAGGAGTCCTAAGGGAGCCAAGAAACAAAAGCATCCATAAATAAAAACATAATTTTCAAACATGTATTGAAAACAATAACACATGCACTAACTTATTTGAATCTTATTTATATCGTTATTATTACTATCATTTATGTAAAAAATATTTTTTTATATAGTTTCACTTTCAAAAATACATTTTCATATGTATTATGTAACAAAATCACAATACTGTGGAACAAAAAACAAAAATAAGTCTCTGACCAGACGAATCTCACGTTCTCTCATTCATACCTCATTCATTAACCCGATAAAACAAAAATATTGAATTCAACAACATCAGAAACACAAGACGTGTCTTGTATCCATGAGGACATATAGAAAAAAATATTCAGCTCTTTCGTTAGAGCACAAGTTGTATTTTTTCTCCAGATGTTTAGAGTTAACACTTTATCTAATAAACCTATTCGAATATTAAGAGCAATAGCTAAATAACTTGTTCCTCTCGTCTTGTCTCCTGAGGCTGCACCACTGTGCGTTTCCGTGATGACCAAATATCCTCATCGCACCTACCTCAGGATGCTAAAAGCATGCATGAGGGAGAGGGTTAAAGTGCCAGGAGTAGGTCAAAGAAACATTGAGGATTTCAATTGTTTTTTACTGGGGGACAGCAACTTAACCTCATCAACAGGATAGCATGAGATACCACTGAGTGGAATAATTAATATCTTTCCTTATGAAAACAGGTATCAACAATCTTGAAAAGTGGCTCACATGGCATAAATAGATGTCTAGACAGTCCAAATATTGAAATTCACTCAGGCAAGAGCCAAAAGATACTTACCTCACGGCGGTTGCACATTTGTCTAAGCATCCTTTCTCGATATACCATTGAATGCATCTCCTCTTAAGGAATCCTAATCTGGCAGTCTCTTGCCTGAGTCATCTTTAATATGTGGACTGCCTAGACATTAGAAAAAAAAAACGTTGTGGAGTAAATATAGTGAATATTTCAAAATGGGGTTTTTGGATATGAAAGTACAGTTTGACATATGATTGACATCTTTAACAGGAAAAGTTGTTCAATAAACAGTTTAAAAAAAAAATCCACATTGGAATAGGTCGTTCTTGAAAGTTGTTAATCATAGCTTAAAATTGTTGGATCAAAAAAAAGGCGTGGTAAATCTAATAGTCTGCAAATCGAACACCCCCTTCAAACTTTGGATGTTTAAGTTTTGAGAGGGCAATATGTGGATGCTTATTATTCCATAAGAATTTTGAACAAATTGAGTAAAGTTGCTTACACTAGTATTTGGGGATTTTTAGGGTAACACAGAGATGGTGTAAAGAACATGCAAACCAATCATATTTTGTTATGGTATTGAGTCTCACCCACCATGAAAAATGTAGTGGAGACTAATACAGGAGTAATGCTTGTAACCTGGTTTTCAACATGGGGAAATCATGACAGAATGTGTCTTTTATGTTTTATGTCTTTTATGTTTTGTGGGAAAACCCAAATGCCAAGATATTTAATTTTTGAAGAACACCAAGTGAAGCTGGCATTAGAAAACATGTAAAAAGTAACATTTAATGGTAGGAGAGGGAGTTCAATGGTAACATCTCAATCTTAGTAAAATTCATCTTGCAAACCGAAATTCGGGAGTATAATGAAATCTCTTGTAAAAAAGGATGTAGGGAGGTCAAGGGAGTGGACAAATAGATTAGAATGCATAGGCAGATAGTATAGTTTAACTTCCAAAGAGCCCTATCAGAAGCCACATTTAAGGGTATTATGCATTCCAGGAAGGTTTCGAAGCAAAGCCTAATGATAAAGGAGATAGGGGAAAACCCTTTCTGGTTCTTCTGTGTAAATCCAAATAAGGAGAAAAACAGCTGTTAACAAAAGCGCTGGCACATGGTTTGAATACAATAATTTCATAAAAGAAATCAATTTTGGGCCAAAACCAAACCAGGAAGGGTAGTAAATAGAGATTACCAATTAATGGGGAAAAACGCTTTTTCTGCATCCAACGTGAGGGTCACAAAATGGGTATCAATATGTCCAGCTAAACTGACAATAATAGAAACATTCTGGCTTTGTCCACAGCAAGTCTACCCTTAATAAAGCTATATTGGTCAAGAAGGGGTACCATGGATTCAAGACGGGAGGATAAGATGTTGGAAAAGACCTTTCAATCACAATTAATAAGGGATATGGTCCTATAATTTTTGCAGAATTTTTGCCCTTTGTCTATGTTTGGAAAATATGAGTATCAGGGCTTCCAAAAAGGGCCACTAGCTTTGGTATCAGATAAAAAAAGAGTTAAAAAGTTCTAGTAATTTGGGAGCAAAGGAGGAAAGGGAAGACATAAGTTCAATAGAGAACCCATCAGCTTTAGCTCTCCCCAGAGATTTAAATACTTCCAAAACCTCCTGAATTGTAATGTTAGCTACCAATTCAGAGAATTTATCTGTAAGGGATGGTAGGCTAGGGAGACATCAAAGGTATTCTGTACATTAAGTGCAGAAGGGGTACAATCTTATGTTTATCGTGTTTTTTACTGGACTGAAAGGCAGTGGATATATCAGTATTAAGATCAATGTGGAGTTATTCATTGATAAAAGGGACAATGGCATTATGCCCAGCTTTTATTTTTAAGTGGTTAGAAAGCATTTTAGCAGCTTTTATCTGACCCCCATGGAACTTGGATTTTTCTATGAGTAAAATATTACAGGCATCAATGGTAGCAAGTTTTTTAAAGTCAGATTTTGCCTTGACCAAATCATGAAGCAGAGAAGAAGATTTATAGTTAAAGTAGGCATGTTTGAGTGTCTTAATATGTTTTAGTATGGGAAGATATTGTACATTTGAACTCTTCTTTCATCTGACTGGGTGAGCTATGGTGAAGGCTCAAAAGGAGGCCTTAAAACATCTTAAGTATTAACAATAGATATGTCCTTGGAGTTATTGAAGCAGAAAAATTATTGTATAAAGACATTGGTTTCTGTAATAAATTGACTATCAGATAACAGGGAATTATTACATTTCCATATGCCAGTTTTTGGAATCAATAGTAGAAACATTTAAAGAGGACAGAACAGGGGCAAGATCAGAGATAAATATGGAGCCAATTTCTGGGGAGTGTAGAGTAGGGAGCAATGCTTTAGTAACTAAAATATACTCAATTCTAGACATCTTATGGTGAACATTAGACAATGGTCAAGATGAGATGTCAGATTGGAAGGCTTTATGTGCTTTATCTAGTTTAAATTTGTATTTAGACTTTTTATCCAAAAAAGGATCCAAGTATTGGTTAAAGTCACCCACCATAATGATATTGGGATTAAAAATATTTGCACGTTTTACCTTAATAGAATGCTAAAAATCTGATTAATATTTTACTAGCCCATCAACATTAAACTGAGTAACATGCTTGTTATGGATAATAGCATTACCCAGCACCCATCAGTATCACATTCAGTGGATGTAACCTGTAGTCCCAGAGCTTTAAGACATAGAATAGCAACACAACCCTTACGACCAATGGCAGGAGAGAAAAAAACCTGGCCCACCCATTGTATTTTCAGATTCAACAGAATTACAGTGCACTTCTTGTAAAAAGTCAATTTGAGAATCAAGCTTAGACAAGTGAGAGAGTATCTTATGATGTTTAACCACATGACCAAGACCTCAAACATTCCTCGAGACACCATTATGCATACTGGATAGAGGAGGGTAACAATACAGGAATATGAAGAACAAACTGCAAAAAAGGGAGAGGATACAAAATGATAACATTCATGAAATAAAACATGAGATGAGAACAGGGACATCCAAAAAATGAAACAAATATTATATGAACACTCACAAAGAACAGAGAGGAAGAAAAAAGTAAAGCAAAGGAATTAGGATATATAAGAAAGTAGAAGAAAGAATAGATCAAGGATGAGCATCCAAATCTGAAAGTGTAAATATTTGGTAAGAGACATGTCAGAACCATAACAGGAATAGTAGCAGAGAGTAGAAAAATACATTAACAGGAAGAAAAAAAGTAATTATAAAGAAAGAAAAAAGAGAGAAAGTGCATTGAAGCATCTTAAGACTTCTGAGCAGCAGTATCCATAACATCTAATGATATGCTCTGGAGAAACATTTTCAATTTCATAGGCTCAGCAAATGATTTAGAAGTGCCTTTGTAAGTTATCTTGCATAAGCAAGGGTGAAGAATGTTGCATATTCAGATATCGCATTTGAAGGCCTCAAACCAAGGAACTGCTTTGGGGCATATTATCAAGCCTGTGCGCTAAAATTATCGCTGCTTTATCGGCCGAAAACGGCCGATAAAGCGGCGATAATGGGCTTGATAATATGCTCTGTGGAATTCCAATCGAAGCCCATGTTAGATGTCTTCACATGCCCTTGCTTTCTTCTGACATTCATAGCATTGGAGATGTCATGGGATATAAATTTATTATGACCAGACCAAACAGGATGCTGTTTGTCCTCAGCAGCTTTCAAGACATAAAGAAGGTCTCGAAATTCAAGAAAGAGCATAATTATATCTCAAGGTTTGGAAGAATGAGGGTTTAACTGACCCATGCAATGAGCTCATTGCAAATTGAAATGAGGAGCAGCAGAGAGTCCAAGGACTTCTGGAAGAAAGATAGGCATAGATTGCGGCAACAATTTCTGTTTTAAGTTTAAGTTTTAAGATCTTGTATTCTAGCAAAGGAATTTTAGTAGACATATCCTGAAGAGAACTAATACGCAGCTCCATTTCAACCATCTTGCCTTCCATAATGACCCAACTATTCACAATCTGTTGCAGGTTCTCATTGGTGGTGCACATAAAAGGTTGTAAGCCCCTCACCTCATCAAGCATACTATCCAAAACTGAAGTATTAGAAGACATGATAGGTGGAGTAGGATCATTTTTTACCCATTTCAACTTGAAGGTGGCTTTTGCAGCAGCAAGCAAGGCACTGGCCATTTTGACATGGTGCATATTATTCTGAGAAACCTTCTGAAAGAATTGAATTCTGCCCATATAACTTAGGACGACCATAGAGTAAAAGCATGCACCAAAAAAATCAGGCTTGAGGCAATACCATGAACACAAATATAACTCAAAATGGTTGTCATGCAATCATGTTGAGGCAGGGGAGACCTTCGAACATCCAGGCAGCATGACTGTGAAGGAGGCAGGCAACAACAATAGTAGGGTGACATGTTGAATGGGGAACCTCTGTAGCAACTTAGAGGGAGAACGTGCATAAAGTCACTCAGAAAGTTGTGGCAACTATCAGACAGCGGCGCTGGAACGTTCAATGTAAGAAAGGAGGAAACTTGTAGCATGAAATTGTAGTAACAAGCCAATATGTATGCTAAAAGGAAGTCTTCAGCAAAATTGGTAAGATAAAGGACCATCATGTAGAAGAATGCGCAAGCAGTGCATTAAGAAAATGCAGAGAGCTGTCAAACGGCGTCACTAAGTTATTCAGATGTAAAAGAAAACTTACAGTGTCAGTTGAAGGACATGAAAGACATGTCATGTTATGTTCCCAAGTACTCCTGGTACACTGACTACACTTGATGAGGAGACATTTTGCGAGCGACACGCTGACAAAATGGTGGCTGCTTTCGTACTAAATAAAATTCACTGCTGTGGCAAACAGGAGAGACAAAATGAAGGAAATGCACAGAGTACCACATCAGGGAGGTTAAGAAGAATCAGCAGGTATGTTAAAGAGAGGACTCAGAAGTCTGCTGGTGGCTTTTAGAAGGAAATACGCCCTGCTGGACATCGGAGTTCACGATTCGACCACAATATTGTTGAGCGTGGATACCAGGTCCCCAGCTAATTTTGACTTTTGTTTCCAAACATTATACCCTCAGCTATGGAGTTATTTAGCTGTAATTGGTTGGAATGCATTCAGGTTTAACATCATTGAGAAGAAGTTGCAATTGAAAGTTTGAAGAGGGCTGCTTGGGGAAGCGTAGATACAGGTGCATATCATCTGAATATGCTTGAATCTGTACATTAATGCATTAAACATGTCTAATAATGGGAACCTTTATTTGTTAAATAGCACATGTGACAAAGATAAACCCTGTGGGACCCTACAATCTGGAAATGTAGGCAAGATATAAATGATCCCAGTTTTTCTCTAGGCAAGTGAAGGCTCAGAATGGAACTATACCATTAAGATGTGTTGGATAAGCTTGTGCCACAGTTGCAATGTAGTCAAGGTAGTGTGTAATATGTGTCAAAATTCAGCGTGTGAGACACTGGCTAAGTCTCATTGATGTATGGAGCCACAAATCAGTTAAAAGAGAAGTTCAGCTTATTGGACATTACAAGATATCTGATTAACAATTAATTTCGTTTTGTGCAACAAACACGTATGCTTTTATCAGAGATGGTATACTAATGAATTTAGGGGAACGTAATTGCTCAAATCACCACCCTTCATCCCCGCTCCTTTTAGATGTTTACTGCAAGTTGATTTGCACATGGTTTGTTCTCAAGGCAGCATGGAAAATAAATGTAGGTTACTCATCAAGTTATGTGCTTTCAGCCTTGGGGGTTCTGAGGGCAGTGGCTTAAGAAAGTAGCATGGCTGGCATGACTCAGACTCTTTTTTCCAGGGGCAATAAAAGGAATATTAATTTAAATAATTTGGTGTATATGTGTGCTTTATATCATGTGTTCTAGGTATAACCTCTAAGACAATGGAAAATTAATAAAATATAAAAACTTATAGTTCAGCAGAAAGCATCAAGTTGTTAATTCCTCTGATTGCTGATACAACATTTATTCTGCATAATCCTGGATTTATCTTTCATTTTACAGTGCAATTAACCTTTGTTTTTGCCTCATGCATTCTAATATTTTCACTTTCAGGAGCATATTTACTAAGAAATCATGTGTCAAGTAACCTTGCTACGCTGCATGATAGGGAAAGAGCAGGAATGGGCTGTACTTAATAATGTACGTTGCATTCCTGCCATTTCCCAGCGCTGGCGCTCGGAGGCACCCTGGCACCACGATGCAAGGGTGCATGCGTTGTAAGCAGGATTATTTTGTGCAAGAAGGGACACCTAAACTCTTAAACACAATCCCTTTGGTCAATTTCCGCTTTCTACATAGAAAGGAGAAAAACGAGTAGAAATAAACATATTTCTCCTCATTATGCCTCCTCTGGCGAGGGGTGGCATTTTGATGCATTTCCAGGTTTACCACTGCTGGTAAATCTGAGAATGTGACAATATCCCTGGGTGCATGCGTGGGAACACCCATGCTACACCCATGGAATGCTTCCCTGTGGCAGAGTAACGCAATGCAGTGATTTGCGCTTTGTTGAGTTATTCTGGATTTATCAAGCCACTCATGGTGGCTTTACATGGTTTGAGAAATCAGACTTATATTTTGCGTCGGCCTTGCATTTCCTTGCGGGGTTTAAGGGAGAAGCGAAAACCTTCATAAACATGCCCCTGGATTTCTATTTGTGTCTCTTTTTGGCAGGCAGCCGTGTGGCCTAACCATTTTTATGAGATGCAAAGATTCCTTCCGGTATTCCAGAGCCTCCCTCTGACAAGCCTTACTACAGGACACGTTTTTTCCAGAGTAGTCTTTGAATGAATGCTAATCACCTCTTATTCTGTTAGTCTGGCGCATTCCTGTCGATGCCTAACTTCTGCTGCTTGACCCTCCTTGGAGATCTTAGATTTCACGCAGGGTACATGTCAGTGTACCCATTGACCGCTTTTACAACTTCATCTGTTTCAAATTCCACACTTTAACCAAAAAGTGCCCACTTCACAAACCAATTTGCAAGAATGCATAATTATATGCTGTACATATTTTCGTAGTGTATGCAAATCAGAAGTATTTTCAAAATCCCTTTTGGAAATGTATGTACTGTATTGACCTGACTTACGCCTGCATACTTATCTGACATGCAAGCTTAATAACACACAGTTGAAATGTACTATCAAGATGCAAATGTGGGCGTGTACAAGGGAATGGACAAAATATGTAAAAGGCTGGTATATTTTAAATGTATTTATTGCAGTGCTTCAAGGCAAATTGCTGTGCTGAGTTGCATGAATGACAGAGTGCCATATTTGCAAAAGATGGCAATCTTCAACTCTCTCCTAGTTCTGACACACTTGGGGCTGCCAGTAGCACTGCAAGCACCGTTGCACCATACTACAAGGGTATCTGCATTAAGGACAGGATTGTTTTTGTGCAGGAAGGGGCAAAAACAATCCCAAAAGGAATTTTCCTATTTCTATGTGTAAGAAGAAGTAAGGAGGAGCTATAAAATATTTCTCCTCGTTACGCCTCTCCGTGACAAACTCATGGACTTCTTATCATGTGTGTGTACTTTTTATAGTTTTTGTAAAGGTGCAGTCCTACACCAGTAAACAAATCACCTCTAGAGAATAAATATTTTGAAAAAGAAGGGATTTGTATATGGAGTACCGCAACGCACTGCAATTGACATGTTTTCAATATTTTAAATGTGCACGTTCATCCAAAGTAAAGCTTTCATTTATTATTTTATCTTCAATTTGATTCCATCTTGAGTAACATCTACATGTCCTTTGGGAAGCTTGATAGAGGGCAGATGTGGTGTGTAATTCCCCCAAAACAGATGGAAAAGTAAATTGTTCCTTGTTCTACCAGACCGTTCTGCAAAATAGATGATAAATTGGCCGATGCAGAAGTCTAAAAAATGTACTTATAGTAATGTCACACTATTAAATTGTCAATGAAGAATGCTACACTTTTGCAAGTTGTACTGGCTTTTGGTTGCCCATTTCCTTTGTTTGTTTTCTTTTTATTGATTTGAATAGCATTTACTTTTCTGCAGATCTGCAGCCCACCACCTGTTTGAAGTGTGTTGTTAAGTGAAGCTGTTTTTGTGCTGACATTACATTACACCTCAACGCTTACCAACGTCATTACGGCCCTTGGATGTATCAAAAATTCCTTCATTGTCGTAATTGCTCACAGTTGTGCCAGCGTCAGCCCAATTCATTCTTCTGAAAACTGTCTTATAACCATCCTTTGTAATATTCTCATTTAACAGTAATCTCTAATGTGCATACTTTGGTACTATGTCGAATGTAACTAAAACTGTTGTGCTCAAATACACTATTTCTTCCAATAAGGCTTCTGTGCTTCTTCCTATTTTTTTGCACCATGGTGGATTTGCATATACATTTATTTTCATTCCTGCTCATAAAATCCTTGCACTTGTATAAACCAAAAATGACTTACCATATCATAATTACAGTGCCATAATTGATTTATTTCTTAAATCGTTTTTATTAGAAAAGTATTGTGGGAAAGGGCACTGGTTAAGCATATGATGAGTGCATTTTCACTTCTGCTTCACACGTACCTCATTGATGAAATCCCTATCATTGGCAAGTAGGCTTTTCAGAGGCTAAATACTGTGAATTAATGTGGACTCCACCTACACATGTTTTAACAAGTCCATGCATTTGGCCCTTAAATGTGTATTAAAATATCTTCAAAAAGCATGGCATAGCCCCTGAACTACATCCGATGAGCTACATAAACTAAAAAAAATATATTAACACATCAAACAACAGGAACAAATTTACAATGAATCATCAGCTGACCAGATAGGTTATTTTTACACCACATAAATGAGACTGAGAGAAAAGCATATTATAGATTTTTTTAAACAGTACTGCTGTTTCTTCTCTTATATTTTGCAGATAACTTTTTAGTGGTCAATCAAATGATTGGTTCAGATATATGGTGTACACCTACAAAAGATGTTTTACTTTTAATATTGGGATACACTCTTGCAATACTGTTGTAAAATAGAAGATATTGTACAATACTGAACAAGCAAGCTGGCTGCAAGAGAGGAACAACTACTTTATGCTTTTCCAGAAGTTCTCAAGCTGAATATCTGTAACATTGGCTGGCTACTCTTCCATAGGTCTGCTTATTAAGCTCTGCATCCGTCTAGAATCCAATTAACAATTCCTGATTCACTTTCTTCATCTCATTTAAGAGAGTTACAGAGGAGCTGAGAATTGTGGTATATCCAGCCGCGGCCCGTGGAGAGAATTGCGGTGGGGCAGACAGGCGGGGCAGGGGAGGGGCAGGGTGGAGGGTGCTAAAAACTGGAATATGATAATTAGAGGTAATTAAACAATTTAATAAATAAAACGAATTTTGTAGGTTACCTTCGGTCTACAATATTGCAATTTCTTCCGTGACACTTTGTGATGATGTGAAGCAAGAAAAGAAAGCAAGGACAAAGTACATTTTTCAATTTTTCACACTGTTCAGGAGTATCGGCTGCCAACAAGATGTCGGTGACATATTGTACCTTCAGGCAAAACGAAAGAATCAAGTTGTCTTTTCAATGCTTGACTGTAAATACTAGGACTCTCAGTATAGCCTTGGGGAACTCTACAAAATCTATACTAACGATTATTCAAAGTGAAACGAACAAATATCGGCTATTAGGATGAATAGGGATCGAAAAGAAAGCGTTCTTCAAGTCTATCACAGAGAATGTAGTTGCTGTCGGAGGAACCAAAGTAAGAAGTGTTTTTATGTCAGAAACCACAGAGTATTGTGGTACTACAATCTTGTTCACTTCTTGCAAGTCAATAATGAATCTTTAAATCCTAGTGTCAGTATCTTTTTTCAGAATAGGAAGAATCGGACTGTTACAGACATTGTATGGAACTTCCTCAACAACCCCCACTTCAATGAGATCATGGACAATACGTATGAGTGCTTCTTCGCCTTCCTGTGAAATTTTGTATTGAGGCAAACGTGGCAGCACAGTGCCCTCCTTGACACTAATATGTACTGGTGGAATAACCATTTGCCCTACATCAGTATCTGAAGTAGCCCACAAAGTACTAGGGAGTGAGGCTAATGCAAGATCCTCTTTAACAAGACAAGCTCTCTCTGTCACAGGATGGTTGTCATTCAAGATAACACGTACCCCTTCTGGAGAACATCGTATCGTAGCTCTGAAGTACTTGAGCATATCAAGACCCACAATATTGTCTGGTGTATTCAGGGAAAGCAAAAACGGACATGGAGCAGTAAATTTATAAACATGGAATGCAAGTGGTTGTGACAGTGGGCTAACAGAAGGTGTTCCATTGAAACCTATCGATGTAATGGTTAAGCCAGACAGGGGAGCCCTTGGAACCAATTGTTTAGACAAGGCGCTATGAGTAGCTCCTGTATCAACCAGAAACTGATCAGTTGAACTCAAAGCATGTGCTGTAACATACGGACACCTCTGATCTACTGGAACTTCAAATGATTCCTAACCCATCCTAGGCAATCCTATGCATAAGCAGAATCTTGAAAATCAGACGGCACATAGTCGGACATTTGATATTGGTTCCTTCTATCAAAAGTGTTAAACCCATCCTGCCCATGTTTAGTAGCATCAAACCTATAACGATCACCTGTGCTTCCTCTAGGCCCTGAATATCCAGAACGATTTCTCATTTGTCCCCGACCACGTGAACACTGCTGAGCACACAGTTCTGGACAATCGAAAGCCCAATGCCCAAATTTCTTACAGTACGCGCACTGGTCAACAGACAAATTTGAACGAGTATAAGAAAGAAAAGACGACTCATAAGATCCACGTCCACCTCTATCACTACCTCTAGAAGGCGGACCATAAGCCTGAGCCAACATAACCTTTTTTTAATTCTTTAGACTTCTTATCCTCATTACCCTTTGCTTCTAATTCCTGGCATTCATAATACTGAGCCATAGTCAAGAGAGAAACCGGAGAAGAGGTAGTCCATGAACTCTCACTGGCTTGTAGGCGACTAGCTATTCCTGGCAAGAGGTTTGTGACATATTTATCGACAAACAGATGTCTGCTCGTGTCATCCGTCAATGACTGGCCACAAAAATTTTGGAATGCTTCTTCAAAGCGTGTAAAGAAGTCAGAGACCGATTCATCTGCCTTTTGCTTACAAGACGCTAAAACAGTCCAATCTATCTTTGTAGGGGGAATAATCATTTTTAACTTAACTAATATAGGTGCAGGAAGATCTCAAATTAACTGTTATGGCTTCTGTGCAGGTTCCCTTTCTACATCCATTTTTTCTAAGTCTTTCCATAACCCCCAAAAGCTGCACGATCATTAATTTTATGAACAGTTCTCCACATATCAGGCGGCAATATCAATCCAAAAAATAAATCAATGTCAGACAAAGTCATAGTACAAGAGCTGATAGCACCATCAACTTCCTCATAAAAAGCAGCTGGATTTTTCCGCGGATCAGGCAATGCAGTTTTAAGTGCCATGACACCGTCCTATTCCAAGGAGTGTAAACCCAATTATAAAAAAATAACCTTTTGCATCATTAGAAGCCTTATCATCACTTGGACCCGTTCCTTTAGGAGGAATATACAAAGGTGCATAGGTTTCGCATGAACTATCGTAGTCTTATCTTTTCCGAAGATAGAAGCTTGTGCCACGCCGGTCTGGGATGTCTGTGCAGCTACATCTGCAGCCTTTTCCTCCTCTCGCAAATGGACTGCATCAACACGCAGTTTAACCAAATGCCTGATTGTATAAGCCACCTGGGAGAAAACAAAAAGACCATCACTCATTTGCTTACTATTAGCTGCTACATCGTCGGGCTCTAACTCCTTAGAATATTCCCTAACCAGCTCAAGGACCTCTGCGGCAAACACCTCAGTAAAATACAGCTGCTCCCTTTCCTGCCACCCTTTCATGCTATTTAGGAGTTCAGAAGCGGGGGCAGTGCTACGCACTGCTTTACGAGCGGCAAGTCTAAGCTGGGACGCACGCTCAGCGGACAACATAGAGCGAGTTTCTCGTAACTTCTGGTGCTCTGAACCGGAGTCCTCATCTGACTCATGAGGGGCAGAAGGAACAGTATACGGAGGTGTAGGACGATGTAATAATATTAAATCATCTTGTGGTTTATTAAGTATAGGATAGAGAGGTTGTCGAACAGCGTATTGACCAGTTATCTGTAAATTGCGCTCCCTATCCTCTCTTTTAGCTCTTTTAGTTCTCTATTCTTCAATTCCAACGCTTTCGTGTAACTAGTTTTAATCTGCTCTTTCAAGACCAAGGCTGATAGCACCCTCAACTTCCTCATAAAAAGCAGCTGGATTTTTCCGCGGATCAGGCAATGCAGTTTTAAGTACCAAGACATCCGTCCTATTTCAAGGAGTGTAAACCCAATTATAAATAAAATAACCTTTTGCATCAATAGAAGCCTTATCATCACTTGTACCCGTTCCTTTAGGAGGAACATACAAAGGTCCGGCCTCTCGCATAGGTTTCGCATGAACTATCATAGTCTTATCTGTTCCGAAGATAGAAGCTTGTGCCACGCTGGTCTGAGATGTCGGTGCAGCTACGTCTGCAGACTTTTTCTCCTCTCGCAAATGGACTGCATCAACACGCAGTTTAACCAAACGACTGATTGTATAGGCCACCTGGGAGAAAACAAAAATACCATCACGCATCACGCACCTACCAGTGCAAGGGGTTCGCCCTTCTCTGCACAGAGTCCTCAGACCAATAGGAAGAAGGTGGCACAGAGAGACCTCATGAGGTGGAACTACATTCACACGGCACCCTTCGGTAATGTATGAAGTAGCATACCGAACAGAAGGAGCATGGTCCTTTTATACCCACACAGGGGCTCAAAAGAAAGCGGTACAAGTACAGAAGAAGGTTTTATGTACACATAAGGTCATATAGAAATGCACAGTCGAAGTTGGATGGGTTAACAGTTTTCCAAGACTAGTAAACACATCCTGACAGTTACATACTACTAACAGCTGCAAGGACAGCTGCAAACTCAGCTGGGCATGTGCGAAAGTGAAAGATGCTAAATATAGTTCGTTTCTAGGCCGATTTCGAGAGCAGTTAACAAAAAGGTAGGACAGGGCACATGGCGAGCACTTGGTAGCTCATGATAAACAAAATAGCTGACAGAAATACAAAATGGATTCCACAAAATGGGCAAGATAGTCTCTAGATAAAGATGGCTTCTGCTACTGCTAACCCGATCGCTGCCAATTTACAACACCTGAAGGTGGACATCTGAAATTCATTGGGCGATTCGTAAGCAACGTCGATGCCCATAACCCTTTACAAGTTCACTTACTGAGTATTTGATATGCTTTCTTTCTATGACATCACACATTTATCACAAAGCAAACACCACCAGAATGTCTCTGAAGACATTTCCTATCTCTAAGAGACATTACCTTGTGGTCAATGTCATAATAATCTTCTGAATTGATTACAGCAAAGCATCTCTAATAAAGAGTTCCAAAGATATTTCTCTCTCCTCTCAAAACTGTCCTCTACTTTTGCTGCTTCAAAAATGATCAGTTCACTCCTGCTGAGAGACCTATACTGCTCATATTTGGGTTCAAGCAGCATGTATTAACTTCAAAAACATGTATGCTCTCACTCAAATTAGTTCCACCGAAAATATCTTTGTAGTAAGCGAAAACCTAATGAACGTAGACATTCTGGTTCTTGAATCCAAAAAATTGAAAACACAAGTTGCTCGCTAGTCTGCATCTGTAGGACCATTAGTCCTAAAGCCTTGTTTCAGGGGGTTGGTTTTTTCAGGGGGTGAGGGGGGTCCAGGGGCGGGTCACAAGGGTGGGGAAAAAGGGAGAAAAATCCACAGTTATTAAAGAAGTAAATAAAGAGAATCTTCGGCAAATGCAAGTACACTATATCAGCTTTATTCAGCAATTTGAGATAGCATGGACAGTAACACTAACTGATCAATCAATATGGCAGCTAAGGGGTTAAAAATCTGTACTTGGAATGTCTCCGGTCTAATCAGCTGGAGTAAAAGGAACGCGTGACAGCTGAATTACGTAACATTCAGCCTGATGTGGTCTGTCTCCAAGAGACGCACATACCCTGGGCACAAAGGGTACTTTTAGAAACCTTGGGCTACTCACTAGTAGTGGCTTCACAACAATCATCTATGATCAGAGGAGTAGCGATATTAGTTAAAGATAATAGGGTTGAGTGACGTATAAATCTAGGGTTTGCCCGAAAAAGTTCAAAAGGGTTTGGTCAAAGTGGAGACAATATCATGGGCTAGATAGTGGGCTTGGAGAGGGGGGCTCGTGAGCGGACCCGGAATAAGACGATGAGCGAGTGGAGGATGAGAGGACATGTTGGGAATAGACATTGATACGCCAGTCACGCAATGCATACTTGAATGTTTTTTTAATGCCACTTGTTTCCCAGGTATGGGGGGAGGGGTGGGGACGGCGGGGAATGTATGTGTCTTTAACATGACTGTAATGTTAGATCTTGACTGAGCAGGTGTTGTAATGACTTTCATTCATAATAGTGCTTGTTGGGGGGGGGGGGATGAGTTCAACAAAACCAAAAAAAGCAGATGCCCAGTTGGCTACTGTGATCACTAACTATGTTATGGCAGCGTGGCACCGGGAGAGACTCGAAGACGCGGTCTGACTGACCTATGACCTATGCGTTAATGCGGCACCGGGAGCTACGTAAAGTGCATCTCACTATGTAATTGTTTTGCCTGAATGATGCTGCCTTTGTAACCCTTCCCATGTCTGAGTATCTGCAATAAAAAAAAATCACAAAAAAAAAAAGATAATAGGTTTACTACGGGATGGTGTTTAGCTGATAAGTGTTGAAGATGGGTTATCGCAGAGTGTGTTTTTGGGCGAAATTTACAATCTGTGGCGTTGGAGTTCTGGAGGGTGGTACTTGCTCGGTGACACCCTCCAGAACTCCAACGCCCTTGGTATTCAATATCACAAGCACACAGCTGACCGATGAGGAAACAGAAGTCCTGAATAAAGGCCTTTCCTTCGTCCCAACAACCAGGCTGGACACCTTCAAACTACACGTAGAACGAGTTCTTTAGAAAATTGAAGCTGAAAGCCTTCTTTGAGAAAAAAGAAAACACAACCAGTCCCAATGATGAGGTCCCTAATGAGACAGGCCTCAAAAAAAAATTCTGACTTTATTCCACCACCTGTCAGCATCCCTGTGGAAATTTCAACCTTCGAACAGGCAGTGTACACAGATGTGGAAAAACTGCAACATAAGAGCACATTCAATAACCTGTCTCATCAAGAGCGTGAGACGATCAAACGCCTACAGAATGACCAATCTCTCGTCATCAAGCCAGCAGACAAGGGTGGAGGCATTGTCCTCATGGACAAAACGGACTACGATAAGGAATGTCATAGACTCTTGAGCGACACCAGGAACTACAAGTGTCTTAAAAAAGACCCTACAGAACGATGCAGAGCACATCTTAAAGCAAGAGGCCGACTATCTTTGCACAAAAAATGCGAAAATCCCGTACTTCTATACAGTCCCAAAAGTTCACAAAGGAGTCATTCCCCCACCAGGAAGACCCATCGTGTCAGGGATCCAATCCCTCCTGGAACCACTGTCACGATTCTGTGACTTCTTTCTCAACCCCTTGGTCCAAAAAACACCATCCTATATAAAAGATACCAAACACCTCCTCAACACCATCAAAGACGCTAGCTTCAACCCAACTACCCAACTCCTGGTGGGACTCGATATTGAGAGTCTATACACCAGCCTACCTCAAGACGCTACATTGCAAGTTCTGCATGATGTCCTCATGGAAAACACCTGGGACTATCATACCCCAAGAAGCTTCATTATGGACTGCGCCACCCTTGAGCTAAAACACAACTATTTTGAGTATGAAGGTAAATTCTATCTGCAAACCAATGGAACTTCCATGAGCAGTGTTTTCGCCCCGAGTGTGGCGGGCCTCTATGCCGCCCATTTCGAGAAAACCCACATAAAGTCCCCGACCAACTGTTTCCAACAATCATAAAAACATGGCGACGCTACATCGATGATATCTTCGTCATATGGGAGGGCAATCAGGAGGCTCTAAATAACTTCCTCCTCTGGATCAATAGTCGGGACAACTACCTACGCTTCACAAGCACCAGCAGCCCAACCGAACTGGCCTTTCTAGACCTCAACATAAAAGCAATTCAAAACGGCCTAACCACCACAACTTTTTACAAACCAATAGCTAGTAACGCTCTCCTCAGATTTGAGAGTTTCCACCCCAGACCCCTAAGGGAAAACCTCCCCTATGGGCAGATTTTACGTCTCAGACGCAACTGCAGTCACATACAGGACTACAAACAACAGGCTACAGCCCTAGTCCACAAACTGGAGGACAGAGGATACCCCGCCAGAATCATAAAAATCACCTGTAAGAGGGCTCGGAATCAAAATAGGGAGGCACTGCTGGAAACTACCGTCAGGGCCCCAGAGGAGCCCAGGCTCACCTGTGTGACAATATACAACACGGCATCGAACCAGGTTTCCAACATTATCAACAAAAACTGGAAGATCATCAATTCAGGCACCAGAAACTGGGAAAAACCCTGTTTCGCCTACAAGAGAGCGAAGAACCTCAAAGACCAACTTGTCCACACAAGACCAAGACCCAACTCCTCTCCTCCCAACAGCACAATCCTCAACGCCTGGGGCCTTCCTAAGCTCACAGGCCACCAGCCATGCAATAATTGCAGCTTATGACATTTGACATCAGCATCCAAAACCCTCATTCTAGAAACAGGGAAAACCTGGACACAACGACAGTTCACTAACTGTAACTCCTCAAACCTAATATACCTGATAACATGTAGATGTGGGCTCCGCTACATCGGGATGACCTCCAGGAAAGTCAGAATGATGGAACACAGGAGTACCATCCGGTGTGGCAAAAATATCAGTAAACTGACGAATCATTTCTTATCCCACAACCATAACCCAAATGACTTCACATGGACAGTCATTGAACAGTTTAATCCTACAGAAAATAACGAAAAATTCCTCCTCCAGAAAGAACAACGCTGGATATATCGGCTGTCTACCCATACAACGGGCCTGAATGATTCCATCCCGTGGAACTCCATTAACCTGTGACAAACAATTGGTCTAACTCCTATGTCCTCTTTCTCTCAGTCAAAAACAGAGATTTCTTTCCCCTTTTTCTCTGATACTCCCAGCCATAACAGGACATCTCTGGAAAATAAAATATCCATGAGAACCAACAGTGCTCTCGGACATACGCGCTTATACAGCGCAACATTTCCATAACCACCCCACGTGCCCACAATGTGTAATCGTACACACACTACTCCCGCGCACTTGCGCCGCTTTGGAAACATGTGCAAGCCTAATGCGCGCATGCGCGCAGAACTCTACTCCCGAGCGCATGCGCATAGCAACAATGACAGTGCAGTCAGTGCGAGCGCACCCCTCCCTCTATTTCCACCTTTTCCCAGGTGGAACCAACAACCGGGGCTACTTAAACCCGACCAAACAGTAATCACTCACTCGTTCCGGGCACTGCAGAAGGACGATAGGTCCAAGGAGGATCTAGACCGGGAATTCCGTGAGTAATTCGACACTACCGCTACAATTGGGGTAAGCTACCTTTCTCTCCCTACAGGTTGGATGTAAACCATTACTTTCTCTACCTCTTTTCAGGGTCTCTTTCTCTGCCACTTGACCCAAGGAAGCTTTTGACAGCAAATATCCTGTGTGAGGATACCAAACTTTACTTACCTGTACCTCACAAATGCTAATATCCGCTGTTTTAGCCCACCACAACAATCGGTTCAGATTTAAAACCCACGTAGGTCAAACATGACCACACCCTAGCCGCATATAGGTTGATCACTCACCTTACAAGTCGGCTACAAAATGTGATTTTTAACATGCCATACTAAAATGACAGTTTCTTGTACGTTTGTCTTTGTCCCTGTTTATGTTATATGTAGCAAAGCTAGAGGGAATCCCCCTCTTACATATAATCGCACCTTAGAGAGTGCGACACATAGACCAAAAACACAATCACTATAATTTAGTTTTTTATTTACCTTGCACCTTATACACATACTCACTTGGTCCTGAGGAAAGCCAGTTTTAAATTAAAAAAGGCCTGGTTGAAACCTGTAGACCACACAAGACGCAGGAGGTCTTAACTCGCACTCCAACACGCCTAACTGCCTTTTTATTGCTAACAGGGGCCCAGTTATTAAAAACTTATTTATGTACCCTCGGGTACTGGGACCCACTGTATAGCTTTTACCTTCACTTTCTCACTCACTACACTGCACACTCAGTGAATATACTAGCTCCGCAGTAATCTGGCGTCGAAGCACACCCGGGGCACATTCGGTGTCACTGCTGTGGGCCCGATGATGAAGCATGCCACCAACTAGGTTGGTGGGTGAGGGCTTCATGAACAAACCAACAGGTTTGCCAGCTTGCGTACTTCTTTGAGTCCCCCCCCCCTGTAAACATAGCTAGTCTTATTTTGATTTTTACATATAATCCTGGGGATCCGGACTAGCTTTTCTAGTCCTCGCTCTCTACTTTGATTTGGTGATAACAAGTGTAGTGCCTACACAAATTGATAATGTTCCTACAGTGATGCCTCTAGGTGTTACTGCATCAATTGTAATTGTTCCTACACCTGCTACTAAGGTTGTGATAGCACAGCCCCTAGAGAGTCACACAATGACTTGTCCAACTGAGGTCTTTCCAGATGCAGTAATTCAAGGAGCTACTGGAGACCCCACCTTAACAGAGTTTGTTCTGGGATTACAGAATTCACAAATTGCTATTTGGGCACAACCTCAAACAGTTCAGTACCTAAAAGAAGGGAGAAAGATTATCTTTACGACACCAATTGCACAGGGTGAGATGACACTATCTGAGGATGGGATTATTCTCCCATGATTTGAAGAAATGGCTGAGAATAATTAGACAGAAAATCAGATTCTCATTACACAACAGAAAGAGAGAGAGAGAGAGAGAGAGAGAGAGAGAAAGAGAGAGAGAGAGAGAGAATGAGAGAAAGACCATTGAATGTCCGTGAATACAAATCGAATTACAAGAAATAAGAAATATTAAAATGCTATTTGAAACTTGATCTTGTGAACCAGTACAAATAGAAGAAGTTGATATATTGCTGAAAAGAAAATACTAGGCGTGCAGCTGTTACTCATGATAAATTGACAACATTGGCCAGAAAAAAGGATGTAAATATTTCAAAAAGTGTTCCATTTCAGACAAGTTTCAGGTTTGAATTGGATGATAAAGCCATTGAGACATTGCATTCTTCAGACAAGTGATTGCTTATCACTGAATTACCAAAATGTGTTTACAGGTGGAGTGATTTTGATAAGAAAGCATATAGGCTAAGAAAAAAGAAAAGAAAAAGTCAGAAACATATGAAGCAAATAACTAATCACCGACAGGTCCCCCAAATGAAGGAGATGCTTTAGCTAATCTCTTGAGAGAAATAACAGGAGGGGCATATATTTATGTGCATTTCAGTAGGGGAGATCTTACAGGATTTACACATTTTCAAAATTTAGTTTAATAAATATAAAGCCTATGGTGACTCCAGTCCTAAATAGCTAAAAGAAATTCAGCCAACAGGACGGTGTCTAAATTTCACTGGTGTACCCCACCAACTTGTTTTCCTTTACATTGTTTAAAAACAAGCATTATTGTTTACGTTGCATTTGAAATGTTTGAAATGTCGTTTGAATTGTTTTTCACTGAATTATACAATTGTTTTTCACTGAATGACAGTAATATTTTCTGTTAAAGTTTGTGTTTAGACCTCGCATCTGTTTAACCAAAAAAACATTGTGAGATGGTTGAATAAATCATGGAAGCTTGATGATTAGTCAGAAGCTTCTGATTCGCTGTGAAATAAAAAAACAGCATTAAACTCGAGACCAGGCACATTGCAGGTGTTTCAACAGCACAGTGGAAGGGAATATCCTATTAAGAGAAATGGGGTTTTTCATGTCTCAGGATAAGACCAAAGATCAGTATGCATATTCAACAGAGTGTGATTTGCTGACAAACAAAATCGCTGGATGAGATTTTGAGGTATGCAAAGTATTGCAGTGATGAACAAGAAATGAAGCAGAAAAAGCTTTAAGAGAAATTTATGTTGGCTCCGGATACGTTTGCACAGAAAGGTTTCCAGAATCAGTAATTTACAGGAAATCAAGGTGGAAAGTAAGGCATTGGACTTACTCCTGATAGAGCAAATGGAAATATCCAGAAGCATGGAGGAAATCAAATGCAGATGCAAAATGTACCAGTTCAACATATACAAGGGACAATGCAAAAACAAGTCCCGATGATGCAAGTTCGTAAGCCCAGCTGGCCCAACAGATATGGGGAGTTGTAGATTGAATATTAACCAAATGGTCAAATCTAATTTGAATCCTTTTGAAAATCAAAAATCCATTTCAACAGTTCAAAATATGAGATAATGATGAATTTGCAGCTGACACTTATCAATGACGGAGCCTGAGGGGGAGGAAGATCACATGCTTGACGAAGTCTAGGAGGTAGAGCAGAGTAGACTATTCATAGAAGGAGACGAAAATGTTCACCAAGTGTCATTTCTGATTGAAATAGGTGTTACCACATCCATCGTGAGAGCAGCAGAAGCCCCAGACCTTCTTGGGTAAGAAGGTCTAAGTTTTAGGAGTTTCAAATAAACAGGACACTAATCAGTTTTATAGAAGGTCCTGGTAAAAATGTGTTCTTTTGAAGAGAATCATCAGTTCTCTGTCTGTGATTCTAGTCCTGTAAAGCTGTTAGGGAGAGATTTATTGTACAAGTTGTATTGCACAATTTACTGTACACCAGATGGTGTCAACTTCCAGACACGATAAAGATGTTAAGTTTATCATGGCTCGGCAAGAAACAGCTGTAGGTTTGTACCCAGTGAAAACCGTCAATGAATTGCCACCAGATTTAAAAGAGACAGTAAATCCAGAAGTATGGGATTTTACAGGAAAATACATTGGACTGATTAAAGGTGCAGAATCTGTCCGAGTTACAGTGAAGCCTAATGTGATGTATCCTAGAACACAACTATATCATTTGAGCCCAGAATCAATTGCAGGATTAACATCAGTGATCAAAGACATGTTGCAGAATGGGATTTTGAGTGAATTAGTTGGGAATCCTTGCTACTGTCCGATAATCAGTGTTTACAGAAACCCAATGGTAAATATTGGATTGTGCCAGAATTCCGAAAGATTAACAGTATTGCTGTTCCATGTTTTCCTGTGGTACCAATTCCAGCCACCATACCTTTCCAGATTTCATGCACTGCAGAGTGGTTCACTGTTGTGGACCTTTGTCAAGCTCTCTTCTCTCTTCTATTACATGAGGTCAGCCACTTCCAGTTCTCCTTTGTATTCAGAGAAAACGTTTTGACGTGCTGCCACGTCCCACAGGGGTATACAGAGAGCCCATTCATTTTTAACCAGATCTTGAAAAAGAATTTTGAGTCCCTACAGATGTCCTAGAATTCAGTTCTTGTTCAGTATATTTATGATTTGCCTGTGGCATCTGACAAAAGAGAAGCCTGTAAACTATTGCACTTTTCAATTACAAAGTGTCTCCGGGTAACTTGCAATATTGCCAGAAAGAAGTTCAGCATTTGTGGCACAATTTTGAGACAGGAGCTAAAAAGTGTCCCTTGAGAAAGTGGATGCTGTGCTGCTGATGTATCCACCTTGAACACAGAGAGAAGTCATTGTTATAAGGAATGGTAGGCTACTATAGACAGTAGATATCACGTTTTTTCCCAGTTCCTAAGCTTTTACTGAGTCTTATACAAAAATATGTGCCTGATCTTCTTCCATGGGACAACAGGTGCTTAAAAGCTTTCCTAGAGCTGATAGAGTTTCTGTTGTGCCCCAGCACTAGGAATGCCTGACTACAGTAAGGTGGTCACATTGTTAGGGACTGTGAGGAAAGACTGCCCTCTTTAAGTACTTACTTAGATGTGTGACGATGCAAGAAGATCTGTGGCTTATTTTTCAATCACCTTTGATCAACGGCCACGGGGCAGCCAGGCTGCCTTAAAACAGTAGCAGCTGTTGGAGTCGGTATAGAGCGGAGGGAGAGCATAGAGATGGGATATCCTTTAGCTGTTATCATCTCTCAATCAGTGGACATTTTGCTCACCAGTACTAAATTCTGGTAGCAGACAACATACCTTTAAGACAATGTCAGATTTTATACACATCCACATTACAACCCTTAAACGAAGATTCCATTGGTGAGGAAGTTGAGCATGATTGTCTAGATGTCGCAGATTTATGCACCAAGACCAGACATAAAAGATTAACCTTTAACTGAGCCTGATTATGTAATGTTTGTTAATGGCTCATGTCTGAGAAACAGTAAACGTACACTGAGAACAGCTTACGATATTTGTACCATTCGAGAAGCTATCACAGCTTCATAGCTTCAAGATGTGCCTTCAGCACAAGTGGAGAACTAATTGCCCTCATGATAGCTTGCACTTTACCAGCAAAATTGAAAGTGACTACATTTCCAGATAGTCAGCATGGCTTTGGTGTCGTCTATGATTTTGGGCAGTTATGTTCTCTAAGAGGTGTCCTAACCTCATCAAGAACCCTCCTTAGATATGGGGAAACATGTAAGAAAATTGTTGGATGTTCTACAGAATCCAGCAGTTATTGCAGTTGTTAAATGTGCAGCTCACAGTACCGACAATGGATATGTCACAGTAAGAAACAGATTTGCTGATGAGGTTACACAGTTTTGTGCACTTGTGGCCTGCACATTTAATGAGGGATATTTCAATAATTTAATAGAGCACTGTGTTTTTTCAATGTTGTTGTCAGTGGCTGATACTTGCGATGATCTAAAAATATTGCAAAAAAATGTTACAGAAGCAGAACAGCAGGGTTGAATCAGCGCAGGATGTGAGAAAAGTTCAAATTACATTTGGATGTCAGCAGATAGAAGACTGTTTTGCTAGACAGGTTGTTGTTTCAATGACACAATACTTTCATCGTTCAAGACATCTAGGAAAGGATTCAATGGAGAGAATTTTCAGACAGAATTGATTTAATCCCAGATTTAGGATGCTTGCAGAGAAATTATATTATAAATAAAATACAACTCGTTGAAACAACACCATATCAACATTATAGGATCATATTTAGAAGTGTATACAACATTCGGGCACATTAACATAACATTATCGCCGCTTTAGCATCCGTTTTTGGGCGAAAAGCAGCGATAATTTTATCGCAATATCATCAAGGACACGCTATCGCGTGTTTCCTTGACTTAGCGCCCGTTTCCAGCACGCCTAACTTTGCATCTCTAATGAGATGCAAAGTGGGCGTCACTGGGTGTACCCCTGACGGACCACCTTGTAAAATATTGTGAAATATACATTGTGATATTTACGTGTTCTTTTTCCTGTGCTGTTGCTGCGTCGTTTGACAGGGTTGGAAAACAAATCTACTAAACGCCTGACGAACTGCACCAGCGGGAGCCCTTCACCGCGGAGACCAGAGACAGCGCCTGCAACTCGCCGGACCCGCTTCGCGGGTCCCGCAGCGCGGCTGCCTAGGAGGGGGCTGTTGTTGTTCTTTCTTTCCTTCTGCAAGGGCTGCAAGGGGCTGGTGTATCACGACCGGCAGGGCTGCGAGCACAGGCAGGGACTCCGTGGACCAGGAGTCCCTGCGCGCCCAATCCCCATCAGCTGGGCTGCTCTCCCTGCCGGCCACGCCCACCCGCCCACGGATAAAGGTCTCTCTTGTTTTTTACCTGGTGGGATCTTTCTACTAAACGCCTGACGAACTGCACCAGCAGGAGCCCTTCACCGCGGAGACCAGAGACAGCGCCTGCAACTCGGCGGACCCACTTCGCGGGTCCCGCAGCGCGGCTGCCTAGGAGGGGGCCGTTGTTGTTCTTTCTTTCCTTCTGCAAGGGCTGCAAGGGGCTGGTGTATCACGACCGGCAGGGCTGCGAGCACAGGCAGGGACTCCGTGGACCAGGAGTCCCTGCGCGCCCAATCGCCATCAGCTGGGCTGCTCTCCCTGCCGGCCACGCCCACCCGCCCATCAAGCCACTTGTTATAAAAGCTCGCTGCGTACCCGCAGCGTGGGAGTGTGCCGGGAGAAGCCCGGGACAAGGGCGGGACCGTCTAAGGCCGTCCAAGGACGATCAAGGTCGGTCGGGCCCACTCTCTTTCATTGGTGATCCCAGAACATTTCTTTATTGATTGGTATTAAGACGTAGTATTATATTTTAGTTGTTTATAGATAGGAAAAACGATATACCAAATTCTCATGATGTCCTTGCGTTCAGGGAAGGGTAGACAGGTATCTGTAAAAACGAATAATGGGAAAGCCACTGGAACCTTAGATGACTTTATAACCCGGGCAACGGGGATTTTAGAAAAAGAAATTGCCGTTACTGAAAAGCGTTTGTCCTTAGATTTAATAACAGGAAAACGTTCCTCCTTGGGACGCATTGGTTCAACAATTACCCCCAATAAGGAAACATCTATCCCTGACCAGAGTCCAGATAGCAACCTGGAAGCTAGTCCAAATCTAGTTGTAATTTCTGACTACCAGACAATCACGGTTGCAGACTTAGGGGGCTTCCAAGAAGAAGCACCTACACTCACTCCTATACCTATACCATCAGGTATCACGGGGGATAGTACCCAAGACTGTAACTTGAGTAGTAATGGGTCCATCCCTACACAAGCCTGAGCCGTAGATTGTGAGCATGAACCTAACCATCCGAATAAACGGAAAAGAGGGGGGAATCACAGAAAAGGAAGTAGAACCAAGTTAGCGAAAACAGTTGCACCTAGAGCTTTGGCAAATGCCCCTAAACAAAAGGGCACCCATTTAGCTGATGTGGGACAGAAAATCTTTTCCTTTAACACTAACAATAATGACGATCTTTTGGGGAAAATTGAGAAATTGGTTCAGATGCTTTTGTTGCCCCTCCTAGAGAGAACCCAAATTGTTAACCTAAAGTTAGACCAATTGGAACATCTTATCTCACTTAATACCCATTCCCTTGAAACATTAGCAAATAAGAGCAAATCATCTGAGGTGGGGGGCACTAACAATAATAATAATAGTAACACCAACAATTGTAACTCAAGAAAAGGGGGAGAGAAGAAAAATGTTAGTAAAACACCTCAAACACTCGCAACTGCTGACCCTAAGGTAGCACCCGTCCCTTTAGCACAAACCAAACCTTTACCATTAGCACGTACCAAACCAGCAGTGGCGGTCACTGTGGGGCCCCCAAGCCAAAATGTGGCCGGTACAGCATCAACATCTGAAGCAACTATCTCTAAACAGGGAACTACCCATGGGCCCAAACTAATACTATCGCAGGGTCCTGTAGCAGACAGTGATAGAGTACATAAAAAGAAACTACCACCCGTAAACCTGCCCCCAGACTCAGTCCCTTTTATGGTAATTCTTACAGGAGTGCCCCCAGTTTTGCCCAATAAAACGGAATCAAACCAGGAGCTAAAAAATAAAGTAACATATTGGCTCAATAATAATAGGCCACTTCCTCCTGATTCTAAAACAAAAATACTCAGTGTGCGTAGAGTCCCCTGGGTGGGCCCAAGTGAGAAGGATTTAGAGGGGGACTGTATCCTGATTAACTTCAGTGACACCTAGGTAAAAGATATGATCTGTCGTAAACCAAGGTTTGCTAGAGTTGGGGATATCCAATGTATAGGTCTGGAATACTTTTATCCAAATTTGAATTTTGTCCCCCCGACTTTGTTCCATAAGAATACCGGGCTGACTTTTCATAGTGACACATACCCTGGGTGGACCCGAAGAAATAGGGCCGCATGGCCGAACCAAAACAACTGGGGAACATGGCACCAGGGTGATGGCTTCTTTAGGGGGTCAATATGTAATAACAACAATTTTTTGCAAACTCAGTACAATGACCCAAGATCAAGATTTCAGGGAGAAGATTATCTAGGGTGGTTCCCAAGTGACATCCCCCTGAGAAATCGTTTTGATCCACTTGTGGGTATGGAGGAGCTGGATTGACCATCACAAAATTCTCCTGGCGATGCTTTGTCAATAGGAGAGCCTAGCCAGAGGGAGAAGGGGGAAAGTTGTAACGATAACTTGCGGGAGGATGTTTCTGTAGGTGACGATCGTACTTCTAACCCTCAAGCCCCTGAGGTTGGCCTTACCCAAGAAAGTGAATTAAATCTAACTACCCTAAGGCAAAATTTGGCAGCATTACCTGAACCAGCCAGAAACAAACAAAGTGAATTAAGGCTGTGTCTAATTTCTTGGAATATCGCTGGGCTTGCTTCTAGATTAGAGGATGAGGCCTGGTTAGATTTTGTGGGAGACCGTGACATTCTGTGTCTCCAGGAGACATGGAGCCGATCTACTCAGAATATCGATGGTTTTCAATCATTTAATCTCCTAGCGGTACCTTCACAAGCGGGTAGGGCAAAAGGTGGAATAATGACAGCGATTTCTTTAAAATTATGTAAACTTGTAACATCTAAGATAGTTGATACCCCATGGTTTCAATTGCTAATGTTGGACAATTTGTTCCCTGAACCACTGTTATTGATTAATTGGTATTATAACATCTTTGATGATAATGAGACAACTGTAATGTCGAAACTGGAGGAGGCTATAGCCAGGGCACGCAGCGAACAACCCCTACTTTTTATCATATGGGTGGGAGATTTCAACTGTTCGTTATGCAGCCATGGGGACTCGAATGTATGTGGCTTGAAAGACTCTCATGATCATCCCCTGACACACTTCAAACACACACCCCAGGGGGACGCTTTAAATAATATCATCATCCTAAATGATCTATGTATAGTGGAGCCCTGGGTTGGTCCAAATTCGGCCCCGATACCAACTTTTCAGGGAAGTAGAGGCACAATGAGTTTTATTGACTTCGCAATTGTGTCTAGTGGGTATTTTCATTATGTTGACAAGTTGGAAGTAATTGTTAATGCTGCCAGTGACCATAACCCTCTAATCTTATCCATGCTTTGTCCTGTTAAACCCAAACATCTTGTCTGGGAGCAATCTATAAAGTATAACAGGAACCAAGGAATTACTCTCAAATGGGGCAAAATAGACGCTGCTGGTCTTGAGGCAGAGATCCTAAATGGATATAGCTCCGAATATGAGGCATGTCTAACACCTACAGCTAACCCTGAAAAGGTCATAGGGAACTTTGAATCTTTATGTGGGCATGTAGCCGAGCGTCTCATAAAACCAATTGGGAAAAATAAAAGGATAGGTCCCAGATGGTTTGATGCCGCATGCTCGGCATCACATAGATCCTTGAAAATAGCATTAAAACAAAAACCAAGGGACAAAGAGTTGGTTAGAGCATCCAGACTGGCCTATAAAGAGGCCATAAGAACAAGGAAGCAGGATTTAAAAAACCTAGCTTGGGAAGATTTAGAAAAGGCCTCGGAATTAAAAGATAGCAGGCTTTTCTGGGAAGTTATTAATCGTCCCCTCTTTACGAGTAATGGCAAGGATAACATTGTGATGCAGATTACATGCGAAACATGGGAATCACATTTTGGGACATTTTTTAACCCAAATGGAATTTTAATCCAGGAATCATCATCAGGAGACACTAGGGAGTTGGTGGTCTCTCAAACATCTTTGTCCCTGAGCTCATCGCTTACTTTGCAAGAGGTGGAAGATGCTCTGAGGAAAGGCATATTATTAAAGGCCCCCGGCCCTGATTTAGTGCCTTTGGATTTCTTCAAGCACAATGTCAAGGTTTGGGCCCCTCTATTGTTAAATGTGTTTAGAGCAGTTGTTATTGGCCGTGTCCCGGCATCATGGAAGGAGGCAGTAGTGGTGCCGATTTTTAAGAAGGGCTATAGATCTGATCCCCGATGCTATCGCCCAATCTCACTAATTGATGCATCATGTAAGATACTGGGTAGGGTCATTTTAGCCAGACTGGAAACATGGGCAGATTCGGTGGGCCTTATTGTGAATTCCCAATATGGGTTCAGAAAAGGTAAAGGAACTGTCGAACAGTGCCTGAACCTGGCCCTAATCATAGGGAAGTACATGAAGGCAAGGAACTCCTCCATCCACCTTGCCTTCATGGACCTCTCAAGTGCATTCGACACTGTGTGTCGAAGCAAGTTGTGGCAAATGATGGGGATATGGGCTTTGAGGAACCCTTGGTCACCTTGCTCCGTAGACTGCATGAATCAACAACTGTAGCCATAAGGTTCGGGCCAGGGGGGGGAAAAACTAAATCTATCCTCTCAACTGAGGGCGTTCGACAAGGATGCATATTAGCCCCTTTTTTGTTCCTCGTGTACACAAACGGCCTGGAAAAGTACCTGTTGGACCATTGTCACGACTTCCCAAAGGTCAACGGCAGGAGCATACCAATGCTTTCTTATGCCGACGACACGGTACTTATGACACTCACAGGAAAGAGCATGCAGCTCTGTCTTGATGCCTTTCACAATTTCATGTTGGACCTAGATCTGAAGGTAAATTTCACCAAATCCTTTGCTATGGTCTGTGGCCCAAAGGGGACCAAATCCAGAAAGTTTGTAGTAAATAATTCTACCATCGAAAAGGTAGAACATTTTAACTATCTGGGAAACCTTTTTAATAATAAATTAAGTTGGGCCCCGCTAATGAAGACTCGAGTCCAGAGCGCTAGTCGCTCTATAGAAGGTCTGTTTCGCTTCTGTGGCAAATTAGGTCAAAAACCTGTTACACATCTAAAAACCCTGTACAAATCAAAATGTTTGTCGGTAGCTACTTATGGGGCTGGGGTTTGGGGGACTGAAAGCCCTGACACGATACAAATCATGGAGAACAAACTTATAAAGCGTGTATTGGCTATTCCATCAGGTTCATCAAATAAATTTGCCCATGATGAAATAGGTTTGAGCTATGTGAGTGATACCATTCGCCTTTCACCCTTACTATTATGGGGCAAAATATGGCTATCAGAGGACTTACAGTTTTCTAGAGACATCCTCCGGGACTGTCTAAAACTGGAAAATAGGAAACAGATCCCCTGGTTATCTTATGTCAACGAAATGCTCCATAAAATAGGTTTGGGTGACATTTTTGATAACCCTGAAAAAATACAGGGAGACATTAAAACTGTCATTAAATCAAGTTATTGGAAATCCTCACTTGTACATTCCCTGGCTAGGCCTTACGGTCCTATGGTTACTTTACAGCATCAGTTTTATTTAACCTTCACAACTCATGTGCAATGGCGATTCTATCTGACAAGGTTTAGGTTAAACATCTTGCACTTTCTTCTTGCGTTTCCTAAACAAGGGGGTTGGTGTGAGAGGCTGCCCCCCTGTCCCTGTAACAATAAAGCTAGTCAAAGCACGATGCATGTTGTTCTCTTTTGTCCCTTATATAAGGACCCGAGAATTAGGTTTATTAAGCCCATTCTGAAGGAGAAGCAACCATGTCATTATAATGAGGGTTATGACTACTTGTTATCTCTGTCATCCTCTGGTGTTTGTTGTGCGATGTTAAACTTCATACGAGTGTCACTCTTGATTAGAAAACGGTATGGTTAATTTGGCCCCAAGAACCTCTGTTTTTGCCCATGTATATTGCTGTATTGTGACTTTTCTTTCCTTTGCCCCCTTGATGTATACCTTAGTATGAATAATTTATGATTTAACACAAATTGATTGAAAGTAAATGCTATGGGTCCTATATGTGATTATATTAATTAATGTGTTTTACCAGTTTAGTGTTTTAATCTTAAGACTGTCTTTTAAAAACAAATTCTAAATCATGTCTGTAAATGTTTGACTTTTATGATTCTTTTCCGAATCGAATAAAGTTTTTGAACCAAACCGATATTTACAAGGAGGCCCATGCATTATTGCAGACGTTTGTTTTTTGCAAAAATGCAGACTTACCTATATCTAACAATGGGGGTGGATTATGCTGATACGACCACAGGGTCGTATTAGCAAGGTTATCCCGTTTTCCATGGAACATCGCTGGAAAACCAGCGATGTTCCATGGAAAATACCGCTATCGCAGGATAATTATTGCCATTGCTCTATGTGTTGTTAATACACATTGTGATAATTGCCAGTGATAAAACAAATCTCGCTAAGAGCGTCCAGCGATAATTATCGCTGCTGCTTGATATAATGCCCCATTGGTATTTTACAACATTCAATTATTTCATTGTTTTAAAATTCCCTAAAATAAGTACATTAGGAACGCCCACCGTAACACTAATTGCCCGCCCCTTTCACGCTAACCATAGCATAAGAGGGGGCTTATGTACATAAGGCGCAGCTCCTATTGCCACCACATTGTCAGTAAAAGTGACATTGTGATGGCAATAGGGGATTGTACATATGCCCCATAATGTTTTATGAGTCAGGAAGAAGAGCACCAGTGGCAGGACTGTCACAAGTTGGACAATTACGAGAAGCAATACAGGAAGAGGCACAACAGGAAAGAGAAGAAAGGGATGAAGATCAACAAACAGTCACACCAATCCAGGTTCCTTTGGTAGTTGATTGCATACTGCCAACATTCGCAGAAAAAACAAAGTCAAGCGGTATAAATGACACAGAAGATGATCAGCAAAAACCAAGAAGGTCAAAAAGACCAAGAGTACAATAGAAAACATGCTGACACTGAGATAAAAGCTGTTCAACCCTGCTGACAAAAAATTGTGGAACAATTGAGGAAAAAGCTGTTGAAGAAGTGTTCTGAAAGACTTTGTTAACTGAAAAAGTGCAAGAGACTGTGTGTAGGAAAGTGTCCTTTCTGCATGGTTACCCCTAACTTTTTACCCAGATATTAGATACAATTTTGAGTGTGCCCTGGGTCCCTGCCAATCAGATTTCCTGGGCTTGTGCTCTTTCCCTAAACTGTGCCATTGCTTTCACAATTGGCACAACTATGGCCTACCTACAAGCCCCTGAAAGAGGTACCTATGGTACCAAGGGCCAGGTAGCCATGGAAAGGCCTCGGAGAGCTGTAGCATGTATTATGCCATTCTCTGAGACCTCTCACCACAAAAATACACCCCTCTCCTGCCATTGCAGCCTGCGTGTTTGGGTGCAGCTTAAATTGAAGAGTCTACATGGCAAACATCCCTGCATGCCATGCGTGGCCAGCGCTGTCGAAGGCCTAGGTAAGTCCTCCTTAAGGTAGGGTTCACTATTGCTTATGCGAGGGCTTATCTGCAAAACCATCCTGAGTATATGGTCTGGAAACTGGTCACTGGGAGTTTGCTAGCAACATTTTGGCTTAACTGAATCTTGGGATTTTTGCTATCAAACATCTAAGAATAATAAGCCTACACTGATTCCAGCTTCAAATGTATTATACCACTGCACTCATGGGTCCCTTCTAGAGGGGACCCCTGAATAACCCTGGGGGGAATGTGCAGAGTTGCGCTATGCAAAACTCTGCTAAGTGGTAAAGAAACTCTGCTGCACTACATGGATCTCCCAAGCGGCGGAGTTTGATAGAAAAATGCTGTTTGAAGTGATTGCACAGTGCTGATGCTTGTCCGCACTGTGCGATCATCGCGAACGGCACCATGCACAGTGCAGGCTTTTCTTTTCTGCACTCGAGCGGCAGCTTTCTTAACGCGAGCAGGCAGTTTCTCAACACGAGTATACGTGACCACTCACAAGGAGACACCTGACCCCCGCATTGAGAAATCTCGCCGGGAGGTTTATTTTCCTCGCTCGGGCTCACCAACTTGGCATTGGTGAACATGAGTGAGGAAAGAACTCTGCCCTGCTGCACGAAGCAGAGTTTTTGGGAACTCTGTGATCTCCACGTAACGCGAGTGCGGAATACTCTGCAAACTCCGCAAGCAGAGCGGAGTTCACCGCCAAGGCTTACCCCTGAACCGAACCATTGTCTAGGGGGATTCTGACTGGTGACCACCAGCCTGCCACCACAAGACATGTTTCTAGACTCCTGGGGTGGGAGCCTTCATTCCCTAGGTCCAGAAACAAAGACTTACCTTGGCGGAGGTGTTCACACCTCCCACAGGTCAGGAAGAGACATTTGTGGCAGGGGTGCTTCAAAGGCCTTGCTGCCTTTACAAAGTGACTCCTAGTTTCTCCCACTATCAGCAGCAGGCACCTTTCCTGTCTCACCCCCTTTTTGGTTGGAAGACAGATGCCCACCTCTGCCAACCCCACGCCCAAGGTTGGGAAGGCGAGGCGAATACCACTCGCCAGTGCCGGCCATCTTGCAGATGGCAGGCACTCTACAATCAGGGATAGGTATGGTGCCCTCCCATGTGGGATTAGCACCCTAAGGGTGTAGTAACCCATTGACAGTAGCCCATTGGCTACTGCCTCCAGACCCCTAAAAGAAGATGGACTGAAGGGACGTGCTGCAGAAGAAGACGATGACGACAACTGCTTTGGCACCAGCCCTACAAGCCGGTCTCCTGCTCTGTAACCATTGCAATCTGAAACTGGTGTGTCTTCTGCCAGCAGCCTTCAAGAACCCTGGGCACCTGCCCTGTCTTCCCAATGAACTCTGATCTCCTGTGGACCCTAGATTTGTCCAACAGCAACCTAAAACGGACTCTGAGTCTAGCTGTGAGTCCTCACCACTCTGCACCCGAAACCCTCAGTCTGAGTCAGAGTGCCCCAGCACCCCAGTGAGGGCCCACGGGTGATCCTGACCTGGGATCGAGTGTTGGACAACATTCTCCCACCTTCTCCTCAATGCCTGCATCCTCATTCTGAAGGGTCCTCCCCAACCGGAACTGGACACCACTCCACCCGCAGCCCCTGAGTTGTGAGGTGCCCAAACAATGGTGTTCTGGTGTCTAGCAAGTTTTCAAGTTCATCCTCCAATCATTGGTTCCCTTCCTCTCGTCATCTGGCTCTAGCCTGCAGTCTTTTGATTCAACCAGTATTCTCAGTAGGGAAGCATTGGGCTCCCGACACCTCCTAAGCACCCTGCATCTGCCGCCGCTTGCCTCTGGTGATATGGACTTGGTGCTAACCTGGGATCCCCTTTGTCCTCACCTTAACTCCGGGAGCTTGCCTCCCAAGACTGAGTAGCCTGCCCTTGAGTAGCGCACCAACTGAGGTGCCCCCTAGCCCCATTGGCTAACATTGGTACCCTGCAACCGGCCTCCCTCCTTCTGCTGGTGGTGTCCCCTGAGAACCAACCTGAACCTTGGTTCTACCCCCAAAACGTAATTCCTAAAACAGTTTACCTACCTGAAAACCTAACACTTCATTTTTTCCCATAGGGTTGTACGGTGGGTCTTCTGAGTTGAACTGTCTTGTACTGCATCAAAAAGTAACTCAGTGCCTTTAAAAGAGTTAACCTCCTTACTGATATCCTGTGACACTTAGACTGTGTTATTAATTTGTTTCACTCCAAACTAGAAAAATAACTACAAATCCACTTGAAAGTAATTTCAAGTGTTCTGAAGAGCTTACACTCTTACATTGCTTACATTGTTATCAACTCCAAAAGTAGTTTACATGTTCTTACAAAACCTGTGCACACTGTATTTTGAAAAGTAGCATTGTATGAGAAGTGTCACTTACCTGCTACTGAGTAATTCTTGGTTCTAGTAATAAAAATAACAAAATAATAATTTTTTATGCAAACAATTTGTCTTGATTCAGTCTTTGAGTTTGTGACATTATTTCTTGCCTGAGCGTGTACAACAAATGCTTAGTGCTACCATCTGATAAGCCTGACTGTATAACCAGACTACCACAAAAGAGATTAAGGTATTATCTACTTTAGCCTCTGCTAAACCTCTGGGGATTCACTGGACTCTGTGCACACTATACCTTACTTTGGTGTAGAATATACAAAGCTAGATTCCTACATTTCAATACAATTTTTTTTTTTTAGATTACCTAGGCCCAAGACTACTGAAGAAGAGTAAGGATAACATTTAGAAGAAGACAGAGTAGGGTTAAGGAAGACTATATAAAGATTGACGTGCATCCTTGGCATGGTTTAACCTGGCTTTTTGACTTCAGACCTCCTATTTTTGCTGGCATAGTATTTTCTGGCTTTAGGATTCTGGGCACTTTACCACGGCTAACCATGCTAAAATCCATGTGCTCTCTGCTTAAAACATGGTAACATTGGCTTACCCCTAATTGGCATATTTCGTTTCTGTATAAGTCCTTAGTAAAGTGCACTACATGTGCCCATGGCCTCTAAAATAAATGCTACTAGTGGGCCTGCAGCACTGATTGTGCCACTTAAGTAGCCCTTTAAACATGTCTCAGGACTGCCACTGCAGAGCCTATGTCTTTAGTTTTAAACTGCCATGTCGACCTGAATAGTGAATCCCCTTGCCAGGTCCAAACCTTTCTTTTTAATACATATAATCACTTCTAAGGGAAGCCCCGGAAGACGGAGGGTGGGGGGCAGTTTATTTAAAAAATTGGACGTTTATGTTTGAGTTTTATATGTCCTATTGGTGAAAAACTCTTTAATTCATTTTGACTTCTGCAAGGCCTATCTCTTAAATTGAATACCATGAGCATTTCCTTATTACATATTATAAGTGTAGTTTCTAATAAGGAAGACATGGTGCCCCCAAGTTTGGCGTCTCTAGAATCAGTACTTATGATGAAGTCGGATTTTAAATTGTAATTCTGAAAATGCCATTTTAGAAAGTTGTCATTGTCCTACTTTAGGCATTTGGTGCCTTCTACCTTTCTCTGAATACACGTCTGGGGTGGGTGACAGCTGGGCTTTGTGCATTCCCTCTTGACAACCACACACAAAGGGAGCTTAGAGGTGACTGATGGGCCATCCACATCCTGATGGGCTCTCCTCTGCAGCATGGGAGAGAGGAGCCGACACTTACACCTGAATAGGCTGTCCCCACACAAAGGGCTGCATAGCCCCCTGTAGTGAGTCTGGAGCAAGGGCAGGACTTCAGGGACCCTGTGCACTGCAAAGGCCTCACTTTGAAGTCTTCCCCACTACAAAAGCACAACTGGATATAAGTACTTGACATCAGGCACAACTTTGACAGACCTGTGGATACTCTGCCAGGAAGAAGGACTGCGGTGTTGCTTCAAGGCTGACAATCTGCTGGTCTGCTACTCTGCTAGACTCATGCTTTGCTGTGCTGACCTGTTGTTGGCTGCCCTCTTGGCTGGGAGTGAGAAGGACTGGATCAGCATCTCTGCAACCTAGAACCAAAGTGACTCCAAGGGCTTGGGGGCTTGCCTCCTGTTTCAATTATCAGGGATTTCACAGACTTCAAACACCCCATGCTACAGCACCTAAACTCTGCCATTTGAGAGTCTTGCCCTTCCAAATGGTGCCAATCCAGTCCTTGACCCTTGGAAGTTGGTATAAAGTGCTGCTCCAGCAGAAATCTATGCTTCCATGCTATTGCAGGGTTCAGAACTGGCGCATCTCCTTCGACGCATTGCCACTGCTATAAGCATAGATGATGATACATTTGCCCAGCTGCGGCAGTTCGACCGCAATGATCAGAGCCATCACCAACTGTTCGGGGGATCAACCCCCAATTACGACGCATCTTTGACTTTGTGCAGCTTGGAGACAATGCATTACCAGCATTCCAAAGGATAATCAACAACACATCACCCTCTGTTCCTCATGTTTCAACCTCATTTCAAACAAGGCACATTGCAGTGATCCAAGGATGGTCCCTGTATCAGACCCATGCAACATCGCAGTTGGTCTGAACTCTTTTGGATTTGACACAGTCTACCACGACTAGAAAGCCCCGGTTGACGCTTTATGTACTTAAGCACTACATTTCAGTTCATTCTTTATAAATTCATAGCTCCTGTTATACTAATGGGATTTTTGTCATTTTGGTCTTTGTTAGAACCGGCTGTCTCTAGTTGGCAGAGGTATACACTTCTGACAAATAGGGACACACCTTTTCTAGTCAGGGCAAGGGGATCACACCCTTCGATAACCCCTGCTCACCCCCTTGGTAGCTTGGCAGAGCAGAACAGGCTTATCTCAGAGGCTGTGTGTTAAGCATTTATGACCACATACAGTAATAAAGTGAATGCACTACAAATGGACACGACACAGTAGTATTATAAAAATAAGTATTTTTATATAAGGCTTAGCACAAGACCAAATAACGACAAAAATGTACACAATCTGAATAAATACGTTGGGAAGGGAAAAAGGATAGTTCAAAGGTTGTTTCTTCTTTAGCACAAAAGTCTTTAGTATCAAAAGCAAATCTTCTTCTTGGCAATACAGTTCTTAGCAACAGGGTAACCCACACGGGGGCTACACGACGGCGAGGCAAAGTTAATCCAAAGGTTCGGCGTCGACCACGAGGAGCGCTATGTCGAGCCCGGAGTCACACGGACCCCCAACAACACAGTACCTTTGGAAAATGAAGCACACGATGATCAGCGGCGTCGAGCAATCCGGCGTTGCGTCTTCGGTGTCGATCAGGCCTCAGCAGGCGTCGTCGATGGTGCAGTTGCACAGCGTGAGCAGCGCTCACGGCGTCGAGAGGGCACACAGTTGATGCGATCAGCAGCGGTGCAGACACGAGGTCCTCTGGAGCTAGAGCCGTACTCCCACTCACTGGCGTTGCTGCTGGCGTCGGTCGGGCCCGGCGGCCGGTCGTCGAGGAAGCGGGACACTGGGGCCGTTACCCACTACGTCGAGCTGGATTCGGCGACGTCCGTCGGCGTCGAGATTGCTGGTTCTTTCAGAGGTGCCGGATTCACAGTTCCAGCAAGTAGCACTTTAGCAGATGAAGTCTTTTAGCCCTGTGACTTCAACAGGAGACTGGCACTCTTCCAGTCCTTGGAGATTTTCTTAGCAAGCGTGAGAGTACACACAAAGTTCCTCTCTCCTGGTTCCTTGGCAAAAATAAAGAAGCACTGCAGGATTCCCCCCCAGCAAACAGCACACTGGCAGAAGGGGTAGGCAAGTCCTCAGATCAGCAGGCCTCTTGTCCTTGGTTACAGGGTTCCTTGTCAGAAGTGATCTAAATTCTTAGTTCAGGGGTCCTCCTCTTATACCCCTTTTCGGCTTTGATCCCTTTGTCCATGCCGGGGACTTTCCCAACATCCTGGGTCTGTTGTGGGTGGAGCCAGGCAGAAGCACCTGGCCTATTCACTGAGCAGGGCTGGGTCCTCAGACGCCCAGCAGGAGGTGGAGCCAGCATTGACACTGGCAGGAGCAGAGCCATCGGCCTCCTGGCAGGAGGTGGGGCTAGGATCGACCATGGCAGGCACAGAGCCATCAGCCGCTTGGCAGGAGGTGGAGCCAGCATTTTATCAGGCAGGGCAGGCTATCAACAACTACTCTCCCCCTACTCTCAACGCAAATGTCCCACTCATCCCACACTGACTCATCCAGACCTGTGGAGCCACCCAGCTCCTGTCACACACACGCAAGACCAGCAGAAACCAGAAATGGTTAGACAAGAAGATAGACACTTTCTAAAAGTGCTATTTTCAAACCCAGAGTCCAAAAACCATCCACACCAACGGATGCGTAATTAAACCCCGAGTTCAGGGATACCAAACTCGACATTGCACCATGCTCCCCGAGCCAGCTAGGATCATAGCATTAATAATCCCGGCGGCCCATCCTAACTAATGGAGAGCAGGCTACCTCGCAATAGTGAAGAACGAAGATGGCTGTAATTCACTATTAGGACATGCCAACTTGGTCAGGCGTGTCCTACCTTACACTTACAACGCACCCTGCCCGCGGGCCTACCATAGGACTGACTAACATGAAGTCAAGGGAAGGTTTGAGGGGCTGGCAAGTAGGTATACTTGCGCAGCCTGCATGACAGCACTAGGCTGCACGTGGGTCTCGCAATGACCGACCCGTAGATATTCTTTTACGAGGCCGCTCCTGTGGGTGGCACAACACGTGCTGCAAGCCCACGAGCGGTATTTGTATTTACAAGCCCCGGCACTCCTGGTGCACTAGACTAGGGACTGACAGTAAACCAAATAAGCCAAACATGGATACACTAGATACAACAATTTAACATAGGGAGCACTTGCGCTGTGGCACTGATCAGCAGTGACACCGCGCCCAAAGCATATACCAGCAAAACATCGTAAAACAGTGGAGGCAAACAGAAAAAATGGAGGAGAGACTCAAGCCAATGATGTCAGGTCTAACAGTCTTGATTTAGCCATAGAAATATACTCTATTTTTCTAACCTAGTGTGGAGTCTTTTTTGGTGTTTTCACTGTGTTATTGTTTGTAGTGTTGCACAAGCGCTTTACACATTACCTTTTAAGTTAAGCCTGGCTGCTCCCGCGGAGAATGCGGAGAAGCCAAATCTCCTCACACTCCACAGCAGAGCGGAGTTGGCCAGCCCCCGCCTCCATCCCCCCTATATTAACAATTAGTTCTACATAACTTAAAATTAAAGTAAAACCACTTACCTGGCATGCGGCGTCCCTGGGCTGCCCTCCTCCTCTTCCTCGCCGTATGGGTAATTCTTTGAGAAAACTGCATATGCGCGCGCCCCGCACAAGCGTTTCTCGCAAGTTTAGAATGTGAACTTGACTTTCCAACATACTTATTTTTCTCTTCCGTGGTGATTCTACAGAAATGTTTTTCTTTATTGAATAGATATTTTGATTATTACATAGTTTACTGGTTAGAAACTGATATCAGAGAGTTAAATGACATCGTTCATATGTGAGATAGTTGTCCTGAAGGAAGTGAACTCCATGTGAAAGCATAATTGTTAGCATATTATTGAGAGTGCAACATTATTGTCTATGGTCCATTAGATTTATGTGAGAAGACGAGGAGTAATCCTGTTCCCAGGAGAGCATTGAACCCTGATTGGCTGATGGGAGATGATAAAAGAAACATGTTACAAATGTATGTAATGTGAAGTCTATAATAGTGCATGTTCTTGAGTAGGTTACACTCACTCCCTTGCACTCCATTCCACTCTTTTTTATCCTTTGAGCCACACTTGTTTTCTATTTACCCAGCCCTTATTGCATTGAAGCTATACCGAAATTCTTGAACTACTCTTAATGGAAAGTTCCGCTTTAATTTTTGATATATTTTAGCTGATTTAAACACTAATGCTTTTTAATAAAATTAAAAATAAAATAGCAGGTAATAAAACGTTTTAAAACTTTAACAACTCTCATCATTGACTAAAATCAGTAGAATCGTTATTGTCATTATTATTGTGGAAATGTTTTAACCCTTTTCTTCTTAGACACAACAACAAAGGTTTATCTTAAGAGGTGACAATGTGGCAGGGTTTAACCCTGATGAGGGTAAACTGTATCTTCTAATCCCTGTTCCACTTTAACAAGCCTTATTTACTATTACTCCAGTCCTTAAATATTTTGAGAAAAGTAAATAAAATCCCCAAGTTTTTAAAGAAGGGATTAAAAAGAGGTCATTTTGCATTGTCTGAAATTCTGCCCTCAAGGATCCACTCAAAGCAAAAAACAAGGAAAATAATGTTTTCTATCAAGTGCCATGATTGTATGTGCCCCAAATACGACTGCTTCCAGTTACATTAAGTCCCGAAGATATAATAATCATCTGAAAACCTTAGATTTTCGGGTTCTGTTCTCAATTTGAAAAAATGAATCAAGAAATAGCAAGATTTGGATAGTGAAACACCTGTAATGTGTGTTCACTCTTGACACTTCCTGGCCTAATAGACTTGGCTAATATGGCTAATATGTTTGTTGTTAGTTCTCTATATTGTTATACCCTGTCCTCTAGTATGTAGCTTTCATTTCATGGTAGTTGAAAGAGAGGCTAAGAGGAGGAAGCAGAACAAGATCGAATAAGACCCAGGCCTCCCAGCACCACCTGAGTCTCCATGACACACTGACTGACAGTAAAAAAGGAATTGATCTTAGTTCTGCTGTCACCTGTCACACTTTCCTCACACTTTCCTCATCAGTCTGAGCAGACTCTAAAGCTCTCTCGATTATATCTGTTTAGCAATCAATATGATGGTTCCAAAGTACATCTGGTTTTAGCAGTAGATGTCATTCAGGGAATGTGGCTAAAATCCAGGTGATTAACAGTTTCGTAACATAGAAGCTCAAATGTGTTTGCTTCTATACATATCTCTATAGTCAACTTTATCTTATTCCAGTATGCTCTGCAAAGAACAGTTCATTAAACAACACCAGCTCTACAAACCAAAATGCCAATTCACAAAGGCCTTTACGAGTATTAGATTCACTGTACGTAAAGATATCCTATGTGGATATCTGGAAAGTCTGATCTGGATCTGACATCCTGGGCCTGTGTCGGTTATCCCTGGCACAGGAGAACTTCCTTTTCTTTTACCACGCCATTTTGTAGAAGATTCAGACAGAAAACCACATCATCAGTGTAGAGGTTCTTCGATATAGGGCCCGATTGTATCTTTGCATTAGAATAAACATTCTTCCAATACTATGGTCCTCCTGCCCGATTTAAATGTGGGTAGTGCCTTGGTTTAATCACAGAGGAGAATACTCCACCTCCGTTCCTGACAGAGTAAGGACCATTGGAGTTTGACCTCTAATTCCACCCCTTACTTTAGATGGGCAGAATTATAGATCAGTTATCAGTGCCTGTCACAGCCATTAAAACCCTGGCACTAAAGGACAGTGAAAAATTCAATATGGTGCAATGGGTGATTTATCTTTATTATGTTAAAAAAATACTGCTTTAGGATTTTCTTTATGAAATTAAAAAGGTAACAGTGCCATACACCATGGCAGCCGGTACTTCAAGTGGGAGGTGGGTGGCCTACACATGCACTCACACGTATACCTACACACTCACTCAAACCCCCAGGTATTCACAGGTGTGCACACATAACCCCATCATTAAAAAGCGCACATGAACACACACAGTCATGTACAGCACGCATTCAAAAATACACATATACACAAATCAAACAGTAAAATAAAAATAACTTACAAGCTGAAGCCAAAATCTCGCCTTCAAAGTTCTTGCAGGATTGGGACCGCCACCTTCTCTCATTGGCTGATCTTAGGTCAGCCAATGAGACAAGGTGTCAGATCCCTACCTCCTCACAAAGTGGAATGGAGTCAGTGAGATTTACTGTGCCAACCCCACTCTGTGACCAGGCTTCAGTGATAGACAGTCAGCCCAGGGCACTACTGGGCTTAAAGCTGAAGTGCCCAGGTCTGAGGTTATCAGTGACACCCCCCTTGTCATGAGGGGGAGGTCCTCCAAGCCGTTTGCCAGGAAGAAGAGTTCACGCCCACAGGGTTATGATGTTTGTAGCCTGGCAAAGTTATGCTCCTGCGGCACAGGCACCTGTACATTTATCGCATGTCTAGTGCCTGGCCGCCTGACCTGAACATGGAGAGTGTCGGGCTGACCATTTCTAGGCCTTACAGACACTTTTCATGTCTACCTAAAGGTTGGGTGTGTGACCCTTCTACCCTTAAGAATGAACCACTGCTGGCCATATGGCTCCAAAATCCTTGATGGAGCCATGTATCACACTGCAAAAAGCATTGACAGCAATGCTATGAGAAATGATCATTGGCTTGAACGGCATTTCATAATTTGGCTGTGGAGGTGCAATTAAGATAACAGAGTAAGGTACTCTGTCGCCCTGACTTACAAACCGTTGTCCATTACATTATAAATCAGCCACATTGTCGAAGCATTTTTTTTTAAACATTACAACATTGAAAAACTGTCAATAATTTATGCAAATATTTTTAAAACTTTGTAATTTAAGGAACCTTTTACAAACTTTAGCTTACACAATAAATATTTGCACTCTTACTTTGATAGGAACATGGGATATACAATAGGGCGAATCAGTATTTGTGTCTTCACAAAATACATTTTCTTTTCAAACCAGAAAGCAGTTGGTACGTCTCTTTTTGAGTTACATGATACAAATTGTATTGCGTGAGTCCTACTACAAATCCTCAGGATGTATAGATTACTAAGGTGAATGGAGAGCCAACGTAACAACAACGAACACAGCACAAATCTAAAATGCAATCATTCGGTGCTGAAAGAAAACATAATATGTATCCACACACCAAGTCTTCTATTATTAGACTCCACCAAGGTCATACTTTTTGCATTCATTTACTCATTCAAACCGACAAGGACCAGCATTCTCTGTCTCTTGTGGTAGTGCACAAAACAATCAATCAATAACAGGCAGCACAATTAAGACATTGTGTGCCCGTGTTCTCTTTCCAGCTGGGGACAGAAATGTTTTAGTACAAAACATGGATCAGGCCTGGGTGTGACGGAGACACAAAATCAATGAACAGTTCTTCTGCAAAGCAAGAAAGATCCAGGTGGATATAAATGTCTTTGCTTCGACTCTGTTTCTTGTCTTCTCGGGCTCATTGATATCCTCAAGAGAAAGTTTGCTGTCGGCAGCGCTGCTCTGGTATTTTCAAACAGTCACAAACGACCAGCAGGGCTGTCATAGCAGCTATTCTTGGTCTCAGCAGATACTGTTATCACATATGGATGCTCTTATTACTGCTAAAGGAAAGTTAGAAAGTGCAACACAATGTTATTTTTTGATTTTGAAAATATTTTTGGAGGCAGTCTAACGCGAATTAAAATGACATTCAAAAAATTCCTGCTAACTTAAACAATAACATTGCATGTACTACTGATAGGTCACGTGACACCAGGTGTCTCCATCCCGGTGCTGCCATCCAACTTCACACACTTATGCAAGATACCACCCTCCATGCTATATGATGAATCCGCAGAGGGCACATGTATCACTTCCATGCATAACACCTGGCCCAGGATAGATGACTGGTTGATGTCCTGAGATGAATTAACCTGGAACACCAGTGTACTTCACCTTGCTAGAACCCTACCTGGCCATGCCCTAGTTCTGCTGGAACTATTTATCTTCTCTACTAAGGAAAGGACCCACTGTTGGAGGCTTGCTCCACACATGCTCCAAGACTCGGTGTTCCTGCAGGAGCTCCGAGCAGCAATACTTTAATACTTCGCTCAGAAAGAGCGTTCACTTGACTATCCATCCACATTATGGTATGCGTTTAAGGTGGGTTTTCAAGGTGCCTGTATTGCAAAACAATCCTGTATACTCAAAGCAATACATACACAACTGACCCGCTTGCAAACCTCCATCCCTGAAATTGAATTGCAATTTTTCAAATCTAGGGATTCGCAGACACTTCCTGCCCTCCAAGAGTGACTGCCCAGAAATAATGATGTGGCGTTCAGGGAAACTCACTACTTGGGCCGAGATGCAATGGCTAGGCATTATGGTAAGGGAACAGGTCTGGGAAGAGATTCACAGGACTCTTCCATAAGCCCTGGACTAGCGACTACTTCATTGACCTCATAGATGAACATGTCACTCACTTGAATCCTACCTGGATCCTATGAGTCATGTCGTACTTCTTCACCGTAATCAAAAGGGTCCACCTCAAGGGGGTTAGTGTGTATCCTGTTGACTTTGGAATACACACACTTGTTTAAAATACCCCTCACACACCAAAAGGGCCCTTGGTGTCATGCTTCATCATCGGGGTCTTCCCGCCCGGCTGCCGAACGGGGCAGTGCTGCGACAAGCGGCTACGCTGGAGCACCTTTTTAATTGTGGGTGCTATGTGAGTGAATGGAGTGAGTGTCAGTGGGGTCAGGAGTGATAGAGAGGTGATGTTAAAAAATACCTGGCCTAGTGATAGAAAAAACTATTTAATAAACACTGGCTGGTATTGTTAAAAAAAGGTTGTGTCGGAAAGAGTAAGCGGGTTTATGGGCTTACTTTCCTGTGTGGGTCGACATGTTTCGGGGCGCCATGCCCCTTCGTCAGGACCGGGGTAAGAGATCCCCCTGTCACTCACTAATGTGTCGCCACAATGGGTGTATTTACAAAAAAGTGAAGAAAAGATCTATGTGTATGGATATATACTTTATATTTTAATACACAACCCTTTCTAAATAAGATACTCATGTAGTATGCCTGAAAAGACAAGAGCACGGTATTAATAATGCGTGAATCCCAAAGCGCTATTTCCTAGATACCTGTAAGAAAAAGAGGACAGACATACATATAGCAGTGGTCCAGCCCTAGGAAACCCAGGGAGGGATCTATAGTTTTACATTGATAGTCACACACATAAACTGAACTCACACATTATATACATATATAGTACAGAAGGATTGGCTGGATATACTTATTTTCAATACATACTTATTAAGGTGAGGAACAGTGCCTCATGAGCCAACACTAGATTGAAGGGTATTTTAGGGGTCCAACTGCAGGTGGGACAAAATAAAACAGAAATGCATATGTAGAGGATTTGGTCTTAGTATTCTGGTGGTAAATATCTAAGAGTTATATTGGTGGCACCCCATATGCCACTGTCTACTCGTCCTTCCTTGCCGGCTATGCCGTACTTACTCAACCCCCAGCCTCGTTGTGCTTCCTCCTCCGTCCGTGGCCTCCGTGGTAATGAGGATGGAGGTAGGGGCGGGTGTTTAAATAGCTGCAGTAATTGGTAAATTGGGGTGGGTCTGATTGTTAAAGGGTCGCTGATTCCGGACACCTGTGCCCGAAAAATAGAGTGCCGAGATCCGGTTACTAGGGTGGCCATTGTAAGCTGGTCACCGACACTGATTTTACATGGGGAAAGAGGGTGGGTTTCAAGATGCCCCGTAGTTTTTTGCTCCGTAAAGCAGATCGCGCATGCGCGGCCCAGGAACGCTCCTCCGCCCCAGTTAGCGGCCGCACCCAGTCAGAATACCAATCTCCCTAACCTTTTTCTGACATCCTATTTTTGTGGGTTGACTCCGCGCATGCGCGATCTGCTTGGCGAAGCTAGGCGAAGCCGATGATCGGAACCCTCAGAATGAAGGCTGGGACGCCAGATATCCTGGTGCAAGTGATGCACAGGGTGTGGTGTACCCCAAGTTAATTTGTAGAGCGACCTTATTAAATGAAACATTCTAATTTGTGCTAGGTTGATGTAGAAATGTAAAAAACTAGCAGTTTTGGTTTTGCTGAAAAAAATATATATGGGGACAGCTGAATAAGTACTTGTAGACTCGTAATACGGTTCTATATGCTCCAAATCTTTACCAGACATAGGTGGTGACAGCTGATTGGGCATAGGTCATATGGTCTATAGATACAGTATTAAAGAAGGGTTTTATGCAGCAATTCTATACCAAACACAGACAATGACAACTGATTAGGCAACTATCATTTCATAATGCTGGTCAGGAATTTAGATGGGCCCAGGGTATATCATCGTTTAGGCCGGTATGATGTGTACCTAGTCGATGCACCCAGCGTTGCTCCTTTTCTAGTAAGTTTTTGTCATTCTTGAAGACTTCGATGACTGTCCATTTCAGGTCATGAATGCTATGGCCCTTTGTAACATAATGTGTCGCCATTATTGTTGTGGGTTTTTAACAGCGCACATTGCTGCGGTGTTCATTCATGCGAATTTTCACAGGTCTGCTTGTCATCCCTATATATTCTTTATTACAGGGACAGGTGATTAGATAAACCACGTTGCGACTGTTACAATTCGTAAAAGTGCGTTGTTCCCATGTGGTTTGATTAGAGAATATGATAGTGCGGCTTTTTTGCGTGTATTGACAAGACGTACATGAACCACATGGGTGGTGGCCTCCTATTTCAGAAAGTCTGGTAGGGGCAATGGACTCCGTGGTTCTCGGCCTTGTGTGGACCAGTATGTCTTTCAGATTTTTGCCTCTTCTGTGCGAGAACATTGGTTTCGGAAAATCAAGTTTGCCGCAATTTAGCATTCTCCAATGCTTGTTAACAATTTTAGTGATGTGGTTTGAGTTAGTGTTATATGTTGTAACACAGATGGGTCTTGGGTCAGGCTCTTTGGTCTCTGTTTCTTCTAGCAGGGCCTCTCTGTTATTGTTGCAGGCTCGCTTTTGGCCCTTCTTGATAATGGCCTTTGGATAGTTTCTGTTGAGTAATTTGCACTCCAGATCTGCTGCTTGGGTCTTAAAATCTCTGATGTTGCTGCAATTGCGTCGCAATCGGAGGAACTGCCCATAGGGTAAATTCTCGCGTAGGTGTCGAGGGTGGAAGCTGTCAAAAAGTAACAAGCTATTCTTAGCTGTGGGTTTAAAATGTGTACTAGTTTGCAGTTTCCCATCAACCGGGTAGATGTTCAGATCAAGGAACACAAGGTTCTCTTTGGAAACCGTGTGAGTAAATTTTAGGAACTGATCATGTTGGTTGAGCCAACCCATAAATCGGTTGACTGAGTCCTGATCACCCTTCCAGATTACTAGCACATCGTCAATGTACCTCTTCCACATTACTACATGGTTTCTGTAGGGATTCTGGTTGGTCAGGATCTTGGACGTTTCCAGGTGGTGTACGTACAGACCTGCCAGACTAGGCGCACAGGTGCTGCCCATGCTCGTGCCATGTTTCTGTAGGTAGTAAGTGTTCTCGTACTGAAAGTAGTTCTTCATCAGTGTGAGAGAAATGCACTCAAGTACCACCTGTCTTGGAGTATGATATTGCCAGGCGGTGGAGAAGAGAACTTCCTCTATTATCTCCAGAGTTTCTTTGTAGGGGAGGCTCGTGTAGAGACTCTCTACATCCAAAACTACTAAGAGGTGTTGTTCTGGGTCGAACTGTATCTCCTTCACCATTTGCAAGACATGTTTCGTGTCTTTCAAGTAGGTACTTGTAGTTTGTACGATGGGTCTGAGAAATGCATCGGCGAACTTTGATAAGGGTTCCAGGATTGAATTGATACCAGATACTATAGGGCGCCCAGGTAGATATGGGGCCACTTTATGAATTTTTGGTATCGTATAAAAATACGGTGTAATGGGGTTGTCCTGAATCAGAAAATCACTCTCTTTTTTAGAGATCCAGTCAAAAGCTGTCGCTTCCTCGACCATTATCTGGATACAGATTCTGACCTCTTCAGTTGGGTCATCTCTCAGTACTTCATAGTTGCGTAATCCTCCAACAGTTTTCTACATTCCCTATCGTAGTTTTCATAGGTCTGTATAACTGTGGCCCCGCCTTTATCGGCTGGTTTGATCACGATATCTTGGTTATAGGCAAGTTCTTGTAGTGCAATTCTCTCTAGTCTGGAGATGTTCTGAAATTTGGTGCCTGTGTCTGTGGGCAGTTTCTCTAGATCCTCCATGAACGCTTTCTCGAAAGCTAGGAGTTCGACCGGTATTGTGGAGTCCGGTGGGGTAAATGTGGACTTTTTCTTTAGTCCCGTGTCAGATTGGTCATCAGACTTATTCTCAGAGTTCTGGAAGAATGCTCGTAGCTTTAGTTTTCGCATGAACTCTTTCATTTCTTGACAGATTTTGAATTTATCCATTTTGTTGGTTGGGACAAAACCCAATCCCTTGGACAGGACTTTCTCTTGGGCGTCTGTTAATTGTAACTCAGATAGGTTTACCACTAGGTTCCTCGACTGGTTGATGCTGTCTGGCTCCGGTTGACACTCCTGGGGGTACTGTTGGTTGTTGATTCCAGTGTACCTGAGTGCCCTTTCGGTTTCTTCCCTTTCGGGGGCCTTGGCGCTGGCCTAAAAAAGGCGGAGGGCCATAGTAGTTGAATGAGGGTGCCTGTTGGTTCCAAGGTTGGAACTGGTTGTCCATATAGGGTGGCATTGGTGGATATTGCATGTATCCAGGATGCCCTTGGTAGGGTGTCCAACCTCTCCCGCCTTGTGGATATGGTCTTCTATAGGGTCGCCCACCACCTCTGGCTCCCTGATTACTGTTCCTACTGGAACCTGAACTGTTGGAGCATGTGTCAGAATTATCTGTATCTTGATCACTGTTGTGATCCTTGGACACATAGTCTTTTTTGATATATGGATAAATGCGTCCTTGTGTGAACCCCTCTGTATCTTTTTTGTGTTTTTATATTTGCTTTTCTTTAGGGTAAGTTCAAAATCCGTCATTTCTTGATTAAGTTCCTCAAGTCTCTTCTTGAGGTCGGCTGGAGAGAGGTAACTCTTAATCTTCACCTCCAGTTTTGTTATCTCTATTTTTAATTCTAGTGTAAATTTGGTGGCGGTTTTTATAAACAGGACTAGCGAGTCTCTGGTACATCTCCAACTTATCAATGACCAGTCCCTTTTGAATTCTAGGTCATGTGTGAAAATGAATGGTTCATTTTTTACTATTAGACCTGAAGGGGCGGTTTTTGTTTTTAGGTATTCTGACATCAGTAGGCCATGTAAAGCTGTCTTTATCTGTGTTCTCCTTAGAACCGCTAGTTCATCCCAATCGCTGTAGTTTGTGCCTGGTTCAGAGTTGCTTAGCCCTTCAAAAGGGTGGAGGTTAGCTAGTAACCTATCCACTTCTTCGTCATCGAAGGTGAGCCTGCTGCGTCCTCCATGGTGAGAAACTAACTTAATGTGTGAGGTAACTATGTGTGTGAACTAACTGTGATGTGCACATACAAATAGAGTGTGCATAAAAGTGACACAGAGACCCACAAATTGGTGGTCCTGTGTTGTTCCAGAAATACTGGTAGTCTCAATCAAAAAATTGAGAGAGAGTACTCCCACAGCTGCGCGCTGTCTAAAGAGTAGGGAAATCAAAAGGGGGGAGGAAGAGGTAGTGCTGCGTGGCACCGAGGTGGGCACGTCCTCCTCTTGCAAAAGTAACAGTAATCAAAAGGGTCCACCTCAAGGGGGTTAGTGTGTATCCTGTTGACTTTGGAATACACACACTTGTTTAAAATACCCGTCACACACCAAAAGGGCCCTTGGTGTCATGCTTCATCATCGGGGTCTTCCCGCCCGGCTGCCAGACGGGGCAGTGCTGCGACAAGCGGCTACGCTGGAGCACCTTTTTAATTGTGGGTGCTATGTGAGTGAATTGGAGTGAGTGTCAGTGGGGTCAGGAGTGATAGAGAGGTGATGCCATTGGCTTCCCCTCGGCTCAGTTTGAAGCCAGAGGCAAAGACGGACAGAGCTGGGCCTCCTTACACCTGAGCGAGTGCCAGGCGAGGTGGGGCTTACTCCACACATCTTTGTGGAAGAGATTTTCGTTTACCATGATTCTTTCCTACAAACGGTAGGTTATTCTTTACATGGTTTACCTTCATTTATTGTCCCTGTTGCAGATGTGAATATTTATATAGGTCCTGAAGAAAGCCTTGTTAGGCTGAAACATGTCGACCACATAACTTCCATCAGTTGATAGTAGTATTTGCTGACATACTATCATCACTCTGCTTTTAATCTTGCCGTTATGTTGATTCTTTCAATAAAGTTGTATCTTTGACTTCATAATAGGCAATTTTAACTACACGTTTTCAATTTTCCACAATTTGTGGGCACTGCAACTTCTTTTGTTATCACCAGCACCACCATTTGACTTTGTTGGCTGACTCTCACTGGTGGATCTTATACTAGTACTCTTCACAATATCACCAAGTGAAGGATCTAGTAGATACCAGTTTACAACAAAAAACCCAGATGATGAGACTCCGCCAACGGGTGGGCTGATGGGTATATTTCTACAATATATTTCTACATACTCTTTACTTTCTCTTTTCTGAACACCCTTGCTTAGCTCTTCAAACATTACTTAGGAGTGTATTGACATTTGGAGCTTTTAGACCCTTAGCATCCTTTGTGTGTGCTTACTAGCTAGATTGGGAGATAGGATGCAAGCAGGTCTTTAAAGATAATATTCCCCTTACACCCTTTTTCATGGTTAGTTTTTGTAATTTGTAGAAATATCCCAGATGCCTATTATTCTGAATAACTTGCTGGCAAAAAGCATGTGATTATGAACATTGAACAAGGAAAGCAGAATGCCCAGGAGCACACTGATTTAAGCCTATGGAGATAGACATTGTATATAAGGATACACAAAGGAAAACTGATTGAAATTATATAAAGTCAGAAAGGAGGTCAATAGGTCAACAAGATCATACATCATTCTTAGAGAGAAAATTCCTAAGCGTTGTCAAAAAATTCTGAGTGAATTAGATGCAACCATGTGAAAACTCACCAGCCCTTCAATAATTCTGTACTGAAAATGCCAAGGGGCAGATTTATGTTAACTGGCGCATCCCGAGGGATGCGCCAGTTAACATGCGCCACAGTGCGCCACAGCTATGCCACCCATGGTGCGCCGCATTTATGATGCGGCGCACCATGGGGCAAAAACGGCACAGATGCGTCACGCATCTGTGCCGTAAAAGTGACGCATTGCTGGAGTTGCGTCGCAAGCGCGACGCAGCTCCAGCAATGCTCTGGGGGGGCCTATTCTTTCAATGCTGCCTCAAGCCTTACGCCTGCTTCAAGCAGGCGCAGGGTTTTGACGCAGCATTGCCCTGAAAGTGACTGAGTGAAATCTCATAGATTTCACTCAGCCACTTTCAGGAGGCGTTCCTGCACAGGAACGCCCCCCCTGCGCAGGAACGCCTCCTCATGGCGCAGTGCTGTACAACGTGACGCATCTCCTAGATGCGTCACGTTGTAAATAGGGCGCAGGGATGCGCTACGTTTCCGCGCAGTTGCGTCACGCAACGGTGGCGTAAACGTGGCGCAAGCCCTTCATAAATCTGCCCCCATATGTCCAGACTGCAACCACGATGATAGTGCGCCTGCAGAAAAGTAAAAAATGAATAATTCTGATTACTTAGCTAAACATATATGAGGTCCGTACCGTGCTTACTAGAAATGTAGGGCATAAACTTACCAGTTCATAATGGATGCAAAAGATGCAGAAAGAAGCACTTCACGCTGCAACACCATGTCATCTGCGAAGAGGAATGGAGTATCATCAGTGCGCACACCAAGCTTTCGGTGCTGTAAATCACTGCCGATGAGTGTGCAAGAGATGGTTGGTTTGCTGAATGCACTGCTAAACTCAAATGATTTCTGTAAAGACTGAATGTCTTTCTAACAGTGCCACAATGAAAACAGACACATGGCAAGGAGCAAAAAAAAAATTACATCTTCCTTGAAATGTCAAAAACACAACTTTCTCATCTCAGAATATTATGAAAGCTGCATCCAACCATACTTAAATTAAAAAGGACTGGATGGGCCTCTACCCTTGCCCGGATTACATCCACAATGCCCTATGCAATTTCAGAGCAGTTTAAAACAAACAGTATCTAAATCTTTACTGCTCCCGGTGACTGCTGAGTGTCCTCCTTTCACAGCACTCTTTCTCTTTGGTGTGAACTGGAGGTGTTGGGTCTGAGGTATGCTATCAATTGACGCTGATTACCATTAATCAGTCCCTGAGGAGCTTGCAACACTTGATTTCACTGATACGTTTGTAAAAGGCGCTGCTTTTTTACAAAAGTGCAGATTTTGCGATTATTCTGGAGGGTCTGAATATTATCATATTTCCCCTATACCACACATTGACTTCACAACCATGAATTGTAAAGCTGTGAGTGCCTGATCCAGTACAGGATAATTGGACATCTTGAGGGAGCTTGCTGATTTTCCCTGCATACCCCCCAGATGCTTTGGGGCTTCACCTACCACCCTATACATTGGGATGTATGACGTTACATCGCAAACTTTTACAACGCACACCATTACAACGCAATTTTTACAATGCAGGATCCTTTACAACGGAAGCCTTTACAACGCATGACATTACGTAGCAGATGCTATTACAACGCATGCCATTACAACGTAAGTCTAGGTAAGTATATTATTTTTTTTTAAATGTAATTAATAAATAATTACTTAATTTTATTTTTTAAATACATTTTTTATTAATAAATTTGTAAATATATTTATATATTTATTAAAAATAGTGTAGGTGTTTAAAAATAATATTTTAAATCCAGTTAGTGTAAAACCCAAACCCAGCCCTGAACCCTAAAAATACCCCTATACCCCATAACCCAAACCCAGCCCTGAACCCTAAAAATACCCCTGTACCCCATAGCCCAAACCCAGCCCTGAACCCTAAAAATACCCCTGTCCCCCATAACCCCAACCCAACCCTGAACCCTAAAAATACCCCTGTACCCCAAAACCCAAACCTAACCCTGAACCCTAAAGATACCCCTATACCCCAAAACCCAAACCCAGCACTGAACCCTAAAAATACCCCTGTACCCCATAACCCAAACCCATCCCTGAACCCTAAAAATACCCCTGGACCCCAAAACCCAAACCCAGCCCTAAACCCTAAAAATACCCCTGTACCCCATACCCAAACCCAGCCCTGAACCCTAAAAATACCCCTGTACCCCATATATATAAAATTACTTTAATTAATTAATTTAATTTATTTGTAATATTTTTTAAATTAATTAAAAATAATTTTGTAATAAAAAAAAGGTAAAAAAATGATATACTTACCTATACTTACGTTGTAATGGCATGCGTTGTGAGAGCATCTGCTATGTAATGTCATGCGTTGTAAAGGCATTAATTGTAAAGGATCCTGCGTTGTAATGGTGTGCTTTGAAACAGTATGCGTTGTAAAAGTTGTGTTGAAACGGTTGCATACCATACATTGCAGTGCTACTCCCTGAAACTGCTGTTGGTACTGAAGAGGTGAGACTTCCTTTGGTGCATTGATTGACCCCACTCCTACTTGGACCCTGAAGCCTTGGACACTTATGATTTGCAAGTTATGTCTCCTTCCGGCCATCCCTTAAGCCTGCATTGGAGAGCAGATGTGGGTAAATATTCCAACAAGAAGGAAATGACTGAGAAAACTCCCGCTCTCATGGCTGAGGTGGCATAAGGGGCTGGTCCTCCATCTGAGACAACCCTAGACACTACACTACAGACCATCACTGACTTTATGGAGACGCTTTAGCAGAGAATTGACACAGTAGCCACGCACATAGGGCTTCTGAGAGAAAACGACCGGAGGTTAACTGAAATGGTCACTAGTAGGGAATGCAAAATAGAGGACATTACTCCTGAAATGGCGTCAATGCATGAATGGATATCCCACATGGAGGACAAAGTTAAATCCTTAGAGGGTTGAGCTTAAGATGCTGAAAATAGGGCCAGGAGAAACAACCTTAAGATTATGGGACTGCCCAAGCTCATAGAATGCCCCAATGGGAATAAGATTGGATTCCTGAAAAACTGTCTCCCAGATGAAGTGGAACCAGAGGAAGTATCTCATTTCTACACACTTGAACATGCCCACCCCGATCCAGCGCTGCCACCACTAATGGGGCAGCCCCCAGACCGGTAGTGGCCAAACTTTTGCACTATAAAGATTGTGACCACATCCTAAGTCAGGTCCGGATGAAAGGGGGCATCATGGTAGAAAACAAAAGGGTAATGATCTTCCTGGACTTCACTACAGATGTCCATAAATAGCAAGCCCTCACTCATGGATGACAGGAAGGGCCTTAGGACCCTGGGGAATCCCTTTTCTATGTTATTTCCTGCCAGACTATGAGTGACTAATGATGACGAAGCGCAATTTTTTACCCCTCCTTAACCGCTCAGGACTGGTTTGACCACCTCCCTCAAATGGTGGAATGTTCGACTACTAGTAATCAGGGTGCACTTCAGAGACCCCCCAGGTAGAAAATGAAAAGTAGAACTGGGGCTGTCCATCTCACTACCAGGCACTGCAGGCACAGCATAGAGGTGGAGGCCGTCAGAGAAGCTGGCTCTAATCCACCTTGGGAGATGGATGACCCGAGGGACACTGACTCGGACCATGCCTCGATCTCCACATGTAGCTCAGGGAGTTCATTACCTCTAGTTACCCCTGGTACCTTTGAAAAAATCAATAAACTGTACCAATGTGTTGATATGGAACAGTGACGTGTGAGTCCACTCTGTGCCTGTAAACTGCTCCTGCCTTATTGTTGCCTAATTGATGGGTCAAGTGTGGGCTTAGCTACCTTCTCCGCTTTCTGAATGATGTGGTGTGAAGTCGGAAGGCATCATGGCTGGCTCACACCTGCATATTAACCTGTCCATGTTATTATCAACAGAGCTAAGTACTCTTGTGTCATCACATGATGGCATCTATGCTGACCAATAATTATAAATATTATTATAATCTTTATTTCGACATATGTCTGTCATAAAAGAAACACAGTAAAGTACAAGTTAAAAATGTTAAAACATCAATACTATAAGGAGTTTAAAAAAGAAATATAACACACATTATCCAAGATCATGGGATGGGCGTATCCCTTAAGCTATCCCTTTGGTACAACAGGAACTCATTACCCCCTAACAGGTTACATCACTCAAAATAGTTAATTGTTCCAGACATTTCCTCCTGATGTTCCACATTGAAGCCAAAAATTTCGTGACCCCAAAAACAATACATGGCGACAAGTCAGTTTTTAATGTTCGGTATGCTTGGTGGTACTGCCTAATGCCCAGATTTTTGCAGATGGGAATAATCCACTTCTTCCTAGGGGTCATATCGGATGGGCAGAAGAAGACCATGTGTACCTCCGACTCTAGTTCGGCATCGCACACTGTACAGTTTGCAGGGGCGTCATGGTACCATCGTGCTGTTAGACCTCTGAGCGGTAGGGAGTCATATCTCCATTGGAGGAATAGCTTCCTGTGAGCGCTCGGGCTGATTATGTCCAAGACAGGCTCAAATTTGTAATTGTCCTTTTGCTCAAGGAATGACATAGTAAATGGCCCAATTTTGGGATTAAATTGGTGATCAGACAAATTTTTATGGTAGTATGTTTTCACCAATTCCCGCCGGGATAGCCCACTACACGCTTCTGCAGGATTCCTCCAAACTTGGGGATACCCCAATCTATCGAACTCTTGCCTGATATGTTTTAACCATGGGATATTCCAGATATTTGGTAGTTGTAGGAGTTCAGTCAATTCATCCCTATAACTGGCCAATTCGGGAGTCGCCCATAGTCGTCTCCAGAAGGTAAGAGGTTTTAGACCTAGTTCCTCCTTTATTGATTTAAGTCCCAGATCTAATCTAGTGGGGAGAAGGGGCGTGCCGGATGGTATAGATAGCAGCTGCCTAATAAACCTATTTTCAGTGGTGATAATGTCTGGGTGGCAGCAGTGTCCCCATAACTCACCCCCGTAGATCACCGCACCCCGTGCTTGCAACTTAAAATTTCAAGGGGAGGAGATACAGGTTTAAAAGTAGTTTGTTTAGGAAGTTTAAAAATCCCGCCTATTTTTTGGGAAAGCTTTAGTTGGGATTTGGTCTGGTGGTGTGCCCAGGTCATATCCTCGTTCAGAGTTAGGCCCAAGCATTCGAATGTTGAAACTCTCTCCAAGCGCACCCCTTCTATGATAGGGTTGGGGCGAGACGTTCTCGGTGGGTAAAAGATCATATACTTTGTTTTGGATTTATTTATTTCCAGGCCCCTGTCATGGCAAAAGGCAACAAAGGCATCCAGAACTCTCTGGATACCCATTGGTGTCTTTGCGAGCAGCAAGGTATCATCGGCGAACATAATCGCAGAGATACCTGCTCCCGCCAACCTAGGAGCATCTCTGTTGGGGACCCTGTTCAGGTGGTCAATAACCCCGTTACAAAGAGGCAAAACAGGGTCGGTGCTAAGACACAACCCTGCCTTAGTCCTCTGCCAACGGGACAGTTTGCTGACAGGGTCCCTTGCCTCCCACATCTTACCCTTGCAAAGTTCTGTGAGTGGAGGTGAATTAGAATGTTTAAGAGGGGCGGGGGTATACCTAGATCCCTTAGTACGCTCCAAAGTTTCCCCCGTGGAACCAAGTCGAAGGCCGCACGGAGGTCAACAAAAACAGTGTGCAGCGAGCCCCCCTTTATTTTGACCGTTTTCCAGAGCAGCATCTTTAATCTAAAAATCTGGTAGACGGTGGATACCTTCTTTCGGAAGCCTGCCTGGTAAACACTCAAGATTTCTGAATCTTCTACCCATTCTAAAGGATGGTCCAGAATCAACCTTGAAAAGAGTTTCTGCGAAACATCTATAAGGCTGATAGGCCTATAATTCAGCGGTAAGAGAGGTGAGCCCATCTTAAATATTGGCACCAGCTCGGCCCCCAACCAAGTATTGGGAGGAGCCATTCCCCCTAAAATTGCATTAAAATTTTTTGGGAGGTAGGGGCCCATATCTCGGGTTCCTGTTTATATAAATCCCCCCGAACCTTATCCAGGCCTGCCGCCTTGCCCATAGGGAGGTTTGCTATAGCTGTTCTTACCTCGGTCAAAGAGAAGATGAGCTCAGGCTGGTTACATTCCGGGAAGTTTACCTTTGGAAGTATGGGCCCGAGGGGTCATTGGGTGCTTCCCTATAAAGGTTGGCAAAGTGTTGTTTCCAAACCTCGGTGAGGTGTTCGGTGGTACTGCTTGTTCAGGCTCCACCGAGCCTGTACTTACAATTTGCCAAAACTTACGGGCATCTTTGACCACCAAAGCTGAGGTTAGATCGGCCCATTTGCCAGCTTCCCATTCCTTCCTGGCATGGCGTGTAAGGTCCCTGTATATTTGCCTCCTTATTTTTATTAGGGGCCTGCTAGTGTTTTGTTTAAGCGCCTCTAGGAGCTCCCTTTTTGCCTGTCTGCACGCCTTATTATACCAGGATGGCTTCCTGTAGTGCCAAACCTTTGTTACACCAACGGGATTTAAGGTTTTTTATGGCACTAACTATTGCTTTATGCAGGTTACCTAGTTTGAAATGGAAGTCACCCGGGGGGTGCTCCGGGGCAAGTGCGGCGACGCCCTCGAGTGCTGGGATTATTTGGGTATAGATTTTGGCCAATTCAATTGGGTTTTTGGCCAGCTTGTCCCATCTTATCCTGCGTCTGTTACTGGACAGTGTGGCTGTATTTGAGTTGTCACATTCAGATGGAGACACCTCACCAGCACCAGGGATCCTAAGAACTAACGTCAGTGGGTCATGGTCGCTCTCCTCCCTCTGTATGATCTTAAAGTCTACAATTCTTTTCCACACTATAATGTTTTCAGCTGGAACATCAGGGGTCTTAACAACATGGCCAAAAGGTACAAGGTACATACATATTTAAAGAGGAGGGGGCACATAGAGCATTCCTACAGGAGACTCGCCTCACTGCCACCAAAATGGAGGCAATATGCAGGAGCAGGACAGTTATATGTAACCTCACACTCAGCCTCCACCAGAGGGGTTCTGCTCTGGATCTGTTCCCCTGGTGTACCATTCCAAAAGATGAACAAATTTATTGACCCTGATGGGAGAAACATGATAGTGAAGGGCCGGAACTTGCCTCATGGGCTGTGACATGACCACTGTGGGGATTTATGCTCCTAACACAGACCAGGGGGGGGGGGGTTCCTTTCCAAACTGTCTAGAATCCTGGTCCGTATATGATGCAAAACATACCACTAGTTGGAGACTACAACTGCTTTGCGTACCTGATTCTCGACAGATCCCACTCACTGTTGGGGGACTCCCAGGTCCTCAGATTGGTATGGGTTTTCTCAACCTGACAGCAGGGACCAGGATTGGTGAACTTCAGGAGACGCTGCATCCTGTGGCCATTGATTACTCATTCTACCCAGGAGTGAATTAACTGCATGTGTGTCTCAATGCTTTTCTGTGCTACCTAGAGGTCCATGGGGCGCTCCGGGACACAGAGTATTTGTGTGTGTGGCCACAAGTACTGTACTAGCACCTACAAGTAGAGACCCAAGAGAACCATGTGTTCCTGCATACTATTGGGGGAGCCATATGGAATTATTTTTGGATAGTGAGGCCACAACCACTTTGCCCCGGATCTAGTGGAATGAATTTAAGGCAGTCATTAGGGGGCAATGTATAGCAGAGATAGTGGGAGTCAGGCATACACTTATAGGGTAAGTTGAAACCCATGAGAGAGCATGACGAGACTTCAAACTAGTTATGCCTGCAAACCTGGTCTAAAGCAACAGCTCTTGGATGCTAAGGAGCAACAGGGGTTCATACTGAGAAGCTTTGTTGCTTTGATTATCGTGAGTACATAACATGTACTTGTGTTGAGCGCGATAAGGCAGAAATTCTGCTGGCCTGGTTAGATAACTCCACGTCCAGGAGCTCCCTATTCTAAGAGGTAGAGTAAAAAGGTGGCGAGCGCCTCTATAACCAAGAAAAGATGGATAGCAGATTCAAGGAATACTATTTAACAGTATACGCCTCCCCACTAATGTTACCCCCAGCTTATGGGAGAATTTTTGGACCCAGTGGCACTCCCGGAGTTCACGTAAGAGGAAATGGAAGCCTTAGAAGGGGCTGTCATGCTCCAGGAGGTACAAGTTGCAATTATGGTCATGGCTCGAGGTAAAGTCCCTGCAACCAATGACCTACCAGTGGAATTTTAGGCAGCCTCTGCAGAGGAACTGGCACCAAAGTTAGTCGCCCTCTATGCTGCAGCCCAAGAAATGTGGTGCTTGCCCATCTCCTCTGCAGAGGCTCTGTTTGTTCCACTGCTTAAACTAGGCTTCACCCTACATGATATCAGGTCATACCGCCCCTTATCCAAGCAAAACATGGACTTTAACATTCTTTTTTTTTTTTTTTGGGAACCTTTATTAGTATTACAAGCATTTACAAGTATGGGCCTACAACCATCCCGGCCGGCCGCTAATCAGAGCAGGAGTACAGCAAGCAATATGGAAAGTCATAGTAGTTCGAAAGCCGGGGTCATAGTAATACCAGGACATAACTTGTGGTCAGACATACAGGATTGAAATCAGGATTTGAAAGGTTCATTTTCAAATAGGGAACTGAAAAAGAGTTCCGTACAGTCATACATGGTCCTACAATACTGCGCGCAAATCAGGATATCCACAAATAATACAAATATGAATGAAGTATCGGGGGTAAGATACACAAATCAGGAGAAATGCAGGCACAAACCGGGTACGTAGCAAGTCCAAACCCCACCCCTCAAAACAAAACATACTGCAGGAATCATGAACGAGGACGACACTTAAAAGAGAAAAAAGACTAAAGGGCCATAGAAACAAATACCAAACAAACACCATCCCCCCTACCCCCCACCCTGCACTCCCGCAGAAGGCCATGGCCTACCCCCCCCCAGCAGCATGCCTGTCGCCCTATTGGAGACCCGAAATATAGAAAAGAGAGAGAGAAAAAGAGAAAATATAAGCCGAGGAGGGCCCTCGGTCTCGCCACCCGACCCCGCCCTTCACCCCTACACCCAGGAAAATCCCAGAAGCAAAGTAGAATATCAATGGAGAACATCAAGCCCCGGCCACAACAGCAATGGAATCCCGGTCAAACACACCCAATGCACCGTCAGTCAACAATAAGGCCACTAGACTCTGAACCATATCATCCCTGGCCTTGTCTAGCAATGGTACCGTCAGATGTCCACTTGTAAATCGGTATACAGAGCAGCCTCGAGGGTCCAAATGATCCGGTCGGGTCAAGCTGAAGCATAGCCACAGAAAAGTACAGCAACCCAAACCCATCTGAGTATATACAGCGGAGATCCGGTAGTGTCGATATTGACCCCGGAAGCTTCCCAAAGTCCATCCACAGTAGTACCATCCAAGAAAGGAGAGTCACACAGTCCGGCAAGCACCATGGCATCGCTGGGACAGCCCAATAAGGAAAACGGTGTTGTTTCCCCAGCCGCCAATTGAACATGTGCCCCGAAGAGACACTCACGTGTACAACCATGTCGGCCAGAGCGGTCACAGGAACCGGGTCTTTCGGTGGCTCCCGGTACCTAGGCGGAGCCGGGACTCTCCCCGTGGACATAGTTGCGGGCACGTCGGCACTCCCTTGGGATCGAACTGTGGCCGTTAGGGACGGCGAGGCAGCAATGGCGGCCATTCTTCTACCCAGGTCCCGAGCAATACAGATCAGGGTCTTGTGCAAAATCGTTAGGGCAGCCAACACGTCCTTGGATGTGGGCTCTTGTGTATGCCGCCAGCATCCCGACCCCATCCGTATGACAGCCGTCCGACCTGGACATGGTCCGTAGAGGAGGGCGCCAGCCGCCATCTTAGTCAGTTCGACCTCGTCCCTCTTCACCTCGCCTCAGGGACCAGGCCCCAATTCAGGGCGCTATGGGATGCACAACCGGGACTCAAAACTGTGAGGCGGGCTCCCCGGAGGAGAGTCACCAAAAGGCTAAACAAAATCCCTGCCGCTCCCCGGGAGCCGCCCGCCTATTTCGGGGGCAATCCTTGGTTATGCCCGGGCAGAGAGATTGGGGAGGGGGCCAGGAGTCATGCACCCCCTCCGAACCTGCTGCGTGACGCAGCCCCTCAAGGCTCACCGCCAAGTGGACCGGGCCGTAACTGCCATCGGCGGCCCTTCAAGTCAACGGCACCCTCCGACCGACTCCTCACCGCCACCAGCGGCCGTTGTTGTTGCAGTCGCGGCCGGCTGCACGTCTAAGTCAACGCCCCGGTCTCATCACCACGGGGGCCGCAGAGCAATCGGGGACAGTTCTCCGGGTCTGCCGCACGTAGGAGCCTCAGGAGCAGACGGTAAGTGATCGTTCTCCTTCTTCCATTTAAATACGCCTTTGTGGCTAAGGATAAGTGCCAGGATGTATGTGTGGGGCGAAAGGGCTCACGGAGCCGAGCGACTATGCGGCCATTTCGGATGCCTGCTTGGCTCCTCCCCCGACTTTAAAATTCTTAGCCAAATATTGGCCACTTACCTCCTACATCTTTTGTCCAGATTGATTCATGCTGACCAAGCTGGGTTCTTTCTGGGGCTAAGTGTGGGCAGAGTTCTCCGCTGGCAGAGCTTGCGGATGTTTGCATACTCCGTGTTACGCTGAGAATGCAAAGTTTATGCAAAAACTCCGCAGCAGAGCAGAGTACAGCCCCGGGCCTTCCCTTCCTCCACCCTCCCCAATAAATATATATTTTTTTAAAATAAAAATTAAGATAAAAACACACTAACCTTTATTGCGGCATCTCTGGGCTCCCCTCCTCCTCCTCCTCACCGTTGTCTCCCCTGCAGAATCCCCTATGTCAGACATACGTCATGGTAGGACTGTGCATGCACAGTCCTCCCATGAAGTACGTCTGACATAGGAGTTTCGGTTTGCAGAAGAGACCATGGCGAGGAGGAGGAGGGCAGACCGGAGACGCCGCGATAGAGGTAAGTGTGTTTTTATCTACTTTTTATTTTTGTTTTAATAGTTACTTAATTAGGGGGTAGAGAAGCGGAGGGGAGTGGTGCTCCACAGAGTTTTTGCCTAACTCCGTGGACCTCCGTGTAGTGCAACTACGCCAGCTCCACCCAGGATTAAACACAGCAATCAAATTCTGCAGGCTCCTTTTTCTTCCTCAAATCAGAGGTTCGAGACAAGCAGAGGACCGTGATTGTGGCAATTGACATCAAAAAGGTTTTTGATAGCCTTCATTGGGACTTCCTTTAACGAGTGATGTCATGGATGGGTGTAGGACATGGATTGGCTCAATGGACTAGGCTCTTGCATTTGGCACCCACCGCCAAGTTTGAACTGGTAAATATATCTCTGACCCCTACATTGTAGGAAAGGGGCACTAGGTAGGGTTGCCTACTTTCCACATTACTGTTTGCCATTGCATTTGAACCATTTGCTAGCAGGGCATGTTGTATAGGGGTTTTGACATTCAAGTAGTTCACATCACACTTCCCTCTAGGCAGACAACATTTTTTTGTTCCTGCACGATTCGGATAAAGACCTTCCGGGAGCAATAGCACTTCTGGAGCATTTTGGAAGCACCTCAGGCCTCTGCATTAGTTGGCAGAAATCCCATCTATTTCCGCTCTGTGGTGCTGTGCCCCAGCCTCAAGATGTGCGAGGGCTTGCCTGGGAAGGGACCTGACTGAAATACTTAGAAGTTAAGGTCTACCATGACTCACATGATCTCCTGGAGGGCAACATTGGTGCTGCCCTCAGAGGGCATTGAACCAGTGTAGATTGTTGGACGATCCTGCCACTGTCTGTAGCAGGGAGAATAGCAGTGGCAAAGACGGTGGAACTTACCAAGCTGCTGTATTTCTCCAAGTTGCCCATCGTTATTCCCCACTGGATTTTTCTCCAATGTACTCAAGTTGGTATGCCCTATTCATGAGGTTGCAACAGGTAGCACTGAGAGAGGTACTAAAGGGACTAGAGGAATGGTCTCCGTATTGGTGACCTTGGTGGGTGACATCTACAGAATTCCTGACATTCTCCGACTTTTCAATCACCGGCGGCCCAGTTTCAATTACATCATATGGTGGTAGCGACCCTGCATGAACTTTGGGGTGCTGGCATAGCTGAACCACTTCCCAAAACGTGTTATCAATTTCTGTGCCCGGTCACTAGCTGTCTCAGAGCAGTGACATGTCTGTATCAGGCCCTGCAGTTTGACACTACTATGCCCCTGGTGGTGCTACTTGAGAAATGGGAGGAGGAAATTCCAATTCCAATTACTGAAGAATGAATTGGCTATGATACATATCAACACCTACGCAGTGTCTTGGACAGCCAGATAGAAATTAATACATTTTTACTTTTTGCATAGGGCATATCTCACTCCCCGTAAGATCATCTGACTCTTCCAAACAGGTGAGGCGGGCTGACCCAGAAATGGAGAGCAGGATGCTGAAAGGCTTCACATGGTGTGGTTTTGCTCCACATTGGCCGATTATTGGAAGGAGGTAGTTGAGTGTATCAATGAGGTTACCCGAACGTCAATCCCATATACTCCCTTGGCCAGCATACCGGGGGATTCCCACATCACAAAAAGCATAAAATTACTATCAGGTTTGTGGATTTAGCCCTGATCCTTGCAAAGCCTGAGAATGCCAAAAATTGGAAAGCCGCTTAGGTCGTATGTTGGTTAATGGACTGTAAAAAGTTGGAGAGAGTCTGGAGGAGTGAGTATAAGGCCTCTGATAAAGAGGCCCACAAACGGGTTCTGGCTAGCTATAAGAAAGAGTTATATGAAACCAAAGGCTTATTTTGGAAGGCAAATTAGAACGGCTAGCTCTTCATCTAAAGCCTTGTTTAAAACCATCTCCACACTTAGCCCCAAAATACAAAGCAGCCCTGAATTGTGTGAGACTCTGGCTGCATTCTTCCTACAAAAGGTTGAAAATATATTCTCCTCTTTCAATCTTACATCTAATGTCATTGATGAGGTGTGGCCTTCTGCGAGCACAGAGCAGAATGGACATCTCCCTAGATTTGATTATTTTGCTCAGCTGGATCAGGCTGGAGTAATTACATTGATATTGGAGATACGGTCAGGCTCCCCTTCTGACCCTTGCCCAGTCTATGTGCTTAAAGCAGTCCCAGATATTATCGGGGAAGCTCTCACTCCTTTGTTTGCCTCTCTATTTAATAATGGTCAGTTTCCAGGGCTTTGGAAGACTGTCTCCATTTTGCCCCTACTTAAAAAATCCAATCTGGACCCCACAGACCCGAGTAACTTTAGACCTATCTCTCGTCTTCCCTTTCCGGGTAAGATGATTGAGAAGGCCATGAATAGTCAACTCAGTTGGTTCATCCAGTCCCATGCTCTGTTAGACTCCACGCAGTTTGGCTTTCGGCCGGAACACAGCACCGAGACGGCGTTAATCAAATCTACTGATGAAATCAGAGAGGCACTTGATCAGGGTGGGGCGACCATTCTTATCATGCTGGACCTTTCGGCCGCATTTGATACGGTCCATCATAAGATTTGATTTGATGGACATGTTATCGGCGGTAGGAGTCAGGTGCAAAGCATGGGACCTTCTGGAATCTTTCTTCGCTAACAGGATACAGACAGTGGATCTTAGTAATGACAACACCAAGCCTTTCTCTCTTCCCTGTGGTGTTCCACAGGGCTCCTCGCTTAGCCCGACCCTATTTAATGTGTACGTGTCCCGGTGGCTCTTCTGATTAGGTCTTTTGGCTTTCAGCTAACTTCATAACCCGATGATCCAATGTTATCTATTCAAAAAGGCGTTGAGGCAGAGACTAGCTTAAATTGCCACAACTGCATGCAGGTAATTGCTGCTTGGATGACGTCAAATTGTCTGAAACTTTATGATGGGAAAACAGAGGTTATCCTTTTTGGGAACACGGCACATCTGTGGACCCTTGACTGGTGGCCAGATTCAATGGGTGCACTTCCAACGCCGGTTGGCGGTTTGAAAAATCTTGGAGTGATTGTTGACTCTAAACTGGCATACAGTGATCAGGTCAGCAAGGTTGTCTCCTCCTGCTTTCTCAACTTGCGTATTCTACGCAAAAGAAAATGTCTTCTTCCGGCTGAAAGCATGAAAATAGCTGTAACGTCGCTCACTCTATCACGTCTGGACTATTGCAACAGCCTCTTCATCAACATCCAGAAGAGACAGTTGGCCAGGCTCCAGATTGTGCAGAATGCGGCAGCCAGACTGCTATTGGGGACTCCCAAGTTTGCTTCAGTTAGGGCTGGACTTTAAGCCCTCCACTGGCTCCCAGTTAAATCCCGGATCCAGTTTAAGGCCATATGTCTAGTCTTTAAGACTCTTAATGGTCTTGGCCCTGACTTTTTTAAGCAATCTATTCAGTGGTATGTCCCGGGAAGAGCCCTGCGCTCTATGCAGGCTAAACAAGTTTCAATTCCCCACTTCAACAAACAGAACTGGGGCAGTAGGAGCTTCCGGCACTGCCTCGCTAAAGCTTGGAACGGACTTCCTTTTTCCTTAAGGAATTCAACAGATTTGTTGTCGTTTCGGAAAGGACTAAAAACCTGGCTTTTCAGTTAACTGACTCCCGCCCACGGGGTTTGCCACAGTTTCTTCAGTAGGTAGTGCATAGCGCCAGGACACCTCAGGGTAGCAGTGCGATCTTAAAGTCCCATTAACATTACCATTAACAATGGAGGGAGGACCTTATCCGGTGGGCAGGATATGAAAGAACTATATTATTGAAAGATATGAAAAGAGGACGCATGATGGATAAGGGTAGGGCGTGGGATCACTTAGTGGATTGCCTCAAGGAGCCTGAATTAAATACCTATGATAATTACTCACAAAACCAGAAGAGGGACAGTCTTAGACACACCTACTTCTTCCACACTATGGAGTATTACGGGTTCTGCAAATGTACTTGTTCTATGTGATGTTAGGGTACACAGAGTATATACTGTTTTGTGAAATATGTATGGGCAGGGGCATGGGTTGAGGAGGAGAGGGGTGGGGGAGTCAATGTTTGAGATGGAAAGGGTTGTTATCAACACATCATGGTATGTCTTGTATCACTATCCTTGAGCAATTGAAGCATAGCACATATAGAACTGCATACCATTATAACAATCAAGCAAGACTGGCAATTTTTGTATTGTAAACCACAATAACATTTTGTTTTAAAAAAAAGTGCATGTAAAATATGTGTAAATATTGCATTTCCGGTCTGTCACTTACAGGTCTAGTCTATTATTTTTCAGGTTAGGCGCTCAACTTTCATCTCTGTGGGAGATGTCAATTATTCATGAATTGCGATTTGCTCTAAAATGTCCACAAGATATAAAGTATAAACTGATTCTACCAGGATGAAAGCTTCACGTATGAACAATTTAAGTGCCCAGTGGGCATGAGAAATAGAACCCGGGCACCACCTGTAATGGACAAGAAAAAGATAGAAGGCAGGATATATTTCAGGCTTGAGTATGATTTAGGTGCCAAATTCAAAGGCTTGTGAAAAAAGCATCATGTGACTGATACTTCAACATTTGAACTTATAGACAAACTCTCGGGCAGAATTACAAGCCCCTTGCGACACATTTACGCCATCGCTGTGTCACTTCTGTGATGGCGCGGCGGCGTAAACCATGCGCCATGTTACGCTATATTTACAACGTGACACATCTAGGGAGATGCATCACGTTGTAAAGACCTGCGCCACTTGAAACCTGCATTAGGTTTTATGCGAGCGTTCCGGCATGGGGTGGGCGTTCCCTCACAGGTACGCCTCGAAAAAATGACGCAGTGAAATCTCACTTTCACGGCCATGCTGCATCAAAACCCTGCGCCTGCTTGAAGCAGGTGTAAGGAGTGATGCAGCATGTTAGGCATAGGGCGCCCCTGAGCCTCGCTGGAGCCGCGTCACGCTTGCGACGCGACTCCAGCAATGCACCGCCTTTACGCCGGGGGATGTGACATGCATCTGCCCATCCATGCGCCACGGTCCGCAGCATTGTAAATGCGGCGAATCAGTGGTGGCGCACGGGTGATTTTGCGTGTCGCATCTGTTCTGGCGCATCCCTGCTGATTTGCATAGATGCACCAGAACTCGTAAATCTGTGGATCAATAAAGCCATCTCCTACAGACACCTTCAGAAAACACATACCATCCCCAAAATGGTTAGCCTAGACAAAGTACATTGGATCTTAAAGTAACTCAATACCTGAATGCCCACAAACACCGGATTTGAAAATCATAATCTTACAACAGATCACAATATCGATTTAGGGGCTTATTTAGCTCTTGGAAGGCCAGGTCACCACAGCTAGAATGTCATGCCTGACTGGCACTGTTTTCACTGAAGCTACTTCCACATCCACAGTGAGAGATTCATTGTTGAAAAAGCAATGATGGCAGCTCTGCCATGCCATATTGTCACAGTGCACATGCCTGTTCTTTTTTTTTTAAACATAGATCCAAAAGTGGGTTTCTGGGTTTGAAAAAATCAACATCAACATTTCACAGATGACAGGAGGTTTTTCCCAGCACATGAGGGACATTTTGTGTAGTCTAGGACCACTGAGGTTTGTGTGGCAGGACTGGAAAGGCAAAAGACAAGCAGACATAGCATTGCATGAGCGAAAATGAGGATTTTCCCAATGGCAGAATGAATGCCATTAGGTGAACTGCCATCTCTTAATTCTGTATGCGGCCGGTAATGTGAGAGATCACTGGTATAGACAGTCCTCAATGTTTGTCAGCTGCTCTAACTCCACCCAGAAATTAGTAGATTACCCTTTCTATCAAAAAGTGGTAGGATTCAAAATATGGATGCATTTTGTACTGTAGTAGAAAAGCTTTATTCGATTTTTGTACAATAAAAAATCATAAAAGCAACATCATCATAGATCAATACATAAATACATGTAAACAATACAACGATGGAGAAGAATAACAGTGTTAACAGTAAATTTAAAAACTTGATAGGGTTTTTCTTTTTTTTAAAAACACTCTTTAAAAAACCAATCATAGTGGCCACACAGTGTTCATCATTTAAGCGCTGGAGATACAACAGAGCAAGGCGACAGTGACGCCATGGACCAAGTTTATTCAGAAGAGGTTTAATCCATCGGACTCTTTCATTTTGATAAAAACCACAGAAACAGATCACATGCGGTGTTGATTGATCGGATCTCCCATCACAAGGACAGTTAATAAGTTTTTTAGACCAGTCATTAATTTGGGGGAAAGTCACCAAACGAAATAAGATATCAAATCTGAATCTGGTGAGTAGGTACCTATCAAAGCCCCTAGAGCACCAGACTGCATACTGTCCGATGTGAGCAAAGAGTGGTGTCGCACCACCGTAACTTTATTCAACTCTACTGCTAGCCTCAAGGATTCCAAATGAGACCAGCATTCTCTCTTTAGAGCCGACCTTGAGATCCTATGTAGCCCGTTCGGGTGATGTAATACTCAGGTTTACCCATGTCTAGGCAAAACTTTCGAATGTAAGATAGCCATGCTATTTTATGGGAATTATCAAGGGCCATGACGTCGAGTATGATTTCTCTGTTTAAAGCTAACTCGTCTGCAGTCCAGACCCTGTGCCATAGAAGTAGTGGTTGCATAGCAATCTGGTCGCTAATATGTCGGACCTCCAACTCAGCATGACAGTTACATACTAAAGAACTAGGCGGAACAGCTAAAATAAACCTTAAAAAAGCATTTTCTACAATTTGAATTTCTCTGGGATCTGAAATGCCCCAAACTCCTGCCCCGTATATGGCCGTGCTTACACATTTAGCCGAATAAATCTTAAGTAAGATAGCTGGAGGTCTTTTTCCCATTTTGCGTGAAAAGGCCATAAGTGCTGCTGTGGCCTTTTTAAATGACAAGATTCTGCTCCTAATTGCTGGGCCCCAGTGTCCCCCGCCCTCCAAGACTACTCCCAGATATGTAAAAGTTTTTGTGACCTGCACTTTTTCCTTACCTGCAAACAATTTGCAGGTTTTAGATTTGCCTCTAGTGCAAACCATCGCGAAACTTTTCTTCACATTAAGAGACAGGCCCCTGGTTTCCATAAAATTAGTATGGGTATCTAAGGCCAACTGCAGACCCCTCTCAGTTCTAGCCATTATGACGGTGTCGTCAGCATATAAAAGAGACACTATATGTTTAGAATTAATTCTAGGTGAATCAATAACTTCAGACACCAAGACCTCTTCAAGGTCGTTTGTGTAAAGATTAAAAAGAAGGGGCACAAGGACGCACCCTTGTCTCACCCCTCGTTTCACATAAAAAGGTTTAGTGCATTCGCCATTGACACCGAACCTCACCCTAGCCCTCGCCCCGGCATAAAGTTGTCTTAGAAATGAAATAATGGGTTTGTCTATATTAAGTTTTTCCAGCACCGCCCACAATCGATCGTGCCTAACACAATCGAACGCGGCACTTAGGTCGACAAATGCCACATAAAGTTTTTCGGCCTTGGCTTGCACGTATTTCCCTTGAAGGAGTGTGAAATTTAAAACCTGTTCTACGGTGCCCATGCCTTCTCAGAACCCATACTGGACCTGGGATAAGACACCTAACTCTTAAACCCAAAATGATAATCGGTTTAAGACAGCCCTTCCCACAATCTTCATAAAGGAATCAAGGAGGGAGATAGGACGATAACAAGCAGGACTTTCTCTATCTCCCTTCTTGAAAATGGGAATGATGATGGAATCAGACCAGATTTTAGGAAAGCCTAATTCGCCGCTTGCATCCATCACTCTTTTCAGGATAGGGGACCATAAATCTACTGATTGTTTAAACAGATCGATTGGTACCCCATCGATTCCCGGGGCCTTTTTTCCCCTACTCTGCTCTATGGCTGTGGACATTTCCCCAATTGAGATTCCCAGATTAACTTTATTGAAAATCAGAGATGCCTCTTTTTCTATGCCCTCCATATCGACTAGTTTTAAGGTCTCCCCAGGATTATAAACTTCCGAGAAGAAGTTGATCCAGGAAGTTTCGCTAATGGCGACCTCAATCCTCGCACTATTTAGCGTATTAAAAAAGGGAGCGTTGACTGCACGCCAGAACTGGGCACTATCCTTATATTGGGCGTCAGCAACGAAATTGTTCCATGCCTCCTGTTTAATGTTTTTTTTGCAGTTCTTTCTAGATAATCGGTAAATTTTTCTGCATTTAGCCTTAAGAAGGGAATGGACCTTGGAACAGGCAGCATCGAACCATGAATTGTTCGGTGGGCTAGAAGAAAAGTCTCTCCCTCTCCGGGACAGGCTGTCTCGGACATTATGTGAGATGATCTCAAAGGCTTTCAACACTTCTTCGTTAGAGGCCTCTGCATCTAAACACGTCTCAATATGAGCGAGGGATCCCCTAACAATCTTAGTGTGCATGGCCTCTGCATCAGCATAACTCCATTTAATGGTATACCCATTAAGTCTGGGCATTTCACAGGATTTCAACCATGACAGTCTCTCTATCAAGGAATTATGTTGAGCCTGTGGAAATCTGATAGAGAAGGAGAGAGGAAGATGATCTCTACCGGGTGGGTAGAGAAATCAGTGTACCAGGAGGCGTGGCTTTCAGAAGCTACAATGAAGTCTATGATGGTACCATGGCCTCTCCCCACAAAGGTTGCGCTAAAATCAACACAAGGAGAGCATAGACTATTTACAAAGTTTAAATTGAAGGATGACAACAATTCATTCAGTAAATCCCCCCCATTCAAATGAGAAAAGTGTGGGGGTGAATCGTCCGCTCCTGCCCCGATATATCCACATCCCCCTTCTGCTAGATCACACAAATTAGGGTTAAAATCCCCCCCACAAACGGTGATACAATCCCTCCCTTTTGGGATAAAGGTCCCCTGTAGATCCTTACTCAGTGAAAGAACCATATCAGTTAATAAACATTTATTTGGATTATTATAAATGTTAATCAAAATAATATCAATCTTAACGACTAACCGAATTAAAAGGACCTGGTAACAACTTCCCTGGTTAACGACCTTAATTTTCTCCACTCCCAGAAGATTAGAGATGAATATACAAAGCCCCCCACTATTTCTACTGTGTTTGGATGGGAGAGCAGGAACATGAAAAGTACTAAACCCATTTAAATGGACAGGCTCAGTGGTCCAAGTTTCTTGGAAACACAATAGACCAAATGTGCTAACAAAATCAATCCAAGTGGAATCCATGACCCTATCCCTAATACCTGCAATGTTCCAAAATAGGAAACTGTACTTAGGAGCTGTAATACTATTGCAACGTACAATAGGGGGCTCGCTGGAAAGCCTAACTGCCCTGACAACGGATACTTCCACTTTAGCAAGATCTGATTAACAGATATTAGCTTCTACTCTGGTTACTTCAGGCTCAAGAGTGACAAAGTCTGAATCCCCAATGGATGCATTTTAAAATATTAACGCTGATTTGGATTTTAACATATTGAGGCTTCTGCTTGTCGACATCAGCCAAACTCTAAGTCAGGCTTTAGTATAAATGACTCTTGTTAGAAATTGGGTTGCTGGTCGACAGAGGTATGTTCCTTGTACAAGCAGGAACCACAATCTTAGTCAGGGTTAGTCAGACACACACACAAAATTAACCTGTTCTCACCCTCTGGTAGCTTGGCACAAAGCAGTCAGGAATAACATAAGAGGCAATGTGGAAAGTATTTGTGCAACACTTAAAACAGTGAAACACCACACAAAAGATACCACACCTGGTTAGAAGAACAGAACTTAGTTTAACAAATAGACCAAGATAAAACCAACAAAAATCCAAGAAGTAGATCCTGCGATAAGCAATTGTAAAGATGGCAATGAAAATACTGAAAAAAAGTGCAAAGTTCCAACTGCAATAATCTGGTCACACATAACCAAGACAAAGTCACAAGTTCAGGCCAACTGCAATGGAGCATAGGCCGGCTACAGGGGCGCACCTGCTCCTGCTGAATACAGTATCCTAAATTCTGGTGTGCAGTCTGCGTGGCATTGCTTTGCAAGGCTAATACGTTGTCCGGCGTCGGTTCCGAGAAGGACCAAAGAAGGCAGAGCACCTTAGGCACACTTCCAAAGGTCCAGGGCTGGAGTGGCACTACTTGGCAGGGTAGAATCACAGATGGCAAAGTCCAGGTGCTGTAGCATATGAGTTGAAAGTCTTTTGTGTCTCTGATATTTCAGAAAACAGGAGGCAGGCCAGCAAGCCCTTGGTGTCACTTTATTTCTGGACTGGAGAGCTACAGGTCCAGTATTTCTCACTACCAGGCAAGGAAGGCAGAAGCTCAGCTCAGCGGGGGAGAAGAAGTCCAGAAGACTGACAGTTCTTTCACCAGTACAGCAGTCTTTCTTCCTGGCAGGGTATCCACAGTTCTAAAAGTGTACTGAAGTGATAGTGTCTAAGATTCAGTGTTTATACTTTGGTGCCCTGGTAGGTGCTAGAAACTTTGAGACAGTGTCTTTGAAGTTCAAGAAATCCCCTTCATCCCCTGCCCTGGTTCCAAGCTGGCTGGAATGACAATACTTGATAATTAGTCCTATTGTGGACAGGGCATCATGCTGTGCTTATCTCCTCCCATCAAGCCAGTTATTGGCCCATTAAGTCCATTCAAGGGACACCTAAACTCCCATTGTGTGTGGCTTTCTGGAGGAAATATATACGGCCCAGTTGTCACTCACCCCAGATGTATTTCAGAGACAGGCAGAAGGCACAGAATGGTTCAAGTTTCCAAAAGTGGCATTTTCAGACTTGCAACTTGAAATCCAACTTCACCACAAGTTGTAATTTTAAACTGTGAGCCCAGTCCAAAGTGTAATAAAGTAATCTCAATGTTAACCTATGTGAGAGCTAGGCCTTGCAGTAGTGGAATACAAATGTAATATTTTTTTCACTACCTGGACATGTAACATTTAAAAGTATATGCCCAAATTTTTAAATACACTGCACACTACCCTTGGGGCTGTCCAGGGCCCACCTAAGGGGTGGCTTATAGGTATTAATAAAAAAGGAAGATTTGGGTCTCGCAAGAGTGTTAACATGCCAGATCACCACTGCAGTTTACAATTGCACACACAGAATCTGCAATGGCAGGCCTGTGGCAGATTTAAAGGGCTACTTAAGTGGGTGGCACAATCAGTGCTGCAGGCCTACTAATAACATTTAATTTACAGGCCCTTGGCATATGTAGTGCACTTTTCTAGGGACTCATAAGTAAATTAAAGATTCCAATTGTGGATAAGCCAATGTTACCATGTTTTAAGTAGAGAGCACCTACACTTTAGCACTGGTTAGAAGTTGTAAAATGCCCAGAGAAGTAAAGCCAACAAAAACGAATTCAGCAAAAAGGGGAGGAGTAAGGGAAAATGCCTGGGTTGACCCTGCAGAAAGAGCAAGGTCTGACAACTTCTAAATGCATAACAATAGGACAAATGGGATGAGGAAGACCATTGTTTGTTAAATATGGTATGTTCCTGAAAGAAATAACTTTAGTCATTAGAGTGAAGCAAAATGCTTATTGGTGAAATATATTCTAAATATTTGTAATAAAGTGCACACCTTATTTTAAATACCACTCTGTGGATAGCACATTTGCAGTTACTCAGTTCAAGAATTTTTACATTCTATGCAAATATTACCTGTTGGATTGATGATCACGCAGCCGTCCCCTTCCCTAAAAGTTGATAATCAATATGTGATTGTTTCAGGCACAATGCTTAAAGCTGTGCACACGTCTAGCAGAATGTGTACCTTCACCTTTTCTAAAATGTCAACATTATGAGGTCATTGTGGATAATCCCAAAACGCTTTGTGCAGAGAGATACGTGCAACACTTTAACATGCCATTTAACTCAGCTAATTATGTGCTTGAGCACGCTTTGGAGCTCCGCCTTCAAAAGCACATCTAACCTCAACCATTATAATTAGCGTTTCCTGCCACTGTCGAGTGAATGCCATGACTGTGGGTAACCACAGTTTGCAATGTAATGCCATTCAGTCAGTTGGACTCTGAAGATATCAGTGTTTGAAGCCACCCCAAGTGCATGCAGGGGGGAAGCAGCTGCCGTGCATAAAGTACCGGCAAGGCATCTGCACATCTCTTCACAAAGACCTTCAGAAGCTAAAGGTGTTATTGAACAGACAGGGCCGTCTGTGAGTGGAATAGAACTGCACTGAGAGTGAGCAACAATTCCTATGTTTCCATTCAGAGAAATAATTAAGTGGTGTCTCTGGAAGTTATTAGACTAAAGAGTACATTTAGGCCCCTTCAGAATTTGAGTTAATGTCTCAATGCTATGGTCTCAGAGCTGCATATTCCCCCCACCCCTCCATTTCAATTTCGGAATCGAAATTAGATTTCTTAGAAAACTGGATATATATTTCTACTTTGCTATGCCTAATGCGTTATGCTTACTTCGGGGAATACACAGTTTAAAGGATGATGTTTTAAAGCAGGCTTTGCTGGCGCATTTGTTTAATGAGAAAAATGACCGCCTGCATAAATTATATATGAAGCATTACTTGTAAATCAAGTGATAAAAGCAGATATTTGGAAGTAATAGGGGACGTTACACGAAACTCTGGTTAAATCCGTCAGCATAATCCAGAGCAATGAGGTATAAAAATGTTAAACTAAATGCAACTCATCTGACACAGTCACTTAGGAAATAAACTTATCATTAATATCGAGCCTGCATTGGAGTAAGTGTTTCACAAACCTTCCTAACTACCAAGGAAACGATGGAAGGTGTTGTAAAACAAAATCAGTAAGCAATCAAAAATCATATTTACTCAGATTAAGTGGCTTCTAATTCTCCCAAGAGCACTTTATCTGCATGAACATTCTTCATGGCGCTGCTGTCGGCGAAGCCTGCACAATGAGCTTTCACGGCTCTGTGTAGCAGATTTTTTTTAAGTGAGGCAAACATCAGCCAGTACATAAATAACGACAAAAAAAATCATTATGTTCGAATGCAATCAAGTGGTAAAGCAAAGATTTTCCGGATAGTGACTTCTTTATTTGCAAATTTTGCGACACCTGTTTTGAATGTAAATTTGCAGTAATGTAATTCACAGTGCTGAAACAGTAACAGCAGGAAAAAAAGGTGTTTTCTAACCCACTGCGGTACCAGCTGCTGATTGACAATTAAATATTGTTAAGAACATTCCAGATGCATTTGCTGACTTTGTGTAAAGTGTTATTTTTCACACAATTAGCTGAAAATAGCGCCACGTTTATTAAAAGTGGGCAAGGTGAAATACACAATCTTCACTTAGGAAAATAGCCTCGGATGTATTTATTTAACTTGCTTTCTTTATTTCCGCATGATTTCACATGCTGGTCTTTTTAAGCCTGCGAAGAAAATGTTATGAAACACTGAAATAATGCAACTGCACACCATTAATGAAGCATTTTAATAGGATTCACTACTTAAAATGTAAGCTCTGACTTGCTAGTATAAATAATGGGGGATAGCATTCTGTGGAGGCCAGTGCTTAGTTTGTAAAAGAAATAAGTGCCAGGGCTCTGTCAGGAGGCCACTGCAGCTTCCACCACACATTGCTTCTCCTATGCTGCAATTATAGTAACAACCCAACTGTTAACCATCACGCTCCTACAAGCGTGACAATTCGTACTATTTCAGGTCCCCCAAGGCATAAGAGTATGGGTGGGCGTCAAATTCCGTTCCGCTCATGGAAATTTTGGCTATTTAGCGTTCCGTGGAAAGCGCGAAAATGCCTAAATTTCCACGATTTGCAGCTTGGTGGAGATGTTTTCCATGCTCGCGCTTTGAAAATACGTTCTTGCGCACGAGATCGCCTTACCTGGATCCCCTTGTTTGCCGATGAGTTTTCCAATCCGTTTGCGTGCTCCACAAGATGTTGGTAGCCGTTGGTGCTATCTCGCGAGAGTTCGCGACTGCGATCATGTCATTCGTCTCGTCATCAGACACCAAGAGAGTATAAGATCTTAAACACGTCATTCTCCACCGCAAGCAAGAGCGTGAGGATGCAAACACGTCAATATCCAACGAGACTGAGAGCATGAGAATGCAAACACGTCAATTTGGACGCAACATCGACATCCGGCAGAAGTGTGGTGAAGCTCGAGAACTCGAACACGTAACATTTTCAATCTGGAGAATAATGTCATCTCTAGCAGCATAAAACCTTCTGTAGATTAGGGGTGGGTGGAATTTGCGAAATTGACTTTCGCAAACTATCGGGAGAATGACGAAAATCTCCGCAAGCACGTGGAAATATCGGGAAGAAGCTAAAGTTTTTATCCCGCCTGTTCTCGATGTTTTCTGCGTGATCGCGTTGGAAATTTCTCGCCAACTTGCCCATGTGGTCGCCTATGGGCACGCCCATCTTGTTTTCACTTGTCCCGCATAACGTATTTCCTGTTCGGGAACGCCTTTACATGTTCGTGATGCTTTTTGCGTGCTCGGGGGGGGGGGGAAATATCGCGCAAACTTGCCCACGCGGTCGCAAGGGGAGAGGCCATCTTGTTTTTCACTTTATTGCTATGGTCCTGGGGCCTACTTTTGAATCCTCTCTCTATCTTTTAAATCCTTTTTTACTAGACACTTTTTAAAAAACTTTTTTTAATTATTGTCTCTCTGACTATTTTCCTTTTTCTATATTTTTGGCTTTTGTCTACTTTTTGTGTGTTTTTAACTACTTTTTCACTCCTTTTCTATTGCCTGCTCTTTTCATTTCTTTTACTTTAACCTTTTCTTTACCGCCCCGTCTATCCCAGAACCATGTTGAAGGGGCAAAGGGCTTGACGCAGGAGCCAGAGCCGCGACCGCCTTCCTTGAGGAAGGCTGCACCCACATGGGGTGCAGGCACGGGCCTTATTTGGGGAGGTTGAGTTGGCTACACTGTTTTTTTTTGTGCAGCACCACCTCCCCTTAACCCTGGCAGCAGATGGCAGGCCTGGGTCCTGGTACGGGCTCCGGGAGCATCGGCAGCAGTGGGGGAAGGTGCGCCGGGCAGTGTTTCGCTGCTCTGGGGTCCAGCGCACCCAGAACCAACTGACGCACTGGTGGTCTGATATCCTGGACCGGGAGCAGGACCTGCTGGACCTGCTAGGAGTGGAGGTCCCGGGTCTTGGTGAGTAACTATTTAATTATTACTACTTTGTGTCTGTTCTTCTGCTTTGTGTTATATATTGCGAATATCTTTTTTTTCCAACCAGCTAGATGCTGCTACTTACCTTACAGGTAAATTACATTTAAAAGTCTTCTGTGATTGTTATGACACAGGTGCTCTTCTGCGCTACTAATCTTACTTGTTTGCAACTTTGCGTTTGCGCTCGCTTAGCGTGATTATGTAAGAGTTTATTTTAGAGAAATTAAGTTATGTAATGCTATAGTGACTTTAGTCCTTACTTTGTCCTGTCACTAAGAGATAGGGGCGGATTGATACTTAGGTTTAGTTACTTTGTATGAGTTTTTAATATTTTAGTGGTATGCGTGATGCCCCCTCTGTTACGAGAGAACAACAAAGTAGGGGACTACCGGTCAACGCGTGCAAAGACGAAAAAGTTTTGGATGGAAGAACGTAAAACCAAAAGTAATACAAAAAAACACAACAACAACCTTACTAAGTTGAGATAGATCCCATCAGCCCACCGTACTGGCGGAGCATCGTCATCTGGGAATGACAACACAAACTCAGTGTAGTCCTCCTCTTGACAGGGGGAACTTGACAACACTGGTTCAGAAACTGGTGGAAAGCCCATCCAGAATAAGATCTCAATCAGTGGTGCTGAAAAATGCAGTGCAAAGTGATTGTAAAAATTGAAATTGACTACAAGGACACCAAAATATATATTTTTTTTAATAAAGGCTATCCTAGTGTCAAGGTTAAAAACATAAGCTGGCGGTTTGAAAGAATAACCATCTTATAGCAATAGGACAAAGGTCTATAGCAATAGGACAAAGGTCAACATGTTTCAGCCATATAGGTGACAGTTACCCGGCTTTCGTCAGGACCAAGATGTATATACGCTACTGCAAAAATACAAAGTGTGAAAATAACAGAGATTAAATCAGAAAGTAGAAAATTAATGACACATCTACACCCTACCGGAATCTGATGAGCTCAGATGTGCAGAGGTTTCCATTTTACTGGGGGTGCAATGTCTTTTTTCCCTAGGACCCTCGTTTGTAAAGATGTATTTGTGCCCCCTCTGTTATGTCACGTGCTGCTAGTATTCCAGTCTTTAGTAGAACCTTTTCTAGTTTGTTCAATGAGTGGTAATAGGCTTAGCACTAGCAGAACATCAGCATCAATGAATCAACCACAAATTTGGTGTATACAAAAATGTAGTCATGTGTCCTCCATTTGACCATTTATGCATTGTTGAGGACTAAAAGAAGTGGAAATGCATACTTAATGTACAATTGGCATGCCTGGAATAGGTGGGCTAGGTCAGGTGGTATGTACTACTTAGGCTTGGTTAGTATTCTGGAATCAGAATGGAAGACTGGATTAGTGTTGATAAATAGTAAGTAGTCGATCCACGAATCCCCCAATACTACTTGTTGACCAGATGAGATTGGTCAATTTATTTATTGCAATTGTTGTTTACATACATGTTTTTTTTGACCGTCCTTTAAAAATATTTCATTTGTTTCACACCAATCATCAGTGTTTGTCTCTTTCTTACATCTTTCATGTTCAGCACCCAGAGGCAGGCAGACAGGGTCGCAGTCGGCCGGAGTAGCAGAACAGCAACATGAGGACACCGATGAGGGCTCTTCTGCTGGCCCTAGTAAGTCTTCTTGTTGTTTATAATAATAATTCTTATTCCCGAAATTTTACTGCACCATATTTTTTTCGAACTATTGTTTCCGTTTCCTAATGCTATTTTTTACCAACAATTATACTTCGATCTGGACTATCTGTTTCAAAATGTTTGTTATCCCTGCCTCTAATTGCCTCTGCTATGTTGACTCTCTGTACTACTACTATTAGTCTGTCTGTAGTAGCTAAGCTTGCCCAGTTGGCCACTCTTTATTTAAAAGGTTTTAAATAAAACTCAGAATCACCAGTAGCTCTAGCCATTGAGCCAGTCCTTTGGGTTGTCTTCTTGTACTACTTCTAGTCTTATTGATCTTGAGTCTTTGTTAATCTTGAGGCTTTTCAACAATTCCCTCCAACAAATGCCCAACCAGATTAATTACTATTTTGATAGGATAGGACATACTAATATTGTTTTAGGGATTTTGCACATACAGAACTTTGCACAAGAAAATAGGATGTTGGTGATGGGAGGTTTGACCTTCCTCACACCTCAATCAGAAGTTCAGAACTCACCACAATCCCCTGCCTGACTAGTTATAATAGTGTCTCGTCATAACTATTAGCTCTCTGAACCCTCCCTCAAGTTACCCAACAAGTAGACAACCCAGAACATAACACACCTGACCTCTCAGTCATGGAAGCAATGCACATGCACACCCTTCCTTTCGCTCGCTCACTTGTGCCGCCGACATACACAACAGCTTTGGCACACAGTCCACGCACCCAACCACCGAACCAATGCCCCCTACCACCACCCTCCAAGCCTGGACCCCACTCAGCCCCGAAGACACCTTCCACACTATGAACACCATCCACGCCGGATCACCAACCGGCCCATGCCCCCACTACGTCTTCAACAAGGCCGCAGCCGTCATCGCACCCCAACTCCGAGACATCATCAACTGCTCCTTCAACACCGCCACCTTCCCGGAGAGCTGGAACCATGCCGAACTCAGCGCCCTCCTGAAGAAACCATCAGCAGACCCCACCGACATCAAGAACTACCGCCCCATCTCGCTCCTCCCGTTTCCTGCCAAAGTCATTGAGAAGACCGTCAACCAACAGCTTGCCGCTTTCCTCGAGACGAACGGATCCCTCGACCCCTCGCAACCCGGCTTCTGAGCCAACCACAGTACAGAGACCGCCCTCATCGCAGCCACTGACGACATTCGAGCCCTGCTCGACAACGGAGAAACAGCTGCCCTCATCCTCCTGGACCTCTCCGCAGCGTTCAACACTGTCTGCCACCACACCCTAGTACAACGCCTCAGCAACATCGGAATCCAAGAGAGGGCTCTGGAGTGGATCATCTCATTCCTCGCCGGAAGAACCCAGAGAGTCCGCTTCCCCCCGTTCAGATCCGAGGCCACCGAGGTCATTCTCTTCAACATCTACATGAGCCGCCTCGCAGTCATCGCACGCCAACACAACCTCAACATCATCTCCTACGCCGACGACACCCAGCTGATCCTCTCCCTCACCAATGACCCAGCCACCGCCAGAACCAACCTACACAAAGGGATGAAAGAAGTAGCCGAGTGGATGAAGAACAGCCGCTTGAAACTCAACTCAGACAAGACAGAAGTCCTCATCCTAGGAACATCTTCCTCTGCCTGGGATGACTCCTGGTGGCCCCCTGCCCTGGGCAGCGCACCCAAACCAACGGACCACGCACGCAACCTGGGCTTCATCCTGGACTCCTCCCTCTCGATGACCAGACAAGTCAACGCCGTCTCGTCCTCATGCTTCAACATCCTTCGCATGCTCGGGAAGATCTTCCGATGGATCCCTACCGAAACCAGGAAGACGGTCACCCAGGCACTCGTCACAAGCCGACTGGACTACGGATACACCCTCTACACCGGAACCACAGCCAAACTACAGAAGAGACTCCAACGCATCCAGAAGGCATCCGCCCGACTCATCCTGGACATCCCCCGTCACAGCCACATCTCCGGACACCTGAGAGACCTGCACTGGCTCCCCGTCAACAAGAGAATCACGTTCCGACTCCTCACCTACGCACACAAGGCCCTCCACGACCTGGGCCCCAGGTACCTCAACAACCGCCTGACCTTCTACACTCCCACCCGCCAGCTTCGTTCGACCAGCCACGCACTAGCAGCCGTTCCACGCATCCGAAGGACGACCATGGGAGGAAGATCCTTCTCATACCTGGCTGCCAAGACGTGGAACTCTCTTCCCATCCACCTGCGTCAGACCCAAGACCACCTCTCCTTCAGGAAGCAACTCAAGACCTGGCTGTTCGAGCAGTAGCTGACCCCCCTCCCCTAAGCGCCTTGAGACCCTCTGGGTGAGTAGCGCGCTATATAAATTTCTTCACACCAAATACCACCGAGTCTATGTAAGTTCAAAAGTTTTATTCTGAATTGACATGCTCTGTACATTGTTCTGTGATGCAGCACCAACAGGAAAATGCATAAAATGAAAACAATAAACATTGTTACACTTACTTACAGTTAAACAACTACAAGTCCATAGGAAAAAAATGGGAAATCATTATAACTGAACAGTGGTGGAAGCACCACCATCCCCTTGGTAGGAATATAGTTTATATAAAATTAAATGAAGATCTCTGAGCGAATTCTGTGGAACCCTCACCTTAGAAGAACCTAGTACTGGTAGTTGTTACATCTAAAGCTCTGCAAAGCTCTGGTTCGTAGAAGGGAATCTACCATCTATAATGAGAAAAATGGTGCGTGTTAGTATATTGCATGCATTTCTCAGCGGTGCCAAAAAGTGTAGCATTTTTGTGGATAAGCCATATGGACTAGCACCAGAACTTCATAAAAAAGTGGCTTGTTAATGTTTTGGTTGACCTTGTACGCAGCACTTAGACAGTATCAGTATGAGGTCATATGGGCTCAAAGGTGTCAACAAGTTGCGAGGTAACGTCATGTGGGCAAAAATAAAAGACACAAAGGTAAAATGGCTCGGGCTAACTAAGCAAAGACTACAATAACCCTAGGGACCATATAACTACTAGTGTCTACTCTACTACTACCTGATTTGTACTAGTGATGTATGTTGTATATGTATGTATTACTATTAACTCATTTTACAATCTTGCTACTGACCAATAGAGGGAGGTGTATATGACACCTAAAAAATGTGTAATGTTTTTTCTAGGCACACTACTGACCACCAGTGCCGGGGCCAGGGGCGAAGGCGACACGGCTGGCGAGGATGTGGCAGTTGCAGATGGTGCTGCAAGGGGAGAGCCCGCACCAGTGGTGGGCGGTGGTAAGTTAGATTCATAATCCTTAACTATTGACATTACACTCACTGCAGGGGTGTGCTGTATGTATATTGTACTGTTGAGACTTAGGGCCCCATTAGGATGGCGGGTGTATTGCCCCCGCCAGGCCGGCGGTAGTCACCGCCGGCCCGGCGGGAGCAAACCGCCAGACACCACCAGCCAAATTAGAATGTGCATTTTGTAATGTGGAGTCTGCTTGTGGGGCCCCTTTGCGTCCCCCATGGACTTTGGGGGGGTGTGGGGGGTGCACATGTGGGGTATCTAAGGTACCTCCCTGAAAGAACAACGTGCTTTGAAAAGCACAACATGTATTTAAAGCATTGCAGTGGGCGTTGCTTTCAGCACTGCCCGTCGCAATGTTAAAAATACGAGATGCGCCCTCCACTGTGGCGGGCGCATCCTAATTGATCCCACGGGACCCCCGCCCTTATGGCAGGTGGTCCGTTTTAGCATGAGGTCCGCACGCCATCCTAATGATGCCCTAAGTATGTAAGAAGTTGTTGTGAACGTTTGAAGAGTTAAGACACCCTTTAATGGCATTAGTAAAGGCATTAGGGGCGGGAGTATTGAGTAACCAATGGCCTCTTCTATCTGATTTCAACTCCGCTTTGAAAGTTTTATGGAGAAGACTAAAAGTCAGATCAGATCACCTGGTGTTGAACTAAAAAGGAAAGACGGGTGGAAGGAAGAAGGACGGGCGAGATTTAATATTTATGCCTGACAGAAAGAAGGATACGTGTGATGCAAGCATGCAAATTGCAAAGGTGGCTGATAGGAATCAGATGCATTGTTGGTTGAACGCCTGAAAAAATCCCGCAAATGTTAAAGCCCAAGTAAGTGGGGGGATAGATACATACCACAAATGTTATGTACTGTGCTTTATAGTGCTACCATGTGTATAATTAACTTGTCTTACTGTTTTTCTAAGAGTATATTTTACAATAGTCTTGTTTTTTTCTTTTTGATATACAGGTACTCCTTCCAAACCGGATCGGAAGGAGTTGGCCTCAAAGGCACGGCGCCGGAAGCTGGAGGCCATACAATTGGAATATCATTGGCAGGTGGTCCTGGAAGAGGAGGAGGAGGAGACGGCAGCAGCTGAAGCCTCCTCCAATGCCCCAGGCCCCAGCCACCGCCCTCCAGTGGTACAGCGCCACCGTCTGGCAGCTGCCCTCCGCCGCCTTTCCATCACTGGTCCCCCCCCACTTTGGCTGCAACTCTAAAGCGCTGTGTCGCCCTACTTGAGGAGGCAGTGCGTGTCCTCCAAAGACAATCCCGCCGAACATAGGAGACCCTGTTTATTACCCCTTTTTTATTTATTGTTTTGGTGCATGGGAATTGGGCGTTGGAGTTTTGATAAATTGGACATTTGGTTGGACTTTTTCTTTACAGACATTGGTAAGGGTTAGGGAGAGGGGTGGATCAGGTTTTGTGTTTTTTATTACATAGTTTATTTTTGTTAGGGTTAATAAATCTATATTTCTACTTTACATACAATGATGTTAATGTTTTGTGGGTGGGGTTACTGTTTTACATCACACTGTTTCTGCAACTGCTGCATCCTCTTCAGCTGCGTCGCCTTCGCCGCTGGCCCCGGCAGTGGTGGTCGGTAGTGCGCCTAGAAAAGACATTACACATTTTTTAGGTGTCATATACACCTCCCCCTATTTTTCAGTAGCAAGATTGAAAAATTAGTTAATAGTAATACATACATATACAACATACATCACTAGTACAAATCATGTAGTACTAGAGTAGACACTAGTAGTTATATATCGGTCCTAGGGTCACGCTAGTCTTTGCTTAGTTAGCCCGAGCCGTGCAACCATTTTACCTTTGTGTCTTTTATTTTTGCATATGTGACGTAACCTCGTAGCTTGTTGTATAAGACACTTTTGAGCCCACATGACCTCATACTGCTACTGTCTAAGTGCTGCATACAAGGTCAACCAAAACATTAACAAGCCACATTTTTATGGAGTTCTGGTGTTATTCCATAGTGCTTATCCATAAAAATGCTAAACTTTTTGCCTCGGCTGAGAAATGCTTGCAATATTCTAACGCGCATTATTTTTCTCATTACAGACGGAAGATTCTCTTCTACGGACCAGAGCTTTGCAGAGCTTATGATGTAACAACTACCAGTACTAGGTTCTTCTAAGGTGAGGGGTCCCCAGAATTTGCTCAGAGTTCTTCATTTATAATTTTATATAAACTATATTCCTACCAAGGGGATGATGGTGCTTTCACCACTATTCAGTTATCATGATTTCCCATTTTTTTCTATGTACTTGTAGTTGTTGTAACTGTAACTAAGTGTAACAATATTTATTGTTTTAATGTTATGCATTTTCCTGTTGGTTCTGCATTATAGAACAACGTACAGAGCTTGTCAATTGAAAATAAAAAGTTTTAACTTACATAGACTCAGTGGTATTTGGTGTGGGCTTACACAAGTGAGCGAGGGAAAGGAAGGGTTTGCATGTGCATTGCTTCCACGACTGAGAGGTCGGGTGTGTTATGTTCTGGAATGTCTACTTGTTGGGTATTTTGGGTGGAGGGTTCGGAGAGCTAATAGTTATAATGAAACACTACTATAACTAGTCGGGCTGGGGATTGTGGTGGGTTCTGAACTTTGATTGAGGTGTGAGGAAGGTCCAACCTCCCATCACTAACTTCCTACTTTCTTGTGCAAAGTTCTGTATGTGAAAAATTCCTACAACAGTAGTATTAAGTCCTAACCTATCAAAATAGAAAATTATCTGGTTGGGCATTTGTTGGTGGGAATTGTCGAAAAGCCTCAATATTAACAAAGACTCAGGATCAATAAGACTAGAAGTAGTACAAGAGAGGACAACCCAAAGGACTGGACTCAATGGCTAGAGCTACTGGTGAATCTGAGTTTTATTTAAAGCATTTTAAATAAAGAGTGGCCAACTGGGCAAGCTTAGCTACAGACAGACTAATAGTAGTTGTACAGAGTCATCATAGCAGAGGCAGTTAGAGGCAGGGATAACAAGAATTTAGAAAAAGATAGTCCACATTGAAGGATAGTTGTTGGTAAAAAATAGCATTCGGAAACAGAAACAATAGTTGGAAAAAATATGGTGCAGTAAAAGTTAGAAAATAAGAATTACTAATATTAAAAACAAGAAGACTTACTAGGGCCAGCAGCAGAGCCCTCGTCGTAGTCCTCCTGTCCCTGGTGTTGTTGTTCTTGTGCTCCCACCGACTCAGACCCTGTCTTCTTGCCCCTGGGTGCTGATCATGAAAGATATAAGAAAGAGACAAACATTGATGAATGGTGTGAAACAAATAAAATATCAAAAAAACATTTATGTAAACATCAATTGCAATAAAATTGGCCTATCTCATCTGGTCAACAAGTAGTATCGGGGGATTCGCGGATCGACTACTTATTATTTATCAGCACTAATCCAGTTTTTCATTCGGTTTCCAGAATACTAACTAAGCCTAAGTAGTACGTACCACCTGACCTAGCCCACCTATTCCAGGCGTGCCAATTGTACATTAACAGGCACATGCATCAAAGGATTTTGCGATCGCAAACGGTGCGAATCGCAAAAAGCGGCCGTTTGCGATCACAAAATCTGCTTTTGGAATGCATGAAGGGTGAAGGCCCTCCCAATTTGAGAATTCTCAAATATTTGCGAATTCTCAAATTGCAATTGCATTTAAGGAATCGCATTTTGAAATTCCTTAAATGCAATGCATGAAACTTTTAAAAATTGCGATTTCGCAATTAGGGGGAACAAATTACCATGAGGTTGAACCTCATGGTAATTTGCGAAAACTTTGAAAAAATGCACTGTTGTGCATTTTTAAAGTTTCATGTTGTGCACACAAATGCACTTAGGGCATGTGTGTGCACAACATATGTGCACAGATTGATTTCAGGGGTGCAACAGGGTGTCCTTTGGACACCCATGCACCCTTGAAATCGCATTCTCAATTTGCGATTCGCTAATTGCTAATCGCAAATTGAGAATGTGTTCCCATACATTCCTATGGGCCTCTAGGCCCAAAGGAATGAATGGGGGGGTATTCCTTAATTGCGACTCGCATTTTGCGAGTCGCAATTAAGGAATATTAAGAAATCGCAATTTATTTAGCGATTTCTTGATGCATTGCATTTTGTTAATCCTTAATTGCGATTCCTTATTTTTCGCAATTAAGGAATCGCAAAAAGCAATATTGATGCATGTGCCTGTAAGTATGCATTTCAACTTCTTTTAGTCCTCAAAAATGCATAAATGGAGGACACATGACTACATTTTTGCACACACCAAAATGTTGGTTCATTGATTGATGCTGATGTTCTGCTAGTGCTAAACCTATTACCACTCAGTGAACAAACTACAAAAGGTTCTACTAAGGACTGGGTAAGCACTAGCAGCACGTGACGTAACAGAGGGGGCGTCACGCAGACAACTAAAAAATTACAAACTCATACTAATAAGTAACTAAACCTAAGTATCAATCCACGCCTATCTCTTAGTGACAAGACAAAGGATGGACAAGAGTCACTCTAGCATTACCTAACTTAAGTTCTCTGAAATAAACTCTTACATAATCACGGTAAGCGAGCGCAAACATATAGTTGCAAACAAGTAAGATAAGTAGCGCTGAGCACCTCTGTCATAACAATCACAGAAGAATTTTAAACGTAATTTACCTGTAATATAAGCATCAGCATTCTAGCTGGTCGGAAAAAAAAGATATTCGCAATATATAATACAGAGCAGAAGAACAGACACAAAGTAGTAATAATTAAATAGCTACTCACCAAGACCCGGGACCTCCACTCCTAGCAGGTCCAGGAGGTCCTGCTCCCGATCCAGGATATCGGACCACCGGTGCGTCAACTGGTTCTGTATGCGCCGGACACCAGAGCAGCGAAACACTGCAAGGCATACATTTCACCACCACTGCCAACGCTCCCGGAGCCCGTACCCGGACCCTGGCCTGCCGCCTGCTGCCAGGGTTAAGGGGAGGTGGCGCTGCACAAAGAAAACCGTGCCTGCACCCATTGTGGGCACCGCCTTTCGTAAGGAAGGCAGTCGCGGCTCGCTGGCTACGACGAGCCCTGTGGCCCTTTGACATGGTTCTGGGGTAGGCGGGGCGGGAAAGAAAAGGTAAAGATTAAAAAAGTAAGTAAAAGAAATTTAAAAAGCAGGCAATAGAAAAAAAGTGAAAAGGTAGTTAAAAACACACAAAAAGGAGACAAAAACAAAAAATATAGAATTAGGAGAATAGTCTGAGAGATAATAACTAAAAAAGATCAAAAAAGTTTCTAGAAACAAAGGATTGCAAAGATAGAGGGAGGATTAAAAAGCAGACCCCAGAACCATAGCCAGAGGGAAAAATAAGATCGCCGCGCCCATTGCGACCGCATGGGCAAGTTCGCGCAGTATTTTCCCCCGAGCACGCAAAATGTGTCCCTAACACACAATAGTGTTCCCGAACAGGAAATACGTATTGCGAACATCCCAGAGCATGCAGTGCGCGACTCGGAACAGAAAATAAGCATCGCGAGCGGGCAGGACAAGTGAAAACAAGATGCCCACGCCCATAAGTGACCGCATGGGCAAGTTGGCGAGACATTTCCAACGCGATCACGTAGAAAATAGCGCAAACAGGTGGGAAAAGCAGGTAGAATTAGAATACATAGACAGAGCACAGCAGACAATCAAGTAAATAGCTGATTGAGCCCAACCAGCAAACTTATTTAGTGCAGAAATGTCATAAAGTGTATTCTGTTCAGCAATTAATCTTCATTACAGATGTTCTTAGGTTACAACATGGGTACAGGTACAGCCGACACGTGTTTTGTTGCCATAAAATCTTTTTTGCGACTTTTTCAAGGCTGTTAACAAAATCATATAAAACATTCCATTAGTCATTGTATACCCATCTGTAAATGGAGAGATATGGTTACTTTATTTTTAAAAACATTTTTATTTAATTATGAAGAACAAAGGAAAATTAAGCAAAGGGGAAATAACTAAACTCTAAACAGTTATTGAATTATTGAAAGTGCACATGAGATAAGCTAACATGAGTTAGAAATTCCTAAATTTAGTTACAAATATCCATTTACTCAGAGTTTGTGCAGGCACTATACACATATAGTGCACAGAATTGATGAGTAAGGTAACAAAGTAACGTGAAAAGACCACTAAGACATAGACCTCCCTACTATACCAGTGCCAGTAAAAGGGGGGGAAAAAAACAACAAAAAGGGGGATAGTGAAAAAGGAAGAAAAGAAAAAAAGAAGAAAAGTTTTGAAGTTTTCAAGTAATCCGGATATACCCTTCTCTAAACTTTCATGTAATTCTGCAATCTCCGTCAAAAGCAGAAGGATCCATAAACTTCGTAACCGGATAAAATAGTCCTGGTAAACGAGTGACAAACAGCCTGATTCATGTACGGGCCGTTTTGCGTGTCCCTAATAGCGAATCATAGCGATTCGCTATTGAGGACACGCAAAACGGCATTCATGTAGGAATTGCTACTTAAATAGCGATTCCTACATGTTCTTTATTTGCGAGTAGCAATTTGCTACTCGCAAATACTCCCCATTCATTCCTATAGGCCAAGAGGCCCATTGGAATGAATGGGGATTTGCGAGTAGCAATTTGCTACTCGCAACTGAGATAGCGATTTTAAGGGTGACAGGGGTGTCCAAAGGACGCCCTGTAGCACCCCTAAAATGCACTTTTGGACAGGTGTTGCGCACACACATGTCCAAAGGACATGTGTGTGTGCTACATGCAACTTTGAAATATGCTTTTAAAAGCATTTTTCTGAGTTTTTGCTATTTACCGACAGGTCTGACCTGTCGGTAAATAGCGGCCCCAAATGTCCAATATCTCTATTTTGTTGTGTGTCATGAATAGCATTTAAGGAATCTCTATTAGAGATTCCTTAAATGCCATTCCACGCAAATATGCGAATTCCTAAATAGCGATTTTTGCATTTGGTATCATGAATACCAAATGCAAAAATTGCGCTCGCAAAGGGCCAGATTCTGAGAATCTGGCCCTTTGCGAGTGCAATTTAGCTACATGAATCAGGCTGAAAGTAACTTGAATGCGTGGTCACGTTACAAACGGCAAAAATCATTTTAGAGTATATGTAAAAATATTAAAATCTGGAAAGCTGAACATCTATTGAGTCCACTTTAGATGGCAGAACTTCAATTATCAACCTGTATTTAAACACTTAATCCTAACAAATCCAAAAATAAAATTCACGGAAATTGAAAATTGAAACAATCCTTTCTTAGCTATTGTTCCCCCATTACTAACACTGAAGTTTTCTTAAGGGACAGAACATAGCAAAATAATGGGAAAACGAATAGGTAAACATCATAAGGTTTGAAATGAGCGTCATAGTTGAAACATCGGCTAATAAATACAGGTTTAATGCCGGCCTAGGTCCTACAGAAAAAGGAACGAGGCATCCATAACATTCTTCCCAAGGAACAGTTCTAAAGTTTTGAGCAATATTATAATCACCACAGTATTTCATGACTTTCTCACAACTCCCAAGAAGTAAAAGCCTCAATATGGACACTATGTAAAATCTCATTGGCCACCAAAATACTAAATTTCTAACATACCTCAATTCACACTTACTTCTCGAGTTCAAAAGTAGGTGCAACAGTGGTAGCCGTTTCTTATTGCAAGTAAAACCAAAATTCTGATAGTTTATAGTTGATCAGCGCTGTGAAACAAAAAGGAAGTACACTGAATAAAAGACACCAAAACCCGAGCACAACACCTAACAACTAGGCAAAGATACGGTTGTGCCCCAGCAGAAAAATTAAGTGAAGAACCGCTGTAATGCCAGAAACCGGTCCCCGGAAGCTTGTTTCCTTTCCAGTAAAAGAATTGGCTTGGTAGTTTGGTCTGCCCTGTTCCCATGATGCACTGGGCCAGGGACAGACTAATTTGCAGGTAACCAGGTTCTGAGCTGGGATGGTGCAGTGAGCTAAAAAACGGTGATGGATCAAGCCCTGATCTGTTGACTGGGTACGAGTGTTCCGCTTAATTCAGATACTCTGTCCATCACCACCCCCTTTTTTGAATCGTTTTGTCCACCATAAGCATGGAAGGGTATGCTCAGACATGAGTCCCTTGCTCACTGCACCATCAGGATTCAAGCAAGCCGGGCCGAAGACGGCTGTAATGCCAGAAACCGGTCCCCGGAAGCTTGTTTCCTTTCCAGTAAAAGAATTGGCTTGGTAGTTTGGTCTACCCTGTTCCCATGATGCATTGGGCCAGGGACAGACTAATTTGCATGTAGCCAGGTTCTGAGCTGGGATGGTGCAGTGAGCTAAAAAACGGTGATGGATCAAGCCCTGATCTGTTGACTGGGTGGGAGTTTTCTGCTTAATTCAGATACTCTGTCCATCACCACCCCCTTTTCTGAATCGTTTTGTCCACCATAAGCGTGGAAGTGTATGCTCAGATGTGAGTTCCTTGCTCACTGCACCATCAGGATTCAAGCAAGCCGGGCCGAAGACGGCTGTAATACCAGAAACCGGTCCCCGGAAGCTTGTTTCCTTTCCAGTAAAAGAATTGGCTTGGTAGTTTGGTCTGCCCTGTTCCCATGATGCATTGGGCCAGGGACAGACTAATTTGCATGTAGCCAGGTTCTGAGCTGGGATGGTGCAGTGAGCTAAAAAACGGTGATGGATCAAGCCCTGATCTGTTGACTGGGTAGGAGTGTTCTGCTGAATTCAGATACTCTGTTCATCACCACCCCCTTTTCTGCATTGTTTTGTCCACCATAAGCGTGGAAGGGTATGCTCAGATGTGAGTCCCTTGCTCACTGCACCATCAGGATTCAAGCAAGCCGGGCCGAAGATGGCTGTAATGCCAGAAACCGGTCCCCGGAAGCTTGTTTCCTTTCCAGTAAAAGAATTGGCTTGGTAGTTTGGTCTGCCCTATTCCCATGATGCATTGGGCCAGGGACAGACTAATTTGCATGTAGCCAGGTTCTGAGCTGGGATGGTGCAGTGAGCTAAAAAACGGTGATGGATCAAGCCCTGATCTGTTGACTGGGTAGGAGTGTTCTGCTTAATTCAGATTCTCTGTCCATCACCACCCCCTTTTCTTAATCGTTTTGTCCACCATAAGCGTGGAAGGGTATGCTCAGATGTGAGTCCCTTGCTCACTGCACCATCAGGATTCAAGCAAGCCGGGCCGAAGACGGCTGTAATGCCAGAAACCGGTCCCCGGAAGCTTGTTTCCTTTCCAGTAAAAGAATTGGCTTGGTAGTTTGGTCTGCCCTGTTCCCATGATGCATTGGGCCAGGGACAGACTAATTTGCATGTAGCCAGGTTCTGAGCTGGGATGGTGCAGTGAGCTAAAAAACGGTGATGGATCAAGCCCTGATCTGTTGACTGGGTAGGAGTGTTCTGCTTAATTCAGATACTCTGTCTATCACCACCCCCTTTTCTGAATCGTTTTGTCCACCATAAGCGTGGAAGGGTATGCTCAGATGTGAGTCCCTTGCTCACTGCACCATCAGGATTCAAGCAAGCCGGGCCGAAGATGACTGTAATGCCAGAAACCGGTCCCCGGAAGCTTGTTTCCTTTCCAGTAAAAGAATTGGCTTGGTAGTTTGGTCTGCCCTGTTCCCATGATGCATTGGGCCAGGGACAGACTAATTTGCATGTAGCCAGGTTCTGAGCTGGGATGGTGCAATGAGCTAAAAAACATTGATGGATCAAGCCCTGATCTGTTGACTGGGTAGGAGTGTTCTGCTTAATTCAGATACTCTGTCCATCACCACCCCATGTTCTGAGCAGTAAAGAACCGATGCATCACCTCCCCCAAAGCCTTCCATGGGACCCTTTTGTTTGTTTTGTGTGATGCAACCTAGGTACTTTGAGAGTAAAGTGTTGCATTTACCATCTACATTGAACTAAGCTATTTCTACCATTTTAAAGTCATATTTTTATTACATTATTGTGGAATTTTTGTCATGTGGTCTTGTGTTATGTCTAGTAAAGAGTACTTATTTTTCTAAACTGGCATGGTGTCCATTTTTTGTGTTTTTACTGTATTATTACTATCATAACCACATACCCTGCCTCGAGCCCTTCCAAACTTTCTATTTTTTATCTAAACACCTGTTCATTAACCAAACATCAGGTCGCGATCTTCCATCTACTCGACACCCTCCACCCAGACATCCTGTTCCTTTCTGAAACCTGGCTATCATCGGAGTCCACACCAGATATTCTGGCTACCCTCCCCGATAACTATTATATTCTCCGGGCCAATCGACCAGACGGGAAGACTAGGGGAGGTGTTTCTGCCATCATTCCTCATCCGCACATTTTCACCTCCCTCACTATCCCCAACACTCCGCTGGCTGAGATTCTCGCAGTCACTTTGCACTCCAAAAATTTTCAACTGCCATGTATTCTTTGTTACCGCCCTCCCAACCCTTCCTTAAATTTTGTCCCATTTTTTAGCAATCTTGTTGCTGAGCTTGTAATTAATCATGCCAAGCTCCTTATTATGGGGGACTTCAATTACTGGCCACATGATCCCCTTGAGAGCTCCTGTTCTAGACAGTTTAGGGATCTGCTTTCTGGGCTAAACTTCTCAGAACTCATTACAGTAGCGACACATACTAAAGGGCATACCCTGGACCAGGCCTGGAGCCTCAACTTAGACATTTTCGAGCTTCAGGTATCCCCTTGTGCCTGGTCCGACCACCATTCTGTTTCATTCTCTATCAGCCTTCCGGCCACTATATCTACAAACTCGGTTGCCCCCATCATGACCAGAGATTGGAAGCATGTAGATATTCCTTCCATTTGCTCCAATCTCACTTCCACCCTTTCAGCTTTTCCTGATCTTTTGGATACCCAATGTTCGCCACATGCTCAAGCTGACGCTCTCTCGTCCTGGCTGACCCAGGCGAGAGACACTTTTGCCCCCCTTAAGATCTTAAAAATCAAGCGACCCCATGACGCCCAACTCTGGTTCACCAAAGACCTCACGGACAGGAAGCTTGCCCTGCGCCAACTGGAGCGTAAGTCGAGGCTCCACTATTGCCCCCTTAAGAAAACCCTGTTCCTGAAGGCCCTACAGGACTATAAGTTGGCCATTGTGTCGGCTAAATCAGCAAATTTTTCGGCGAAAATACTTGGGGCCAGCTGCAAATCCAAAACTATTTTTTCCATTGTGGACGAGCTGGTCAAACCTGACCGCATCACCATTAAATCTCCCCCATCGCAACTTCTCTGCGACTTTTATCGATAAAATTACAACAATAAAAACTAGCATTCCTGCTGGTATCACTATGCCACACCCTCCCACAGTTGCCCCTAATCACTCACTTTATTTGGCATTCCCCACCCTCACTGAGGACATCTTCTTCTCTTTCTCAGGGAAAGTGAAGTCGGGCTCGCCTCAGGATTGTTGCCCTCGTGATATCAGTCATGAGATCTATCACAATATCCCTACACCCCCTTTAGCCCTACTGAACAATTCCCTTTCCTCTGGAGTGGTCGCCCTCTCCTTCAAAACGGCGGTGGTCTCTCCAATCTTGAAAAAACCTGGATTAGATCCCGACATTACTTCCAACTTCCGTCCAATTTCCCTCATTCCCTACCTGGGTAAAGTCTTGGAAACCTATGTGGGTAGCTGCCTGAGCGACTTCATTGAATCCCCTCACTTCCTTGACCCCCATCAGGCCGGCTTTAGACCCCAACATTCCACCGAGTCTATCGCCTTGGTCGTTCACGAGGAGTTAAGAAGGGGGGCTGATTAGAACATCTCTCAAGCTCTGGTGCTCCTGGATTTGTCAGCGGCGTTCGACATGGTAGATCACTCCATCTTACTTGTGGAGTCCCGCAGGGCTCCTCGCTTTCACCACTTTTTTTTTATCTTTATATTCGCCCTCTCATGTCGAGCTTCAACAAAAATCGGTCACCATCTTCAGCTACGCGGATGACCTTCAGATCATCTTCAGCTTTGACTCCTCTCCGTCTTCTATACAACATGTCCACTCTGTAATGAACTTTATAAGCTCCTGGATGAATCATAATCAACTCAAACTTAACCCTGACAAAACGGAGTTAGTTCTCACTGGTCCCCACGACAATCCCTGGAGTTCTCTCTTCTGGTCTTGCTCACTTGGTCCCTCTCCTTCCCCGGTTGACACTGTTAGGAGTTTAGGGGTCACCATCTCTAAAGATCTTTCAATGAGGGCACAAATTAAGACTGTGATTTCCACTTGTTTTTACCACCTGCGTCGCATACGGACAATCAGCAGATTCCTCTCCCACGAAGCTCTTGTTCTGGTCACCCTGGGATTGGTTATCTCGCGAATTGATTATTCGAACTCATTATTCGTGGGTATCCCAGCATATCAAGTAAAAAGTCTCCAAGTTATTCAGAACCAGGCAGCCAGGTTGGTCTATGGACTGCCCAAATCCACTCCCACGAAGCCCCTGTTAAAGAGCCTTCATTGGCGCCCAGTGGCCCAGCGCAGCCTTTTCAAACTTAGCTGCTTGATTCACAAAGCTCTCTCCTCTCAGGGACCCGCCTTCATCTCTTCCCTCTTACATCGCCATGTTCCTCAGCGCGACCTCCGTTCATCCACTCACAATCTCCTCACCCCCTGCCCCTTTAGGTGGAAAAAACATGGAGGATTGCGGTTTTCTTCACAGGCCCCCCTTTTTTGGAATTCCCTTCCCCTTGCACTGCATCCTCTTCCCTCCCACGCACATTTTAGAAAATCCTTGAAAACTTGGCTCTTTTTGTCTGCATACAACTGAGTTCTTCAGACCAGGTTCAGACAGCTCTCCCACCCCAGCGCCAAGATGCCGTAGGTGAACGTGCGCTTGATAAATATCATTTACCATACCATACTGTATATGTTCACAAATGCTTTACACACTGCCTCTGAGATAAGCCTTTCTGCTCGTTCCATGATACCAAGGGGGTGAGCAGGGGTTATTTTAGAAGTGTAGCACCTTACCCTGACTAGAAGCAAGGGTCCCTATTTGGACAAAGGTGCAAACCATTGCCAACTAGCGACCCCCATTTCTAACATCCATGGATCTAAGTGCCAGATGCACCGGACGATGCTGAGGATGAAGATGAACATGGGGCAGGTGGAGCACACCCCACAGCTTCTGCAGGAGGAACTGCCCGCAAGAACAGAATCATGAACAATTTCTTCACCTGAGCACATCACATCATGACTGTCCTTAGCAATCATATATCAGTTTGAAATGACCACAAGCATAGTATATGTAAATTAAAAACACTACACACATACCCTGTGTGCATGTTTCTCCTCCGCATGAGTACATCACTCTGACAAGTGTAAGTGTAACATTAAGTGGTAACAACATCACAATTTCAAACTGATGGTGGATATGTCACCTCTGATCAGAGATGCCGTGTAGGGTGACATTTGACTTGAACTAGACATGTTAGGGTGTCAAATGTTGTGCAAAATCCTACTGTTCAGCGTGTCATTTGTTGATAAAAAATTACATATAGGGTGTGAATAATGGTAAACTTTGAACAAAATGTGGGTGTCATTTGGGGTCAAATATAAATTAAGGGTGTCATTTTGGGTCAATTATGAAATTAAGGGTGTTATTTGGGGTCATGGTGTTTTCGGGGCATAGAAATTACATTTCATCTAAGACTGTTCATATGTGTAAGAACTTGCACTTAGCGTTAAAAGCTACCTGCAATTCCGAAAATGCAATGTATTTTTCATTCTAGCGATGGAAAAAACATAGCTAAACACATTGAACTATACGAAATGGTACCTCAAAGGCTTTTTGCATGCAGATTTTCATTGCTAAGTCAAAAAACGGACCGCATACACATAGGAAGGGACTGTTTACTTAAGGAGTGCTGTGCACTTTCACTTTCTCTTTTAAGCACATTGCTGGTGATTGTGCAGAGTGCTGGAGGTGTTTGGTGGTGTGTGCTGCAGATTGGTTATTTGGAGAGTGTTGCTGTGTCCTGTGTCCTGTCAATAGTGTCCCTATGAAGTGTGTTGTTCTTGTTTATACGTGTTTTATAGTCTCTTCTCAATCTTGTCGGGTGTTTGCTTGGGGTAGTTAACTTACTTTGTAGTTGTTTGGTCTGTTATGTTGGGTTTTGATTTGTTGCAAGTAGGTTTAGGTGCAGGGAGATGGTGGGTGTGGGCAGGAAGGGCAGGATGTCCGAGGGGGCATTGGGGGCTTCTTCTGGCTGATACATTTTTACCTGCCACGGATGGTGGAGATGGGAGACCGTATCTTCTCTGGATATGACGTAAAGGTGGGGAAGGTCAGGTGGGAGCGGGCGCAGATGCTGCGTGTCTTTGGGGTGGACAGGACTATGCGCCAATGGAAGCACCACTGGCAGGATTGCCAGGCCCGTGAGCGTGCCCTGCTAGACCACCTCGGAGTCATCGTTGGCCTGCAGTGCGGTAAGTTTAAACTCCAAATTTAATTATGAACCTTGTAATGTAAAGCCAGATTTTCCGTGTGTGACACACTGGTGTCCAAGTGCAAAAATGTAGCGGAGTGACGCTGTAGACATGAAGCATTCACGCCTAACGTTGGTACATCAGTAACATAGTTAGGCACCCTATGGTTGTCATATTGACAACCATAGGGTGCAGGTTGGTGTCATCCACTGCGCTTGCGTAACACTTAGCACTGTAGTGCCAAGGCTGGTACCATTGTGCAATGCTACGTGCAGGACAAAGATTGTTTGTGCACTGGAAGGGTGACTGTACATGAACAATCCAAGGCATGGTTTTGGGGGCCTGTGTGCTGCACAAACGGAGTGTACAAATGCTGTTCACATGAAAATTGGTACGTTTGCTATGCCTCTGTTGTACATAGGCTACTTGTGACAATGTTTGAAACTTGTACAATAGATAAAAGGTAAAAGGACATCCCCAGATTGTCATGCAACACCAATACCTGTGAAACAGCCTTGTGTGATCTGCAGCTATGCAATCGTACCCAGAGCATGTATTACATCATGTTGCGTGTAGAAATGGGGCCTTGGGAATGTGTCACGCAAGTAGAATGCTCAAGTTTGCTAGCATTGTCGTCTTGTTTGGTCCGACTCAGCATTCACCGTTCTTGTTTGAATGGCAGGCAAAGTAGAGCTACAGAGCATTGTCTCTAATGGTGATAATATGTAAGATGAATATGAAAGGTGTAATTTCTCGTCTGATACCAACATATTTTGGGTTTTATGTCTCACAGCTGGACAACTTCTCATCACGCAGGGGGAAATTTACAAGTTCAAGGACCCACACGCCATTGGTGAGTTTGGACATCATATATTGGCATAGTGTGGTGTCATATATGGCTAGCTAAAACAAGCGATGACGTAGGATGCAGTATGGCTGTGTATGGCATGTACCTTGCCTACAGTGTGATGATATTTTGTTGAAGTCATAAGTGTGTATGAATCAGTAGATTAAGGTGGACATTTTTAGGTTTGAAATTCCCAATTCCTGCAATGCACTAATTTTATTCTATATTAGGTTAGTAGTGCGTGGCTATATAGATGCCATTTGTATTCACGTTATGCAATCCACTGAGTCATGCCCATAATGTGCAGGCTTTAGTTAGCATATGTGACTGCATTTTGCATTTCGTAATCCCTATTAGGCTGCTTAGACTGTGTAGGCCCCATTGCTCATATTGCTTGCCTCAACAGGACACTGTGTTTCGTTATTATTTTCTCTTCTGTCCAAGGCCGTTTCTCGACTTGCTAATAAATAAGCTATTCTGCCCTTGCATACCTATCAGAATGTGTAGTTTCCGCTCCCACGTTAGGAGAAGCTGAGACTCAGCACTGTGGCCTGGGATTCATGATAGTATGTACCCATCTGACAGGTGTTAGCTCATCCTACTGTGCCACTTTATTCATGTTCGGCCCAGGCTAGTAGTTTTCCATGGTGGGCGTGGTTGGAGGCTTCTTGGGAGGAATGATTATCCACTGTAGACTGTTGGGAGGGCAGTCCCAAGGAAGACATCTTAGGGTGCAGGTCATGATGGACTCCTCTGCAGAGTATTCCCAATAAAGATGTTAGTTTGTATTCTCTACTGTCTGACCGACTCTTCATTCTTGGGAAGGCATATCAGGTGGTTGTAAGTAACCCGGCTGGCCCCTAAGGGCCACTTCCTTCAATCTGTGCATTTGTCTTCCAGTCGTAACTTCGCACATCCCCAGTCAGTGATTCACGTGAATTAGGCCTATGGGCTCAGTCACGACAGCACATGCATGTGGCTGACAGGGTGCACTGATAGGATAGGAGACATGTAAGTGGTGTAGCTGATGAGTAACTGCAGACATGGAATGCATGTTCATCCTTAACAGAGATGATTGTGCAATTGTGACTAATCAATCACAAGGAGGCTGTGGTTTTCAGGCCGTGCTTGATCAGACACAGGTTGTCAAAGTTTTTTCGCAGGTATACTGCATACCAGCTTCATAGAAGTAGCAGTGCGTAGTTCTGAGCCAAGCATATCAAAGGCATGTTCAACAAACACCTAGCAAAGATGGCCCAAAGAATCATATAGTCATGTTTGGCCACTACAATGGTGTTGTCATGCCTCCTCCTTGGGGGAATTCCCTGGTCGACTCTGGCTCAGGTGAATGAGCCTCTCTGTACAATTTGGTGAAATTACTCTGCATGCATTTATTATGCATGCTTCAGTCCTGCAATTATATATGTGCCATATTTTAAACACTGCAGGCCTTTACAATGCTATCTGTGAGAATGCATTGCCCATTATAACACAATAACCATTATGACTCCAGGTTGACTTTACCACGGGAATGCCTTGTAACAGTTTGTGCTGTGAAGGACTGCGTAGTGAACATTACTACAGAGTGACAATAGTGGATCCAAGACATGCACGGTTGACAATTCATATGAAACGATGTTTACCCCTCTGGGCAGCAAAGCAGCACCTATTGTGAAGAAGTGGTGTACAGAGGCCCATTGCCAAGTCAGTGTTCAGCCACCTTACATGTTTCCATGTATGCTGCATGATGCAGCACAGATGAACTTGTGAGTGGGGCTGTTCCAGTATTGCTCCTGTGCCAGTAGGGTAACCTCCCTACACATTAACAAGCACCCCCTGCACACAGACACCCTTGCACTCTTATACAGAAGTGCTTGTGTTTGCACAGACTTGATGCACTGTACACAGTCACTGAGGGTCACGCAGGTCTGCACATGAGCATTGTACATATGATGCTGCACTGTGTTGCAGGAGAGGATGAGGGTGGCGCTACACACAGAGGGAGAATGCCTCCCTCCTCTGATGCCTTGTACATGTCACCCTCAGTCAGAGTATGTCATACCACCATCCTTTTACACTGACAGTCTCATTTGTTTGTGACTGTATATGCTCCATGCCATGCACTGGCATGTCAGTCTCCCCAGCATGTAGTCACTGATCCTTGATTCAAGATATTGTTGCACAGGTCACTCTCTGAATACACATAGTTACTCCAGAGTGTAGGCTCCTATTTCTTGAATGATCATGTATGCTGGATTTGTATGGAGAACATTGACGTAGTCCAAAGGACTCACAATTTTCAATTTTTCATATTTTATGGAGATGATGCCAGAGGCGTCCCACGCCTTCCCGGTGAGGAAGGACCGGTACCTCCACATAAAGAAGGTCACAAAAGGGTACCGCAACATCCAACGGAGGTACCATGAAGACAAGGAAGCTGGCACTTGGAAGTTGGTGCCTGAGGTAGCAGCACGTGGGCAAACAAGTGGCACACATGTCATTACAGGACCATCTGGCATCAGTGGTGAGTCCCAGTGTGGATAGGCAGTGTCCCATCCCCCTGCAACCTCACACACACAGGGGACAATGCCACCTGCACCTGCCAATGAGGTTGTGACTTTCACTTTGCCGGACATGAGGACTCTGATGGACAATAATGTGATGCTGGCAGAGCTTAGGAGGGAGATGTCCGAGCAGACCTGGCTCATGGAGGACATGAGGAGAGCCCTGGGGCTCCCATGATGCCTGCCCATGTAGAGCCCAATCCCCCTCTTCTCCCTTCCCTCAATGTTTTAGCTAGTATCTTTGGTATTGTTAGGTAAGTATTTTAAGTGTTAGGTAGTGTAGTTTCAGTGTAGGTATAGGTAGTGTTAGATTTTAAGGTAGTTTTAGAATACTACTGTATATAGTATTTGGGGTTAAGTTTCCTTTTCCTTTGGTTGGGGGTTTTCAAGTACCATAACAATAACATAAAGAGGTATACCTACCAATAGCCCCAATCCCATTACCAAACAATCAGTCAGTTGGCAGTGAAGAAAGTTCAATAATTTATTAAGCAAAAATACTCTATAGAGGAGCCTCTCCAACCCTCACCCACCAGGTGCCCGGAGAAGACTGTTGGCTCGCATTCAAACATGAGGTTATATACTTTTCAGTTCCAACACATATATGGCATACATGATTAGTTCAAAGCTTAACTATTTATTACTGGGAAGGTCAGGAGGGGTAACTCCCTTTCGTCTTGGTGCCCTGGAGTGTGGGCACAGCGCCTCCAGGAATGCGCTTATCGCACCCAAAGCCAGATGCGACCTTGAGTCTCAGGACAGTCGAGTAAACAGCCTACGTTCAGCTGCTCCCAGTAATTCAGATGAACTAGGGCTTGACAACTGCTGGAGACTAACAGGTGACTACAGCCCGTGTTTGAGCATAGGTTCAGAAAATGGCGTCTGTATGGTTCTCGGCCTACTCTGTTAGCAGTGTTAACGCAAGGAGTGAATAAATGCTGTCCTCCCGGCAAAAGCACTATACATAGAGATGCATCATGCTAACATAATATGGTCCGATACCCCTTATGTATGGGCAATCCATTTTTTATCCCTCAGAATGGCCCTTTTAGCATGATATAGCTAACTAAAACAGCTCAATCTTCAAATATTCCTTCATCAATCTGCATTAAAACTTTGTGGTCCTGCTGAACCAACTGAGGCTTTACTGCTGCTGGGGATGGACTGACCAAGGAAGAGGTGAGTTTGGTTGCGCAATAAGAGCAACATGCAGGCCCACATTGTACACAAAGGCAACACGTGAATATAATACCGGCTATACCTGCCAGCACTATCAAAATTTTCCATCCCCATGTAGACAACAGACCCCAGAACCAACCAGAGAGGGACCACGTACCAGTCTCTACATGTATTTCGGAAGCCAAACGATGTAGCTTCTGGATAGCCAAATGAACGGAGGGGGCGGAGTCAGAGATATAAACACAGCAAGAACTTCCAATCACACGGCATGCTCCTCCTCGATCTGCCGAGATAACATCTAAAACCATACGATTCTGAAGCTAAACGAGCCTGGTTGCTTGCAGCTCTACGGTCGGATTAGTCAATATTCCTGCAGTGGTGTTAATTACCCCAACAATCTAAAGGGGTTAAGGGGGAGGGTAATAGGTAAGGCTGCCCCCACTCACACAGTAATCAATCAATTGAAGCCTCACCTATTTGAAAACGCATCGATATATAAGACCAAGAGACAGGGTCTGATATCTTGTTATCAATATAAATCCCCTAGATGTGTCAAGTGACACTAATCCTATGGTCAAGGTGCGTGATAATTCAGTATAAAAACACACAGGTCCACATACAACACAACCAAAAAGGTGTGGACAATAGAGAGAGTACCTCACGGTAGCAACACCGGAGGGGGTTCCCGGCTAACAATTACCAGTATACCCAATTCTCCCGGCTAACAATTACCAGTATACCAATTCCCGGCTAACAATTACCAGTATACCCAATGGCCACTCTCTCTATGTGAAAAGACAGAAGTGCAGAAGAACAAATAATCGTGCATACGTGAGAATAGTGGTGAAGAAAGAACAGTGACAAACATGTAAAAACTGATGTGAAATGTTGTGTACATAAACAAACAAACCCCTAACCAGACAGAAAAGATGTAGCAGGGTTTTGCTTGCTATTTGTTTTCTGTAGCAACAAAACCTGCCAGTCAAAAATGGTTAATTGTATACCATAATGATTATATCCTCAAGCCGACATGTTTCATTGCTCCGCATTTCAGCGATTTCATCAGGGAATTCGAGGGGTTATCTATTCTCAGTCTTTTCAATGGAGACAGGAGCTGTGTGAAATAAAAAAAACCAGAGCAATAAGAAGGTAGTTCATACCCCTCCAATTGAGGGGTATCTTGATGGCATTACCAGTGCACCACACATCAGCATGCAAATGAAGCGTATTTATCTTGAGGGTGCTAAGTATGCACCTACCGGCACCCCTCTGTGGAACACCGTGTCAAATAGTCACGTGTCCAGTAATGGCTGGAAGTTGTCTCAGCCACCTACATGCGCAAATAGATAAAACATAAAGTAGAGAATGACGTGATTAAGGCGTTATCGATGAGTGCCATAGTTCACATCCACTCTGCAACACTTCAAACCCCCTGCGCCAACTGGCGAATCAAGTTGCCGCAGGCTGACAAACTGCCGTCATGTTTACTCTTAACGAGTATCAAATGCTCAAATCCACCTCTCGTAACGTACACGAACACGCTAATGCCTGTGACCCCAAATTAAAGGCAGAATGCAGCTTCCTACTATCAATCATGTTAATGAAAGAGCCAAGTGTTAATTACCCCTTCAACTACTCTGGACAAATGGCGTACTTCTTTGCTGGTGATTATAGGCCCCCAGATGCGAAACACTCCTTTTACAATGTCGGTAAAATGCTGTTCAGGAGTATCTGTTGTAGTGTAGTTCCTATATTCCCAATAGGCTCTGCGCATTGGAATAACATAAACGACAGTATAGACGTAGGACTGAGGTCGACTAGGTCTCTATTGAATATGTTAGACTTAATTATGAAATGCCAGCTAGCTCAGAGGTCACTAGAAACTTTCTCGAGTAAACAAGAAGGTGTTACCTTTCCTGAATAGACAAGAAGGGACTAGTTTCTGACAACCGCATAAACATGACAACTTTGCTCCCTCAGGTTCCTAAGCCATATGATACTTAAAATGGATAAAATACGTACAACGATAAAATAATGACTAAACGTACTCAACTGGTGTTTCTAAGATACGCCTACCCCAGTGTACCTAACCTAAGCCTAGTACAGGGAAGGAGTAGATGAGGTATAGTTTTTGCCAAGAATCTGAATCAAGACTTCTCTGTGGGTCTAATCAGCTCCGTACCTTGGTTATAGAATGAAGGAGGTCTTGTATCTCTTTCTCAGGACTTGATCTCCCAGCAACCCGCAAGGGTGACAGGGAAACACTGGAGCTGGATTTCTCGGCAGGAGAAAAGACAGCATCTCTCTCAGTGTGTCAGCAGGGAGGGGCGGCTTCCTTCGGCACTCGCATCAGCAGGGCGTCAGGCAAGTAGATAGCCGATCTGCTCCAAACCACCGTGTGTTGCTTAAGGCAGATGCTGGTATATTTATACCTGGAAGGTGCCGAGTTTGATGTAAGGTTGGACATAAGACGTCACTAAGAACTCGCAGTTCTTTCAGGACTCCAGGAGTTCTAGGACAAATCAATTCAGAAGCAGGGGGAATTCCCGGGCTGCTGGAGGCTTGGTTTGTTTAAGAACGCGTTGTGCTTTCTAGGAGCCTCTGGGAGTAGCCTTGCCGCATTTGGACTGCATTGGCTATGTCTTAATATGGGTATGATTCTTATGCCTATACAAGGGTATGATATGATATAACCGCATAAGGGCATGAAATCGGGAATATTTACTAGAGTCCTAGAATCATCTACAACACCCACGTATAATGTTCATCATTACTAAATACTAAGCAATGTTTAGGCATATCTAAGCATGTGTTTTCCATCCCACCCCAAAATACATAAAATGCATTTGAAATGGTATATACACGAAAATGAGTATCATACTGTATGTTTTTGTAAGCAGTGGTGTCATTCAGATAATGCATATATTGTACATTTAGAATGTTGACTGAATGAATCACGAAATTTACATTTATGAAATGGCTCTTAATACAGAAGAGAAGGTCGAGACCATTCCATCACATATTTATACAAGACTGTACATGTGCTAGAGAATAAGTGAATATTGTCTCTAGAGTTTCTAAAAATAGAAATCTTGTTCTCTAAGAATAGTTCTACTTTAAACAGAGTATCATGTGCCAAAAAAGTAAATATTTTGAGAACTGGATAAAATCAATTTCGCTCTCTGGGGAAAAAAAAATAGTTCCAAAGTTTTTTAGGTTCTGTTTACCAAAACTGAAGGCCGAATTCAGATTTCAGGGAACGCCATGTGCTTGCTTTTTCAACAGTTATTCTCGTTGTTAGGGGAGAACATCAACTCAGATAGGCTGGCAAAAAATGTGTCTACAAAAGTAGGTGAAAGTTGGGCCATTTCCGAAAAAAGTGGAAATAGTGCATATGTGAGATGCATTACCGTCAGCGTTATCTGGATCAGCAATGTTCACAGAAGGTTGTACCTGTGTGCCGCTTTCATCTTGTACCTCACCGCCACCTAATCATAATGGTGAGGTCTCAATGAATGCCGTCATCAGAATGGGTAGCCGCTGGGGACAACACGTTGCATGAGCCGTTACCGAACCAAGCAAAGTATCGATATCCATAGGCACTCCTGATGGAAGTGTGAGACAGACGTCTAACACGCATTCTTCTCCGCATAGCAGGCATCGTAGAACAGGTAAGATGCAATCTTGCCAGATTGGTCTGAATGAAAGAAACCAGGTAGTATTCAGATTTCTTAGCCGAGCCAAGCCAAGGACTTTAGCAATCTGCTCTCGGTATTGCATTGCTAGGATCGTGTCTACCATTGTAGCCTGAGTTTTGTCTGTGACTTGACTTGCCATATCGGAGCAGAAAGAACAAAAATAAGATTCCTGCTACAAGTCCCAAGATGAGAGGCAGGCCGCCGAACACAGTGTGCACGAAATTCGGGAAGATGCTCAGGACTGCTTCAAAGGGGGAGCTTGGAGGAACATGGCGGCAGGCTGAACGCCGGTCGGGGAGCTTCGCAGGAGGCTGCCTCTCGGCTGAAAATGGAAAATACTGAGAGGATGGCGGCGGATGGTGGCGAAATTATGTTTTAAAGCTGGACTCTGAAATCAGAAGGGGTAAGAATGAGATGACATTTCTCAGAGGCTTCTAAGAGGCTGTCACATTAATCCTTTGTTCTTTTTTTTTTCTTTTTTTTTTTCTTTTCTCTCTCCGAGGTATTTCGAGGCTTCCACGGTGTTCCTTTTCCCCTTCCCTTGGAGCTAGTACGGAGCGGTCGCATTCCTGTTTCAGAAGTGGCTGGGGGAGTAGCTTAAGGATTCGGTGTCAAGGCATTGAAGGTTTGCATGACGCGTGAGGTTTTGGCAGTGCAAGGACGCTTGGGGGAGCATCGGAGGAGTCTTTGGATCCCGACCCGCATGGCGTTAGCACAGCTGCAGCTTCGGGGGACGGTCTGTAAGGAGTGTACTGTACTTCCTCTTTTTGGCAAGAATAGTGCACAGGTATCGGCAGCCAGGAGTTGTAAGGTGGCACTGGAGGGGGGCTACGAGTGTATGGAGTGTGAGTTACCTGCGGTTCCCCCGGTCATCCTTATAAGCGGGGGAAGTGAGGAGAAAAGGCAACAAAGGGTTTCTGGTCAGAAGCTAGCTCAAAATTCTGCCCTGCCCGCGGTTGGTCCAGCTCCAAATTTCACTTTGGGAGCCACATCTGTTTGCAGCAAGTCGGCACGGGAGCGGGGCAGTTGCAAGCCACCTCCTTCTCCCCCCCCCCGGGAGGCGCAGGAATAGGTATCAACTTAGATCACAGCAGAAGTTAAGATCAGAGGGGGTGCTGGATCAAGTAGAAAGAGTACGACCTATACCTTTGACCCTTTGTAAGGGGATGAGAAAGGCAGGGTGTGCAAAAAAGCCAAGGCACAGAAAGCAGCTCAACTTCCCCCAAAAAACACTCCTTCCTTAAAAACAAACTTTAAAATCATGGAGCAGGTGACGGGCTCTGAGGCTCAAAAAGGTACCCCCTCTGTTGTGCAGGCAACTACTCTTGGGTCTGGGCCCCCTCTACTCTCTTTAGAGAATCATTTTGCGCCTCTAGAGGGGTCGCCGGAAGCAGGAGGACTTGAAGTGTTAGAGGGGGGGATAGGGGCGCCTAATCCAGATTTTCAGGTTGAACAATTAGTAGTTAGCCTCCCTCCCCGTGTTTATGGAAATATAATTGCGGATGCCTCATTAGATTTAATAAATATTCAGGTCCCTCTGGATTCCTCGTTAAAAGCAGGTGTTACACCACATTTTCTTGAAACAGGAGGGGATATTGAGGAAAGTCCAAACAGTCAGCTGGTGGCCACGACTCAGGTAAACAAAGCGGTTCAGGCCCAGGGAGGCAAGCAGAAGTTAGAGAGTTATGATGCCGACAGATTGGGCTCCTTGTTTCAGTCCTTAAGGGATGACTTGATGTCTAAATTTGATATGTCAGAAAATAATCAAAAGGCTATTCACGATAGGTTTGACCTATTTAAGTCTAAACTGGATGGCGTCATAACCCGTACTGGAAAATTGGAGGTGGAAGTTGCTGCCGTTTTGGATCTTGTTCAAGGGAACTCAAAAGAAATTGATGTCTTGAAATTAAAGAATAGAGCTCTGGCTATGGATTTGGAGAGATTGGAGACCTAAGCCCGAAGGAACAATCTCAGAATTTTGAAGATCCCGGAAGGAGAGGAGTCAGATGACATTAAAGCTTTTGTCTGTAAGCTCTTAAGGGATGGGGTCTTAAAAGATCGTCCGGATATCGATTTAGAGGCCGAGATTCAGTGGGTGCATAGGGACCCTTTTAAGCTTCACGCGGACAGGAAGGCCCCAAGAAGATCCTGGTGAACTTTCAGACGTTACGCATAAAAGAGCTAATTTTGGGAAGATGTTTATCTAAATCTGTCCTTCATCATCGGGTAATCCCATACATTATCAGATCTGACCTAGGAGGAAGAACATCCCAGAGACAGTGGGAACTGGGTTCTAGAATGCCAGAGCTGAGATCACTAGGAGCTCAAGTACGAATGAAGTTCCCCGCCCTACTAAAGATCATGTGGAGGAACAAAATGTTTAATTGTAGTCAGCCTGAGGAGGTGGACGATCTACTTGTACAGTTGAGACAGAAATGATGCAATAAGTTTGCAGGGGGGTCGGTGTCGGGGTGAGTGATTGGAGGGAAGACAGAGGGAGGAGGGAGGAGGGAGAGGGGATGGGAGTGAAAGAAAGAAGTAGGGAAAGTGAGATAGCAGGAGGGGAAGGGGGAGAGAGAGGGAAGAATAAGAGGGAAAAGAGGAGGGAAGAGAGAAGAAAGGAAGGAGGGGAGGGGAAGAGAAAAAAAAAAGAAGAAAAAAAAGAGAGAAAAATATAAGTATGTATATATAAGAGTGTAACACTTGGATATGGTGAGGCATTCCACTTCAAGGTTTTTTTTGTAAAAACGGGTTTTGGGGGGGTGATGAGAAGTCTTAGTTATGAATGAATAAAAGTGAGGATAGAGATTGAATGTAACCTTTATTGAAACGTCATATCTATGGGAGCCATATTACTACACCACTGTGCTACAGCATAATGCAGTCACGGGCAGCCCTGCGGGGGCTCCTAAGGGTGGTTTAACGCCAGGAACGATGGGGGGGTTCCTCAGGGGTGGGTGTGGGCAGGGTCACGGGGTGGTGGGAGAAAAGAGTACAAAAAAGTCCTCATACTTAGAAAAAAGATTTGTTATATTAATACTCGGGATTGGTAGAAGGGTGGAACCGGGCCATGAGTAGGTCGATAACCATAAAATCCCTCTCTTGGAACTTAAATGGAATAGAAGAAGGGAAAAAACAATCCAGGGTCTGTGATTTTTTAAAGAATTCAGATGCCTACATCATGTTACTTCAAGAAACACATTTAGAGTCGAGCGCCTGTAAGATGATTTTTGGGAGGTTGGGGTGGATTCAGGAAATATTGTGTTCCAGACAGAAGGGGGTCTCGAGGGGAGTTGCATTAATCATTAGGGCAAATAGGGGGATAAGGTTGCTAAGGTGAGATACAGATTAGACAGGAAGGTGGCTTGTGGCAGCTCTTTCTATTTGTGGCATTCATTATACCTATGCCGTATATTACGGTCCTAATGATGATAACCCGGACCCCTTGTTGAAATTGGGGGCAGCTTTATTGGAGATCTCAGCTCCCGTGATTCTAGGGGGGGATTTTAACTTGGTATTTGATCATATTTTAGATAGAACCTCAAAGGTGAAATATCAAGCTCCCACTAAATCTATCCCTGCCTTGGGATCCATCATGAAAGATCATAACTTGATGGATGTATGGAGATCAAAAAATGGCACCACTAGAGGTTATTCATTTTATAGTAAAAAGTACAAACAGTACTCGAGAATTGATTATTTTCTGATGGATCAACATCTGTTAGTGGATTTTATTTCTGTCTCCCATACTCCCGTCGGCATATCAGATTACTCTGTTGTAGAACTAGTTACTATACTGAGTTCAAGACCTGCGGATATTAGATGGACATTGGACAGGACGCTGCCTCTTGAAGACAGAGTTGTGGTAGAGGTGAAAGAAAAAGTTACTGAATTTTTTACTTTTAGTGTTGGTTCCTCTACCCCTCAGATTGTATGGGAATCATTTAAAGCGTATTTACATGGGTTGCTGAGTTCTTTAATGGCGCATAAAAGGAAGTCAATAGAAAACAGAAAATCGGAGGATTTGAAAGCAATAACAGAAAAGGATTTGGAGTTACAGCGAGCGACGGTCTTAAACAGGGGTAGGATACCGGAGTTAGAGAAGGAACTCTTGGAGCTACAACTCTTACTTAAAGTAGCGGATGAAAAGATTATTAGGGAGAGATGGGAGACTAGTAAGTTAAGACATTTTGAGTACGGAGATAAATGTGGGGCCTTATTGGCATGGAAGGCCAGAGAAGAGAGGTCTAGGAACAATATTAAAGTTTTAATCCAGAGAGATTCAGGCATCTCAATCATGGAGGATGGGGCCATCAGGGAGGAAGCAAGGGAGTTTTTGAAAGGTCTATATCAATAGGAGTTGAAATTTGAATTAGAGGAGGCCCAAGCTTGGTTGTCTCGGAGGAACCTACCTCAAATATCGGAGATGGACAAGAATTTTCTGGCAAGCGAGATTATGGAGGGGGAAGTAAGGGACTAACTTAAGAAAATGAGGAGGAGCAAAGCGGCTGGTCCTGACGGATTACCAATTGAGGTATATACTGAATGCTTAGAGCTATTGATACTGGTTCTTACTACTCTCTTTAACCATCTTTTGATTCAGGGCCATAGAATTCCCCCCTCATGGTCTGAAGTCACGATTACTTTGATAGGGAAGCCTAATAAATATCTGAAGAAAATAGAGTCCTATAGGCCTATCTCTCTTCTGAATTCTGATCTGAAGATCTATTCCGGGCTGCCCGACTCGCAAACATTATCAAATCAATTATTCACCCTGATCAAAGAGGTTTATCCCAGGCAGGCAGCTAAATGAATTAACATTCCAGGCAATAGGAGCAAAGGTTTTAGCGGAGGATAGAGGGTAGCCGCTGGCCATAATAGCGATTGATGCGGCCAAAGCCTTCGACCAGGTAAATTGGTCTTATCTATGGGCCGCAATGGCAGGGTTCAGTTTTCCTTCGGTCTTTATAGAAGGTATCAAGTCACTTTATCAGAACCCACAAGCAAAAGTCCTGGTCAATGGAGGCTTGTCTGATTGGTTTAAGATCTCCCGTGGTACCAGACAAGGCTGACCCCTGTCCCCTCTTTCGTTTGATATTTATATTGAACCTTTTGTTTGTGCAATCCAGGAAGATCAGATAATTTTACCCTTTAAGATAGCGGACCTGGAACTTAGGACTGCTCTATACGCAGACGATCTTCATCTATATACTGCTAACCATGAGTAGGCGATTCCCAGACTATTCCACTTGGCTGAGGAAGAATGTTTTCTGGATATCAAATTAATAAGGACAAGACAGAAATAATGGGGTGGACAATAGTTCGGTTATTCAGGGTGCTAAGCACAAAATGAGGTATTTGGGAATTAGGTTTACTCAGCAGCAGAAAGATATCTCGAAATCTAGCTGGCAGATTGTCGCAAGAGAGATCCCAAAAACGTTAACAAAATGGGTGAATCTGCCACTAAATATATACGGACGTGTGAACCTCATTAAGATGTCAATACTTCCCAAATTAACGTTCCTATATAATACCATCCCGTTATCTTTTTCTCAGAAGATTGGTTCTTTTATTTGGGCTTCCAAATCCCCTAGGATAGCCTGGACGAAATTAAGGAGAGGGTTGAGAATAAGTGATCTGGCACTACCAGACTTATTTTCGTATTGTCATGCCTTTCATTTGAAAAACTTTAGGTTATTGGCCAATAATTTGGATTCTTCATCAAACGGCCGCCTTTTTCAGGCACTGTTGCATAATCAACCACCGGGCCAGGAGTTTCTCCTTTTTAAATTTGGAGACCATAATTTTTTTTAAAAAGTCAGATTAAAGATCCTGCAGACAGCTTTGAAGAACTGGGTATATTTCCAGAGAACCCTTGGGTTTCCATATTATAACTATTATGCCTCAATTTGGGACTCCGCGGGCACTCCGGAGTGTTTGCAGGACCAATTATCTCTGCCTCTAAAAACTGCAGGGTTGAAGAGGTGGGGAGATCTCTGGGGGATCTCGGGTCTTATGGATTGGGATTCTTTCTCATCTCTGAAAAATGGATCTTTAACAAGATTTAAGTTCTACCAGCTCTCTGCCTGGTGGTCAAGGCAGGGGATGGAGCTGGAACTTGATACCGAGTTCCTGGATTCTGTCTGTAGAGAAGGAGTCTGTAAACGAGAGGTCTCGCTTTGGTATAGGGCACTTACGGATAGTACTGGATTGTTAAATTCTGAGTTGGTGAGCCTTTGGGGTACTGTGCTATCAGATAGCCATAAGGAAACTCAGAAGATCTGGTCAGATTCATTCACCGTCTCTCAAAGGCTAATAAAACTGGCAAACTTGAGGAGAAATCATCTGTTCACAGCCTATAGGGTATACTGGACCCCTGCAAAATTATCCAAAATAACACCGGATGCATATCGGTGCCCTAGATGCAAACTACTGGCAGCGGATAACAGGCATATGTTTTTAGAATGCCCAGAGATTCTTGATTATTGGAAGGAGGTGGTGGGGTTTCTGGAAAAGGTTTTATCCATCAATGTCACGTGCTCCCCCAGGCTAGTGTTTTTTGGTTTACCAACCGGATATAATATTAATAACTTTTCAACACAATTTATATTCTATGTGATAGTCTTAGCAAGGAGAGAGATATGTAGAGAATGGAAGTCGGAGGCCCCTCCTAGGTTCGCTGACTGTTTGAGAAATATTATGTTGGTAAGCAAATTGGATATGGCATGTCAGGCGGAGAGCACAGAAAGGGTCTGGTCGGCACTGGTGGCCTGGTCAAAGAGCTAAGGGCGGTCCAATGATTATGCCAGAGGTTTGTCGGTCCTGTCCTCCTAAGCCCAGGGCGTTACATCAGAGGGTATGGGAGTTAGATAAGAAGGCAGCCTACCTCTGGGAGTGGCCTTTTCATCGCACACTGACTTCAGGGTGGTATCAAGATCAACAGTGTGAAAGGCATGAGGTGCTCCTATCTAGAGATTTTCAACATCTGGCGGCATGTATGAGGACAAAAAAAAAAAAAAGGACCGCTTAAAAGGGTGCTAATAGTCCCGAAAAAATTGTCTTAAATACATGTGCGATGCCACTGGTATCAGACATGTTTAAGATTTGGCTTAACATTTCTACGGGGCAATTTGTCGATAATAATGTATGTATCTCTGCTGCTGTCCTTGCAACTTGCAGATCATACGTTTCTCTAGACGAGGTTAAAGGCACAGTTGTTTGTAAAAGAATAGACTTCATTCTGCTTAAAGTATCAATTCGAATAGAAGAGATATTCAAAGAAGGCCATATTGCCACTTCCATGTCTAGCTTGTTGTTTGGATACAATACTTGCATACAACAAGTGACCCTTGAAGTAACGCTCACGAGATAGGTCGTTCCTGGCACCATGCCACAACAACTGTGGTCACTTATTAGAACATAGCTACCGTTGGAAAGCTGTCTGAAAAAAGGCTCTATCTGTGTAGCAGGGGTGCCGTGCAGGTGGCATGAAAGGTTATTTGATGAACCTTCGCAGGCTCCATGTAAGTTAATTCCTTGACACAGAAGTGTACCGCTTAGTGAATTTTTACAGTTGTTACCACTAAGGAATACCTCTTTCTTGCCCCCACTCCAACATCTATGTGTGGAAGGTAAATTCCAGGTTGACTTGATGTACCCTTTACCCAACCTTTCATACAGGCCTGCTGGTATATACTTTTGGCAATATTGAAACTGAAAAGTTGTTATCGGAATTGTAATGGTGCCATGTATTATCCATTCAATGACAGGTCTTTTTGGAGACTGTCAGTGGTAATCTTTCTAGTTTTTCAATACTCAGCACAGTATAGGCTGCCCCTCTTTGTGCCAAGGAGATTTGTTTATCAGGAAGGCACGTAGCCTGAACGCCGATTTTGTAACGTCCAGCCTAACTGTACAATAGAACGTAATTGGGACTGACCATGTTGTAACATTAACATCCTGTTCTATTATATCAATAGCAGATGATACAATGCTGTCCAGTGAATACATTCTGGAGGATAGAGTCGTTAACCCATTGTCCACTACAGACAGTGATTTTTCCAAATGAATACGATCAATTTCTCGTATTTTTTCTGCAGTTTCAATTTGTGTTACTTTCCAAGCTTCATTGTAAGCTGCGTATATACCGGCGTATATGAAACGTTTTTGACGCTGTTTGCAAGGTCTCAGTAAGAAATCTCGCAAGTCAGCACCTTCTTTAAGTAAAGTCAAGTGTTGCTTAATTTCAGGTAGTGTGGATTTCTGTAGGCATTCAAGGCATAGTTTTCCTACACTATAAGTTGTTACTATCCCTGGATGTTGTCTCTGGGAATATCTTGGGTCTGGCCTATTCTGTTTGAACCCCTTTATTTTGTTCAGGAATCTATCTTGACAGTTATTAGTGTCTGTGGGCCAGATCAACCATTTGTTCCAATTAGGAAGTGTTCTGTTATGTTTTAAAATAAGGGATACGTCTATCTCCACTTCTGTAGTGCTATTAATATCAGGTATGGGTTTTGGTATAGATGGTTTGTTTAGGTCTTTTAACCTGGCTAGGCCAAGACAGGTAGTTTGTTGAATGGTGCCATTCAGGAAAATTATTTGTTCTGGGATCACGCAGGCTCTGAACAATGATTCTAAACCTTGTACCTGTCAGTCTTTTGTACCCCAGATAGTTTTTGTCTCAATGTTGTTTTTCCAAAATTCAAAACCAAACACAGACATTTTTTCATAAATATTTTCAGAATAAATCAGTTTAGTATTTGTCAACATGTTTTTCATTCCTGTCTTATTCATAATTTTAAAATAAAACATTTCTGGATCAGTGATATTAAACCCTGAAAAGTATCGGAATTTTTCATAAAATGTGTTGGAGCTGCCTTTTAGCGGAGTAGGACAATGTTCCCATTAATTATACATAAAAACATTTCTAGGATTTGCTGATTTATGCAGATAGTGATGCCCATAAGGATTATAGCAATACATTTCTTCATAATTTGACGAACCTTGTAAATAATAATGTTCTGTATATTTAGCTGACATTTCTAAATCTGACAGATCATCAGAGAAAGTACTAGGTGATACAAAGTCACTTAAAGAAATCTTGAACTGATGTGGATATTTCAAGAGTTCAACCGGGCCATAGATGTCGTAATCAGTAGTGTCCCACGCTATACCACCAGGTATAGGAATGGCTGTGATGTTCACTGTTGATGTTCTGACTTGCTGTGTCCATTGTACTGTATTTTCCATCAATCATTCTTCCCAAGCTTAGAACCAAAATGAGCCAGAGCAGGAGGAAAAGTACACCTAACACAATCCATAATTCAATCCATGGTGAAATCAGATATGTTTCCCCAAGTTGATGAAAGAGTTCTGTAATTTTGTCTTTGAAAGTTTTGTTTGCTGGCTGGTCTTCATGTTCAATTGGATCATCAGAAAAGTCATCGAAATTGATGAAGTAGCCAGATGAAGTTCTGTCAATTGTTTGAATGGCATTTGGATTGTTATTAATCTTTGTAGTTGCTTCTTCCTTTTTCATATTGGTGTAGTCCGAGGCTACATCATTGTAGACATGTGTTTCTTGACGAACTGTTGCAGTTTGGGTTTCAAGAGGCACAAGTTCCATGGCTTTGTTGCATAGTCCTTTCTTATTCACTGCAGGGTTATCAAATGTGATTAGTCTCTCAGTTTGAACCTCTTGGATTGTAGCAAGGTTTGGTCTTCTGCTACTTCTTGGGAGTCCACTGGGCCTACTACTTATTATTGGCCACATGGTTGTGGTTTTACCAGGTCGATTGATACAACTCTGTTCTCCTTTTTACCAGCAAGGGGCGGTAGTACAACTGATCTTGCTCCACCAAAAGCTAAGACAGGTTCTGCTTTTCTGTAAGAAGCCCAAAATTCCTTCTTTACCGCGATTTTTTCTCTGACCAGATCCCCAATCTTTGGCATCCAGACAAGTCTTGCTGGGACAGGTGGTTTTTTCTTCAGTGGCCGTTGGCTTTAGTTTTGTGTTACTTAGACTTCTTCTCTTTTCATTCAAGTCCTGTAAAACAGCCAAACGATCTTTGATATCAAAAGCTTTTTGTTCCATCACTGAAGTCTGACAATCGAGATCTTTCATTATCATTCTTGTACCAAACAAAAGTTCATACGGAGTGATTCCACCCAGAGAATTTCTTGGCAGATTATTAGGACTACGTTGGGCACTTATTAGATGTTTGACCCACCCATCACCAGAACCTAATACCCTCGCTGTTATAGATTGCTTTATGTCACGTTTTTTTCTTTCCATTGCCACATTTCCCTCAGTATTGAATGGACTAGAGTACCGCAATGCAATGCCCAAGCTGGCCATGGCCTCCTTGTAAGCTCGAGAGCTAAACGCAGGACCATGGTCAGAATGTAGCATGCCAATTGCGTATGTGCTGATAAAGACTCGCAAATCTTTTGTTACAGTTCTGCCGTCAGCCGAGCGCTGGGGCCACATCCAAATGAATCTCCTCTTAATATTTATGGGATCGCACTTGTCCGGTCGGACACCTGCGTGTAGATAGTCTAATGCTGTCTAATAGTGGTGTCTGGGCTGGTCTTACTGTGCTAGAATCAGATATCTGGTCCGGTTCATAACTGCGATCTCTATTGCAGTTCTGACAATCCATTGCAAAGTAATAAACTTGCACACTCATTCCCGGCCACCAGTATCTTGATTGCAATTCTATTAGAGATTTCAGGATCTCTTGGTGCCTCAGACCCATTCCCATGTGTGCTTCTTGAATCAAAAAGACCCTCTGGTTCGTGTTTGGAATTTCTCTATCCCCCACTCCAGGGATTTGAGCAAAAGGAACGGAGTTCGCATCAATTATGTATGTATTTCAGAGTGGATAATTCAGAGGTAACGCCGCATAATTGCCTTCCATTGAGGCTTTTACTGCAAGTAGCGTTTCTCTATCTATTTGTTTTTAGAACGCTTTTTTGCAGCTAGGGAAGCCGATTGACCAGCTGCCGCTGTGGCTTTATTAGCCAGTGAATTCCCTGAAACGTGAATGCCATCACGTTGAAGACTCTGCGTATGTATCACGTGAGTCTTTCGTAGTTCTTTTTGTAAATGAACTACTTGTTCCCATAGTTTTTTTATGTTTTATTGTGCCACCTGTCTCATCCTTGTAATCATTTTCAATCCAGGTCTGCATGGAATTATTGTAAGATCCGACGCAGTAATGCGAATCGCACATTATTAGTGTGGGGAATTCCTGATCTGCATTTTCAAGCGCCATCTTAAAAGCATGTAGTTCAGCTTGCTGAGCTGTACAGTTTCTGAGCGATTCAGTTTTAGTGATTAACGGTCTAAATTTACCGATGCCCCAGCGACCTTTTACAATTGCGCACGCAGCACTATATGCTTTTTTATCCACAGGTGTACAGTTCCAGAGGTAGAATTTCAGTTGGCAGAGGACATTCGTATTCGTATTGGAGAAATTCTTGCGTTTTTAAGTTAGGATCAAATTGGTACACTACGTCTGATGCAGCAAGAGAATTAACCCATTGTATCCATCTCGGATGTAAGGCTTTAGCATTCGGAATGCATGCTCTTGTTACTGCTTCTAGGGCAGGTATTGGTGTAACGATTATTATGCGTTTACCTTGTGCCAGGGCTCTTTCTTTTGCTACAGCAGTTTGTACCGCAGTTAGAATCTTTTCAGTGGAACTGAATTTAATTTCAGCTTGTGAGTTCAAGTGTGATTTGTAAGCTATTGGTACCGTTTCTCCCTCATTAGAGGTTAGGTATGTAAATCCGCATCTTCCTGGATTGACTCGGATTACAAGGTTGCGTGTTTGCAGTTTTGTTTTAGTTAACATGTCTGTTTGTAGTGATCGTAACATTTCTGTGTGTTTCTGAGTCCAGTTAATTGCTTTAAATTAAGGTTTTCTTAGTTCGTAGAGCGGTTTAACCCTCTCTGCATAATTCAGAATGTAAGTTCTTCCTAAATTCAGGAAACCTAGAATTGATTATAAGTTTTTCAGCGTTTTTGGAGATTGGAGTACTGCACACTTCTCTAAGAAGTTGTCTGCTAGTCTTTTGCCTTCACTTGTTAACTCATATCCTAAAAATAGGACAGTGAGGTGTGCGATCCATGACTTTTTAAAGTTAAATTTGTACCCTTCAGATGCGAACCCAAGTACTATGGTGTTCACTCTTTTCAAGTGTGTCTCCAGGTCATCGTCTGTTAGATAGATATCGTCGACATAGGATAATGCTTCATCATCATACATTTGTAGTAACTCTGTTACTGTGGTTGAGAATAATCCTGGGCTATTCTTGAATCCCTGTGGGAGACGACAAAATTGCTTTTGGGCCCCCATACTGGAGAAAGCGGTCAAATACCTGCTTTCTTGTGCAATGTTTTGACAGAAGAAACCATTTGAAATATCTAATGTTGTTTTATATTTTTTGCGCACAATGTTATTCATCAGTGCTGCACTGTGTGAATTTTGTACTGCAAATGTTTTGCAACAGGAGTTTAAGTGTCTGTAGTCCAACACTAAACGATGTGAATTGTCTGGTTTGGATACAGGAAACAAAGGATTGTTCATTTGTGAGGTGCATGTTTCACCCCCTGGTACTCAAGTTGATCTAAGATCTCCCTGACGTGTTTTTTAGCTTCTTGCTTAGCAGGATACTGCCTTTGTGCAGTAGGTTGATTTTTTAACTGGAGTTTATGGTGAGGAGAATCCTCATCCCATCCTACATGGTTTTCATATAATGCAGGAGCTTGGCCACTGCCCATTTTCTAGCATATGTGTATTTTTTATGAATTGGAATGTGATTTGAGAAGGCAGGCATAATCATTTATTCGCCATGTGGGCACTCCCTGACAAACTCTGGGGGTCACTCCTTTTCTGCTAGAAGGATATCATAACCTTTAGATAGGTTCTCCCAGAAGAGACCTCTTATTTTCCTAGTTTTGTCCCCCTCTATACGTAATGTTATTTCATATAATTTATGGGCACACTGACTGTGGTGTCTGCAGTTTCCACTTGAATGTATTCATTCGTGCCCATTGTCTCCAGAAGATTCATCAGGATCTTGCGAGCTATGGTCACTTCTGCTGCGCTGACTAGCATTCTCTGGGCCCGTTATCCGTTCTTGAGTTGTGTCCTCAGAATCCTCGGCATGTTTTACTTTAATACTGGCTACCTTCTTTTTGGGAAACTGTAATTTTTTACTTTGATGAGAAGGTTCTTTGTCTTTGGACTTGACGCGCTCTTCTTTATGTTCTGACCGTCCTCTTCTTTCCGATTTCTGTGAGGAAGTCTGAAAAGGTCGAGAGGGACGTGTATCAATATCTTGATATCTGTCAGGTTTTCTCAAATTTTCCCTATTTCTAAGGTTATATCTTTTTTCAGAGGGCTCCCATTGGGGAGACCTACTCCCTGTTCTGGAGATCTATCTCTCCGTTGGGGGGACCTTCCTCTGGTCTGAAACTGTTTTTCTCTGGGCGTGGTTTGCTTATTTCCCTCCCACTTCTTCTTTTGAGTTATTAAATTATTTTTAATGAAAGTTTTTTCAGGATTTTCTGTTAGTTGTGGTTTTAGTGGTTTCCCACCCAAACTGTCTCTACCTAATTCTTCATAGGATTTTTCAATTATTCTGGCAAGCTCAAAAGGTTGTTCTGCTATTCTTTTTGTGGAGTGGTGTGGCAAACTGGTTAGAGGTGGCAGACCCGTAAGCAGAGAATGGCCCGGGACCAGAGTTCAATCCCCGAAGTGGCAGGGTCGTGGACCAGGGTCAAACGGACTCGATAATTCTCACCTCGGTGCCTACTCTAACCAGGGAACACACTCGGCAACTCTGGGCATTAAGCTTGCCTCATCTCTACAACGGCCCCCCACAGACGCCGGGGATGCCTGGTTTCACCTTGGAGACACCCAGAAAGGGACCATCTCACAGGGAAAACCAGGACGGGTTCCCCAGCGGTCTTCAGCACCAGGATACTCCTTGGAGTCACTGTGCGCTTTGCAAGTACACCCACATTTACATTTACATTTACATTTTAATTTCTGGCGGCAGGTTGTACCGTCAATTGTCAATTGTCAATTGAACTAATTGCCTATATGTTTTTGTTAATTGTTTTAGTTGAACTAAAAGTTCTCTGTCTGACATTTCTTCAATGTCAGGATGTGGTGTATAGTTTTTACGGAAAAAGGGGTCTGTGTGAAAAGCATGACTGAGTTAGTCTAGTATCTAGCGTTAAATTATCGCCTTACCAAACGTTGGGCGCCATGTAGTGTAGTTCCTATATTCCCAATAGGCTCTGCACATTGGAATAACATAAACAACAGTATAGATGTAGGACTGAGGTCGACTAGGTCTCTATTGAATATGTTAGACTTAATTATGAAATGCCAGCTAGCTCAGAGATCACTAGAAACTTTCTCAAGTAAACAAGAAGGTGTTAACTTCCCTGAATAGACAAGAAGGGATTAGTTTCTGACAACCGTATAAACATGACAACTTTGCTTCCCCAGAATAAAGAGTATATCTCCAGAGTCACGGAAACAATAGATGGCTATTTTACTCAGTCAATCGTGCATGCTTAGTTTCACCGGGAGTGCAGAGAAATAGAGAGACAGACGTTTTCAATAAAAAGGGTATTTATTGAGCAGTCTACTTTCTCATGCAAGAGAAGTGAATTGCCACAGTTGCAATACTTGGCATAAAGTAAAGTGCGTACAGTAAAATGAGTATTATGAAATAATACTGTAAAAGCATTTATATGGTTTCTAAGCCATATGATACTTAAAATGGATAAAATACATACAACGATAAAATAATGACTAAATGTACTCAACTGGTGTTTCTAAGATACTCCTACCCCAGTGTACCTAACCTAAGCCTAGTACAGGGACAGAGTAGATGAGTTACAGTTTTTGTCAAGAATCTAAATCAAGAATTCTATGTGGGTCTAATCAGCTCCGTACCTTGGTTAAAGAATGAAGGAGGTCTTGTATCTCTTTCTCAGGACTTGAGCTCCCAGCAACCCCCAAGGGTGCCAGGGAAACACTGGAGCTGGATTTCTCGGCAGGAGAAAAGACAGCGTCTCTCTCAGTGCGTCAGCAGGGAGGGTCGGCTTCCTTCGGCACTCGCATCGCATCGGCAAGTAGATAGCCGATCTGCTCCAAACCACTGTGTGTTGCTTAAGGCAGATGCTGGTATATTTATACCTGAAAGGTGCAGAGTTTGACGTAAGGTTGGACATAAGACGTCACTGAGAACTCGTAGTTCTTTCAGGACTCCAGGAGTTCTAGGACAAATCAATACAAAAGCAGGGGGAATTCCCGGGCTGCTGGAGGCTTGGTTTGTTTAAGAACGCATTGTGCTTTCGAGGAGTCTATGGGAATAGCCTTGCTGTATTTGGACTGCAGTGGCTATGTCTTAATATGGGTATGATTCTTATGCCTATATAAGGGTATGATATGATATAACCGCATAAGGGCATGAAATCAGGAATATTTACTAGAGTCCTAGAATCATCTACAACACTGTCTGATCTATATTGGTAGTATCTATCATTCTTTTATTTCTCTTAACAGGCATACTTTGTTTATCTAAGCGGTGTTCCTTGTGATAATTAGAAGGGGCAATATAGACTGGTGGGTACAGGACGGACAGGTAGCAACATCCAGCTCAACTCGTGGAAGCCAAGTATAGGCATTTTCTCCACAAACAAAATATACATTAGGAGGGGTTAACAATGGGGGGCTGCTAAAGGTATGCAACCAATAAGTATAATTACATCGCCTTTTTCCTACTGATATGTACCCTACTCCCTGAACACAGAACGTGAGGTACTATTTAGTATAGGCACCGGAATATCCCTATCTTCAGTAACATTACGATCTTGAAAATGTCGAAAATACTGAGTGAAATTAAACTCAACAAAATCCTAAATCTCATTTTTCAACCAAGTGGTATTTTAATGCGTTGTATACATATTCATACATGCATTTGGATCTAAGGTTCCCTCTCCATTGTTCTCCTCGGGGTCGAATCCTTGATGAACCTCAATATATGCTAAAATCATTTCATAATCCTTTCCCGAAAACCTTTGAGTGTCCACAGTATAATGCATATACATCATTGTAAGTAATTTAAACCAAGCCTCACAGCTCCCCAGATGAGACAAGCGTAGGGATATGAGTAAGTTGTGCTTGTGCATAACAGATGGTAAAAGACCACAAACCCAACAATTTGCAGCATTGGTGGCACTGTGCATTTGATGAAGCATTTCAACAAATACATTTTTCACCTTAGTCTGACAATGCCTTTCCTTATGTGGGGCTAAAGTATGAAACACATGTTCCGGCGGTGGGGCAGTTGTTTTTAAAATAGTATGCATAGGGTGACGAAATTCTAAATAGATGAATACTCCCATCAATGTGATTAATAATATTGCTATAATAACTATAAATGCAATTTTAACTTGTTGGCTCCAACTAGAAAAGACACGCATATATGCAGGGAAATAACGCAGCACAAAAGGACGTTCCTCTTCAGGAACGAAACGATAAAGGGATACATGCTAACTAAATTTCCAAAAAATAAACTCGGGAGATGCAGTCCAATATGCCGGAGGGTGCTTCTTTCCTGTGTCCGTTTAGAGCCTCACAGGCAGGCTCCTATCGTTCATCACAAATAATACCAAAGCAAGCCTCTCACGTTGGAGTTATGTTCTCGCACAACGCTTGAAGGAAACACAACCTGGGCCTCTTCAAACAAGAAATTCAGAGCAAGCAAATGTTCAAGGCTCTCAGCGCGTTCAGTCCAGTGTCTTGCTCAGTACCCCAGAAACGCATCTAACAGACATTCGTTGAACAAGTCTATACCCTATCACTCAAATCTCTCCATACCTCCTACCATGTTAGTTTCTGGGCCGCAGGTTGTATCGAGCATGGCCAGGCACTTCCTGATCAGAGAACAAAGAGGGTGATGAATCCGGTGCAACAGGGGTACTGCGAGCCTCTCATTCGGCTGTAGGGGCAACAGAATCTGGGGCAATCACTTGTCCTGATGACAGAGCCCCTTCCGAGCACGAGACACCTTCTCCTTGCCCTTCTCCAATTACTTGGGTGTCAGAAAAAGGGACAAAACGAGGAACTCGCTCACTTTCCTGGGTCAGAACCCCTTCCTGGATTCGCTGATCATATGGAAGCGGGAGGGACTCGTTTTTTCACATGTGATACATGGATCCAATGCCGTTTGCCGTTCACCTTTACCGCCGTCTGCATGGCCGAAAAGATTTGAAACGGTTCAGACCAATGGGGATCCAAGCTGCATCTTCGCTGATAATTATGGACCAGAACCCACTGTCCTGGCTCCAAGCGATGTCCGGGACCCTCCGGCAGGGGCTGCAAAACTGCTGAGACCTGTTGATGAATGGAACGAAGATCTTTAGTCAAAGCATACAGATAGTCGGTCAATATAGGAAACTCTATATCATGAAACGTTTTAAGTCTCGGGAACCCCCAAACATTAGCAGGGCGCCCAAAAATTACCTTATACGGAGATAAGCCACAACGAGAATGTGGGTTAACCCGTATTGACATTAATGCCAGTGGCAGAGCATCTGGCCAATTCAATCCGGTACTTTCTTGAATTTTTGCCAATTTGAGCTTCAGTATCCCATAATACTTCTGGACGAACCCAGCGGACTGGGGGTTTCGAGCCGCATGGAATTTCCGTTTAATCTGTAGTCCATCACAAATGCGACTGATAAGTTCTGCATTAATGTGGCCCCCGTTAATACTCCTGATCACCCGGGGCAATCCATAGCGTGGGAAGTATTCCTTTACCAATGCCTTTGCCAAAGCAGTATTTTCCTTGGTCAGGTAGGTTTCCACCCATTTACTAAAAGGGCACACCACGACCAGGACATACTTCAAATTATTTACACGCTCCATTTGGAGCACCTAAAAAGGCAAAGATGGTGGTGCAAAGTTTACACTCAGAACAGGCTCCATGCCCCCAGGATTATGTCGTAAGCAAACCATGCAATATTGCACCAAATGAGCAGCAGTCTTTGGAATATTTGGATTGTACCATACAGGATCTAATAATGCACAAATAGCTTTCACCCCAATATGAGCTGAACCATGTGCCATGGTTAACACCGCATTCACTAATGCATTGGGCAACAACCACCGTTGTATTTTTGTCAAATCAATCCAACAATCATCTGCATCTAATTTCTCCACTTTCTCTTTCCAGTGAGCCAGCTCAAAAGGGGTAGCTTCTTTCTGTATTTCTCGGACACTCTCCATGGTGTTGTTAAACATCTCTGTTTCAGCCACCCACCTAGCAGAGCTAGTCACAAACATTGAGGTCATTTTGGATTTCGCAGTTTCCTTAGCTACTTGATCAGCAAAGGCATTACCTTCACCCAATGCATCAACCACTGTCTTGTGTGCACTACATTTAACTGCAGCCACCATCTCTGGTAACGTCAATGCTGTCAACAATCGCAAAATCAACGGGCCATGCTGTATTCGCTGACCATGGGAAGTGAGAATACCTCTTTTGGCCCAAAGTCGGCCAAAATATGAGCCACGCGGAAGGCGTACTGGCTATCGGTGTAAATATTTACTCTCAATCCTTCACTTAGCTCACAGGCCCGAAGCAATGCCACTAACTCAGTTGCCTGAGCTGATTGATAGGGTACTCGTGAAGCCTCAACTACAGTGTGAAGAGTAATTATCGCATATGCAGCAGTTGTCGTGCCATCTGGTCATTTGAAACAAGAGCAATTGACTTACAACTCCCCTTGAGGGTCACACAGAGGATTGTCTGTCAGGTCTACCCGTCCCTTCGTCTCTTCCTCCACCTGAAATATACAATCATGAACATCATTGTTCTTTTCGTTCAAAGGGAGGGTTAGTAACGTGGCAGGGTTCAGAGTGGCACATTGTTTAATCGTAATGTGGGGAGCAAACAAAGTCAATTCGTAACCTGCAAGACGTGCACTTGTAAGGTGCTGGGTCTTCCTTTTATTCAATAATGTATCCACAGCGTGCGGCACTATCACTGTGAGATCAGTGTTCAGAACGAGCCCTTCCAACTGTCGAATAGCCACTGCGACCGCAGCAGTAGCCCTTAAACAGCTAGGGATTGCTCTGGCGACGTTATCCAACACCCCTGAGAAAGAAGCACAAGGTCTTTGCTTACCACCAAATCCTTGTGTCAACACAAAAAGGGGCAACTGTCCACCTCGTGCACATAAAGCACAAAAGGTTTTTGGTAGTCAGGGGTACCAAGAAAGGGTTCAGAGCAAAACGCAGATTTCAAAGAGTCAAAAGCATTTTGGCAATCATCTGTCCAGGGTAAAGGTTCATGCACATCTTTAGTGGTTAAATACAGGAGAGGTTTAGTGAGAAGGGAAAAATTAGGGATCCATTGGACAGTAAGAAGTTATGCCGAGAAATGCACGGACATCACGCTAAGTACGAGGTACAGACATATAGTTAAAATGGTTGTCACACGCTCAGGGGTTAGTCTCCTCCCTTCTTTTGACAGTAGATGACCTAGATAGGTCACCTCCTGTCGAAAATATTAGAATTTAGAAAGAGATACTTTATTGCCATTAGCCACCAAATGAGACAATAATTGTACAGTGGCTTCCTTACAACCTTCCTCAGTATCAGAGGCCACTAACAGATCATTGATATATTACCAGGGGGGAGGACCAAATCATCCAACAATGTCTTCAAAGCTTGACTATAAATACTAGGACTCTCCGTGTACCCCTGGGGAGCGCGACAAAACTGAAAGCGGCGACCAGATAATGAGAAGCCAAAAATATTGCTGCTATCAGGATGTATCGGAATGCTAAAGAAAGCATTCTTTAAATCGATCACAGAGAAATATTTTGCAGTGGGAGGAATCATAGTAAGAATAGTAGTGATGTCAGAAAACACAGGGTATTGGGACACCACTCTTTTATGAATTTCACGCAAATCAATCACAAAACGATAAGTATCAACATAGTCAGGATCACTTCCAACAGGGGCCTTTTTTAAGATTGGTAAAATGGGGCTGTTGCATACATTAGCAGCCGCCTCCTCCACCACACCCCTTTTGATCAGATCTTGTATGATGGAGAGCAAAGCTTTTTTGCCCGCCGGAGAAATTTTGTACTGAGGTATACGTGGAAGCTGAGCATTTTGTTTCAGAGTAATAGAAACAGGTGGAATCCTTAATAATCCTACATCTGTGTCTCCAGTGGCCCACAGCGTCTCTGGGATAGCAGCAAACTCAGGAGGGAGGGGTTCATTTTTGGTGAAACACTGCAAAGTATGCCTGCCCAGGGGATTGATAGTCAAATAAACATCATCAGGTGAACAAAGAATTTTTGCATGTAATTTCTTCAACAAATCTAAGCCCAATAAATTTTCACCACAATGAGAAGTCAAGAGAAACAGGGATTCTACCGTAACTGGACCAATTGTGAATGGAATAGGTTTGGAAATGGGGCTTACCACCGGAATTCCCGAGAATCCCACCAAAACATTATTGTGCCGGGACAGAGCAGCCCCTAGGACCAGAGAATGAGAAATAGAACTATTCATCGCACCCGTATCAACTAAAAACTTTTCAGATGTCCCCATCAAATGCGCTTTTACATAAGGACCTTGCTGATCAACGGGTACTGACAAATAGCCCCCCCTCTGTCCTTGGCTGTCCTACGTTTAGGCATACCCTTCGGTTGCATCCATCAAACAGTCCTCATTATAGTACTGCCTACCTCTCGGATTATCGAAATAATTATTTTCTGATCCGACGTGCGACGCCTTCTCTCGTCGCATATCACTGTGATCCAAACCACCTCAACCTCTTCCTCTCACAGCCCCATTCTGAGCCAGCAACAATTGACACTGAAATCGCCAATGCCCTTCCTCCTTACAGTAAGTGCACTGGTTTGGTCCCAAAACAACAGCCGGTCCTCCGCCTCGTCCGGTTCCTCTTATTCGAACACACACAAAACAATAATATATGTACATACAAAGATATTCAAAAACGACATGTCTCTTTTCTGTCTTTCCAAACAAAGAACAGAGCCGTCAACTCCTGTTCATGGAGAATCAATCAATTCAGATTCCAGACCAACAGATTCCAAAATCAAGCAGTCCAAAGACTACCAAGATACCGCTGGACAGGTATAACCACAGACTGTCCTACAGACCATCCTGCAATGTTCCTGGTTCACCCTTGGGACTATTCTGACTAAGCCCGCTTCCTTAGCACCGCTTCAGATATGTCCCCAAGGCTTCCCAGGTTCAACCACAGGCCTTTCCGAGACCAGTCCGGCCGGGTGCGTACCACACGAGCCACACCAGGGCATCCGATCTGCGTCTCTATTGTTCACAAAACAAGTCAGTGGAGCATCTACCCGTGTATCCACAATGCTGCCCCGTCAGACCCCCAAGATTCTCCGTGGTACACCAACAGCCAAATCCTACACAGTAAACTGCTTCAAAAGCACTGCTCAATAGCGCGTTCCAAAAGACACCAAAAATAATCCACTCACCTGGTGCACACAGGTACAATTGGGTATTCTCCACTGCCAACTCCTGAAGACCAACACTGTCAGCTCCTGGGTTACGCCCGTAGGACTCCGGCGAAGGGTCACTAGCAGCTGGGGCACCCTGATCGCGAGAGCGGAGTAAGTCAAAAAATTTCGGTCCGTCCACCCGCTCGACCGGAGCTCCCCTTTCTTTGTCCTTTCTACACGGTTACGGGGAGGACGACCCTTTCACGGAGTCCCACCAGAGTCGCCAACTAAAGTACCATAAAAATAACATAAAGGGCTATAACCTACTAATAGCCCCAACCCCATTACCAAATAATCAGTTAGTTGGCAGTGAAGAAAGTTCAATCATTTATTAAGCAAAAAAACTCTATGGAGGAGCCTCTCCAACCCTCACCCATCAGGTACACGGAGAAGACCGTTTGCTCACATTCAAACATGAGGTTATATACTTTTCACTTCAACACATATACTCACTGTAAAAGGAAAAACACCAGTTTGTCCTCGAGCTCCAGGAAAAGACCATATATGGCACATATGATTAGTTCAAAGCTTAACTATTTATTACTGGGAAGGTCAGGAGGGGTGACTCCCTTTCGCCTCCAGGAATGCGCTTATCGCACCCAAAGCCAGATGCGACTTTGAGTCTCAGGACAGTCGAGTAAACAGCCTACCTTCAGCTGCTCCCAGTAATTCAGATGAACTGGGGCTTGACAACTGCTGGAGACTAACAGGTGACCACAGCCCGTGTTCGAGCAAAGGTTCGGAAAATGGCGTCTGCATGGTTCTCGGCCTACTCTGATATATATATATATGTATCTCCAGCAAAGAGGGTACATATAGATGCAGCATGCTAACATAATATGGTCCGATATTCCTTATGTATGGGAAATCCGTTTTTTATCCCTCAGGTTGATGTCTTTGTTGTTTAAAGACATTTTAAAAAGTACTAAAAATCTATATATGTGTAAGTTTAGTGTGGAGCTAGTTTGTGTTTAGCTTAGATGTCTTTGTCCTGTCTCATAATATGCCTTAAGGGTGGGAGGGGGGTTGATGTCTTACATATGTTGTTGCGTGTTTAGGATTAGTTAGAGTAGAGAGTTTAGAGTAGAGAGTTCAGGTACTTTTTCACTTTATTCTAGTTAGTTTAGATTAGAAGTAATTAAGATTATTGGTAGTTTATAAAAGAAGAATTTTGTAATTTTATAATAAATAGTTAGCAGTTTTCCTTTCTCCTTGCACTGTATGCATCTCATATCACTGGACACTCCATTGAATGTGTAAGTGTGGTCATGACATGTTATTTAAGTGGGATCGATTGTGCCAGGATACCTTAGATGTGAGCACAGTACATTTGCTGGGTAACAGGGTGGCAAGTAAGATTTACGGCCTAGTCTAGGAGCAGTAGTTTGTGAAGTTATACATCTTAAGTGTGACTCAGGTAGTTGGACATCACATTGTTGCCCATTTACAACACTATTTAGGGACATGTCATTGAGAGGATATTGTAGTAGTTACTGTTATCATCATGGAGTTGGATGGAAGCTCCTGGTACCACAGATTGCGTCAAGCCCTGCATCTCACAAGCTCCTGGTGCTGAGTCCATCTACATTGCACAGACCTTGGCACACTTGCTGCGTCGTGCAAGTGTGTCAGATTCTTTTGAATTATATGTTCCTGGGCATGGAGACTGAAACTCCAGGCCAGGCAAGTAGCAGTCTTTCTGTGCATCCATTGGGAACTGCATATGGCAGAGCAGTGGCCTGATTCACATAAGTCATCAGAGAGTGTCATGAGTTTACGTTTTCCGGTATTCACAACAAGCATTTAGGAGAAGTACAGTTAGATATACGGACTTTTCTTCTCTTATATGCCTTTTGTGAATCACTGAAGTTGGAAAGTCATGAATTTGTCACCTTTGACGTTTTGGGCATGCACACAGTTCTGCTGCACACAAAATGTGAAATGTTGCATTGTTCCCTCTTGTGCTAGTTAGACACCTGCAGATTGCTCAAAACGTTGAGGCTAGGCTGATATGCAAAATCCCATATCGCCATTCGATCACAGCCCATTTGAAGAAGCTACATTGGCTTCCCATGATCAAATGCTTTCAATTCAAGACTCTTGTCCTGGCTTTTAAAGCCCTTCAGGGTCATGGTCCAGCCCATCTTAGAGCTCGACCCAAGCACTCCCAGTCCAACCGAACCCTTAGAGCGAATCATCTCTGCCTTTTGGCGATTCCCCGTTTCCGATAGTCTTGAATGGGTTGCAGAGCCTTTGCTGTGATTACGGCCAAATCCTAGAACAGCCTGCTACTTTCTTTGCGTATGGCCGAATCTGAAACTATCTTTTGGCGTGTCCTGAAGACCTGGCTGTTTTCTAGCCCTTAGCCCCTTTCTGGTACCTGCATCTACCACCTGTCTTATCGCCAGCACACCCACGCTGGGGGTTGCTGAGCGCTTTATAAGTTTCTAAATACATAAATGGCAACTTCTCCCAGCTGTTACCTTTTGGCTCATAGTGATGCCCCCCTTGAAATGGTGGCACTGCTTCTGACTATATGGTCAGTGCAGTGCACCATGCATCTCTTGTCACATTGCCCTAGCCGCTTACAGTGGTCACAGCATGTGAGGGTTCCAAAGTCAGTAAGCTCTGCTCGTCCACAGGAAGGGGCTGTGTGACGCCTTTCACTTTGGTGTGGGTCCTTATTGCCAACTCTATTTCACTGAGACAGACATTGTGGTTCAATTAGTGGCTGGTAAACATGTGCCCTTACGTATCTTTATCAATGTGTATATGGTGTGCACCATCTTGGGATGTGAAATGCAATGTTCACCTTCACAACAGGCTTCGTCAACCCTGTAGAGTGTGAGTAGATATGCCAGGAGATTTTCTTTTAGCAATTGTAAAGGGGGACACTACTTGTGGCCTGCAACATACTTTGCCTTTTTGACACACATTACTACTTCCTTCATGAATGTGGGGCTAAGTTGGGATATTGCTAGATTGGTGTATTGGAGCAATGGGGGCACAGCTGGTCCACACATACCCGGTCCTCTCCCTGCCTATCCTGATCACAGTAAAATATGTACCTTTGTATCATTTGGTGGATTTCGCTGCTCCTACATTTTAACAGACTGCTATACTAGATTGGTCATGGACAACAGACTTAAAAATATTTATTCACATGTCTGTTGACATAGTTGCAGACTGGACCAGTACTTGGCCATGCAATCCGCACATTACATTGATGCCCAGTGGAGGGCCAGACCGAGTCCTTTAGGGTTTACAAGTGCAAAGGATGAGGAAGAGTTCAGTCAGCAGTCTGGCTGCTGTGTCATTGGTAACCAAACAAAATATGACAGTCCATGTCGAGGTCCGGGGTGAGTGTCACAGAGTGTATCGGGGGACAGTGGAAGGTGATATTCCGGGGCATGATGCTCAGCACACAACCAAGTAGAAACTGGCCATTTGGCATAGTATTGTATTGTATTGTATGTTGGATTTATATAGCGCTTATAACCCAGGGGTCTCTAAGCGCTTGCCTTGGGAACCCGTCCTGGCTTTTCCCTGTGAGATAGCCCCTACAAGGCATCCCCAAGGTGAAAGCCAGGCATCCCGCCGCGGGGGGCCGTTGTGGAGATTAAGCAAGCTTAATGCCCAGAGTTGCAGAGTGTGAACCCATGATTAGGTCAGGCACTGAAGCGAGAATTATCGAGTCCGTGGACATTTGAGCTCAAGACCCTGCCGCGTCGGGAATTGAACCCTGGTCCCGGGTCTGACCTCTGCTTCAGGGTCTGCCTGCTCTAACCAGTGAGCCACACTTCTCCATAGATGAATGCTACAGCTTCCGTCTTGCAATAAGGCAGATTAATCCTCATCTTCGTCCTCTGATGTGTCATGTGCATCTCATGTGGGTGGTGGTAGATTGGCTGCAGCACTGTGAGGCACTGACACATCAGGGACCGGAGATGTGGATATAGAATCAGCAGCAGCATTCATCAGTGCCAGACCTTGCTGCAGCAATGCAGTGATGATGATCTGGAGGGCATGGAAGATTTCAGCTACATCTCGCTGATATGCAGGAGTGGCAGCCATTTGTTCCGCCTTCATCCACTCCATGTTCTCCATTACACTTTGCATACGGCCCAACTTCTGCTGTCATCGCTGGAGCCACTTTGACTGGACAGTTGTTCCAGTCTCTGAGTCATGATTCCAGCGATGTCAGGCATGGAGTGCTGGAGAGCATTGAGCGGACTGTGGGTGTCCATGATATTTTTTAGGTGGTCCCGGATGGAACTCAGACACCCACATACGGAATCAAGTTTGGCCGCTAGGCTGTCAAACCCCACCCGCACCTGATGAGCCATCTCCTGCTGGACCTCTAACACACGGTGTTGGAATGCCAGATTTGAATCCAGGAGGTCCTGGGAGACAGCTGTGGTGTTAGGCGCTTGCTGCTGTGTGGTTTGTGCAGGGGGTGGGGTTTGCATGATGCAGCTGGGTTGCCCTGCTCCTGGAGGTGGGGTGCTGATGGAGCCTTGCAGCTGTTGGAGGGTGTCCGTGTTGATGCTGGTGAAATCATCCTCTTCATCAGTGAAGAGTGGGAAAGGTTGCTGTTCAGGAGGTGATGTTTGTCCCTCTGCAATGTAAAAGGTAGGTGCAGTTTCACTGTGTGTTTCATGTATGATCATGCTATGGATGAGTTTACAAGCAGACTGCTTGACAATGTACATTATGACTGTTTGAGAGGGGCTGCCTACATTTTGCAGAATGTTGAATTTACGACTACATCACAGATATGAGGTTGTACTTGCACATTGTCATCTCACAGTTTACAGCTATGACTAATGTGATTAGCCAGTTAACACACCAAAGACGCACCAGTTGTGTCTTCTCCTCTGCTCAGTTGTGAAGGTGATGAAGTTTGTCCCACATTTTAGTCAATGTTGATGAGCCCTGAATTTCTATGTATGTGCTCTGCATTTGGGATACTCGCTCATGCAGCTTTGGTGTTACTTCCCCTTATCCCTTTTAGGCAGTGAGCCTAAATATGTGTCTTGGTCAGAGTTGGATCACATGTGCATTGTTTTCAAGAAGATGTCTTGGTTACATCCGGGTTTGTATGTACACGAGGGTGTGTCAGAGTGTGACCTACTCCTTTAAGGATGTGGTCCACACTCAGCCACCTCAGTGAGGTGTCCTCCACCATGTTGAGATGTTTGGGATGCAGGCATGCTATTCATCATGCACTGTCACTTGTATTGTCAGTGTGGCTCACAGACTTTGCTGTGTACTGCATATGTGCATGTGTTTGTTGCAAGATTAGATATGTGTGAGGAGGGTCCCCTTTATGCGCATTGACTACATGTTGTTTCAATGTGTGCTACACATGTGCTTTCAGGTAGCTTTGTCTATTGGTATTTATCTTGTGTGCATGTCGTCAATCATGATTTGTCTTTCATGCATTGCTTACTGCCCTCCTGTTGGCTCACCCGTTGTGAGTATGGTGCTGCGTGAGTTTCTATTGTTGTTGCTGGAGGGACAGACAGTGTCAACAACCATAATCCTCAACGTTGACCACATGTGTGGTGTGTAAGTGGCCCTGGATTGGATGGATTTGGATTTCCAATGCATATTTGTGGTGCTCAGGCCTTGTCACTACCACCCTCCCAACAGATACAAATGGCAGGTTAATGTGTGTTTGTGTATGTGACACGCAGCTGGTCACATGGATGATACATACTGTCCGGGTTACGAATATTCAATGCATGGTTTTGCTGGTGGGTGATAACAACCATGACTGCATATTTGTTCACTGACACAGTTGACTTAACAAATAGATAGGTTTACATGCACATATTGGTGTCATGGGCAGCTAACACCAGGACTGATGTGGAATGGTGTTTTCTGTATGGCAGATGTGTACACTTGGGAGTGGAGGTGTGCAATTTTACCTAAGGGGTGAGTGTGCCATTTGGCTAGTTATTTGTTGCAACTTTGCTATCCTTGCTTGTTGTCATACTTTGGTTGTCTTACTTCTTTACAGGGACATTGTAGTTCTGTGAGTCTGGCACACCGACAAGTCATGCAGTACAGATTTGGATGACACAATCCTGATATGCATTGTCGCCGCACTGTGGTGTTGTAGGCATAGCCCCTGCTCATTGTATTACATCACCTTTTGAGTGAAGTCTGCTGTTTGTGTGCATTGTGGGATATGCACGTTTGAGGCAGTCGGCTGCATGATCAGTTTGTTGTGATATTGCATGTTTTTTCTGGTATGCAGACTCACTAGATGGTTTCAAACTTGGTGTACACACAGTGGGTGTTCTGCGGGTGGTGATGCGGGGTCTGGTGCGGGGTGGGGAGGTGCAGGATGGGGTAGTGGAGTTGGACACACAACGGGCTAGGGTTAGGTGAGTAAATACATGATTTGAATTATTTACCTTGCACTTGGTGCATCTCAGAGTTTGCAATGCAGTAAGCGCAAGGTAAATAGTTTGAATGATTTATTCACTTACCTAAATCCAGCCTGTCATGTGTCCAACTCCACTACCCCCTTCTGGCCCCTCCTCTGCCCCACTCTACCACCCCACACCACCACCCCACAGCACGTCCCACAGCACTCCCACTGCGAGCAATCACGGTGTACACAGGGCTGCATCTCATGGACAAGCAGGCGGACACATTTACTGGAGATGTGGCAGCATGTCTATATGTCCCCCTTTCCTCAACAGCACGCATATACAAATCGTCTGTACAGGGCCGCATCTCTCTGATACTAAACATGAGGATGCACTGTGTGTGTGACTGATCATATGCATAAGTGGGCATGCCACCACCAATGTCAGCAGACATGCAGTATTGTGCACATGTGTCTGCCTTGTGTGCAAGATTGTGTACGTGCAGTTTTGTCACCCTTGATGCACATGCACATTCTTGCACACAACTCAGACATTTGGGCACATGCATTAGCGTGGTGTTGAGACAAGGGGGCCATTTTGACAGCCTGCTGCATCTCCAATCTCCAATCAATTTGAGCCTTTTCTCATTCACCTAGCCTTTAGTTTGTGGTCTGATATGATACTCTAGTTGAAAACTCTAGTCAACAGGTACCAGTGAGACATGTATTTAGGGTCCTCAGTGAATTTGTATCTTTTAAAAGTAACAGCCAGGTCTCTGACTGGCACTGCTTTTTAACTAACTGTGACTTAGGTCTGTTTTTAAAATCTTCAATTGCTGTTTGCACTTCCGAGTTCTCGCTCTCTCACCCGCATACCTCGAGTGTCCTGGTGTCCCCCTGGTCCATTGCGGCTTGTGCCAATTGAATGGAGGGGCTATACACCATTTTGGACCACGGAGGCAGTCCTCACTTCCTGTGTGGAATGCAAGGTCAGCGTTCCACACACTGCTGCATGGTCCCTCTCAAAAGGGATTGCGGTGCGCTGAAGACGCGCCAAAGGCAAGCCCGTCTGCGCCCATCTGTGCCTGACCGTCGCCACTCGCCAGGTACCCTGCCCATTTTTGTTATTTTTCAGCTGTCTCTCCCCGCCTACAGATGGCCATACTAAAATACACTAGTCAGGAGTTACACTCTGTAAACATCGCACCCCGTCTCAGGCAAAGATATGCCGTAGATCAGGAACTCCCCTTACCCAGACAGCAATACTTAACAAAGTCCAACAAATCTAACTACAACCAAAGCAAACCCCTACTGCAGCCCAAATCTCAACTAACCTGTCTGTACTGCAACGCACGATCCTTCCCAAAGCACGCACTAGAAATATGGCCCTGCTAGATAGCAAAAAGCCAGACCTATTTCTCGTGACTGAAACCTGGCTCCAAGACTCGTCCTCTCCCGACATCGCTGTAGCCATGCCAGACTATAGGATTTTCAGATTGGACCGAGTCAGGAAAAGAGGAGGGGGCACCGTAATCGTTTACAGGACAAATATCAAACGTCATGTTATTGATACCTTCCTAGCCAACTGGGGCGAAATGTGTATCATCAATAGCCCCACACGCCCTAGTCTCCGGCAACTTCATCTTAGCAGGGGACTTTAATTATCATGCGGAACTAACGCTAGATCCCCACACCAGTGACCTCATCACCAGCATTAACTTGTTAGGCCTAAACTTGGTAGCCACTGGCCCCACCCAAAAGGCAGGGCATGCTTTAGATCTCCTGTTCACAAATTCATCTAAAGTTGTGATCGACCAAATACTCCCCGTCCTATGGTCAGACCACCATGTCATTAGGTTCAGCATCTCCATAAATGCAACACATCCCTTGGTCAAAAACCACGAGAAAAGTAGCAGGCCATGGCACAAGATCAACATCGAATCCTTCACCACTCACTTCTCTCCCTCGCCCATCACTAAGTACACCAACCCCAATGAGGCGGCTACCACCCTTGAACACGCCATTATCTCCTCTTTAGACATAATTGCCCCCAAAAAGGTATCCAGAGGCCCTAACAAACTCTCCCCATGGTTCACCCCCGACTTAGATAAAATCAAAAGCTCGGCAAGGGCAGCCAAACAAAAATGGCGGCAAACAAAAAATCCAACAGACAAACTACAATACAAAATAGCTCACAGACACTATATGAACAAGATAGCAGCAGCTAAAAGAACCTACTTGGGGAACAGTATAAGTCTGGCAGCCAACTCACACAAAGAGTTTTACAAAATAGTCAAAGACTTTACAAACCCTCCGGCTTGCCAGCCCCCACCGTTGAATCCCTGGAATGGGTCAACTCCCTTTCATCCTACTTTTGTGGATCAATAATATCCACAAAACTTTCCCCCAGACAGCCAACCTGCCCCCATTCTGGGTGATACGTCAACACAACCGTGTGCCGCGGTCCTTAAAGAATTCCAACCAATCTCATAAACAGAGGTAGCTTACTCTCTGAATAAAATCAAATCTGGATCCCCAACAGACCCGGTCTCCTCTCATATTCTTGCAAAAATTGCGCCTGCTCTGATTCCCGATCTCACGAAAACCCTTAATCTCTCTCTATCCCACTCCTCTGTCCCCTCTCACTGGAAGGAGGCCATCATAAGACCTAACTTAAAAAAAACCTCTGCCGACCCTAAGCAACTCTCTAACTACCGCCCAATTTCCCTTTTACAAATGTTCGCCAAGGTTATGGGATCCTTAAGTAACAAGCAACTATGCAAACATCTGGAGGCTAACCAGCTGCTTGACCCATCTCAGTCAGGATTCAGGGCACACCACTGCACTGAAACGGCTCTGCTAGAGATTGTGGCCAATCTGCCATACTGATCTTGCTCGACCTGTCGGCGGCCTTCGACACCATCTCACACAGCGTCCTCTTAGAACGAGATGGGTGTCGAAGGTCCAGCCCTCCTCTGGATCAAAAGCTACCTAACTGAACGACGCTCAAAGGTGCAAATCGGGTCTTTTACCTCAAATTGCCAGGATAATGACAAGGGGGTGCCCCAGGGATCAATTCTGAGGCCCACATTATTCAACTTATATGTATCCCCCCTAGCGCGAGTGATCGGGGCACAAGGCTTTGATACCGTGTCCTATGCTGATGACACACAGCTACTGATCACCCTGGGCCCCGACCCTAGTAACAGCAAACTCAGATTCCAAAAGTTCATGATCTCAATTAAGGACTGGATGACAAACAACTTCTTAATGCTTAATGCCGGTAAAACCGAGATCGTGCTTTTTGGAAATGCCCACAAACACTGGACTGACGAATGGTGGCCACCATCACTGGGACCCTGTCGGTCCAAAACCTGGGAGTGACAATTGATGACAAGTTGCCCATGGCCAACCATGTTAACAAAATAGTGCATACAAGCTTCGGACTGATGCGCAATCTCAATAATTTTTTTTAATGGATTCCCCTTCCCTCGTGCATGCCCTTAGTCCAAGGCCTAATCATAAGCCAGTTGGACTATGGCAACGCACTACTTGCCTCCATTAATGAGAATCTTCTGGCTAAACTCCAAGTCCTGCAAAACACCGCAGCCAGAATGGTGCTTGATCTCCCCCCCCACACACCCTCTGGGCCCAGTCTTAGAATGCTTTACTGGCTCCCCATAAGAAAGCGCATTGACTTCAAAGTCTGCTGCCTAGTCCATAAAACCATCAATGGACAATGTCCTAAATACCTAGAGAAGAAACTTGTAAACCACTGTCCGGCCAGAACCCTTCAATCCACTAACAAGTCTCTCCTAACTGCCACAAAGTTCGCACTGTCAGAAATGGCGATAGGTCTTTCTCCAAATTGGCACCAGACGCCTGGAATACTCTCCCCCTCCACATTAGAACCGAGCCCACCCACCTGAAATTTCGAAGACTCTTAAAAACATGGCTTTTCTAGCCATCTGGCTACCAGTAACTCCTTTCTAACATCTCCAAGCGCTCTGAGACCTATGGCTGATTTATGCGCTATATAAACACAAATGCAAATACAAATACTTGGACTATATTTGTTTGACTTTTCTGTGCACATTTCCAGGTCTGTGAGCCCACCAATATGTGTCTTGAAATGTATTGGTTGAGTAGGGTGATATGTGTCTATGCCACCAGGGCCACGGTGATCCGGGACATGATCGGCAGTCATTGTGGGTGTGCACTGCGATATATTTAATTGTGCATAACTGCCATTGGGCCCATCTCCCCAATCTCCCCCGTCCCCCCAATCCCTGGTTGGTACGCACCATGTTGCTGTTGTGGCTGGTCATGTTGAGCAGTATCCTGTCCCGGAACTCCAACCACCGTCTCCTCGCTGATGACTTGGGTCACCTGTTCCTCCAACGCATCCAGCCCCTCCTGTGGTGCTGGACTCTCACCTCAAGTCTGCATTGCTGCATTCAGGTTTGCTTCAAGTTTCTTCTTGCAATCGTCCACTGTCCTCCTCACCTCTCCAACAGCATTCACCTTGGCCACGATGGACTGTCGTATTGCACTTTTAGTTGCCAATGACACAGTGGAGCTGACAAAAAGTTGTTGTTGGTGTTCTGGTGACTGAAACGCTTCTTCCTCTTCTCCTTAGGCTCCCCCAGGGTCTCTGGCTGGTCCTTCTGGGTGTTTGCTGGGTGTTGTGGGGTTGTTGTTGGCCTGTGTGCTTAGTCCAGCTTTCTCCATGGTTTGTCTCAGTTGTTTCTTCTTTTTTTTTTGGGTGTTTGAGTTGCATAACGGGCGTTTTATAGAGATTTTTACCGCCGTGCAGCAAATCTTATCGCCGGACATTTCACCCGGTAGGGGAAACTATCACCTATAAGCGGCGCATTGTGAATACGCCACTAACATGGTGAATATTTTCTGCAGTACACGTCGATAAACGTAAATGTACGTGTCTTGTAAAGCGCACTGCTGCCCTGAGGCGTCGTGGCACTGTAGACCGCTGAGGAACCCGTCCTGGCTATCCCTGTGAGATGGTCCCTACAGGGTATCTCCAAGGTGAAACCAGCATCCCCGGCATATGAGGGGGGGCCGTTGTGGAGATGAGGCAAGCTAATGCCCAGAGTTGCCGAGTGTGATCCCTGGTTAGAGTAGGCACCGAGGCGGGAATTATCGAGTCCGCTGACACTGGTCTACGACCCTGCCGCATCAGGAATTGAACCCTGGTTCCGGGCCGTTCACTGCTTCCGGGTCTGCCGCCTCTAACCAGTGAGCCACACCACTCCACCCCGATAAGAAAACGCATGCTATCCGAGGTTGGCGATAGTTTACACAGATTGTTGAGAATATCACCCAACGTGTTTTACAAAGGAAAGAAAAAATGGAGCCAACAATTCACTGCAGCAACTCATGTTTTAACTACTAACATGATTATGAATGCATTTTATGATACTCCAACCATGGGCAAATATGCATGTTTATTATAAACTGCATCTAAGAGTGCAGTGCACTGCAGTGAGGCTTAGGAAGACTTTGACACGGCCAACCAGAAGACAATAACGCCTTTCCAATGTGTTATTCCCTACGAAATATTGCATCCAATTTGTTTTGGCAATGTAATGTTGTTTCGAGTTAAATCCCAAAACGACATTACACTTTTCATCAAAGTGCATATCTCTTACAATAAAAAATACCTATTTGTGTACAGCTAGTGAAAATGAGAACACGAGTAAAAAAAAATCGATTACACCAAATAGATTTTTCCAGAATAGATTCAAAATGTAGAAGAGAAAAAGTTAAATATGTTGAAAAAGCTTCCACTGAAAATAGGAGAGCAGCATTTGAGCTCGTTGGCACCAAGCTGCCACCGAGTTTGTCAGTTTGATTAACCGCCTTTCAGTCTGCTGAGAACAAAGCAAAGCTTTTTCATTAATAAATTAAAATTAAGTGACCTCGTGAAGCTGTCAAGGCAGAAGACTAGGCAAACAATAAACAGAATGAAAAACAACAAGTATCATGTATTTGCCGCAGGAAGTACCAAGGTCTTCAAATCCTCTATCCGCACTAGTCTCTGTCTTGTCTTGCAGTGGAAAGAAACTCAACCATGCCCCCCCCTTCATGTCATCCATTTTGAGTTTATAGATAACTTCCCAGTATTCACTTGCATGTTTCACTAATAAGGCTGCGCTGTGTAACCAGCAAAGTTCAAATGAGTGTGAACACTTTTTGGATTTGATTGCTATAGCCAAGTCCCATTCATCCGTGGAAACACAGTACAAAAACACCACTGTTGCAGGCTTCAATAACTGAAAAAGAACCAGCATTAGAATGAGTCGAAAGTAATTTATACCTTCATGTTGGAAAAGCACAGCGCTGAGGAACAGATTCCTATCTTTTTTTATTTCAGTTACTAAATTTGAATAACCCGACATGGGCTATTTCCCAGTACACCTCTTTGCCTAACAAGAAAATATTGCACTTTTAAAAATTAGGAAAATTAGGGGCATATTACCAAAAAGTAGCGATATTTATTGCTAAATAGGCTTAGTGACGATTTTTTTATCGCTGAGCATCGCCAGAATTTATCGCTGAGATAACGTGCTATTAGCAACGTTTGGGGCATATTATCAAGGGTGGCGATAGGGAATTTTCGCCGCTTTAGCAGCCGTTTTTGGCCGCTAAATGGCGATAATTCTATCGCCCTATTAGCAAGCTGTCGCTAACAGCAGTTTGCAACAGCTTTTAGGTGATAACGAGCGGTTTGGGGCCCGCTTTGCATGTTAGCAATATTTATCACTAATGACATGCAAAGAGGGCGTACCCAAACTGTTAGCGACTGAAAACAGTTGCTAACATCGCTATCGGCTATTAGCAAGGCAGGCGTAGCGATGGAAATATTCGCGCTATGTGCGAATATCTCCAAATACTAACACCTGCCCAGACCAGTTCTTAGCCATCTTATCCAATGGGAAGTGGATAACATGACTAAGAGCATTTAGTTGCTAATGCATGAATATCGCTGTTTTCTCAGCGATTTTCACGCATTTCGCCGCTATCGCCAGAAAATGTATCGCTTGGGAGATAAACGTTGCTAATAGTCGTTATCTCAGTGATAAATTGCTAAGTCTATTTAGCTATAAATATCGCTACTTGTTGGTAATATGCGCCGTTTACCTCCAAAGCGATAGCATTATCGCCGCTTAGCGGCCGAAAACGGCCGCTAAAGCGTCGAAAATTCCCTATTGCCACCCTTGATAATATGCCCCTTAATCTCTACATTTTGTTCTTCGCCCAACAAATGCAAAATAATTTAAATTATTTGCTTGTGATGACAAAAAGAAACAGGGCCCAATACTTCAAAACATTCAAAAATCTGTATCGTAGGTGTATTGCCATATTTCAATTTATAATGTATATGAATCACACAGATTTTCATCATACGACTAGGAATCTGTGACACTCACAACTTTCTATGAGTACTCAAGGCTTTGACAGAGTTTTATCTAAACTGTTTTCAGGGTGGAGGAGAGTTGTGGAAATGTTTTTTTTTTTAAAATACACACAAAACATTACTTTGCGAGTGCTCCCAAACTTGTTTTTAAGTGAAAAGACATTCTAAAATCCTATCCTATCTAGTTCTTTATGCTGATTCTGAGAATTATTTTCAATCATGCAATTGTATATAGGCCAGCTACTGAGCTTTAATCCTTGAGTCCGGCCTGTTTGTACATAACCCCTCACATCCACCAGGGCACAACCTAAACCTTAGTTTTCTATAAGGGGATTATTGATACCTGTGTAACCTCACCTGTAAAGTGGTGGGATGGCCCCTCAGAACACCTAGGTGATTAAGTATGAGGCTCTATTCATATCTACATTTAGGAATAGGAAACAATTTAATACTATCTCTTACTTATCATGATAATTCTGAGCCGGCTGCCTATCCCTTTAGAGTAGCTTATCAGCAAACTTGGTGGTCGATTAGCCCGTCCGCCATTCTGTCTGGGGCAGGGACCGTCCGCCACAAGGGCCGAGGTACCGTGCCCCAAATTAGGATGCACCTGCCACAGTGGCGACTGCATCCTGCATTTTTAACATTGCCGCTGACGGTACTGAAAGCACCGTCCACCGCAATGTCAAAAATGCATGTTGTGCGTTTCACAGCACAACATGACAGGCACTGCGCGGTGCCTGCCATGTTGTACTGTGAAACGCCCACCACCCCCTTCACCCTGGGGGCCCGCAACAGGCCCCCAAAGCAAGGACTTTATGCCTTTTCGCGGCGGCATTGCCGCCACGGAAAGGCATTTCCCTCAGACCATCCTAATATGGCTGGCGTTGTCTCATAGCCACCGCCACCATATTAGACCTTTTTCCGCCGCGGTCGCAAGGCGACCGCGGCAGAAAAGTGGCGGACGGTCCCCCCGCCTTTGTAATATGGCGGGGGAAATAGGTGGCGGACGGGCAAGGATGGCGGATGGATCGCCACCGCCTGCATGGCGGTGGAGATCCGTCCGCCATCCTAATCGGCCCCTTGATACGCAAACTTGGTACGCTAGCCAACTTTACCTCTAAACCTGAGGCCTCATAATAAGGCATATAAATCAATAGATGGTTCACTCTCCAACTTAGAGCTTCACCCACAGGCCAGCTGAGATATATTTGAGGCATGATTATTCTCCTGACTTGCAACACACATTTAAAAACATATGTGTCACTATAAAGCAAGCCTTCATGCAGCTGATGTAACTTTAATCACATTGCCTTCTCGTCCACCACATCAAGGGATCTTTTTAAAAAGACTCACTCCTTAAACCTTCTGATTGCATGACCTGCCTAGTTGTGCAGTCTCAAACTGTGTCTAAATGTGGCTTCTTTCATCTGTGAGAAATCCAAGAATATGCATAACATTGGTTACTCTTGTAAACCCAATCCACTAATCAATGCCACATTGTGGACACCACCACCTTAGCTTTCCTCTGTGTTCCAATCTGAGGTTCTCTCTACACTTGACTTCAGATCAGGCTTGCAAAATGATCCATGTATACCCACTGATTTAAAATCTTTGACCCCAGTACGGGCACCACAGTGGTGCAAGGCCTTTCATGTTTTCTATAATAAGGCTAATATGCACAATTGTCTGCAACAAGGGAGTTGCTGTTGCTTCTCAGTTGCTGAAAAAAGATGGTAAGCTCCCAGTGAGCTGAAAACATTGAGGCCCATTACTATCCTTCCTTCTTTTTCAGAGATTGAAAAAAAAATTCTGGTAAAATGGCAGGCTGAACGGCTGGACGACTAAGATGTTCCTGATGAGGCCCAACTCAGGTTTAGACATGAAAACAGCACTATAGCTGCCTTGGCGGTAACCTTTGATTCCTTGCATGACACCTGCAACCAACGTCCCCCTCCGGCCTTCTGCATCTTGATCTGACCCCAGTGTATGATAAGGTTGACTAGTCAATTGCCTTAAAGGAGTCAGGCTCTGGGAAGGCTCTGAATAGATTTAAGACCTTTTAATATGGCCATATACAGCCTTTCTTTGTCGCCTATTTAGTTCCCAGTGCTCAAAGCTGAACTGCAGAGTCCCACAAAAGTCGGCACTGTTTCCCATACTCGTCAACATCTATATTTGGGAGAGTTGGCTGGAGGCCTTTATTTTAGGTGGCGGTCCGGGCAGATGATATACAAATTATCATTAAATTCCTACAACAAAGCTTTTTATTCAATGTCACCCATTTAAGATTGCCTTATCATGGCAAATATTCTTATAACCAGAAACAAAGCCTCAATCTGGACAAAAGGCCAGATTTACGAAAGCAGTATTTACAAAAAGTAGTCACAAATTGTGCACCGACATTTTTGATATATTGTGCCAAGCAACTAACTTTCCAATCCGAGCTATGTACTGATAGGCCTGTTCATAAAGTGTGGAACCAGGGTGGATAGAAATCTGACCTATCTAATTAATATTCATTAGGTAGGTTGCAAATTGAGACTGACTTGGTCGCAAATTCATTAACGGAAATAAGACTACTTGATAAAACATGTTTTATTTTTGAAAGTTTCAATGAGAGTTGACAGAAGTCCTTAGATTACTACCTATTTCCCCTGAAACATTTAGCCGTCTTCACAAATGGTAAAAGATCCAAAGGGGAACTTATATCTTTTTTAAATCAGTCGCCACCCAGCTAGGGGCGCAGTACCTTTTCAATAGTTTGTAAATGGAATTCTAGTGGAAAATCATACGCTTCACAGTCCTTTTCTAATGCACTTTTCTGAATCAGTATATGAGTTTATTATATACTAGCAGCCCGTCCCGGCGTTGTCCGGGAGCAAAAGGCTGCTTCAGGACCCCCTGTTGTTCGTGTTTACCCCCCTGTGACGTCGTTGGTCAATGGCCAATTGTTAAAGACTTTTTTTTTGGAAAGCCGAAGTTGTGTGTGTGTTTTCTTTAGTGCATTGTGATTGGTGTAGTATGCGATTAATCCTGCCCCCTGGGTGGCGTCATTTGACACTCCTCGTCGATGGAAGGCCCGCCCGCTTTTTAATGTGAAGGTGTCAATGTTGTCTGGGTAACTGCAACGAATGTGTGTATATTTCTTATAGCGCGCACCTCTGCTGTTTTTGTATATTGGTGTTAGCGCGCTGTATGTGTGAATTTAAATTCATTGAAAGCGCATTTCCGCTGTATTTGTTGAGATTTGCAAATGTTTGTTAGAAATTCATTGAAAGCGCATTTCCGCTCTATGTCTGCATATTGTGCGTTCTAAATTCAGTGAAAGCGCATTTCTGCTCTATGTGTGCATATGTAAGTGTGTTGTGAAGTCGCTTGGCCTATGTTTGTTATTTGCACTTGGCACGGCCCTGTAAACGCCCACATTTGTTGTTTGAGACGCCCACGGCCACGACCACGCCCCCAAGGGACTACTTTACCACTTTTGGCGTTTTCGCTTTTTTAATGTATATGGTGTACATATCTATAGCCTATGTCCTTCTGCCACATCTCCCCTTTCAAATGGTGTATTGGGTGTAGTGATTGGTGCATTACTTTTGTAGTTTACCTGGCTCAAAGGTTTGTGTTCTCTCTTTATAATAGTAGTATAGAAAAAAATAGTTTTTAGTTGCTGCAAACCCTCTTATTGAGCGGGCTGAGGGTTAAAAAGTTTTGCACGTCTGGCCCGGGGTCCCTTTGGATGTTGTACTGACGAACCCTTCCTGCTCCTGCCAAGGAGCTAAAGAACCTTGGCCTTTGCATAGATTAAAATCTTTCCTTTAGGGCTCAGATCCAGGAAATATGTGCCTCCTGATTTGGGCTCCTGAAAATATTAAGGCAAATCCTTCCATTTCTCACACAAAACAACTGGGACGTCATGTTAAGTTACATAATAGCTTCTCTTTCTGGATCATGGGAATGCCTTATACTTGGGTCAGGTGGAATGGCAGACAACCAAACCTCCGATAGTAAAAATTATTTCACTAGGTACGATGCTTTCTTGTGAATTGTAATAATTTCTCAGAGGCCTGCCATGCATATCCCTGGCCATCCTCTAGGAAGAAGATTTAGTTTAAGGTTCTCTGTGCCATCGATCGTGCCTTTTATAAGACTGACCCAGAGTTACAGTAGTCTTTGAGCACTCACCATATTGTGGTTAAATTCTGGCTGCTACTTTCATTTTCATTTTTTTCTAGCACCAAGATGGTAAAACATAAAAGTTGTGATTTATAGATTAATAAATATTTAATTAAATAAATAACAGAACCACAAAAAATATATATATTCTTTTATGATAGTTTTCTTTTCTAACTTGAGTACTCTCCGTCATACCCTTAACTTTTGGTTTCTACTGGTAAACACTCCTGCTTCCATAGCCACTAAGGATAATGGTGTATGTTCTGTTTATTTACAGAACAACAATAGCCTTTCTCAGGCTGAACTTCCTATTTGGTGGTGATGATTTTTTGATCCTAAAAAAGTAGAGCGTCCTGTATTATCATCAGATGTAATTCTTTATATCATATTCATGGGCAGTTTTTTTATGGTAAAGGAAAATGTTTGCGCCTCCGCCAGCATATTCCGAGTTTCCTCATTGCCACATTTTTCATGACTGTGCGACTGCCATGAAAAGTGTAGCAGTGAGGAGCAAAGGGGGCCCTACAAGATCCCCTGATGCCTCACTCCATGTGGATGCACACAGTGGGGCACAACAGCTCAACATGTGCCCCACTGTGTGCATACACACCAGTACCTGCATGGCATGGAGTGCAACAGTCCATGCTGTGCATGTACTGCCTTTGACATTCCCATTGTGGTATCTATTTCAGAGACATCGCCCTGGGAACACTGAAGAACCGCCCGCCAGACATGAAAAAACCCTTAATCTTGTGGGCTGTTCCAACATGTGTATGGCGGTGCGCGCCAAACTCCTAATTAGGCCCTTAATCTGAAGCTTTTACAGAATAACTTGAAAAAAATGAAACTCTCTAAGGTGACAGAACTTTTATTATACTATCAAACAGAGATTTACTATTGGATACAAAACCCCTTTCAAAACAGGAGAAATGCATAACGCTATTCATATATTTTTAAACAAGCAAATATTCATTTATGAATAAAATGGTAAATTAAACATAACTTAAGATGTGATTAAACTTAAGAGAAATATTTAATTGTCAAAATAATAATGGTATGGACTGGATTGAACAGACTTCTTCTAGGATGGAGGAATTCACAGACCTTTTAGTGATGTTATAGGATAGGCAGCTCACTGAAAAATCATCCTCCAAGAAGCAGGGTGTTCAACATGTGATAAGAAGCCAGGCAATGGAAAGCAAGAAGGAATATTTCAAGGTCATACTAATTAAAATATCAAATCAGTGATACTATGCAAGGCTGAGTAATGAGCTAACCAAATGATGATGGGAATCAGTTACCTTATGCTTACTGGAGGAAATGATGGTGAAACAGAAACAGGAAATTAAGTGGACACTGACGGCTACAAAGACTCTAGGAACATGTAAATGTCATTTTGTACTTATTTCAACATTTTCTTGATTCCTAACTAAAAGGAACATAAGAAGGACATTTTTTATTGAAGTAAATAGATACATTTATCATTAGTTAAATAGTTGATACAGATGTGTGTTATAATATTGTCATAGCTTAATACATATGATTTTTTTTATCTCCTGAATGTGTGAATACCAAAATGTAAATATTAACTAAACATTAACATGCAAAGGAGCAATATGCTATTAAATGCATTGACACTGTAAAAAAGTGTATTATTGTGAAATTCAAACAATGGTTTTGGCTTTGTTGCCAATCAAGGTGAGCTGACAAAGAAATATGAAAAGATACATTGAAAGATGTTTACAGTGATTAGCCATTTCAGGGTACATACCAGTGCAATCTCAGACAAAAAAGAATACATCATCTATGTGAATTAATGTTTATATTGTCATGAAGGGAAGTTGGTGGAGCATTTCATAGTTGAGAAAATTAAAATGTAAATCACTAAATTAGTGTAGAGGAGTACGAAAACATTACATTAACAAACATGAGCGATTAGATATCAATAAAATATGTCACTCTGATTTACAGCCTAACTACAGAAACACACTCTTTTTCTTTCAACAGATGACATCTTTAGCATTGATGGAACAACTTTGAGACTTCCATTAATGCCCTGACCTGTGTTTGGTGATCTTGATTTTAGAATCACAATGCAGTAAAAATCCCAGAACTTCAAACTTGTTCAATTTTACAAAGCCAGCTATTACCGCCTAAATTTCAAGATGTGGATTCCCATTCATAATTGTATGTTGGGCAACTAGGTTTTAGACATGATCACTGCATTCCTGTCTCAGCACCAAACACTGAACTATCTATTTTTGACTCTTGGCTGCAGGAAGAACTCGGACAAAAAATTGAGATTTAAGGGAAAAAGTGTCCCCTGCCATACATGATAAGGATATTGCAAGTCACAGAAGAGTTCCATAACTATGTAGAGGTTATGGAACTCCAAGGTGACTTGCAATATCCTTATCATGTAAGGTAGGAGGTACTTTATCCCATATAATACATGGTCACGCCATCACCTTTCCCACAAACCACATAAAAGCTTGGTGCGTATATCTTTCATATGAAAAAGCAGGCATGTTTTCAAACATGAAAAATAAAAATAAAACCTCTAGTGCAAAATCCACACAACAAAAACCTGTTAGATATTTGTTGCAAACAGATATTAGAAACAGTTCAATACAAGTCAGTTTAAAAAAGAATGCTGCAGTAGCTCGGAATGTTTAGAAGCATGCAGAAAGATTGTAGCTTTTTTCTAAGGAGTGCAAAAAACAAACACATTTGCCCTGCTTGTCATTGTAAGTTATTAAAATAGAGCAGAAGAAGGAAAAGCGTCATTCCATATTCGTTGCTGCTTCAATTATGCTTCATGACGGGGGCATGGCTTGGCACCCAGAGGACATGGCGGCATTCTTGTGGGACTCCGGACGTGAGGAGGACACAGCGCGCACAAAGACTGCATAGCGCGAAGGACAATGGAGGCACCGGTATGTAAAGAGCCCATGACCTGATTGCGCTCATTTTCGGGCATTTATTTACGGAGGAATTGCAATATCTACCGATTTAAGCCCAGAGGCGGGTTCGCGATATCGCGGCCGCCATTTTGTTTATGAATTTCATGATGGCGACGCTCACACGTCCTCAATGAAGTTGAAAACGCCCTAATTTCACCAAAACCAACTTAACTTCAACTTGGAGCTGTACTTATGTGATTACCTCCATCCATTCATGATTCTTAGCTGCAATTTTGCTCTCTTATGTAATCCTGCTATTTTTGACTTTAGGTGATCACAGGTGCCATTTTAGATGTAACCTAGGTTTCCCTTAATGAATGGCAAAGGGGATAATGTCACCCTGATTTTATGAATATTTTGTATTTTTCATATAGCACCTCAAGGAAATTCATTGCCTTTTTGGTATTACCAGCATAGTTATTGTTACTGGGTTGCTACCACATTCTGTATAAGACGAATTTGAATACCAATTGCGGCATCATTGTACACATTGACGATTGTGGTGATTGGTGATACAGGAGGACGCCAGGCTTTCCCTAAATGTACATTAGCTGCAATTTTCGCTCTTCACTTGTCGCATCTCCCGTGGTCCCTCATTGTACTACTTTACTGGTTACGAGACTTTTAGTTGATTGACTCAATAATTGATGGGTAGAATGAAAGAATCGTCTTTTACCACACCCATATCAAAACGTATCTTTATTAAAAATTCATCGCTGTTCTCAGAGCTCTTAAAGTTGGAAAACTATGGGTCTTTGGAGTTTGAGGACGACAGCAGCATAATGGATCAAACGTGTTCTGCACCAAGGAAACCAAACGTAAAAAGTCTTAAGCAGGATCCTCCTTCTATACCCAAAGTAGATTCATCAGACTCCATTAATTTATTGTTGCAGGAAATAAGAGCTCCTAGAGCCTTTATGGAGGAAACTAACTCTAAATTGCAAGCACTATCTGACAGTTGGTCTCAACTTGATACTAGAATCTCAGCTATGGAGCATAAGGTCTTAGCCTTGGATGAAACTTCCAAAACTGGTTCTATCATGCAGTCGCAAGTGTTAAAACTCAAAAAACAGGTTGAGGACTTAGAAAATCGGGACAGGAGGAATAACCTACATATTTATGGCTTGAATGAAGAGGTTGAAGGCTCAGACCCTATCTCTTTTTTTCAAATCTTTTATTTCCAAAGTCTTACACATGCCAGAGGATACTTTGAATATCCAATGAGCTCATAGGCTGGGTAGAGTTTCTAGCAGCTCCCCTCTATCGCAAAGACCCAGAGGTATTATTCTCTATTTCTTAGAATACACAGACCTGTTGAAAGTTTTAGCAGCGGCTAAGGTTACTCAGCGGGTTTCATGGTCTGGATCTACATTATTTTTTGCCCAGGATTACTCAAGAGCTACAGCAACTAGGCGTAAGGCTTTCCTCAACATGAGACCAGATCTTCGTGCTATGAAAGCAAGATATGGTCTTTTCCACCCCTGCATATTTAAAGTCACATTGACTAACAGAATGTCCTCTTATGAAGACATGGTCCGACTGCCAAGCTTGTTCAACTCAAACATGTCGAGCCAAATGGTTTCTTCAAGGCCTTCTTCCTCGCATGGCTCATGACTTTTTATGTTTTCATATCTTTGATTTTACTCTAACTTGTTTGCAGGTTCTTCAATGATTGAATGACTAGTATAGTTCTATGGATTAATATACCCTTTTGATCTAAAGTTGCAGTTATTTACCTTTGCTGTTTTTCTTTTGGTTTCAGTGTTTTCTTCATATATTAATGTTATGTGCCTTACCAAGTGCATTTATTCTCTTGTTTTTCTTATTCCTCATCCTTCGCTTCAACAGTGCTTTTCACAATGTGACTTGTCCCTACCTCGGTTGTTCTGGTCCTTGCCCAAAGTTCCGCATGTTCCATGTGGTTCCACCTACCCTCGCTTTCATGTTCCCTCAATGTAAGTATGTTTCTTGTTTTGTCTTATGTTTTTGGCTTTGTCTTACAGTTCTTCCTTTATTTCTATATTGGTGACCTTCGTTTTCTTACCCATTTTCATTTTCTTCTTTTGCGGGTTTCTTCTCCGTTATGTTCTTTGTTCTGTTTACTGCTTCACATTCCCATACTCCTTGTCTTATTTAGTTCTTCTTTTGTAATTGCTATTTCATATTACTTACGTTTCTGTTTAAACTTTGTTTATGTTTCCATTGTCATTGATTTGGTAGTCATTTTGGGGCATATTACCAAGCAATAGCGATAATTATCGCTATTGCTTGGTTAGAGCCAAAAAATTACTGCAGAGCTGCGGTGATTTTTATCGCAGATAAACCTTATTATTACCAAGGTCGCAATGCATGAATATCGTTGAAAAGACAGCGATATTCATGCATTACCGAGCTAATGCTCTTAGCCATGTTATCCACCTCCCATTGGATAACATGGCTAAGAACTGCTCAGGGCAGATGTTAGCTTTTGGAGATATTCGCGGTTAGCGCGAATATCTCCAAAAGTTGGTAATAGGAGATAGCGATGTTAGCGACTGTTTCCAGTCGGTAACATCTTGGCACGCCCACTTTGCATGTCATTAGTGATAAATATCACTGACATGCAAAGTGGGGCCCAAGATGGTTGCTATCTCCTACTAGCTGTCGCTAACTGGTGTTAGCGACAGCTAGGTAATAGGGAGATAATTTTATCTCTGCTTTCTTGGCTTTTAAAGCCAAAAAGGAGGAAATAAACTCCCTTGATAATATGCCCCTTTATTCTTTGTTCCATGTCTTGTTTTTTGTATTCATATTTTTTCTCAGGATGATATTACCAGTTTTTTTCATTTCCCTCTATGTTCATATTGAGAGGTATGCATGTTGTTACAACCATAAACACTTTTAATGCTTTTCTTGCTCTATGTAGTATACTAAGCTTTTCTAATCTATCCTTTTACCATCTACTCTTTTCACACATTTTTCTTCATTTGATCACTCTCCTTTCTTACCTTTACACTTACTGTTCTACTGTCTTTCTTTTTCTACATTTTAAACTCATGTTACTTTTTTCTCTCTTTAACATTACCATTAATATTAACCGTTATCCTTGCAACAAATTGGATTTTGGTGTTCTAAACCTCGATTTTTACGTATTTGCTTATTTCAACCTCTCCTATTTCTGCTTACCTACTTTCTCTGTTTTTCATTGGCCTAGAGTTCTTCTACTTTTTTATTTTTTTCCAGTTTTGTTCATAACCATACAATTTTCTGTGCATTGGATTGGGCCTTTATATTGTAAGTTTGAATCTTTTTTTTTGTATTTTCTATCTTATTGAATTGGACTGTTACATTTTAATGTCTTATCATATCACTTTTATTACTCATGTCACTTAAGTTAGTCTCTTGGAACATTAGGCGTCTAAATTCTCCTATCAGGAGACAAAGAGTGTTATCACACTTTGCTAAATTGAATGATGATATTGAAAAGGGGCTGGGTAGGTGAGGCGCATTTCTCTGCAGGTGACGGCAAACTAAATGGAGTGTGATACTATGTCGTAAATCGTTACCTATCACATTTATATCACAAGAATTGGATGGTGAAGGGAGATGGCTCATTGTTAAATTACCACTAAAAGGCGTTATACTCTCTCTCCTTAATGTTTACGCACCTACAGGAGGAGATGCTTCCTTTTGGTCTGCTTTGGCAAAACGTATTTCTCATTGTATTGAAGATAATTTTATTTTAGCTGGTGATTGTAACCAGGTGTTTGATCCCTTTTTAGATAGAAATTCCAAAGTGTCCTTCATCCCCAACAAATCACACAAATCCTTTACTCACACTATACAGCACCATAAATTTCTTGACGCTTGGCGTCTATGTTACCCAACTACTAGAGAATATTCATTTTATTCCTCTACCCACCATAGACAATCAGGAATTGATTATGTATCTCATAACATTTCACAGTCCCTTACTCACGCAGAAATTGGCCCTATTCTTTTGTCAGATCATGCACCAGTTTCCATTGGTTTTGATATTCTCACTAAGAATACTGCTCCTTAAAGATGGTGTTTCAATAATGCACTCCTCTTAGACCCCAAATTCACCAAGGCCTTTGCTTCATTCTTCATGGAATATTTTGAAAGGAATAACTCAGACTCCCTCTCTCCTACACTCATTTGGGATGCATTTAAAGCTTCAGATAGGGGTTTTATTTTAGATTATGTAGCAAAGAAACGAAAGGCTGCACGTGGAATAACTAAAAATATTCTTCAAGATATTAAGGTTTTGGAGCACACATATTACACATCACACGCAGAAGGTTGTTTAAAGCCCTCATTAACGCTCCGACGGAGTTCAGCAAAAAATCAACAGAAGACGGTTCACTTTATTTATTAAAATCTAGCGCGAAATGTTATGGTGGTAAGAACAAAGAAGGTAACATTTTTGCCAATTACTTAAAAATCTGCCAAAACAGACTGAATATTGAATCTATCCTTGATGAGCTGAAATTTTACATGAATTTGCTCTCTTTTACAAATCTTTATACTATTCAGAAACCCAACCTACGGATCATCTACTTTCACAATTCTTTTCTAACATACAAAAACCTTCCCAAACTCTCTTAGATTTTTCCCCTTTAGAATCAGACCTTTCTTAGCATAAACTCTTAAAAGCTCTTCAAATTCTCAAAAAAAGACAAAGCTCCAGGCCCAGATGGCTTTACTGTTGAATTTTATACTCACTTTTCAACACTTCTAATACCCAAACTACATTCACTTATAACTTTCCTTTGCACCTTAAAAATTCTTCTGGATCATTATCTGAAGCACACATCTGTCTTATCCCTAAAGAAGGAAAAGACTCCAAATACTGCAAAAAATATAGGCCAATCTCGCTGGTCAATATTGATTATAATATTTCATCCAAAGCCCGAGCCATACGTCTTGACTCATACCTCCCCAAGTTATTAGGTAAAGAACAATCTGGGTTTGTCAAAGGGCGAGTCATTACAGACAACACACAGCTCTTTTTTGATGTCCTATCCAAATCTTCTCGTCTTAATCATCCTCTGGCGGCAATTGCATTAGATGCTGAATAAAGACCTTTGATAGGGTTGAGTGGAAATATCTATTTTATACCTTTAAATGGTATGGATTCGGCCCCAACTTCATAAATGTATTGTCCCTTCTCTATTCTAACCCCCATTGCAGCAATTTGTGCGAATGGCCTGATCTCCTCATTTTTTGATTTAAGCAGACGGGTACGCCAAGGTTGCCCTCTTTCTCCTTTTTTTTTTTTTTTTTTTAAAACCTTTATTTACAAAATGCACATTACACAGCGTCTGCCTACAACCCCTCGGGGCCGGCCGCTATGACATAATAACGGAAGGATAAAAAAGGGGAAAAAGAGGACAGTACGCCGTTAAAGCAGTCTCTAGGCGTACATTACCGTGTGGAACATAGAGCCATATCTAAAGGATAAAAAAGGTTTAATTTTTATGATTTTGACACACAAACACATGGTATCATACTGGCAAGGGTCGTAGGAGGGGGGAAAGGGGAAAAGGAATAAGTGTATAAAGGAACGCATCTGGCAAGGGGGGGCGAGCATGAAGGAAGAAAGGACACGGATAATATTGAAAATAGGGAATGGAACGTCAATCATGGGGAGGAGGGGAGAGGAGCCTCGTATTCAAGTGGGGGGGAGCAAATATCTCCGCGATACGAATTCCACTGAGCCCAGACCCTGGACCACTTCCTGGGACGCCCCCGTGCCTCATACACCGTTTTTTTCTCGAAACATGCACCAGTCCATGTTCTCCTTCCAGGCACTGAGCAGCGGTGGTCTGGGGTAGCCCCAGAGCTGAGCTATATCCCTCTTCGCAACCATATTGCCCAGAGTGACCCAAAGAGTCTGAGCAGCAGTACAGTCCGAAGGCTCCCACACATTAAGTAGACAACGTCGTGCTTCAGGAAGGAGAAGGACTCCGGTGACACGTCCCATCACATCGTGTACTCTAGACCAGAAGGCCGAAACCATTGGACATTCCCACAAAACATGGAGAAAAGTACCATCCATACCGCACCCACGCCTACATAGTCCATCCGTTACCAAACCCATTCGCACCAGACGCATACCAGTCACATACACACGGTGGAGGATCTTCAGCTGGACAAAACGAAGTCGAGCCGGAATAGCCACCTCCTTCGGGGAGGATACAGCGGATTGCCAGTCCTCATCGTCTAGTTCAAGCCCGTCAGCTATCCAAGAAGCACGAAGTTTCTCCAGCTGGTCAGCCCTGTTGTTAATGAGCTTCTTATATATTAAGGAAATCGTGCTATCGGGGACAGGGCCGTCTAGGACACGGTCCTCCAGAGGGGAGGATTGCGGAATATCAGTACCGGGGGGAAAGACGGAGGACAAGGCATGTCGAACCTGCATATATCGAAAGTGCTCCTTGTCATCAAGCCGGTATTCCAGTTTCAGGACTGCAAAGGACTTCACGGCGCCCCGTGCCCAAAGATCCTAAACCTTACTTATTCCAATCATGTCCCACTTATCAAACCCTTTCGTCTTCCAGAGGTTGCCCAATCGATCCGAATCATACAGTGGTGTCATACGCGTCAGCTTGCCACCCCAGCCCGTCGCCACAGTTGCATCCCTCCAGGTCCGCACCGCACACTTCGTAGGACCCGAAAGGAGACGGATTGGTGACTTCGAGTACAAAGCCCTATTAAAGTTGCCACCGGGCAATAAAAATGTATCCAAGGCAAAGGCGGGAGCGGGTTCCGATGAGTACGTTGCGTGATTAATAGCACTCAGGTGCGAGGCCCAATAGTAGCGTCTAATGTTTGGCAAGGCAATGCCACCATCGTACCAGGGAAGGGTGAGCTTGGACAGCGCAATACGGGCACGACCATCCCGGATCAGTTGTCGCTGTAGACTCTCGATCTCGCGAAAGTAGCGAGCGGGGACTGGGTCAAAGAAATTCTGCAAGGCGTAGAGAAATCGGGGGAGCGACACCCATTTAAAAAGTGCCGCTCGGCCCAATGGGGATAGGGGCAGTTCACGCCACCGTTTCACATCTTGTTTGAGTCGACGGAGCGGGGCGTACAGGTTTCGCTCGTAGCGGACTGAAGAGACCATAGAGACATAGATCCCCAAGTACTTGAAGCCGTCCGCAGTCACCAAAATTGGGAAACTGCGAGGCAAAGGCGGTAGAACCCCAGCTATGACATACACACAGGACTTGGTCCAGTTGATGACCAATCCAGAGTTCTTACCAAAGGATGTAAGAACGTCGAAGAGGACGTTCAAGGACTTTTGAGGGGAAGTGAAATAAAGAAGATTATCGTTGGCATACAATGAGACGCGATCCTCTAGATCTGGCGCCCACCGGATCCCTTTAATTGAGGGTTCCCACCGGAGCCACGCCGCAAGGGGTTCAAGCGCCAGCGCGAATAAGAGCGGGGAAAGCGGACAGCCCTGACGGGTGCCGCGGCCTAACGGGAAGGGGCCAGAGCATCTACCATTTACCACAACCTGAGCCATTGGTTGCTCATAGAGGAGTTTGACCCAGGCAATAAAGGTAGGACCAAAGCCAAACTTGGAGAGGGCCGCCCATAGATAGGGCCATTCGATGGTGTCGAAAGCCATAGTAGCGTCTAGAGAGACCACCACCGCAGGCTCAGCGAGAGTTGTAGCTCTTGCGAGAACACCATGGAGCCTACGCAGGTTAAGGGCCGTGTTTCTGTGCGGTATGAAACCGGACTGATCCGGATGGATCAAGTCGCAAATTACCTTCAACAGCCTATTGGCCAGAACCTTGGCCAGGATTTTAGGTTCCGCGTTTAGCAGAGAAATGGGGCGGTAGGAGGTGCAGCGATCACGAGGCTTGCCATCCTTATAAATGACCACTATAGTAGCTAGGCGCTGTTCGAGTGGAAGGATCCCAGCCTCGGACGCATCAAGAAACATGTTGCGGAGATGGGCGGCCATCTTGTCCGGGCAAAGTTTGTAAAGTTCAATGGGCAAACGATTTGGGCCCATCGCCTTACCTGAACACAAAGATCGAATGGCAAGGGCAATCTCGTCTACCGTAAAGGGAGCCTCCAAAGCAAGGCCCTCTTCCTCTGAGATAGAAGGAAGAGCTATATCGCGCAACAACAGCCTGGAATCAGCCTCATCACGATCACTCACCGGGGTATAAACCTTCCGGAAGTGGTCAACAAAGCAATCCACAATCTCGCCAGGATCAGACACACTCTCACCAGATTCGCGAACAATAACAGGCACGACACGACTCGCTCTTTCAGACTTATCCAGCCATGCCAGGAGTTTGCTGGCCTTATCACCCACATCATACAGCCGGCCCAATTGATTCGCTCGCATCAACTTAGCAGTATCGGTAACACAAGCTTTGTATTCTGCCTGTTTCAGTTCCAGAGTGTGTAACAGCGCAGGCGTGTCGTCCCCACCCAGCCCACTTTCAAGCGCCGTGATTTCAGTCTCAAGGGCCAGGACGGCCTCCCTCTTAGCCCTCCGCTCAGCAGCAATGAGAGAAAGTGCAGATCCCCGTATAACAGTTTTAAAGGCCTCCCAGAGAACCGTAGGGGAGATGACCGAACCCACATTATCATCAAAGTAACAGTCAATAGCCTTCACCATATCTGAGCGAAGCCGGGGGTTCCGGAAATGCCAGGGGGGAACAGGGGGAACTCTGTTGCCAAGCAGACCACCCACAGAAATCTTAAGCATCAAGGGGGAATGGTCCGAGATACCCCGGGGGAAATGACGAACCTCCCGGACCAAGGATAGAGTAGAAGCCAGCATAAAGAAGTAATCTATACGAGAGAGGCTGCCATGAGCACCAGAGTGGAAGGTATACTGCATCAGGGCAGGGTGCAGTGAACGCCAGACATCCGCCAGACCAAAAGTATCGGCCATCTCACTGAGCCACAGCTGGGATTGAGGCAAAACTCTAGGCGGCAGCCGATCACATTCGCCAGACATAACAGAATTAAAGTCTCCACCCATGATCAGCAGACTGTCAGGAAGACCAAGAAGAGTCTTGCCAAGATCGGCGTAAGTAGTAGCTTGCAGTCCCGGGGGAATATACACAGCAACTAATACAATTGGCTTACCCACCCATCTCCCGGAGACAGCAGCATACCGCCCTCGACCATCCAGGATAACATCATCAATCTCAAGAGCGAGGGAGGATTTCACCATTATACCCACTCCCCGGGACCCGGAGGTGAAACCAGCGTGGGCGACCAGTCGATAGCCCCGGCGGTCAAGAGCCTTACAGGCATTACCGATCAAGTGTGTCTCTTGAAGGAAGACAACATCAGGGGCATGGCGCCTCAGAAACTGTGAATGAATTTTAATAGGGTCCGTCCAGCACTCTAGTTTTTTTGGTAGTTTTCTTACAATTTAATCCTTTCGTTGTTGTGCAGCAGTACCGGGTGTTTTAGTCTGAAAACACTTAATGAATATATTGCCAAAAGTGAGACATCGGGGAAACCCGTTATCTAAATGGTAATGTTCTGCACAATTTAACTTGAACCTTTTGGTTCTCCTCAGGTGTACTTGTAAAAAGAAATAATGATAAATCATTCCATGAAATGCTCCTTATTTCAAAGATTTCTGTTTATTCTTTTCTTTTTTCTTTCATATGCATCCTTTAGTTTCCAGGACAATTCAAATTAACATTTCCCATTTACCCAATGCATTTTGGGTCTATGGTGACCCTTCTTCGGGGGTCTCTATTGAAAAAATCAAGAAAAATGCAATCAGCCCTTTAACTTATATACATATGTACATAAACATTTACATGTATTTATACCCACAATGTTCTTTAGTGCAAACAAACATCTCAAATCATGGCATGTCCTTTATTAACGGTCCCTGAATGGCCTCCCTTGCAATGTTCTCACTGCCCGCTAAAAATGTCCGTTTTTTCAATTAGCGCTAAAACATACCAAACACTGAAACCATGCTTTACGTTCCAAGTGCAACTAACTAAATCTAACTTGACAAAAATAACTCTAAAACGGAAAAGAGTTTAGCCTAACAAACATTCTGCTCCTCGTCAGCGCATTACTTACTGAGAAATGAAATCGTCCCTCGTTTACGTGGTGTCGGCCAATCCGCTACTTCCTTACTGACAGTGCTAAGCTATTTAAAGCTCCATGCTCTCTGATTGGCTCAATTTGCGATCACATGATCGCGACCATGAACTGCTATGCAGTCCTTATGTTATACTAGAAACTAAACTAAATACAACTAAATAACAAAAACGGGTGTACAGATGTACAAAATTATCTCTTTAGAGAGAATATACAGTACCAAACAAAAAATAATGCATAACTGCAATTAATTAATTCCGTGTCATGTTCGCTGTTTGTTCATCATAATTCAATATACTTAATTATTTTATGGTTTTGGGAGGCTACCTCATCTGAAAATCATGTTGGTGATAGATAATGACTCATGGAATAATTTCTAAAACAACATAGTGTCGGCCATTTTAGGTAGGGGAGTTCTCACTGTGAGTGTTATGCAAGGAAATAAAGTTAGCTTTCCACAGTCTATTTACAAAGAACAGGATAGTTCTATCCTGTCATTCAGTCCATTCGGTTGCAAGCTGCCCATTTTCTTTATCCAAAAATATTCAGATCTCAGTCTTGATTTATGTGAGTCTTTCTCACGGTGATGTTTGATAACTTCCAATATTGTGAAGCGTAGTTGTGCCACATTATGTCCTGCTTCTAGCCAGTGGGTAGCCAGTGTAGATTTCAAGTTTTTCAGGCGGATGTTGCTCTTGTGCTCTGTTATTCTTACTTTTATTTTTCTTTCAGTTTGACCTATATACAATTTTCCACATGGACATTTGATTCCATAGATGACGTTCTTTGTGTCACAAGTTGCTGAGTGTAACAAGGTCTCTTTCTTTCCTGTCATTGGGTGTGAAAACGTTTGTCCTGTGATCACATTGTTGCAATGGATGCAGTTTTCGCATCTCTGCATGCCCTTGTAGTTGACTTCATTTGGTTTGTCCTTCTTTTTTAGCAGTTCTTTCAAGTTTTTAGATCTGTTATAGGCAAACGTTATCTTATCAGCAAAAAGTGGTTCCAAATCCGGTTCTTTTGCTATAAGTACCCAATGTTTTTTCATGATGCTGGCTATTTTTGCTGATTGTAGAGAATGTTTTAGGACACATACTGTCTTTTTAGTTTCTCCTCTCTCTTTCGTGACTAGTAAAGACTCTCTCTTCATATTCAAAACTTTGCTTTTGGATTCTTCCAACAAAGGTATGGGATAACCTCGTGATTTGTATTTTTGGATCTGTTTGTCGATGGTGGAGAGCAAATCTAGTGGATCAGATGTGATCTTTTTTGGCGAATGAATTGAGATGTGAGAAGGGAACCGGATTTGGAACCACTTTTTGCTGATAAGATAACGTTTGCCTATAACAGATCTAAAAACTTGAAAGAACTGCTAAAAAAGAAGGACAAACCAAATGAAGTCAACTACAAGGGCATGCAGAGATGCGAAAACTGCATCCATTGCAACAATGTGATCACAGGACAAACGTTTTCACACCCAATGACAGGAAAGAAAGAGACCTTGTTACACTCAGCAACTTGTGACACAAAGAACGTCATCTATGGAATCAAATGTCCATGTGGAAAATTGTATATAGGTCAAACTGAAAGAAAAAAAAAAGTAAGAATAACAGAGCACAAGAGCAACATCCGCCTGAAAAACTTGAAATCTACACTGGCTACCCACTGGCTAGAAGCAGGACATAATGTGGCACAACTACGCTTCACAATATTGGAAGTTATCAAACATCACCCTGAGAAAGACTCACATAAATCAAGACTGAGATCTGAATATTTTTGGATAAAGAAAATGGGCAGCTTGCAACCGAATGGACTGAATGACAGGATAGAACTATCCTGTTTTTTGTAAATAGACTGTGGAAAGCTAACTTTATTTCCTTGCATAACACTCACAGTGAGAACTCCCCTACCTAAAATGGCCGACACTATGTTGTTTTAGAAATTATTCCATGAGTCATTATCTATCACCAACATGATTTTCAGATGAGGTAGCCTCTCAAAACCATAAAATAATTAAGTATATTGAATTATGATGAACAAACAGCGAACATGACACGGAATTAATTAATTGCAGTTATGCATTATTTTTTGTTTGGTACTGTATATTCTCTCTAAAGAGATAATTTTGTACATCTGTACACCCGTTTTTGTTATTTAGTTGTATTTAGTTTAGTTTCTAGTATAACATAAGGACTGCATAGCAGTTCATGGTCGCGATCATGTGATCGCAAATTGAGCCAATCAGAGAGCATGGAGCTTTAAATAGCTTAGCACTGTCAGTAAGGAAGTAGCGGATTGGCCGACACCACGTAAACGAGGGACGATTTCATTTCTCAGTAAGTAATGCGCTGACGAGGAGCAGAATGTTTGTTAGGCTAAACTCTTTTCCGTTTTAGAGTTATTTTTGTCAAGTTAGATTTAGTTAGTTGCACTTGGAACGTAAAGCATGGTTTCAGTGTTTGGTATGTTTTAGCGCTAATTGAAAAAACTGACATTTTTAGCGGGCAGTGAGAACATTGCAAGGGAGGCCATTCAGGGACCGTTAATAAAGGACATGCCATGATTTGAGATGTTTGTTTGCACTAAAGAACATTGTGGGTATAAATACATGTAAATGTTTATGTACATATGTATATAAGTTAAAGGGCTGATTGCATTTTTCTTGATTTTTTCAATAGAGACCCCCGAAGAAGGGTCACCATAGACCCGAAATGCATTGGGTAAATGGGAAATGTTAATTTGAATTGTCCTGGAAACTAAAGGATGCATATGAAAGAAAAAAGAAAAGAATAAACAGAAATCTTTGAAATAAGGAGCATTTCATGGAATGATTTATCATTATTTCTTTTTACAAGTACACCTGAGGAGAACCAAAAGGTTCAAGTTAAATTGTGCAGAACATTACCATTTAGATAACGGGTTTCCCCGATGTCTCACTTTTGGCCTCAGAAACTGTAACACAATGCCACGTTTAATTCTGTCACCCAAGCCATTGACGTTCCAAAAAAGAACCTGCATCTCACCCCCCCATCCCAGAGAGAACGACCCGATCCAACCCCACCCCACAACCACGAGTCCGGAATATTTGCAATCAGTGACATACCATGAAAAAGGGAACATAACAGTAAACATGAAACACAACCAAGTCCCCGAAAACCACCCCCCAACCAAGAACCCGTTACAACGCCCCCCACCCTGCACCCCTGCTGACTAAAAAGCCACCCCAAACTGCAGTGTGTCTGTCGCCCCATCTGATCTACACAAAGAACCCCCCGAGGAGGAAGGGAGAAATCACCCGTACCCGCACCACCACGGGCACAATCATAAAGCATACAGTAAAGTTACTCTGTAGAGTTCATAGTCTCCAGTCGGACCTCTGGGGGCCCCCGTTAAACCTGGGCCGTTGCACCACCTTCCGCACCACCAGGGCCTCCGCTCTCCGTGTCCTCTTTCGGCAACGAGTCCAACCAGTCACTAGCACGGTCCGGCTGATCAAAAAAATAAGCTCGTTCTCTGAACTAAATCCGCAAGCGAGCTGGAAACAGTGTGGCGTATTTCAGTCCCAGATCTCTCAGACGCCGCTTCACTCCGAGGAACCCAGATCGTTGTCGTTGCACTTGGGGAGTGAAATCAGGATAGATAGAGACAGAGTTATTATCGTACTTCAACGGGCCGTGTTTACGAGCGGCCTGTAGGATAGACTCTCTGTCCCGATAGTGAAACAGTCTAGCGATGATAGGCCTCGGCGGGCCTCCTGGCTTCACCTGACCCCCTGGGAAGCGATAGGCGCGCTCTACGGCAAAGAACTTGCTGAGTCCTGCGGGAGCGAGTTTGGCGACAATAAGTTCCTCGACCAGTAGATCGATCGAGGCAGCATCATTGGTTTCCGGCACTCCGACCAAGCGTATGTTGTTCCGCCTGGCCCTATTATCGTAGTCTTCCATGCGTTTAAGCAAGAGGTCGTGTGAGGAACGCAGATTCCCTATCTCGGATTGCGCCTCCTCCATGTCCGTCACCAAACTCGATGCCTTTAAGTCCAATGCCTTCACCCTCTTGTTTGTCTTGGCCAGATCAGCCCGAATAAGAGTGACATCCACCGCCACCGTGTCTATCTTGGACACGATGGCTTCATATTGCTGACTCATGTCTGCCTTGAGTCCAGAGATGGCGGCTAAAAGGTCTTGAAGAGATACCTCAGAGGAAGACGACATGTCGGCCCTCGGGTCTTCCAAGCCAACACTGGTGACACCTGGGGAGCCTCTCGGCTGGGTGTAGCGTTCGATCATATTGGACTGGATCGACCCACCCCGAGTAACAGTCTTCCTGCGTTTCTCCGCCTCAGGTTTTGTCGCCATGTTGCAGTCAGCGTCGGCCGGAGACAACCAAGTTCAGCGGGACGGTGACAAGTCCCAAAACCCAAAAGAGTAGTTTTACGAGAGGATGCCACGGGTCTCCTTGCCAGCCCAAAAGCAGGAAAGCGTCCACCATGAGAGTGGCAGGCCAAGACAAAGTAGGAGGTCCCAATGAGTCAGAGACGAGAGGGCCGGAAACCGAAAGTGAAAGTGGCACACCACCGGTGGGCCAGATGTCAAGCAGCCGTTGTTGTTGCATTACAGCTCGGCCATAATAGGCAGTTGAGACCCCGGTTGCGTCTGGGGTTAGGCCAGAAAGTTGGAGACGATAGAAAAATGGTCCCGAGGTCCGATTTCGACCAAAAAAGAATCGACGGCATCAGTGAGAGTAGCACTCCAAAAGCCCGTTGAAGTGACCAGGATATCTGCAGGATAGATAAAGAAGGGCGGCGCGGGTCTCGGGAGCTCTCTGCTCACGCGACCATCTTGGATGCCCGCGTAGCTCCTCCCTCTCTCCTTTTCTTTTTAACCTGGCTTTCGAACCAAACTTAAACAAATTGCGTCAACATCCGAACATATGGTTTCCAAACATCAGATGTCGACGTAAAACTTGCAACTTATGCTGACGATATTCTCCTATTTTGGTCCAAACCAGAAGAATCAATACCAGCTTTTCTAGAAGTAGTGAAATCTTACTCACTTATTTCCAGATATAAATTAAATAATGATAAATGTGAAATATTACCATTAACAAAACATACTTTTAGTTCGCATTTTTAAGCTTCTCAATTTAAATGGAGTCCAAATCATATTAAATATTTAGGTCTACACTTTACTCCCTAAATCTCAGAAACAGGTACTTTATGTATGAATAAATGCCTTCAAAAGATTTCAGATCTGACCTCTAAGTGGCACCCCCTTTATTTGTCTTGGTGGGGACGCTTGGATATGAAAATGTAAATGTATAGGCATTTATATAGCGCACTACTTACCCGGAGGGTCCCAAGGCGCTTCGACCGCTGCGAAACCCTCCCTGGCTTCCCTGAGAGATGGTCCCTTAATGGGTATCTCCAGGGTGAGACCAGGCATCCCCGGCGGTCTGGTGGGGCCGTTAGTGAAGATGAGGCAAGCTAATGCCCAGAGTTGCCGAGTGTGAACGCTGATCAGAGTGGGCACCGAGGCGAGAGAATTATCGAGTCCGCTGACCCTGGTCCAGAAACCTGCCGCGCCGGGAATCGAACCCTGGTCCCGGGCCGTCCTCTGCTCTCGGGTCTGCCGCCTCTAACCAGTGAGCCACAAGTGAGTCACAAAGATGATGTTGTCACCCATAGTATTATATACTATTTCGAATATCCTAATTCCCATCACTTCGAAAGTTATTAAAAAATGTTATTCCACTTTGTCTTCTTTCTTATAGAATAAAAATAAATCCTGTATGTCTTTAATAAAACTGATACGTCCTAAAACAGAGGTTGGAGTCAATTTCCCCGATTTACAGGCTTATCATAAGGCTTTCTTATTGCGTCTGGCCTCTTTGTAGTTGCTTGGTTCCCCAGATGAATGTCCTCTCTGCACTTCAATTAAGCACCTATTTATGTCTCCTTACTCATTTTGTGAATACCTTTCTTTCTCACGTAAGCCACAATCCATTTCTACTCCTGTTTTGAAACATACTTCCAAACTACTGGACCTATCTACCCGTTCTCCTCTTGCTTCCAAAGATTAATTTTTGAACTCCATAATTTGGCACAATAAAAATGTATTGATTCATAGTAAACCCTTTTACTGGAGTACTTGGAGGGACAGAGGTTTGATATGGATTCATCAATTGTGCTTAAATTCAGAATTTATGCCTTTTCCAATGCTTACGCAGGCATTCAACTTACCGGCTTCCTTTATGCATAAATTCGATGCACTTTAACAAGCTGTACTGGAAGCTTATTCTCATCTCCCTGTCACACCAGCTATCTCTAACAGCTCAGAACAATCCTCACGACTCCATACCTTGTTAATAGCCAAATCCACAGCTTCTACTATTTACAAACACTGACAAGGCAGTGACACTGATAGACAGAAAACAAAAATTGAGGAGGCATTGGAAAAGGATTTAGTTGTTTGTTGGCCAATCTTACTATGGAAAGGCATTTGGTCCAAAATACGCAAGACTTCTAGAGCAGCAAACACCACACAAACACTATTTTCTGTCTATAATAGACTTTTATTCACGCCAACCATTTTATGTAAACGTTTTTCATCCACTCCGGACACTTGTTGGACCTGCTCTTCCCCTAATGCTGACTTGTTTCATGTGTTGTTCATATGCCCAATAGTACATACTTTTTGGAAGCAAGTATGGTCACAAGTTAATTTGATATACAATATTACATTCCCTTTTTCTTTTACTCATATCTTTTTGGGAAGTCTTTCACCTATCTGGAACAAGGTCTCTTAAAATGTTAAGAATATTGATTTGTTGCTGGGGATTGCATTTCAACAAATTACCACCAACTGGAAAGACGTATCAAAGATTACATGCAGAGCTTGGTGGTACACTGTTTGTCTTAATCATAGGTCAGACACTGACTTTTTATACCCACCTCAAGTGGCTAAAAAAATGTGCTGACTTGTTGTCCCCAGTAACAACATTTTTTGATGATAGTGCCAAGAAATATTCTCTACCAAATCTGTCTCAACAGGAGGTTCTCAAACCACTTTGACTTCCCTAGTAGCTCCATTATTTATGTATTTTCTTTCATTTGTCCTATATTGCATATATGTTTCATTCAAATGTACACTGTTCTCTTCTATGATTTGTATATGTATAATTAGTCCAATTCCTTTCCTTCTCAAAAATAAGATTGGAATGTGTTGCTACGTTATTTATAATATATACTCTGTATGTTCACTTTGTTTTTTCTTTTCAATAAAATTATTTGAACTTAAAAAATGATGCTCCATGACCTAACCTGCCTTTCACATCAGCTGATGGCTCTGGTGGCAGGCATTGTGATGTCAGAAATCTAATCCACTAACTAATAGTCGAAATCTGATGTATTTTCTTTATAATCAGTGACTGGGTGCATAACTAGTTGCCAATTATAAAGAAATTGGAGTTTGACATTTGAACAGGGATTATGAATCTATTAGATTTTTCAATGGCTTCAGCTAAATGAAAACAGGACTTTGTTTTAAAAAAAACCCTCCCCTAATTTCCAAACTGAGAGAGACAGCCTTGTTGGAAGACACTTGTTAATCCATTGGAACAGAGGCAGCTGCAGTGGAAGATTCATTGAGGTTTGCCAACCCTCTCAAAGAAGGAACCAAATGGTCTGAGGAAAATATTGAACTACCTAGACCGATTCTCAATTTTCCTTCATGATTATAGCCAACACACTTGGAATCAACAGGTATGTGGAGACGGCACAAAGGAAATTTTGGGTCTACCTGATTGTTAGATCATTAACCCTCAACCTTCCGCCTCTGGAATGTAAGAACAGAAACAAGGACGCTGAAAATTAGACTGGGCTACAGACAGGCCCAAAAACTCAATTCGCAGATGGCCTGGATGGTTAGCAGAGACAGAGAGAATTCACGAAACAATGGAAATATTCTGCTAAGAGTGCCACTTCTGAAACTGTCTATCCCTTTGATGTTAGTGGACTTCGATGAAAGGAAATTATATTTTGCTGAGGACATCTACTGCATTGCTACCATCTCCAGATATCTGGATCGAATTCCACCCTGACGGTTGCCATTTTGCCATTTTGCCATTTTCACCACAACATTTCTTTATAATATGAGGGATGGAAAGTGTTTCCAAGCCCAAAATATTGTACAGCCTTTATACTTCTCCAACTGGACTAGCATTGACTCTCCTCTAGAGACCAAAGATCCTGCGCTGCCAGACCCTCTAATGTAGCATCCCACTACAGGGTGCTGGCTGTTGGTCAGCTCCTTAATACATGTAAGGAGCAGATCAAAGACCAAATGGAAGCACCCTGTTCTGAAACAGAAGATTCTGCATAGAGACCCTAAGGAATCTCTCATGTGATAAAACTAATGGAATGTGAAAATATGCTTCCAATATACCTATTGATGCCATGAAGTTTCTAGTGAATTGCTCTATTAGGAAGAAGGACTATCAAAATGCTATAGGAAATAAGCCAAACTCAAGGGGGCAGCAACACGTGCTGTAAAATTGGAATCAATACATCAAAGTCCTGACAGGCTGGTACACAGTGAATATCAAAGTGGGACAGTAATAGCCTTGGTTGAAGAAAAGTCCAAACCAAAATCAAAGCCATGTGCCATTAGACCCTCGGACCTTCCCAAGTTGGTGCTAGATGGAGTAAGAAGAAAAGATAATCCCAATCTTCAAATCTTTTTTCTGGTTTCCAGAAGAAGAACCATACCCACATGTGTTTGATAGAGATCGTTTATTTTAATTGAGGAGGAAACCATGTCCAGACAGACACCTCTGAACTGTAATCAACTGTTCTACTACTAGAGATTCAGACCGTGCATTTAGAAGCCAATTGCCCAGGAATGAGTAAGTGTGCTAACCCTGAAGATGGAGAAGAATCTTTAATGTTGCTAGTGACCCAGCGAAAGGCCAGAGATTAAACTTCACAGTCAACAATAAATTCACATTGGTCCCGTATACACATTCAAGTTTCCTCACTGTTTCACTGGCAGACACGTTTTATTTTCACTTTTTTCTGAATTAGTCAATGTCTAACTAATCTTCACAGATCAAGACGCTTCTTTTGGTCAATGGACCATTAGTCAAAAAGCTGATGGTGATATTAACTAATTCATTAATCCATCTTATAAACTTCAATAAAATAATCACAGACTCCAAGTAAGACTCAATACATTTTATCTAATAATTTATTCAAAATTGACCTCATTTGTACAAATTCACAGTGTAAACTCTGTCAACTTTCAAGGGAGAGAAAAATTCATTTATCAAATTACACTCAAATACACAGACACATTCAACAACTCAAATGCATTAGGAGTGCTAGATGAAGTGAAAAAAAGACACAGTAACTCATACTTTGCAAAAAATATGCAATTTTAAGACATAAGTATATTTACCGAGTGGTTAAATGGGGAAACCCAAGCCCTGTCCAAAAGGATTGGTGGAGGTCACCTGATAAAGGGTCAGGAGACAAATACTATAGGACAGGTGCAGGATAGGATTATAGTTACTACACTTCTCTAGAACCTGATGCACCGGAGCACATCCCTCTCTTACACTATCTCCCTCCTCGATATTCTTCAGCAATTCTTCAATCTAATCAGGCTTTCTTTCAGTATTGAATCTTCCCAGTCTGTTCTTATTTTCCAGCAGCAGTTCTTGCTCAATCCTCACTCAGCATTGACACCAGCATAAATCTCAATACAATTCCCTAACTTAAATCACTCTAGTTATAGTTTTTATTTCTACATATCCCTTCCTCAAAAGTTACAAGTATTTGCATGGACTGTGATTGGGCACGGGCAGGGGAGTTGTCATCACCTTATGCTGTCATTCTTTATTTCTTAAATAATTCTTTGTTTATTAAACCCTTCCAATTTTATCTATTCATTTATTTAGTACCACTTCCTTTCACACTCCTTCACAAAACAAATTAGATACAAATGTTATATAATTCCACAGTTGAAGAGCATTTCCAGGCACCTGTCCTTGGTTCTTGGCAGCCTGTCAATGGTCCAGTCAACAGGTCACTTCAAAACTTCAGTGCGCAGACTCAACTTGCGTTACTTTTCAACTGTTATCTTTTACCTTGGCTTAGCATAACAGGTCCAAACGCACACTATAAATAAAGGAATCATAAACAGATGTTGTTGTCTCAAATATGTTATTATCACCACCTACTTCTACTCTATCCCATGGTATTTCCTACTTCGTTAATCAAAGGCATTAGCAGGGACAGCTCCTTCTAAATCCAGGCAAGCATAGGCCAGGCAATCGGTGCCTCAAGACCTACAGTTAGTGACTCCTTGCGCATGCATTAGAGTTTCCCTCTCACATGGGTTAATCACATGGTGATTTTCGCAGTACTGGTTCACACATGCAGAAGACGATTTTCGGTTTCAAGCAGGATTTCAATCACACAGCAAATTATTCCTTATTATTTAAGCAAGCATTTAGGGCCCAATGTAGGTGGACCAATACCGATCGGTAACGGCCGAAAATACAGATTTTCGGCCCTTACCGAGCGGTATCCAGCCATCGGGATGTAGGAGCCTGAAATCCGGCCGAATCGGTATTTTTACCGAATCGTTTGAGATACTGAATCGGTAAAAAACCGAATCGGAAATAAACCGAATCGGTAAATGAACGAATCGCTAACATACCGAATCGGTAAATATACCGAATCGGACCATTTACCGAATCGGTAGAGTTACCGAATCGGTAAATAGTCTGAATCGGATCATCTACCGATTCGGTATAGTTACAGAATCGGTAAATTACTGAATCGGACAGGCCAAAACTCTGATAGAGATGTAGGGAAGCACAGAAATATCGATTTTGCCTCAAAATCGGTATTTCAAAATCGGTATTTACCATGGATTGGAATCAGGTGGTAACCAACTGCAACCTATAAAATGAGACCCAAAATGCAATGCAACTTGCAGGATGGCGGCATTTTATGTCATTGCAAGGCGGCTACGGCTACAGCAGGAAGGAGAGAGGGAATGGCAAAGAGAGGAGCAGGTCTACAGACAGAGGATCACCCTGTTCATGCTCACAGAGGCAGAGATCCTACAGAGGTACAGGCTGGACTCAGACAACATTCTGGAGCTCATCAGGGACCTAAAACCACTGTTGGAGCACCCCACCCTGAGGGCACACGCCATCCCAACGCACGTGCAGGTGCTATGCAGCCTACACCTGCTTGCGTCTGGCAGCTATCAAAGTGCAGTTGCTGCGGTAGGAGGGGTGACCCAGAGCAGCCTGCCAAGGTTTTTCAACAAATTCCTTGACGCCATGATACAGAGGATGGACCAATACATTTCTTTCCCTGCAACCCATGCCGAACTGGTACAAACAAAAGCAGACTTTTACCAGATGGCACGATTTCCCCACATCATCGTCTGCATTGATGGCACGCACATTCTGATTTGCCCCCCTGCTGACACAGAATACATATACCGCAATAAGAAGTCTACGCACACCATCAATGTGCAGGTGATTTGCAATGCTAAGTGCACCATCACAGACCTGGTTGCAAAATTCCCAGGGAGTACCCACGACTCCTACATTTTCCAAAACAGCGGCATCTATGCACGGCTGACGGCTGGGGAATTTGGTGAAGGATAACTCCTAGGTGAGACACGTCATCAGACCCCCATAACAAAATGTAGCACTGTGAAGTACATGTATGCATGTGAGTAATGTTACCCCTTTTCCTTCTAGGGGACAGTGCATATGCCCTCCGCTCATTCATACTCACCCCCTACCTCAACCCATCTACACCCAGCCAAAGGAGGTATAACCAGGCCCACAAAAGCACAAGGAATGTAGTAGAACGGACCTTTGGCATCTGGAAAAGCAGGTTCAGATGCTTGCACAAGAGTGGAGGTGCAAGGCAGTATACCCCATCACCTGCTGCAAGATCATAGCTGTCTGTGCAATGTTGCACAACCTTGCGGTGAAGAAGGGCACTGAGGTGGAGTTGTCAGACTACGAAGACCATGACGACGACGTGGCTGTGCCACAAACACCACCTGCTGGGGTGTCTACACCAAGTGATGGCAGATACAGACGTGAGGAGATAACAGAAAACTATTTCTGAGTGAGTACAGATGCACAGACAGGTTATGGATGTGAAAAGAAAATGTTTATAATGTTGGCACAACATTACAGCACTGATGTGCAACAAATGAAATAATTACAGAAAAGGTGGGGAATGGAAATGGACCGGGTTGCCTCACCCACACTACCAGTGTCATTTCCTGCTGCGCTTTGCTGAACCACTGGGATGTGGCTCCCCCCCTTCTGCATGGCCGGCGGCCTCAGCGGAGCACCTGGTGCTCCGGCGTGGCTCGGACACAGCGCTGGCCGGGCTGCTGCGGCTGCTGCTGTCCCCAGCCTCGGCCACGTCCAGGGCAGGATTCACCACTGTGTTGGAAATGATGAGGGCCTCCATGGCAGTGGTGATGCGGGCCATGCCCCTGGTCACCTCCGCAGTGTTTTGAGTGAGGCAGTCTTCCATATTTGCCCCTCGGCGGCATAGCAGGGCCATTGCTGCGGCAAGCTGGTTGATTGCCTGGTTTTGTACACGGGCATCCCTGTGCCTAGTGTGCTCATTCTCTTCCATCTTGGCACACAGCTGTGTTATGGCAGTTGTCATGCGACCCAGTCCTGTTGCAATTTCCCTGTTACTTGCCACAAAATCAACAAATCCCTTTGACATTTCCACCATCTGCAGGTTGTGTTCCCGCAATTGGCGCTGGCAAGCCAGGATGGACTTGGCCTGCATCCGCTGGATTCGCACCATGCTCCCCTCAAGCCCTTGGAAGACGGTGCCCTCCCGTGCTGGAAAAGCACTGCTGGAAGTGCGTGGGCGGCGGCGATTGGTGCTGCCCTGCTGGGTGGCCTGCTGTGCCACAGGTGTCGCAGGTGTGGATGCTGGTGCCTGACCCGCAGCTCCCTCCATGATGGTCAATGGGGCCACAATAATCCTCCTGGCAGGAGATGTGGCAGGTGCTGGCTGGGACCGTGTGGGTGAGTTCTCTGGTGAGAACTGCAATGGGGGAGATTGTGACAGTAGAGGGGAGTGGGGAAATGAGAGGGCATGTCCTGGGTCATCCTCATTGGCCATGGCACTGCTGTCCTCCTCCTCCTCCTGCGAAGGAACCATGCTGCTTGGCCCTGCCACCGCATTGTCCGCTGTTGCTGGAGCTGTCGCTTGTGGAGCTGCTGCTCCACTGCCTGATGGCGCCCCTAGGTATAAAGAAGCATTTGTGAACTGAGTGCAAATGTCTTACAGTCACTACAATAAAAGCATTGCACATGTCATTTTCATTACTCTGAATCTTTTTTTAAGTGCATTGCAGTTTAATGTGCACTGACATTTGTTCCTTCATTAGCTGACTACATTTCCCATGATGCATTGCTCATGTATGTTGCTAGCAGTACTAGACTGGGGTTTGGCTGTACATTGAGGCTAAAGGGGAGGTGTCTGGTAGGGTGTGTCATGCTGCGCATGCTTCTTACCTTTTGCTGTAGCTCTGGCTGAGCTGTCCATGTCCCCAACTCCCACCACACTCTCGGTCTCGTTGTGGACACCAGTTCCTCCAGTTCAGTGAGGGGGGCGCGGGGTTCCTGCCTCCACCGGTCAGACCTGCCTGCTTGTGGAGCTCCGCCAATTTCCTCTTGGTGAGGCTCCAGATATCATAAAACCTCTTCTTGAGGTCCTCCAGGCTCCTGGGGGTCACACCAACTGCATTGACCCTCTCACTGATGGCACTCCACAGTTTCCTCTTGGTGAACTCAGGGACTGTGAGGGACAGCCTCCCAAACAGCTGCCTGTGGACCCTCACCACCTCCTCCACCAATACTTGCAGCTCCATGCTGCTGAACTTGACCTTGCGCTTTCTCTTAGCCTTCTGGGTCTCAGAGCTGCTTGCCATTTCCACTGTGTTCACAAATCAGCTACCACTCTCTCTGCTGCTCACTCTGACTGCTCAGCTCTGGCTGCCTCTCCAGAAAGTTCTAATGAGTTGCACCTGCCTGGGTAGCCACTCCCTGCTAGGGTGGGGGAGGGTGGTTCCACCTCATTGGCTGTTGTCATTAGTTTCACTTTTACTTGCTTGCCGATTCGGTATTTACCGATTCGGTATTTACCGAATCGGTATTTGCCGAATCGGTAAATACCGATTCGGTATTTACAATGCATTCCTATGGGCCTTTTGGCCCATAGGGTTGTATTGCCATTACCGATTCAATATCTACCGATTCGGTGAATACCGAATCAGTAAGTATCGAAACACGATACCGATTGTTTCCGAATCGGTATTTTACCGTTTTTTTTCTCTACATCTCATTTTCCGATTTCAGAATACCGATTCGGTAAAAATCGGTATTTTAAAATCGGTAAATGACTTTTACCTACATCGGGCCCTTAGCCTTTTCCCCATGTATGGATGTCTTGTGCATGTTAATTTCTTTTTATATACCATTTCTATTTGGTAGTATATTGTTAACGAGAGGTTGATCCAAGCAAGTTTATTTTCCTTGAATCCTTGCTCCATCACTAGCATCGATTCTACACACAAATCTGGAAGAATGCCGTTTGTGATGGAGCTATTGGAATATGACAATGTATGTTCATCAAGTCTATTTTCACATGAAGCTCCCTGATTCATCTAGTAGAATACTTTTCTTAAGAGTCTACATTTTTTATGTTTTCACCTTCATATATAATTTCAGGCTCTTGAGATATATCACCATCCTGTAACCTCCCAATAGTTTGAGTGCCATGAATATGATGGAGTATACTTCTATGTATCTTTCTTCTATTAGTACTGGCACCATTGCTTTCTTGTCTTGCAAATCATGCAGTAGGAAGGAGATTGCTGCTTCTCTCTCTGCCCAGCTTATCCAAGGATTCTGTTTGATTCCCGAGTTTGGGGATCTGTTGACAATTCTTTTTGATAGATTTCCCAGACTTGAAACACCCATCAATCTGAAGTAAACTTTTTTACAGCTCCAAGAAAATTTGGATTCTACCTACTGCCATATAGCCTTGGCCATTTCCAGTATACTTAGGATCTAGGCAGTTTTGCTGATAAACTTGACGTTGGCTTCTGGGAGTCACAACCAGAAAAAGTTTTGCCAAACTTTTTACATAGTTGAGAGGACTGCTGTTGTTACCCACAGGGCTGTCTAAATTGAGATTTTCAATTTCCAGAAGAAGAAGACACCTGAGGTTGCTGCTGCTGTTGTATTGAAAGGTAATGTTTATCCTTCTTAAATAAGAGATGTATTTTTTCTTCTAAAACTGAACCAAACAAGCAAACAACTTCAAAAGGCATCCCTAAAGCTGTAGCCTTCTATAATGCGCGTTTGCCAATTTCTTAGCAAATGTTTGTGTTGGGCTGCTACCGAAGCTCTTCCTGTCTGAGGAGATGCTCTGACCACATAAAAAGATACATCAGATAAAACTTCAGCCTGTCTCTTTATTCCTTCTAAGAGAGAGGAACATTTGGTGCTTCCTCCACTTTCTCACTGTTCAAAGTCAAATATCAAGGACTGGTCAGTGAATGTTTCATAAAGTCTTGGTCTCATTGCTAGATGGCAACTGGTAAATATGTTTTTATCAAGGTAGAATCCACATTTCTTGCATGTTAAATATTTTTAGGATGGCATTTTCCTGCCACTGTCCATGCAGGTAACTGCGGTGGGGCTGGTTGGGGAGGCTTATTTCGAGGGACAATGCAGAGGGAACATTAAATAAATAACAAATTTTCCCTTGTCATCGTCTGTCGGAATCCCCCCCACCCGGCCCCACTGCTCCACTGCTGTTATCTGCACGGACCGCAGCTGGCATCTTCTGACACTAAAGTGCACCCCATTAGACTGCCCACTAGAAAATCTATTGGCAGTTTTGAATCCACCTCTCCAGAGGGTGGAGTCTCGCCATGATTTTTGGCATATTCATTTTCTACAGATCTTTCCACTTTCTCAGTATCACATCCAGGACATATCAATGAATGGGAAGACCAATTCAGGGAGTGTACTTAAATTGACATGAAATAGCCTCTTTTGAAGTAGTGGTGACTTTAAGACTTGAATAACTCCATAGATTGCTTGACATGTGACAACATTCAAGGTATCACTTCTCCTACAATATATAGAATGTCTTGAAGGAGTCTCTGTGTTCTGTTTAGTAGAAGCATCATGAAAGGAGTTTCCTTGAAATGCTATATTAGTTTTCGGCAAACTTGTCAAAGATTTTCATCCTCAGATTATTTTCTCCTTTTACTCACTAGGCGAAAGAGTCCTCAATTTAGATGATGGAGATCAACTAATAGTGGAACAGAAGCAACAAGTGAAACTCTATCACCCGGGAAACTCGAAAGACGCGAGTGGGTTCTGCCCACAGCACTGACACTGCTCATACGAGTGTAGAAACATTAATTACAAGCTGCTGGTATTGCATTACTCCCAAATCTTAATGCAGGGCATGGATCCATCAGTAAGCATCACTCACGTACAACTGGCCCTAATCTTGGTGAATAACAGTTTAACCATTATTGCCCATACAATACAGTGGCTTCCTCCTTCTAATGTCAAGCAAGGATCACTTCCTACAACTACCTAGCACAAGAACCCAATGGGTTCCCCTTGTTTAAGCCTTAAAGGGAACAAGTGATGGGAACCAACACTGGAGGCCCAAGCCCTGCAGTGGCCTCCGCATGTCTTAGACTACTTAGCTCAACAGATAAAGATGAAGCCAGGAGGATGCTAGGAAAGGCAACCTATTTATAGCAACTAGTTGGGACTGGGAGAGCTTGTATCCTGAGCATTTTGTTTTATTTATTCATGCGATTTGGAGATTTCCTACAGAAGTAATAATTGTGATGTGCTGAAGAAATTAAAGGTTACCATATGTGTTTGAAAATATCTAGGATTTATCCACAGTGATGTTGTTTCATCTGTTCCGGTGTAAAAGCCTCAACCTGATTGATAATGAGTGGGTTTCTTGATATCCTGCTGACAAGCATTGAAAGAATTACAGTTTTAACCAAGCAAAAGATGAAAACATTTAATGAGAATTAAGCAAAATGTGACTGAGAACCAAACAAAACAAACTTGTATAATGTACTGTAAAGTTACACTATATCGCTAAAGCCACTGCTACAGCTTAAGAAATGCTGCTATAACTCTGCCATTTTGACTCCTGAGAACAAGCAGATGCTGCATTGAAGGCAACTGTTAGTGGAAATCTGATTTGTAGGTAAGATCTTGCTGTATTGCACCTGAGGCAACTTTTATACCACCACAATAACTTTATATGATAATTATTCAGTAAATGTAGTCACTCCTTAAGAAAACAAAAACAGCAAAGAGACATTTAAATGGCAAGCAAGAGATACTAGAAAACACCAGCTTCAAAATGGATGACAGGGATCTAACCTGCACAGCTTTGGGAGAAATTAAGTACCCGTTATTGCCTATCTCATAAGTAAAGCAAGGAAACTGTCAACTAGAACAGAAACAGCAGGAAATTACAAAAAAAGCAGTTTATTTAAAAAATGAAAGGTATTACCAAGAACTCCATCGATCTATGATTGTCTCAAGCATGTTTAATAATCCTTCATTCAAAAGTGGATTAAACACATTCTGTTGTAATTTACATTTCTCCTGTGCAAAGGTGGTACTTGGCATTATTTAGTATTAATTATTTATTTATAAGCTTTATAGAGCTCTAGCTAGACATGAAGGTATCAGAGTGTTTACATATAATGCAAGATTGTTTAATTGAAGCACATACATATATAAAGATAAAGAAAGTGGTTAGGTAGTCATGGTAGTTACAATATGCGGACTTCAGACCAGCATAAATTAAAGGTATAAATGACCTAGCAGACACCTGAAACAGTCAATCAACCACCACAGCTGGTCAAGTCGGTTTGGGTGTGAGCTTTGGGAACATAGCTTGGTTTGTGTGCCTGTTGACGTATGTGTAGCGCAATAGGTATTTGAGGTCCTGTTTGAAGCAGAAATAGGAGGGGTTGGAGTGGACATCCATAGGAAGTGAGTTCAGATCCTAGGTGCATTTCTTGAGAATGAGCGAGTCTGGAAGGATTTCTTTTTCAGTTTGGGTGGAATGAGAAGAAGTGAGTTGGAGCTTCTCAGAGTCCTTGCTCTTCCTGCTTTCGAATCATTGCCATCTAGATAGTTAGGGTGATGTGAATGAAGAGCATTATGGGTGATATAAGCAGTCTTATTAGATACATCTTCCTTCAATGGGAAACCAATTGAGGTTCTTGAGGGCGGTGAGATGTGTTCAAACCATTTAAAACCAGTCAGGAGCTGGGCTGCTGTGTTGAGAACTTTTCTTAGGAGATTTTTCTGAGTTCCTGTGAAGATGTCATTGCCGTGATCCAGTTTTGAAAGGACTAGAGATTGTGTTACTGTCTTAAAGTCATCAGGGGGAATGAACGGTTTGATTTTCTTGAGATATTTTAGTATGTAAATCACTTCTTTGTTGATGTGGTCCTTCATTATCATGTTTTTGTCGAGGTGATTCCAAGAAATTTAGGGAGCTGGAAAGTGTGAGAGAACAATTTAGGGCGTTCTTAAATTTTTAGCCCATTTTGGATTGGTAGAGGGTTGTTTTTAGGGTAGAAAACTATTTGTTCAGTTTAGTGTGGTGTTCAGATGTAGATTGTCACTGGGTGATTTAATTTTGTAGTAGAGTTGAGTGTCATCGGCATATAGGTGATATTTGACCCCTGCATGCTTCAGTATAACAGTATGGGGTTCCATGAAGATGTTAAAAAGGGAAGGAGAGAGGATTGAGCCTCGTGATATGCCATGGGTAACTAGTGTAGGTTTTGAGAGATGATTGTTGATTTTTCTTTGTTGCGCACAATGTTACAGGTAAGATAGGAACCATCTTAGGACTGTGCCATTGATACCAGTGCAATTCTGGAGTGTCTCAAGTAAAATTGGGTGATTTACGGAATAAAAAGCTGCAGATAAGTCAAGTAGGATTAGGAGGCATGTGTTACCTTCATGTAAGGATCTGTGAACACCATCTGTGATACTGAGCATAGCTATTTCTGTGCTACAGTCTTTCCTGAATCCTGATTGGAAAGTGTTGTGGACGTTGAATTTGTTTCTATATTGGTTGAGTTGTAGTAGGATGCACTTCTCCATTGTTGTAGCGAGGAGCAGGAGGTTGGTGATGGATCTGAGGTTATGGAAGTCATTGGGGTCTGCACCTAGTTTTGTTGAGTATGGGTGTGATTTGGCCTAGTTGAAGGGAGTCAGGTACATTGCCTGCAGAGAGAGAGTTGTGTTGATGATTTTTGTCCAGATGGGGCGATGATATGGTTGAGTTTTTTATTATTGTGGATGGGGGGGATCTGTACTGTGGGAGGCAGGATTCAAGTTCACAATTATTTTGAAGACTTCACTTTCTATAATAGGGTTGAAGTCCGACCAATTAGAATCAGTTGAACGAGATCAAAGTTGACAATGGTTTTTCTAGTGGCCATTAGGGCATTAGTTAAGTCTGGAAAGGGGAGCTAGCTACATTGGTAGGATGTGAGTCAGTAGGGAAGGTTAGAAGGTTGGTAGGGATATCAGATTTGTGACTTGGATGAGGGATTGCTCAATTTTTGCGACTTTGTCGTTGAAATAGTTTAATTATGTTGAAGAGCTCCCATGGTCTGTTTTTAGCATGATCAAGTTTGTTGCGAAAGAAAGTGGGGTTTTCTCTAAAGATGTGGTTCTTATAGGAAAGCCGAGTAGTTCTTAAGAGTGAAAGGTCCACAGCAAAAGGTTTATGTCTCCATAATCTTTATGACTGTCGTAGTCGCCTCCTTTCGTTATTAAGATCTGTGTTGAACCAGGATTTCCATTGGATTTTCTAGATTGTTTCAGTTTGAACTGTGCCATTTGAAGGACATTAGTCATTGCTGTTTTATAGTGATCATGAGGTCATCAGTGGTGTTATTGAGAGGTTGAAACTGCAATTGGGCACATATCCTGGATTCCAATTCTATTATTGGTATTTGTTTGACGTTCCTAGCCCAGTGCATAGATTTGTTGGACGGGGTGGGTGGGATCTGAAGTGGGTCTTAATATTAAACAGTATGAGAAGGTGGTCTGACCTGTCGATACGTGCGACGATTGAAGTGAGTCATGATCATTTTTGGAGTTTATTGCATCAAGAGTGGAACCTTTTTTATGGGTTGGTTCATTGCAGAGTTGTTTGATGTAATTTATTTCTAAAAGGTTTGTAAGGTTGCGAACTGTGGTGTTTTCTGAGTTGTGCCAGTAAATAATAACGTCCCCGAGGAACACATCTTTTGAGTCAGTTAGGGAGAACCGTGTTATTAGGTCAGTTAGTTGATCTGAGAAAAGGGTGCAATCACCAGGTGGGTGGTACGTGGTGTGGAGATTGATAGGAGAGGTGTCTTTGGCTGTAAGTTCTACTCTGAGGTATTCGAAAGTGAAGTAGAGGTCTTTAAGGATGATTGCTAGACCGCCACCTATTCTTCCTGGTCTGATCTTTCTGATGATGGTGTAGCCAGGTGGTGTGAGCAGGTCTAGTGTAGGTGACAAGTGTTCGCTAAGCCAAGTTTTCGGTGAGGAATACAATATCTATTCCTTCATTTCCAGATTTCTGTGGTGTGTTTAACTGGTGATCTGCAGTTGAGAAGCATGCATGTTAGGGTGCTAGGACTATTGTTTGTGGTATGCAGTGTTTGAATGGTGGTGTATTGAGCAGCCGGTCTAGGCAAGGTGATCATTTAAGGGAATCTATTGGTGACCATGATTACTGGAATAGTGGAAGGAGGCACGTGGACCATTTTTTCGGTCATTGTGATGTCAGATTCACTCAGAGCATCATTCCAGAGTGGATATGGGCTAAGAGCCCGGTGCGGTCTGTGGGACGAAAGGCTCAAAGGAATAAAGGTCAAATAGGTGTGTTGGGAGACAGTTGGAGAAACTATAAGGGTATACAACAGCTCAATTTCCAGGAGAGTAATAGCGAGTTAACTCGGCCTGGATTAACAGATCCTTTTTTCATTCAAGATGTCTTTTGCTAGTGAATACATTTTTTGTTTTATTCAGTTCAGGAGCTGAGTAAGCATGTTGGTGAAGCTTCCTGCTCTGAAAGTGGGTAGATCAGTGGTAGATCTCGTCTTTAAGGAAGGTGAGTGAACTTCACTACTATAGTGGAGGCCAGTGTCATTGAGGTTGGAAAGGTGTACACTGTGTGAGAGCTGAGCAGGGTCTACAGTGGGAGAGAGGATTGACCCTGTAGGGCACTCAGTGGCAGATGCACTCAAGTTGGGGGTGCTGTCATTGGGCTCAGGGTGTGAGTCAGTGAGTATTGTTGTTACTGTGTGGTCGTTTGCTAGGGTGGGTGTTTTAGATGCCATTCTAGTAATTACTTGGCAAAGGAGTGTGTCAATGGGACACCAAGGTTGCTTAGTATGTCGGGGGGAGCAATGGTACACAGCGAGTAAGTGTAGTCAAGGAGTCAAGAAGGTTGTGGGATGACAGTCTGGGTTAGAGGGGAGGGGGAATTTGGGGCTCATGGTCATATTTTGTTAATGAAGCGACAAGTGACAGGAAGTGTCGGTCACAAATGGTGAGTTGATAATCTGTAGCTTGTATGAGTATGTTCTGTGTCCTGAAAATAGAAATGGATATTTCTCCTCTAACGGTTAAGGAGCAGGAGGTGGTGAGTTTAGTTCCATAGAGGATTTTTATTGATTTAGTAACTTGAAGGTGGAGAAGGAAGCTGCTTCTCCACTTTGTGGGTCGTTTTGAAGGCAAAGTCGGTTTTCGTGTTGCTGCTGTTCACGCTGTCAAAGGTATGTATCGGCTATTAGTTTTTCTGTAAGTTGTTTCAGTAAGCTGTGTTTGAAATTCTTTTTTGCATTATTAGAAAGATTTTTGGGATAGTGAATGCTCCAAGAGTTGGCGCCATATCTCTCGTCTGCAGCGTTAAACGGTTTGGGGAACAATATTGTTAAAGAATTTCAAACTCTGGTTGTCTTCTCTGCTGACCTCGCCCTGGTGGAGGTACCCCACATCCACAGACACAGAACTAGCAGAAGAGCCTTCTCCTGCATTGCAGCCAAGACCTGGAACACGCTCCCCAAGAACATTAGACACTTCCCGACCCTGCACTAGTTCAGGAAGGACCTCAAGACCTGGCTCTTCGACTGATCCGGAGCCGCCCCCCCCGGCGCCTTGAGACCCTCAAGGGTGAGTAGCATGCTATGTAAACCCATGATTGATTGATTGGAGTGGGGATCAAGAAGTGTTTCTTAGTGGCACAAAGTGCAAGGCCGCTTTAAGTAGTTCTCTCATGTGCCAGGAAGTTTTATTGCATCGAGCATGTAATAGTTAAGTAGCAAATTTGTCTTGCCACATGAAAGGGACTCCAGCTGCCGTGATTACATTGGTGTTCGAGTTGCTCTCAAATGAGAGTTACTTGATGCTTAATGATCAAGGTTGCTGTGGTATGCTTCCGGGCATTGCTTATCTGGTCACTGTGAACTCCAGGGTTACTTGCTGTAAGCAAGTATTATTTCCTCCCACAAATACAGTCAGGGAGGCGCTGTTATAGCCTTCGTTGAATGTTTTTTTATACAATTTGATACTATGAGCAGACTGAAAGCCATGCTTTTACAGCAAACTGTACCCTTAACCTCTGCTCAAGAGACCTTATATCTTCAAGTTGCAAGGACCTCGACTGAGATGCAGGCACTTATACAGACAAGCTGGCCCTTTCATTTCGTAGAAATGGTGGGTCGTATATCTAACATGTCTGATATCAGTGGTATTGTGCACCTATTTAGGACCATCCTCAGAGTTATCCCAAATTTCATACACTCCATATTTGGAAGCATTTTTGGAGGTATACTTCTGATCCTGCTGTCAATAGCTGGAATCCTGATTGTCATCAATCTGCTACGCAATGGACGGCCCAATCACCAACGAGATGGCAAAAGCTCTCCTGGAGCAGAAATGAAGTGAACGCATGGTACAACATCTGGGCATGCCTCGCCTAAGGGAACTGGGCACCTCTTGGTTCCTATCATTTAGACCAGCCTCGGTGGACTGCATCTTACCTGTTCTTCGATGCCTGTTTGTTTTGCAGAAAAGAATGCGTAATGGACCTCTGTCAGACACCAGCGATGGACACGCCTGCGGGCTTAAACACGAGGCTGGAACCCTTGCATTCCCATGCTTGTCAATGTCCCCAGCGTATTCCAATCCTGATGGCAGCATTCCTTAGGAACCCACAGGTGCCTCTTGCTACAAATGGGCTGAGCGTCAGCTCATCCACTAGCACTACCACCAGCACCGCTAGCACCCAGGTATCGACTAAAGCACCTGCTGCATCTACACCAGCTATTGGCAGTGCGGAATTTCAGCTGTGTTCCATTGACGTACTTTGCGAGGTGTTACACGGGCCGTCCCCTGTGGTAGCAAGCAATTATGATGTTATGTTTCCTTGCCAGGACACTTACAGCCTGATTCATCAACCATATTTGCGCTCGCAAAGGGCCAGATTCTGAGAATCTGGCCCTTTACGAGTGCAATTTTTGCATTTGGGATTCATCATCCCAAATGCAAAAATCGCTATTTAGAAACTCGCAAATTTGCGAGGAATAGCATTTAAGGAATCTCTATTAGAGATTCCTTAAATGCTATTCTTGAAACATTTTAAAATTGCGAATTCGCAAATTTCGGCCACTATTTACCGCGAGGTCAAACCTCGTGGTAAATAGCGAAAACTTAGAAAAAAGCTTTTAAAAGCATTTTTCTAAGTTGCATGTTACACACACACATGTCCTTAGGACATGTGTGTGCGCAACACCTGTTGAAATGTGCATTTAAGGGGTGCTACAGGGTGTCCTTTGGACACCCCTGGCACCCTTCAAATCGCTATCTTATTTGCGATTAGCAAATTGCTAATCGCAAATAAGGAATACTCCCCATTCATTCCTATGGGCCTTTTGGCCCATAGGAATGAATGGGGAGTATTCCTTATTTGCGATTAGCAATTTGCTAATCGCAAATAAGGAATCTGTAGGAATCGCATTTAATTTAGCGATTCCTACATGAATCCCGTTTTTGCGAGTCTGTAATAGCGATTCCTTATGAATCGCTATTTCAGACTCGCAAAACGGGTCTATCATGAATCTGGCCGTTAATCTGTAATTGGCTCATAGTGTGTTCGGAAAGAATTTGAATTTTCTTTTGTTTTAAACGTGACTAAAATTGGAACATTTCCTTAAATTGGCACTTTCTTTAGAAACGCATGGCCTTCTAAAAGCTTGTAGGGGTTTGACTTATATAAACAAACTCAACTAGTATTTTGGCCTAAGTAGAAAATTCCAATACTCACTTTAAATTGTTTTATCCCCTATTGAAATGTTTTGAAAAAATGCTTTTAATGTTTTTAAAGAAGTTTTAAGTGGCTCACTGACAATTTTATGCGCTGCTACCTTGTATAATTTAGTAGTTGCTAGCATTTTATTATTGTTGACTATTCGGAAGAGGAGTGGGTGTTATGTTTCATTAAGGTACCCTAATATAGGCCCGGGTAAAATCATGCCCTTTCACCTACATCACCTCCCCTACACTAAAGGATTGAACCTTTTCCTTGTTCAAGTCCTGGGCGCAGAAGGAGGGTTTCCTCAACGATGGCATTCTAGAACTCCATCTTTAGACTAACACAGTATGAATGACAATTTATAAGGGTTCTTGGAAATCAGGCTGGGGCTACACCACCTTTCACCCCATACCTAAGTACACGGTTTATCCCATACGCCATCCTCAAACCCAACAATGGCTAATACAAGTAACAAGTGACAAAGGAACCTTAGATACTTTCTGTAAAAATACAGCACCTCTTGCTAGTGTTAGTTAGAGGGAACCAAGACTTCCAGGCCAACACACTGAATAGAGACGCTGACGCTCCTGCATGCAGAAGCTCCAGCTGACAGCGGTCTAAACATCCCTTGTGGGGTGAGACTAGGACGGGGTCCCACACTCTCTTGCATCAGGTAATGGGGTTACACTAAACCCAGAGGGATTCCTGGCTTCACACCTACTCACATGCTAGGTACACTTAGGTACTTTCTTTTATAATGCATTTTATGATCATGTATGTGTTCATGACTCTTGCAAAATGGTAGAGCTGTACTATTCTTTTATATTCTCTGTACTGTTGATCATATATCTCTGATACTGTCTAATGGTTGTCGCAGTACATATATTTTACACTAGAAGAACAACTTTGCAATAAATACTTTTCGTAAACACAGCCGACTGTTTCTTCTGTGTAACTCTCTGAGAGAAACTAAGTGAACACGAGTGCCTGAGCGAAAGGTAGTCCATTGTTTCCACGATACTGGGGGATCAGGGTTGTCATGTTCTAAGGTTGCCAGAAACAAATTCTCTCGTTGATAAGAGGAGATTATAGTGGCACTGTGAGCTAGCTAATGCGAACAGGCTATCATATGTGGTGGGGGTGCTCAGAGTTAATCTGCCACCAATCCCACAGTTTATGTTATCCATACGCGCAGGTCCTGTATGGGTACTATAGGATTTACACGGCAATGTAAATGGTCAAAGTGTCACCAGATGAACTTATGTATTCAAGCAGTAATTCAATTTGTGATCATTCCAATTCCATTAAGCACACCCTTGTACTCACTTCAAATATAAATGGTAAAAATAAACATGTTCAAACTATAGAAAAACATTTATATCTACAAGGGTTAAAGTTAGGAGTCTTGTTGGTCTTCTGATGAACCTTCTTAGTGTTCGATAATGAAATCCATACACTCGAATTCTTTGAGCCACTGATTTATTAGGCAATTGCAAAATCAATGTCTTTGCTCGTGGCAATCTTCAAATAGATGGCATATCTCCACTGTAATGTAAGTAAGGTAAGACACAAATGCATGGTCCTATATTCAAAGCAGTTCTTTTAAAGACAAATTATTACTGTAGCATTTTATGAAAGTAAGGCCAGATTTACTAATGGTTCAGGAAACGCACCACAACACAGGAACTTGCTGCACTGTGTCATGTGGAACGGAGAGAGCAGAAATACACAATTTCTGCTTACATATGGCACATTTCTGATTCCTTGTGGTACCGGCAAACTGTGCTGTCTAGCACCAATGTGTCATCATAGTGAAAAGGTGCCTGCTTTATGAGCAGGATTTTTTTTGCAGGCAGTTATACCTTCCAGCACAAAAACAATCCTTAAAGGCTTATTCCTCTTTCTATGTGCTGGAGATCACTTATACAAATGAACACCAATCTCACACAATTACTTTTATATGCAGTATTTATTGACTTCTGTAGTAGACAGAAACACAGAATAAACAATTTTATAAAGCCAGGTCTCATTTGATGCTTTACATGTATGCTAGCCTTAATCATCTTTGAAAGTCTGCTTACAGTTCACACACTTTATACCATTCCAATTCTCACTAGGATTGACATGAGTAACAACAACATTTAGACATTTTTGACGTATTTGAGACCTTTCAGCAAATCTCATATCTGCACTTTGTGCCATTCCAAATCAAGTTTTGCCCAATTCAAATTATCGCTTTAGACACGGGTAAAAGACCCACCTCCATCACAGCAACCCATAGACTACTTTAAGGAGCTGCACAAAACAACATAAGCAAATAATATGTAGACCCATGATGAGGATCCAAATGGTAAGGTGACATCTAATATCAATGATAATGTAATCTGTGGTAATATCTACGGCATCATCTGTGAGGTCAGACCCTTTAATTTAGTGCGACATGTGAGTTACACTTTTGGAGTAAATTTACACTAAGATTTTGTGACTAGACAAAAAGTAGAAAACCTACTCATAATTGGACAACCATAGCTTTGGAATGCCAGTGGTGCCTACCATACTGCCACACATGTGCAGAAACACAGCAGTGCTCCCATGATTTACCAAGTGCATGGGTAATGAAATCTTACTGAGCGCTACACCACAGTATCAAGCTCTACCTATTCTTTAAGAATCACTGTCAATAAATCCAAAACTTGTCAATTTACTCAAAAGGTGTAACTTGCACTCGAATTTTGTGAATAGCCAAAACATGTAAATTACTCAACAATGTTTAGCTGCCAGGACCTTCAAATTGGGTGAGATGTATATGCTTTTGGAGTAAATTTATACTTGGATTTGGTGACTAGTGAAAAAGTAGTAAACTTATTCAGAAGGGGACAACCATGTCTATAGAATACATTTGGTGCCCACCACACTGCCACACAGGTGCAGAAATACAGCTGTGTTCCTGAGATGTCCCAGTTCCATGGGTAATAGCAATTTTACTCAATACTACACCTTACAGCCAAGCTCCAACTTCTCTTTAAGATTCAATGTAATCTTATGTAGTCTGCTTTTTGTCTTCTTACTTCTCTTACTTCATTGTTGTGGAAGGTAGCAAATAACATCTTCCTAAACCTGACGATTCCCCTGTAAGCATACAATTAGTCCGCCATGTTTAGCCTGATGGGTCATTATCCTGTATGTCAGATATTATGTTCTGTTAAATAATGCAGTCTAGACTTCACCCATTAGATCTATTGCAGTGTAGAGATCTGCCAGCCTGACCTGGAAAAGTCCATTTAAATGCACAGTTAGTAGTTGGTAGCCTATGGTGGAGACGATATCTCAGCAGAAGGAGGCTACAAACAGTTTTCCACCATCGAAGTCTTCCAACTTCCAATGGTTTGTTCATTATTGTTGTGGTTGAGTCCAGTAATCCTGCTGGTGGCTTTCCACTACCATTTCCTTTGACCTTAATAAGCATCACAATCCTTTCCTGGAAATTGGGTCTTCACATTATATCCAGAGCATGATAACTGTAAACCTATAATCTGTTCTTCAAGAGAAAGGTCTGACTCCACTTGATACATCTATTTGTTTGGCTAGCTGTCCTTGGTGTTATTAGGAGCCTCCTCCAACACCGCAGTTCAAAGGCATCTTTGATTTTTCTGGCCTGTTTCTTTATTGCCTAACTTTTGGGGCCATACTGTGTAACAGCAATATCATTGTTTTTTACAGTTCTGATCTCTGCCCTTGTATGCATTTGAAAATCTTTTTCAAGTCTTTAATTGCACCTCTGCTCCATGTAATATGTTGCATATGGTTTGATTGCTGAATTTTTAACTTTATGTACAAATAGTCAGTTACTGAACTAAAGGAGGATCACAGGCTTCAAACCCACGGCTTGTTGATCACTGCCTGTTTCAGTTGCAAGCATTGAATGCATTGAGACATCCTGATCGCCTAAACTTATGATACTCAAACTCTTCAAATCACAAACCTTTGCTACTCAGTCCCATAATTTAAATGACATGCAGACAAAAGTGTTTTCTACATGTAACTGTGTTTGCCCACTAAACGTGTTATTGTGCTAATGAGAACAGATACCAGCCCGATAAAACTATAGTAGTAAAGAAAAGATGAAACACTAAACTCTAGTAGATGGTGCATAGTGGAAATCATTTATTTAAATTATTTAGTGCCTTATGGTTATTTTACTAACACTATGCATTGCGTTTTTAAAAGAAAAACACTAATAGCAACACAAATAGTTATACTATTGTATTAATGCACATGACTCGTGAAAGAGTTTATTAGGACTATTAGAAATATCTATAAAGACTGCAAAGTCTGGCAAATACTGAAAATATGGCATTAGACACATTTTGTGAAATTCCTCATGATTTTGTAGATGTAGTGAAATTATAAGCAAGCCCTATTGCTAGGCGTGAATGTCAACTTTACTAATTTTCTGAGCTCAAAATCTTAGTAGCTATCTCTGTTTTCAGTTCATCTATTCCAAACAACCCTCCCTTCGATCACTCTTTCTGCTGCCCTGAATAATTATTCACTTTGGTTCGACCAAGCATCCTTCCTGCACTACAACAGGTCATGCCAAGAGAAAATACAATCCGTGGTGTGCATGTAACAAGTATCCAAAATAACAGATCAGCACAAAACTATGTTTCACTGGGCACGAATGCCAACTTTAGCTTTTAAATAAATTACCTGTTTTTTAAGCACAGAATTAAAAAGGTCTTCTGTTTTCAATGTATCTCTCTTAAACATCATTATTCCTGATGTCTGTCTCTCTGGAGCTTTAAATATTTCTACTCTCATAACCCAGCAGCAAAATACTGAGGATCACGCCCAAAAGGAGAATTCCTCCCACAGTGTTCATACAATAGCCAAAACAACCGAGTGACACAAAGGTACATTCACATACATATGAATGAATTAATGCACAAACCAGTGCGTAATGATCACATCGGTCCAGGCACATATGTCCATGCATTCTTGTCCATGTCTAGGTATCCATGCCTCCGGTGCGGTCATCTCAGGTAGCTAAGAATTTGGGGATCAAAATCGACAATGGCCTGACTCTAAGATCTCAGATCCTCGCCCTCACTGGCACCTGCTTTGGTCTTCTGCGTATGCTGCGGAAGTTTTTCCCTCTGCTCTCTGAGGACCACAGGAAGACCACGTCTTGAACCTTGATCGGTTCAAGACTGGACTACTCCAACGTCCTATATCTTGGCCTGCCGGAATATCTCCTGCAACGGATGCAGGTGGTCCAGAACGCGGCAGCGCGTGCCATTTTTGGCCTGCATAGGCGTGTCAGAGCTTCGGGCTTGTTGCAGTTGCTCCATTGGCTGCCTATCCAACAGCGGATAGTTTTTAAAGCCTTAACTCTTGCACACAAGGCCTTCTATGCCACAGGGGCTAAATACCTTCAGAAGGCTCGTCTCCTATCGTCCTTCCCGATCTCTGAGGTCAGAGTTGCTGTCCCTTGCCATCGTTCCTCGTGTGAGGAAGGCTCATATGGGAGGTAGTTCCTTTATGCTTCGGGCCCCACAGCTCTGGAACTCCTTGCCCCTGGCACTTCGTAGCACCCCAAATTTGTTGGCTTTCAGGAAGGGCCTGAAAACTTGGCTTTTTGCTTCCTAGATCTTTGTATTATGTTAACTCTGTTTCTTTTAATCTAAGTGTTGTGTTTGTCTTTTTTAGGTTGTCAATAAAGCGCCGGGACACTCATTTGAGTAGCCGAGCGCTATAAAAGACACAAAATAACATAACATAACATAACAAGTTTACGTACACTGACTACATAAGAATTTGTGGCGCACTGGAAAAGAAATATGGGCCCCCCTGTTTCAAGCAACTATAAATGTTTTACCCCATTTAAGAGACAGCCCTCATAATCAGTGGAGGCTGGCATCCACTGAAGTAGGTCAGTCGGGCAAATAAAATTAAAAAACATGAAAATGAAAAACACTTACCGATCGTGATGACAGCGTCTTCTTCTCACTCCAACCTCTTCTGCAGGGACTGCAGTGCAGACCCAACAAACTATCTCAACCAATCCTGGCCTACTCACGTGCTGTTAAACAGCATACACGAGCAGTGCACTGATTGGTGGGGGCACTGGGAGTGGCTTCTGTCGGCGCTCCCAAGGGAACTGAATGCTTGCACTTGCTCTCAACATAGCTGTCTGAAGACAGCTGAGTTAAAAGTTTTAAAGTGCGCATGTGTGGATGGCCATAGCAAGACGGCCAGCCAAAGGGACATTTTAAACTGTGCAAAAGCAGCCCTTTACTCGCAACTCCTCCCTGCTGTCACTCATTGACCCTGCCCCGTCCTGGTGCTCGGCTCAGGACTAGAGGCTAAAAAATAGAATGGTAATACATTTCCATTTTATTTTTCATCTCTGGGGCTGTGGGAGGAAATTAAGTGGGAGGACGCTCCTCCACTTCAATGGAGGAGCTACCCCTTCTCATAATGTCAAACAATATTGAGCTCTATGGTAAACCTTAGGAAAAGAGACACACAAAAACGGCTGAATGCTCAAGATGTCTAGTGTCCTCTAGCCAAAAAGTACCAAAAGAGTGCTAGAATAAGCATTGATAAAATTACTGCTTTCTGAATTTGGATCCCGATTTTCTTTTATTTGCAACAGCATTTTATGTGGTACTCAGTAGGCATTTATTTATTTATTTATTAAGCTTGTTAAGCGCGAGAGCTACCCAAAAAGGGTTTCCCGGCGCTGGATGGGCAAAGTGCTTAGTAACCTAAAGTTTAACACAGTGAACAGCGTTATTGGTTGAAAAGCCATGTCTTAATGGCTGTGCGAAAAAAGATGTAACTAGTTTCTTTGCGGATCACCAGGGGGAGAGAGTTCCAGAGTGTGGGGCCTAGGTAGGAAAAAGATCTACCACCCATCCTAGAGAGTTTGATTCCAGTTACATTAGAATTACCTTGGGATGAAGACTGAAGGTGGCGAGAAGGAGCTTAGGGACGAACAAGGGATTGTAGGTACAGTGGAGCTGAGCCCAATTTGATTTTAAACAGGTAGCTCAGGGTTTTGAATTTAATGCGGCTCTCTACCCTGAGCCAATGCAATTCTCTGAGGTGTCCAGAGATGTGGGCTGTTTTGGGAATGTTGCACAATAGCCTTGCAGCAGCGTATTGTACCAACTGTAGTCGTCTTATCACTGTCTTGTTAGCACCTAGGTAGAGGACATTTCCGTAGTCCAGCCGGGAAGTTATAAGGGCATGGACCACGGATTTTTGGGTATCGATTGATCAAGATGATTTTCCTGAGCCACCGCAAGATTGTAATGCAGGTGGCCGAGACCTCGCTTACCTGTTGGTGCATGGCCAAGGCATTATAGATGGTAAAACCCAAATTGCTTACATGGTCTGATGGGAGAGGGAGGGTGCCCATCACGGCAGGCCAATGTCTAGAACTCCGTAGGTCTTGTCTATGTCCCAGAATCAGTACTTCGGTCTTACCACTATTCAATTTAAGGAGATTGTTGTTCATCCAGGTGGCAATTTTCCCTAAGCCTGACTGCAGGAGGGAGGTGGAGCTAGGACCATGGTTTGAAAGGGAGAATGTGATCTGGGAGTCATCAGCATACGTGAATATGGTGAGACCTACTTGTTCGGTGATATGAGCCAACGGTATGACACACAAATTAAAAAGTAGGGGGCTGAGTACAGAGCCCTGGGGAACGCCATAGGGTAAAGCATGAATATTGGAAGTTGCCGTGTTAGAGAAGATTTGAAACGTGCAATGAGTGAGGAAAGAGGAGAGCCAGTTCAGTGCTGGGCTGCAGATGCCCAGTGAGGTTAATGTTTTTATGAGTATGGTATATGAGATAGTGTTGAATGCTGCGCTGAGGTCAAGTAGTATAAGCTCAGCTGTATCTCCTCTGTCAAGATGGTGACGCAGATTCTCCGTAACTTCCCAGTAGTGTTGTTTTGGTGGAAAAAACGGTTCTGAAGCCGGATTGTGAGGGATGAAGAATATGATTAGATTCTGTGAACTGGGAGAGATGGGAGTGAATGTGCCTCTCAAGAATCCTAGAAAAGGCTGGCAGAAGAGAAATAGGGTGGTAGTTGGATAGGACGCTTGGGTCTGCCATAGGCGTTTTCAGGAGAGGTGTCACCATGGCGTGTTTCCAAGTAGCCGGGACAGTAGAATCTTGCAGGGAAAGGTTATGGGTTTTACAAATCATGGATAAATGGGAGTTGTCAAGTTGTTTTAATATTGGGATGGGGAATTGATCTTTGAGTGAACCAGATTTTAATTTACCTAAAATATTTATCAGGGCATCCAAGTTGAGAAGTGGCCATGAATCCAGGTGTGCATTAATGCCAGACAAGTCAGACGTTGCGAAGCAGGTAGTGTTATTCGAAGTGGTTGTCTGTGAGTGCTGAGTCATATTTGAAAAAGAGTTGGCTATATCCTGGTAAATAGTTTCGATTTTTTTTGTGAAGAATTGGGCGAGCTCTTCGCACTGGTTGTTGTTCAGGGGAGGCGGTTTAGCTGTGACCTTGGAGCCCGCCAGTTCTTTGACCAGTCCAAAAAGAGTTTTGGATTGGTTAGTGGCCTCAAAGATAGTTGTAGAGACAAAGCTAGCCCTAGCTAAAGCGCATACTTTGTGATATTGTTTTAATACTTTTTTATGGGCATCTCTGGCTTCAGGGGAATAGTCTTTCCCCCAACTCCGTTCTTGACGCTTACATTTGGATTTTACGGCTTTTAATGGTTCACTGAACCAGGGAGCTGGAATTCTATGGTCATTCCATTTTTTCTGTGAAAGGGGAAGACAGGTGTTAATGGCATCCTCCAGCCAATCGTCAACCTTTCATGATACAGTTTCTATATCTCCTATAGTGGTGTCGGTATTGGAGAGAGTTGAAGGAGGATATGAGTCTAGGAAGGACCTGATTAAGGGTGCTTATATCTAATTTTTTCCAATCTCTTTTGCGGACATTAAGGGTTGAGCTGGGGGGGTAGGGGCGATAGGGGTGGTGAAACTGAATTTGGATAAGAAGTGGTCCGACCAGTGCAAAGGAAGTGCGGGAGTGCAGTGAATATAGGGAAGGTTGGAAAAGATCGGGTCAAGAAGATGGCCGGCTCTGTGCGTGGGGTCTGAGCTACAGAGCGTGATATTCATGGCAGCTAGATCAGCTATAAGATTGCTGCTCGTAGAGTTATGTGGGTCCTCTAGATGTAGATTTAGGTCACCTAGGATTGAGAAGTTTTTAGAGTTTAGGAGGAGAGAGGCAGTTAGATTAGGGAATGATAGAGCCCACGAGTTCAAAGGGCCAGGTGGTTGGTAAACTAACAAGCCTGAGAAGGTGAAATTAGGGTGTAGAGAAAGTTTGAAAAGGGCAGTCTCACAGTTAGGGAAATTTAGAGGGTCGAATTTACATTGTAGAGTGTTTTTAAAGATTATTGCTATGCCACCCCCGATTTTATTTAGTCTATCTTTCCTGACGATGGCATAATTGGGTGGTAAAGCTTCAGCGATGTCAGGGCCAGAGCTTTCATGAAGCCAAGTCTCTGTGAGGAATAGAGCGTCAGGCTGTTCGTCAGTTATTAGATCATAGATGTCCCTTTTGCGCTTGGGTAAGGAGCGGCAATTGAGGCTGAGAAAGGTGAAGTTTAAGGTGAACTGGGTAGGTGATGAGAGGTTGGCCTTCGTCCCAGGCGAAAAGAGGAAGCATGATTGTAGGAAATCAAGGAAGAATTTGCACTTGGGACAAAAACTGGAGCAGAATCTGTCCAATTGGAGCAAAGTACAGCCTTGGTTCTCATGGGGCCTAAGAGCATGGAGGTGATCAGCAGAATAGACAATCCGTTCTGTGGGATTTTGGGCAGGGGTCATGGCCCCTGGGCCCGGTTGGGCGCGGACGGGCACAGACGGCCTTCCTTGGGCGCATCCGCTGCGCGTGCGAAATGGCATCAGTTTTAAGTAGGGTGGAACTCTAGGTCATGTGACCGTCAGAGCAGACCTCCACCGAGCCCCGCCAGATGTAAGTTGTTCTGCCGTAGTACAACGCATGTCACCCTCCACAACAATCAGGGTAGGAGCCCTGCAGTGGAACGAGGTGAGACCTTACACCATCCTAGCATGTAACTAGATTGTTACTTCGATTATAGGAATAAACATGCTAAGGGTGTCTTGTTGCATGTTTAGTGGACTAGTGCATAATATCAACGTTAGACATCCTCACATATCGATTGCAAATGTAGCTTTAGTTGCTGTATATTTGTAATCATAAATGATCTGCTAACATAACTGCAGTTCTGGCTGCAACAGTGATAATAAATGCAGTGCTCTGAGGATTTATTTTCACGATTCCACTGGTTAAAATATAATACCTTTCTCCTAATTTATCTTCCCTTGCCTTGTCCTTCTTTTCCTCTTTATATGTAAGCATTTTTATGAGTAGCCAGATAGCTGTGACCCTGCTGTGCAGGAGAAATGGGATGAGGCTGGATACAGTAGATGGATAGAGACTTAACAAGATCAGTACAGTAAAAGACAAGAAGTACAGGGAGCGATAGAACATAATGGAGAAAGATAGTAAAGTTTGGTGGAGGAAGTAATGTAAACAGAGAAAGGTGAAGTAGCAAGAAAGAAGGATAAGAATAGATCTTTATTTATTTATATATAGTTTTATATAGCTCAAGCATGAACCAGGCAGGAATCAGAGTGCTTTACAAATAATCAAAGACCAAAAAGATTGGGACAAGTGGGTCAGTAACAGCAGCCGTAGTCCGTAAAATACTGGTGTATACAAGAGGAACAATATATTGCAACAGCACAAAGAGGATATTCATGAGCATATATGAGATAAACAAATAGGGATGTTGAAAACAGTCATAGGATCAGGTGAGAAACACATTGTAGCAGCGCCTTTCTGGGCGAGGAAGTCCATACAGGAGGAGAAAAACAAGCTTGTTGAGGAACCAACATCAAATGATACCGAGTGGGAATAGGTAAATTTCATATCAGAGAGTATTCATCAGTAGTGCTTTCACTTCTGTTTTAAAAGATGCCATTGAGGTATTCAGTCTTATTTCCAGAGGCAAGGAGTTCCAGATTCTCAGGGCAATACCTGATAAAGCTCAATTAGAGGGTTTCTTTCTTTGGAATTTTTGAGGATTTAGCAACAGGATGTTGGAACTCCTAGAGGAGAGTTCCAGTTTTGGAGCTAGTTGCAAAGGAATATTATGGTGAAGGGCTTTGTGTGTCATGCAAGCAATTTTAAGATATATCCTAGCCTCAAAAGGCAGCCAGTTTAGGGACTTCAGGTATGGTGTACTAGGGTTATTTCTTCTGGATCTCGTGATAAGCCTTGCTGCCGAATTCAAGGAGGCCCTGAGCGGTACCAACTTGTAGCTGGGTAGCCAACAGAGCATTGCGCTACCATACTCCAATCTGGAAATTACTAGCGCTTGAATAGCAGACTCAAAGTCATCCGGGTGTAGAAAGGTTTTATCTTTCTTAGGATACTCATTGGAAGTTAGCTCCTTTGGTGGCTGAGCTGATGTGCTCATGCAAGTATTATTCCAAAAGACCTTGTGGAGTCAATGGTGTGTGGTGTACAGTTGTGGGCCAATAGGTGTTTCATGTATTCATTAATGACAGGGGCCTGTTTAGGTGGAGAGATAAGAAGGAATTCCATTTTGAAGGAGTTTAGATTGAGATGTTGGGAAGCCAGCCAGTGTTGTGTTTTGAGGTAGGGTTGAGCTGAATGACCTGGTGTTTTCCAGGGAGGAGATTTTCAGATACAGTTGGGTGTCATGCGCATACATGTGATAGTGAATGTTGAATGATTTGAGCATTTCCGTTAGAGGCTCCATGAACAAACTGAAGAGCGTGGTTGAGAGTGCGGACCCCTGGCGGACCCCAAGTGTGGACAGCCTAGAGTTGGAGAGGGTTTGATTGGCTTTAATTCTTTGCATTCTGTTGTTAAAAAAGGAGACAGACCAGTTTAGCACTGAACCTGATAGACCCATCCAGCTTTCCAGTAAGTCCAGGAGGTTGTCATGTTTGACCATATCAAAAGCTGACAAGAGGTCAAGGAGGATTAGAACGCAGGCTTTGTTCTGATCCAGCATTCTAAGAGCGTCATCCACTGCTGAAAACCAGATTGTAATTGATCTAAAAGCTGGAATTGATTATTGTGGTTACAGTTGGACATTAACACACTTTTCTACGAGCTTTGACAAAACTTGAGGGTATAGGGTCACTGAAGTGGTTTGCGGGTTTCAAAGTAGGAAGCTGAGTATAGATATTTCGTCAAAGGGTGTGAATTGGCACTAGAAGGCGTTATTTTTGGGAGTGAACCCTGGAGCAGGCAGAGGCTGAGGAGGAGGAGGGGATGCAGGGTTGGTATTTCAATCTTATTCATCTTTTCAAGAAAGAAGGAGGCAAGCACATCACAATTTGGCTGTGTACTGGAAACCATTGGCAGAAGAAATGAAAGATAGTTGGATTGGAGCTTGATTAATTCAAAATGTTTTTGGGTCTGTTTCTGGCATTTTCTAGTTGGCGTCTGAAGAAATTCAATTTCACACTCCTGATATGTTTGTTATAAGTGCTCCTTCCAAATTTCAGGAGCATAATGTGTTCAAGGAATGGAGAGCCTCTCCATGATCATTTGGCTAGTCTCAGATTGCACCTATCTGTATCTAAAGTATTATTGAACCAAGGTTTGGAGTCTTTAGTAGACCTTCTTTTTAGTTGTAAGGGGGAAATTGTATCTAGAATACCCAATATGGAATTGTTGTAATGCTCCATGAGGGCCTGTACCTCAGACATGTCAATAGGTAGACGCAATGTATTATTGCTTAGGGATATCAATTCATTCATGTTTGTGTTTCAGAACGTTTGTTTCCAGCACCTGGGTTTCTTTGCTTGTGATCATTTCTTAGACCAAAGTTCAATGATACAGAAGGAGATAAAATGAGGATCAGACCAGTCACAGGGGGCAATTGAATCCATTTGAAAAGAATAGGTTTTTAGCTATAATTAGGTCCAGGAATGAGCCCAAAATGTGTGTGGGGCTGTCAACGTGTTTTGTAAATGTTTCTGAGATTTAAATATATATATATATACTAGGATACTGCATTATTTAAATTACAACTTTTTTGTTCTACTGATGAGTGATTGTGGGTCTAATATACGTAATCTGAGTGGCTGTGTGACTCTATCAGTGTGGGAGTTGGTGTGTGAGTGGCTGTATGGGTGACTAGGTAGATGTGTGAGTATCTATAGATGGGCGAGAGTGTGAATGGTTTATCGGTGACTGTGGTGGCTGTGTGAGTGGCTCTATGGGTGGATGAGTGTGTGTATGAGTGGCTATAGGGATGCCTGAGTGACTGTTTGACTGGGTATATTGGTAAGTGAGTAGGTGTGTGAGTGGCTGTTTTGCACAGTAAGTATTTGTGTGAGTGACTGTATTGATGAGTTAGTGGGCACGTGAGTGATTGTACTGATGTGCACATTGGTATGTAAGTGGTTGTGTGGAAGAGTGAATGGGTGTGTGAGTGTCTGTATGGGTGAGTGAGTAGTTCTGTTATTAGCTGCACAGCTGAGTGAGTGGCTGTGTAAGTGGCTGTATTGGTGAGTGAATGGTATGTGGGTGTGTGAATGGGTATGTGAGTGATTGTATGCATATGTGAGTGACTTATGAGTGGCTTTATGTGTCTGTGAGTGGGAGTGAGCATAGTTGGTGGTTGTTTGAGTAGCTGTATGGGTCTGTGAGTGGCTGTATGAATGAGTGAGTATGTATGTCAGTAGTTGTATGGGTCTTTTAATGAGTGAGTGAGTGGGTCTGTGGATGATGCCATCACTGATGTTATTTCAGATTTATCAATGATATCATCAGTGATGTCACTGACCATGTCATGAGTGAAGTAATATGTGAGGTCATAATCAATTTATTCTGTGGGCATAGGTTATAGTTAGCTCAGGTAACTATAACTGCTGAATTTCAATGGTTTTGTGCAAAAGAAATCTGATATTACCTATAACATCCCTGTAACCTTTGTTTTTTCATTGAATTTCCAAGGTTTTTTAAATTCTATTTACATATTATAAAGTCCCTGTAACCTGTTTTTTTTCAGTAAATTACTATGTTTTTTAAATTCTATTTCCTATCTATAACGCCCATGTAACGTTTGGATTTTTCAGTGAATTTCAATGTGTAAAAATGTATTTCCTAACTGTTAGCTGTAATATTAGATAGTGGGTGTGAGTGGGGCCATAGGTAAGTCAGTGGGTGTGTGAGTCTCTGAGGGGGTTAGTGAATGGGTGTATGCATGTCTGAGTGGGTCTGTAAGTGCTTTTGCGGGTCTGAGAGTGGCTCCTTAAGTGTCTGAGTGGGTCTGGGAGTGGGTGCGTGAGTCTCAGAGTAGATCTGTGAGTGGGTGAATGAGTCTGTAAGAGGGTCTGTTAATGGGATCATGAGTGTCAGAGTGGGTGTGTGAGTATGTGGATGAGTGTCTTAAAGGGTCTGTGAGAACATGAAAGAGTCTCCGAGTGGGTTTGTGAGTGGTTGCATGAGAGTCTGAGTGGACCTGTGAGTGGGCATGTGAAGATCTGAGTGGGCCTTTGAGTGTGTGTGTGAGTCTCTGAGTGGGTCTGTGAATGAATGAATGAATGAATGGAAATTTATAATGCACAAGAACAATAACCCGCAGGTATCAAGGCGCCTAACAGAATGATCAGAAAAATGAGACAGAAAACCTTACAAATAAGCTTGCCGAAAGAGAAGAGTTTTTAGAGCAGTACGGAAATTCTGTAAAGACGGAAGGGATCTCAGGTCCAGAGGGAGGTCATTCCACCATTTAGGAGCTAGAGTGGAGAAGGCTCTGCCACCCCATCTAGCTCTTCGTACACGGGGGGCTGTCAGACACAATTTCCCAGAGGAACGCAGGTTCCTTCCGGGGATATAGTGAGAAATGATGGAACCGATTTCCGTGTCGCTATTTTTGGCGATGGCTCTGTAGGTCATGCATAGAACTTTGAACCGGATTCGATGTGCTACCGGCAGCCAATGAAGCGTTTTCCTGGCCGCAGTGGCCGAAGAGCGCCTGGGAATATCCAGAACAAATCTGGCTATGGCGTTTTGGACTACCTGTAAGCGCTGCAGGTGGCTCTTGTTGAGCCCAGCATACAGTGCATTACAGTAGTCCAAACGAGAACCAATGAGTGCGACGGCTATTTGTTTTCTAGCCTGCAAGGAAAGATATTTCCTAATCCTTCGTAGGGTGTGAATCAAACCCCAGCAGGTGGAGACGGTTCTGCTCACCTGGCTGCCCAAATCAAGGGAAGGGTCTATCAACACCCCGAGATTCTTGGCAGATGTTGTAGGGGAAGGGCATGTTCCTAGTGAGTCGGGCCACCAGTTGGCTGACCAGATGTTTTCTTTCCCCCCAAACACCATCACCTCAGTCTTCTCCCCATTCAGTTTAAGAGAGTTCTGAATCATCCAATGACCAACCGCCTCCATACAAGATCTAAACTTGGAGGCGATTAGTACATCTGAATGGGGGAGAGAGACGAGGATTTGGGTGTCGTCTGCGTAAGATACTACCTCCATCCCGAACGATCTAATTAATTTGGCTAGTGGGGTCACATAGATGTTGAAAAGGGTCGGGCTGAGTGCCGACCCTTGAGGGACCCCACATAGCACTGGTCGGGCTGGAGATAGGAACTCCCCCAGCTTGACTCTTTGTTCCCTCCCCGTGAGGAAAGAGGTCAAAAGATCCAGGGCTGTGTTCTTCACCCCCACCTCCCTCAGCCGAGATGAAAGTACTGAGGGGGAGAGGGTATCGAAAGCCGCAGTTAGATCAAGCAGGACCAGGAGGGAGGTTTGGCCCCCATCTACTGTCGTGCGGATCTTGTCGAGCACGATGGTGAGGGCTGACTCGGTGCTAAATTCTCTCCTGAATCCATGCTGGGAGGAGTCTAGGCATCCCGAGCTTTCCACAAAAACAGCGAGATGCTTGTTAAGATGTGCCTCAAGCATCTTCGCTGGAGCAGGGAGCAGTGAGATAGGCCGGAAGTTTTTTAGGACCCCCGGATCCAGGGAGGCCTTTTTTAACAGGGGTTTTACTACCGCCTTCTTCCATTCTATAGGGAAAATACCATCTCTAATGGCTAGATTCATTACCTCTAGCAGTGGTGGCAGGAGGGTCTCCCTACTCTGTTTGATGACTTTCAGTGGGCAGGTATCTAGGGGAAAACCAGACTTGGTCTTATTTAGCAGTACCTCAAGATCTTGCAAGGCCAGCGGGGGGAAAGAGTCCAGGGTGCATGGTGGGGAGATGTCTGTGGTGATCATACTCATCTCAACCCCTGATGTAGACGCACTGATACAAGCTCTTTGTTCCTCGAGGGCCAGGTGAATATCCTGAATTTTAGTGTGGAAGAAGGAGGCAATCTTATCACATAGGTCCTGCGATGGAATGACAGGATCAGGGGCTTGCAGTTTGACTAGAGAGTCGACAGTTTTAAAGAGCTCCTTCGGCGAGGAAAGCGAGGTGGTCATGGTAACAAAGTATTCTTGTTTAGCCTGCACAATTTCAGCTTTGTATTTTTTAACAAGGAGTTTATGGGCTTCCTTGTTCTTGAGGTCCCAACTAGCATGCCAAAGCCTCTCCTTTCTCCTCACTTCTTGCCTAAGAAGTCTGAGGGAGTCAGAGAACCAGGGGGCAGATGGTCTCTTTCTGGCTCGGCGCCGAGACTGTACAGGGGCCATTTTATTCAAGGCCTCGGTGGTGACCTGTTCAAAATGAGCGACTGCAGTCTGTACGCTATCTAAGCCAGTGATAGAAAGGCTTGCAGCCCAGGGCACGAAGGAATCGCTATTGATATTCCTGAAGTTTCTGGCAGTCTCCATTATGTGATTCCCTTTTTTGCAGGCGTCCACCCTTTGGCGTTCCAAAAGGAAAGGGACCGCCAGATGGTCAGACCAAGATATATGAATCGGATCCTTAATAGTCAGACGGGGGTCATTGGAGAAGATACCATCCAGAGTATGTCCTGCACGATGTGTGGCTCCGGTAACACGCTGCGTTAGCCCACATAATTCCAGGGCCTTAGTGAGACAGGAGGTATCAGAGAGGTCATGCCGTTCTAAGTGATAGTTAAAGTCACCCAGAAGAGAAAAGTTATCTCGGCCGAAGTAGGGTTCAAGGGACTGGAGGAGGTTGTGCGTAAAATGGGTTCTCGAGCCAGGAGGTCGATAAACTAAGATACCATTAAAGAAGGGGCATTGTGCTTCCTTTATTGTAAAGTAAAGTGCTTGAAAGCTGTCCGGAAAATCGGGTATAGGTACGATATGGCATTGTAGATGATCTTTGTAAAGGATCGCTATCCCTCCTCCCACTCGTCCCTGTCTATCCAGTCTGGCCAGGCAGTACCCTTCAGGGACCGCCTCGATTAGATCAGGGTCGGATGAATCCTTGGCCCATGTTTCGGTAACAAACACTATAGTGGGTGTTCTATCCATCGAATGTGAATCGGTGCATGTGTGTTTGTAGGTATGTGAGTCTCTGAGTGGGTCTGTGAGTATGTGTTTGAGTCTCTCAGGGGGTCTGTGAATGGGTGAATGAGTGCTTAAATGGATCCGTGAGTGGGTGCATGAGTGTCTGAGTGTGGTTGTCAGTGAGTATGTGAGTCTCTGGGGAGGTCTGTGAGTGGGTATGTGAGTATATGACTGGGTCTCTGAGTGACTGCATGAGTGGGTCTGTCATTGGGTATGCAGTTAAAAAAGTAGGGGGCCCACAGGAGCATGCTCTCTTGCCTGTAGTCTGCTACTCTCGGCTGCTTTTGGTTTTGTGCTTTCTCTACTCCTTATCTCCTCGTTTTTCTGCCTCTTCTCTGCTCACTCATGCCCAACATATTGGCTCTTTCTGCTCTTCCTGCTTGTTATTTTGCCTTTTTCTGCTTGCTCCTGACCTTTACTCTGCCTCTTGCTGCTTGTTGCTGACCTCTATTTTGCCTCTTCCTCCTTGTTTTTTACCTTTATTGTGCCTCTTTCTGCTCCTTTCTTACCTTTATTCTGTTTCTTTCTGCTCATTTTGGACCTTTATTTTGCCTCTTTCTCCTCATTTCTCACCTTTATTTTACCTCTTCCTGCAGATTTCTGACCTCTATTTTGCCTCTTTCTCCTTGTTTTTTACCATTATTCTGCCTCTTTCTGACCTCTATTTTGCATCTTTCTGCTTGTTTCTGACCATAATTTTGCCTCTTTCTGCTTGTTTCCACATTTATTCTGTCTCTTTCTGTATGTTTCTCATCTTTATTTTGCCTTTTTCTGGTCGATTCTCCCCATTATGACCCCTCTTTCTGCTCGTAGCTGACCTTTTTGGCTCCTTCCTGCTCATTTCTCACCTTTATCTTGCCTCTTTCTGTTTGTTTCTGAATTTAATTCTGCCTTTTTCTGCTACCTTTTGTCTTATGCCTCAAGGTCCACACAGTTCCAGCCAGCTGCCCACCTTCCTCCGGAGCCGGCATTGCTGTTGCACGCAGGGAGCAGCTGGAAATGCAGCTCCGTATTTGCAGGAGAAATAGTTTCATCTTGTTTCCAGCCCAGATGTCTACAGGTAGGGAAATAGATGAAACCTACGTTTACAGTGGGCTTGAGCACTTTGAAAGCTCCTGCCCACTGGAACCATAGTGTTTGCTTTAGCTTGGTGGGAGCTGTGACAGCTCTCGTCAAGCAAAATCAAATAAACAATGTCCTGGGGGCGGGCACCCCGGGACATAGCAGGTGCTGGACCTGGGCAGGTGGTGATCCTCGGGGCCAAAATAAGGGTCCATATGTATTGTTAATTCTCATTGGAATGCGCTAGTTTATTTATTTATTTATTTATTTATTTATACAATTTCTAAAGCGCACAAATACCTTCCGGTGTCTCGGCGCTAGAGTTCACAGATTGCAGGGAATTTCCATTGACAAATTACTGATTGAAAAGCCAGGTCTTGAGATGTTTTCAAAATATTAATAGTGAAGGGCTAAGTTTGATATAGGAAGGGAGCTGATTCCACAGTTTTGAGGCAGCCACCACAAAACGTTTATCTCCCTATGTTGCCTTTTTTGTACATGTAATTTGGAGCTGTTGGGTTGAAGATGAACGTAATGTTCAGCTAGGTTTGTAAACATTTATTGCTTTTTTAAAGAATTCTGGTCCATTATTGTTCAGAGCCTTGTATATAATACACAAGGCCTTAAACTTTGTACGGCTTCTAATCGGTAGCCAATGCAGCTCGCGAATGATGGGGGAAATGGATGAGTATTTAGGAGTGCCAGTCAGAATCCTTGTGGCAGCATTTTGAACAAGCTGTAATTTGTTCAGAACTTGCTCCTGCGCGTTAAGCAGTAGGCCATTGCAGTAGTCCACCTTAGATAGTACTAGAGTGGACATTAGGGTCTTACCTGCATTCGGGGAAGAAATGGAAGCAATTTTTTTACCATTCTTAGGGTAAAGAAGGAGGCTGAGACCACTGCGTTAGCATGGCTGACAAAGGCTAGCTTGTTGTCGAGGACGCCCACATTTCTAACTTTAGATACTGGTTGTGGAGGAGTTCCCACCTCCAAAGGCCACCAGACTGGAGACCAAGACGGAGTCAGCTCACCAAATAACATCACCTCCGTCTTGTCAGAATTTAGCTTTAAACAATTCTGATTCATCCAGGTACTGATGGCTCTCATGCCCTCCTGGAAATTAGCTGCTACTGCTTCTCCATTTTTGTGGATCGCCAGGACCAATTGGGTGTCATCGGCATATGATGTTAAACCTATACCAAATGACTTAATCACCCTCGCCAAGTCCGACATGTAGATGTTAAAAAGTGTCGGACTTAGCGAGGAGCCCTGGGGAACTCCACAAGGCAAGATGAAGTCAGAAGAGCAGTAACACCCCATCTTCACGGACTGCACTCTCTTGGCCAGGAAGGATGCTAGGATTGCTCTGGCTTTACCCTGAGTGCCAATGGCAGCGACACGGTCGATCAAGATGGTATGATCGACGGTGTCGAAGGCTGCAGACAGAACCAAGAGTATTAGGATCGCTGCACCACCCTGGTCCATGATTATCCTGACCTCCTCTGCTGCCTTTATCAGAGCAGTTTCGGTCCCATAGACCTTCCTGAACCCAAACTGGGTGTCGTCAAGCAGATCGTTCTGGTCAATATAATTCGACAGCTGTTGGTTCATTGGCTTTTCAAATATTTTTGAAGGATAAGGGAGTGAGGAAATAGGGTGATTACTTTTGGGCTCTAAAGGATTTAAGGTTGTTTTTTTTAAAAGAGGTTTTACAATTGCCTTTTTCCAGGTTGGGGGGTAGTCACCTGTCTGAAACATGGTGTTGCAGATGTTAGTGAGCACCGGGGCTATTAAGTTGGATACTGGTTTATGGATAAGTGGGGGACATGGATCCAGTTGTGATCCTGATTTAAGAATGTTCATAAGCTCTACCATAGACGATTGGGATAGTGGAGAGAAAACCTAAAAAATTGGTTTTGGTGACATAAGAGGGATCTTCAAATTGGCAGAGTCAGTAGTTGTTGTTTTTGTGAAATTGTCAAAAATATCCTTAACCTTAGCCTAGAAAAAATCTGCTACTTTATTGCAGAATATTTGGGACGATTCCATGGTGGGAGGAGCTGGTGGATTAGCTAGCTTTTTAACCACCTGATATAGCTGTTTGCTCGAGTTATGAGCTAATTCAATTTGTGTGCTATAAAAGTTAAATTTTTCTGCAATAATGAGCTTTCTATAGCTCGACAACGCTTTTTTGTATATTTCTGTCATTGTTGTCGTAGTTCCTACGCCAACGCCTCTCCAAATTTCTGCAGCGTTGTCTTTCGAGCCTTAATGGTTCCGAGAACCAAGCCGTAGATGGTTTGATGCGATTTGGCTTCATTTTTTTGTTGGGTGCTAAGTGGTCAAATGCCTTGTGCAGCCAATGTTCGTAGTTATTGGATGCTTCATGTGGATCCGATATGTCTTCTGGTATCGTAGATTCCAGAATGTTATGTAGGGCAATGGAGTCAATATTTTTCCAATTGCGACATTTGATCTGAGGGCGTATACTGGTAGAAGAGTTTTTATGGTTCCTAACTAGAATTGTAAATTTGACTGCTGAATGATCCGTCCATATAAGTGGAAACACTGTAGGGTGAGTAATATGGGAATTATTAGTGAATAAGCGGTCCAGGGTGTGACCTGCTTGGTGGGTGGCTAAAGTGACCTGCTGTTCTGAACCAGCGGCTGCGAAGTCCGAGATCAGTGTGTGCGAATCTTTGTCTGCGAAGGTTTCCAAATGAAAATTAAAATCTCCCAGAATTGTGTAGTCCGGGTTCGCAGCTACTGGTTCTAGTAGGAGATTGAGGGATTTCAAAAAGGGTGTTCGTATGATAGGTGGCCGATACAGCAGAGTTCCCTTAAAAGTTTGTATAGGAGAAAGAGTGATAGTGAAAGCGAGAGCTTCCGCAAAGTCGTAGTCAAGTGGTTCAGTTTTAATGGCTAGCTTGGCTCGGTGTATGATAGCTAGACCCCCCCCCCTTTTACCTGAGGATCTATCTAATCTTATCACATGATAACCATCAGGAGTAGCGATATTGAAATCTGGGCCAGATGCTAGATCTGCCCAGGTCTGGGTTATAAACATAAAATCTATGTTTTGGGTGACTATAAGTTCAGCCACATCATCCCTATGTTTTATAAGAGAGCGTGCATTTATAAGTACGCAGTTTATATATTGTTCTTTATTTCCAGAAGGTAGTGAGGAAGGCTGTTGAGAATAGGGTAACGTAATCGTAAATGCACAGTTCGGACACACATTGGAAGGTAGATTGTACAATGATCTCAGATCAAAATGAGTGCAGGTCCTATCATGTAAGGTGTTTCCTATACTCAGAAGCTGTGCTCTGGGGTAAGTAATTACCTTCGTCGTGTGATGGGATCTAAAACAACCAGGGGATCTGGCACACAGCACGGACCCAGCGCGGACTGGCGCAGACTGGCACCCCTTTGGCACGGCTTCGGCGCAGTGACGGTGCTCCCGCTGCGCTTCCGGGTGGTCATTTTATTGCCTAAACCCTGCCCCCAGCTGGAACACTACCTCCGTTCTGGTCAGGGAGCCGGCCCTGAGGCACTATGGAGCTTACCCTGCCCTCCACACAAACGGCACAAAGCCGCGGTGGAACGGGGCTAAGGCTGCAGGAAAATACAGTGTTTACAGCAATACTAACAAGTTAAAATCGCTATTTAAAAAAATAATACAATTCTTAAATCAATTGCATCAACTAATAAAATGCGTGTTATGGGCAATTTTTCCAGCTAAAGCGTTTAACACTGGGCTTCAGTAACATGCAGAGGAGGATCCCCTCGCAATCTGCACGAGCTCTTCCGCAAAAACAAACAAGGAGCTGCCACCACCTTGTCAGTCGCTCGAGCCTCCAATCCCGCTTCTACTTATTGCCTAAACCCCGCCCCCAGCTGGAACACTACCTCCGTTCTGGTTGGGGAGCCGGCCCTGAGGCACTATGGAGCTTACCCTGCCCTCCACACAAACGGCACGAAGCCGGGGTGGAACGGGGCTAAGGCTGCAGGGAAATACAGCTTTTACAACAATACTAACAAGTTAAAATCGTTATTTAAAAAAATAATACAATTCTTAAATCAATTGCATCAACTAATAAAATGCGTGTTATGGGCGATTTTTCCAGCTAAAGCGTTTAACACTGGGCTTCAGTAACATGCAGAGGAGGATCCCCTCGCAATCTGCACGAGCTCTTCCGCAAAAACAAACAAGGAGCTGCCACCACCTTGTCAGTTGAACCTACAGCCCGAACCACTGGACAGTATTACACCAAATTTGGCAGAAAGGGAGATGTTACGCACTGTGCTTTTTGTTATTTGGTGTGAATGTATTAGTAGTCTTTCAGAAATTTAAGAAGAAAAAAATGGATATATCTCTGGTCGCAAAGCCATCACGAAAAAAGATGAGCTCGTGCAGGGAAATTCACCACTCTGATTGGTTACCAATACTTCAACCAGGAAGTGTTGGCAGCAATCCTGGGACTCTGCTTCAAGTCCCCCAAAAAAGTGAAAATAAAGAAAAGCGGGCAGGGTAGGAATACCCTGAACCCCAAGCCATGGTCTTGGGGTCCCCTGTCACAGCATAAAAGCATCTTTTGTTTAAAAAAGCCACAAAATTGCGATATTTGTAAATTCACTGCAAAACATTTAAAAGAAAGCAAGTGCCTGCTTTTAAATAACCCCTCAGTGGGCAAGGTCACAGGGGCATATAATAAATATAGGAGGGAGCCACACAGGGCCACCCGCTTCAGGCTACTCAATGCCCCGGGGTCTGCCACCTCCCTTGGGCAATTTTCATTATAAATGTGGCCCAGCCCTGAGGACTGCCACCTTCCCAGGGTTATTTCCAATTATGTGGGGGGCCATGCAGACCCCTTGCCCAAGGAACCACCCCCTTCCCAGGGATAACTAAAACAATATGGGGGGTCTCATGGGCCCCCCGTCCCTGGGGCCACCACCTCCCCTGGGTTAATTTCAATACTATGGGGGGCCTCCTGGACCCCCCTGCCTCTGGGAGCACCACCTCGCTGGAGCTAATTCACACAAATGTGAGGCAAGCCATGTGGCTCCCCTGCAGCCCCGGGTACTTTCACCTCCCTGGGGCTATATCAAATAATAATGAATGGGGTCTTGGCCCCCCAAGCAGCTCCAGGGACCATCACCTCCTCGGGCATGCATACAACAATTAAGGGGGTCCATTGTAGATCCCTGTACCTGGGGACCACCACCTTCCAGGGGCAAATTAAATAAAGAAGGGGTGTCAGGCACCCCCCTTCAGGAACCCTACATGGTCCTGTGGACAACCTCAGCCCATGGCTGGCTCCAGCAATGTCCACCCTGGGACACAGCAGTTTACTATGGCTTTGCGGGAGCAAATACTGCTCCACTTCATGGATGCTTGAGCATTAAAAATGCTCTTGCTTCCACAAAGTGGAGCAGAATTACTTTTGGACAGAGGGAGCTGCTTGCTAGCAGCTTCCTCTCTCCAAAAGCAATGCTGGCTCCCACAGGAGGACTGGAGCTGGCAGTGATCCCTGGGGCCTTGAGGCTTCCCTTGCAACCACCAATGAAGAGGGCTGGCCTCGGGGGATGATGTCCCCTATGCAATATCGGCCTGGTGAGGGGGGCCTTGTGGCCTCATTCATTTTTTTTAAAGAAAAATATTTTTTATAAATGGGTATGTGAATTTGAATTTGAATTTTGAGCTATTTGTAAAGCGCACGTTCACTTGGCAGTTTCTTGGCGCTATAGGATTTTAAACTGTGGGGGAAGGAAAGAGCTATGGGCTGAAAGCTTGCTGAAACAGAAAAGTCTTAAGGTCTTTTCGAAACTCCAGGTAAGAGGATGAAGATCTTAGGGAGGGGGAAGAGAGTTCCAGAAGGTGGGGGCCAGCACCGAAAATTTCTGACTACCAGATCGTTTCTTCTTGAACCGGGGGACAACTAACAGGGATTTGGAAGAGGAGCGCAGATCTCTGGCGGGACTGTAATTAATAATGGCGGAGTTTATAAATGCGGGGGTGGTGCCTGCCCGAGCTTGAAAGGTAAGGCAACCAAGTTTGAAAAGGGCTCTTTGCTTGATTGGGAGCCAATGAAGGGCCATAAGAAGAGGGGAGGAGTGATGGAATTTTGGTAGACCGTATACCAGGTGAGCTGCCTGGTTTTGCACCAACTGAAGACGTTGGAGTGCATAGGCAGGGGGGCCATTGTAAATGATGTTTCCATAATCGATCTTGGATAGGATCATGGCTATAACAATCAAGTTAAGTGCAGAGAGGGAGAAAAACCGGGACACTTTCCTAATGATGCGTAAAGTAAAAAAACAGAAGGAGACAACAGAACTTATGTGGGTGTGAAGTGTTAAGTGGTGATTAATCATGATCCCAAGGGTCTTGACGGAGTGGGAAGGAGAGGGGGAGGGACCAAGAGAAGTGGGCCAAAAGGAAGGTGTCCAGGGGTTGCCGCAGCCCCCAGTCAGGATCAACTCTGTCTTATCCGGGTTGAGTTTAAGATGGTTTGCATTCATCCAATCCCGGATAGACAGTAGGACTGACTGGAAGCTGGAGGCATCTGGTGAAGAAGAAGAAAAATTAAATATAAGTTGGAGGTCATCAGCATAATTGTAGACTGTGACCTCCATCTCTTGGAGTGCAAAAATAAGAGGGAAAATGTAAAGGGTAAATAAAAGGGGGAGAGGGAAGAGCCCTGGGGAACCCCGCATTTCACCCTGCTAGGTGAGGCTGAAAATTTGGCCAGATGAATCGCTTGTGTGTGCCCCTCCAGGAAGGATCCTATCCAGGCGAGAGCTTGTCCCCCTATGCCCGCCGCCTTGACACGGAACAGAAGAATGGAATGGTCCACCGTGTCAAAGGCGGCGGATAGGTCCAAGAGGACCAAAGCCTGAGGGGAGTTGGTCTCAAGTCCTTCCCTAAGTTGGTCCATGACTGAGATGACCACCTTTTCTGTGGAAAGTCGGGGGCGAAAGCCCGCCTGGCAGGGTGCAAGATAATTGCTGCTCTCAATAAAGGAGCTGAGCACCTGGGTGGCATAATACTCTGCTACTTTTCCTAAATAGGGGAGGAGGGATATAGGACGGTAGTTTGCGGGGGAGGAGGGGTCGGCGCCGGGTTTTTTTGATATTGGGAAAATTATAGCGGTCTTCAGGGAGACCGGATCGGAACCTGAAATGAAACAGTTGTTCAGAAGGGCAAGGGCGGGGGATGGACACGCCGAAAACAGCTGACTAAGGATGCGTGCCGGGGCAATGCCGGCTGGGGAGCCCGACTTGACGCTGCTGAGTAGAGCGGGCAAAGATTCGCTGGTGAGTGGAGGGATAATAGGGAGAGAACCGTGATTTTCAGGGGGTTGGGGAGGAGTGAAAGAGAGAGGGGGGGGAGGGATGTTGGCTTTAATGAGAGTTATCTTATCAATGAAAAATTCATTGAGCGATTCGCATAAGGCCTGGGAGGGGGGATCTTGGGTAGGGTTCTATCCGACTATGCCAGCTCGTGGATGGTGGAAAATATCTCACAAGGTTGGCATTCTTCCGCTAAAATGCATCCAGAAAAGTACTCGGATTTAGCTGTCAAAATGGCAACTTCATATGTGCCAAGGCTGAATATGGCACTTGGTCCACCTCCCTTTGAAATATAAAAACATTATTTCTGGGCCCTGAGGGCTGAGGTTTCCATGGCTGAAATCGAGCCGGGGGGCCCCCCCTTCCTGTTTTCTTGGATAAAAATCCATAAACAGATGAGGGCCTGGTGTATGGGGTCCCTGGGGCCCACAATAGTCCAGAGAAGGGGCCCCCTTCCTAAAAATTAAAACAAGCAACAACAAAAAATGCCAGCAACTCACGAAGGACTGCCCACTTTCTCCACTATTCTACAAATGTGCCGCCTGGTTGGGGGATAAAGTCCAATATGCCCCACACAGTGGGATTGCTAAGAGGTTGTCGGAGGCCACGCCCCCATTCTCCACCTCTCTGCAAACATTCCTCTCTGTGCACTGCTGGTGGTGGGATGAGGTCCCCTTGCCTTCTGAGTGCCTCAGGATTAAAGTGGACTAAATCCCCAAAGCAGCGGTGCATAAGGAGCAACATTTCCAGAGTGGTTTAGAAAGGGGGTGTGTCCTCTGATGACCTCTCAGCAATGCTGCTGTGCAGGTATTACTGGAGGTAATGGAGGGCTAGTTGGTACCCAAGGACCCTGAAGAGCAAAGGTGACTTCATCCCCCAACTAGTAGTGCACCTGCAGGCTCATTTGCAGAGTGGTGGAGAAAGAAGGCTTGAACTCTGACAACTTCTCAGAAATCCTGCTTTGTGGGACTTATTGGAGGTAATAGGAGAGGTAGTTGGCCCCCAAGCATAACTTGGGGCCAATTATCCCTCCTGTAACCTTGAGTAAGTCCCACAGAGCGGGATTGTTCAAAGGTGTTCATAGGCCACGTCCCCTTTCTACACCATACTGCAAACACGACTCCTGTGGCACTACTGGTTGGGGGATGAAGTACACTTACCTCCTGAGGGATCTTAGGGGTCTGGAAGCCCTCCTAATATCTCCTGCAAGTCATACACAGCGGAATTCCTGAGAGCTGGTCAGAGGCCCTTCCCCCTTTCCCCGCCACTCTGCAAATGTGACTATACTTTAAAAACCATGGAAATTCACTGACAAAACTTAATGGTACAGAGACATTATAGTTAGGAATTAGCATTCAAAAAAACTTAGAAATTCACTGAAAATTCCAAAGGTTACATGGATGTTATAGTTAAGAAATGGAGTTAAAAAAACCTTAGAAATTCACTGAATAAACCAAAGGTTGCAGAGATGTTATAGTAAGGTTGACATTTCACTTGTATAAAACCAGAGAAATTTAGCAGCTATAGTTTGCTGAGCTAACTACAACACAATACACTGCTTATGACCCGAAATATTACATTACTCATGACATGATCACTGACAACTCTGATGACATCAAATATAACATCATCTACAGAATCTTTGATGCACCTACTCATACGCCCATATAACCTTTTATATACCCACTCCAACTTCCACACTACCATTCTCAAACCCATTGACACACCCATACCAGTACTTACACACCCACTCACTAATTATACACACACATCCACTCAGTCACCCATATAGCCACTCATGCACCAACTCACTCACTAATACGGCCACTGATATATCCACTCATATACCCATACAGCCACACACACACTGTCAGTCACTATTAGAGCTACTCACACACCTACTCACTCACCTACAGAGTTAATCCCACAGCCATATACTCACCTATATAATTATAAACACACACACTCACTTATTCATACAAACACTAAGATATACTCACTTGCCTTTTCACTCACTGACACAAGCACAAACTCACCCATACATCCACTATCACAATCCCTCACTCATACATACAATCACTCATATACTCCAACACTCACCCATACTGCCTTTTGCATATCCAATGACTCACCCTTGTACCACTGAGACATCCATTCACTTATTGACACAGCCATACACACACTCAGTCACCTATTATTATTATTCTGTTATTTGGTGCAAATCTGTTCAGTACTTTTTGCAAACGTTATTTAGAAAATTATAGTGATTTCTCTGGCCACGGATATTTCTTGATGGTTTCACGATTAATCTTGAATGTGCTTGCCAACAGGAATGCTCTGATTGGCTGGACACAATCTGAACAGAAAGTTGCAGCTGCCCTTTTTATTGATTGGTAACTGTTCCCGGGCTGAACATTACCTCAAAAGCTAACATAAGGGTCTGGGTGGAGGTACTCTGACCAAATGTTTGAGAAATTAGAGTATTAGTAACACAAATTATATGTCTAAAATTGATTTTATTAATCTAGCATGATATTCGTGATCATGTTGTGAACACCAGTGTGGTTTCCCCATGTATCATCCGGGGGGACATCACAAATATCACAACGTCATTACGAATATTGGTGAAAATGTAAAAAAAATATATATATATATATATTTGTACACAATCGCTGGTCACTGTCACACACTCATGTATAAACTCACAAACTCACTCAGACACTTATGCACACATTCACATACCCACTCACACACTCATACATTCAGTCACATACCCACTCAGATACTCATGTTTCCACTCACATACCCACTCAGGTACTCATGCACCCACTTACAGACTCACTCGAAGATTGATGCACCCATGTACAGACCCACACAGAGACTCATGCACCTACTTAGAGACCCATTTATGGACTCATGCATGCAGTCTCATACCCACTTAGAGACTGTTGCCCCCTCACAGACCCACTCAGATACTCATGCACCCAGACTCATTCGGAAAGTCATGCATCTGAGAGAATCGCGTACCCACTCACATAACCACTCGCTTATGTATATACTCACAGACCCACTGAGACACTCATGCACCCACTCACACACCCATACAATCACTCCCACACTCATGGACTAAGTCTCTCACTCATACACTCAGAAACTCACACATCAACTCGCACAGAAGGCAGGTATACATGCACCCGCTCACTCACCTACTCAAGGCTCATGTATCTTCTCACAGACCCACCAAGACACTCGCTCATACTCTCCTGCATGCACTGATCCACTCAGAGACTTATGCTCTCGCTCGCAGACCCATTGAGACCCTCATTCACCATCTCACAGATCCACTCAGACACTCATACATGAACTCACAGATCCACTCAGACACTCACACACCCACAAAGTCACTCAGACACCAACTTATAGACCCAGACAAAGGCTTATGCACCAAGTCAGTTATACACTCAGAGACTCATGTACCCACTCACAGTTGCAATCAGAGACACATGCAACAAATTACAGACCCATTGTGACACTAATGCGCGCACTCATATATGCACTGAGGCAGTCACACAGTAATTTACAGTAGCATTGATATTCTGATGCACCGTCTTACAGATTCACTCAAATACTTATACAGTGAATGAGAGACTTACTGATACAGTGATGCATGTAGTTATTGATTACACTGAAAAAGTTAAGAACTGTGTTATAGAGATATTAAGGGAGTTGTACATGCTATTATACAGTCATTTAGATAGTACTGTGTTTAGTTTGTTGGTTAACATCCACTTTGCAGGTATAAGTTTTGAATGTGGAGGTGGCTATTGAATGTCTTCTTTTTTGTCATATTGTGATGTATTTACGGTGAATGTAGCTACCTATATCATCGCGACACCCGGCGTCACCGTGAAAATGGATAATTAGTTTGAATGATTGTTTTTATACAAACTTCCTACAAAAATATGACTTTAAACAGTGCAGTAACCCCTAGTGTCTAAAATACTGTAAAATAATGGCATATATGTGTTTTACAGCTCTTAAATAAGGCACAATCATTGCGGTTACCGAAGTCATTACGACTCTCTGCGTCATCACGAAAACAGGAAGCATGGTTCAAACACAGTTTTTAAACATGTTACCACAAATGTATCTGTACAGACATGTTCATTGAGTTAGTAATGTGTGTATTGTAATAGTTAGAATTAATTTTTTAAGTAAACATTTTTTATGTGGTGGTGCTCGTGGAATGTTTGCATTTGTTTTGCAATTTTGCTACGCAATCACGATCATCGACTGATAGTAAACCTCAAATGTGGATCATGCAATGTAATATGTATAAATATGTGTTATACAATTTACCAAAAACCCTCGCTCACCGCTGTTGCCGATGTCATCATCGCCGTGATCACTCAAAACACCAAGTAAAAGGCTTTTAATTGGAAACTTCTTCCAAAAGTTTGGGTTGAAGACTATATCAATAAACAACTTGTGTCATACATTGATTAAAATATGTGTAAGTATGTGTTCCAGAGTTTTAAAAAAACACACACACACTCCGCGACTACCGATGACAATGCTGTCTACAGAGTCACCGCGAATATATAAAACACAACAATTAAGAGTTTTTTTCACAAAATCATCACACAAGCTCAAATATAAACTCTAAGTTACTAAGCCTGCTATTAAGTAAAATCTGTCTATAAATATTTTTAAAACATGCACCTTTTGCGGCGTCACCACGGGTATCGCGATGTCATTGCGAATATTAAAAAAATGCAAAGAAAAACAAAAAGACGCTTATTAATCCACTGAAGAAAATACCAGGTTATTAAAATACACGTTATAGAACCAATTAAGTTTGAAAATACAATTTCAAAACCTTTAAAATTGAATAAAAAATTCCTATGTTAGATGGACGTTGTAGTTGGGCAATAAAATTTGAAAAACCTTACAAAATCACTGAAAAAATCAAAGGTTACAGGAACGTTATTGTTAGAAATTAGCATATATAAAACCTTAGAATTTCACTGAAAAAAACAAAGGTTGTAGGGATGATATAATTAGGAAATTGAATATATTTTGTTTTAGAAATTCACTGAAAATCCGAAGGTTACAGAGTTGTTATAGTTAGGCTCAAGTTTAACTCATACAAAACCAGTGGAATTCAGCAGTTATAGTTAGCTGAGCTAACTTTAACTTGTGCCCCCTTAATCATCTTGACCTTGTTTCTCCCCTGGCCACTAGGTTCACCCTCCTGAATCTAAAGGGTGCATTTTGTGGGATCTTGATTTCATGTTTCCCTGCCCCGGCCTTCTCTTCTGCCTGGCTCCTGGTGCCCCTCTCTTAATAATGGAAGAATCTTGCTTAACCACTGCTTATGCACCCAGCAAAACACCCTAGAGCCACACTCCCCAGGTCCCTGAGCCTCCTTGCTCTCTTACATAGCACATGTGAATGGCTTTTCCATAGAGATTTTAGGGGAACCCTCCAGCGTCCTCCAGCAGGTTTTTTCCCCCCAACTGGTTCTCACAGTGCTTAAGGGGACCAATGCCACTGGCCCTGGAGAGGCCTATCCTAATCTTGGGGTTCAGTTGGAGACAAGGTCTATCTTTGTAGGGTATAAGGTAGATTCTCCTTTCAGCTGGCATCCTTTCTAACATTGTCACCTCCCTTGTGCAAGGGGTTTTAAGTAAGACTTAAAGGTTTTAGGGGCCAGGCTCTCTGGGATGCCACATCATCGACTCACCTATGTCCCAACCACCCTACACTGCATTCAAGGACAATCTAACATGGTGGCTTTGGGGCACATGCATCAACATTGTAAATTGCAAATACCTAATTGCGAATTCCTGAGATTCGCAATTAGGTCATCACAATTTACATTGCATGAAAGTCAAAGAGTTTCAGATTGCGATTCCTAGGGGGTCGCAAATAGCACTACCTCATTAATATTAATGAGGTAGATTGCACTTTGCGTCACCCTAGGAATCACAAAAATCGCAAGGATGGTGGCCTGCTGAGGTCAGCAACTACCTTTCTGTGATTGTTTTCAAACAAAGCAATCTTCTTTCGTAAAGCAGCCGGTTTTCCTTGAAGGAAAACGAGATGCTTGTGAAAAAGCATTTGAAAAGCCTTTTTTGTATTCTCAAACAGGCCGATTCTGAGAATCAGCCAGTTTGCAAATACAAAAATGCTTCATGCATGTGCCCCTTTGATTTTACTTTGGAAAGAGCTCCTCTGAGACCTCAACTCCAACCCTGTCTCACATCCCTGCCTGATCCCTTCCCACCAAAATCTCAAAGGGTAGCCCTTAGAGGGTTGGTTTCAGAGGTCTGTCACTCCCCCTTTTTTTCTAGTAGGCCCAGGCTGCCCTGACTCAGGTGCAGCGTGACAGGCTAATTAAGAGATGCAGATTTCCTCGCCACTGCTCCCTTTCCTAGGAGCTGAATTATTCACTGGGCAGTTGATGTTCCCTCTGGTGGGGAGCAGAGTAATTAACTTGGCCGAGTAGGATGGAGAGAGGCCTGGTTTTGAGCTGAGCCAGGGAAATATGATGATTTCTGAAGTCCCATAAGATGTGGATGTGTGCAATAGAGAACTACAAATTCAAACTAAGTGTGCATGTGTTAGCCCAGTTTGATACCTTGCTTTACCCAGTAGGCCTACGTAAGCACAATGGCTGTGTTATACATGCAGCCCATGCACATGTGCAGACTGCGTGTGCACATGTGTGCATGTGTAACTTGTTCAGTGCCTCTTACCCTAGTTGTGCAGCAGTGACATAATCTTAAAAAGAAGAAACTGGTGGTAAACAGGCTGAGTCCAATCACTATGAATTTAAGGTGAGTGAGACGTAGGTAGTGATACTCATCCACAGTAAAAAGTCAAAGTCAAAGAAAGGTAGTCGAAAGTTAATATTTCTGGTGGACTAAATACGCAGAACCCATTTCCTGCACATTATATAATTATTCAATATCTCAACACAATCATCAATTCTTGAGAAACTCCATCCACAGGTTCCGCCATATCTTTATTGAACCCCTGTAAGTACACTTGCTGATCCTTATTATGTCATAGGCTGTATGCTTAGGTTATACATTTCATTATGCTTGAACACTAATAATTTCAGGAACGGTGATGCCTAGAACATTAATATGCTTAATTTCTCCTTAACCTATCTTAAATTACATTTTTTTAAAGTGTGCCTGGACATTTACTTCCTAGAATTACGCTTCCTTTTATCAGCAATTGATTTTTTGTGATAAAATAATTTAGGGTTATCACTGGCCCCTTGATCTGACTCTGTATAGAATATTGTTTACTAATTTCATTCTAAGGTAACCTTTTTAGATAAGAAACCTCTTCCATGTTCTAATTTTGTTTTTCTATTAAGGAGTTGCTATATTTTTTCTGTTGTATCCACTAACATCTTTGATATAGTCCTAATAATGACCTTAGGAAAACAACAATTTGGGGATAAAATGCTGACATATTACACTCTTTGAATTGTTGTTTCGTGTCTTTGAATGCTATGTAGAGTCCTAAAATGACAAATTAATTGTTTGTGTATTTTGCTTTTAGTCATTGAATGTTTTGTTGTGTTATTCTTATAAGCCTATAACGGATCTGCCCGTTTAGAAAACATAAACTGTAGGATTGGAATCAGATTAAGGGACCGATTCCGATGCGGTTAGGAAAGCATTCCCACCCAGGGCCCGATTCCGATGCGGTTAGGAAGGCCTCCTAATGGCATTTGCTCTTTCCAGATTGGATTACGTTGCAGTTAGGAACATAGGCTTCCCTAGAAGTCAATGGGAGTCCAACCAAATCGTATCTGGAAGCATCCGGAGGCATCATATTCAGCCGGTCGGACTCTCCCGAGCCGAGTTGGTCGGAAAAAAATTACAAACCGATTCCATCGGAAAGATTTCCTAACCGCATCAGAATCAGGCCCCTAGTCTGGACACCCCTACCGAATATATCAGCTTGTATACCAGCTAGCTCACAGTACCACTAGAAACTCCTCTTGCCAAGGAGAGATTAGTTATTGCCAACTATCGAACATGACAACCCTGATCCCTCAGAATCTTGGAAACAGTGTTCTACTTTTCGTTCAGTCACTCGTGCTCACTTCGTCGCAGAGAAATAGACAAAATAAATGGTGGGCACATTTTCAAATAAGCATTTATTGAACCAGGGTCATTCTAGTGTAAAATAGGTAATCTGAAACAACCATTGACAGTAACAGATATAAATGATTATAAGCACTAACAGAGTAAAAAGATGGTAGATTTCTACCATTGTGCTAAAACAATGAATACAGGCAAGTATATAAAATACATGAATCACTGACAGAATATCGAAGGTCAGAATATCGACCTACAGAAAAATCGCAGGCAGAATATCGAAGTTGAGAATATCGACATACTATCTACATTAGGGTAAGTACAAAAATATCGGGAAAAAAATATTGATGCCAAAAATATTGTTATTAAAAATATTGTTTTTTATTTAAGTTAAAAGAATAATGTAAAATAAAGAAAATAATACATTTCATTAAAATAAACAAAGTTAAACATATTTTAAAATGTTTAAAAATTCTAATTAATATATATATTACTTTAAAATACATTTACAATATACATACAATACATAAAATATACACTTACTTGTTAATATGTTTTAATAATTATTTTAATAACTTATAAATTGTTAAAAAAATCTTATAAATTATGAATACATCTATACAGATAAAACAATAATATAAATAACAATTACATAAATATATGTAAACAATCAATTTAAAAAAAATATTTTTAATCTTTTTAAAATTAATTATATACTACATTAGCTAAAATAATACAAAAAATATTAGATAGCAGAGGGAATAAAACTACTATTCCAAATCCAAACAGTGCAACAGTAGGGAAAATGTTGGATAGCGTAGGGGTTAAAATTACTATTCCCACTCCAGTGAGTGCAAACAGTAGGGAATGTGTTGGATAGCGTAGAGGTAAAAATGACTACTCACACTCCAGTGAGTGCAACAGTAAGGAAAGTGTTAGATAGAGTAGGGGTAATCATTACTATTCTCAATCATGAGTGCAACATTAGGGAAAGTTTTGGATAGAGTAGGGGTTATAATTACAATTCCAACTCCAGTGAGTGTAACAGTGTGGAAAATATAGGATAGCATAGGGGTTAAATTAACATACTTATCAATTAAATAATATTTGTAAAATAACATTAATAATTATTTAACAAACAAATTGTAATAAATACCCCAAAAATGTAATTAATATTTACTTAAATAACATTAAATTAATTCCCACCCTATTCCCCCATAAACACATAAAGCGCTAAACATAAAAAAGAACACAATTATTTAATTACCAATTATTCAATTAATAAAAATAATTAACAATGAAAAATGTTTTAACAATAATCTACTTCCCACCCTATTCCCCTATAAACCCACAACACGCTCTGATACTAAAACGCTAAATTTACTGACATTTATTTAATAATATCTAAACATTTAATACATATATTTAAAAATAATGAAAATACATTAAAAAAATGTAAACATAAGCGAAGGTCACCGGATGCAAGATGGCGTCTGGCTGACAGTGCCGTAGTGCAGCTCTGCTGAGCATCCCCGCATGAAAATCGCTTTCAGCGTTATGGCTTACCTTGCAACACTGTAACGGCCCACTGACCAAAGAAGAACCCGTGGGATGTCGCTGATGTTCTTTGCCAGCACTCGGGATACTTGTTGGCTGAAGGAGAGCTGGATTCCTCGCCAAGAGGAGCTTCGCATATTTCTGGCTCCCTTGATCTCTGCTGCCCTGCGTAATCCCTGCCCGATCCCAGAGCCGGCCTCGCGATTCAGGCGAGGCACAGAGAAGACACACGGGTCTGCAATCCATCACAGGCTGTCACGGAGTGGAAGCGCCAGCATCAGGACAGCGCTTCTCAGGGAGGAACCACTACAAATCTGATACAGGGGGAAGAAAATCGAGTCCCTGGGTGAAAGACCAAAGTTTGGAGATAAAGGGAAGAAAGAGGATTAAGAGCACTGAAGACACTGAGCTCGAGCTCGAGGCTGGTAAATCCGTCTCTTCTAAAAAGGGCAATGCACGCCTCAGCAAAAACTCTAACAGTACACAGCCACTAATAACCACAAGTTTTGCTGCACCTAATCAAATACTGAACGCAGGAAGTGGGAATTGCCCCCGGGCAGAGGAAAATCGCAAGAAAGAGTCGGCAGTAAAGACTTTAAACGGGGGAAATAGAAAGACCAGTGAAACTCTTGTATCTCTCCCATCATCATCACTACCATAGGATACTATTACTGCGTCCCCCCTCACTAATGACTCACCGACTACAGCCAGTATCCTCACAATTCAACAGGAAGGAGGGTAGACTGAGGGGGTGGTTGCAAGCCCAGATCATTTTAATATCCTGAGCGATATCCAGAACGGAAGCCTATTCCCTGTAACTGCACCTTCTGATCCCTGCAATTTAGACCACTTGAACTTTATCTGTGAGCCAAAGACACCTGAAACTCAGGATACATTTTACTCTTTGACCGAGGACTTGGAGCTCTCAGATATTAGCATCTCGGCCTCCAGTAGGTTGAGGATGGAGGCAGATGGTATAGCAGCTCAAATACCGATCCCTCAAAGAACAGGCGGTCTAATAAGAAAGCCAGGAAAAGGAGCCACAGGAGATGGCGTAAACCTAAGGGAGACAATTTCTCTAACAGCGATGATAATACTGACTTAAAATGGGACTATGAGGAAACGATGCTCACGGTTCTTTCCAATTCTGAGTCATCTCATCCCAATCTGGGGAATCCTGCTGGTAGTGAAAACCCATGACAGGAGCCCACCCAAGAACCTGCTTTAGTGGACATCTTACACTCCATCAAGAGCTTCCAAGATGAGGTTAAAATCGACAGCCGAAGATCCCGCTTAGTGGCTAAAAAACTACAGGGGGCAGTCCAGAAGGTGGGAAAGACTTGTGCTGAAATCTCGGATCGCATGGGTTCAGTTGAAGTAAGGATGGATCAACTCGAGAAAGATGTCAGCAAGCTACAGAAATCCAGCGAGGAACACGAAGGATTTGCTATGGAAGAACAAGAAAACCGGCAGAGACAGAATAATCTTACATTTCTGGGGGTCCCTGAGGGAATCGAGACGGACAACCCTAGGAAGTTCATGATTTCCCTTCTCAAGGAAACCTTTCCCGAGCTGAAGGACTGGGACTAGGACAGAGAAGTACAAAGAGCTTACCGATTTCCTCTGTTTCTTAACAAACGAGCGCAGGCCTCACAACAACATCCTCGGGCTATGTTGGTGTTCTTTGGCAACTTTATGCTCTGAGAAACCCTATTTGATCTGGCAAGAACCAATAGTAAAAAGTATTTTGAAGGCTTTACCTTCTTCACTCGGCCAGACTTCGTACACACAACGGTCGAGCGAAGGTGGAAATTAAGACAGCTCTTTGACCCCTTACAGAAGCTGGGGGCTACTGTGTATCTGCAGAATCCAGCTAGACTGAAGGTTATCTTTAATGGGACTACCCGAAGCTTTATCTCTGAGATACAGGCCAGGGCTTATCTTGATGAAATCTCAGCTCAGAAAAACTGATAATATTAATGTGATGTTAATGTGGGACTAAGGCAAATGAAGTTGATTTTTTTTTCTTTTCTTTTTAGGTAGATGGTTTTTTAGGTCTGAGGTATTCTGAAGCGATATATATGCTCTCATGCTTTCGATTTTTCTTCCATGCTCTGTTCTTAACTTACTCTATTTTCACTCTGCTAGATATACTGCTAGGGCACTTAAGCCACCTAAATTTAGAATTGGTAAATATGACTTATAGGGCTACAGGCAATTAAATATATTATTGCGTATAGCCAGTATTTCTATACAAGGGGGGAGGGCTCAGGGGGTGCACGGAGGGCTACGGGACGGACGCTACACCCCTGGCGCTGCAGCCAGGTAACCGGCAATGTTGGTGGGGGGTGGGAGGTGGTCTTAGGGGTGGGGGGACGGTATGGGACTGATGGACAGGTTAGCAAATCTTATGCCAAAAAAGAATAGGAAAACACACACAGGGGTCACAGGAAATCTGAAGAATTGGGTTAATAGCTCTGGCACTTTTCTACTAGCAGTATGGCTGGGATAAAAATACTATCTCTAAATATATGTGGCCTGAACGATCTTAAAAAAAGACAAACAGTCGCAATTGGTTTACAAAACTGGGGAGCCCATATTGTATGTATGCAAGAGACGCATATTGAAGGTTCACAGAGTCAGCTATTAAATACACTAGGGTACAAATTGGTGTGTGCTACTTCACAAGGGGTTAAGACAAGGGGGTTGCTAATCTGGCTAAAGGGAGTGGGTATGTTTTTCGCAATTCCAAAACTGACAAGCTTGGCTATCACGAATGCAATTGTCAAACAGGCCAAAAATGACAATTTGTGCTGTTAAAGGAAGTAACACAGATGACCCTGGGGTTTTTGATGAGGTCTCTAACAAACTTTCACACTGGCCTCATTGATGATCGTCTGTGGGGACTTCAACATAAACCTCCCGGCCAATTGGTCTTTGAAGGATGATTGGGTCTATAAAGGACGAAAACCAAAAGTACTTTGCTCTCTCAAGGATCTGTGTCTTGCACATGGGCTTGTGGATAGCTGGCAGACTTCCAACACTAGCTCCAGTGACTTAGGCCACACCTTTTATTCAAATCCACACCGTGCACATGCCAGGATAGACTATATTTTACTTTCAAATTCACTTATAAAGAATTGCCAAACTGTGAAAATGCCCAGTGTATTATCTGATCATAATCCCCTCTTTTGTATGTTAACTATTAGATTGGCTAAATTAGAGCTTATTCTCTGGACATTCGAAAAAGCCTTGCTGAATGACTCCCAGTATTGTCTCCATAAGAAAGATTGGATCCCCAAATTCCTAGCGGAAAACATTGATAGCACCTCAATAGAAATTGTGTGGGACAATTTGAAAGCCAGGATTCGGGGCGAGACTATGCTGTACTCACTTAGGGAAAACAGGCAGGAAAAGGAGGAGATACGGAGGTTGCAGGATGAGCTTACTCAAGCAGAATTAGGACTCGTTAGCGCCACCAGCAATGAGGACACAACTGGGGATATTTCGAACATCTTAGCCCAAGTAGCAGTTGCTAAGACAGCGATCACTAATATTTTCACAGATAAAGCAATTTGGAAAGCCACGGCACGAAAGGAACTAATATATGAAGTCAACGAACAAGTGGGTCATCAATTGGGGTTGTAAATGCGACAAAAGATTAATGCTAACTTAATCAGGGAGATTATAGATCCAGTGGCAGGACAGTTAAAAGACCCAGAACTGATCAGGGAAGCCCTTTGGAGGTTTTATAAAGAACTATATACTGAAAATAGCATGGGGGACATAGCCAAAATAGAAACGTACCTAGAGAGCTGTGAAGGCGGAAGTCTTGAGGAAAACGAGCAGCCGGCACTAGAGGAAGCTCCTAGTATGGAAGAGGTGTTAACCACTTTTAAGAGTCTCCCTAAAGGGAAGGCAACAGGACTGGATAGTATCCCCTCGGAGTTCTATGGCACATTTTTAGACCAAATAGAGCATATCCTAAATGACTTGATTACTCATATTTTCTCTGGGGATCAACCGCCCAGCTCCTGCTCCAGGGCTAAAATTGTGATTTTCGCTAAGAAGGGGAAGCCCCCTGAATACGTAGGGTCATACCATTCCATAAATCCTATAAACACCAAATCCCAAATATATAAAAAAATGTTGGCAAACCGAGTAGCACATAAAGTAATTGCCAAAAGCCAACATGGCTTAGTTCCTGGAGGATCAACAATAAACCATATCCAAAGGGTGATCACGCTTTTTGATGGAACAGAAACTAAAGGAGACCCTATGGCCTTGATCCTTCTGGACGCAGAGAAGGCTTTTGATAAGGTCTCCTGGCAGTTTCGCTGGAAAGCAATGGCGATGATGGGATTTTGAACAGGGTTCATTCAGGCTACACAAAAAATTTACGTTAATCCTAAGGCTGTAGTGTCTGTTAATGGAAGCCTAACTAAGGAAATTGCTATCTCCAGAGGAACTCGCCAGGGATGCCCATGCTTGCCATTGCTCTTTACAATATACATAGATTCTTTTATTCGCTACCTGGAAAAAAAATAACAATATAGCACCTATTATATCACAGGGGCATGCCACAAAAACACTAGCATACGCAGACAACATTGCTATAGTCACCACAGATCCCGCAGTAGCAATGCTGACCTTTGAGGCCTAGGCCAAGAAATTTGGTCTTGTCTCTGGTTACGCGCTTAATCAGGGGAAGACACAAATTGTCCTAAATCAAAAAATTGCGATGGATGATCCTAGAGTGGTGAAGGGAGCAACATACTTGGGTGTTACCATCTCCTCAAATCTTGAGGAAGTTGTGGACATTAATGTTAAGCCAATGTTGAACTCAATACAAAAGGATCTACGACGTCTAGGCAATCTCCCCTGTCCATTATTGGGAGGGCAAATGTAATTAAAATGGTGTTTTTTCCAAAAATATTATACTTATTTAGGGCAGTTTGTCTGGAATTCCCTAATCAGTGGCTTACAGCAATGGAACGCGTATTTTCAAGATTTATATGGGCATATGTACAACCTCGGCGGGCATATAAATATCTCACCCTTCCTAAAGATAGAGGCGGGCTAACTCCTCCAAACTTAAGAAGATATATTGGTCCTGTATATAACTTTATAGTAAGGAATTATTACAAGATGGGAAAAACACAGAGAAACATACAGTATCGATCTTCAAGCTGCTTGGGGGGAATTCCAGCTATGGCTATTTACGGAGGCATATACACAACAGCTATCATAAAAAAGGTCAAATTTAAGACTCTCTATAGTTGTTTTAAGGTATGGAAGGCCGTAAAGAAAACATTAGGAATAGGACAATTCTCACATTATACTCCGGTAATGAACAATCCAATTCTTTCACCAATAATCTTCAAGGATAATTCTGTAAATAAATGGCACAGGTTAGGAATAACACAATTAGGGGACCTGTATACAACACAGGGGATTACATCTGTTGAAGTTCTGAAGGAAGAATTCTGATTAGAATGTCAGGATTTTTTTAAATACCTCCAAATCAGAGATTTTTTAACTCACAAACCTGGGGCTAGGACACTTGGGGAAGAATCATACACTCTAAGAACCATACTATAGGCGGAGTTTATGCGTTACTGCTGGCCATATTCCCGGATGACCTAGATTAAACGGCAATAAAGTGGCAAAGTAAACTTGAGATCTCAAACGAAGGATTTTTATATACCTACCAGCTAGCTCAAACTATCCTTATTTCCACTAAACTTCAGGCACAATTTTCCAAAACCTGTTTTTTCTATACTACACACCCAACAAGATCGCAAAATGGGGAACTGGCAAGGGGACCTGCTGCCCGAGATGCAATTTACTTAAAGCTGATTCCATTCATATCTTTGCCTCTTGCCCTGTGTTAACACCTTTAATACAAGATATAGAGAGGTTCTTAATATCCGTTCTCCATAGCGAGGTTACTCTGTCAAATGAGGCAATTGTACTTGGGGCAGAAGATCCAGATAACCTTGGGAGTGGCCATGAGTTCATATTTGTCGCTTTGGCTGTCTTGCGGCTATGCCTAGCTTCCGCTTGGCATGACCCGTTAGCACCTTCTTTTCAACAGTGGCTAGCAAGACTACTAGCGGTGCATAACATCGAGATAGCCATCTACAAGCGGAAAGGTAGACAGCATCGCAAAAGGGGTATGAAAATCTGGACTTCTCTTACACATTGGCGGGACTTACAAAACTAATATGCTAGCGATGTTGTAATGTACGTATGATTTTGTTTTTTGCCTGCTTTATGTGATGCTGGGAATGGTATTCTGAAAACGCTCTATAATGGCCATATAGGTATGGAAAACACAATGTAATGCTCATGACGTTAATGTGCAGTATGCTTACCTGTCCGTCACTTGGGGGGTGAGGGGGGAGGGAATGGGGGGAAAAAATGTTTTAAAAAAAGAAGGTTGTGAATAAAAATATAAAAAAATAGACAAAATGTAAACATACATATAAAATATATTCTAAAATACATAACAGTAAAAGAATCGATATTATTGACAACAATATTTTTGCTAATGATATTACTTACTTCGATATTAAAAAAAATGATATTACTTACCTTAAGGTCGATATTCTGGCCAACTATATTCTTGACTTTGATATTCTGTCCCTACAATATTAAATACTCAATATTACTGTAGGTCGATATTAAAAATTCAATATTTTGACTGCACACCAAAATACATGACAGTAGAATGCGTACTCCTATGATGCATCCCGAGCTAGATGTACCTAAGAGTACCTAGCATGTATATGGGTGTATAGCCAAGAATCCCTTTAGGATAAAGTCTACCCCAATAACTGAAGTGAGAGACTGTGGGGCCTTGTCTTGGTCTCGAGTTGAACACCCTGCAAGGGATGTTAGACCACTGCAAGCTGGAGTATCTGCATGCAGGAGTCCTTTTCTCCTCTCACTATCTCAGCAGGAGATGATGTATATATACCCACAGTGGTACTCCCTGAGGATATACCTTGTTGTGTCATGTCGGACTGGGATGACAGAAGGAATGACTCTTATACATCGTGATTATGCAGGAGATGGTAGACCGCTATCCTGCTGTGAGTCCAAGAATCCTCATGCATAATGAATGAGGCCTAAGCTTTTTGGAGAAAACCCCATCTCATCTTTGGACATTACCGTAACTAACTAAGAGGTCAGCACTAAGAACCGTTATGTAGTGTAATGGTAGGGAGAATACCCTACCAACCCGAAGGGTTAGGTGACTACATGAGCCTATATTAGGGAACCTATATGGAACATGACAGTTTATTTTTGTGTATCTGTAATCTTGCTGCAGTCTGTTTTTTGCACTTTTTGACAACTGTGCCCCATCACAATCTGTTGTTGGTTTATTGTGTCTGAAACTGAGATCGTGAATTTTATTTGTAATAGTCAAGTCAAGTCAATAAATTCTTTATTTCGGCCTAACAGGGCCATAAAAGCACAATTAAAAAGAAGTACAACACAATGCATGCGATTTAAATTTTCCTTTAATAAAATACATGCGCATTAAAATATTGGTAAAAAATTCCTAAGGAAGTTTCAAAGTATAACCAATATTGTATTGGCTGCAACCTTCTTAGAGTTAAAACTACAATATAGGTTAGAACCCGTTATTGATAAAAAAAAAATCGGAATAGAACAAATATACTTTCCAGCCTTTTCCAGTTAGGGTAGATGTACTGACAAAATCAACCCAAAAAAATCAAACAAGAAAGCACTTGTAGCGTTTTTCTTCCACTGTTGGAATGCCTGCGCCACGATGTTCTGGCCACAGGCATTATATTGAGAACATTATTGTTTGAACGTTGACCGTTACTGTGGATGGGAAATTGTCTGAGCCGGCTGCTGCGCAGCACTTGTGAAGTCTAATAAACTTGTATTCAACGAACAGCGTAGTCAGCAGTACTTACTACAGCACTGCTGATTGTTCTCGTTTTGGGCCAGGTCCACCCATTCATCCAGTACTTTGGGGGATGCAGTTGACTGCCTCTCCAGCACACCCGGTGATCTGGTAAACCAGAGACAGGTTGCATACCAACATTCTGCCTGCATCGGCTGACAGAAAACATGCTTTCTTAAGGAGTGTACACAAACCCCTTGCCTCATATGACCCCTGAGCGGTGCAGCCGCCTCCTATCCTGAGTACATCCTGACTGGTAATGTTCAGGAGATCACTGCTAATACACACTCTGAACATTAAGGCACAGGGTCATAGTTGCAATAAATGTCATGATTAAAAATAATTATGGACTGTCAGTACATCATCTAAGCAGGTTTAGAGCGCCCTAAACCCTAAAAGAATTGCAGTAAAAATTGAATTATTGTCTTTTGGTACATTTTGTAGGACTTTGGTGCATCTATCTTCTCTTTGAATAGCCTGACATATGATATAGATGATTTTAAGGAATTATAAAGCAGAGGACCATATTATCAAGAAAGGGCGATACATTATCGCTGCTTTTTTCGGCAGGAAACTGCCGCTAAAGTGGCGATACTGGCCTTGATAATATGCCCTTGTGAATTCCCATAGAAGCCCAGGTTCTGGTGTTAACCTAGGCTTCTATGGGAATTCACAAGGGCATATTATCAAGCCCATTATCGCCGCTTTAGCGGCAGTTTCCTGCCGTTAAAAGTGGCGATAATATATCGACCTTTCTTGATAATATGGCCCAGAGTTCCTATAAAAATGTGGAGACTGAGACAGGTTAGAAATCAGTCTACTGATTTAGGTGAGGGGGCACTGTTATCTATATGTCAATGTTTAGTATGGAATTATGAGTCAGAAAAATACATTTTTCAAACTGTGAGAACTTCTCGCGGTGCACCAGTTCGAGCTGCATTTTTGTCTCAACTTAAACGTTTTTTTTAACATCTGCATGCAAGTTGGAACTTGTCAGAACTAGAAGCTAAATCTTGTGAAGCAACCATAATAATATGACTTATCCTGCTGATTTCAACAGCAGATGTTATTATCCAAAAGCTTCAGTATTTCTAGTCATGCTGCGATGAGATTCTCCTAACACGTATTACAGGAAGTAATTGTCATTCCCTGGTGTTTTGCCGTCTGTGAATTGGGGTTCTTTAAAGGACCAGCACGTGTTCCCAGTACTGGTACTTTTATACACGAGATTGTTTTGTAGATTAGTAAAAAGATGAAAATTTGGAGCTGATGTGTGATGGTGATATTTGTGAAAGGAGAGATGCATCAGTGCACAGAGCTCACACCCTGGTGGGTCCATTGGACAGATGGAATCCTCCCTAAAGTTGTATGTACTCATGTACTTGCAATTGGCTGATGGAGTATCATTTGGGAAGAAAATTGAATTTTTTTTTACTCCTGGCCTGATCCAGGCTTGACCACCGGTTATTCCTCACATATTAAGGGAGTCAAGTAACTGAGTGTATGGAGGTTGTGTTTTCAAAGCAAGGTTCTGAGGCAGGTTCACACGTGCACGTGCACTCGTGCGCTCACAAAGACACGCACAGACACTCAACGGTCTATTTTGGTGCAATTACGTTGTGCTCTGGTGATTACATTTCTTATTTGCATAAACATGAATTCCTATTTACATAAACATGAATTCTGATGCTGTGCCAAACATGTAATCAGCCATCCCTAGAACTTTGATATGGCATGAAAGGCAAAAGCATTCTGTGCTAGACTTTTGAAAGCTTATTTGCATTGTACGCTCTGACAGTGGCTGCCTTTTGACAGTAGCAATGCAAGACAGAAAACATGCTTTTACAGACACTATTTTGGATTTTTTTCTTACCGGAATGGGCATCCCTCATTCACCGTAAAATGCATCTTTTAGTAGTAAAACTCATCAATAACTTCTCTGATCCTGGACATGTGGATTGAACGATCCTTTTCAGATAACAGGTCCTAATCATTTAATTGAACTTCAGACTCCCTACTTCTTTGACACTGCACCTGAAGCTGACACCACGATTACACTGCACCTGAAGCTGACACCACGATTAAAGGAATAGGAGTATATATATGTTGTCATAGCCGTGTCTGGATTTAAACTGTCAATCCTGTTCACCTAGTCAGCACTGCTTATTACCAGTTAGGGAAGCTTCTTAGACATCTTTTGCATTTATCAGGATCACAACATCCCAGCTTGGTCACCATGCTCCCCCCTTTTCTCCAAGCCACATTCAGCTGAGCAGGGGATGATATGAACAACCAAGATCTCTGGCTAGGTGGAGTAAGTTCCAGGAGAGTTAACTGTAACGCACCGCATATTCTCTCTGAAAAACAGAAGACAAATAAACCTCAAATATTCATCGGGTAGAGTCCAGGTATTAGGTAGAAAGGCAATAGAGGACCACAAAATGGCCCTGTATGTCTTATGCATAATAAATAGGGAACATACATGAGCATACTAGGCATTCCGTTTAACTTTTTGTGCTTGGTTAAACGTCTAATGTTGTCATGAAACTGCACCTTTGACTTGTTTGGAGGGTGTGTCTGCCCAGAGGGAGCTGTTCTACTTTGCGCCCATTCTCCAATTGCTGTCTGGGGAGTTTGTTGTTCCTACTCTGCCTATGAGACAACAGAAGCACAAACTGACATTTTCTTACCTGATCTCTTTCCCCACTCTTGTTTCATGCCATCCTTTTCATTGGAATTGACTCACCCAAATGCTAGGGGTAAGGAAGATGGAATTCCACCCTGTAACCTTTCAGAAAGTTATGTTGCATGATCTTTAACCCCAATGGTAAGAAGGCATGTGACCATTGAACTTGATGACTTCCCAAGAAGTGTCATATTTGAAGTAAAATTACAAAGTGTATGATTAAAAAAAACAGTAAACCACAACTACAGCAGATAAAGTGTGCATTTATGTTCCTACCTACATATTGTAAGAAATCAAATTGCTATTTGGGATGAGCAACTGCCCACCTCAAGGAATGATCACAACTCTTGTCAGGGTGAACCATCAAAGTCACTAAATCAACCTGAGCTCTACCACCTCGTAGTTATGGTAGAGAAAATATTCTTAACTTAAGGCAATATGTAAAGTATTTACGCAGTACCAAAACAGAACTAAAGTCATGGACCAAGGAATGAAAATCTCAAACAAAATTAGATAAATTGAGTAAAAGTTACTAAATAAAATGTCACAAATCCAATACGGGGAACCTGAGATAGGATGTTTTAAAGTTTTAAGGAGAAATAATGCTAAGAACTAGTGAAGTTATAATGATAGTCAATGGTCATAGTAGACCACGACCAATGTGAAATTTCTTGTCGACCACTATGGAGCTCGGGTGAGAAATATATAGGGGATTAGTCTCAGTGAAAGTCTGGATGTCAAAAGGTTAGAAAAAGTTTCTAAGTCCCACTGGTCTGGAGGAAAAGTTTTCAGATTTTCTTGAAGCACCTAAACACCACACAGAAGTACACTTCTAAAGGCCCACAACTACATGGAAGGTATTTAGAGACTCACAGGGTGTCAGGCAGAGGCAATAGGAGGCTTAAGTATAGCTCCAATTGCCACTGGTTAGGTGGGTACTTTGAGAAAAATACCTCTTGCAGCATGTTGTGTCAGCAGTCTATCCAGCATTGTATTCTGTCTTGCGGTGTCATGTACCGCGGTCATCATCCAGCTGCAGTAACACCATCAGTCCAGCGGAAAGTTATAACGCAGCCGGCAGGGAGACCACATGCTTGGCGAAGTACTCAGTTCCGCTTCCTCAGCAGGATGGGAGTAAGACAGCTGTCATAGTAATTGGCTCCTTTGTTTTCTTTCCCAAATCATTGCTATCATGTGTGTTATCTGATGTATGTAAATTGGTTACATTTCAGCAAATCAAGACTGCAAATACCACAATACACTGATACCTTTAATGAAAATCCAGGATTCGAAAAGTGGTGTACTGCTGACAAGTACCAATCTGCTAACCCTTGACATTGTTTAATGACACCAAGATACATTTAAGCTCAGAATTACCACAGATGCATGATGTCTAGCTTCACAACATTTAAAGGGATAACATGTCTCCATCAAATTAAATGATGACGAAGGGCTCTTTAGAACCTTCCTCTTGATTTTTTTCTTCATTGAGAATGGTGTTTCTAGTAGGTGTAGCATCCTACCCCAGTTCGGGTACATCAAAATGATCACACTACACACAGAGCTTGGTAGTACTTGTCATTATTCCTCAGCGTGTAACCATTAACTGAACATTCTATGTCATGAATTCTATCACCCATACCCATACACTTACGTCACTGTTCTATGGAGTCCGTGAGGAACCAAAAGAGTCCTGTCATCTTTAACTCACAAGACACTACATCTTCCCCATTGTTGAATAAAAAGTACCAATAATACATATATACATTATAACTCTTCAGTACGTCTTTTGGAAGCTCAAATCAATAGCCCAGATCTGGTCATGTAAGGCTACAGAGTGCAGAGATACCGGAGAAGGGTCTCTGACTGGCAGTGGTGAAAGAGACATGGGTACAGTCATTGGACTCTCTGAATTCTCAAGAGGACAAGACTCACTCCTGACATCTGGAGTTGGCGAAGTTTGGGGCAGGTACTCAGAATGTGAAGAATCTTACGTAATGTCCTTTACTAATCACAGCCCTCAGTGGGTCAGCATCAAACTAGCATCAGACTTGCGTTTCTGTTGCTGGCTGATGATAACTTGGTATCCTCTGTTGAACACACTGTTTAAGCCTAGCTGCATCTGTCTGTGTAGGTCTTCATTTTGTGTTTGTGAGGCAAATCAGTTGTTCAAAGTTTTTCAATGTCAATAGCTCTCTCAGTGGTTCATTGTAGCAATTTGGTTCTCATGGCTTTCACAAACATTAAGGTGGCAGGGCTCTCACATTTGGTAGAATGGGGAGTTGACCTGTGTGCACAAAGCGTAGACTGAAGAATTGATTTGAGTTCAAGCTTTCCCTGCATTGCACCTCATCTTTTTTTGTAAATTTTATACAGTGCTCCGCAAAAAGTATATTCTCCCTCTTATGCATAATTATAAATTCACATAATGTCGCCCTGCCTTAAACTTTCTCCAAATGTTGTCTGATCATTTTGTCTACTATGGCCTTGCATCCTACCTTTGTTTGTCACTAATGACTAAGAGATCGCTTGACTTTTAATGATACAAATGGTAAGTTTTATAGATTATATATTTTAATCTTTTAAGGCCTTTTGTTAATGAAATAATATATATTACAATACTAATTCTTTTTTGATTATGTTAAGATAACAGCAGTATTATATTAGTTTATAAAATTCGGGAGTGTCTTTGTGGTCTACTGTGTGAGGTTTTAGCTCCTATATTAATAGCCACATTTTATTCCTTTTCTTACTATTTGCTATTTATGCATATGTTTCTTCCGTAAACTCTGATCTGATGCAATATGGAGGATTTAAGTATGTGCACTGACACTTTGTGAAATTGTAGTCCATGCTTTAATGTACTGTTATGATTTTTATTTGTACTTTTCTGATCTTTATTTTAACAAGATCGAATAAAGTGATTTCTGATTCTGATTCTGATTCTGACAGTGGCTCCATTCAGGTGCACAATATTGTCAGTAATGTGCAGACCTGGGTGTCATTCTTTTTCAGTCTCCTTCTTTGCTTGGCACATATCCATGCAGATGCACATGGCTCCTCCACTATCCTTTTTCAGCACTACCACTATGGGTGATATCCATGGCAGTGTACCAGTGCAGCACTATATTGTGTTATGCTTTAATTGTGTCTCTAGATCTTTTTCAACAGCCTCCTACAAATAAAATAAAATGTATGTGAAGTTGCACTTTTATGGTCTTAATTCTTCCTAGTCCATAAAAAAGGATGGAAACTGAATCACCAGGTCATGATAGGCATTAAGATTCTAGTTTAAAGAAATCAGCCTCATGTCAGCAGCAATACTGAAACTGAGTAAACATGCACTTGATGGAGTGCCTTGCTGTGAATGAACCTTGACTTTTCAGTGGCATCAAAGCATCTCATGTATACACTTTGATTTTCGACTCAGTTAAAAGGGACATTGGAGACAGTTCATTGTACTATTCCACTGGCATACTGTTTATTGACGTGCTACTGTATATGATAGAACCTTTGGAGCACTCATTTACTTTCAGTGTGATCTTGGGACAGTGTTCAAATAAATTTCACACTTTCACTTGTTGGCCTAGCTTCGACTGGCATTCTTCCTTGCAAGAAGCTAATCCAACATGAGCACCTTCCTTGTCCAGCAGTCACCTTTAACTTTGCACACCCATCTTCCTCATTGTCACTTGACAATGACATTAATGAACACTTAGACGAAGAATTTGACAACTATCGACATCATTCAGCTTCCACCTGCCTCAACTGATATTGCTTCTTGGCCTGTGAGTCTGTGTAGACTGTTGTATCTGGAACTTTCTGACATCTATTTTGTTTTCTTGATGTGATGCCCTTGATCTTGCCTCTAGTTTGTTTTTTCAGTATGATGCATTTGATTGTTCCCTCGCTTTGCAGACTGTTACAAAATGGTTCTCTTTCCTGCAACTTTTGCACACCTATCTGATTGCGGAATATCTACCCTCATGTGGAAAGGAAAATCCACATCAAACACAATACATCTTTTTCTTCAGATACATTGTTTATGGCCTTCTGCCTTGTGTTTTGACTTACGTTTCACACACAGCTCTGATTCCTTATGGGCAATTTTGCCTCCATGTTACTGCCAGTTTGGCAGCTCTCTCCTCCACTCTGCTAGCCATGATTACTCGCTCCAAGATGAGTGTCTCTTTCAGCATATGTTGTCTGAAGGAATGAGAGAGGCAATCATTTGTTACTCTGAGATGCATAGCCTCTTCATTATTGAACCCACTGACTTTTCAATGCTTTACGAGCAGATCTAGTCTTTCTACAAACTCATTCATTGTTTCATCAGGTCTCTGACTTACCTGACTAAAGATGTATCTTTCATACTCAACATTCGGTATTGGATTGAACTTGGCGTTTAATCTTTGATTTGACTGTATTTCACTTCATTACCTTGTGGTATTTTCCTTAACACTTCTTTTCCACCTTTACCCGCTAAATTCTTAAGATATTTCATGATCTTTTGCTATTTGCTTTGTCCAGTGCATCAATGAAATCATCAAAGGTTTCACCCAGGCAATCCATCTTTCTCCAATATTTTGCTTTCTCGTGGTATCGAAATGAGGCAGTGGTTCTAAGAAGGCAGTGGCACCATATATTGCGCTCCCTTCAGCAGCCATTGAAAAATGTCACTATTCTGACTGCTGTTTATGGCCTTTCAATCTGTCCAACATTATGCACAAGACTGTTGCCACTTTCATTTATGAATGGCGGCTGTGTCGCATTGTGGCGCATTACCTCTTGCCTAGTCATTATCAGGAAATTTCTAGCCAACAACAAACAAACATTCTGTAAGTTCTTCACTTTCTTCACAGGCGCAGCACTGGTTGGAATAGCTCTTTGAATCAACATATGCCAACTGTCGATTCTTACTTCGACTGAGGAACACATGGCTCGTACGTGCAGTTTGCTGGACCACAGCAAAACTCTCTGTGAGAACACTCTTGATGCTTCGGGTCACGAGGTTTACGTAATCCCCCCCTCGTTGTGAATTGTAGCATCCTACCCCAGCCTGGGTACATGCAAATGATCACATCACTCATGGAGCTTAGTATTACATGTCTTTATTCCTCAACGTGTAACAGTAAACTGAACTTCCACGTCATAAATTCCAACGCTCATACCCAGGCACTCACGTCATTTTTCTACGCAGTCCTCAGGGACCAAACGTGTCCAGTCATCTCTCACTCACAAGACACTACAGTAGGTAGCCAATTGGGGTTAAATGACAGATAACTTTGTAGCAGCCAGACTCTGCCTGTCTGCTGCATATCCATAAGGGACTATGGGGATGCACCATGACCATGTCCGCTGGATTAGAACCTACCCCTTTTAAAGACATTGCTCTAAGAGGATAAAGTGCATACATCTAACTCTGGAATTCTCCAATGTAGTGCATGATCTACAGAAAGCCTAGTTCAGAAGCAATGACCAGTAGTTGCTTCCCCCATTACAAAGCTGTGCTTTATGCACACCTCTATGCTCTGCGCCAAATGCACATTCATGATATGTCCCCCCACAAACAAAACCTGTCAATTCCATTGTGTGCTTTGAATACTGGGGCTGTATCATGAATGGGAATGCTGGTGCAGAGCTGTTTACCTCTCTGTAAGACATTTTGGGTATATTTATGAAAACAGGGGTGCAGGGCAACACAGCAAGTCATCTTGGCTGTGCTGACCTGCGCACAGGAAAAGGAAGGAAAGTACTGTATTTACGCAGTTCAACTCATTACAGTCCTTTCCCCTTGTGCTGGTGCCATTTCATCAGCCTAGTGCCAACGCAGCTGCCATTGTACCATGGTGCAAGGTTGCCTGTGTTGTAGGCAGGATTGTTTATGTACAGGACATTAACAATCCCTGAAGGTGTTTTCCTCTTTCTAGGTGTACTGCAGAATGTACACACTTAGAAAGGGGGCAAAGCAAGAAGAAATAAAGATATTTCTCCTTGTTACACCTCACCTAGTAAGGTTATTGATGCATTCCCAAGTTTACCAGGATTGGCATATACGTGAATTCTTTCAAAAACCCTGGGATTTGCGTGGGAACACCTACCACAATGCCCATAGAAGGCCTCTCTTGTGCAGAGTAAAGCGACGCATCGATATCCTCTACTTTGCCTTACTCCAGATTTGTGAAGCAGTCAAAGCCACGCAGTGGGGGTTTGCGTGGCTTCATAAATCTGACTAAGAAGGCTAGTGTCATGAACGTATCTCTTTCTGTAGTACAAACATGATGCCAGCCTCTCATAAATATGCCCCTTTATTTTCTAAACCACATACAATTGTAGATTCTTTGAGTTAGTGCATTGTATTGATCTAGCTCTCTATATAGTATGCTAAAATGAAATACCCTGTGCAAAGAGTCCTGAGAATCCCCAAATGGTACACAGAGGTAAACGTAGATAATTCTAATGCTTTTTTGTGGTAGTTTGGGGGAGCCATTAGCCTTATCAGAGGGTAGTGCTATTCATTTGTTGTACTCACAGAGGTGATAAATGAGACACACACTCAAGAATAAATCTGAGTCCAATTTATAAATGTTATATCAAGTTTTATGTAATTTTGTCTGAGTAAGAACACAGTTCTAAAGTAAGTACTTTCACTGTTATGATTTTTCAAATTCTGGAAAATAGATCTTTTTTGTGCGCAATTACGCACCATTGGAAACAAATGAAAGCATATAAAATCAGGCAATAATTTCACAAAGTTCATCCTTTCGTTTTAGGTCAATGTCAGAAGTATCAGCAGTAGAAGTTCGAGAGCATTCTGGATAGACTGAGAGCAGAGTGCTGAGGGTTGTAGAAGCTGGTGCGCAAAGACGAAGGTGGCCACTTGAAAGTTCTCTACACAGGAGGACTTACAGGTAAGTCTGTTGTGGCTCTTTAAGGGAGGAGGTAACAAGGGCTTGAGGACCATGGGAGCACAGCTGGTTGGCCGTTGCCGGGCAGGTGGGGACGGGTGCAGAGAGAACAAGGCAGCTTTGTGCATCTTGAGGTCCTCGCCTTCAGGAGCAGGAAATTTGGAGAGGAGATCTCGGGACAGTTGGGCCACTCAGGAAGTGAGTCTCAGGTGTCTCAAAATCACTCAGCGGGTGCTTGCTTCTGTCGTTTTGGGAGTCTGGTGTGGACTCCTCTTTTTGGTGTTTGTCGTTTGGGATCCAGTACCCTGGGTATTGGTACGCTGCAGCTACAGTAGGTCCTGCTGTCTTTAATCTTTGTCATGAGTTGTGGTACCTCTTCTGGCTTTGGCCCAGTGTTGAGGTTTTTGGTGAGCAGCATGTCAACAAATCGTATTTTAAGTGATTTGTGCCTGCGGAGTGCAGGGGAGTGATACCTTCACTTCAAAGGAGCTTCTTAGCAATTTCTTGAAGACTGGAGGTGCTCTGGTGTTCTTGGAGATCTTTCAGGTTCAGGGCAACACAGCTGCGATTGTTCAGCCCTTGCGGCAGCAGGCAGGGGTTGGCACCTATTTCTTTGGCAAAAGGGATTTAGTTCTCATGCAGCCGATCCTCTTTGTCCTGGTCTTCTCTTGTCCATTGAATCTGATTTTCAGGTCTTGGGGTGCCACCTGAATACAAAATGTAGGGTTGTTACAAAGGGAGACATGTAGTAGCCAATGGGCTACCTACCTTTAGGGTGTCTACACCCTCTAGTGACCTCTTCCTGTGGGAAGGGATACTACCCTAGCACTGATAGGTTGTTTCTTCACCATTCCAAGATGGTGAAATTTCAGGACAGGGTTTCACTTTGCATGCACTGCCCTAGTGGGTGAATAGGCTAAGTGGGGACCCCTCCTACTCTAACTAATTTTCCCACCTTTCCTCCAGCCAAAAGTGGAGCAGAAAAGGGGACTTGGCTTCCCCCACTATCTGAAGGTTCCTAGGGTAGATTTTAAAGGCTGCATCTCCTTTGAGCTTCCCACCCAGGAAACCCATCCTGTCCTGAAAGAGGTGTGAAGCACCTCCGCACAGAGCAGGATTCGCCTCTGTCCTCTGTAAGTGCTGGCTCTAACCCCATGAAGGCAGAGACATGTCTGGTGGTAGGTAGGTTTTAGGGGAACCACTAAAAGGGTCTCTAATGTGAATGTATTACTAAATGTAAAACTGACATCAGAGGAGACTTATTAATTCAAGATGCTTTGTACCAAACACCTTAAAAAATCATTGAAGTCATCATGGAGCTGGGAAACTCTTGTGGACAAGTTACTCATTTAAATTTCTCCTTATCAACGCTTGACAAATGGTTAACTCCATGAGAAATGAATAGCAGTCAAAACATGGCAGACAAGTGAGAAGGAGAAAAATCACAATTACATTGGACTTCCTCCAACTATTGGGGCAATAACCTCACTTTGTGCTAAATGATCAGGGAGGTGTGAAATATATAGGGAGAAGAGTAACAGACCAAGCAGGCACCCTTGTTTTGAAACCATTTGGGGTAGGGATAGCTTGCGATAAACTCCTATCCACACCCAATAAAACTTTATACCATGTATCTGAATGAAGGGCGTGAACTAACTCAACAAGGTTATCTGGCATACCCAAATTTAAAAGCTTACTCCACAGCAAAGAGCAAACTACTTTATCAATTGCTGTGGGGAAGTCATTAAATGCCATTTTTACCATTTACCTGCTAACTTTAACATATTTTACATTCATTATCTGAATGGCAGCCATGTCATCAATCGTTCCATGCTTCGACATGAACCCAGTTTGCCCCACAGGTATAATTTTATATACTTCTGCCCATTCACTATCTGGGTCGACAGGCATTTAGCAAAGACCTTACCCACTGCCTCAAAAAGGGCTACCTGGCGAATAGTTTTCAAGTAGATTGCGCTCACCCTTCTTAAAGAGTGGAACTATGATACTCCCCTTCTAAAACGGGGTTAATCATTGTTCTTTGATAGTAACATTTTAAAACCAGGCAAACAACTTTACTCCAAAGAGGACCATTTTGCTTTATAAGAGATTGGTGTTTCATCGGGCCTATCACCGCCGAAGTGCGCATTCCACTAATTACAAACTCTATCTCTTTTTCAGGAGGTGGTCCATATAGAGCGAGATCTTCCTTTACCATAAAATACTTTAAGGCACCTTTATTTCCTCAATAGAGTCCCTGATTAAAACTGCCCCATTTGAGTTGCTCCTATAGCAACAGAGATGAATATAACTCTTGCTGCACAACCCTCCGCAACAAGAGTACAATAAGTCCTTGCATGGCCGTTTAATACTGTTTCCTTAAGCTTTATCCAATATCTATCTTCCTCCTCTTGTCTTAAACAAACCTTCAACCGACTCCTCATTATTTTAAATAACAACACTCTAGTATATCTTTCAGGGGTATAATCTAGATATTGTTCCCTAACTAGTGAGTTTATTTCATGATTTAACAAGTGAAGAGGACAGGGGTCCCTTTCAAACATTCCTTTGTGTTAACTTGTTTTACTGATTTAACTAGCTGCTGCATGAGAGTGTTAAAACTTTCTATTTCTATTCCTACACTACCAGAGCGCTCATGTAGAGAAGCCTCTAAGGTACCTCTAAGGCTTACAATTGCCCTGTAATCCCAAAAACCTCTCCTTGTTTTCAAATTACTAACCATCCAACCTCTAAGAGGAATTGGGAGAAGTATTACAATTTACAAGAGTGGTTAGAAGCTTGTTATCACTAAGATGGGAATTAGTAAACTTTAAATCACCCAATAAAAATATGGACGCACATCCTACGACCACATAGTCCAAATTGGATGCTCCCCCTTGAGTTATATGTGTATAGGCTACAAGAGAGTCGGAAGGCAACCTCCCATCTGCTATAATATTATCCACCTTTCTCAGCCCATCCTCTAAGATTTTCCCTCTCTTATTAGTCCTTATTTTTGAGGGAAAAGAGCTTGTGGTATCCACATGGCTTCTTCTTTTTCCTAATTTCGTAGTTGATCTACAAAGTGAAATTAGATATTTTACAATTCAGATCTCCAACCTGAATTATGTATAGAGGATAAGTCCTTATCATATGCTTTTTTAACATAATAAAAAAATTAATTTATAAGAACATCATAAGCAGCCTCAAGAGGAATGTAAGAATTTATCAACATTAACGGGGGCATTTTTTGATCTCCATGAAGATTAAACAAAGATACTGCCATGAATAAATCACTCAGATCTTTATAACATTTTTATCTCCATTGAATCTTATTAGACAGTAGACATGCCAGCCCCCCTTGGATGTCCCCTCCTTGAAGGAGATGCTTTACAATAAAAAACAATAAAATCATTATAAATCAGTTCACCCACACACTGTCTCCTCGAGACAGACCACATCTGCCTCTAAGAACTCAAATAATTCAACCTCTCTCTACTGTTCTTTATTTCTGCTACATTCCAGGATATGCTTTTTAGCTCGTTGCTAATAGGAGGGGCGTTGCAGGTGGTTACTCTAGGAGACACTAGAAAATGCACTGGGTAACCGGTTCCATTTCAGATAGTCATCTTTAAAGTTTCCCTTAGGGGAAAAGCAGGGGATTTTCTAGTTTGCACTTGTCTGCTGTGTTTATCTAAGTGAATGTTTTGCCCTTTTACATAAAATCGTAGCACGTTACTGAGAGGTAAAAATTGTTAGGGTGAAGACCTTTTATCCACAGCACAGCGATTGGAACCCACTACTTTGTAAACCTTCGAACAATCATAGTATAACATTTACAGTGATTTTAGAATAAAAAGTTACACTCGATTTAAAACCAACTTGCTCGGGTAAAAGGGAAACTTAATTAATATTAACCTATAAGTGTCCACTTTGCACCAAAAAGGTTCTAACCCTTACAACTCTAGAAGACCTCTCTTTGTGGCAGAATCTGTGCTAGGAGCCGACATTGGGTTCTATAAAGATGTATTAAAAGAGAGGGATGTGATTTGGTCTCCCATTGGTGTTACTTCTAACCCCTTTGCCAGAGCATTAGCATGATCACTTTTAGAGACCGATGCATTCGATGGAGGTGATATAGAAAGTGGAACGCTCCATGAACCACCATTTACTCCACTGCAAACTCATCAACCGATAAGTTAACCTGACTACTTTTGGGGTCAATAACTTTATGAAATACTTGCGGGTTGAATTATCCCTTTGTTCATGATGTAGCCTCTATATCTTCTCTGAAATGTAGTGTCCTTTGTCTCTTTATAGCAAATCTACAAATAGGTTTTTTCTTCTTTCCTCTTTGCCTTTTCTTCTTTTTTTTCCCTTTAACTGTGGAACACCTAAATCAACCCTTTTATATGTAACATCCAGATTCTTCCTTTTTGGAGTAGGAGTAGTATTAAAAAGAAATTGTATAGGATCAAATGTGGGTTCAAATAAGCTCTCTTGATTTGAAACTTTTATAACACAGCTCGTTACATTGTGGGTTCGCAACCTGAGCAAAACGTCAGTTTGACAACCAACATTTATCTAAGAATTCCCCTCACAGGATGTCATAACCCCTTCTACTTCTACTGGTTCAGTGGGACCTATTTTCTTTCCAATTTTATTTCTCATCTCCTCCTTTAATATGTGTGCCACTGTATCCAAAACACAGTCAGAACCTCCAACACAGCTTTAAGATAGAAGATAATAGCCTTTCTATGCACACTAAAGAATCTGATTCTTTTGCCTCTTCATGTGGAGGGTGACTTGGTTGGATGTCACTTATAACAAAATTATGGGACACAGAGATGAGATATCAAAGAAGAATTATTTGAAGGAGTATTTCCTACAGTTGTCTATGCCCAGATCTGGTAAAGTAAAATCTTCTTCCACGGACATTTGTAACTATCAAAGGCAAGGAGCTTCTTAAAGAATCATATGTGGATGATTGATTGCTGCCACTAACACTGCTTAATGGGGGGCCTGCTAAGGTCGGGTGACAGAGTAGGCTTCTTACACCCCCGGAACACGTACAAGCTCTTTCTGTAATATAAGCAGCCCCCCTTAACATCAGGATCCAGGGGATGCAAATTGACAGTAGCTTTAGCATTAACATTTGCATTTATAAAGATATTAGTATTAACATTAGACCCCTCATCTAATTTAATCAATACATTTGTTTCCACTTGGGGTGGTTACTCCTTTTCCCTTTCCTTTTCCCATAAATTGAATATCTGATTGTTCCATTTCAGCATCATTCACTCCTGCTGACGGCCTTGCTTGGCAGCCTCAACTCCTGCTAGCTTTGCTCTGTTGCTTCTTTGCTTCGCTGGCGGTGTCTGCAATGCAAATCGTTAGGCCCATGAGAAGTGGAAATCAGTTGTAACATATGAGATAAATGAAAATGGGCAAAGTCACTTTTGCATCTTATTTAGAGTTAGAGAAACAGGGCCTCATGGTAGTTCAATCTATATTTGCCAAAACTCGACAAATTGTTGGTGTTACATACCTGCTGCCAAAATGCAGTTGGGCTGGACCATATATTTACATATTTACACATGTAATGGGTCCTGGGATCATAATTTCATAGTAAATCACTTACAGACACTGTTGCAACATGTGGCATGTAATGGAGATTGATACAAGTGATCTTGAATGCACTTGAAACTGACAAGAAAACATCTCTGATATTTTGAGTACTGCATGTTAGGAAAGTAGATAGAGAACTCAATAGCAAAAGCTGAAATTGCGGCAAACAGGACATTGAAGTGTTGTGACAGTTAGTGAGGCGTAACATACAGACTCCACTCCCCCATGTACTCCTGTCAAGCCCTCAGAATGCAGGATGGCCAAGACCTTCTCCCCCCAGGGAAAGAGATGTAATGTGATGCTGGAAGGAACACTGTCAGTCTTCTGTGCCTCCAGGCGGTGCTTGGAGGCCAGGGAACACATCTTTACCCTCACGTTGTGCCACCGCTTCCTAATTTCCTTCATTTTGCACAGGGTGGTACCTACCTACAGCATTCACTATCCTGGATCAAGTTTCCATTTTCCAACGTAGAGGAGTATGTTGGACTTAGGCTCCAGACAATTATGGCTCTACTCTTATGTGTTCATCAAACATGACTGACAGCTCAGCCTCTGGAAAATATGGATTTTTGTGGTGTAACATGACTCTAAATTGAAGAAGGTGACTATGACTAACAAAAAACACCAAGGGATATTAAGAAAAATCCAAAGAAAGTGTGTGGGAGTGTTAAATTGGAAAGTGAAACAATGGAAGCCTTATGTGACCAACATTTCTTATCTGTCTTGCTGCTGTATTGCAATGGAGAGACACAGGATCATGGTCTTGGATGGGTTGTGTTTTCTAGTTTGATTTGCAGGTGTGTTAACTTGGCGAATAGGTAGAAGCATTGCTGTTTTTGTCCTTATCCAATGGGCACTGTTCTGGTGCTGTGTTGAGAACTTACCACAGTGTCCTATCTCAGTTGGGGAACCTCCGCTAAGGGACCTCCGGTATAACTGTGTTATCGTAATTGATTTGGGGCCAGATGTAGGTGGCCATTTACCGACCGGTAACGGCCGATTTCGGCCGTTACCGACCGGTAAATGGGTATTTGTGATGTAGGGGTCCTATTTTACCGATTCGGTAAATTTACCGAATCGGTACATTTACCGAATCAGTATTTTTACCGATTCGGTAACTGCCAGATGTAGGTGGCACTCTTCTGAATCCCAAAGGCCTTACAGATTCGGTATTTTACCACCCAATCCAATTGGGTGGTAAAATACCGAATCCAGGTGTGCATGCACATTTGTGCATGCACACCTATGCCATGTGACAGACAGACATGCCCTTAGGGCATGTCTGTGTGCCACATGGCACACATGCCTGTATTTTGGGTGCTAGAGGGTGTCAAAGTGACACCCCCTGTACCCTTGCAAGATTTGGTATTTACCGAATCGGTAAATACCGATTCGGTAATACCCATTGATTCCTATGGCTTCAAGGCCCATAGGAATCAATGGGCATTACCAAATCGGTATTTACCGATTCGGTAAATACCGATTTTTACAGATTCGGTAATTCAATTACCAAATTTACCTAAATCTCCCTCCTTCAATTTTACCGATTCATAAATACCGATTCGGTAAAATTCGGTATTTATGAGTCGGTAAAATATACTTACCTACATCTGGCCCATGGTGTGAAACTGCTTCTGTGATGGCATCAGAGTATGCATCACCAACATTGCAGTCTGCTATGGCCCAGGTGGGAACCACTCTGTGGACAGCGATCAGAGGTTTGGGCTGCATGCATCATAATATGGTGGGTAGAAGACCACCAGTTCACCGGTCTTCTTGGGGCGGTAAGACTATTTCATTTTCCTCAGCTGTCTCAGTGAATCATGGGTTTGCTTTGGTCCAGCAGAGCAAGTCAATCAACTTAATCTGTACTGAAATCAAAATGGAAGAAAACCTAGTGCCAAAGAGTAGCTTTAAAAAACAAGGTTGAAATAATATAGAGTAAAACATAACCTTTTTAAAAAGAAAGTATCTAATTTGTAAATATAAAAAATATCATGCCTGTGAAGACCAAATTTATTTTGCAGTGAGGGAAGGTTTACATGTGAAGATTTGGCGCAGATCTAATAGTTCAATGATTCCTAGTTTGTGCCATTTCTGGAAGTGTTTTTCACAAAAAATCTAGACTTAGAGAAAGTGAGTGTGGTTTGCTCATATGTAGGAATCATCTAGGGGCATATGAATGAACAAGCCCTTGTGTGATTCCTTAAATTCCTTAATTCCTTAGAAAAATGCAAAAAAGTGCATTTTTCAAAGAAATCGCAAATTACCACCAACTTGAAGAAGGTGCTAATTTGCGATATCTTAAGTCAAATTTGCACAACTTGTGTGCTTTCAGAATTGTATTTAAGGAATCACAATTTGCGATTCCTTAAATGCATTCGCAAAATAGGGAATTGCCAGTTTCATAACTGGCAAAATGAAGAGCAGTCAGAAGCGAGTTCCAAAGTTTCACTGTTAGGAATGCAAAGGATCTCACCCAGGTATTTGCAGGAGATTCAGGGAGTTAGACCTCAGGGTTCTTCCACCCTGACAGTAAGTCTTAAGTTTGCTTCTAAGATAAAGCAGACTCTTTTGCTCCAGGGCTCTGTAAGTAATTATTAAAGTTTTAAATTTGATGCAGCCAGCAACTGGTAGCCAGTGCAGCTGGCGACGATAGGCAAACACAGAATGACGTTTAGGAACTTTAAGAATGAGGCATGCCGCCGCATTTTTAATAATCTGTAACGGATGGAGTAAATAAGCTGACAAGCCCAGATATAGAATAGACTATTCGCATAGTCCAATTATGAGGTCACCAAAGCATGAACAATGTTCTTTCGAGCCGCAACCGAAACAAAGTGCAACATCCTCCTGTGAGACTTAAAGGCTGCAAAGCAACCAGCCAAGAGTGCTTTGACTTGTGGTGCAAAAGACTGGGCGGAATCAAATTTGAAGCCCAAGTTTCTTACACTGGAGGAAGGCATCAATTAGGAAAAGCAGGGAACTGGCTAGTACCAAAAAAGATGATTTCTATTTTGTCAGAATTCAGTTTAAGGCAGCTCTCACTCATCCAATTGCCCACTGACTTCAAGCACTTCTTGAAAGAACGGAAAGCATAATATGCTCCATCCTGGAAGAACAAAATAAGCTGGGAGTCATCAGCTTCAGATATCACTTTCATGCCCCAAGATTCTATCAGGTTAGCCAAGGGCTCCAATAAATATTAAAACAAAGAGGGGCTAACGGCAGAGCCCTGGGAAAACCCATATTCAAGAGGATTCACATCCAAAGTGAAAGGGCCAAGAAATACAGTGTGATACCTTCCTCAAGAAATTATTTTATCCAGATCCAAGCTTTCCCTTGGAATTTAATATATAACAGCCTGTTCAGTAAGATAGGATGATAGACCATGTCAAAAGCTGATGACAAATCCAAGAGTACATCCATTGCTGATTCACCATGATCAAGGTTAATATTGATAAATTTGGAGGCCTCCATTAAGGCCAACTCTGTACTGTAGCCTTCCGGAAGCACAATGTTTTTCAGAAAGTGGAAAATTCGTCCATAACGTCTCTTCCAGCAATTAAACCACTGCAGATAGGAGTGAGATAGGCCTATAGTTTTTAAGAATTTTGGCATCTGCATTTTTTTTGTTGCATTGTTGCAAGGATTTCAGAAGGGCCTGTTTTCACCCCGGCAGAAATAATACAGACTCCAGAGAATCATTCATCAACTTTTTCAAAATCGGGTTGACTAGTTTCAGAATATCAGGAGGGCAGCAACGCTGAGGCCTCCAAGTTGATAGGTTCAAACTCAGCCAGCACATGGACAGAGGAATGGATCCTTTCTGTATTTGTTGCTAATGATCTCTGCCTAGAGAACTGATCATAAATGGCTTACATTTTATTGGAATAGAAGTCAGCAAGCCATTCGCTTGAGCTGAGGGGGTAATCCTAAAAGGTTCCCACAGTTTTTTTGGTGCTGCCTCAATGGCTGAGAACTTGACGGGCCTATTTATACTCCAGTTGTGTAACATTATCCTATGATTTGCGCTAGCTGTGCCCCAGCCGTTTGCAATATGCCCTCTCCTCTCTTAAGGCCTCTGAAAACCAGGAGTATGCTGAGGTGAGATCTGAGGATGAATTGTTTTGCACCTTTCAACATAACTACACCTCAGTAATGTTTGGTAGTGGATAGTGATCTACCACAACATTTCTGTTGAGCTCACACAGATCCACACATAATCTTACAATTGGGGAGAGATACTCAGTTGCTTCAACTTCTTCATTTATACCACAACTTTTTAGTCTTTCCACTTCTTGTTCCATCTTGTCCTTGACCACCAAAAGGAACACCACTGACTTTGCTCACAACTGGCACAAAGTTCTATTTTTAAAGTGATTTTGTGAGTGCAACCTTTAAGCCACCCTAAACCATTGTGTAATACCTCCAGAAATTCCTTTTAATACTCTGGTCTACTCATATCAAATTGATTAACATGTTGTAAGGTCTTCAATCACACCGTTGGATTCTCATCAAGTTCTATTTAGACTAATCGACCCCTGTGATAGCACCAGCTTTTTGAGTGAATCACCTTTCTCACGGAAACATAGATTTTGCCCACTGTTTATCTCCCTTTTAAAATAATGGGCCCTGTAAAGTAGTCTAAAAGTTTGATCGGTTCACCACCATACCCTTTAAGGTGAACGTCAGGCTTGAAAAGAGTCACCTGTTTTTTAACTTCTTTTCATATTCTTCTCTGGGAATTAATGTTTTCTTGGCCCCAGAGTCAAACAACATGTGTCTGTGGTTTAGGAGTTGGGATGAGTCCCAACACATCTGGTCACCATGCCAGGGACCAGATGGAGAGCTGTTTCCTTACAATTAGTACCTCTGTTTTTCCATCATTAAGAGTCAGACAACTGTGGTCCATCCAGTCAGCTAAGCCTACCAAGCAGTTCCTAAAGTTGGCTGCAGAAAGACCCTCATTCTGTGCTAGGGAGATGATAAACTGTGTGTCATTGGGATAAGCCCGCTTTTGACAGCAAAAGGACCCACTACATCAGCCTGTCAGAATAATTCTTCACAATCGGTTTCATCATCACAATACTTCACGAATGTTCTTCCTCCAATTGCTATTTCTACAACACTGCCTCACATTACTCTTTCTTTCACACGGTTTGCAAGTAGCTTCCAACAAGTTCACTACCTGTTATTTGCTAAGTGACCATACTCACCACACCTAAAGCAAATACATTAAAACCTTTTATTTTCTTTCTCATTATTTTTTTTATGGCAAAACTGTCCCTTAACATTGCTTTTAGCCCTAGTATTAACTAATTGCATTTCTTCTTCATTCCCATTACTTAGAGCAGACTATTTTTTAAAAATCTTTTTCACACACACTTGACTATGATCACAGGTCTTCTGTCAACGTAGGATTATCTTTTTGCAAAAAATATTTTTTTTGGCTTTCTCCGCATTATATTCTAGGATTAACCGATTTCTGAATCTTTGTTCACAATAAGTACCAAAGTTGCAGGTTGATCCTAACTTCCTCAACACTGTGATGTATTCTTCGAATGTTTCCTTTTATTTTTTTTATTGTTCCCCCGTAGGGACAAGTCATCAAAACATAAGTCAACAGATTCATAATAAACAGCAATATATATATATATCTGATACAAACTTTTTTAACAGATAACATTTCAATTCTCCAAATATTCTTGAATTGCACCCCAAATAAATATTCCCAATCGCCGTTTTTTAACCCCCTTCAAAGAATACAGACTCCATTCTAATTCATAAGTATGATACAGCTTCGCCCTCCACAGTTCAAATGCGGGAGGTTCTTCTTGTAGCCACTCAGAAGCGATGCATAGGCGAGCAATCGTCATTGCAACAAATATCAAATATCTAAATCTAAATAAGTCAGTACCCTGTTTTACATTTTCACCTATACCTAGAAGCATCATAGCTGGAGAAATCTTCACAGTGAGTTTTGTAATCATAGAAAGGAAATTTTTAATGTGGATCAAAAATTCACGCAACTTACAGCATTCATAAAATATGTGAGTGCTATCTGCATTGTTAGCTCTACATCGACAACATTTCCCATCATATTGTGATCCCCACTTTCTCATACGCTCTGGTGTGTAGTATAACCGAAAAGTAGTTTTAAAAAATTGGGCTTTCAAATTAGCGGAGAGAAAAGCTTCCTTATACAAATCAATTGCGTCCTCTATTAATAAAGAATTTTCCCCCAGGTGGTTCTGCCAATACACATTCAATTTCTGCAAATCATCAGATCTGTATTCCATTATTAAATTATACAAAAATCCTATTTTCTCGCCGCTAACATGTCTTCTGTTAATAAAGTCTCTTAATTGAAGATATTTGAAAAAAGCCGATTTAGTCAGATGGTACTTTAAAGTCAGCCTTTCAAAAGTGACTACTGTTGCTTCCAAATCAAACAAATCCCCTATTTATGTTATCCCTCGATGAATCCAATCCGACATCACCGGTCATGAAAAACAGAGGGTAATATTTTATCGCATTAAATGGCGTGTAATATGATACTTTCCCGATATTAATCATTCTAGTTATCCTTCTCCATACCTTAAAGGCTGCTTCCAGTACCTTATACCGAGTTCTCTTGTAATATTACCCTTCAACTCTTTAAATAGGCTGCGTCTGGCGTGTATTCCCAACATTAAATCAAATATAGAAGGTGCTTCAGCCATATCCACTACTGGTTCCCTCGTTAACAACACGTGCAATCTTTGCAAAACGCATGTTTTCTTCCTATGTTGTTTACATTTGATTACCAAAATGGTACTTCTCAAAAACAGTGGAAAGCTTTGGTAAAAAACGCAGATTTAATTTTTCTAAGCAACTCTCATATTCAATCAAATCTTGTGCTTCGTCATTTAAGAAATCAGGCACGTTTTCAAAGACGTCTTGACCCTCTAGTCCCAAACAATGCAATAGTAATGCCTTTTACGTTCTGCACTCAACACTGTAACACACACACACACACGTGCATAGTGACTAAAAACTTTATTTCACTTCCCCCATTTTAATGTAGGTTTACCGGGGTTGAACTAAAAAAACAGGGGAGGAGGTACATTGTATAATATAACTTAACAGAGATCCACTGTATCTGTAATGATACCTTAGTCACCTTACCTGTACAATAAACTAACTGGACTTATGTGAACAGAAAGATATAGGTACTTATAGAAACACTTGTTTCTCTAGTGTTTAAATATATATGACAGAATCACCCTTAATTTCTTTATACTACTGTGAAACAACTGATCCAATTAATTCTACACAAACAAGCCCAAAAGACTCAAATTTTTTATCCTGCTGTGCAATAACAGATCCAATAACCGCTGATCCAATCAATACTGCTCCAAACTAACCGCTTCAAATATGATGTCAAAATTCCTCGAAATGTAGCCATAACATGTAAATTACATACTGCTGGAATTCAGCTAATCTGAATGATGCTGATCCAAAGGAACCCATTACATTGCATTTCAGTATGAGGGAAAGAAGAAGAGGTTGGACGAAACACGTGTCCTATAGTATTTTACACAGCCCATCCAAGATAGCGGCGAGCAAACTAAACCAACGCTTCTAGTTGCTGTAAGCAGGCATAACAAAATGTGTCACAGTATTAGTCGCCCAGTGAACACGATGAGTGTAGAATGCATGCAGGACATAAACAGACAGGAGCACACAAGGGCATGGATGAACTTTGCAGAAAGCAGTGCACATGGGAGCAATAGCAATCGTTTTGGTGAGTGGTGCCTGCCACTTAAATCCAATACCGCATGAACAGACAGCATAAATACAGTATCAATTGAAACCTGCCGCAACTTGGTGTCTATTGTTGGTATCTCAGATGGGGTCTCATTAAAACCAAAGTGCGTCAAATGTTGGCCCCCGGGGGAAGTGAGGGTCTCAGGCCAGTATTCCCCCGGGGTACTTCATACAAAATAACGGAAGGACAAGGTGGGGGGGATAGGGCCAGGAATGGGAAGAGGCGGGTTTTAGCAATTTTATAAAGTGTCAGTAAAGCAGTGTCTGGCCTCTTTCCGATACCAAGCACCACCGGTAGGGGAGTTATCAAGTTAGTGAGTTATTAGTGCAGGATTAGTAATGGTCAGCCTACCTGGCCTTGTGGAGCAGAGATGTGAAGGTGATGTCTGCACAGGTCCTGGGTAAGGTGGTAGGAGGTCGGCAAGGCATCCTTGACCAAGCCTGGGTCGGGATGAATCACCTAACGTGTTCCACATCGGGCGGGGATGCAGTGGTGGTGGCGGTTTGCATGCCTGAGCTGCCGCCTACTCTGAAAATAGCTGGGGGCGGGGACAGACTGCAAAGAAAGAGCCACGTGAGCCAAGCACGTGGGTGGAGAACGAGCCTACCTGCGTGACTCCGTAGTAGTGGATACTCGGGTTGGAGGCGGGTGGGGGATGGGTGAAGGGCCTTCAACTTCAGAGCTGGCACTCCATCATGCAGATGGTGGCCCCCATGGAGTAAAAGGGCTGCTTGACCTCTCATAGAGCCCCCCCAGCCCGGAGATAGAGGAACAAGGGGCCCGATTCACAAAGGTAATCTGAGACAAAATCCTAACTTTATGACTTTTGGCATTCACAAAAGGCATTTAGGAGTAGTAAAGTTAGGATTGCTAACTTTACTACTCCTAAATGCATTTAGTGCATACCGAAAGTCATAAAGTTCAGATTTTGTCTCAGTTTAGGAGTAGTAAAATTAGCAATCCTCACTTTGCTACTCCTAAATGCCTTTTGTGAATACCGAAAGCCGTGAAGTTAGGATTTTTCTCAGTTTAGGAGTAGTAAAGTTAGGAATCCCAACTTTACTACTCCTAAATGCCATTTGTGAATACTGAAAGTCCTAAAGTTAGGATTTTGTCTTAGTTTAGGAGTAGTAAAGTTAGGAATCCTAACTTTAATACTCCTAAATGCCTTTTGTGAATACGGAAAGTCGTAAAGTTAGGATTCTGTCTCAGATTACTTTTGGGAATCAGGCCCAAGGTGCTGGGACATCAAACCCAGCCAAGAAAAAATCCAAATGGGCTGGTCTTTTGGTACCTGGGCACATGAGGACAGAGGGCCCAGGTAGGGAGGCCCAAAGGTGCCCCATACTTAGAAATGATAAGGAATGGACCTGAAGGTGCGCATCAAGGAGCAGCGCCTCATTATACAGCCGACTGAGGATAGGTGGGTGCAAATGGGCGAGGCCAGGAAGCGGGCTGTGGCCCAATCACCTGGTCGGGGGGACCCCAGCCTGGAGAGGAATATGGGAAGGGAGAGTAGATAGGTGGGCACGCTCTGAGGGGGCAGCAGGTTTGGGTGTCAGATAGTCGGGTTAGTGAGGGGGTCACAAGGACAGCCAGCACAGCGGTGAGGCCCATGGTGTGCAGGACCCCCCAAGTTGGAGCAGCCTGGCGGTGGAGGGGAGAACAAGACCAGCAAGTGAGGCCGGTAGAAATGTAGTGATGCCAGTAGGGCACATGAAGGCCTCAGGATGTTTATCCGAAGCAGCAGGAGGGCCCATGGCTGCCTGCCCTCTGGCAAAGGCCTGCACACTTGGAAAGGCAGCTAAGGACTGCCCACAACAGAATAAATCAGCTGTGCAGTGGAAGAAGAGAGTGGTTCAGGAGACTGTGTGTGGTGTGTTTAAGGGTGAGGGTGAGCTGGTGCTGAATTATGAGGATGAGAGCGATGAATGGGAAGTGGGTGCGCTCCGAGACGAGGAAGAGGAAGTCGTGAAGGGGGACTCTGGGGCCATTAGGGTCTCACCTGTCGGACAAAACAAAAAATAGATCTGGAAGCACAAATACATTGATGTATTCAAACTCCTCCATAGAGAGATACAAGCAAAGGAGGGCACTAAAGAAGAGGAGTGGGAGTTGACTAGGAGGCAGATGGTGCCCATAAACATGAAAAATTGGACCTCCGCTTTCTTGATTTTCACTGACATTTACTGCAAGCAGCATTTAGATAGTGCAATTGCCTTGCTGAAATACATGGATATTTTTCGCAAGGCGCAGATGCATTTTGGGGGATATGCCTAGTTGAGCTATGATGAGGAGTTTAGGGCCAGGGTCAGTATTAACCTGGATAAACCATGGGGCAAAGTGGATTCAGAGCTCTGGATACAATGGATGTCGTCCATACAGGAATTATATTGCACCTTTTGAAGTGTTATGTATACTGGTTACTACCCAACCTACCACTAGACTAAGGGTTTTATAATTTCGTTCACTATGAGTGCTTCAATACCTATTAGAATGCGAACCTCCCACGATAGCGGGTCCTTTATAAAAGCAACAATGCACACGTTTTAATCTTGATTGTACTTCCTTTCTTAGACCTTGTTTTTAATCCTCTCCTTTCTCGATAAGGTAATAATGGCACTAGGATGGCGTACGCTCCTTATGAGGAGTAATTTTGTGCTCCACATGTAATTTTCACATGTCTGCTTGCTCACCTCACGTCTGTAGCCACATATATAATGGATATTGTTGGCTTTTGTTTCCACAGCACAGGAAATCTAAGTATAAGTTGACTATACTTATCACCCAATACTACACAAGTTGTGTGAGATATCCTTTTTTTTTTGTTTGTGTTTTTGTCCTGACGAAAGCTCCGTAGACCCGGCTGGGCTGAGAGAGCTGAAACATGTTGACACATTTTTCAAGACATGCGGTAATCCAGTAACTCGATTACCATCATATCGCAATTCCTTTTATTAATAGTGCCTACACCCCCTCTTTCCAATAAATAAACTCTTAGGTGAGACACTATTTTATCCAATTTTTTCATATTTTTTCATCCTTTTCCATTATTTCTGGACACTTCTACCTGTACCAGAGGTAGCCTCGGGTGAGGCAGGCATCCAGCACGTTAATCGACTACCCTATGAATATGCCATGACTCCTGAGGGGGCGGAAAAAAGATACACCGCAACGATTAAACCAGGATGTCTATGAGGGTTTTCGAATACAAATCAAAGGTTTTGTAGATACCAGTGTCCATTCTATTTTTGATTATTGCGTATCTGTCCAGGGGAACTGAATGGACCTTTAATCCTCTTCCCTCCACTTTGATATAAAAGTTTCTAAGAACCCAGCAGTGAATTTTTCCAACTATTGGTGGCACTGGCAGTCTGGGGAGAGGAGCACAGTGCTGTTTCATGTGGATAATATGACTCTGGTGGAGCTGGTGGACAAGCAAAAGGCAAGGGATTTGAAGGTTGTGCGGCTGTTGCGAAGGTTTATTGTGCACTGCTTGTGGCTTGATGTTGTGTTTAGAGAGAAGCACGGACCGGGGGCTAGTAATGATATAGCTGATGCCGTGTTCCGTTTGCAGTGGCAGTGTATCTGCAGACTGGTGCCTGGAGTAAATATGGACGAATTTTGCAGATCTGCGGTCTGCAAAGTCACGCGAAATCGCAAAGAAGTCTGCAAATTTTCTGATTTTCCTGCGGAATCGCTGATTTTTTTGCCATTTCCATCTACTCAACTGGAGTACTTTCTACTGGCTAATCAGTAAGTTCTACCTCGTTGGGTAAATGTATAGTGCTTTTGCTACACTGCAGCTGCATAAAGGGCCAGAAGATTTGTCTCCACTGACCATGTGTGCCTGCAACTTTGCCACCGGGCCAAAAGACGCCGAGGTCCCTTGAGTGAGCTGTCCATCATAGTTGGGAAAGGATGGGAAAACGTTTGATACAGCTAGTGTGTGGTGCGGGGCTCCTATGCGTGTCAACATGCCTCTTGTGTATAAAGGGTCAGAGAGCGGGCAGGGCAGCAGGTGAGGAGAAACCAGCCTCCTGGTCACAGGAACTACGCGGGGATTGCGCTTGAGAAACTCATGGATTCAAAGACCTCCCTTGAGTATTACAGCTAATTTTTGACGGCAGATATGGGGTTAAAGCACACTTGCCAAGCCTTGACCGTGCTCACTAATGTTTTGGGCTGAATAAAACGTTACTGAATTTGAGCTTCAAATCGGGCACCTGCTTTATTTATATCTGTAAGTGCTTCCTGTTGAGGTTTAATTTTTGGCCCACAGGAAGCACTTACAGAGTTAAGGCAGGTGCCCGAGTTGAAGCTAACTTTGTAACCATTTTAGAATAGCGCCAGCAAGCACTCTGGCAGCTTCTAAAATGGTTACAAAGTTAGCTTCAACTCAAGCACCTGCCTTAACTGTGCTTCATGTGGGCCCAAAAAAAAAAAAAACAGCCCACTCGCGAATTCGCAAATTTTTCTGCGATTTCACGAGATTCGCGGATCGCAAAATTGCTGAAAATTTGCAAATTTCCCGAGCGGAGCGGATTTTGCGCCCATACTTAGCCTGGAGCAGAGAATTGCAAGACTGAACTGCCGGAGGACATCTGGGCCTAGGGGAATGAGAGTGATAAGCCTGATTGAGAAGTCATTGGCGAAATCCACTAGAAGGAGCTACATACTGGAATGGACAGAGTTTGGGTAATTTGTGGGTCGCTCTGGAGAAGCGATGCACCTTAAGTGATAGGGCAATGAGCAGGGAGTTTTGTGTTGCATTGATAGAGGTTTACCGCATGCACCTATTGCATGCAAGTTAGCTAAGATCTCTTTTTACGGAAAATTGTATCTTCGTTTTGACCCAGCCAAGGATGAAATCCGGAGCAACATGTTGAAAGGTTGGGTCAGGGAACGGGGGAGGGGAGCTTAATGGGAAGCCATACATTTGAATTGTTGCAGGAGCTGCTGGGAGTTTTGCTGTTGTGATGGTATGACTCATTCAAGTTGGTAATATTTAGACTTTGCATGATTTGGATGTTCTTTGGAGCATTCCGGGTTTCGGACTAGCTGGGTACAGCACGTCAGGTGGGAGTGTTATATGGAGATTTGCGTCCTGACCAAGGGAGGCTGGGGATCTTATTAAATCGGTCTAAGACAGATCAGGAGAGCAGGGGCTGCTCGGTGTTGGTGATGGAGAGTGGCTGCAGCAATGTATGTCCGGTACGGTAATGGCAGAAATTTATGGCAGTGCCAGGGAAGTACGTATTGGGGTGTTCTGTCATGCATCAGGCAGTAGGTTGACGACTTTCCAGTTATTGGTAGCACTGCGCATGGCGTTAAGCAAGGTGCGTCAAGACCTGGCTAGGTTTGGAACTTACTCTTTTCAAACTAGTGTGGCAGCTGTGCAGCTGGGATGGTCCTGGGGGAGAATTCATACGATTGGGAGATGGAGATCAAGGTGTTGCGAGAAATATATGTGCAAGTAGGGGACAAGTTACCCTGGCAGACCAGCCAGGGGAGTTGTGGGGGCTTCCGTGGCTGACGAAATTGTTACAGCAGAGAGGTTGATGGGAGATGGTTTTGTGACACCTTAGAGAAAATAACCTAGTGCGTCTGTCAGGTCTGACATTGCTGAAGCACATGTAAAGGGATTTGGAAGCAATCATAAGGAACTTCTCAGGGACGTGTGTTATTTGGACTGAATTTGTGCCCCGAACCATCTTCAGGGGCGGTCAAACACAGACCTATCGAAAAGTCTTGCAGGAAGTTGAACATGGCCATGAGGGTTTTTTACCAAGCGCAGGATATCAAAGTACTGCTCATGTGGGGATTAGGGAGGACGAGGTGGTCTTTTTTAGGGACGACGGGGTGCACCTTTCATGTTTGAGGACGCCTATTATATGATGGAACTGCAAGATGTAGTGATCAAGTTGCGGAATTAATCCATCTGGTGCCGGAGAGTATATTGAGAAGCGGAGAAAGTTGCACAAGTCTTTCGGGGTGGTGTAGGCAACCACCCTGTGGGGAATTCCTGATTGGCGGTACTTTCGAGGGGTGGTGAGTCACAAATGATCAGATCCACCCCTCGATGGCGGAAGGGAGCACAGTTGACTGATGGCAGTGCACAGGATGGTATGAGCAATGGAGGAAAGTCAGGGCAGGATGTTTGGAGGGCAAGTGAAGGAGAGATTGGGTATATGGAATGACGTCAGAGAGTGCAAGGGGGATAGTGAAACAGAAGAGATGGTGTTTGAAAATGGGGAAGGGAGAATGAAACTGTATGGTTCATGCCAAGAGTTACAGCTGGATTTATTAATGTTTAATAATAATTTTAAGATGTTTGCAACCTAGTCCTAATAAAGTGGCCTTTTATGCTCAAGCAACAGTGTGGAGTGTGGTTATTTGACGATATTGGCTCCTGGGGGAAATGAGGGTCACAGACCATTCTTCCCCCAGGGTACTTCATGCAAAACACTGGAAAGACTAGATGGGGGTTAGGGACTGTTAGGGGAAGGGACAGGTTTTAGAAGAGTTATAACGATGTCAGGAGGGAGTATCTGGCCTCTTCCTGACACCAAGCACCACTGGGAGGGGAGTTATGAAGTTAGTCTCCCCACCCACCCTACATGTTGTAGGGTTTGGGTACGGGTGTAAGAGCAGTTACAGAGTTGCCAGTTTGGGACAGGTTGCAGGACATAGGTGTTACTTTGGAGGCATGGTGAGTCACAAATGGGCTGATTCACCCATCGGGTGGGGAAGGGAGCACAGGTGACTGATGGTGGTGTGCAGGATGCAATGAGCAATGGAGGAAAGTCAGGGGAGGATGTTTGGGGGGCAAGTGAAGTTTATGGAATGAGGTCAAAGAGTGAAAGGTGGAGTAAAACAAAAGAGATGGTGTTTGAGAAAGGGGAAGGTGTTTGCAACCTTGTTCTAATATAAAATGGCCTTTTACGCTTCAAGTAAAAGCGTGGAATGTGTTTATTGCACGGAGATGATAAAGTTGAGGTGGGGACAAGGTGGAGTCCCTTTCCTAGTCATTGTTAATGTAGAACTGATGGATGTTCACAAAAGAGAGTAAACCCCTATTTTTTAGGATGCACGTAGGAACACCAGCTGCTCCTTTTTGCTCATCCTGCCTTATTCTAGCTCTCATATTCTCCCCAAGGCTCTAGAACTTGCTGAGTGATGAAATACTGCGGTCTTTTGCAGTGTATTTCTCCAAATGTGTTCTCAACTGATGCTTTGTACATGTGTAAACTCATTCACCATTCTTTGTTTCAGTAGAAGCCATTCAGCGGTCTTTTAGGTGTGCCTGCCACAAAAATATTCCCTGCAGTTTTCTATCAAGTAGAATTCCACTCTAAGAGCCTGCTATTGTACTATCAGCAACTATCCCATCCTAGAGTCCAATGCATTATTCGCACAGCAATAACTTCTTTGAATTCATCCCCATATTGGTGACTTACCACCACAGTCTGATCTTGCAACTTCCATTGTGGTTTGTATTGTTGCTCTGCTATGTGCATGTGCATTTGGTGTAATTTTCTTTCTTTTTTCTTCTCATACCTTCCATTGTTGACTATCAGAAAGCATCGGTTTGGCAATTTAAATCACTAGCATTTGATATTAAATTACAATAATTAATTCATAAGACCTGGTCTTTTCTCAAATGGTAGGGCAAAATGTTGGCAATCTTGGGAACAGTCCATTACAGGGAAGTGATACACTTCAGCATCGTTCCAAATAATTCAGGCTTTTTTATTGGGGTGTCTAGAGGTCCAGTCACCCATATGTCGCTAAAGGTGGCAAGAAGAGGATAATGCATCAGAAACAACTACATCTGCTAACCTTTTCAGTAGTAAGGGTGTTTTTTGTTTAATCATAAATAGAGTTCTGATGGTAAGTCTTTTTTGGCTGAATATGCTATTTACTTGTGTAACCCTAAATGAAGCAGTGATTTGATCCTATTTGGTCCTGGATCAGCCCTAAAGCTAGAGTGACAAAACCAATGGAAGGACAGCATTGAAGTTGCAAGTGGCACACTATTTTGAATACTGGTGCAAATGGTGTGAATTTGCCATATGCATGAAATAGCCTAGAATAAGAACATTAGGATCTTGGAGAAACTGGGAAGAAATGAAGCAGTAGTAGAAAAAGAAAAACAGGTTAAAAGATCAAACAAATATTTATATCAGTTAATCAGTGGGTCCGTTCTCCATCCAGTGTCCCCGAATGCCTAGGTTACAGTAACAGCACAGTTAAACATTTACAGTTCACTAGCGAACACTGAAGGTTGATTAGAGGTTTTCTTCTAGCAATATTTATTGTTCAGTCTTAAACTGAATGAGAAAGCAGAGTCTGCTGTAATGGGAAGACGGCTCTCAAATATTGCACGGTAATTACAGCGTAATTTTAGCAGCATGATGCAAAAAAGACTTTGCATTTGCAAAGCCGGTTCAACTGCCTCTGAGATTACGAAATCTAATTTCTCCTTGATTGGAGGAGCCTTGCAATTCCAAGAAGGAATTACAACTTTCTGTACAAGTATTGCGAATCCTTTCACGCTGTAATGAAAACAATTGAGCCAAGGGGCATTCATAATGCGCCACTGTCTGTTTCAACTTGACCCCTTCCATTTATCGACAGCAGTCGCAAGGCAAGTATTTAGCAAATATGAATGCCAGTCACACACCGCTTTTTGCATCTTTAACATCCCTGAACCAGCATATTGAATCTTTTTGTGGAAAAAACCCTTTCTGAGGTGAGATGTTTGAGCAGTCCTTGCACCAAAAAGAGAGATGGTGATTGTATGCAGTGCAAAAATTGCACCACAGCCATCCTCCTTTATGCATCCGGCCCAATACTGTTTTTTAGCAAGCCATATTAAAGCCAAGGAGTTTCTTTACACTGTGGACCCGATTCACAAAAGTAATCCGCGAAAAAATCCTAACTTTACGACTTTCGGTATTCACAAAGGTTAATTATGAGTAGTAAAGTTAGAATTTTGTCTCAGTTAAACTGAAGTTTTGGTCTTGAGTTAAACTTAAGACTAAAACTTAAACTTAAGACCAAAACTTTTTCTCAGTTAAACCTAAGTTTTGGCCTTAACTTAAACTTAAGACCAAACTTAAGCTTATTTCCGACAAAATCATAATTTTACTACTCCAAAATGCCTTTTTGTAAATACCGAAAATCGTAAAGCTAGGATTTTGACTCAGATTACTTTTGTGAATCGGGCCCTGTATAACTGATATTCAATACAATTGCACTTATTATATCACTCTTAGCAGCACAGAAGGCTGAGAGGGCTTCCTAGGATTCAAATTAGTGACCTCGGGTATAGATAGATTCCTGAATCTTATGCATTAGTCTCCTGAGTCAACAGAAAGAACAATCATATAGAGGTCCATATTCATTACAAGCAATGCCATCCTGACTGCAGGCATTTTTTACAACCCCTTTCTCAAGAATCACAAACTCATCACTACTAGCAGGTTTGGCAGATACAACTAGGGGTGTTTAATATTTGGGTGGGCTTCTGCCCATTACGTCCCTCCTGGTTGGAGTTACTAATACTTGGGTAATCAGTAACCCTTAATAATGTAATTTTGGGCTTAACATGAGGGAGTTGGTTTATCTCATAACTTAAAATATCTGACAGAAACACCACAACAGATAATTCCAGTAGTGATGGTACCTTCTGTTGTTCGCCCTAATGGGATTACTGGGAGCACTCAGAATTAGGCCACTAGTCAACTCAGAATGCACTCTGGCTCATACACATGCATCAGCTTTTCCTGCCAGTCCACTACTCCTCTAGTGTCAGGCTACCCTTTTCAGGGCGATATGTAAAAATCCTACAATATAACACCACATAACAAAACACAACATACATAAAAAAGTGTTGAAAAAATGAATACATTTTTATTGGAAAAGTAAAGGCAATGATAATGCAGAATAATATTCATATACATTAATGCATATGGAATGAAAAAATAAGATAAATATATCTAAACAAGGCAAGAAATGTTTGTTTTTCTACAAAAAAGGAAGCTATAAAGAGGGTGAAAGATGGATGGAAAAAAGAGAAATTGGGAAGGGGAAAGGACTAGGAGGGAGATGAGTGAGAGGAAATAAAAGTTGTGAGAGGTAACCAATATAAGTTAGATTTAATCTTTTGATGTGTAATAGAAGAAAAAGAATGCATTCTATGCTCATCACGTACAACATTTCACTATGTGAGAACTGACAACTTAGAAAAGTCTTTTACCAACAGGAAAGTATTACTTTAGTATTAAATCTTTTTTATTGAGCAATAAACAAGCGCAATGCACCTCCCAAAGCCATCCACGCCGACCCGTATGTGAGGCGGCCTAAAACAGAGCCAATGTGTACTCATGACTATCTGGTGAATCAGCCATTACAATTAACACAGCAAGCCGCCTACAACCCAGTCGGGCCGGCCGCGCCAGAAGAGGTGCCATGGAGGTGCAAGCAGAGCCGATAGAAATGCGAGAATGACCAGAAAACTCAAACAAAGGATAAAACAACCCCAGTGGTCCACCCCACCTCCCGCTCTCTCCCCTCTCCTTGTCCATGAGTCGAGCATAGGGGTACCAGTCCGTCACCGACTCGCTACGAACGAGTCGGTGTAGTGTGTGCTGGGCCTCTGCGCCTGCGTGATTGTGTTTTTGGCTCTGGGAGTGGGGTGTCTGCAAGACGCAGCAGCCGTAGGTAGCGGGGACAGCTCAATTCCCTGAATTCCCTGGTCAGCAAGGTCAGAGAAGGTTGCCAGAGTGCTGCAAAGTCCGCTCCCCTCCCTGCCGAGGCCAATGACAGCTTTTCCATCCCCAGAATCGCCCAGAGTCGATGCAGCCATCCCAGTTGTTGCGGGGCCTGGACAGCTCTCTAGTGAGCCACAATGTTTTGAACCGCTGCCCCCAATGCAAGGGCAATAAGCCTCCCTCTCCAGGATTTCAAGGGGTACATGAGGGCATTAGGAAAGCCCAGTAGAATATAGGATGGGGATCGAGGGAGCTGCGTGTCTAGATGAGAGTCTATCAGATCAAGGATGGGGGTCCAATAGGGCCGGAGTCTATCACAGCTCCACAACAGGTGTTCCAGCGTCCCGAGTTCCCCACAACCCCTCCAGCAGCGGTCGCTGACTTGGGAGTCCCACCGGTGCAACCTCTCGGGTGTATGATACCAATATGTGGCAACTTTGGTCATTGTTTCAATAAGACCCGTGTGGTGTGCTGAGTGTCTGGCCCTGTAATACACTCCCTCCCATTCCTTCAACGTGAGTTGGCGCCCCAGGTCCTTCTCCCATCTAGCCTTCCCCGCATTGTAGGTGTGAATGTTGGTTAGGAGTAAGTGTTGATAGAGGTCTGAGATTAGTTTTTTGTCTGATGTGCGGGTCAGCAGCCACCTCTCGTATGGGGTGAGGTGTCGTTGTGCTCCGGGCTGGATCGAGGGGTGAAGAACCCAGTGTCGCACCTGCAGGTAGTGTAGGCGATCCATCTCAGCAACGCCGTAATCCTCTTTCACCTTGTGAAAAGGGAGGATACCTTTGAGGTCGAACATATGTCCCACATCTCTACAGGGGGTCGTTCTCCACGCCGAATAGGCCTTAGAGTCCAGACCCGGGGTGAAGTCCGGATTATCAAATATCGGAGTCATCGGTGAGGTTAGCCCGCGGGCCACCGCCACTATGTCCCACACCTCGAGGACCGTGCTCATGACCATCAAGGCGTACAGGTTGGGGGGTCTATGAAAACGTGGTAGGAACGGGACGCCCTGTAGTGGGCGGCCAGCCACAGCTTTATCTTGAAAGAGCCAGTGTTTGCCTGACTCCAATTGGTGCCATTCCACTAGCATGCACAATTGTGTTGCCTGGAAGTAGAATGTGAGATCGGGCATGCCTACTCCACCATGGTCAGGCGGCAGAGAAGCAATGGCATGCTTAAACCGCGGGCGTCGGCCGTTCCAGACGAACTGTGCTAATTCCGACTGAGTCTTCTGAAGCCACCCCGCAGGCGGCCGCAAGGGAAGTGTCTGGAACATGTAAAGAATCTGGGGCAGCAGAGTCATTTTGGTGGCCGCAATCCGGCCGAGCCAGGACAGAGTGTGGTGTTTCCAACGCCGGAGATGGTCTCGAAGTTTCTTGCTGAGTTTTGTGTAGTTGGTTTCCGCGGTGGCCTGCACCGTCAGGGCCAAGGGGACACCCAAGTAGGGGATGGAGGATTCAGACCATTGCACATCAAATTTGGCCTTGGCCTCTTCTAGGGTCTCCAGCAGCAACGAAACATTCAGGGCCTCCGATTTTGCCACGTTTATCTTGAAGCCCGACGCCTGTGCGAATGTGTGGAGTACCGCAAAGAGCGCCCGCAGTGACTGCATCGGGTTTGTGAGAGACAATAATATATTGTCCGCGTACAGACTAATCTTGTGTGTGTCTCCGCCAAAGGGGATGCCAGAGATGAGTTTGTGTTGCCGCACTCGTTGCGCCAGCGGCTCCATATAGAGCGTGAACAGGAGGGGGGAAAGTGGGCATCCCTGCCGGGTCCCTCTGCCGATTTCAAACCGTGGGGAAGTGTGGCCGTTAACCCGCACTGCTGCATTGGGTCGGCGATAGCAATTAAATATACGATTGCGGAGGACTTCTCCGACCCCGAAGTGCTGTAGTACTCGGTCGAGATAGGGCCAGTGCACCCTATCAAATGCCTTTTCCGCATCGATAGTGAGGAGCATACAGCCCGGTCTCGTGCGCGATCCGGCCTCGATGAGATGGAGGACCCGCCGGGTATTGCCGCTAGTCTGCCTTTGTGGGATGAAGCCCGCCTGCTCAGGCTCTACCAGTTGCTGCATATATGGTGCTTGGCGACTTGCCAGAATGCCGGTGTAGAGCTTCAGGTCGATGTTCAGTAAGGAGATAGGCCGGTATGAGCCGCAGTTGGTTGGGTCATGCCCGGGTTTAGGAAATACAGAGATGGCCGCTTCTAGTAGGTCAGGAGGGATGGTGCCTGGCTGATCAAACGTGTTAAAAAGGTCACGCAGGAGAGGGGCCACTTGTAGGCAGAATGTCTTATAAAAGGCCGCTGTATAGCCATCCGGTCCTGGGGACTTCCCCACCTTAAGGCGGGATATCGCCGAAATGACCTCTTCAAGGCCAAAGGGCCGATCAAGGAAGGCCACTTGCGCCTGGTTTAGGGAGGGAAGCGTTGCGCCTCGTAAGTAATCCAGGCTTGCCTGTGGGTCGAGGTAGTCAGCATCATAGAGGGCGGCGTAATAATTACCGAAAGCCGCAGCTATGGTTGCGTCGTCTGTGACTAGGGTACCTTGGGCGGACTGGAGGGAGCGTACGTGTTGCCTCTGGCGTTGTTCCTGTAGTCTGCTCGCCAAGAGCTTCCCACAGCGGTCACCTCCGGTGTAGTATGCGTGTTTGAGGCGCATGGCGGTGTATTCGGCCACATCTTGGTCCAGGGCTGTCAGCATTTTCCTTTCGGTGCATAGCTGGCGCCACGCCCGCGCTGCCCCGGTGTGCTGGTGCATCTGCTCCAATTCGGCTACACGTTGAGTGAGTTCGGCCCTTTTCAGCGCCCGTTCCTTGTTATTAGCGGTAGCAATCGAGATGATCTCCCCGCGGAGGACCGCTTTGAGGGCCGCCCACTGTGTGGCCTTAGATGTGTCCCCGTTCGCGTTGTGCATCAAAAATTGAGCGATCGCTGCTTTGAGTCATTCCTGCGTGGTTGGGGCCTGTAAGAGACCATCCCGCAGTCTCCAGTGTCTCTGGGGTCTCAGCGTGGTTGCGACATGGAATGTTGCCACCACCGGCGAATGGTCAGATAATGAGGCTTGGAGTATCTCCACGTCTTGAGTCTGTGTGGCTAGTTGGGAGGAGCACAAAAAATAGTCCCGCCGTGCATAGGTCTTGTGGGCTGCTGAATAGTATGTATATGCTGTCGCGTGTGGGTGAGAGTGCCTCCACAAATCTGCGAGGCCCAGATCTGAAATGTGTGCATGTCCCGGTGTCGAGAGTGCCCCCACTTGGCCGAATCTCTGGCCGGAGCGGTCAGCTGTGTTGTGAAACACTAAATTGAGGTCGCCACCAACCAGTAAGTGTGGGTGTGTAGTGGCCGTGGCCACCTCTAAGGCTGTGTGTAGGAATTTTTCTTGGCCCTCGTTCGGTGCGCATACAGTGCCCACTAGTAATGTCTGGCCCGCTACCTGGAAGCTGTGGACAAGCAGCCGCCCCTTAATCTCAGCCTCCTTTTGCAAGACCCTCCCCTTAAAGGATTTGGCTACCAGTATCGCTACTCCCGCCACCTTTTTATGGGCAGATGAGAAAAACTGCCAAGGGAAGGAACGTGACTTAAGTCTATGGTGGTCCTTTGATACTAGATGTGTCTCTTGTAGGAGGCAGATGTCGGCTTTTGAGTGTTCCAGGAAGGACAGCACCGCCTTGCACTTGACCGGGTTGTTAAGGCCCCGCACATTAAGCGTGAGCACTGTCAAGGGGCGCGTCACGGTGGGCGCGTCGCAAAGTCCGCTAAACCCAGCACCCGGCCTGCATGTGTCAATGGTAGGGTACCCCTTCGCCCGACGTGAGTCAGTCTAGGAAACCAAGTTGCAAGGTCAAAATCCCCTGGACAAGGAGAGCCCCCCTCCCCCCCTCAACTCCCTCACTACCCGAACTCCCACAACACCTTCCCCCCCTCTCCACCCCACCCCCCTGACCCAACTGTGAAAAGGTCCTTATCAAACATAGTCCCAGGTCCAGACAGCAGGTCAGCTGGTCCCGTGGTAAGGCGTATCAATGATGGGCAGGCAATGGCAATGGCAACCCGTCGGCTCCCCGCCCCCGCCCCCATGCCGCTTAGCGGCCATGCTCGTCGAGGTTTCAATCACCGTTTCTCATGGCACGCTGGCTGTGTCTTTGGACACCTCTTGGATGGCGGCCCCGTGTTCCAGGGCTACTGTTTCGGGGTCGGGTCTGTTAATCTTCTTCTGGCCCTTGTGGCGCACTTTTTGCCAGCTCCGTCTATCGCCCGGCAAAGGCATTGACTGTGAGGGGTCTGCCCCCGAGTCGTCTCCTGATTCCTCTTCCTCGTGCGGGATGCCTAGTAGATCACAAGTGTCTCTCAGAGATCTGAGTTGCAGCAGGGATCCATTCCACTTAAAAATGATGCGGAATGGGTGTCCCCAGGAATATGGGACCCCCTTCTCCTGCAAGGAGGCCGTGACTGTCTTAAAAGCTTTTCGCTTTTGAAGGGTGATTGCAGACAGGTCCTGGAAAAGTTCCACCGTCTGTCCACTGTAAATAGTGGGTTGATGTTGTCGGGCAGCTTTCAAGATGCGTTCCTTGAGAAGGAAGTCCGGAAGATAGGCGAGGATATCCGGCGGGGGGTTGGACGCCTGACGAGGCAGGCCTACTCTGTGCGCCCTATCAATCTTGATCTCGAAGTCGTCAGGCTCTCCCAGTATGTCCCTGAACAGGCCTTGCAGGTAGGCAGTCACATCCTCCCCCTCTGTCTTCGAGGGCACTTTCCGGACGCGTATGTTATTGCGCCTCGAGTGATTCTCTAGGTCTTCAGTGTGGGTCTGTAGGTCCTTCTGTTGCTCCTGGAGTCTAATTATTTCTTGCTGCAGGAGATGTACCTCCTCAACCCTGGCAGCGTCCGCTGTCTCCACTTCCGCTACTCGCTCCCCCAGCTCATCCATGTCTTTCCTCAGTTCTTTGTAACTTCCCGCCATTTCCTGCTTCAGTGTTTGGATGTCATCTCTGAGCGAAGCGAATAATGCCTCCATGAAGGACTTCGTGGCTGGTGCTTCACCTTCCGCTCGGTCACCCATTTTAGGCTGTACATTCTGCGCTGGTTTGTCAGGGCTCTTGTCTCCCTTGGCCGAGCCCTTCGCCAGCATGTCCGTGATTGTGCGGCCTGTACGGCGGTTGGTTGATGACATGGTCAAGGCGCAGCCCGGGGTCTAGGGTTCCCCATTTTCAAAGCTATCCAGGGGGTCCTGGCGCTCACTCTGGGGGCAGCAGGAGACTGATCCGCAGAGGCCTCGACCCGGGCCCCGCCGCCCCTCACCTCCCCACCTCGGAGGGCGGCAGGCTGATCCCTCCGATCTGCTCTCTTCTGCGCCTTGGTAAGTCGGGGGGAAAGGATGGCTGCGCTGTGGCGATACGTGCGGCAGGAGATCCAGTCACTGCACACCGGGCGGGTGTGTCACTCTTCCGGGCCCAGCGGCAGCAGGGAGCCCGTGGACAACCAGGCCGACAGTGCAGCTTTGTGGGAGCTCGATAATGCCCCCCCGAACCTCCCACACGCCACCCCAGCTAGTGCTCCTCGCTGCCACGCGTTAGGATGAGACCTGCCAGAGCCACGCGCTCAGTCTCCCTGTGCCATTTCTGGGCACTCCCACTACGGGCCTCAGCCCTGCCAATGGCGCCCACGTGTCCGCCCCACCACTCTGACTTTCCCGGGTGAGGGTCGCAACGTGGTGGGTGCCTCCGATCTCGGCTGTCTCACCGGCAGTCCCACCGATCTGGGTTCTGGCCACGGGGCCCGCCGTGCGACAGGCCGGAAAGCCGGGCCCTTGATTTGGCGGCACTGGGGGTGTCTCTTCTCCCCTCCGCCGAACTCACCCGTGGTCAGCGGCCCAGTCCGCCACGGGCCCACAGTGCCACACACCGGGGGCTCGATTGTGCCCCCCGAGCCGCCCAACGTCCACCCCTGCCAGAGCTCCTCACCTCCACACCTCTGAGGGCGGCCAGCCCAGGCCTCGCTGTGGGTGGCGCTGAGACTCGCCTGGTCCCCGCTGCTGCTGGCCTCCGTGTCGCAGACGGCGCCCACCCGTTTGCTCCACCGCTCAGTCCATCGGGGGTCACGTCGTCACGGAGATCACCAACCTCCTCCGTCGTGCCTGGAACTCCACAGTGCTGTGTCCAACCACTGGGTCTGCGGGGTCCTGCAGCGCTGTAGGCCCGAAAGCCGGGGCCTGGATTCGTCTACACCGGACCGTTAAGGGGAAGGCGGGGTAGGCCTGAGCACTGGAGCCTGGATTTGCCTCCACCGGACCGCCAATGGGAAGGCGGAGGGTCCGAATCTCGTGCGCAGCTCCCAGCCCAAGTTCGGGACCACAGACTCACAGGCCGATGCCAGCTGCAGACCAGCCGGTTCTCTTCCGGCGCGGGCTGCAGGGTGGCATTAGGGCAGCGCTGGTTCGCGCATCGCAGAGTCCGCCATTTCCTTCCTCCGCGGTCCTGGTCGGCTTCGCCGCTGATTCCGAAAGCTCGGTCGGATCGGCTCCGGGATCGCGCTGATAGTGTGGATCACTGCCGCGACCACTTGAGGGCTAGTGCTGCGGTCGCAGGGTCCAAGTTTATCGCTATTTAAAGCTGATACGAATTTGTAAGGCCTTGAAGTGTGCCAGTAAGAGCTTCCTTCGTTCAATTTTTAAATGATCACAAACACACATTAAATGGCATAATGATTCCTTACAATATCCACACAGCCTGCAATTTTTTGATAGTTCTTTTCTCTTCCAGGTAGGGACTAAGTCATTTGTATTGTGTTCACCCAATTTGTATTCCATAAACTTCTTTTGTTAAAATAGCCAAAAATGTGACATTAAATAGGGCTGTGGTTTTAATGAGGTACACAAATGTATTACTGCCCATGCATGACGTCGTTTGGACAATCTTTTTTATCTTCCAGGAAAGACAGTTTTGTTGCCAAGGCAATACATGCTTTATTTAATGCAGTTCTCTCCATCTTAGGTTTCCAGATTTCTTCCATGTCTAGTACTGCCAGAGCAGTTCGCAGGGAATCGCCCCATGTTTTTGTTAGTCTTTTAATGTATTGGCTTTGTATTTCCATCCAACATGAATAGTTCAGCCACCCAGGTTCAGAAGCTCTAAGTTTCCAGCACAGTTTTGCAAATGTTGCCTTTCTTTAATATTCCTGGTTCTAGAGGCCGAATTATAGGCGCACTTGTGCTGGAGATGCTCCCTTTGAAAGATTAAAAACAGCTTTAAATGTTGTTGTCTGCAGCTCATTTAATATAATAATTTCTTGGCCATGCCAGATTTCCAGGCCATAGGACAATGTCGGAAGCTATTGTGCTGCCATTATTTTCAAACGGTGTCCATGTGAAGGGCATTGCAATTTCTTGCAGAGTTGTTAATAGGCAAAAATCAATGACTGGGCTTTCGCTTTTATGTCCATTCTTTGGCCCAATTTGATGCCTAGATATTTGTATGTTTTTGTTTCCTCAATTTGCTTCTCCTTGGCATACCATTTATATTTTGACCCTGCTTTTGGTCCTGCTAGGCGAACCACCTTGTTTTTTTTCTCATTTATCTCCAAGCCTGCCAGATTCAAGTATTCAATCAATTTATTTAGGGTTCTTTGTAGACCTATTGGTGTTTGGCTCACAACCACAATGTCGTCCACATACTGCAGATACCAAATTGGCTCGTTTGCTATATTGGGTGGGTGTCCGTTTGTCGATTGCAGATAGTTGTTTAAATCTGCTAAATATAGATTAAATAGACATGGTGATAAAACACAGCCTTGTTTTAAGCCATTGTATATTTTTATCTTTGCCGATAGTCTGCTTCCATCTCCTAACTTCACCCTTGCCCATGTTTCACTGTATACTGCCATTATCGTATTTAACACATCCTGCGGTAATCCCCATTCTTTTAATTTCCGCCAGAGTCGGTCTCGTGGCACTCTATCAAACGCAGATTTCAAATCGATGTAACATGCAAGTAGACTTGTTTTTTTCATTATGGCTTTTTCAATAAGTATAGCCATTGTTGCCGTATTAGTGATGGTGGCCATACCCTTCCGGAAACCGTTTTGAAATTTTGGGATCATACTTTTTTCCTCCATCCACTCCTGTACATGTTGTAAAATGCAGGATGAGAACAATTTTACCTCGACCCCTATTAAGGCAATGAGCTTATAGTTCCCGGGTTCCATTCTACTTCCATTTTTGTAAATTGGGTGGAGCAAACTTTCTCTCCAGGAGGCTGGTAGCGTGTTCGCGGAGTGCAATTGGTTAAAAAGGGGGGTAAGATAATTAGCCCAAAACTCCGGGTCTTTCTTGAGGAGGTCATTCGGAAGACCGTTTGACCCTGCTGCACCAGAGTGCTTCAGCTTTTTTATCAGCACCCTTACGTTTTTTGTTGTTGTTAACGTTATTTGATCTTGTATGACTGCAAGCCCTTCTTTCAGAATCGGAATACCAGTGAAAGGCTGTGATAATGTACATCTGTACGTACTTGTTTGACTGTTGTTATACAAATTACCTATATGTTTAGTCCAGACTGACTCGCTTATCCCGGTGTTTTGTAGTGTCTCGGTTTCTTTAGACAGTTTGTTTATTAGACCCCAAAACTCACCGCTACTTGGTAGTTTGCTTGCCCATAATAATTTCCTCCCATAGGTTTTCAATATGAACCTTCTTTGCCTCTCTACACCTTTCTTTATAAACCCTTCCCATTGTTTTGATCTTATTAGAGTCTATTTATTTTCCCAGTCTGGCCTCTAAGGCAATGACTCCTGCTTCCTTTGTAATTAATCTCTTCTGGTCTCTGAGATTTCCGTTACACCATGGTGCCTTTCTTAATCCGTACAGGTATTTTCCTGCTGGGCCTGCTGGAAATTTGTCTAACAGGAATGTACTTAGGCTCTCCCAATCCTGTAGTAGTGAATGAATAACTAATGTCTCCTTATTCCCCACATGAAGTTTCACTGTGTTCACTATATCTTCTATGTTTGTCCCACTCCAATTCAATTTCCTGTGGTTATACATATTCGACATTACAGCTAAAGATACTGTGCTTTTTTTTGCGTCAAATTCACAGACTATGATATTTCTTGGGGAAAATGATCACTCTCCGGTCGAGGTTTTATGGAAAAAGATTCCACAAAATTTGATTGATCCTTACTAATTATGGTATAATCAATAATCGATTGGTTCTTTCCACTTAGGTAGGTGCTTCCCGCCGGCTGGTCTCCCTTTGTACTCCCATTCAAAACGACCAGCCCTAGGGCTTCCAGTTCTTGCTTCCAGTTGAGACGATAGGGTATACCTTGTCGACCTTGTTGACCATTCTTGGTTAATGAGACCCCTATTAGTTTACTATTAAAGTCGCCAGATATTACCATACCATAGTCTTGATATGTTAATTGTAAGATTTTTATTAGATTTATCAGGTTTGTCAATCTTTCTAATTTTTTTGCCTTATCTGGATGGATGTAAATATTTAAAATCAGTGTTTTCCACGAGGCAGTGTGGCAGGGCCTTTTACATTCCAATTTAAACTCTTGTAACCAGTTTGCTCCAGAATCTATTTCCTCTACCTCACAAGTACATTTTGCCGCTAGATATGTTGAAAAGCCCCCCCGGGATGTCCATATTTTGAAACTTTTCCTGCCATTACATGGTATTCTTCGTATCCTGCTATGTGGCTTGGAATTAAATTCCAGGTTTCTTGCAATAAGATTATTGCAAAGTTTCCCAAGTAGGCAATGGTGTCTTGATCCTGTTACATTTCTCTGAACCCATGAGTATTCCAGGAGCAGATTCTTATTAATTCTCCACTTTTTGTAGATGCCTGATTTACTCCGGACTGCTCGCTTCTATCTCTTTGATTTTCATCAGGGTCGACGTTGGTTTAGGGTGTATGGGACACCCAAACCAATCCTGTTGGTTTCCGGTCTCTAAAAACTCTCTTCTGATGTTGGAGCTGATTAAATGCTTATTCTGATTAGCTTGATCTATTGGTTTCGTACTTCTTGCCCCCTTCAACACCGAAATTGTTGCTGTTTGATGTACTTTCTGAGTCCACGTTTTCTCCTTATTTAACAGCGGATATGGATACTTTATGTGCTTTGGATATGTTACAAAAATGCCCCATGCTTCAAAGACTGTTTTTGCAGAGTATATCCGCTCTATTATTTCCTTTGACGCCAATGTTGTGCAGGTTGCTTCTTGTTTTGTCCCATTTTCTGCTTCCCTAAATTCTACCGCCAAGAGGTCTGCTGTCGTTATTTGATTTAATTTTGGGATTTCATTGAACAACCTCAATAGGTTTCCCCTATTTAACTGCATGCGCGCTAGCGGGTTTTCCTGCTGGGCGCTGAAAATTCAAAAAACCTGCGTTACGTGACAAAGCCAGCTCGTCATGCGCGCAGCGCAGGTAACGCCCATGACGAGCTGGCTTTGTCACCAGCATCGAAGGGGTTAAAGTATCCAATCTACCTTTAGATGAATATTCTGGCAAGAAAATCTATTTATACCCCTGCTCTTCTGCCTTACTATGTTGATTTTGATCCGGGTCTGGTTCCCTGTCTTCCCTGCTTGGTGCTTCGTACTTGTGTGATTGCTCCCTTGTAAACTCGACCCCGCCTCTTTCTTGTATGGCTGGAGTTGGACTTAGTAGTGTTAGGTCTGCTCTAAAAATAAAAAAATGTTGCCCTATTTCTGGACAAGAATTATCCACTATGTTTTCCTTTTTAATAGGAAACTTGCATGTCCTTCCTACGTTATTAAGTGTGATTTTCATTTTCTTACCAGACATATTGGCATTTTCTTTTAGTTTTTTTGTGTGTTCCCAATTTTAAAAATTTCTATTTGACTGATCTGCAGCCTCCATCTCTACTTCCGCAGTACCTCCATTTTACTTGAACTTTGTTTTGGAAAAGCCTTTAGATCTTCCCACTTCATATCTTGTTCTTGACATTTTATTAATAATTTTGGCTTCAACCCTTGGTCATATTGTTCCTCGTTATCCTTTGTGTTGTTTGCCTTTCATTATCCCTCCTCCGAATCAATAGATGCTTTCCCTTGAACCATTGTATTTGTCTCAAGATTATTTTGCATTGACATGCTAAGACTCCTAGGCCTATCAGGAGGGTTTATTTCTGAACTGTGTAATTCCCTTTTTATAAGATTTCCATCCTGGCTGTTGCTTTTTTGCTTGCCTTTTGAGTGAATGTTGCGTAAGTTTGGCTTCATTCTTGAATAGCCTTTTGTCCGCCATGTTTACTGGCTTTCCGCAGTCTCTTCCGTTGTCTTTTTGTAATTGGAATGGCTAATGGACTCTGTGTGTCTGTTGTTTTGTTTCCGTCTTGAACAATGCTTTCTACATTTATTATCATAGCTTCTCCTAATTGTGGACTATCTTCATGCGTAGCTTCGGGCCACATCTTTCCGGGTCCTCCCGTGTTAATCTTTCCATTATTTTGCTCTGTTAGTGGTTTTTCTCCTAATTTTCCTGAAGATTGTGCAACATACAGGATTTCTGTCAATATCTCCTGTAGAGACTCAATTGGTATAGGTCGGTCTTCAAATTCTTGAGTAAAGGCATAAATGTATCTCATTAGAAAGGGGGACTGATATAACGTAAAATTTAGAAATCAAGCACCACCTTCCATTTTCGAACATTTGAGCTTAGAGAATGCTATATGCGGGGACTTATCATTCCAAAGAAATTTAGTGCAGATAGAGTCTAATTGTGCAAAATAGTAATTAGGAATCTTAAAATGTAACATGGAAGCGATATACATCATTTTGATGGTGTTGATTCTCCCCATCATGATAAGTACAACGGAGACCCAGATGAAAATAACACTTGTATTTTAGATTTTACAACAGTAAAGTTATGACTGAGTGTGTATTGTAGATTGGAAGAAAAGCAAATACCTAGACATTTAATTTTGATGGAGCACCATGTGAAATGAGTGTTGGCAAATATGTATTGATAACAGAGGGAATTTAGGAGTACATTTTCGGTTTTATTAAAGTTAAGTTTGCATCTGGATGCCATGGACTATTAGGACATTTCTTTCAAACATGCATCAGTACAGGTCAAGGGATTGGACATATGCATTTAAACATTATCACAATAAGCAGAACGCTTGCTCTCCAGAGTGCCATGTTTAAAATCAGATATATGTGGATTGCAACTAATCTGTTCCAAAAAAGGCTCCAAACATAAGACAAATATTAGGGGAGACAGAGGTCAAATTTGCCTGGTACCTCAATGTAAATCAAAATAGGTAGACAAGCAACCCTTTAGTAAGTAGTAAGTAAGTAAGTTTTTATTTATGTTTTGGAACTCGTGAGAGGTCCACATAAAATTTACATACACAATAACAATCCAATAGTACACAAAAAAGAAAACAACACACATATTAATACAGATCTAAAAAGCATTTTAAAAAGTTAAAAATTCTGGAACAAAACATGTCATTGGGGGGCTTAAGAATAGCATCAGAAAAGGCACTAGCAGATAAAATTCCAAGTTTTAAGCAAATTGGTCTCACCCATTTACGACGAGATTTTGTCAAAGCCGGACATATGAATAAGACGTGGGTGAGATCTTGGATCGAGATGTTACACAAGGTGCATTTGTTAGAGGAACCATTCCACTTGGCTAAAAGGTTATTCAGTGGTAGCATATCTTGCCTTAATAAAAACCAAAAACGACAGATGCCGTGGGGGAGATTCCAAGTAGCGTAGAGTTGCATAGTTTTAAGATTATAGGAATTAATCACCAGCAGATCGCCTTTCTTTGTCCTTATCTGGTCCCTATCCAACGAGAAACTTAGCTTCCACGTTGCTAATTTTAAGGAAGCTTTTAACTGGTAAAGGGATAGAGAAAAAATAGTAGATTCCTCCAATTGCAATAACGTGACCGCCTTTCTGAAGTTTTTTGCAATTGGGGAAAACTCCTTTAAAGGACCTAATAATTCCTTTTGGATAAGGTGTCTTAATGTGGCTGGTTCACATTTAGCTAGGTGAAAAATCCATCTTACTATCCCAGCTAAGCCCTGAACCCAAATACTTCTCATGCCATACTCAAGCCTAAGAGAGGCTGCAGAGCAGGCAGAATTAACAGAGGTTAGTTGTCGCAGGAGTCTACCTTCAATAGTGTGGAGAAATCCCCAGCTACTCACATCAATAAGTTCAGTGCCATAGAGCAGGGAAGCTGGGATTTTTGCGCAGAAAGCTTCAAGCAAATAGGGAAAATGCAGTTTTCCTGTGGCTTTATAGAGTGCATTTAGGCCCTTACCCTGCATCAGAGCCTTGCGCGTGTTATTCTCAATGTGGGCCTTATTACTCATATTACCACATATTATTTTCCCTAAAAACGTATAGAATTTCACAATTTCTAACTTTTTGCCGCCTATTGACCATGTGAAATTCCCATGAGAGTATCTTTTCTTTCCGGTCAAACACATAACCTTGCTTTTGGAGATGTTTATCTGTAAAAAATGCAACTCTGCGAACACATGTAATGCATGCAGACGATTGTTCAAGCCTTTCGGTGTCAGATCTAATAACAGTATATCGTCAGCATACATTAGACATGCAATAGCTTTATCTCCCAAAACAGGGGCAATACCACTACTCAGAGACAGAGCTTGAGGGAGATCATAAACATAATGGGAGAATAATAAGGGGGCCAGTAAACATCCTTGTTTGAGACCATTGGCAGAGGGGATGGAGTGTGACAGACCTCTTTCCCCTCCCATCATTATTCGGCACCAGGTATCCGTATGGAGGTCCTGTATTAAATCCAACAGTAGAGGTGACATGCCTAAGGCCGTTAGTTTCCTCCACAGCAAAGGTCGGTCAACTTTATCGAAAGCTGTGGAGAAATCTATGAAGGCTGCATATACTTTTCCACCTCGGACTGTGATATATTTATCCATTATCACTTGTAAAGCTGTTAGATTATCCAGGGTGCCGTGGCCTTTACGGAAACCCGTTTGCTCAAAAGGAAGAATATCACACCGATCCACCCACTCAGTCAATAATTTCAACAGGCATTTAGCAAAAACTTTGCCGATGGCGTCCAGGAGAGCAATCTGGCGGTAGTTTTGAGGAGAAAGTCGATCGCCCTTCTTGAAAAGGGGGACCAAAATACTCCCTTTCCACGAAGGAAGGACCGACCTGCTTAAAAAGCAGTAGGCAAATACAGGAAAGAGAATTTTACTCCATTTTAAACTACTCTGCTTTAAGGCAGAAATATGCAGCTCGTCTGGACCCATAGCTCCAGATGAATGCATTTCCATTATTGCCTGTTCTATAGACTTTTCAGACGGAGATTCCTCTATGTCCCAAGGAACCACCTTGAAACTTCCAGCGGGAACAGAAACGCTATTACTTGCATAAAGGTTTTTTATATGGTCAACCCAGATACGTTCCTCAATAGGAATGGGTGTGGGAATCGTCCTTGCACCACAACCCCTACCTATTAAAGACCAGAACGTTCTTGCTTGGCCATGAAAATTTGCCTCCCTCAGTTGTATCCAAAGTTGGTCCTCCCTATCTTTACGTAATCTGAATTTCAACCTTTTCCTTCTTCTTTTTAATAGGGCTATACATCGAGATCTTTCGGGGAGAATATTCAAATATGTGTCCCTTACCAATTTATTTATTTCTTTATTCAACAAACGAAGGGAACTAGGAGGAGGGTTCGGGAGCCTATCTCTTTTGGGTTGTCTAGCTAAAGAAGTCACTTTCACCAATAGATCTGAAAAATGTACAATTTCAGCACCATCCCAGTTCAGAGATGGCTTCATCAAGAATGCTCTCCAGCCCACTAAGGGCCTTTATATCCCAATGACATCTCCCTGATGAGCTACCGAAACTGACCAAGTCTCTATTTAGCGACCAACGGTCAGACATGGGAGGTAGAATGTTTAAAGAGGTGGCCAAGGTAGAATGGTCGCTGAGACACGTTTTAGAAATCACCAGATCATTCAATAAAACAAAAGTAGAATTATCTGCTATAACATAATCCAATATTGATTCTCCCTGGTATGATTCATATGTGAAATTTGCCGGGGAATCAGAAGGAAGTCTTCCATTGACCACGATCCCATCCAACTCGAGTACCTCTTCCAAAATAATTTTCCCTCTTTTATTAGTTTTAATGTTCCCAGGCAAAACAGCTTGGGGAATGTGCAGAGATTCTTCCCTATATTTATTTCTAAATAAAGACAAACTTGAGTTAGAAATTTTACAATTGAAATCTCCAACCAAGATTATATGAGCAGATGGAGTATTCTCACGCACTTTCTTAGCATAGGAAAAAACTTTCTTCAAAATTGGATTAAAATACTCATCGGGAGGAATATACACATTAATCAAAACCAGTGGGGAAGGAATTTCCACATTATCAAGGCAGAATAATGTTACGGCCTGAAACCGGTTACTGGGATCCAAAAAATGTGAAAAATTCCATTCATCCGGTTTGCTAAACAACAGGCAATACCCCCTCTTGCATGGCCTCTTAAAGAAGCGGAGGCTTTACCCTCCAAAATAATGTAATCACTTCCCACAATAAGATTTTCAGTGCGCCAAGTCTCTTGGACACAAATCACACTGGCCCCAGAAGATAGAAGGAACTCGATTTTTTCGGAGTTATTCTTTACGCCAGCTGCATTCCAAGACAGGATTTTTAAATTACTGCTAAAGATCAGATCGCCTTTCCTGACTCATTGTGGGTTTCTTCGCAAGAACACCCGGCAGCCAATTCCAACGGGAGCTCTCGTCTTCATTTCTATTATGCACAGAAAGAAGAGGAGGATTAATTTCAGATACGCAGCGAATATTTTTAGAAAAGAAGATTTTTAAGTCATTGTAAGCGTCAAAACGTTCTTTCCTACCCAGAGCTGTAGGGAAAAGAGGGGTAGTAGAACATGATCCCCTTGGGGATTTAGATATTCTATCCTTCAAATCATTCCCCCAAAAAGGCGTGACATCAATCCCCCTACTCTGAAAGCTCTCAGAACACCGAAGAATCAAATTTACAATGAGCTTAGAATGGAATTTAGCCCTCGTTAGAAATCTGCCATCAGTTTTACAAATAAAAATCAGATCTATATCCGAAGATTGGATTAATTCTAATTTTTCGGACTCATGAAAACATTTAAGAAGAGCAGCTCTATTCAAAATACAATCAGCCTCGAACAGAGGAGAGAAATCAAGGATAAATGTATTTATGTTTTCCTCTTTCCTGAAGTCAATGGTTCTGCTTGTATCCTCTACACCTACCGTCAAGCCGCAAAATGACCTAGCCAATGGGTTAAGAACTGACAAACCTGTCTCCAAAGGATTATTAGTAGTCACCCCTAGCTGACCTGGCCTAAGTAACTCACTCTTAACAACAAGGCATCCACCCTTTACAACATTAGAGACAGTAGAGATAGGATTAGAAGCCAATCTGGGAGGGGTTGACTTTTTTTGTTAGAAATAGTAATTAGTTCTAAGGGAAGAGGTTAAGAAAGGTCATGAATTACTTTTGAGACCCCCACCATATCTTTAACCCCACTTGGAAGCCCCTCAACAACATCTTCTTTGATGGAGGTTTCCAGCTGGACTTCAAAGAAGATTTTCCTCCGCCTATTTTCTTCAATCCTACGAATTAACTTCCTTTTATTTCTTCCCTTCTTATTTAATTTCCCAATTTTTTCTTTTTTCCCACTAGCAGCCGCTCCTGAAACTACCCTATTTTCCTTGTCATTCTGTTGATTAAAAATCGCAAAACATTCCTTTTCCTGCTTCACGCTCAAGGCGGCTGGAGCTACAACTATAGAGCTATCATGCTCCACCACACAATTAGATGCAAGTATATGTATCGGGGAGACCAACTTTTTACCAACTATAGGCACTTGAGAAACATCGGAGGGGAAAGGTACACTCTCTGATAATGTGTTATTCAACCCATTGTCCTCCGGAGAACTGACACCAAAGTTAGAGAGAGGAACCCTCTCCTGACGATTATTTAACAGCACTTTTAGGATTTGCGTTACCGTTTCCAAAACGCAATTCGAGCCCCCTACAAATTTCTCCAATAAAGATAATATAGAGGAAAGCAAACATTTCAATGAAATCAGAGACTCGGAGATAGGTTTATCAGAACTAACAGGGTTAGAATCGTCTAGGCCTGTTATGTTAAGGACGGGACTCATTGAAGTGCTGTTAGCGAGAGATTTATTAGAAGGAGTACTACTGTATAATTGGAGGCCAGATGGAACAAATGTTGCCGGAGTCTTTGTAAGAATGGAGAGCTTGCTAGGCTCATCGGCAACATAGCGTTTGTAGAGCTTCAAGTCCGTTTCAGAGGATACGGATTTATTACTCTCATCTTCTCTCTGAATTAATAAGCTAGAGGAAGATTTTTGAATAGACCCGCTAGGGCGATGTTTAGGAAGATGTACGATGGAATTGGGGAGGGGGTTATGAACTAAGGCCTTCACACTTTCACTTTTGAGATTATTCACAGGGGTACAGTAAAGATGTGAGGGCAATGAGGCAATTTCAGCTACATCATTTGTAAAAGTTTTGACCTCTTCTTTTTTGTTTGACCCTGATGATCTCTCAGAAACGCAAAGGTCCTTTACAGGAAATGGATCTATCATATCCTTACTGATTTCGGCCTTATCATCCAAATTAGGTTTTGCCATTGCCGCTTTATTCGAACCCCGTTCCCACAGACTAAATAGCTGGCAGTTTCCCTTTAAGAGTTTGGTAGGACCACCCTTATTTCTAAGTGGGTTAGATTTAGTTTTAGAACATACTCTGCCCAGCAGGATTCTCCCGGACCTTAGTTTCTTAGCGGTCATCCTTAGGCGTGAACCTGGAGACTCTTAAATACAATATCACCTAATAGAGCTTTCAACAGCACTTATTTAATGTGACGGACCACACAATTATTTAATGAGATCAAAAGGTTAGGGGGTAAGCCCAGCTCCAGCCGGCCTCTGAGGGCCTCAGAGGGTCCACCCTTTGTCCGGGCTTTGTCCGGGTCTCGTCCCGCTTTGCGTGGTGCCCTAACTGCTTATGAGGCCTTCAACAAATGAGGGGGCGGGGCCGCTGCGGGAAGAGGCTACAGCTGATTCAAAGCCTCGCAGTCCCGCAGCGGTGAAGCAGCAGGCAGTAGCATTCTGGGAAAGCGAGTGCGGCGCTACTATCGTCCTTCCTCAGCCCCAGCAACAGCACAGCCTATAGGACTCCCAGTCCTCCACGGGAAGCAGCAGCAAAGTTCAGCGTCGAAGAGCTAATCAGTGAGTGGCACCCACGAAGCGGGTGCCGCGAAAAGTTATCGGCTCAGCTGGTAGGGGGGCGGGGCCGCTGCGGGAAGAGGCTACAGCTGATTCAAAGCCTCGCAGTCCCGCAGCGGTAAAGCAGCAGGCAGTAGCACTCTGGAAAAGCGAGTGCGGCGCTACTATCGTCCTTCCTTAGCCCCAGCAACAGCACAGCCTGTAGGACTCCCAGTCCTCCATGGGAAAGCAGCAGCAAAGTTCAGCGTCGAAGAGCTAATCCGTGAGTGGCACCCGCGAAGTGGGTGCCGCGAAAAGTTATCGGCTCAGCTGGTAGGGGGGCGGGGCCGTTGCGGGAAGAGGCTACAGCTGATCCAAAGCCTCGCAGTCCCGCAGCGGTGAAGCAGCAGGCAGTAGCACTCTGGGAAAGCGAGTGCGGCGCTACTATCGTTCTTCCTCAGCCCCAGCAACAGCACAGCCTGTAGGACTCCCAGTCCTCCACGGGAAGCAGCAGCAAAGTTCAGCGTCGAAGAGCTAATCAGTGAGTGGCCTCACTCAACACTAGCATGAGGGTGAGAATACAATAGTTTGATTACAAAAATAACCTAGGATTAAAGCCAAACCACTTAAGGGTGGTGAATAAAAGTGCCAAATAATATGGTCAGAATTTTTTTTGCATCTAATGAACACGCTGTAAGTGGAGATTTGAATCAGGAGGCTAGGCTCCCAATTTTGGAGAACATTCTAGCAATAACAGAAGCAGTCCTCTTTTAATATAACCAGATAGGCCAGTTTTAACCAGGAGAGGGATGACCGACTATAGACAGGAAGTCAGAATCTTAGCAAAAATCTTACAATCATTATTGATGAGGGAAATAAGCCAATAATTTTTGCAAAATTTAGGCCCCTTCTTTTGTTTGGGAATAATGGTGATCAATGCTTCTTGACTCAAAAATAAAAGAGTTGAAAAGTTCTAATGAGGTGGGTGCAAAAAAGAAGACAAAGATGCAATAAGCCCAGTTAAAAATCCATCACGGCAAGGTGCTTTTACTTTTTCAAGGATTTAATTGTATCAAAGACTTCCTGGAGAGTAATCTCAGCCTTCACTTCAGCAAAGGTATCTGGAAAGAAAGGTGGGTGGGTAATATCCTTAAAAAAATAATTGGAGATTGTGAGTAAGTGGGGAGCATATTCAGTATGGATCTATGACATAATATCGACAGACAGAATATCTACATACAAAAATATCGACACAAAAATATCGACATTAAAAATATCGGAGTTATATCTTCATAAAGGTAAGTACAAGAATATCGAGAAAAAAATGTCGTAGTACAAAAATATCGAAATTAAAAATATAATTTTTTTAATGTATTATTAATAATTTAAAAATAATTTAAAAATACATATATTTTACAAATATTAAATAAAAACATTAAAACATATTTAAAAAATAATAACTAATACATATACATTTAAAATAATTTAAAAAGTCTACATATAAATTAATATACTCCAACCTCCGTTTTCCTCCCGCAATCGCTTTTCCCTTGATCGCGCTGGATACAGACACGGACCAAACGTAAGATGCTGGTTCAGATTTTATTCAACTGTCGCCATAACGTTTCGGCACAAAGCCTTGATCACATGACAGCGTAACCACATTTTGCTTGAGTATTTAAAATGCACAGTGCTATTACGTGATTGGTTCATTTAAAAACACCCACATTGGCATAGTAGACCGACTTTAAATCACAGGCACAAATACTATGTATTGCCTTGACTTTGTAAGTATCAATCAATCAATCAAGACATTTATAAAGCGCACTACTTACCCGTAGGGTCTCAAGGCGCTTGGGGGGGGGGGGGTGCCGTTACTGCTCGAACAGCCAGGTCTTGAGCTTCTTCCTGAAGGAGAGGTGGTCTTGGGTCAGGCGCAGGTCGGTCGGGAGGGAGTTCCAGGTCTTGGCGGCCAGGTAGGAGAAGGACCTTCCTCCTGTTGTCGCCTCGGATGCGGGGGACGGCGGCGAGGGCGTGGTTGGCTGAACGGAGGTGGCGTTTGGGAGCATAGAAGTTGACTCGGTTGTTGAGGTAGCTCGGGCCTTGATCGTGTCGAGGAGGCGGAAGGTGATTCTTTTGTTGACGGGGAGCCAGTGCAGGTCTCTCAGATGTCCGGAGATGTGGCTGGTTCGTGGGATGTCGAGGATGAGTCTGGCTGAGGCGTTCTGGATCCGCTGGAGTCTCTTCTGGAGCTTGGCGGTGGTACCGGCGTAGAGGGTGTTGCCGTAGTCCAGTCGGCTGGTGACGAGGGCCTGGGTGACGGTCTTCCTGGTCTCGGTGGGGATCCACCAGAAGATCTTCCGTAGCATGCGTAGGATGTTGAAGCATGATGAGGAGATGGCGTTGACTTGCCTGGTCATGGAGAGGGAGGAGTCCAGGATGAAACCCAGGTTCCGTGCGTGGTCCGTCGGTTTGGGTGCGGTGCCCAGGGCGGGGGGCCACCAGGAGTCATCCCAGGCGGAGGGCGAGGAGCCCAGGATGAGGACCTCCGTCTTGTCTGAGTTCAGTTTCAGGCGGCTGGTTGTCATCCACTCGGCTACATCTTTCATCCCTTCGTGCAGATTGGCTCTGGCGGCGGCGGGGTCGTTGGTCAGGGAGAGGATCAGCTGGGTGTCGTCGGCGTAGGAGATTATGTTGAGGTTGTGTTGGCGTGCGATGGCCGCGAAGGGGCTCATGTAGACGTTGAAGAGGGTGGGGCTCAGCGAGGATCCTTGAGGGACGCCGCAGATGACTTCGGTGGCCTCTGACTTGTACGGTGGTAGGCGGACTCTCTGTGTTCTTCCGTCGAGGAAGGAGATGATCCAGTCCAGTGCCTTCTCCTGGATTCCGACGTTGCCGAGGCGCTGCACTAGGGTGCGGTGGCAGACAGTGTCGAAGACCGCGGAGAGGTCTAGGAGGATGAGGGCCGCTGTTTCTCCGTTGTCCATCAGGGCTCGGATGTCGTCGGTGGCGGCGATGAGGGCGGTCCCGGTGCTGTGGTTGGCTCGGAACCCAGACTGTGAGGGGTCGAGGGATCCGTTCGTCTCGAGGAAGGCGGCAAGCTGTCTGTTGACGGTCTTCTCGATGACTTTGGCTGGAAACGGGAGGAGCGAGATGGGGCGGTAATTCTTGAGTTTGGTGGGGTCCGCTGTGGGTTTCTTGAGTAGGGCGCTGAGTTCGGCGTGTTTCCAGCTCTCAGGGAAGGTGGCGGTGTCGAAGGAGGTGTTGATGACGTCCCGCAGGTGGGGTGCGATGACAGCGTCCGCCTTGTTGAAGACGTGGTGGGGGCAGGGGTCGGTCGGGGATCCGGAGTGGACGGAGTTCATCATGCGGACGGTGTCTTCGGTGTTGACCGGAGTCCAGGCGCGGAGGGTGGTGGTGGGCAGCGTTGCTGTGGTCGTGGCGTGCGTCGGTTGAATGCTGAAGCTGTTGTGTATGTCCGCGATCTTGTTGTGGAAGTAGGAGGCGAGGGAGTTGCAGAGGTCTTGCGAAGGGGTGATGTCGTTTCTTCCAGCGTTGGGGTTGGAGAGCCCTTTCATGATGTTGAAGAGTTCCTTGCAGTTGTGTGCGTTGTTGTCCAGCCGGTCCTTGAATGCAGTTTTCTTGGCGGTGCGGATCAGTTGGTGGTGCTTCCGGGTGGCGAGCTTGAGGGAGGCCATGTTGTCCGGTGTTGGTACCCTTCTCCAGGATTTCTCGAGGGCTCTGCAGTTCTTCTTGGAGCTCTTGAGTTCGTCGGTGAAACATGGGGCCTTCTTGCTGCCGGGTCTGCTGGGCGGGGTCCTCAGGGGGGCGAGTTCGTCCGCGCAGTTGCTGATCCACTTTGCGAGGTTGTCGGCGGCCTGGCTGGGGTTCGCTGAGCTGGCAGGAGGGTGCTGGCTCAGGGAGGCGGCGAGCTGGTCCGCCGTGATCTTGTTCCAGCTTCTTCGAGCGGCCTGTTGCTGGTGGTGGTGGACCGTCATTCTATCGAAGGTGAAGTGGACACAGCTGTGGTCCGTCCAGTGGAGTTCTGTGGCGTGGCTGAAGGTGATGTCTTTGCTGGATGAGAAGACGGCGTCGAGTGTGTGTCCTGCGAGGTGGGTGGGGGTGCTCACCAGTTGCTTGAGTCCAAGGTTGGCGAGGTTGTCGAGCAGGGTGCTGTATCACAATTTTCTAAAACAATATCGGGTTAAATCCCTGATTCTGTTCACATCTTTTTTTGTAAATTTTTCTTTTTTTGTTTTTCACAATTGTAGGATAAATCCCTTAGTTGTAAACCATGATACTCCATTTCGGGTCATAAGTCCAGTACAAAAATATCGAAAAAAATATTGTAGTACAAAAATATCGAAATTAAAAATATAATTTTTTTAAATGTATGAACAATAATTTAAAAATAATTTAAAAATACATATAATTTTACAAATATTAAATTAAAACATTAAAACATATTTCAAAAATAATAACTAATACATATACATTTAAAATAAATTAAAAAGTCTACATATAAATTAATATATATACTTACTCCACATATTGCAACAGTAGGAAAAGCGTTGGATAGCGTAGGGGTAAAAATTACTTCCCACTCCAGAGGGTGCAACAGTAGGGAAAGAGTTGGATAGCGTAGGGGTTTAAATTACGATTCCCACTCCAGAGGGTGCAACAGTAGGGAAAGCGTTGGATAGCGTAGAGGTAAAAATTACTATTCCCACTCCAGAGGGTGCAACAGAAGGGAGAGTGTTGGATAGCGTAGGGGTTTAAATTACTATTCCCACTCCAGAGGGTGCAACAGTAGGGAAAGCGTTGGATAGCGTAGGGGTAAAAATTTCTATTCCCACTCCAGAGAGTGCAACAGTAGGGAAAGCGTTGGATAGCGTAGGGGTTTAAATTACTATTCCCACTCCAGAGGGTGCAAAAGTAGGGAAAGCATTGGATTGCGTTGGGGTAAAAATTACTATTCCCACTCCAGAGGGTGCAACAGTAGGGAAAGCGTTGGATAGCGTAGGGGTAAACATTACTATTTCCACTCCAGAGAGTGCAACAGTAGGGAAAGCGTTGGATAGCTTAGGGGTAAAAATTACTATTCCCACTACAAAGGGTGCAACAGTAGGGAAAGCGTTGGATAGCGTAGGGTTAAAAAGTACTATTCCCACTCCAGAGGGTGCAACAGTAGGGAAAACGTTGGATATGGTTGGGGTAAAAATTACTATTCCCACTCCAGAGAGTGCAACAGTAGGGAAAGCGTTGGATAGCGTAGGGGTTTAAATTACTATTCCCACTCCAGAGGGTGCAATAGTAGGGAAAGCGGTGGATAGCGTAGGGTAAAAAATTACTATTCCCACTCCAGAAGGTGCAACAGTAGGGAAAGCGTTGGATAGCATAGGGGTAAAAATTACTATTCCCACTCCAGAGGGTGCAACAGTAGGGAAAGCATTGGATAGCATGGGGGTAAAAATTGCTTCACACACTACTCCCCCTTTAACACACAACACAGTACACATACAAACAAACACAATTAATATAAATATCAATTAATCAATTAATAACAATTAATATTATTAAATTGATGTAATTATAAATGAACTAATTAACACATATTAATTACCGGTTAATTAACAATAAATACCAATAAATAAATACAATCTCTTTAATTAATTACATTTAATTTATCACACCCTATTCCCCTATAAACACATAACCCACTACACATAAATAAATCACATCATTTAATCACTTAATAATTATTAATTACCAATTAATTATTAATTAACAATAACAAAAAATGTAATATATTAGCGCAATAACTAATTAATTTAATTAAATAATGAATATTATTTAATTACTAATTAATTATTAATTAAGAATAACAAAAAACTAAATATATTAGCACATTAACTCTAATTAATTTAATTAACTAATTAATATTAATTAATTACCAATTAATTATTAATCCACAATAAAAAAAAATCAATATATTAGCACATTAGCTCTAATTAATGTAAATAACTAATTAATATTAATTAATTACCAATTAATTATTAATTAACAATAACAAAAAATTAAATATGTTAGCACATCAACTCTAATTAATTTAATTAACTAATAATATTAATTAATTACTAATTAATTAATAACTAAAAATATTTAAAAAATATATTAATTAATTAATTATTATTAAATCACTTCCCACCCTATTCCCCTGTAAACCTACAACCCGCTCTGATACTAAAACGCAAAATGTAAACAAAATTACTAATTTTCAAACATACATTAAAAAACATATTTAACAAACATATAAACAACATATTAAAATACATAACACTAAACAAAATTTCGATATTAGTAAATTTCGATATTAGTAACATAGATACCATAAAAACCATATTCTGTCTATCGATATTTTGCACATCGCTATTCTATACCATCAAAATTAAAACATCGATATTATTGTATATCGATATTTTAATTTCTATATTTTGTCCCTCTACCATTCAGTATAGTGAGTTTTATAGAATGATTGATAAGATTAAGACATATCATCATTGGCAGTTGTTGTCCAAGTCATTGATAATGGAACCAACAGCCTTATGTTCCATTTTGACATTTAAATAATTAGCAAGCATTTTACCACCTTTATTTTGACAAACATGAAATTCAGATTTCATTTTAAACAGGATGTTACACGCATCTACAGCAGCAAGTCGTTTCAGTTACGATCTAGCTTTAATTAAGTCATGTAGCATGGAGGAAGACTTGGAGAGGGAGTAAGCATGCTCAAGAACCTTGATTTGATTCAGGAGAAGGATGTATTTAGCATTCAATTTCTTCTTTTTCCTGTCAGAGTAGGCAATAGTTAAAGCTTGAAATGAGGCTTTAAAAGCATCCAATTGTTTGTGACAGAAATATTAGCAGAGTTATTGATTCAAAGAAAACATAACCCCGATCTGCCATCAGTGTTACATTCCGTTGAAATAACTTGTACTTTCAAAGATGTGTGCCAAAGAATAGAAACACCACCTGTACGGTGAACCACTGTAGAAAAGAAAACCTGGCCAGCCCATTGTCACTTCAATTTTGCAGATTCAGAGACAGTGCAATGCATTCCTGTATAAAAGCAGTTGATTAATTAAGTTGAGATAAGTGAGTCAACACATTTTGCCGCTTAACCAGATGTCCAAGCCAACTAACATTCCACAAGACAACGTTAAAGATATTGAGGACATGGGAAGAAACATACAGGAACAGGTATGACAAGCTGTAAAAAAGGAAAAGGGGACAAAACAACATAAGAAATATATATAGGATGATAGCATGACAAAAAAGAAAGTCAAGGTCCAAACCAGCACACACAGAAAATAAAGGGGAAGAGAGAAGGGGAAGAACAAAAATGGGATATATAGGGAAATAGATAGATTTGCAATATCAGTATGCTGTGAAGAAAAGTCAGCATGAGATGTGTCAACATCACAAAACAATTGACAGCAGAGTAGAAACAAGTACATTAGAAAAGCAAAAAGAGGTGTCCATCACATGAGAGGAACTCTTCTCGAGAAACAGTTTCAGCTTAGCAGGATCATCAAATGATTTAGTTGTTACCTTGTGGGTTATCTTGTACAATCAGGGATGTAAGATACCTTAGCATATGTTAAGATGCCTCGCTTGGGGTCTCAGAGGAGAAATTCCGTATGCCTATCATTGGTGCATCAGTACATTAAGCATAATGATGCCTTTGGGACTCGAAAAGAGGGGATTAAGGCGACCAAGCTGGTGAGTGCATTGCAAGTTAATGGGAGTAGTGGGGAGTCCCAGCAAGTCTGGAAGTGATTTCTTCAAAAAGTCAATAAGATTGGGACCTTCAAGAAACTCTGGTAGTCCATACAGAGGAAGGTTATTGCAATGATTCCTGTTTTACCAATCCTCTGTGTGAAGCTTAAGTTTTGAAATCTCTTGTTCGTGTAGAGGAATCTTCATAGCCATGCCTTGAAGAGAGCCTATACGTTTTTCCATTTCCATCATCCTCCCCTCTATAATAATCTATCTATCTACAATCTGCTTCAGTTTGTCATTAGAGGAACTCATAAAGTTGTAAATCACCATATAACTGCTGAAAAAGTAAGCACAGCAGGCTGTAACAGTAACAGGTCAACTTGGCAATCGGTAACAGTCCTAGGGGTAGCACACTCATCAGCACATGAACCACATTGACTGTGAAGGGAGGTCTGAACCTGCTCTAATGAAGGTGCTGTGGTATAGATTGGCATTTTGGTCCTATTATAGTAGCATTCTTTTTTATGATAAGTTCTATCCCAAAATATTACTACAAAGCACTCCCAAAGAATTTGTTTGGAAATCAGCCTCCTCCAATAGGAGAGTAACGGAAATGTTGAGAGTTGACAGTCTGGCAGAATGTCACTTGAATTGCTGTGTGAGGTAAGGTTCATTGAAAATGGCACCCATAAGTGGTATATGAGGTTTGGGTTATAGAAAGCGCACAAAGGGGTAAAGGAAAAAAAATCATCCAGAGGCCTCAATAAAAATGAGGATAAAGAAGTCAGAAATACCTGAAGCACATGTTCCTGTAAGGAGACAGCAAATTACGAGTTGCATGATACAAATGGCGCCCAATTGTATGAGGATCCAAATAGAGTGCTCCAGTAGGAATGCAGTGATTTTCAGGGGAAATGAAGGGATCTCTTGATGTAGCAATGGCCATGAGAAATCAGGTAGGCATTGGTAGATGACTAAAGGGAGAAAAAGGCTCTGCACTACAGCGAAACTCACAGAATTGTCACCATCATGGCTGGTGCAAGCCATGCCCCCAAAATAACGTATCACAACGCAACATAAAATGTCAGCATTTACCTGTGAAGTGAATGCTAACTGCTAGTCCCAGTCTTTCTGCCCGACATCAATGCTTTTCATCCAGTCACCGTGTGACAATACTGGTGGTCAGAGTTAAACCTGCAGGGGGATTCTATTCCACTTCTGACAGGCTGACAGGGCCTTCCGGGGGGGGGGGCGGTCGGAGTGGTAATCCCATTATCACGGCCAAGCCAGTCTTGGCCCTTCCATCAGGATTATGTTGTTGCTTTCAACCTGCCCTTTCATGGCGGTCTGTTTGCCATGAAAAGGCAGGCAGAAGGTTCGACTGGGGGCCCCTAGCAGGACCCCCTTCTCCCCTGGCCCTCTTCTATTGGGCTTCAGGGCAGCTATAGTGCCCCTCTAAACATCACTGCACCATGTGGCTTGCACTGCATGGTGCCTGCAAAATGGTGCAGGGATGTATTGAAAAGTCAATTTTACAATTGTAGCTTGTGCTTCGGCTCTTTTCCTCCTACAGCATGAGCTGCAAATGTATTGTCCATTGGGTGGTCGCTTCCAAATACAGTGGGTGGAACCACCGATCTATGATGTTGTCATTCTATTCCACAATGGTGGAGCTTCTGACCAACATCTTAATAAGGCCCTTAGAGTTCTCAGTCCCCACAAGTGTTACATTTTCATATTAAACAGGATCCCATAGTGATGCTAAATCGAGAAAACACATGCTGGCCTCCTAAAAAGACACACAGACATAGTCACAAGTACAATATCTGTCAACCAGAACCATTGTGTTTTTTATGTTTTTTATATTCTTCTTTATAGAAGGATTTTGTGCTCTGTAATATCACAGCAAATGTGCCATTAAGTTTACACAAACTGCTATCTCTTAAACACTGCATGCTTTCTCATATTATTTTCAAATTACTAATTTTTTAACTCAGTGGTTATATGTAATTTTCAGACATGCCTGGCTAAACAAACACATTCATGAGACATGAAATACTATTAATCATAACTGGCTAGTATTAGAACGAATTTACGTGGAGCGTAAAGGTCTTCTAAACCCATCACGTTCTTTTAACTTGTGAGAGAAATAGTGAAAACAGTTAAAACTTGAAAAGCAGTTTCAAAAATAGTATATCTTAATACTCATTTAGTAATGGTATGTGCCGGTTCTACAGAGGGATACAGTACACACATGGACTATTTTAAGACAGTTTATCACGAGTCCTCAGATTTTAAAAAATATTCACCTGTTTGTTTAGCTTCACGTCAGCTTTATTGTTTTTCACACAAGTAGTTATTTACCTACAAACAGGGATTGCACCACTTGCAAGTATTCAGCACTAATACAAATAATTTTGTTGATCATTGACAGATTTCCAGAAGAAAGGATAGGTTCTGTAGGTGTGACAACTAGTTGTCAATTTAAATTGTGCACCAATAATGGAAATACTATTGGACCACGAAATATTGTTTGTATTGACCTGGAAACAATGTATAGCTCCTCATTACACACTTGTAGCACTGGTGTAACTGATGAATCCTGTTTCAGTTGTTAATTACCTGAAACAGGATTCATCAGTTACACCAGTGCTACAAGTGTGTAATGAGGAGCTATACATTGTTTCCAGGTCAATACAAACAATATTTCGTGGTCCAATAGTATTTCCATTATTGGTGCACAATTTAAATTGACAACTAGTTGTCACACCCCAAATGTCCATATCCAATGTACAATATGTTCATTATAAATAGTTTGTATTGCTATGGAGGTGTTGTAATAGTAAGGCAAAAGGAGTTTCCCAAGTTCCCCACATGACCTGGACATGAATGATATAAACAAAAACAAAAGTAATTGAAAATGGCAACTAATTGTAAACTGCTAATATTTGATCACAATAGACATACATCTGCCTGTTGGACCTGTGTCTTAATCACAGAACGTTATTCAATTTCATTTATTTGTTATGCCAATCATATATCTCTGAAAAAAAACATAAGTATATACAACAAACTTCATGTGTAGAAGACAGACAATATTTACAAATAATCAATAAAATGTAAATGTCCAGTATCCGTAAAGCTCAAACAATTATCCGAAGGTGTCAAGGCACCGGGTGCCGCCAGGAAGATTAATCAAGCTATTGCCCAGAGTCACATGGTGCTGGGCTGATCTGCCACCGGTCCCGGGGATCGAACCATTAGGCCCTTGGTTCTAGTGTCAGTTGACCTGGCCACTGCACCACACCTCTTCCACACATTCCTTGTTCAACATTTTTTTAAATCAACTTACATATATACACATACAATTTCAAATGTATAAGATGAACACCATATACATGTTAACAATGCAATTAATTCCTTGTCCCTAGTTGCTCTTGAGATGGTGGTTTGTCGTTCCGGAACTTTTCTAGTGATACACTCCAATGGGTCTTTAAAGCAGAATGAAACTGTTAAGGGGAGAAAATCATGAATGCTCAGTCAATTTAGAAATACCACTTATTGATACATAATTAACTGTTAAGGGGAGAAAATCATGAATGCTCAGTCAATTTAGAAATACCACTTATTGATACATAATAACCAAAGGACAATAGAGGAAAGGTAGTTAAGTTTATTACAAAGCCCCCAAAAATTGAACATAAATACACTTCAGCACAAGGGTATAGAAATACAAGGGAAACAGCATAAATCCAAATCTATGCACCCAATTCAGACGGGGCAACATAAATAAGACTATTAACTTGAGAAGGATACAAACAAACAAGACGCAAGAGTACAAATTACCCTGCATCGAGGCTGATGAATGAAGAGAATTTAAGTCTGTCCCTACTCTATTGTTATAGTGACAACCCTACATAAATGAGTAAGTATTTTAAATCAAGAGGAAAGGTGTCAGAAGTGGAGTCTTCCTCTCTCCACTGTTGAGATGAGTCTAGCAGCCTAAAGCCGCTATCGAAGAAGAATGAGCTCACTCTGAGATGCTCTCTCTCCAAAGGCAAGGAAGATGTGGGGCACTATCCCTAATTCTAACAACCAGTTATTCCATGGTAGAATTCCCCTGATGCACTACTTGCATGTACTCCACAATAGGTGCAGTCATGAGTGCACTTTTCCACGATGTTCTCCTTGTATATCCCATTCCAACAATTCATCCTAGGTTCCTGTGCCTCCTCTCATTTGAAACCACCTTTCCCCTTATCACCTTGTAACTGTAACTTCTTATCTCCTTCCTTAGTAAATAAAACAAAGAAATTAGTTTGCCTAAAGAATGCTCTCCAACTGCAATGCAAAAAATGAGAAAGAACAGCTTCCACAGTGCACATGAAATTCAGAACATTAATCCTAAAGTTAGAGTTGTCAGGGGTTGCAATTCAGGTCTATAACTTTGGCTAACATAAGAACGTACCATTTAAACATTACAAGTTGTATAACTATTCTTGCATTTAGACTAGCACATTTACCAAATTATAGAAAGTAGTATTACTGTTTCTTCATGTTAGCGTTTTCTGCTCATTACATTTATTTCCTATGTTAACTCTTCATACTACTTGTCGATAAATAAAAATATGTCACAGATACATTAACGAGGTTCACAGTTTTAACACTCAAATTTACACAAGTGCAGGTGCACTCTACATGTGATAAAGATGCACCCCTGAAATAACTGAGAAAGAAGTCTTGGGTGCAATAAAATCCCTAAAAAGAGGGAAGGCGGCGGGCCCAGACTCCATACCAAATGAACTGTACCAGGCACTCCAAGAGTATGTTCTGACTCCGCTCACCAACCTTCTTAATGAAATTTTTATAAATAATGGAGAACTTCCTAAATCATGGAATGAAGCCATAGTAAGTATTCTATTAAAACCAGGAAAAGACCCTACTAAGTGTGAGTCATATAGACCTATATCCCTCCTAAATATCGACTACAAGATCTATACAAAAATTCCGGCGAAAAGATTAGGGACAGTGGCAGGGTCCCTAATCCATCCAAACCAAAAGGGTTTTATTAAGGGAAGACAGATCACCGAATTATCCCATGAATTTATTGCTACTATAGACATTGCAACACATATTCATATACCCTTGGCAGTTATAACTTTCAACGCTGCCAAAGTGTTCAATAGGGTTAGTTGGCCTTTCTTGAGTGCAACACTGGCAAAATTCAAGCTAAAAATTTTTTTTGAGAAGGCAGTAAAAAATATTTATAAAAACCCAACTGCTAGAATATTGGTCAATGAGACACTTACAGAAAACGTTCATATGAAGAGAGGACCCAGGCAGGGTTGCCCCTTGTCCCCATTGTTATTTAATTTCTACATAGAACCATTAGCTTGCCTTCTAAGAAGGGATGAAGAGATCGTAGCCTTTAAATATCAGGGATGGGACAAGAAAGTCGCTCTGATTGCTGACGACTTAATGATATTCACCAGGAATCTGATCACCTCCCTCCCAAAAATAGATAGAATCATAAGTGAATTTGGGGCAGTTTCAGGCTATCAAGTAAACAAATTAAAGTCAGAAATAATGGAATGGAACATTGTGTCAGGGAACCCTTTAGTGAAGAACAAAATAAATTACCTGGGAATTGAGTACATTCAAAAGATTGAAGGAATAGCAAGTCTAAATTTCAAAAGAGTGCATAAGGAAATAAGCAGGCTTTTAAAGGCTTGGTCAGGCCTACACTTACCTTTCCTAGGTAGATCAAATTTAGTAAAAATGACAGTACTACCAAAATGCACATATCTTTTTAATTCACTCCCAGTGGAGTTCAGTAAGGGAGAAATTAAAAAACTGCAAGGGGAAATATCTGGCTTTATATGGGGGTCAAAAGGGGTAAGAATTAGCTGGAAAAAGCTGAGAAGAAATAAGTTACAAGGCGGCATAGCCAGCCCAGACCTATTGGAATATTACAAAGCATTCCAGTTCCAAAATATAGGGATTTTGTTAGGCAAAACTGAAGAATGGCCTTTGCATTGGAAAGCACTAATTGGACCTGGAAATGACCACTATCTATATAAATTTGGACATCCAAAATGTTTTTTAAAAATCAAATTGAAGACAATAAGAGCAGCAGCAAGAACCTGGTATGACATAAGAACCACCCTGGTAATACCATATTATAGTAAATACTCCCCAATCTGGGAGTCCCCAGGCACACCAGAATGTTTAAAAGATACTCTAAGCAACCCATTGAAAGAAGCTAACATAAACTACTGGGGACAGCTGATAAAAGGAACTAAGATTATAGAATGGGTAACTCTGGATAGAGAAACCCAGGGGACACTATTGAGATTCAAATATTACCAACTAATAAGTTGGCTCAAAGGAGTAAGAGAAAGCTTTGGAAGGGATGACAGTATTGAACAAAAATTCCAAAATACGGCGCCCTTCAGAAAGGAGATATCATATTGGTACTGGGCTCTGATAAGATCGGGAGAAGAAGAATATAAAGTCCCTCAAGATACCTGGGGTAACTCTATGCCGGACCTAGACATTGGAAGACTTTGGGAATCTTCTAATTATATCGCAGGCAGAGTGATAAAATCAGCCCCTTTGAAGAAGAACCACTTGTTTACAATTCATAGAGCTTATTGGACGCCAAAAAAGCTGTCAAAATTTAAAAATAGTACGGTAAAGAAGTGTCCGAAATGCAGAGTGGAAAGAGCGGTCGATTTACACATGTTCCGAGAGTGCTCGATGCTTGAAGAATTCTGGGACCAGATTGGTAAGACGCTTTCCGATGTTCTAGAGCAACACATTGAGGTAAGCATTGACCTAATTATTTTTGGGGATGTATGACGTTACAATGCATACTTTTACCACGCATACCATTACAACGCGGTATTTACAACACATACCGTTACAACGCATAGCGCTTAGAGGTGCTGGATAGTGGTAAGTATAATTTTATATTCCAACTCCAGTCCCCGTGGACACTAGGGAAGGTGTTGGATATAAAATTATACTTATTCCCAATCCTAGAGCGCCCCCCAGCGCAATGCGTTGTAATGGTATGCGTGGTAATGCCTGCGTTGTAATGGTAGTGCGTGGTAAAATCTTCGTTGTAACAGTTGTATACCTATTTTTGGCACCTGTAAATATTCGCAAAACATCACACTGTCTAAAGGGCAAGAATATATTCTCTTCTTATTAACTCTTTTAGCCAGGAGGGAAATATGTATAAATTGGATAAAACAAGCATCACCAAGTCATTCCGACTAGTTAAATTCGATTCTAAGGGTTTATAAACTGGATAAACAGGGGAGACAGAGTAAGAAAAATAGGTTCTGAAACATTTGGGAAAAGTATTAGTCGATAAATTTATAATAGATAGGGGGGTCCAATGATTAAGGCAAAGGGACCATTTATTTTAAGCTGTGTCTTGAACCGAGTAGTCAAAATGACTAGCTCTTTTCCCTGCGAAAATCAGGTGCCAAGAGGTGGACAAAAGGAGTACCCAAAGAGCAAGGTAAACAGAAGATCTCAAGAAGGAAGGGGCCGCTCAAAAGAAATGGGGCCTCTGACTCCTCCATACTCTGAATATTCTTTGCTTGATGAGGATAATAAAAAAAAGATAAAGATGCACCCCTAAAAAAGAGTAAAATACAAATACATAACTGGCACTCACTTTATTATACATCATGCCCAAACAGTTTGAATGGCTGAAATCCCACAGAGCCAACCTGCAAGCGGGTTGCTATGGTGCCAACCTATCAAGCCGACCAGAATTGAGCCACATGGAGGCAAAACTAAGCACAGAAACACTACACTAGCATCCCAGGAGGAGGCACAGAGGCACGCAACTGCCCATCGGGCAGGGAGCCCGGGACATATAGGGCTGCGGTGAAGAGGTCAAAGTGATGCTGGGACTAGGATTGCACATCAAGCAAGTGACAGTGAGAAAATTCCTGAAAGACAAGGACCAACAGGCGAAGTGTACACTCAGTCAACATGCAATTGAGGCATAATTTAAGGTCTTTACCCTTTACATGTAAAATATGCTTAAAGAGTGTTTAACTGTATTAATGTGTGTGCACTTAATAACCAATTGTAGTGAGTGGATGTATTTTTCTTTTTAATGACAGCAACCTGTATATTTAGATGAATTAGAATATATGTATTCATCATGAAAATGTATGCCTTTCTTAATTCGCATTTGATATAGTCACTTTTGGTACCCTTGGAACCTGTTCACATTTATGGTTGGCCTAACCTGTAACAAGGCATCAGAACACATGACAATTTTATAATATGTTTGCAAGTGTCTTGATTTTGTCCTCCTTGCAGGTGCCTTATCAATGTCCTTGTTATCTTAGAACATATTAATTGTTCATTGAATGAGATTAGCAGGCTACTGATCATTATAATTAACTTTGGCCTCAGATACAAAGATTAAGACAGTGGGGAAACGATCCTGTACCAGGCACACTTGACTGATGCTACATTAAAGGTCGTCCAGATGACTGCTTTGTTGATGGTAGCTCAGAAAATATGTATTCCACCTACGCCCCAAGAGCACTGTATTTTGATTATTTTTTTCAGGTGTAGATGATAAGGAGAAGCCTTATAGAATCTTCTTTCATGATTTGTTTGCCCTTTAGAGTAACAGGTCAGACCCAATCCTGACTTTTACTGAGAAAAGACCTTTTCTCGACTTTGCTAACTTCCCCTGCCCCTAACTTCCCCTGCCCACAGTGTTAAGCTTTCTGCTTGAATACTCAGACTCTTTCCATTGAACCTTAATTCTGATTCATCTGATGCTGACACCTTCCTCATAAAATTTCCCCTTGCCAGTTTTGACATCTTAGAGGATAGTTAATAAGGAAGTTCCTTTATGGAACCTACTTGGGTCATATTTTGCTTGCTGTATGATATTCTGTTTTGCATATTGTTTCTGATTATATATAAATTCGGCATGCATGAAAATGTAAATATGTATGCTCATACCATGGTTTTCTGTCAATTCTACTGATGGATTTAACATCTAACCTGAACTAAATTTGTTAATAAAACCCTACAAGTTTGAAACCATCCTCTCAGTCATTCTTGTGGAGCCAATTGGTTTGATTGTACTTGTAATTAGAGGTGGGCTGGACTCACTGAGTTTCACTCTGTGGAATTCTGCAGAGTTTCATAAAAATCCATGAGATTCTGTGGATTACCATGAGCAGGCGTAATTTGCCATGTTAGGCTGTTCACATTAATTTTTAGCACCAATAGCTTGTTCCTCGCTATAAAATCAGCACCAAGGGCACCATGCAGTGTGCCAGAGAGTACTGTTTCTGTAGCTTTCTCAACGCTCAACTCCTGGGGAAAGTCTCCCCAGGTGGCAGTCTAGCACCCATAAATCACTCTCGGGGCGCAAATTCTCTCTTGCACTCGCCAATTTAACATTGGCTAGCAGCACTCAGAAAAAAAATCCTCCATCTGGTGGTTGGCAGAGTTATGCCAAAACTCCACAGTACAAGAGTAATGCAGAGTGGCAAAACTCAGTAAACTCCGCATTGCAGAGCAGAGTTTATTGCCTACCCCTACTTGCAATGTACTTCTAATGTTAACACCATTCTTACTCTTCAAGGCGAAAACCAAAGTTCCATATGAACAGTGGGGATTTGCTTGATGACTTTACCAAGAGATTAAAATTGAAGTAATCCCACTCTATCAATTTATTCTATATGGGTTGTAAGCAAAAAGTTAGAAAGTTATGACATGCTGAAGAAAAAAAAGATGGTGAGCGTTTACCACAAAGAACTAAACCACGTCCTAGTCTGCATGAGGCCACAATACATGCAACTAGCAGTGGCCAGAAGAAACCTTCAACTGTCCAGCCCACAGGCTAATAGAGCAAGACAAACATTAATGAAAAAGAGAGCAGAACATACTAAGATAAGGCATACTGCCAAGAACCAATGCATTGTGTAAGGAACAGTTTTTGTACTGAAAGGGGAACATACAAAAAGTATCTTCAACACTTTTACTGCTTTATGTGTGTGCTTTAAATTGCACCAAGTATAACAATTTGTGCCAGCATTGTGTTAGAAATGTAACTACATCCAGCACAAATCATTAGTAAATCTGTGTCCCGGTATGTGCTGACACTCCATACAGCCCCAAAAAATCCAGCTGAGGATTTCAATCTGAGGAAGGCAAGAGTAAAAACATTGAATGCAGGAATGAAATGAAACAGTATAGAAAACATTTTGAAGAAATGTCCCACCACAGGCCAGTGTTAAACTCATTTGCAGGCATAATTTGTCAGGGATGAGAGCGGGCCACTAGGCTTTAGAGGAAAGCCATCAAGGACAGAGAACATTCACAGCCACAGAAAGTTAGACATAGAACATGTAAAGCACACCATGGTGGACACTTGCATGTCTGATGACCTGAACCAGAAACACTGAACACATGTGCCCATGCTGAGAAAATAAAATAAAGTATTCTTTAATGTACAACTGAATATGTAATGCCTTATTAATTATTTAATAATGTAGGCGAAATATACTTTAGAGTGTAGATAAATAAAAATTAGCGTAAAACATTTTTGTACCAATCTATTATTCCTAAACATGTACATTTAGTTTAGGCCTTAAAAGTGCCTATCCATTTCCACTCTTGCTCCAAGCTTAAAAGACGCTCATTCAGAACATTTGCCCGGCACCAGCATCTTGTCTAAGAATTGCTGACTCCTATCATGTGACTTAGTTTGCTTCCTCACCTCATATTTGATCGTTCACTTTAACACACTGAAATGTGCTATGTTTAAGATATTAAATACTGATTTAAACATTTATGTGTGCTTCATCAGAATACACTGCTATGTATACATTAAAAAACGTAGAGCATCTTTAACCTTAGGTAAAGATGGTTCTCTTGAGAACTTTTCTTCATCTATCGATATCCACAACAGTATTAAACTAATGTACCAGCTTGAATGTTTACCATGAGAATTGAGGGAAGAGACACCGGAAGCTTGACAACTCCAACAAATGGAAGAATATCATTGAATTAGAAGGATCGACTTACTAGCAATACTGTTAAAAGTATTTACCGGTTTATATATTAATGAGTGTTATTAGCTAGGTAAGATAGATGAAGCTTTGGAGGTGCCTGAATGCTGTACTGATAGATCCACCATCCTTGCCTTTTGACTCCTGGGGAGTTGTATTTGCTTAGTTACCAACAGCTACTGGCAGAGGTTATTTACTTTCATTCTTTTGATTGATGCTATTCAGAGATCATCTTCTAGCTGATGGGTGCTACTGCAACTGTGGGGAAACTTGGTTGAGTTTCTAAACTGGCTCTTCATGGAAAGTTCTGTCTTACTTCTATTTGCATTTTTCCGAAAGGAACTCTTTATGGGTTCTATTTAAGGTAGGGTTCCTTTAGTTAGTTTAGTGATGATTTCTTTTATGGAACACTGTTGATTGATTTACTCTGTAACTAATCAATCTATTTATTGATTTCTGTAAACTGACTGATCTGAAAACATTTATTAATCTTTAAGAAAAATAAAAGTTGTGAAAACCTTTCGAAATTCTCATTATCGACTGTATATCTAAGATTCTGATTGCCGATGATATATGCCTGATTCATATTTTATTTTAGCTACAATTCACTAAACGGTGGAAAAGGTCTGTCAACCTTGTTTGAAGTCAGGATTTCCTAAGGACGAAATCTGTAAGTTGGGTGTTAAGTTTTGAAATTATAATTGGAAATCCTTGGACTTTTCAGCACCACCTTGTCAGGGTCAGACAACATAGCACCAAAAAGGCCTCCTGGTAGCTTTGGAAGCAATGTGCACCTCCCAGCTATGTTTATTGCAGCCTTGCTGTAATTGATAGGTCTTGTTTAGTACTTTGAAGGACTTTGATTCCTCATGCAAAATTGACATAACTTTTTGTAAGAGTAGTTCTGCTTTTCTGCAGACGTATGTGCTACTTACTCATGAATTACTATTAAAAAGACAAGTAGCCATTCTATATTTTTGTATGTGATTAGATACATCTTTCTTAGTGATGTACATACAAGATTAAGCAACCACTTTTCCCTCATTTTTAGTGTCCATTTATTTCCACTGTTGCTGCTAATAAATGGTGTGGTGTTACTGCACCAGCTGATCTCTGGTGTGGTGTGGAAGTTTTGTAAATGTGCAATTTTGGGTAACAAATCATTTTTAGTACTAAAGAGTTTAATGATTAGTTTTAGTCATAATCAATTCATTAATAATTGTACACATAAATGAATTTGCTGAATCATTTATAAGTGTGTTTCATAATGTGTTTTAGTTGTGCCCCAGTTTTCTATTAGGCACCATTTCGGTTAAAATGGATGCTGTTTCTGATGCACTGTTCAAACTGCTCTGTCCTCCTCTCAATTAGTGTCCCCCTGTGTGCCTTCCCTCCCTATGAGTTCTGCAGTTTTCGCAGAGCACATGAAACTGTGACATGACTATCTATTTCCCTTCAAGCCCATGTACTGTGAAATAATCTTTCTTCATACACTGCATGTAACAAATTGAAGGTCCTTCTGCTGTAGCTTCCTGATGTGGGCCTTGTTAAAAATATTGTGTATGGGCTATTGTTTGACTAATTTATCATCATGTGTTGAGCATCTCCAAAAACCAACAGTGTAGTAGGTGCTGGAGACTACTATAGAGGGGGGTCAGTTCTAATATGAATTATAGTAATTTCTAACTCTTTGTTCATTTAGGGCTGTGCTATCACTAGTTATACCACAGCGAAATTGTAGCTGGTGCTCAATACATATGTCCACAATGTGTATAAAAACCTTTGGGGTGAGCAAGAGACTTTCCCCTTGCCACTCGATATACTGTGGGTCTCCTTTGTTATACTGACTATTATAATTAAGAGACCTTCCAAGTTCATCCTGGGTGTGTGTCTAATTTAATAGAGATGTGTTATGCTATCATGACTGTGACTGCTTTATTATTTGTTCTGCTTTCAGATCCTATATTTTGTACTTATATATTCATGACATTTAACAATCATTCTATATCGCCTGATTTTGAGATTCTGTAACACACCTGATTTTGAGATTCTGCAATAAACCTTTAAACCTTTTCCCTGATCTAGAACCCAGCTATTGAGTGGTGTTACTTATTACTTACTATGCTAAATTGTTGGGCATGATGTTGGGGGCATGGTGAGTCTTATCAATAGATCAGGAGTGCAGGAGCTAAATTCCCTGAGGTATGTTTTGGGGATCTAAATATTGGGGTAATTTAAATTAACCCCTGTCTTTAAACTCTGCTCTGTTTAAAGAGTTTGAGGAATTTGGGCACTCCACGCTCCACAGAGGAATGTGGAATTGCTAAATTCTGCCATTCCGGCACAAAGAAGAGTTTTTTTTCCTGCTCAAACCCTCGTTTTCTTTTGGCCTTTAAACACGAGTGTCAAGACTCTCAGGCTCCTTGAGGTTGTGCAAGAGACTTCTCACACCACTACAGAGCTCCCGCAAAACTTTCCTTCACTTGCACAAATTCCGGCCGAGACGGCACCAATGTAGCTTTCTTAAAGCCAACTCGCAAGGGGTGCGGTCAAGCAGCTGTTCTGCTTGAGAATGCAGCTGAGAGGCGTTTAGAGTGGATTTTCTTCTCAAACTGGCCAATGGAGTTGTATTTTTGTGCGAGAAGCCAATTTGTCTACAACTTTTCTTTTTCAAACCAGAAGGAAGTGCTCGAGAGACTCAAACTTCCTGTTCCTGTCCATCAGTTTTCTTCCATTGCTTTGTCCCTCTCATGGTCACTTTTCATTGGGATTTGGAGCTAGAAGGATCATTCTCCTTGCCTGATGCATATATACTATTGGACTTAAGGACTTTGTTTTTGAGATATCACAAGTAAGTTTAAAAACTGTTATATAAGTGTATTGTTTATTTGACTGGGGGCATGCACCGGGATTTATTTGTACTTTTATTTGATTTTTAAAATTCATTGTGGGGGATGACCTGCAGTTCTAGTAGGGGCCTATTTTTTTTGCATGAATTTAATCTTCTTGTGTAAAGGAAAAAAAATTCACAGTACAGTAAATTTTCTTCTGCAAGTTCTTTAATACGTTTGCAATATTGATTGATTTAATTCACTATGTTGCCTAGTTCGCCAATGGGCCTTCTAGCCAGTAGGCCTGTAATATTTATGTGAGCATGAAACAACTGTTGCTGTGGTGTATGTAGAATTGACACATCATTTAGGCCATGGATGGCTTTTCACGTTTTTCTCCGGCAAACAGTGTTTTGGTGGGGTAATACCGTTGGAGGATGTGTGTTGTTATCATTTTGTAGCCCTGTTAATTTTCGATTTTGGCATTGCTGAATTCTGTGTTACCATGCCTCTTTTGTCTGCCCACTGTGTTTGTGTGTGTGTGTTTGGCATAGGCCACCATTTGCTTTTGTTGTTCAAGAATCATTACGCCATGTGGCCAGGAGCCATTTGTATTGTTAGTGTCCATACTAGGCCATGCAATTGTTTTTTGCTTTCCAAGTGTCCTGCTTATTGCTGTTGTGACCAATGTGGCAGTCGGATATTTTGTGTAATCAGCCAGTAAGCTTTCCCCATAGGCCTACATTTCTTCTTTCTGGCCATGCCCCTTTGCTGGTTGTTGTTGTGACCATGTGGCTGGCGGCCATTTTGTGTAGCCAGCCAGTGTGCTTTCCCCATAGGCCTGCATTTCTTCTTTGTTTGCGGCCATGCCCCCTTGCTAGTTGGTGTTGTTGTGTCCATGTGGCTGGCAGCCATTTTGTATAGCCAGCCAGTGTGTGTTTGCCATAGACCTGCTTGTCTTCTCTGTTTGTGACCATACATGCTTGCTGGTTGTTGGTGTTGTTGTCTGACCATGTGGCTGACGGGCATTTTGTGTATCCAGACAGTGTGCTTTTTCCATAGGCCTGCTTATCTACTGTGTTTGTGACCATGCTCTTTGCTGGTTGTTGTAGTCTGACCCGGTGGCTGGTGGCCATTTTGTGTAGCCAGACAGTGTGCATTCCCCATAGGCCTGCATGTCTTCTGTTTGTGGACATTCCTCCTTGATGGTTGTTGTTCTGAAGTTTGACCATGGGGCTGGTGGCCATTTGGTGTCTGTCTGATTTAATAGAGATGTTTTATTCCTTTCAGGACTGTGAACGATGTATTAATTGTCCCGATTTCAGATCCTATATCTTCATAACATTTAACAATCATTCTGTATCACCTGATATTGAGATTCTGTAACAAAACCTGATTTTGAGATTCGGCATCAAACTCTTAAACCGTTTCCCTGATCTAAAACCCAGCTATTGAGAGGTCTCACTTAATATTTACTCTGCTAATTTGTTGGACCTGATGTCGAGGGGCGTGGTGAGTCTTCTCATAAGATCAGGAGTGCAGGAGCAAAATTGCCTGAGGTAAGCTTCGGGGTGATCTAAATATTGGGGTAATTCAAATTAACCCCAGACAGTAAATTCTGCTCCGCTTGCGGAGTTTGAGGAATTTGGGCACCCGCGAAGGAATGTGGAATTGCTGAATTCTACCATTCGGGCACAAAACTTTTTTTTTCCTGTTCACACACTCAATTTTTCTTTTGTCCCTTAAATGTGACTGTCAAGACTCTCAGCCTGCTAGAGGAGAGCGCAAACTTTTCACACCACTCGAGAGCTCCTGCAAGACTTCGCTTCACTTGCACAAATTCCAGCCGAGACGGCACCAATGTAGCATTACATTGGTCCCATTACATAGGCCTGCATTTCTTCTCTGTTTGTGGCAATGCCTGCTTGCTGGTGGTTGTTGTTGTTGTCTGACCCTGTGACTGGTTGACATTTTGTGTAGCCAGACAGTGTGCTTTTGACATAGGCCTGCATGTCTACTCTGTGTGTGACCATGCTCCTTGCTGGTTGTTGTTGTTTGACCAGGTGGCTGGTGGCCAATTTATGTAGCTAGCCAGTGTCCATTCCTTATAGGCCTGTATGTCTTCTCTGCTTGTGGCCATGCCTCCTTGCTGGTTGGTATTTTTCTGACCATGTGGCTGGAAGCCATTTTCTGTAGGCAGCCAATTTGCTTTTGACATAAGCCTACAAGCCTTCTCTGTTTATGGCCATGCCTCTCTGCTAGTTGTTGTTGTTCTGACCATGTGGCTGGTGGCTATTTTTTATATTCAGCCAGTGTTCTACTGCTTTCCCCATAGGCCTAGATATATTCTCTTTGTTCCCAATGCCTTCTTGCTTGCTGGTTGACAATGTGGTAGGTGGCCATTTTGAGTAGGCAGGCATCTGGTGGGCTTTTAGCATGGGCTTGCATGTGTTGTCCTTCTATCATTATATGGCAGCCAAGCCTCCTTGGTTGCTGGTTCACCATGTGGTCAGTCGGTGGCCATTTTGTGTAGGTAGCCAGTGTGCTTTTACCATATTCCTGCACATCTTCTTCTCTTTGTTCCCATTCCCCATGCCAATTTGATTTGTGTTGTTGTTGTTGATGACCATGTGGCAATGGCAGGCAGCCATTTTGTGTGTCCAGACAGTGTGGCCCATTGCCATATGCTTGCATGTATGGTTGAGCGCTGAGATAGCAGTTTCATAAATTAAAACAAATGATATGTTTAAGGATCATTGGTACAAAAGGGGGTGGTAATGGACGGAGCATCTGAACCATTCAAACACTCACACCCAGTCAAAAGATCTGCGTTTAATCCATCACCGTTCTTTAGCCCACTCTGCCACCCCACCGCTTTTGGCCGCCATAAGTGTGGCAGTGTATGCTCAGACGTGAGTCCCTTGCTCACTTTGCCACTGGATTCAAGCAAGCCGGGCTGAAGACTGCTGGAATGCCAGGAACCGGTCCTCGGAAGCTTGTTTCCGGTCCAGGGAAGACATGGCTTGGCAGTTTGGGCTGGACTGTTCCCATGAGGCGCAGGGTCAGACTGATTTGCATATAGCCATGTCTGAACTGGGGTGGCAGAGTGGGCTAAAGAACGGTGATGGATTAAACCCAGATCTTTTGACTGAGTGTGAGTGTTTGATTGATTCAGATGCTCCGTTCATCACCAATCCCTTTTGTACCGCTTTGGCCACCATTAGTGTGGCAGGGTATGCTCAGACGTGAGTCCCTTGCTCACTTTGCCACTGGATTCAAGCAAGCCGGGCTGAAGACGGCTGGAATGCCAGAAACCGGTCCTCGGAAGCTTGTTTCCGGTCCAGGGAAGACATGGCTTGGCAGTTCGGGCTGGACTGTTCCCATGAGGCACAGGGTCAGACTGATTTGCATATAGCCATGTCTGAACTGGGGTGGCAGAGTGGGCTAAAGAACGGTGATTTATTAAACCCAGATCTTTTGACTGGGTGTGAGTGTTTGATTGATTCAGATGCTCCGTCCATCACCACCCCCTTTTGTACCGCTTTTGGCCACCATAACTGTGGCAGGGTATGCTCAAACGTGAGTCCCTTGCTCACTTTGCCACTGGATTCAAGCAAGCCGGGCTGAAGACGGCTGAAATGCCAGAAACCGGTCCTCGGAAGCTTGTTTCTGGTCCAGGGAAGACATGGCTTGGCAGTTCGGGTTGGACTGTTCCCATGAGGCACATGGTCAGACTGATTTGCATATAGCCATGTCTGAACTGGGGTGAAAGAGTAGGCTAAAGAACGGTGATGGATTAAACCCAGATCTTTTGACTGGGTGTGAGTGTTTGATTGATTCAGATGCTCCGTCCATCACCACCCCCTTTTGTACCATGTTTAAGGATCATGTCACTTATTTATAATTCTTAGAATTTCAACTTTTTTCAATTTTAGGTTAATTTATTTTAAAATTCAATTCAATTTAGATTCAGATTGTACTCCTAACTACAGAGGACAAACTCCCAGGAGCTCCGCCGGAGGGTCGGGACTGAATGCACTTTGGCAGGGTCTCCAGACCCTTTTATACACCTGTTGTAATGGAACTGGCGGCCTGACAACAGGTCCCTGCCAAAGTGCATTCAGTCCCGACGCTCCGGCGGAGCTCCTGGGAGTTTGTCCTCTGTAGTTAGGAGTACAATCTGAGAGGAAACACCTCTCACATTTAAAAGCACCTGAGCCCGTGCTACACATACAGGGCATTGACACACATATTTATCCCTGTAACGCCCCCTCACATATTAAGGTCCTGATGAAAGCCAGTTTAGAAAGAAGGTCTGGCTGAAACTAGTTAACAACACTGAATGTAGGAGACCATAAGCTTTTGTTTTTAATCACTGCCTGGGGCCCACTAATACAGTATCTTTTTGGGAACCAAAGGACAGTATTTTAAAACCTCACACAACACATCAGCACAGCACACTCACGTTCCAAAACCCACTCCGCAGTAGTCTGTCATCACAGCACACCTGAGGCACACTCGGTGCCTCGGGTGGGGCCCGATGATGAAGCCTGCCACCAACTAGGTTGGTGGGTGAGGGCCTTCATAAAAACCAAATGGTTTCCCATGCTGACACATAGAACGCAAAACATCACCCTAATAGCTATTTCTCTTTGTTTATACATTATAGCCCAGGGGAAACGAACAAGCCATACTAGTTCCTCTCTCTCTTCCTTGATTACAAGTATTTTCAGTTTTACCTGTGAACACTCTATACTATTGTTCATTATTTATGATAACGTATGTAACCACACTAAATGACATTGTTTGTTTGTACTACTACTTGAAATGTAACAATACCACGTTTCACTGAGGTTTTTCTTGCAGGTTTGCTTTTAGGTTTGCAAGAGAAGAGACATCAATCACAGTACTGCCAGATAGAAGACCTGTGCACGACGTGACGGTTGACTGACTACTCAACACAGACATGTCTTCAGCTTGATGTGAGGCTAAATGCCACTGCCAACTGAAAGCTTCAAGATGGCCCCAACGAAAGGTTCTGCCAAGAAAGTGGCTAGTGGGGAGCAGAAGAAGCAGATTTCCATCACTGGTGTGCCGATTGCAACCTTTTTCTGGAAAGTTGTGCCAGCTGCACTAGCTTCCGGCTAGCAAGCTGAGAGCAGCACCCCAGAATCAACAGTACCACCTTCCCATCCTAAGCCGAGGACCCTGTCTGTCAGTGACACAGCCAGTACAAACATTTCAATGCCTATGAGTAGTGATGTTCAATTAGATTAGTCCCTTTCAAAAAGTAGTACACAGTCATTTCAGGAAACACAGCAAAGTGGGCAGGTGCCACAGCAGGAATAGACTGGTCTGATGTTGAAGCAGAAAAGGAGGTTGAGCTTCCTTCAGAGTAGGAAGTTGAATCACCTCTTTTATAATCATTGGCTCCCACATCTCCAGCAAGGAAATGGAAAAGTACTGCTAAAGCACCAATCACCACTTCTGATGATGATGATAGGGACATGAAGTGAATCACAACAAAGACCAGGAGACAACAGGAGCAGCAAGGGAAATGAAAAGTTCCAGAAATACTTAGACTTATGGAAGGGGATGAAGAGGAGGATGATGAGGTAGTCATGTTGGAAGGTGACACAGAGGAATCTGACATTGCTATTCAACCTGCTCAGAGGGATGTGGCACAGGAAGTATTGCCACCAGCTCCTATATTTACAAAGCCCTCACTGAAACCTGCAACAACACCTGCCTCAGGGGAAGCAGAGAAGCAATCGACAACATGCCCACCTACCTCCAGTTCATCTTCAGGCATTGACAGTGGCCCGGTAAAAAGTATTCCTACCCAGTTTGGGACTTTTTTTACAGTTAGCAAATAGGGCAAGCACATTGCATTATGCACCATTCGCCAAACAAATGTTCACCGAGATAAGCTTGTTACACATTATTGTACTGGAGGCCAGACTACCCAAATGAAAAAACACTGCACAATCTAGTAGGAAGAGCACCATTAAAAAATTGTTGAATGTGCTTGTGGTGGTGAGGAGAGCTGCAGAATATCAGCTACAAGTGTAATCACGGTGGAAGGTGATGATGAGGAAGAAGAGTGTGACATCTTCACACAAAGCAGCCTTGTCCCCAGCAGTGCACTAGCAGAATCACCCACTACAAAGAATTCAAAATGGCACAAAAAGACTCAGAGTGAGAAGATGGAGATACCCCGGCATACAGTGACTTCACCACCACCATGAAGCACGTTGAGTCTACCACTTACTTCGACTTCTCAAAAGACGCCTGTGTCGGTGCCCCAAGAAAAGAAGAAAATCCAGTCTACTATTACAAGCATGTTTAGGCAGGAAGGCCCTTACGAGTAAAACCACCTAACCGCTCATTTGTACAATTGGAAGCTGTCAAAAATGTTAGTGCTAGACTTCCTTCCTTTTTCATTTGCAGAAAGAGTGGGATGTTTAGAATTTATGGCAGCCATCTGCCCAAAATGGAAGGTACCAAGTAGGACCTATTTTGTCAGAGTGGCTTTTCCAGTGCTGCTAGTAAACAAAAGAGAAGTGCACATGCTGCTACCTAGTTAACTGCTTTCGTTTATGCAAAACATCTGAACTCAAACCAATGTTTTTGGATCGATAAGTATCGTATTTTTATTGTTGCTTTAGTCGAGTATTCAATCTTCAACTTTTTTTGAAAAAATTAAACTTTTACAAGTTTATATTTTTAAGACCTTATGTACTACATACAACAACTTTTAGTGATCTTTGTATTTACAAACAACATTCTATATACATTTCAAAGTATCTCATCCCACATTCAATCACTTTCATACTACACAAAAATGTACATACAACAGACAATGCGAGAAAACATATAAATTATTTTCTGGTTGGAAAACACAATACACAACAAAGCCATACATTTTTGTCTATATTCAACAAGAAATTGTTTGTATTTCTTAGAAGCTTTTACTTATTTCAGGCTTTAATAGTCTACGCGTTTCGAACTCAATCAATCTTGAGTTCTCATCAGGACCATAGTCTGTGGAAAAGAAGAAAAGAGTTTTCTTGATTTTCCTTTCTTTTTAAACAGTGCACTGCCTCTACCACTACTACAAGCTCCTTTATCTTACCTCTCACTCAGAGACCAAAGTACAGAAAGTTATCCCCGTCGTCAGCATACATGTACTGTAAAAATATATGTAGCAAGGTCAAAAACCTACTTTATATCACTACTCTCAACAGCCCAATCACTCACCGGATCTCATTAAACTTACTTTCTATCGGTTGTCCATATCCACGTGTGTTGTTTGGTGGTGCCTGGAAAGCCCGTTTCTAATGACAAAGGGGGAACTGGTCAGGAACTATTTTGTGTTCAATGACATGCGTTTAGCTGTTTGTGAAGGCTGTAAGCAACCGCTTACCTTCAACGGAGGTTCAGGCTGAGTGGAGTGAGGGTTCCGTGCCTTCGCCTACGAATCTGAAAAAAAGTGTTTTGGTCTTATTATCCTTGTTGTGCATGTCTCTATCTCATCTGCTACTCAGTTCTTATGGGTCGGAGACTGATCGTTTTCTTACCTTCGTCAGACGAGGCCGTGTTTTTCTTTCACCGCTTGTTTGGGAGAACCGCGTCTGGATTGAAACCGCTTCCGGGTCTGCAAAGGATCAAGGGACGTGTAGTTTGTTTGTGGTCTCATGACGTTATATTGCAAAAGTTCGCACGCACACGTATTTGTTGCGGAACCTTTGGATTCTAGGGGTGAATTTGATGAAGTCATTTATTTGGATCTTAAAATTGTTTGTATATTAAATATGTTTCTTCATCGTTCTCGATGTTTGCCTTATTTCAAAATATCTGTAAGCAGATGTCCTGTTCTTTAACTTGTCTGTCCATTGTATTGCATGTTGGTCAAAGAAGTCTGACAGTCTCTGTTCAATCTGAAAAAGTCTCCTTATATTCGAATTTAAGTTGACCTACTATTCATTAGAAGAGGCTAGCAGGGGCTTTGTGAGTCTAATTAGGTGTTTGTCGGGTTGGATGTTATGATGCCAGGGCATGTATTTCCCGAAGTTGTTCTGGGTGGTGCCATTTGGAAAGGGGCATCCCAGCATCCCTTTTAAATGGGGTTAGGTGTTAGACACTTTATGTTGTTTTCCTTTTTAAAGGGACCGTGGTCGTCGGTACTGGGGGAATTTTTTGTTCATGTATGTTTTCAGACGATTTTATGTAGAGAGAATACCATCCGTTTAAAGCTTAAACATTTCTGACATCTCGTTTAATCCTGATATTGCCGAATTAAATTTAACTATTAACATAGCCTCCATTCTTGATAGTTTTGCCTCAAGATCTCCACCACTGGCGTCATTTGAATGTGGGATGAGATATTTTGAAATGTATATAGAATGTTGTTTGTAAATACAAAGATCACTAAAAGTTGTTGTATGTTGTATATAAGGTCTTAAAAATATAAACTTGTAAAAATTTAATTTTTTTCAAAAAAAGTTGAAGATTGAATACTTGACTAAAGCAAAAATAAAAATACGATACTTATCGATCCAAAAACTTTGGTTTGAGTTCAGATGTTTTGCATAAACGAAAGCATTTAACTAGGTAGCAGCACGTGCACTTCTCTTTTGTTTACTATTAGCTTGTGGCAAGCTGTGCTGTTGGGAGCCCGGACCCAGTGGTGGTTTTCCAGTGCTGCATCACAATGTAACAAATACAATGCGATGACCAGGTAAAGGACAGGCGCTCAACAAGATTAAGGCAACAGTAAGTTTTCCTTTGTAAGAGATTTCTGCTACGAAGCAAAGAAAAGGAAGGTCACCTTTCTTCCTTACAGACACCAGGGGAATTCCTCCGGTTAAAACATTTACAAAATTTCTTTGCTGAGCAGACAATAATCAATATTTCAAGTCCAAGATTGTCCTAACAAATGTACATATCATTAATAGGTTTATAAGTGTCTGACTTTACATCCAAAGTGATGTATTCTCCTTATTAACAACACCAAGGTATGAACGTGCTGAACGTGTGTCAGTGCAGCTTTTGGGGTTGTCTCAGTGAGAAGGACCAGTCTCACGCCTCAAAATGTGGAGAGATTGATTATGATCAAAATGATCCAAGATTTTATACCACACAATTACACCATTCCTCAAACAGTGGCACAGGAGGAGGAAGAGGGTGATGGATTCATAATTGAATCAAATGTATTAGCTGACCAACTTCTGGACTGAACCACCAGGCATATATCATCGGCAACCTGTGGTTTCAATCTCAGGGTTCGAGATGGTTCTGTAGCGAGTTGCTGGCACGAAGCGTCTCTTCTGTATCCAATCAGAGGGGAGCTCCCACAGGTTGCTTAGAGTCCTAACTCGTTCCTGGCTTGACTATCTGGATATTACTTCGGGGCAGACTTATAGCTTCCCTAAGGCAATGATTTGTTCATACTCTGCATGATTCCATCTACAGCTTTGTTTCAATAATGGAATAAGGGTCATCCTTATTGCATCATTCTTTTGTCCTGATGATGGTCTCTGGATTATTCCACTGAGACCGAAACGTCGACTCTTCAATCCAAGTCTCTCTTCCTGTTTTACATCTGGCTTTCTATTTACCATCTTGGAAAGAAGTCAATTTAATTTAATGTATTCTTGACTGGATTGCCTTCTTCTGTATTTATGGATTGTTTTTTTCAGCTCCATTTACATTAGAAACACATGCAATTGTTTACAACTGTACACCCTTGATTTTCATTGATGATTTATTTCAATATAAAAATAATAATTGTTTCAAAAACTAATCCTTTCGTGTTGCTTCACTTGTACTCTTGTGTTTAATTCTCATTCACTGTCAGAAAACACAAGTTTGTTGATGAATCTGTCCAAATCACTACATCTCTATGGGGCTAGTGTGGTAGTTTCTATAGTATCTGACTGACAGATTCGTAAGATTTTGAACAGTTGCTGTTTCATTCGGCTGTTAAGTCTAATTAACACAGACTGCGCTATACTGTCTAACTCAGACCCTCAAACAAACCCCTTGCTGGCAATCTTTTCCCTAAAACAATTTTACTGCCCAAGCCCGCAAGGGTATATTGGGTTACCCACCCCTTTTTCCAGTTTTTTCTATTTTAGCACAGTCAGGAATGCTCATTGTGTAATCATCATCACATAGTACTCAGGTGGTGTCAATTGTTTGTAAATCTTTGATAAAAATATAACGCACTCACTCAGTCTTCCTACTTCAATTTAGTTGCCTACGATGGATAATCATTATTCAATAATTCAGAACAATTCTGCAGTTGGAGCTCACCTGGATGGAACTGGAAGTGGGGCCTCGCTTGAAAAGTTATTATGCCTCCTCTGTTATTGCTGTACGTATATTCAGATAAGACAACTAGTATGGATGTAATTTACCTTAGTGAGAAATAAATTAACTGCTACTGCTTTTATCTAGATAGTTCAGACCACACACACAATATAGTCTTGGTCATCATATCATGGCAGCCTTCCCCATTACAGCCAAGATAGTTTGAGAATTATAAGCCTAGACGTTATAGCTAAGTGATACGCTATCTCTAGTCTTAAGTAACAAGCACATAAACAGGCTACATAAAACGACTTGAAGGCAGCAGTAGAATTTAGATTTATAAAAATAGTTTCCCCTTGCAAAGCAATCCACCCTCTCCATCCAAACAACATGCCCACCCCTCTACCAAACAAAACTGACCCAAGCCTCAAACCTTAAAATGTTCAAGAAAGTCTCTTGAGTCCCACTCCCCACTCCCTTGACACCCTCTACAATCAGCCCCAACAAACAACAATTCCTCCCACCAAAACAACATATTTAAACAAGCATTGGCATAGCAAGAGATAAATCCTTGAACATGTTGCAGACTTCAAGTACACTGTCGCCCCTTGCCTCCAGGCTGAGCAGCCAATCAGGAGAAACAAAAATGCACTGTTTTGATACTCAGCAAACTTGCCATAAGATAAACCAATGTGAAAGTCTTCCAATTTGTCAACCATTAAAAAAAGAGATACATTATTAAGAAAGAGTTAAGATGTTGTGTTCCCATAACAAAAGTAAGAGAAGACAGCCGATATATTGCATCCTTCTTCATTATTCATGGACAATAACACTGTAACATTTATAATGCTTTCGTAATATGTTGCATGTATGTAGTAAGCGTGCGCATCAACACAAACAATGACTTTTTCTATACCATAAAATATAAACTGAAATATTTTTGACTACGGAGAAGTCTTAATTACCACCCAATGTAATAGCATTCGTTGCACTGATAGCACAAAAATGAACGTCCAAACCAGCTGTGCAACATAAATGAATGCCCAAGCCAGCTCTTCAAGGATTCTAACCAAGGCCTTCCACTTTACATGCATATAGCAGGCACAATGACAGTGAAACCTTCCCCACAAACTGCATGACTTGTTTTCACAAATATTTCTACAACATGCAAACAAAGGTTTTAAACATGTCATATGCACCTGATGCGCACATTAATCCCCCTCACTAGTTTTATGATCATTCAAACCTGGGATTAGGAGTTACCAAACAGATCCCGGCAGCAAGTGCACAATCCATCATGGCTGCATTATATCATAAATTATAACAGGCACACGTGTAACCTGTGCCATCGGGAGTCAGCTATGCATGACCAGCAGTTCAGAAATGGCTAGGCTATTAAGGCTCAGGGACTCAAAGAACACATTGAGGCAACATAAGTGAAACTTAATCTTGCTCTTGCAAGGAAGGCAAACTCGGCCATTTTATCATTCAGACAAATAAAGTTAGCATTATCGAACAGCATGAATAAGGAAACCAATATTCACGCATGCATTGTTAAGCAGATGGAGCCAAGTATCCACAAAAAAACAAAATGGGAGGAAAGAAATACAACAAAATACGGAGAACGAAGACTACTAAGCCCAACTCCACCTGCAGGCAAAACAGCTGTGAATTCATGGGATACTGACCATCTCCGCTTAATAATTATCGAAGTCGGTGACCATGTGAGAAGGCACGAAGGGCATGCATAAAGTGGCGAAATTATCTGGAACGGAAACCCTAAATGTGCCCCAGATAAAATGTAAAAAAGCTCATCCACACTTATATTCTTTGCATCCTGGTATCTAGAGTGTTAAACAGGATGACTACTACAAATCCCAGATCACGCGGGAACAAAATGGGTGATTTTCTTAAACTCAGCATTGGATAATACAAGAACTAGACTTGACTAGCATGTGAAATACATGAAAGTCAGCTAAATTGGATAGCAATGTATCCTGCAACCTAATGTGAACGGGCTAGAAAAATTATGCACATTATATTCCTGATTGATTAACACTGTGTGTTGTCTAATGTGATTCTTGAACCAGCAGCTATTAGAATACCAATTATAAATATACCCAATATATGTTCATATAAGCAATGTGTTCCCTACTTAAGTGACATGCTATTATGTTAATTTTCTGACAGCTCTTGGTTAGATAGTTACTTAAACAAGCACGGCAGGCTACAGGCGGCAGGGGGAGGAGTGCGCGTGCCTCGTGCGGCAGCAGGGGGGAGAGGGGGCTGCGCAATATGGTAGTGCTCGCTCCCGCAAGGGAATCGCCACAGGTGCACGTGATGCCATTGAAGGCAATTGAACATGTACATGTTTTAGCCTGAAAATAAGACAATTGATGGCTACAGGTATCTTTCCTATGCAGCGCGACCTAAAAAGGGTTAGAAGAGGGCTTTATGGACGTTGGCCCAGAGCTGGTCCATGCTCCTTACCATCAAATTCAGCTAGCCCTTGGTAGTTTCCAGCCACTGCAGGATGCAGCTCAGCAAAGGTCTGTTGCTCTTCTGGTGAGGGGTGGCAGCAGTTGGCTGGCAGCGCCACTGGCAATGGGATGGCCAGGAGGTTGGAAGCTGAAGGAGACCGACTGCATTGGGCACCCATGAGCTGTGTATTGATTTCCTATACCTTCTGTTCCAGGACCACCAGCCACTGGTATTCCTTCTGAATGCGCTCCAGCCTCTGCCTCCACAAACGGGCCACTCTCTACTGCCTGTTGTGAATAATGCTCTGTGCAAACAATTGTTTTATATTACAGTGTGGCACAGTGTCAGTACAGTACTAGTCCCCTGGGGCCATTATAATGTATTTATTGTGATGATTAGGAGAATCACATAGCCAAGTTTATGTTTTTTTTTAACCACACTAGTTGCCAAACATGAAAAATCAGTGACGGTGTGGCAGAAAAGTAACAGGCAGACTAGCAGAGAATCACATCACAGGACTAAATAATTGTGATTGGATTATTTCTTACTTCTAAAGGCTTTTCAAGTAACTATAAAAAGATTCAGACACTTTGAGTTGAAATATAAATGACTTCTTATTGATGAGTATAGCATTATGCACTATTATAGAGTACAAGTTGTGTGTGGTGCTAAAATAATGAAGCAATGCTCATTGCTAGCCAGCGCCACTGCTAGTTTGCTACTGGCTGCAGCTGTAGTTGACAATGATCTCTTTCCAATGGCCCTGCTCTTCTTCAAATAACTTTCTCTTTCTACCCTGTCTTGAAAGAGGCTGATGAATAATATACTATGTCAGACACACACCTCCTGAATGAAATGAGGATATTAATATATAATATCCTGTCTGCCGTAAAGAAGACGTTGAGGAAAATGAATCTAATGGACTGCACTACAGGTAAAGGAATAGATTATATAGATTTTATTTGGCACATTTGTTACTGTGTATCCCATATGCCAAACTTGATATCAAATCATGCACTTACTCTCACTTTACTATGTGGCCTCGTCCATCACCATGTTTTTCAACAAATTCATTTGCTGGGCAAGATCCAAGGGAAGAAGATTTGATTTTATCTACTGCAGGGTGAGGGTAGAGGGATTAGATAGGTAGGGAAGAGCTTTAAAAAAAATATATAATAGAGGGGCCACTATACTGATCATCGATTCATCATCTTTGGTTTATTCTGTCACGTTCAATTGACAAGGGAAAAATCTGAAAAAGTATAATTAATCTGTTATGGCAAACAATGATATAAGTTCTGGAATCACTTCACATGGGTATCACGTGATTAAAAAATTGGCACATGCCAAGAATGGTCCACCCACCCTTTCACTTAAATACCATTTCCTTTCTTTTAAGTTACCTTCCTTCTTTCATATCTCCCTCAAGCATCAAAGCTCATTATGTGAGATTTTGATGCATTGCATATAGAAGTCCATAATAACTCAACTATGGCTGTGGCTGGTAAAGCTGGAGAGGGGAGGTTCACCTAACAGTAATTTTTGATGATGACGATGAGCGACACCATGGCAATAGCTAGTGGGCATAGTAATTGCAAGAAATGTGACTTACCACTGCCCATCCCTGCTGCAACTTCTACCCCTTCAACTGAGTAGTCATTGTGTCCTCATCCAACGGCACTTGAGCTGACATCACTGATATTCTCTGTGGCTAGAATGTAAAACATTACACATAATTTAGGGATCACTGACATAATATCGAGGGACAGAATATCGACCATCAAGAATATCGTTGACAAAATATCGGCAGTCAAAATATTGAGTTTCTATCTACAAACAGGTAAGTAAAAAAATATCGAGTTAAAAATATCGTTTACTAAAATATAGTTTTAAAAAATATCGACTTTACTAAAAACAATGTTAAATTAAATTAATATTAAAAATTAATTACTAAAATATACTTAAAAATACTTAAATTAACTTATAATAATTAAATAATTAATGAAAGTTAAAAAAACTTTTTTAATTCATATTTGTTAAAACATATATATATAGTAACAAAATATGATTAAATAATAGCCAATATTATTAACGTACAATAACAAAAGTGTGAAAATGTCTATTCCCACTCCAAAGAGTGCAAGCGTAGGGAAAGCGTTGGATAGCGTAGGGGTTAAAATTACTATTCCCACTCCAGTGAGTGCAACAGTAGGGAAAGCGTTGGATAGCGTAGGGGTAAAAATTAATATTCCCACTCCAGTGGGTGCAACAGTAGGGAAAGCGTTGGATAGCGTAAGGGTAAAAATTACTATTCCCACTCCAGTGGGTGCAACAGTAGGGAAAGCGTTGGATAGCGTAAGGGTAAAAATTACTATTCCCACTCCAAAGAGTGAGTAGGAAAAGCATTGGATAGCGTAAGGGTAAAAATTACTATTCCCTCTCCAAAGAGTGCAACAGTAGGGAAAGCATTGGATAGCATAGGGGTAAAAATTACTATTCCCTCTCCAAAGAGTGCAACAGTAGGGAAAGCATTGGATAGCGTAGGGGTTAAAATTACTGTTCCCACTCCAGTGGGTGCAACAGTAGGGAAAGCGTTGGATAGCGTAGGGGTTAACATTACTATTCCCACTCCAGTTAGTGCAACAGTAGGGAAAGTTTTGGATAGCGTAGGGGTTTTGAGTTTGGTCGTTACTTTCTTGCAGCGAACATTGCTGCGATGTTCGCCAATGCGGGTCTTCACTGGACACAGTGACTTGGGAATACGTCACGCCTAAGGCGTTTATTTTACAATGTGCAAGGATGGCACTAAAAGAAAATTACTTTGAATACAAGGGACAACTGTACCTTCAATGCACAGGGACCTCTATGGGCAGCACCTTCGCTCCAAGCGTAGCGGGGCTGTACGTTTACAATTTTGAGACTAAATACATCCTGCCCCCTTCCAACCCTTTTGCCTCCTCCATAGGCTTATGGAAGAGGTACATAGATGATATTCTCATAGTATGGACGGGCACTGAAAACAGTCTCATTGAATTCTTAGGCTGGGTCAACACTCTTGACCCTTATCTAAAATTCACGAACAACTACAGCAAAGAATCAATAGTTTTCTTGGACGTGGTGATAAGGATCGATGGGACAGCTCTCACTACTGTGACCCATCACAAACCGACGGCAAGGAACAATCTTCTACAATTCAGTGGCTTCCATCCAAGACCACTACGTGAGAACCTGCCCTACGGGCAATATCTCCGCCTAAGAAGGAATTGCAGTAGTACTACGGACTACAAGACACAGGCAGAGGACCTAACTGTCAAACTGAAACAAAGAGGCTACCCTCAAGGCATCCTCAACAAAGGACAGACTAGGGCCCGGAACCAACCCCGGTAAGCCCTTCTGGAAGAGAACGAAAAAATCGACACAGAGGTCCCTTTGACGTGTGTTACCACATATAGCACACTATCAGACAATGTAAAAAAGTCAATAAATAAAAATTGGAGAATTATCACCAGTAGCATTGGTAATTGGGAAAAACCATTGTTTTCTTTCAAAAAGGGCAGGAGTATTAAGGATGCCCTGGTGCATACAAGGCCCTTAGCATGTCCATCAGCACTTATTAGATCTGTTACTGAACCATGGCATTTACCCCCCATTACCGGACACTTCCCATGTACTGACTGCAGTGTCTGTCATTTAACCACCCACACAAAACAGTTAAATCTGGAACCGGGTAAAATATGGACGCAAATGTCCCATACCAACTGCAATTCCACTCATGTTATTTATCTGATTACTTGCCCGTGTGCCAAGAGATATGTGGGCATGACAACTCGGAAAGTGAAGACCCGCATTGGCGAACATCGCAGCAATGTTCGCTGCAAGAAAGTAACGACCAAACTCAGCGAGCATTTTCTGCAGGCAAATCATACCCCCAATGATATGACTTGGACAGTAATAGAACAGGTCAACAACCCCAGGAACAGAGAGAATATTTTGTTTGAAAAAGAGCAGCGCTGGGTCTACAGACTCAACACACACAATCAAGGTTTAAATGACCAAATACCTTGGGCCAGCGTTCTGAAACATTAATATTGTCCTTCTCTCCACTTCAGGGCACTGCCCATGATGTATGTTCTTTACTGGTGATATCGCTCTTTTTGCTGCAGCCCTCAGTATGCCAATACTATAGATCACAAGAGTAACCCTTGAATATATCACCTATAATGGTGGGTATTCACCACTATCGTTTTGTGTGCTGTTCATATTGATTAATGTACTCCCTTGTTACAACCCACAGTACACAAATATGATTGATCATAACATCATCACCCCCCAAACTACATTTCTGATGGTGGGTACTCCAACACCTTGATTGTTCTGTTTCCTAACTGTCAATGAACCTATACCCATCCACAAGTGTCAATTTATCTTAGCGTGATTTTTATACACCTTATCATAGCGGACTTTTGTTTCTGGAATCATTCAGCCGGTCCGTCCTGTGTAGGCTTGCGTGACAAGCCTCTTTCAGAGTCTCGTTCTGAAGCTTGCGTGTCAAGCCTCGTTCTGATTCTAACTCTGTCTTTGTGCGCGCATGCGCACCTAACGTGCATTTCAAGCCTCATTTTGACACAGCGTGCAACAGTGATTTGCACGCGACGACGCGAGGCTTGCTTCCCAAGCCTCGTTCCAGTCAACGCTCTCGATTGGCCGACGTCCCGACGCCTCCCTCTCTTAGCGCCGGGCTTGTTCCTCGCTCGTGATCCATGAGATCCAGCGGGGACAGCTAGGTGCCGAGAGGGTGGTGAGCGTTGCGGGCGTATGTACAAGCGATCTGACATCTTAATAAGCTAAGTGTTTGTGTGTGAGCTTCTACCTACTCTCCTTGAACTCTCCTTTGTGTGTGTTTTTGTTTTTACCCTGACAGGGTGTGCCATTGTCGCTCCCACCCCCCCCCCCTGAATCTATGGGGCGTGGTTCATACTGAATACAAGTGAGGACTCTGCCACCGATATTCTCAATGAGTGTGCCTATCTAAGCTCTCTAATTCACGGCCAGCAGGGCTGCGCATTACCATTACGTAGCTCTGTTTTATTATATCACTCTTCGGGGAACATCTCTCCGTATTCCTACCATAGGTAATGTTACTATTATGGGCAGCCTACCTGGCTTCCCACACGGACGGACTTAGCACTGCAAGCCCCCGTAGCATTACCTCACTATTTGTACTGCGCCAGGTCACACTACCCTGGCTCTAGTTGAGGCCCATCACCATGGTTCTTGGGCACAACTTCCACTCTACAATGTGATCCCTTCCGACCACGGCCATTGATAGGTCTGTTAGCACGTATCACGCCACACCTAAAGTTGCATGGCAACAAACCGTGATTATTAATGACCAATTGCTCATTTGATGTTTTGTGTTTTGTTTGTCTGTCTGTCTTTTACCTACCTGCAGACTTCTGGGCTCCTCGTAATAGAGGCAAATCCCCAAGCCTTTTGGTTTGTATTTTCACGCACCTATTTTTACACATAGTGCCACTGTTTTTAACTTTCACAACCTACAGCAGGGTAGGCCTTAGCGCGCCTATACCTGTTGAGGTAACACCCACTTACTGGTCCTGACGAAAGCCCTGTAAACTCATACACTTAAAGGGCAGAAACATGTTGACCTTCCCCTAACAGGGAAACACCTATATTTCTTGTGGATAGTTTCCCTGCACATAGCTCTTAATTTTAATATGTCAAGTTGACCAGCGAATAAATGATTTTTTTGGGACAACCGCTGACATTTTTAACTACACCTTTTTTTCACATCTCACTCTCACAACAACCTGCTCCGCAGTCTCCTGGCGTCGTAGCACACTCGGGAGGTACTCGATCTCCCGAGTGGACCCGATGATGAAGCATGTCACCACTAGGGTGAGTGAGGGTTTCCTGAAAAAATAATGAGTTTTTTCTTGAAAGTTAGCCCAGCCTTCTGACCAACTACAGCTGGCCTCATATCTATACGTGCTATCTCGATCACACTCACGCCTTACTTCTGCGTTTCGGCATTTGGAAGGGACGTCCTCAACACGCTCCTTCCCAATACCTAATCGCAAACCCATTTTGCGATTAGGTAATAGGGTTTGACACATGTTAAAAGCATTTTTTGCATTTGCATATGGGCCAAATTTGTGAAATGGCCTGTTTGCAAATGCAAAATTGCATGATACATGTGGCCTCAAGTTCTTGCTGAGCCCAGTCGGCTGGGTCCAACAGGATTTGCCCTAGACCCTGCTGGTGGCTTCTGTGAGATTGAATCCTAACTCCCAAGTGGTGCACAAAAGGACTTGAGCCCATGGCTTGTGATAGAGGTTACTCATGCCCCATACAAAACTGCAACACTGGTGTCAGGGCTCGGGTAGTAAGAACCCATGCGCTTCCCTGCACCAGCGAAACTCCTTTAAAACAAATCCCGGGCTCCGTGTCAACCTACCGGAGACAGCGAGTAACTGTCACCAGATGCCGAGTGATTGGATGGGCACATCTAAGATAGAGGCATGCCAGTGCAATCACTGCTGTAGTTTCTAGCGTCTGGTCGCAAGGTCGTGGACAGATGCAGCTGTGAGGTGGGGCAGCAGCATTTTAGGCAGCGCACTTCACCAGGTTCTTCGGTGTGCAAGAACATGTGCGCTTAGCTGTCAGTCAGTCAGAGTTAGGATTAGAGTATTCTCTAAGAATGGGCGAATTTTGCGAATCTGGCGTTCGCGAATTTGTGTATTTGCGAACTCGCAATCCGCAAAATCCGCGAATTCTCGCGAATTTGCGGATTTTTTATTTTTTTTGTGTTTGCAAGGGTTTCTGCCAGATCGCAAGGGTTTTGTACCAGTTCGCAATTACAAACTTACTTGTCAGCACGCAACGGTTGGGACTATGCTGTTTCTACATCTGGTTCATCATCACAGGTTCACAGCACCCTCTGTTTCAACACTGCCACCCTCTGTTTCACCCATGCCACCCTCTGGTACATCAATGCCACTCTCTGGTTCATCACTGTAGATTATGGGGGGGAAAAGCAAGCACACCTGCCCTGCTTCAACTGACATGAATTAAATTGGGGTTGATTTATTAATGTGTCACTGTTTTAAAATTCCAGTCTGGCACCTGCTTCCTTATCCGTAATTTGCTTTCTGTTGCAGTGCATTTTTTTTCCAGGACCTTTGTGGCCTACTTGTGGCTATTCTATGAGCCTGCTGTGAGGGTCAGAGCAGGGTCATACAATTGTTGCAACTAGCAACTGAACTCTGGAGGGGCCCCAGTCAGGAAGCACTACAGGGAATGGTTACTAATGATGAGTTTGAACTTTTGCACCTGCTGAGTGCTTTCAGTTTTGCAAAACTCGTTTTTCTGCAATTTCGCGGGATTCGCGGGGCGCGAACTTGCGCGAGATCGAATTCGGAAGCCGCAAATTCGTGCGAATATGCGATTTTTGTTTTTTTGCGGCGTGTTAGTTCGCAAGGTTTTGTGCGTTTCAGCGAGCCGCTTGTACCGCAACGGTGCAAAGTTACCCTCATAGGTTGTTCACGGGTGCGGCCATCTTGTTTGCATGACGTATTTCCCTTTCCGGGCGCGATGTGTAATCCCGCAAAGTGTGCGGCTCGCTAGTACAATTTCGCGTGTGTTCGCGAGGAAAATCTCGCGCGAACTTACCCACGCGGTCGTGAACGGGCGCGGCCATCTTGTTTCTCATTCATTGCAATGGTTCTGGGCATGCTTTTTCTATCCTCTCTGAATCTCTGACATCCTTTGCTTGTTTGAAGTTTTTTTGATCTATTTTACTTATTATCTATCCCTCTATTTTTCTAGCTCTATATTTTTGTGTTTTCTGCTACTTTTGGTTAATTTTATACTACTTTTTTACACTCTTTTCTTTTCTTCTTCCCTATTCTATTTTCTTTAATATTTAGCTTCCTTTCTGCCCAGACCATGGTAAAGGGAGCCGGGAAGCATCCCGAGAAGGGGAAGGGTCCCGCACCCCGTGCCCGGCTCCCGTGCGGGCGATTGAGGGGGGAGCAGGTCGCACCCTGGGAGATCTTCAGCCCGGAGGAGGTGGCCACACTAATTTTTTATGTTCAGCGCCACCTCCCCAGGACCATCATGGCAGGCGGCAAGATCACTCGCGGGTACGGGATCCAAGAGCACCGGAAGCGGTGGGAGAAGGTGTGCCGGGCCATGTACCAACACTCTCGGGTCCGGCGCACCTACAACCAGGCCACCCACCGTTGGACGGATCACCTGGACCGGGAACGCGATCTGCTTGACCTGCTCGACCTTGAGATCCCCGGGCTTGGTGAGTAGTAGTAGCTATTTCTTTACTACTCTGTTTTCTCCTGCTCTGAGTGTTATTATATTGCAATTTTTTGTTTTTTTACCAAGAGCATTAATGCTGCTGATTACATTGTAGGTAAATTATATTTCAAAATGTTCTGTGCATTTCAGGTGCACTGCTCTCTTTCTCTGTAGCGTTGCTACTATGCTTATTTGTTTTCGATTTTGTGTTCATTTCATTGGCCTGTGAAATTATGTATGAGTGTAGTTTAAAGAACTGCGTAATGCTAGACACTAAGGGTCAGATTTTTAATTACCGGTGCATCCCTGCAAAGTAGCAGGGATGCGTCAGTAATTGTGCGCCACGCCACCACCACCCATGGTGCGCTGTACTTACAATGCGGCGCACCATGGGCCCAAAACGTCACCAAAGGGTTACGCATCTGTGCCGTAAAGGCGGCGCATTACTGGAGTTGCGTCGCAACGATGGCGCAGCTCCAGCAATGCTCTGGGGAGCCCTATCTCCCCAATGCTGCGTCAAGCCGTACGTCTGCTTCAAGCAGGCGCAGGGATTGAGCCACGCATCATTGTCCTCAAAGTGACTGATTGAAATCTTGTAGATTTCCCTCAGCCACTTTTAGGATGTGTTTGGAACGCCCCCTGATGGCGCAGGGTTTTACAACGTGATGCATCTCCCATATGCGTCACGTTGTTAATATACGCCGCACCATCGCGCCTTTTTTGTTCTACCGCTGCGTCACAAAAGTCACGCAACAATGGAGCAAAAGAGCCGCAAGGGGCTTCTAAATCAGCCCCTACAGACTCAAGTCCAGACCTTCCTTTGTACACATGGCGATAAGAAGAAATAGTGGTGGTGGATTGATAGTTTGAGTATTTTAATGACTGGTTAATGTAGTAGGAAGCTTTGTAGTGTTGTCGCTGATCTGCAATCACGATGGACTTTGTCTGTCACTTCGCGTGCTGCGGACTGCTGCCTGCCAGTCCTAGGCGAACCTTTTTAGTAGTTTGTTTAGTGAGTTACATAAGAACTTTCCAAGTCGACAGTCCGCAAATCAAGCAATACTAATAACGTAGTAGACCACATGAGATCGGTCAATATATCCCGTGGAATAGTTGTCTATTTGCTATTTCGCCAAAATATTTTGTTATTGTTCTTTTGAAATGTTTGATTTGGTTGACAAATATCATCCATGTTTTCTGGTCTTTCTTTCTTTCATGTTGTACATCAGCTCCCCCCAGGGGCAAGAGGACACAGGAGGAGGAGGCTGCTGTTCAACAGGATGCAGGCCAGGATCGGGCAGGCGAGGGCTCCTTTGCTGGCCCGGTAAGTTTTAATTTTATTATAGAGTACCTATTTTTTCCTAGCGTTCCTCATTCGATTTTTTCTAAATCGTCTTTGATCTTCTTGTAGACTGTATCTAAATTCTTATCCTGCCTCGACTATGACTCCCTGTGGTATTACTAGGTTATTCTTATTAGTCTGTCTGTGTAGCTAACTAAGATTGCACATTTGGCAATTCCATTGGACTCCCATTCTAGTCAGCAATAGCTCTATGCACTGAGTGCAGTCCTCTGGGATTGTCCATAATGTCTTTTCAAGTCTTCTAAATGTTTATGCTTTGACAATTGCCAACAATAAAAAGGTGAATGACCACCAAGAAAGTATAGGATACTACTTTACTTTTGGTTTGGATAGGAGGACAATCCATTCTACTACTGTTGCAAAGACAAATCTGCACAAACAGAACTATGGACACTAAATAATGCATTGCTTAGCTTATCAATTATAATAGGCGCTGTTAGACTTTCCACATACCTCAGTGATAACAGACTTTGTAGTTGAACCCCCAATCTCCTTACTGACTAGATAGTGTGGCAGAGTCATTTAGCTCCCAAAGTCACCGATGAATGATCCCCAATGATGATTATCCAACGCAGGACAAGAGTACGGAGTCCGAGTCAAGAAGTGTCAAAGGCACGGACTCATGCTTACAAAAATTGCAAAACCTTTAGCTCAGCCACTCTAGTCTGGAGGACCAAAAACCACAGAGTCTATTTAAGTTTAAAAGCTTTATTAAAAGTAAACACATTTATTAAAATCAAGTTTGTCATAAAACTAAACGTTTAACTGAAAATGGAAAAGTGCTTAGTGCTGACGATTAATTGAACACATTTCTTGTGGTCGAGCCGAGCTCTCACCTGGTTTGAACTTGAACTTGCTCGTGTTCTTAGAAGTCAAGCTTCTGTCTGTTAGGAGAAAAAGTGGTGCATGTTAAAAATAAAAAGTAAGCATTCATCAGTTATGCCAAAAAGTGCAGCAAGACAACAGCCTTCCCTGGAAAAAGGGACATTTTTACTTTAAAGTAGACAGTCACAAATTATTACATTGTTTTCTGTTTTTTTCACATTTCTTTATTCCTAGACCAAATATTATATAGTAGTGAGTGGTGTATTCTAACATTCTTAAATGTACTTTGTAGGTGGAACATCTGGTGGCGGGGCCAGCGCGGAGGTGGTGGTGCTGGATGAGGAGAACACCTCTGGGGAGGAGGCGGCGATGCAAGTGCCGGACGACACCAATGTGCCTGTGAGGGTTCACACGGTGGTGGCGGGCAGAGGTAAGATATATATTCCTTACTTATTGAGATTGAAGACTGCAGAGTGTGCTTTCTGCACTGGTGTATTATAAATCAACCAGGTAGTAGCCTCCTCTAAATGTACTTCGACTTAGCTGTGAAGTTTTTGGCGAGAAGAATCCCAATCAGATCTGAGATGAACTTGATGGATGGGATGAACGAAAAGCGAAAGAAGGGTGTAAGTAAGTGTGGAAGGACGAGAAATTTAATGATGACTGGCAAAGAAGAATGATATGTGTTTGCTTGGTCCCCGAGGTGGCTGGGAAGGAAAGAATATGGTATGGTGCATGGCTGGGTGAATGATGAAGCAAGGATGGGTGTAAGGAGAACAGCTTGGGTGGGTGAAACAGAAACTGTATGTGTGCATATAATTTGAATGGATGGATGCCTGGATCATGGTACTATCTGACTCTTAGATAGCATATGTGTATCTAGAGAGAGTAGACAGTCACTGGATGAACTAAGTGTTACTTTGAAGAGCATGCAACACCGCACCCGCACGTCTGTTCCAGTGTAGGAAAGGCAAGGAAAAGAAGTTGTAATTTTGTCCAAATACTACCATGAATAGTAGCAGTAGTTTGTATTGCAACTTCAAGCACAGCATATATCCGGTTATTACGGTGAACACTCCCTACCTCTCTTAATAAGTTTAGTTTAGTAGTAGTACGTCATTCATGTGTGGGTGTATCACTGTTCACTCAATAAAAAGCAAAGCACCTAAAGTCATCCCATATGTAATCAAATACATCCCATGTGAAGTGATAGATAATCAGAATATTTAGCTTCTTCATTTTCCTTTTCTAGTACTCATTTGCACTGTAGGGTGAAAGTTAAATTAATTAAGCAGTAACCTTTTTAACAGAGTATTCTCAGTGCCACCCGTAATAGAAAAGTAAGAGCTTCACCACCTGCATGTACTGGACCGGTACAGTAAAGCAAGTCTGTCACACTCATCATGGTGTGCGTCTGTTTTTCTCGGGTGCAAGTTCACTGCGCTGGCATTATGCCGGCTTGCATAAGATAACGTACCAATTTTCCTAAACAAGAGAGAAGAAGAAGAATAAGACTGGTGTACTTTCATAGTTGACTGTAATGGAAGTCCATAGTGCTCATAGAATTTGTTCCTTAAACTCTCACTAATGTTAGAGCAAGGATGAAGAAGGGGGAGGTTAGATAGATACTGGCCTCAATAGTTATGTACTGTGCTTTCAAGTTGCTAGTTGTACTGTGACACAACTTTCTGCTCAATCATTTTGTGTTAATCTTAAGGAGCATTGGCTACAGACTATGTCTTTCTTTCTTCATATAGTTGCTCCTTCCAAATCAACAAAACCAACAAGGAAGGAGCTGGCTCGAATGGGCTGGCAACGGAGGCTGGATGCCACTGTCGCCGAATATCGGCGGCTGGTGGCCCTGGAGGAGGAGGACACGCAGTCTACTGGTACAACATCCACTGGGACAGCTGCATCCTCCTCCGTGCCCCCACGGGCTGCCAGCCAGCGCAGTGCTCCAGCGGTACGGAGCCGGGCTACCAAAGCCAACCACCACCGCGGAGCAGCAAAGACAGCAGCTGCCCCCCACAGGAGTTGCAAGGCACGCCAGCACCGCTTATGCCTCAGAGTGTCCTACCTAGAGCAGGAGGTCCTAACATATAAGACCTTGGTGGAGAGCCTCCGCTCCGACCATGCCACCCTCCGCAAGGAGTATGATGCCCTGGCCGCTAAAGTGAACAGCATCCTGCCGTAGTGTCCCTTGCCCCTTTTTTAGAGACTTTTGGGGGGTGGGATTGGGAGTTGGGTTGTTTTTGGGACTTTTGAAGGACAATCGTTGGGGTTAGGGAGGGTCTTGCAGGAGATTATTTTGTTAGGGCTACACAAATATACTTTTTGAAACTTTATCTGAGCATACCTGTGTTTTACTGATTTTGAGTCTGGTGGCTGGGGGTTTAACAGAAAGTTTGTTTTCCTGAAACTTAAGTCTGTGTCATTTTCTTCCTTTAAGTGTAAATGGCTAAATGTTTTCAACACTAAGTGCCTCTCACAGAGTAAGTGAATTCAAGAGTCCTAGGACTTTAGTAGTACTACCGTCAATCTCTCGTCTCTCCTAATACTCCATTATACTACCTCCCACCAAACACTTATCTTACCTGTAATTTGTGTTTGAAAGTAGGGATAGGCCCAGGGCTGGCTCCACGGGAAATGGCGATTAAGGTTGGCAATCCTGGGCGGATGAAATGTCCTCATTGCGGTGGTACTAGTGGTGTGACACAGTGGCAGTTGCATGCCTATGGAAAAAAAGAAAATGAAACCTGCTTTGTCCTTTCTGGAGCATTACAACGGTACGATAGAGAATATAGATGGTGACAGTACACTAGAACAGTGCCACAATGTAGCCTAACAAATGGCAAAGTATTGAAAGTATAACTAGTACTTGCGTTGAATTTCTTTGACATTGGCTACTACTACAAGAAATAGTACTGAAGCTGAGTAAGTCTAGAGCCTGTTGCTATGACCTTATCCTCCCCAGCAAGTGTGTGGAATTATTGCTGTCATTTAGTCACACATCAATCAAAACCACACAGCCCGGGGGAAGAGGGTTTAGGTTTGGAAAATGGATGGGAATGGGGGTTTCCTTTTTGGTAAGTTTTGTTGAGAGAAGAAAAAAAAAGCACAGCATGGACAAACAATAATTGAAGATAAAGAAATCTTTGGGTACAAAGCTAACCATAAATCTTTTAAGTGACATAAAGGAAGTGCATGCACTCCTGCATGCATTGTTACTGAAAAGTAAGTATTACTTTCGACAACCGTGAATGACAGAATGCGACAGTACAGGGCTGCAGCGTTTTCACTTGCCTATCTCTGCACTCAGAGAAACACTTCTTATATTAAATTAGGTTTAAAAAATAGCCGAAGTAAATCCTATAGAATGGCTGTAGGGATCAATTTAGAAGCAGAGAGAGAGCCAAGAAATGCAGAGTCACACTCATAGAAGTTCACAGCAATAACATTACTTAAAAAAACATTAGTAAAGAATGGATACTGTATCTGTATGTTGTTGTAGTTGTCCTGTTGAATTTGGTAAATAAGTTGCACGCATCAAACCATTCCTCTTATTAGCGGCACTCCTCCATTCCAGCTGACGCTTCATCCATCAATGTTGGTGACCAGAAGACACCCTGTCCACTGCCTGCCTGGCGGATGCTGAATTGCGGCTCGCTAATGTGAAGCCTGACTTCATCCTTTTTATCCCATTGCACAGACTGAAACCCGGCCTGTAATTATTGATGGAAAAACAGGAAGTGATATTAGAACACCACCGACAAATAAATATAAGGTATGTACGCTGTGTAGTGCAAAAAGTCACACTTTGAGTTTCCTAATAGACAGTACAATATTTTTGAAAGTGCGTACTCTGTCTGAGTCTCCTTTTGAAGGATAAATAAGGAAGGGGGAAATTAATTTAGCAGATCTTTCCCCTCAAGCTAGGTGTACTGTAAACTGTGTTTTAAAACACAATTAGACCTTCCCAGCAGTGCTCCCACCCAGACCCTTACTAAAGCCAGTCGCAAAAATGTAGAAGGCCTCCAATCAGATCTCAAAAAACGAGGCCTAGTAGAAAACTGCTGACAAAACGTACTTTATAAGTAAAATTAGGCCCAAATACCCCCTTACCCACCGTGGATTGTATTCAAACCACTTGCAAGCAAGCAAAAGTATCCATACCCAGCATCGCTCCAAGACTCGCAAACCCCCCCACAAACAGCCCCCCACCCAAACACATGCAATACAAATACTGCTAACCCTAATGAGCTCTAAGTTAAGAATAGTGGCAAACGCTTTCTTTAACTATGCCAAATCCCCCCTTTCCCACCATGGATTTTCTTCAAATCACTTGCAACCAAAATTACACATTCCCACGAGTGCTCTAAGACCCCAGAACTCAGTTGCAAAAATCTAGAACACCCCGAAACACATGCAATCCTGCTGCTAGGGCTAACCCTAACGAACCCTAAGTTACAAAAAGTGCCAAAAGGCTTTTCCGCATGGATTTTGTCCAAACCACTTCTATCCGGTATTAGACCTTCCCAGCACTGCCCCGAAACCCGCCAACCCACCTGCAAAAAAGCACAACACCCCCAAACAGCCAAAAAGGAAAATCTCATACTTACAATATTTATCGGCCTTCGGTCCAAACGCTCTGTGCAGCTAGGTCATAACTCCCGTTTTCGACCACGGATTTCCTGAAAAGCAAATGCAATCAAAATTAGACTGTCCCAGCAGTGCTCCCAGACCCCAAAACCCACCCACAAACACCCAGAACCCCCCCAAAGAGCACCTCAAAGGCAAGCAAGTCAGCAAAAACGCAAAAAGAAATTCGCCTCCGATTTGGTCCAAACCACTTTTAGAGCTTCCCAGCAATGGCCCCAGAGCCGTCAACCCAGGTGAAAACTAGTAGAAAACCCCCAAACAGCCAAAAAGCAAAAGTACAAAAATGGGGACTTAGTCATTTTCATGGCAATTTCCAAAATCACTACGCGCGCGCTATGCAGCTAGGCCCTAACTCCCCTCTGCCACCATGGATTTGCTTCAAACCTCTTGCAATCAAAAGTATCAATAGCCAGCAGTGCTCCCAGACCCCAAAACCCACCCACAAACACCAGGAAGCCCCCAAACAGGCCCCCAAAAACTCTACATTGAGCGAAATGTCAGAAATAGCAAAAAAAAAATTGTGATGGATTTTCTCCAAACCAGTTCTATCCGGTATTAGACCTTCCCAGCAATGCCCCAAGACCCGTCAACCCACCCGCAAAAAAGCATCAAAACCCCCAAGCAGCCAAAAAGGAAAATCTCATACTTACAATATTTATCGGCCTTCGGTCCAAACGCGCTGTGCAGCCCGGTCATAACTCCCGTTTTCCCCCACGGATTTCCTGAAAAGGCAATGCAATTAAAATTAGACTGTCCCAGCAGTGCTCCCAGACCCCAAAACCCACCCACAAACACCCGGAACACCCCCAAAGAGCACCTCAAAGGCAAGTAAGTCAGCAAAAACGCAAATAAAATTTGCCTCCGATTTGGTCCAAACCACTTTTATCCGGTATTAGAGCTTCCCAGCAATGGCCCCAGAGCCGTCAACCCTGGAGAAAACTAGTAGAAGACCCCCAAACAGCCAAAAAGCAAAAGTACAAAAATGGGGACTTAGTCATTTTCATGGCAATTTCCAAAATCACTCCGCGCGCGCTATGCAGCTAGGCCCTAACTCCCCTCTGCCACCATGGATTTGCTTCAAACCTCTTGCAATCAAAAGTATCAATAGCCAGCAGTGCACCCAGACCCCGAAACCCACCCACAAACACCAGGAAGCCCCCCAAACAGGCCCCCAAAAACGCTACATTGAGCGAAATGTCAGAAATAGAAACAAAAAATGTCATCATGGATTTTCTCCAAACCAGTTCTATCCGGTATTAGACCTTCCCAGCAATGCCCCAAGACCCGCCAACCCACCTGCAAAAAAGCACAACACCCCAAACAGCCAAAAAGGAAAATCTCATACTTACAATATATATCGGCCTTCGGTCCAAACGCGCTGTGCAGCTAGGTCATAACTCCCGTTTTCCACCACGGATTTCCTGAAAAGGCAATGCAATCAAAATTAGACTGTCCCAGCAGTGCTCCCAGACCCCAAAACCCACCCACAAACACATGGAACCCCCCCAAAGAGAACCTCAAAGGCAAGCAAGTCAGCAAAAACGCAAAAATAATTTCGCCTCCGATTTGGTCCAAACCACTTTTATCCGGTATTAGAGTTTCCCAGCAATGCCCCAAGACCCACCAACTCATCCGCAAAGAAGTAGAACACCCCCACAAGTGCAGAGTCATTCTTCATTGGGCGTAATCCAGCCCTCTGCTTTGAGGGAAATAGGAGTCTGGAGGAGGAGGATAGAGGAGCATGTTCTTGTGAACTTGTGAACCTGAGGAATGCAGACTGCGGCACCTTCAAATCAATAAGCAAACAAGTGAAGACAGTTCTGTTGATGGGCTTGTTTTTGTGATTAGGTGATTAAAGTTTTAATTATATTAACTGTGCAAAACAAAGAAAGACAGACACACAGGAATAAAAGTGAATAAGCACGAAAAAATTTTTATTGATTCACTGTCTCATTTTCAGGGCTCGGTGTCAGGGAATAAGAATAAGAGTTCGTCCTCGTACTCTGCGAATTCAGGCAGGAGTAGGTCAGTGTCAACTAACAGAGAAGAAATTCCCTCATCTACGTTGCTGTCCTCCTCGTCTTCATCCGGCGTGGGTTCTCGTACTTTGTAATCTGGTGGTATGAGGTGCTGATTCATCTTGATCATTGTTAACCTCTCCACATTTTTGGGCGAGAGGCGGCTCCGTTTGGAAGTTACAATGCCACCAGCAGCACTGAAAACACGTTCAGAAGACACGCTTGCGAGTGGGCAAGACAAGTAGTTTATAGCCAAGTTGCAGAGCTGTGCCCACAATTCTTTTTTCCCATGCCAATGGGTCAGCATTAACATAGACCTCTGTTGAGTCATTCAGATAGTCCTGCACCATCGACTCAAGGTTCTCCAAGGTTCCTTCACTTTGCTTACTTTTTGCTGGGACCTTTTGAGAACCAAAACCAAGCCAAGTTAGGCAATCCTCATCTTCACCCAATGTTACTGTTGTGTCTGGTGAAGATGATCCGGTTGCCGGTGTCTTTAATGGCTGAGAGGTCACTTGTGCCACAGCCACAGGTGCAGAAGTGGATTCTTTTGACTGGGGATGGCCTGCTGATGCTGATGTACGGCCTTTTCCCTCAATTTGCTGCCGTTCTCTTTCAAACCTCTTGGCTGACAAGGCTAGCCAACGTTTGTACTTTGTAACATCTTCATCATCAAAAGGAAAGAATGCTCGGCCTGCCAGCGCCTTTTTGTACCGTGGATCCAGAATAGTAGCACAAATGTAGTGCTGTTCTGAGTGAATCATTTTAATACGTTCATCGCTAAGTAGGCGCTCTAATAATTTCTCCGCCAAAACAAAAGCGTCTTTCTTTTCTTCATCTTTTTGAAACATAGAAGACACCGCCTTCAGTTGGTGCTCCAGCATGCGCAACAATGGGATAGCTTTTCCCAAATTACAGTCCTCCCTGCTGACTGCATGCGTGAAGACCTCAAAAGGATGAAGCATGTCTGTCAGGCTTTTAACTAGCTTCCATTGCGCTGCATCTAGCCTCAGGTCCTTCTGAGCTGTACCTAGTGTTAAGAAATAGTGATCGAGTACCGTATACTGCTCATACAGACGCTCAAGCATGTAGAAGGTTGAGTTCCAATGTGTTGGCACCTCCTGGATGAGTGCTTTCACTGGCATTCGATGTTCATGTAGCAGGCTCCTCAGATGCTTCCGGGCTTTAAAAGAATGGCTGAAATGGTTGCACATTATTCCGCAGGTGGCAACTAACTCGCACTCTGGACTGTCTTCACTCAAGAATTTTTTAACAACCAGGTTTATACAGTGCACCAAACACGGCACTCTGAAATAGTGACCCAGATCCATGGCCTTAACTACATTGGCGCCATTATCCGTGGAAACATAACCAATCTGGCATTTTTTTGGGGACTGCCAGTGAAAGACCTTTGTGTTAAACTCATTCAAAATGTTTTCTGCTGTATGACGTTTCTCCAAGCCAAACATTGGTAATGTTGCATGTTTCCGAGCAGCTTTAAAAAATTGGTCCGGGTCAACACCTGCGTTTAGCTTTGCTTTAACCCCTGAAAAAGAGACCCAGTGTGCAGTGATGCACATGTAATCAGCACCTGCGCCACTGGTCCACATGTCTGTTGTCAGATGTATAGTGTGAACAGCACTCTTCTGCAAAGCTGCCCCAATCACCTCCAGCACATCTTCATGTAGTGCTGCAACCGCAACTCTGGCAAAATAGAACCGGCTAGGAACCTTCCATTTAGGGTAGAGCGCTGCCACTAATTCTAGAAAACCAACCCCTTCTACAAAAGAAAAAGGGAGAAGGTCCAGAGCTAGCATTTTAGCCAGCTTAGTGTTATACAGACACGTCAGTGGGTGGTTGCGATCATATGGCGCCTCTGAAAACAACATGGTTCTAATGTTGTCCTGGACCATGCTTTTACGGGATGATGATGATGCTGACTTCATCGACCCTGTTACGCTCGCTGATGAACTTTTTCGCATTGGTGTCTCACTCTCTCCCACACTCTTAGTGTGGCTCACATGGGGTGTGCTGCTGACAGGGGTACTGGGTGTAAGGGAAGTGTTTGACACTTCTTCCTCCTCATCATCATAAGATTAAACATCAACGTTTTCTTGACTTGCAATTCGGGCTTCCTTGATCTCCTTTAGGTGCGCAAACCATTGGACAGCGTGCTGTCTCTTAAGATGACCTCTCTGGCCTCCGGTACCATAGTTGGTACCAAACTTACCACGACTAACTGCATGCTTACAAATGCTACAAATGGCGAAGTTTTCCTTTTTTGGGCAAACACTAAAGAAGTCCCAAACTGCGGACTTGAAATGTCTGTGGGGGCCGGAGGAGGCGGCGGCACTGGTGGTGGTGGTCATGCTGCTAATGCCAGATGAAGTGGAGGATGTGGATTGCCGAACTTTACTACGTTGTGCACTTTCACCACCACTAATTGAGGTCGAGGTGGATGGAGGTCCCTTCTGGTGAGGAAGAAATATGGAAGGGGTACGTGTTGGTGTACTAGTTAACTCCAATGATTGTGGTGTTTCCATTGCCTCCTCATTGACAACATCATCATCACGCTCAGCAGCTTCTCGGGCTAGGGTCAAAATGTCTGTTTGCTGCATGGCCGCTGGGGCTGCAGTGACCTTTATGATGACTGCGTCGTCGTCGTGAGAGTTTTCATCATCAGGAGAATCCGCCACTTCTTGTTGAGCCTCATCACACTCCATAACTATGAGACTGTTGACGACCTTCCTTTTACGCTTAACTACCTTTCTCAGATCATGGTGTGCCTCACTCTCAGACGGCAGTGTTGGTTCCCAAGTTTGATCCATATCATCAGAAGGAGGTGGGCTTGAAGAAGATATAGACACCACCCTTGATCTCTTCCTTGCTGGGGATCTGGAAGACAATGAATCATCAGGAGGAGTGGCTTCCTCAAATGATGCCTCGGCTTGATTGTCGATTTCCTGATGTGCCCCTACTTCGGGAGGAACAACAATTGTGGGCACTTGTGACCCTCCATGCACCTCTGCTTGCGCATCTCCTTGCGCTGCCTCTCCTTCCACAAGTACTTGAGCTTGTACTTGCACATGTGGTTGTTGTTGCGACTGTGGTTGTTCAACACTCGTCAGATGAGTTCCAACAACCTGTGTTGATTGAGGGACATTGCTGCTACTTTCTTGCGATGAGCCAACATCACTGGTCGATGGTGATTGAACAACTAGACTAAGTGTCTCTGCAGCACTCAGGGGCTTGGACTTAAGTTGGCGTGGTGGTGGTGGCACTGAGCCCAATGGTGCGGGGGTGCTGCTCCCAGCTTGGTCCCCAGCCGATCCCGCTGCTGCTGCAGGCGTACTTTTTCTTGCGATGAGCCGACATCACTGGTTGATGGTGATTGAAGAACTAGACTAAGGGCCTCTGCAGCACTCAAGGGCTTGGACTTAAGTTGGCGTGGTGGTGGTGGCACTGAGCCCAATGGTGCGGGGGTGCTGCTCCCAGCTTGGTCCCCAGCAGATCCCGCTGCTGCTGCAGGCGTACTTTTTCTTGCGATGAGCCGACATCACTGGTTGATGGTGATTGAACAACTAGACTAAGGGCCTCTGCAGCACTCAAGGGCTTGGACTTAAGTTGGCGTGGTGGTGGTGGCACTGAGCCCAATGGTGCGGGGGTGCTGCTCCCAGCTTGGTCCCCAGCAGATCCCGCTGCTGCTGCAGGCGTACTTTTTTTTTTACTCCCAAAAAATGTGGCGGGCGGCACACCAGTCTCCTTGGTAACTTGCCTCTTCTGCTCCTTACTGGCAACTTTCTTGCTAGAGAAGCTACGGGGAACTTTTTTTGGGGCCATCTTCTTCAGAGGTCAGAACAGCAGGCCGCAGTTGCACGTGTTGCAGAGTTGTCTGTGGCCAGACGTGACGTCGCATGACGTTATGCTACACACACACACTGCTGCAGGACTTCTTCCTGGCACTAGTGGTTCTCTTGAGTCTTGTGCACCTAAAAGCAATGGAAGACAAAGGAACATCAGTTCAGTTATACACCCCAAAAACTCGAAAACCACATGAAAATCAGCACAATCTCATGCCATCCATGCCCTTCATGATGTTTAAATTCAAGACACCCCACAGAAAGACTAGGCTCATGCACCACTCACTACCCCTGGTCAAAAGGCCCCAACAACAGCCCAAAAATCGAAAAACAAAGAAAAATCAGCACAATCCCATGCCATCCATGTCCTCCATGATGTTTAAATTAAAGACACCCTACAGAAAGACTAGGCCCATGCACCACTCACTACCCCTGGTCAAAAGGCCCCAACAACAGCCCAAAAATCGAAAAACAAAGAAAAATCAGCACAATCCCATGCCATCCATGCCCTCAATGATGTTTAATTCCAAGACACTCCACAGAAAGACTAGGCCCATGCACCACTCACTACCCCTGGTCAAAAGGCCACAACAACAGCCCAAAAAATCGAAAAACACAGAAAAATCAGTCCAATCTCATGCCATCCATGATGTTTAAATTCAAGACACCCCACAGAAAGACTAGGCCCATGCACCACTCACTACCCCTGGTCAAAAGGCCACAACAACAGCCCAAAAAATCGAAAAACACAGAAAAATCAGCACCATCCCATGCCATCCATGCCCTCCATGATGTTTAAATTCAAGACACCCCACTGAAAGACTAGGCCCATGCACCACTCACTACCCCTGGGCATAATGGTTGAAAGCTAGGCAAAATGGTTGCACACCTAAGAACACTGCCTGCATTCAAAATGCCCCCCTGCCTCCCAGCACATGGCCAGGGCCTGCCTGTACCAGCACTCAAAATGGCCCCCACCCACATGGCCTGTCCCCATGAACACCCCAAAAAATCGAAAAACACAGAAAAATCAGCACAATTCCATGCCATCCATGCCCTCCATGTTGTTTAAATTTGAAACACCCCACAGAAAGACTAGGCACATGCACCACTCACTACCCCTGGTCAAAAGGCCCCAACAACAGCCCAAAAATCGAAAAACACAAAAAAATCAGCACAATCCCATGCCATCCATGCCCTCCATGAGGTTTAAATTCAGGACACCTCGCAGAAAGACTAGGCCCATGCACCACTCACTACCCCTGGGGATAATGGTTGAAAGCTTGGCAAAATGGTTGCAGACCTAAGAACACTGCCTGCATTCAAAATGGCCCCCTGCCTCCCAGCACATGGCACGCCTGCCTGTACCAGCACTCAAAATGGCCCCCACCCACATGGCCTGTCCCCATGAACACCCCAAAAAATCGAAAAACACAGAAAAATCAGCACAATCCCATGCCATCCATGCCCTCCATGATGTTTAAATTCAAGACACCCCACTGAAAGACTAAGCCCATGCACCACTCACTACCCCTGGGCATAATGGTTGAAAGCTAGGCAAAATGGTTGCAGACCTAAGAACACTGCCTGCATTCAAAATGCCCCCCTGCCTCCCAGCACATGGTCAGGGCCTGCCTGTACCAGCACTCAAAATGGCCCCCACCCACATGGCCTGTCCCCATGAACACCCCAAAAAATCGAAAAACACAGAAAAATCAGCACAATTCCATGCCATCCATGCCCTCCATGATGTTTAAATTTGAAACACCCCACAGAAAGACTAGGCACATGCACCACTCACTACCCCTGGTCAAAAGGCCCCAACAACAGCCCAAAAATTGAAAAACACAAAAAAATCAGCACAATCCCATGCCATCCATGCCCTCCATGAGGTTTAAATTCAAGACACCTCGCAGAAAGACTAGGCCCATGCACCACTCACTACCCCTGGGGATAATGGTTGAAAGCTTGGAAAAATGGTTGCAGACCTAAGAACACTGCCTGCATTCAAAATGGCCCCCTGCCTCCCAGCACATGGCACGCCTGCCTGTACCAGCACTCAAAATGGCCCCCACCCACATGGCCTGTCCCCATGAACACCCCAAAAAATCGAAAAACACAGAAAAATCAGCACAATCCCATGCCATCCATGCCCTCCATGATGTTTAAATTCAAGACACCCCACAGAAAGACTAGGCCCATGCACCACTCACTACCCCTAGTCAAAAGGCCCCAACATTAGCCCAAAAATTGAAAAACACAGACAAATCAGCACAATCCCATGCCATCCATGCCCTCCATGATGTTTAAATTCAAGATACCCCACAGAAAGACTAGGCACATGCTCCACTCACTACCCCTGGTCAAAAGGCCCCAACAACAGCCCAACAATTGAAAAACACAAACAAATCAGCACAATCCCATGCCATCCATGCCCTCCATGATGTTTAAATTCAAGACACTCCACAGAAAGACTAGGCCCATGCACCACTCACTACCCCTGGTCAAAAGGCCCCAACAACAGCCCAACAATTGAAAAACACAAACAAATCAGCACAATCCCATGCCATCCATGCCCTCCATGTTGTTTAAATTTGAAACACCCCACAGAAAGACTAGGCACATGCACCACTCACTACCCCTGGTCAAAAGGCCCCAACAACAGCCCAAAAATCGAAAAACACAAAAAAATCAGCACAATCCCATGCCATCCATGCCCTCCATGAGGTTTAAATTCAAGACACCTCGCAGAAAGACTAGGCCCATGCACCACTCACTACCCCTGGAGATAATGGTTGAAAGCTTGGCAAAATGGTTGCAGACCTAAGAACACTGCCTGCATTCAAAATGGCCCCCTGCCTCCCAGCACATGGCACGCCTGCCTGTACCAGCACTCAAAATGGCCCCCACCCACATGGCCTGTCCCCATGAACACCCCAAAAAATCGAAAAACACAGAAAAATCAGCACAATCCCATGCCATCCATGCCCTCCATGATGTTTAAATTCAAGACACTCCACAGAAAGACTAGGCCCATGCACCACTCACTACCCCTGGTCAAAAGGCCCCAACAACAGCCCAAAAAATGAAAAACACAGAAAAATCAGCACAATCCCTTGCCATCCATGCCCTCCATGATGTTTAAATTCAAGACACCCCACAAAAAGACTAGGCCCATGCACCACTCACTACCCCTGGGCATAATGGTTGAAAGCTAGGCAAAATGGTTGCAGGCCTAAGAACACAGCCTGCATTCCAAATGGCCCCCTGCCTCCCAGCACATGGCCAGGGCCTGCCTGTACCAGCACTCAAAATGGCCCCCACCCACATGGCCTGTCCCCATGAACACCCCAAAAAATGAAAAAACACAGAAAAATCGGCACAATCCCATGCCATCCATGCCCTCCATGATGTGTAAATTCAAGACACCCCACAGAAAGACTAGGCCCATGCACCACTCACTACCCCTGGTCAAAAGGCCCCAACAACAGCCAAAAAATCGAAAAACACAGAAAAATCAGCACAAACCCATGCCATCCATGCCCTCCATGATGTTTAAATTCAAGACACCCCACAGAAAGACTAGGCCCATGCACCACTCACTACCCCTGGGCATAATGGTTGAAAGCTAGGCAAAATGGTTGCAGGCCTAAGAACACTGTCTGCATTCAAAATGGCCCCTGCCTCCCAGCACATGGCCAGGGCCTGCCTGTACCAGCACTCAAAATGGCCCCCACCCACATGGCCTGTCCCCATGAACACCCCAAAAAATCAAAAAACACAGAAAAATCAGCACAATCCCATGCCATCCATGCCCTCCATGATGTTTAAATTCAAGACACCCCACAGAAAGACTAGGCCCATGCACCACTCACTACCCCTGGGCATAATGGTTCAAAGCTAGGCAAAATGGTTGCAGGCCTAAGAACACTGCCTGCATTCAAAATGGCCCCCTGCCTCCCAGCACATGTCCAGGGCCTGCCTGTACCAGCACTCAAAATGGCCCCCACCCACATGGCCTGTCCCCATGAACGCCCCACAAAATCGAAAAACACAGAAAAATTAGCACAACCCCTTGCCATCCATGCCCTCTGTGATGTTTAAATTCAAGACACCCCACAGAAAGACTAGGCCCATGCACCACTCACTACCCCTGGTCAAAAGGCCACAACAGCCGAAAAATCGAAAAACACAGAACAATCAGCACAATCCCTTGCCATCCATGACCTCCATGATGTTTGAATTCAAGACACCCCACAGAAAGACTAGGCCCATGCACCACTCACTACCCCTGGGCATAATGGTTGAAAGCTAGGCAAAATGGTTGCAAGCCTAAGAACACTGCCTGCATTCAAAATGGCACCCTGCCTCCCAGCACATGGCCAGGGCCTGCCTGTACCAGCACTCAAAATGGCCCCCACCCACATGGCCTGTCCCCATGAACACCCCAAAAAATCATAAAACACAGAAAAATCAGCACAATCCCATGCCATTCATGCCCTCCATGATGTTTAAATTCAAGACACCCCACAGAAAGACTAGGCCTATGCACCACTCACTACCCCTGGTCAAAAGGCCCCAACAACAGCCCAAAAATCGAAAAACACAGAAAAATCAGCACAATCCCATGCCATCCATGCCCTCCATGATGTTTAAATTCAAGACACCCCACAGAAAGACTAGGCCCATGCACCACACACAATCCCTGGGCATAATGGTTGAAAGCTAGGCAAAATGGTTGCAGGCCTAAGAACACTGCCTGCATTCAAAATGGCCCCCTGCCTCCCAGTACATGGCCAGGGCCTGCCTGTACCAGTACTCAAAATGGCCGCCACCCACATGGCCTGTCCCCATGAACACCTCAAAAAATAAAAAAAAACAGAAAAATCAGCACAATCCCATGCCATCCATGCCCTCCGTGATGTTTAAATTCAAGACACCCCAGAGAAAGACTAGGCCCATACATCACTCACTACCCCTGGTCAAAAGGCCCCAACAACAGCCCAAAAATCGAAAAACACAGAAAAATCAGCACAATCCCATGCACTCCATGCCCTACATGATGTTTAAATTCAAGACACCCCACAGAAAGACTAGGCCCATGCACCACTCACTACCCCTGGTCAAAAGGCCCCAACAACAGCCCAAAAATCGAAAATTCCAAAATTGTAGTTGCAGCAACTGTAATGCCCCAAACAAACTTACTTGTGAAATTTCTAATCCAAAAGTGATCCAAAGAAAGTCAAAAAGGCCTCAAATCCAAATATCCAGCAGCATCCACACAAAGTAATCCTTCCAGGTCAAGAATCCGAATGAAAGTGACCAGCACATGAAAAAGCACTGGGAGGAGCCTGCTGGACAGGAACAGGAAGTTGGAGACTGTGGGGCACTTCCTTCTTCCCCCCCCCCCAAAAATGGACTCCTTGCAAAAAAAAGTGCAGGCAAATTTCAACCTGAGGAGTTATTCTGATAAAAAATCATCATTTTCAGAAGGTTTATGCTGCTTGCTGGTGGATTTCTTGTGCAGAATTTCAAATTTTGTAATTTCGCGCGTGCGAGATTGTTGCTGCTCGCCGCATCTACGTGTTCGTAATTGCAAACTCTCGCGATGCGTGCTGTGCAAGGGGGCATTCCGCGATTACGTAATCGCGGTCGCCAAACTCCCGCGGTATCCCGCAGCAAGATCCAAAATGGCGCAGCACTTGCAAAATATCGAGAAAAACAACTCGGCAAACGCTGAATGACGGTAAGTGAACGCCGCACGCCGCAATATTGTATCACCAAGAAAAAAAATCTACTGCGTGCAAATTTGCGGATATTCGGTAAATTTGCGAGAGTTCGCGGATTGTGAATTTACCGAAAATCCGCAAAATCTGCAAGCGGAATGGATTTTACGCCCATGCTTAGTATTCTATCCAATTTTAGGCGTAGGGTAGTTATCGTTGCATTTCTTCATTGGTCAGTTAGTCAGGCAATCTATGGTCCAGAAAATACTCGCATTTTTAAGTATACTTACCAAAGGTTCCGAGTGACTCTGAGGAGTCTGGCTTTTCTCCATGTGTTCGGCTGAGTCCTAAGAAGCCAGTCTTCTCTCAAGCTGAAGTCTACAAACCGCAAGTATACTCCTGTAGGAGAAAAGGATAATATTAGTGTTTGACAATTACAGCAAGGATTAGTAATCATATGCATAAGGGTAAGCAACAGTTTAGTGCCATTCACTTACCGTGAAGTCTTTTCCAATCTTCAATTTATAGATAACCTGTAAATAAATAGAGGAAATATTGGTGCTGATCTACAAACGTAATATTCTAGAATATATGAAGAGGAGCTAACGCCTTAGGCTTTGAGGGTAAGGAGAGCTTAGAATACACACCTAGGAGAGTTAGAACAGAAGAGTTAGGGAGTTTTATTGTTATGTCTTTTTTTACAGTTCACCAGCCAGAAAAGCATAACTGAAAAGAAGAAGTAAGAGTGGAGGACCGAGGAAAAGCGAGGCAGTCTCTTCTTTATCTTAAACCCCTTTCCCCCGGCACGGTTCAAGTGACCGCCTGTGTAATTGGGGGTTTGTGGTAAGGCCTGTAGGGAGAATTGGGAATTCACGACCGGAAATTGAAGTCAGTGTGCATTGAGCCTTGGCAACAGGACACTTGGAAACTTTTTCCAAACTTTCTGCAAAAAGAACCAGAGGCTACCACTGGACTACCACAGAGTCACAGCCACCAACATCAAACTGTGCTGGTAGAGCTCAACTTATTAGTTTGCCCTGCTGAAAGGATACAGACTTTCAGAAAGTCTAAGTCTGAAAACGGAGTACTTCACCGGGACCAATGCAGAGCAGCAACCCGTCGATGAAGCCTTCCAGATTCTATTTTGGACTGCTTGGAGTTTTCTCGCCTTTCAAACTGAGAGTCTCAAGCTTTCAGCCAGCCTGTGAGGGACCAGTTGCCTTCATCCAGTTGAATTTCAGAAGAAATGCGATGCAGACGTTGGATGGCATCGTACACTGTAGGTGCGTTGTCTGCGAGGTACACGCAGCAGCTGAAGCCGATCAACTTACACACACCACCACGATCAGCAAGGATGACATCTAGGCCATTCTGTTCTGGTGACTTATGAGGCGGTCCGCCTGCAGCTCTGTAGTGATGTTGGGGAGGGCACCAGCTGTTACTGTGATGGTGGCTTCAAGGACCCTGGTCCGTCCTCGTACAGCCTGACTGTTGGCCACGGGGCCCCAGAAAGGAAGGAAACCTTTAAAGAAGTCCCCGGTTTCCAGGCCTGCTGTATCCTCAGCTGATACGATGCCCCTACGTGAGCGGCGCAGAGCCCCCTTCATTGACAGGTGATAACCTCCTTGGGTAGAATACGTTGCTGGTAGGAGGAAGGCTGGATAGCAGGTACCAGACCAGTTACGGGGGAGCCAAGTGTAGGAGGCAGTGCCACAGATGAAATAGGTGTTGGGGGATGCCACTAGCTTCGTAGGAGATGTGGAAGTTAAAGCTTTTGTGATATCACACGTACTGGTACCAACTTTCTTAGTCCCTAGGCCATGAATGCAGACACGACCTTGCACATTTATGACATTCATAGTGTCTCGTTCATCAGGCAGTATCCTTCTTATGCAGAATCTGGAAAATGTTTGTCGATTAGTTGAGTTGAATACTACCATCTCACCGAGTTCATCTGGGGATAGTAGCGTTGTGGATGAGCTGGTCGGGCAAAAAGGAGCATTGACATGGCCAGATTGTTCCGCCAGAAGTCATCCCGAAATGTTCCAAGGGCAGAATTGGCAGTACCATTGACAGTGTAGCCTCCTGTATCAACATCCACCATGCAAGACAAGACCCAGAGATGGAAAAGTGGTAGGGAAAGAATGGGACAGGGTGTATCATGGAATGCAGCATCAGTCCACAAACCCAGCAGTTGGAAGTGTTCATGATCAGCTGGTGATGATGCAACATTTGGATGAAGGTGTTATTGAAGAATTCTGCAGGGTGGGGTAATTCGTGGGCTAGTAGCGTGAAATGCTGGTGTTCTGCAGGAATCGGGGTAGGAGTTGGTGAGATATCAGGGTGGTAGATCAGTAACACCCAACCAAGGATAGACGGGATGAGGGAGACAAACAGTGTTACCACTGTGGCCATGAAGCATTTACTATGTCGGAGACTAACATATTGTTTCTGGATTCTGGTGTTTTAGACGGCAGCAATTGTGCTAAGCCAGGGACCTCTAGTGGCTGTCTGTGATTGGTGGTTGCTTCACTGGGCGCAGGTGCCAAGGGCCCTATGGCGTACCTTACTCTGACACACCAGCACTACTCTCAGCGGGGGAAGATCACAGCCATACAGCCTATAGGCACTTGGCGAAGTCAACTGCAAGCCTTCCCTTGGGGGCGCAAGTTATATCGGTCGGAAGTAGGGACAGTATGGTCGGGAAACAATTGTTCTTGGTGTTGAGCAGAGTTAAGAGAGGGTTCCATCCTTCCTTTCAGTATGCTGTCACTCTCTGCGTCCGTAGATGTAGAATGGAGACTGGCATTGCTGAATGGGACAAACATCGGGACTGTTTCTGTCTGAGTCTCCTTGTCCTTCCCTCACCCACTGATCATAGGGGGGGGGGCAGAGGCACCCGCCTGCAGTGCGACAAATGCACCAAATTCCTCCGACCTTCTACTTTCACGGCGGTGCGGGTGGCCAGCAACACCTGACTGGGCTGTGTCCAGCGGGGCTCGAGGCTCTTAGTCCATTGAAAGTTCCGGATCAGGACCCAGTCACCAAGTTGGATAACGTGTCCTGGGCCCTCGCCTTTGTCAGGTATGGCCTCATATACCAGGTGATACAGAGTGCGAAAGGTATTAGTCAGACTGTACAGATAGTCAGTTAATACAGGGTATTCAACATCAGACAGCTTCTTAGGCCGCGGGACACCCCATACTTTGGCAGGCCTCCCGAACACAATTTCATGGGGGGATAGCCCTATCCTGGTGTGGGCCATTGTTTTTGTGGACAGTAGGGCTAAGGGCAGAGCATCAAACCTGCTGACTGGGGGTGGTTATCTGCATAAAATCTTTGTCTTATACCCAATGCTGTACAGACATATTCCATAATGTGAGCCATAAAGTGCGTTTCGTTGTCACTCCAGACCAAGCGGGGCAAACCAAATCGTGGGAGGTACTCTTTTAATAGCACCTTGGCGGTAGAGATAGCGGTGCAGTCTTTGACAGGTTAGGCCTCCACCCATCGGCTGAAGGTACAAACCACCACTAGGACATATTTCAATTTGTTACATCGGTCCATCTGGATGTAATCGATTTGGAGGACTGCAAAAGGGAAGGTAGGAGAAGGGAATCCTCCCTTAGGAGTAACTGTGCCTTTTCCTGGGTTATACATTAGGCAAATCATGCATGTTTTAACCAGCTTTTCAGCATATGCTGGTATCTTAGAGTTGTACCATGTAGGTTCCAACAGTTTACATATCCCTTTTGCACTAATGTGAGCAGGACCATGGGCCATTGTAACTACTGGTAGCACGTGACTGTCAGGTAACATCCATTGTCTTTCCATAGTCGTACGGACCCAACAACCATCAATTTCCTCCTTTGCTAATTGCTCCTTCCACACCCTTAGTTCCTCAGGAGTAGTATGGGACTGAACATCAATCACACTCTGTACTGTGTTTTCAACCATGCCCTTGTCTGCCACCCACCTAGCGGGACCTCCTACATACATTCCTTTCCTTTTCCTAAGAGCTGTTTGTCTGGCCGTCTGGTCACCCAGGGCATTGCCTTTCCCAACATCATCTGTCACTTTCTTATTGGCCTTACATTTTATAATGGCCACCTTACTGGGGAGTGTCAGGAAGTCTAACAATCGGTGAATTGGGGGCCATGTTGAATCTTGGTCCCATGGGAAGTAAGGAAATTCCTTTCTTTCCATAACCTCCCGAAGTTGTGGGCCACCCCAAAGGTATATTGCCTGTCAATATAAATATTTACCGTCATCCCTTTACTTAACTCACGAGCTCTAGTGAGGGTCACTAATTCTGCTGCTTGAGCAGAGCACTGCGGAATCTGAGCTGTTTTTACTACTCGCCCTAATGTTGTGAGGGCGTAGGCGGCTGAGGTGCTACCATCTGGCCCTCTGAGACATGATCCGTCCACATACATTGTACCTTCTAGGTTCTGCTATCGGGGTGTCCTGTAAGTCAACCCACCCCTTCGTCTCCTCCTCTGTCCTTAATATGCAGTCATGTGGGTATAAGCGGGCATCCTGAGTATCCAGTGGGAGTAATGTGGTGGAGTGCATCTTTTGATGTTAATGTGGCTGGCAAAGAGTGTCAGTTCATGTCCTGTGAGTCGTGCGCTAATGAGGTACTGTGTCTTGGTATTATTAAGGAGGGTATCTACAGAATGGGGGACCATCAGAGTCAGGGGGGAGTTCATGACAATCCCTGCACTCTGACGTACCATGAGAGCGGCCTCAGCGGTCGCCTGAAGGCATCCTGGGAGAGCCCTTGCAACAGGATCTAAGGTGGCTGAAAAATAGGCACATGGCTGATGGTGACCTCCAAACATCTGGGTCAAGACAGCGCATGCACAGCCGTCTGTTTCATGTAAAAACTGAAAAAATGTTTATTATAATCAGGAGTACCGAGGACTGGAGCAGTACACAGAGCCTTTTTTAAATCTTGGAAGGCCTGTGCATGCTCTCTAGTTCATGGAAAGGAACTGTCTGATATGTCTTTAATGGTGAGGGTAGGAAGAGGTTTGACCATGGCCGAAAAATTGGAAATCCACTGTCTACAGTATGAGGTTAGGCATATGAAGGCTTGCAGCTGCTTTTTTGTTCGTGGGGCTGTCATAGCATTGATAATGGCTACACAATCAGTTGCGAGCTGCCTTCCCTCCTTCGAGAGGAGATGACCTCAATAGGTCACCTTCTCTTGACAAAACTGAAGCTTTTTCAAGGAGACTTTGTGATTATGGAGGGCAAGGTGGCATAACAAACAGAGAGTAGCTTCTTTACATGCTGAGGCAAATTTTGCAGCAATGAGGAGGTCATCTACATATTTAATAGTGTGGAATTATCAGGGAGTTCCAAGGAATCTAATTGACTTTTTTATTAGGGCTTGACTATAGATACTGGGGCTCTCAGTGAAACCTTGAGGGGCGCAGCAGAATCTAAAGCTCCGCCCACCAAGGGAGAAACCAAAAACATTTCTGCTGTCAGGATGTATAGGAATGCTGACAAAAGCATTTATCAGGTCTATGATAGAGAAGTGCGTTGCGTCAGAAGGGACCATCGTTAAGAGGGCTGTAATGTGGGGGACAACAGGATATTAGGATATTGTTATTTTGTTAAGGGCTCTCAGGTCAATCACAAATCTGTATATTTTAGGGGAGAGAGCATCTCCATTTATCTTTTTAAGAACGGGAATAATGGGACTGTTACAGATATTGCCACATGTTTCCTCCACTATGCCCTTGTCCATTAAGTCAGATATTATTGTTAAAAGGGCCATTTCTCCTTCCGTGGGCAGTCGATACTGCCGGAGGCGGGGGAGAAGTGCACCTGGCTGGATGCATACCACATGAGCGGATATGTTGAGACACCCTACATCAGTGTCTGATAATGCCCAGAGGGAGGATGGTAAAGACTGTAACTCTGGTGGGAGAGGGCCGGACAGTTTCACATAGGAAGCTGTGGTGCGAGAAATTGTTAGGGATTCACCTTGGGGACTACATGATATGGTTACATACAGAGCTTTCAGTAAATCCATGCCTAACAAGTTTTCACTGCAGCCTGTAGTAAGGACCAAGGGAGCATCAACATGTGCAGGGCCAATATCGAGAGGAAGGGGTTCTGAGACAGGGCTGGTCACAGGTGTTCCTGCAAAACCCACGGAGACATTCATATTGCCAGAAAGGGGTACCTTCGGAACTGACAAACGTGCAATAGAAGACCTGGTGGCCCCAGTATCCAAAAGAAAATTCTGATCGTTCCCCACAACTGACATTTGAACATATGGGCCCCTTTAATCCACTGTAATTCACACTTTGGTAATACCCCTTTCCTGGCTGTCCTATGCTTGGTAGGACCCTGTCTCATCAACTTCTTCATAATCATCATTGTAATAAGTGTGTGTTGCTTCGTACCCATCAAACCTATTGGCCTGGCACTGCCTGGATGTGTGCGTCAGAACATGGGGTCTAGGGATCCAAACCACTATGTCCCTTGTATTCTGTCTCAAAACAGGTAAAGAAGTCAGCCACATTCTCATCTTTCCGCTGCCTACAGGCGTTTATTTTATCCCAGTTAATGACAGTTTCCGGCAAAAGTGTTTTCATAAACGTTATTATTTTACCGGGCAAAGTTAGGATGGCAGCTTCTGGTTTAGTCTCTCCTACCCTTGCTTCTTCCATAGCCTCTAGGTCAGCCCATTTACCTCCCAACGCTAATTTATGGTCAGTATGTCGAATTTTGTCCCAAATTTCAGTGGGGACAACTGTACCAAAAAGTAAATCTATATCCTCAAGAACGAGAGTACCTGCAGATATAATCTGACTACTTCTCTGTAAAAGGCAGCCGGATTCTTCCGGGATCTGGTAATTGTCCTTTTAACTGCATTCTTTTGGACCTTTTCCAAGGATCAAGAACCCAAAGCCTGCGCCAGTGTGTCTCAATAGCCCCTCAGCCATTATTGTGGGCATCGGTAAGTGCGTTAACAAAGACAGAGGCCGCCTCTCTCATTGGCATAGCTGTTTCTAGAGGGGTGTTGGGAAAAGCGGTCATATCACGGTAAGCCATTAAAGCCGACATAGTGCCAAACATCCCCTCTCCCTGAACATCGCCTCTTTTTATTTGCGACCTAAGGTCCATTAATCCGGTAGGTATCTGCATAAGGGCATTCTCAATTCTTTGCATGACCAGGGTACACATGTATTTAGCCCAGGTGGTCTGTTCCATAATCGTCCACTTGGAAAAGGGGGACAATATTTCTTTAAAGGCATAAATGTTACCGTTACTTATCCAACATTCACACTGTTGCCTCTGTAGGTAATTTTCTCGAAGGGACGAAAAGCTGACTGCAGAGCGCAAGGAGGCCAGTCGTGGGAATTAAAAAATGTATATAAATCCTGCTTAACTGTAGACCACGGGGAAGTAGGAAAAGGGCGTGTAGGGGTAAAGCCACAGGGTTTAGGCAGATGGAGACTTGTTGTCATTCCCACAGCAAGGACAGTGTTAGCGGGCTTGGTCGGTGTGACAGGGAGAATAGTAAGAGGGGCAGTGGGGGCAGGAGTGGGCTGTGTCGGGGGACATGCGGGGTGTGAGGCATCAGGGCAGGGTACAATGGGGCATATGCAGGAGGGCTTTCTAGCATGCAATCAAGCAAGGAATCACCTTCTTCTCCCCCTTCCATATGGCCCTTTCCTTTCTCCTCACGATCTGGATAACACTTTTGTACCCGAGCCCCATGCTCTCTATCGGCTATTTCTACTGATTTTGTCATTTGATTTTGTAAATTTTCTATGGCGTGGTAGGCCATTGACGTACGTTCCAGTTTTCTTTCTTCAGCCTTCTGCTTTCTAGCTCTCTGGTCTATCTCTTTCCTCCAAAATCGGACAGATTCAAACATAGATGGGCACGTTTTTCTTTTCATTAATTGTTCCTCTAAGTTGGCGAGAACTTGGGAATTAAAGGAGCCATAAAGTGGCCACCGTAATTCTGCGTTACTTTGTTTGATATAATTTACCTAGAATGAGGAAAACATTATGGCAGAAGGGCCATGTTTAACATACATCGTATGGCTAAGGGTCCCTTCTGGAGAAGGCGGACAAGCCGCCTCCAGCTGGGAGTCCTGCGTACACATACAAAAACATAATCTCTTGAACTTACTACTGACTGGCATGGTTGAAAACAGATAACAGACACCAGTGGGTTTTAAAACTCACCTCGCTTGCTTGGCTTTTGCCAAAGTCGATAACAGCAGAATCATACAGTAGAGACACCAGCGGGTTTTAAAAAACTCACCCTGCTTGCTTGGCTTTTGCAAAACTCAATAACAGCTTGGCTTTTGCAGAAGTCAATAACAAAATCATATAGACTTGGTGGGTGATCAGTCTACCCTTACCTTACAGGGGTAGTTCTCTTCTGTAGACGTAGGGCTGTGTCCTGCTCTAGAAAATATTTGCTAGCGTACTCCAGTGAGAACGCGGTCATGTGGCCCAGACTGAGTGGAAGGAACAGCGGGCGAGTCAGGCGGCTTACCGGATTGCAAGAATCCCTCAGGTAGGGTACCTCCGTCGGAGTTTCTCCATGCACCTCCTCACATCCACCGGGCCTGATCTTCGTGCTCGTGGAGTCCCTATTCAGGCATCATTTGAAGAACCGGACTAACCCACTTACTGGGTCTTGGCGGCGGGGGAACCGGCCAAGCCTTCCATACCCTTCATACGTAGTAAAAGGAGACACAGGAGCCTTCGTCTGCAGGAGGAACCCAGATTTATTCAAATAGCCCGGGCTATGGATCAGAGTCCCCAGCTCGTCATTAACAAGATAGAGGAGGCTCCTGCTTTTTTCCGCAGCTTACAAGCCTTTTATACTTTTTCATTCTGATCTTTTGGCTGTTAGTTCATTGTTCAATCAGGGCAGTGTTTGCAGTTGATAACCAGATCCTGATGATGTTTGTAGATGGTAACCTGGTCAAGGCTTGGTACATAAATCATTGTTCCCTCAGTTTGATCAAAGCTCGGTCTTTCAGATCATTGTCCACTCAGCTTGATCAAAGCCCGGTCTTTCAGGTCAAGGCCCAGCAGTCAGACCATTGTCCAGATAACCTGATCACGGTGTCAAGGATGTTTACTAGGCTGGGAACAGGAGATGGAAAACAATCATTTACACAGGGTGTGATTGTCTCATGACTTTCTGGTGAACTGCAAAGAACAGGGGGGAGGTTGGGTGTGCGACAGTTCCTTGGACGAAATGCAGGCTGCAAGATGGTTGTTGTCGTTTTAGGTAGATTTTCCTCTGGCATCAGCAGAAATGACCAGGTGGGTCGTGTGGAAGTGTTTAACACGAGATGGCAATGAAAAAGCAGTGGAGTCCCTGTACAAATTATGCCGATCAGAAGAACACTTTTCCTCAGGGTCCATGCAAGCCATACCTCCCTGGACTCCCTCTGGTGTCTCGTTTAAAAAAATGTGTGGGTATGATAGGTTTCCCTAGATGATCACTGAGCCAGTGGCCAAAAGCCCAGGTGATACCCCCCCTTGCAAAACAAGATTGTTTTGTGATTGGTAATTTTGATGTCTCCAAAATATGTTTTGGCGGCTTGGCTGTGGCAGTTTCTTGGCCCAAACACACAAGTGAGATACCATTTTTATCAAAAGACCTAGGGGAACGCTGGGTGGTAGGAAATTTGTGTCAGCCCAGTAATCCTACAACTTTCCCACACAGAAATGTGAGGATTTCAGGGGCTTCTGGGTAGGAAAACATTGGGGTGTCCACACAAGCTATACCTCCCTGAATTCCCCCAGGTGTCTCGTTTTTAAAGCTGTCTGGATTTGGTCAGTTTCCCTAGATTGCCGCCGAGCACGGGCCAAAAACTCAGATGAGCCCCTGTGCAAATCCAGGTCGTTTTGAGATAGGTAATTTTGATGTCTCCACAATATGTTTTGGGCCCTTCCCTGCCACTGGCACTTGGGCCAACCACACAAGTAAGGTACCATTTTTATCGGGAGACTTTGGCAAATGTGGAGTGGGTGAAAGTTTGTGGACCCGCGCATATTACAGAAATTTCCCTCACAGAAATGTGAGTAAAGATGTGTTTTTCTTTTCAAAGTTTGAGGTTTGCAAGGGATTCTGGGTAACAGAACCAGGTGAGAGCCATAATATTCACCCCATCCTGGAATAACCTTGGGGATCTAGGTTTAAACAATGTATAGGTTTGCTAGGTTTCCCTAGGTGCCGGCAGACCTTGGGTTGAAAATACACTGCTAGGCATTTTGCAAAAAAAGGCTCAGTTTTCACTGTAAAAATGTGTTGTGTCTATGTTGTGTTTTGGGCTGTTTCCTGTCACGGGCACTAGGCCCACCCACACAAGTGAGGTACCATTTGTATCGGGAGACATTGGGGAATGCGGGGTGAGTGATATTTTGTGGATCCACACAGATTACAGAACTTTCCATCCCAGAAATATGGGGAAAATGTGTTTTCTTTTACAAACTTGGAGGTTTGCAATGTACACTGGATAACATAACCTGGTGAGAGCCACACAAGTCACCCCCTCCTGGATTCTCCTGGGTGTGTAGTTTAAAAAATGTATAGGTTTCTAGGTTTCCTTTGGTGCCGGCAGAGCTAGTGTTCAGAATAAACAGCTAGGCAAAAGGGTCAGTTTTCACTGTGAAAATGTGGTGTGTCCATGTTGGGTTTTGACCCGTTTTGTATCACGGGCACTAGGCCTACCCCCACATGTGAGGCACATTTTTATTGGAAGACTTTTGGGAAATGTGGGGTGGGTGGAATTGTGTGGATCCACGCAGATTCCAGAACTTTCCATCCCAGGAACATGAGGAAAATTGTATTTTTTTATAAAGTTTGAGGTTTTCAAGGGATTCTGGGTAACAGAACCTTGTGGGAGTCACACAAGTCACCCCATACTGGATTCCCCTCAGTGTCTAGTTTTCAAAAATGTATAGGTTTGCTAGGTTTCCCCATGTGCCAGCTGAGCTAGGGTTCAAAATCTAAAGCTAGGCACTTTGCAAATAAAGGGTCTGTTTTCACTGTAAAAATGTGGTGTGTCCATGTTGCGTTTTGGGCCATTTGCTGTCACGGGCACTAGGCCTACCCACACAAATGATGTAACATTTTTATCTGGAGACTTAGAGGAACACAGAATTGTAGAGTAACTGTTATTACCTTTTGAATTTCTATGCATTTTTGCATTCCTAGTGTAAGGCAATGTTTAAAAAAAGAAGTCACTTTGAAAAATGTCCTATAGTTTACATGCTAGTATGGGTACCCAAAATTTTGGAGATGCGCAAATAGGTACTGCTTCTAAACTCTATATTTTGTTCCCATTTTGGAATTACAAAGGTGTCCTTGATACCTAATTTTCACTCTTTATATTTTACCAAAGGAATTGCTATATACCTGGTACACAATGAAAAATCAATGCTAGATGCAGCTCAGTTATTGGCTCTGGGTTCCTCAAGATCTTCGTGAATCAACAAATCCTATATATCTTCACAACCAGATGTGTCCAGCGGGTGTAACTTAAAAAAATTGGTCATAATTGGTTGTATTTTTCTACTCATTTTCAATTTTTATTATTTTCAATTGTTAGTTTCAACAAAAATACCATGAAGGATCTACACAAATGACCCCTTGCTGAATTAGAATGTTATCTACTTTTCATAAATGTATAGCTTTCTGGGATCCATTATTTCTTTCGCACCTATTTCTACCACCAACTGGAAGTAGGTGGAAAGCACAAAAGGTAGCAAAAATAGGCTATGTCCCAGTAAAATGTCAAAATTGTGAAATAATATTTGTATTTCTGACAAAGGTCGGCCTGTCCCTGAAAGCTGGGAAGACAGTTATTTCAGCACCACAAACCCTTTGTTAATACCATTTGCAGTGAAAAAAACAGACGCTTTCTTCTGCAGCACTTTTTCCCCATTTAAAAAAAAAGAAAAACAATTAGCTGCATTGTGGCTAATTTCTAAGTTCCCTCATGAAGAAGCCACGAACCCTGGGAACTTTTAAAATCCCATGATGTTGGAAGAAAAGGACGCACATTTGGCATGGATATCTTATGTGGACAAAAAGTTATAGGGGCCTAAGAGCGAACTACCCCAAATAGCCAAAAAAGGCTTAGTGCGTGGGGGGGAGGCCCAGCAGCGAAAGGGTTGAAAAATTGTGCTTGTGCAGACCAAATTCACTTTGCAATGAGTGGAAGGGTTAAGTGACAAGACTTGAAGCAGATCTAAAAATTCATTGATTCCTAGTTTGTGCCATTTCTAGAAGTATTTTCATCAAAAAAAGTAGGCATCTAGATTAGGGTAAGTGAGTGAGCGTTGCTAATATGTAGAAATATGTAGCTATCATCTAAAGTCATAGTAAACCCTACCCATGCTGCGCAGCACCTTGAGTCTACCTTTCTAAATGAACTTATATCACCAAATCTGCAGATGTAGATGGATGGATCCTATTGATTATTGATCCAGCAACCTGATGGTTGATTAATGGAGAAAAGGACTTCTAGTAGAGTCTCTTGTAGGTCCAATATTAAAAGCTTCCAGTTAGGCAAGGCCCAATTGTCCCAAATTAGGTAATGTTAGAGATTTCAGTAATCTGTGAGGGAACCTTGCTCTGCATTATGTAACTATTATGACCACAGCCACCTCCTAATCCCATCTGAGGTTTGTGAGGACACGGTAATGTGACTCTCGTTGTTGGTTTAAAGTAAAACCTTTTTTTATTGGAAGAGTTCACATACATACATCACATCTCTATAAAAAGAGCAAATTATTCATAAAAGTACAATAAATATCCAAGAAGAGCGCACTCAGTTTGCCCCCAATATCCTTTAAAGCCCCTAAAATTTCTGTGATTTCTCTTATTTGCAAAATGTATATGCCTGTAGCCCTTCCTAACGCTTAAGATATTTTTTATAAAAGCCTGAGTGCAATGTATAGCTGCATTCTAAACCCTTTAACTCAACATTTTAGCCCAGCAATGTTCAAAAGTGGGGAGTACTTTAAATGTCCAATTTTTCAAAATTATGGATCTAGCTAACAGAATAAGCAAGAACAGCTTATTTTTCTTCCCCATCCAAATACTAACATCTGAGGAATACCCCAATAAGATAGCTTGAACATTCTGAGCAAAATCAATAATCCATGTATGTGTACAATATTTTTTAATAGAGGCCCAATATCCCACAATCTTTGGACAAGCGCACATAATATTCAGCTCCCTTCACCTTCTATTAGACATCGGAAGCATTTCACCTGTATATGGGGATTAATACTATGGAAAAAAATCAGGTATTCTATATTGTAGCCAATTCATAAAAAATAGCATCCTGCGGAGGTTAGCGCTTTTTAACAAAGAAAGGTTAAGCACGTTATTCTTATTCCAAACCTCTGTCAAAATTAACACTCCCTCCCTTGACTGCCATTTCTGTCTGACTGTAATGGACAAATCCCCCTCCTTATACTTTCGAAATTATGTTATTCAGTGTCTAATGTGTTTAGAAGATTCAATCAGTTCTTCCACTAATTTAGAGCTGGTCTTAACAGATTCATTCTTTTAACAAGTATACAATTTGAATAAAGTACAAACGAAGCAATGTCTTCCAGAACCTGACATCCAGTTCTATATCTGGCCACTCTCTACAGGTATCTTATATTAAAAAATCCCCAATAGTCTGAAAACCATTTGCCTCCCATTGATGGGCAGCATTCCTGCCAAGAATGGAATGTGATCCTTTAAAAATGTCTGTGTATCAAGTAGAGCCATAAATAGCTGGTGTATTAAAATATTAAAATAGTTGCTCATTATGTTTTAAAGGTAATGGTAAATGTTTATTGTGACATTTGTTCAGTGATTTGATCAGGCATAAGAAATACTTAAGTTTGTATTGCTGCATAATTAGGTCTGAAAAATAATTATCAATTGGTTTACCAAGACCTAGCAGACAAAACAATTTAAATGAAAAATGAGCAAAGTTAGAAAAATAATATTCTTTTATACTTGGCAGTACAATGCCTCCTTCATTGCTGGCCTATACAAAGTGCTCAGTGCAATCTTAGCCCCCAAAAAAGTAGAAAACAGTCTCTCAATTTCCTTAAAAAACTTCGGGGCATATTATGAAGAGCGGGGTTAAAATTATCACCAGGTTAGTGGCAGAACATTGCTGCTTAGGCGGCGATAATGGGCTTGATAATATGCCCTGGAGAATTCCAATAGAAGCCCATGTTCACAACAGAACATGGACTTCTATTGAAATTCTCAAGGGCATATTATCAAGCCCATTATCGCCACTTTGCCGGCACTTTTCTGCCGCTAAACCGGCGATAATTTTTACCGCTGTTCTTGATAATATGCCCCCTTATCCATAGGGTAGAAGGTAATGTGACAAATAAAAAATTTAACAGAGGCAATGCAGACATACGAATCAGCGCGACCGGACCATTAAATATATAGGCAAACCCGTCCATGTAAAGAAGAGTGCCTGAATCTTCTTAATAAGAGATAGATAGTTGAAATAAAATAAAGCACCGACACCTTCCGTAGTGTAGATACCCAAATATCTCTTGGGCTTTGAATTCACCAGAGGACGAAGTTCTGTGGGTAAAGAATCAGTCAAACATTCATAGAAGAATCCCAGTTTTTAACCAGTTTATTTTGTAACCACCCATAGACGGAAATTCCTGAGAGATGTCATAAACCCCTTGTTAGATGACCACAGCAGGTTTTAAAAACAATGCCACATCATTGGCATATAATTTGATTTTTTATGTTCCCCCCAAAGGGGCTTCTAGCCACTCATCTTTTCTAATAGCAATTGCTAAAAGTTTTATAAAAATTGCAATAAGGACGGGTGAAAGAGGACAGCCCTGTCTGGTGCATCGATTGATCTTACAGGTGCAGATATCATTGGAGTTTATAATTAATCATGCCAATGCCACCTCATAAATCTTTGTGATGGCCTGAATAAAATGAATAGTAAAACCATACTTCTCAAGAATTAAAAAGAGACTATTCTAACAAACCAGTTCGAAAGCCTCATCAGTATTTAATAAAAACATCTGTGCCAGTGTCTTTTTTGTTTAAAATTTTCTAAAGCCTCGAACAAAAAATTGATATTCATTGAGAGTTGCCGAACTAATATAAACTGACACTGATCTTGATGAATAAGTGCTCCTATTAATTTATTTATTATTTGGGCAAATAACTTCATGACTATCTTATAATCTGTATTCAAAAGACTATGGCTGATATGAATTCTAATCCTTTTTTAAAAATCTAAGCACAATGGCAATGTTAAATGATGATGTAATTCTACTATCATTCAAAATATGGTTAGCAAATTGTGTTACTTTAAATTTCAACAAAGATATATATTTTTATAAAATTTGACTAATAAGCCATCTTTCCCACAGGCCTTCTCTTTGGCTATTCATTTGATGACCTCCATCTTCTCTGAAGTGAACTCAGCCGGCAATTATTGTGCTTGATTTTGTTTTAGTCTGGGAATAGAGAGACTACTCAGGAAACTTCCAAGATGTTCAACATCAATCTCCTATCTAACACTATATATCTGTTCATAATGTTTCCAAAGCACGGCCTGAATCTGCCTTAGATCAGTATTCTGGATCTTCATCTCCTCATCGTGGAGTAACAAGATTTTATTCTGGGCCCTCCTCTCTCGGGCCTGCCAGGCCAAAATTCTCCCTGTATATACGCTCTCTTCATATACTTTTTGTAGATAGGCACTATTAGCAAAATAGGCTTGCTCATAATAGCAATCCTGCATTAACAGTTTCACTTTCCTAAGCTCTTGTTGATTACTAAGACTGTTATGCCACAAAGCTTTATCATTGGCTTGCTTCAGACCCTGCTCCAGGTCAATTGTCCTTCCTGGGAAGAACTATTTTTCAGCAATACTCTTAGACGTTATACAAGAATGCATGGCTGTTTAAAGGCATCCCATGCAATTTTAAGACTAGCTGTATGTTGATTAACGTTGAACTAGTGGTCAATTTCAGACTCAATCTCTTTAGCTCAATCCACATCTTCTAACTTGACCCTACTGAAAGTCCATCTAGCACCTTACTTATTAATCCACAGCCCCATTACTGAGACAGCTGCCATGGAGTGGTCTGAAAACTCTTTTTGCACATGTGTATAATCCCATAAGGACACTTGCGGAGAGTGCAAGAACAGTACAACCTTGCTGCAGGCTTATACTGTTCTGAGACTGAAGTGAATTCGCACATGGATGAATATATATTTCTCCACCCATCCATCAAATTCAGAACCTTCATACAGTCAAGTATAAGTTTGGCAGACCGTGGTTTCTTCTGTTTTAGAGTAATAGTGGATGAATCTAACATCAGGTTAAGAAGTATATTAAAATACCCTCCCAGGATTAATTTACAATGGATAGATGACAAAACCTGATTAAGTTCCGACAGCGAGGTTGGATCATCTACAATAATGGCATAGATGGTGGCCCACCTTCCCTCTTTGTGTCTGTCTGGAAAGTGCTTATGCAATATTGAAGACATTTATTAACATATGTAGCCATCCCCCTGTTGATTGCCCTGGCATTTTCATAGACATACAAATCCAACCCAATTTCAAAACATTTCAGAGCATTACTTCCCTCCTTCTCCAAAATGAGCCTAAAAAGGGTATAAACTTTTTTCCATCCTCAACTGCCTTGCCCTTTCACTTGTTATTTAGGCCATTGGCATTGTACAAACTAAATGTTCAAAGCATTGTGTTGTATCCTCAAAAATGTGTATTTACATTTCATACATTGTCAGGAAAAGAGAAGGATACATTATTGATATAGTACAGACCAGTGTTCCATCTTTCCTCACAGCGGCCACTAAATAAATGTGTTTCAGTGTTAAAGTGCAAAGTGCTTGCTGCCCTTTTAAATAGCCTAGGTTCAACTGAGATTTCTCCACTTTGGTATTGCTAAGCCATAACGCCTGAAAAGTACTTTATTCAGCAAATTGAAAACTGCTAACTGCCATTTTGATATCTTAACAAATTTCATTTGCCTACATAATTGCTCTTTCAACAATAAGTAAATTGTCATTCAATAAAGTTCAATATTCAAAAGTGCTTAAAAGGCCATGCACCTAAGCCCGACCAGCAAAAGGAGCTTGGGTATACACCACAACACATGTGCTCTCCAGGAAACTCACCAGCAACCTTATCCAGGTACTCATGCTTAATCCATTAGATTTCTTGTCATTCACATCCTCTTTCAACAAGAGGTAAATTGCAATGTGCCAAAGTGCTAAAGTGTTTTAAGTGCATAAGAGGCCATTTGCCCAAACTAGCACAACAAATGGTCCTTGGGTATACATAACTGCAGATAAACATTCCTGCGTGACTCTCCCACAAACACATATACCTATACCTGCTCAACCCCTTAGTTTTCTCAACATGCAAACTCTTCCTAATTTGCAACTTCTGCCCTCACACCTCATGTGCTCCCAACACCTCTTGTGCACACCCTCCCTCTGGAGCCCCCCCATTATGACCTCTGAAACCCAACCTTCCCCAATCAGGCACCATGGTTTTGTGCCCTGCTTCCCTGGGCCCTCGCCGTCCCATCCACCTCCACCTCATGAAACTCCCCTTACTCAAACAAAATAATAATAATTTCTCCCTGAAAGTGTAGGGAGGGCATGCAGGTAGGCCCCATAGTACACCACAAGCAACTTACCTTGCCTCGCCTTGCTTTGCCCCAGAACTACCAACCCAGAGGATTGAGAGGTATGGCCACCGGCAAGAAACAAGGTGATAGACTTAGGTTAAGGGCCTCGTAAATGGCCAAATTGACAACTCGCTTTGACAAAATCATCTCAGAAGGAAGCAGCGTCCTTGGTGGGATCAACAATGGAGGAATTGGACTAAAGAGAAGACAACGCTGTATGCTGCACATTACAGTTTGCTCCAGTGCAGTCCATAAGAAGATCCTGCTGAGGAGGCTCCCTTGGTTATCCCTCCAACACTCTGCTAAGAAAATCTGCTGCACATATCAATTCATAATTTTTGGCATCTCTCTGTCCCCTCAGAAAAAGTGGACTATGATCTCGACATTTTTAAAGCAAGATAAAGTAAGTCAGGTATTTTTGTTTAACTGGGGAGAGACATTGGTGGCATTTTTACTTGCCCATTTTTCTCAGCATTGGATGTTGAGAGAGTCTGGCTAAAACTATGCTGGTAAAGTCAATCAAGGGACTCACTTAAGCTAATAACGCAACCACTGCCGGGAGACATGCGTGCTTGACAGGGGCTGGCTTTAAAGGTACCCGTATAAGTTGGCTTAGTAGGATGAGGCAGAGAGCAGTTGAGAACTCTCAAGTGGCGCAGAGTTAGAGTTCGTTAGGTTTGGAGGATATAACCTCTGAATCTGCATTACAAGACTCTGCAACATAGCTATTATACTCAACGGGTACCTTAAAGCCCAGAACAGACCCTGGCAGACCTAGCGACCCACAGTCGGGCATTGTGCCAATTATCGTACCAACAATAGAGGGGCAACTCCCTGGGGAAAGCATAGAGGGAGAAGCAGTGCAGGTTAAGCTATCTGGAACATCACACCAAGGGGAGCCACCTACATGCAGTAGTGTAATTGAGGTGTTTCCCCCTCTTCCATAATAAGTCAAGTACACAGGGTCCTACAAATGAGCCAGACTCAGAGATAAATGTAGAACTATCTCCTCCTGTACATGTGAGTGTAGATAGTTTATTGCGACAAATGGAACTGAATGCTTGAACCCCCAGCAGAGATAGTACCTTGAATCTGATACTTGAATCAAGGCACCAAAGCTGTGGGGATGACACACCTGCAGATGAAGGCTCGAGAGTAATCGGTTTTCCGGACACTCTGTAAGTGGTCCTACTTGAGATCCTTGAGGTAATAAAAGCAGTCAAAAGAACTCAACAAACAATTCCTACGCTGGTAGCGGACTGGCTGTTTAGCCTAGAGGGAAAAATATCCCAGTCACTCAAAGGAATGGGAGAGATGGAGTAGCGCACCTCAGATTGTGATGGTAAGCAAACCCAGGCCACCGGGACAATGCAGCACGTTGAGAAACATCTAGTGGCACAAAGAGCTAAACAGGAGGAGTCAGAGAATCACTTGTGAAAGTCCAATCTCAGAATTACAGGCATTCATAAACACAAAGAGGATGCTGATGGCCCCATGACTTACATAAATAGCTTGATTAAAAAGTTTGTTCTGCATGATCATTCACAAGATTTAGAAATTGTACATGTGCACCAGGTACCTTCCCAAGCTCAGGCCAACTCCTAATACCCTTGTATGTTACTGATAAATTTAGCTGATTTCCGCGTCAAAGAGAATATACTAAGGAAGGCAATCCCAGAGAAAGTATATGATGTGAATAATGAATACTCAATTTGTATCTTTTCAGACATTGCTGTAGAATCTGCGGGAAGGTAAAAAGACTTACTACCAACATTTTGGGAGGAGGGAGTGCAGGCGACCATTATTCGCCCTGCCAAAATGAACATTTTACATAAAGTCGGGGAAAGTCTGTTCTCTATTGAGGATGCACAAACTTTTTTCATGGAGATAGTGGAAAGCTCATAGACTATGGAGACTGTATATTTGAATTGAAATCCTAGTTCAATTTTGTATATTTTAAAAGAAGCCTGTTTGATACGATTCAAAGTGTTGTATATCAGGGCTGAGAGGAACCCTACATTTGCATGTTATTGGATGCCCTGTACCTTCTACACAAGACAAGACAATCATGATTGTTGCTATTTTACAGAGCTTGCAGTATACATTTTGGTAAAAGCACTAAAGTGCTATGAATAATTGACCACCAATATGCAGATCACCTTAAGCGCAAATTGCGCTATGGACTAAGGGTTAGAATAAGGTGAAGCATTAGCAGCAATGTATTTGTGAAGGGATCACACTGAAAAGCACTCTTTGATGAGCGTGAGATAATACAAAATCTTGGTGGCCATCTTAAACTGCAGGGTATAAAAACCCCACCCAGGCCTTTGCTAGACAATCCAGCCTCTAAGAGAAACTCACCCGAAGAGTTGGAATGCCAATTCAATCCGGAGTGACACCATGAATAAAGGGTACAATTTTTAAACGCATTGTATTTTTCTGAATGTGTTCTCAACTGATATATTTGAACACATATGCACTTATTCACCATTCTATGTTACAATAGAAGCCATTTAGTGGTCCTTCAAGTGTTCTTGCCACAATAATATGCATTGTGATTTCCTAGAAGGTTGTACTCCACTATAAGAGCCTGCTCTAGTACTGATTATCAGAAACTGTCTCATCCTAGAGTTCAATACATTTTTCGATAGCAAGACCTTCTTTAAAGTCATCCCCATTTTGGTGTCTTCCCACCACAGGGTAATCTTGCATTTCTATTGTGGCTTATTTCCTTGCTTTACTGGATGCTCTTCTTTTATTTTCTTCTCCTCTGTGCCATTGTTGCTTATCAGCAAGCAGTGGCTTTGAATATTTAAATCACTAGCATTGAATATTAAATTACAAAAAGTAATTCATATGACCTGGTCTTTTCTCAAATTGTAGGACAAAACCTCTGCATTCTTGGAAACAGCCCAATAAAGGAAAGTGATACACTGTAGTGGAGTTCCGAATACTTCAGGTTTTTGCTTTTTTATTTGGATTTGAGGAGGTCCAATCACCCATGTCTCTAAAAGTGGCAAGAAGAGGATAATGCATCAGAAACAACTACATCTGCTAACCTCTTTCAGTCGTAAGGTATTTCTTTGTTTATACATAAAAAGAGCACTGATGGTAAGTCTTTTTTTTGCTCTGCTCAGATTTACCTTTGTACACCTAAATCAAGCAGTAATTTGATTCTACTAGGTCCTTGATCTGCCCTGAAGCTAGAGTGACAAGACCAATGGAAAAGACAGCATTGATGTTGCAAGCGGCACACTATTTGTACTCCCTGTGTGAATTTGCCAAATGCATTAAATATCTTAGAATGTGCACATTAGAATCCTGGAGGATCTGAGTAGAAAATTAAATGAAGCCATAGTAGAAAAAGGAAATAAAAACGGTTAAAATCTCTAACAGATATTCGTATCAGTCAATCAGTGGGACCTTTCTCTAACAGGTGTACCCAAATGCATAGGTTACAGTAACAGCATAGTGAAACATTTGCAGTGCACTAGTAGACACAGATAGTTTTTTGCAGGTTTTCTTATATCAATATTTGTTCAGTCTTAACTGAAAGAGGACGCAGAGTCTACTGGAATCCGATGATGGGTCTTAAATATCACAATGTTGATAAAGATAACTAAAGTGATAGAGCACTTAAATAAATGGAAATTTGTGCAACTAACATGTAGAAATATCGCGTAGGCCTAAAACGAGGAGCCACATTTATTATGGCAAATGGCACTATGCTTCCATAGTTAGTCATGTCAAGTTAGAAATGCTTTATGACGCAGTTCTATTTTCCTTTTTATTACTAACTTTAGGTCAACATTTTTGGCAATGTGGATATGTGAAGAGTTCAATGATAAAATATGTTTCCAATGAAAACATTACCAATAAAAATATAAAAATACAATTGTGAATATGTGAGAATGTGGAATGACAAACCTAACCTTGAACTGTTTTGTGTTAGAGAAGAGAGTTGAGTGAGAACCAAACCAAAACTTGTACAATGTTGTCAATAATGTTGCATATAACACTTAATGACTGTGAGTCTTTGTTTCATGACAGCGTAGACGGTACAAGATTTCTGTTCCCATGAAAACATTGCAATCCTATTGAACAAAGGAACCATGCTACTGCAACAATTGTATTAGTTTAGATATCAACATTTTATATCAGTGCATGTTCCTGGACTAGAGAGAGAGCTTCTTTGTCAGATTAAGATTTCCCTTTCTATACACTCAGAAGAACTTCTCAGACTCTCTATGGTCTGGAGTCCTGTGCTCTAAGCAGACCTGTATTCCTTTCCCTTACCAAATGTATGATATATTTTCTGACACGCCACAGAATTTCTGAACTTCTCTTCATGAGAATTACAAATTGAATTGCTTAAAACGGGTTGCTTTCACTTCTTGATTTCTAAATCATTTGGGTTCAAGATACTTCTTTCGTCTTAATATTTATAACAGGGACTCTACTTATATGGAACTTGCTTATGCATTTTTTCTGTATTGTATTACTGACGAATTGATTACTTATTGATGACTTATAAAGAAATAAATACAAGGTGAGATTAATAAAAAACTGTAAACTCATACTAAACTCTCATAATTGACTTTCAATAAATGATGTTTAACTGTGATATTTAAATTTGAATGTTGAATTGCAACTTCTGATTAATTCTTACATACAGCAGAGGTCCATAGCCTTATGACCCACTAAGAGTATTTTCAAGTATGCTTAGACACACATTCTGATTCATAAACCAACTATTTATTAAGGTCCTTGGCTCCAATAATAGCATAACTTCAGCGGCATGACGTAAAAAAGACTTTGCATTAGCAAAGGTTGTGCAACTGCCTCAAAGATTGCAAAATCTAAATTCTCAGTGATTAGAAGAGCTTTACAATTCCTAGAAGCAAATCTATGTAAAAGTGTTTTGAATGCTTGCAAGCCGTACTGAAAAGAATTAGGTCAAGTGGCATTCATAATGTGCCACTGTTTGTTTCATCTTGACCCATTCCATTTATTGACAGCATTCACAATGCCAGTATATTGCAAATGTGAATGGCAGTTACACTCCACTTATTGCATCTTGAACATCCCTGAACTATCAAGCACATCAAACATTGCACCACAGATAGCCTCCTTTGTGCCTCAGGCTCAATATTGTTTTTTATAAAGTTCACATTAAAGTGAAGGAGTTTCATGTCACTGTATAACTGATAGTCATTGTTATACAAATCGATTGTTCTCATTATGCCACCCTAATAGTGCAGAAGGTTAAAAGGACCTACTGGGATTCAAGTTAGTGGCCTTGGGGTATAAACAGATTCCTGAACCTCATGGATTATACTAGTGAGCTATCGGAATGAACTCATATACAGAGGTCCATATGATTAACAAAATGTAATGTCATCCTTACCTAAGGCATCTTTCACCATTCCTCTCTTAATAATCACAAACTCATCACTACCAACAGGATGGGAACAACTAGGGTGGTTTATCATTAGGATTCTATAACATAACATAACACAACATATCACAACATACCACAACATAACGTGTCAGCATCTACAGTGGCGGCTGACAACATTAAAATATGGTAAGTAGCGACTCCTGAAAAAATCATCCTATGTGTTGCACTTGCTGGCCCGTGTAATCGGGCAAGATAACGGGACTCTTCACATTTTTATTAAGTACAGCTCCTCGGTGGTGGGCAGTTGTTCCTCGCGGGTCATCCTGGTGAGTGAAGCAGGAAAGGGAAGGACTCCAGGATGGGGTGGAACTGGCTAACCTAGTGCGTATTTTGAGGCTTGGGGCCAGTGCCTGCAATCTCCTGGCTGTTTAACAGCATTAGGATTGCAGGCAGGCAGATTGGCCGGCTGTAGACAGCCGGGCATTCTGTCATGCTCCCTGCTGTGGCTGGAGTTATAGCACATTTGTAGGAATCACTCACCCCAGCCCTAGCACTAACAGCGCGAGTCTGGGGCAAATTATAATAAAATAGTATTTATGACCGTTTTATTAATGTGTGTTTACCTGCTGCACTCGCAGCAGGCAGGGCGATGCTCCTCCGCCCTCGAGGAGGAACCGCCCCCATTTACCTGTGAAGTGAATGTTACCTTATTTTTGCTCAGAGAAAATGTAGCAACAGAAGTGAAAGGGCCTTGTACATAAAGGACACATAAATACACAAATACATGCAAGCTACATTGTGTTCTCAGGCCCCACAAATGTTACATTCTCATATTTATCAGGATCCAATGGTGATGCTAAATCTACATGCACACCCCCATCCCACATACCGAAATACTCACAAATACATCTGTTAAAACAGAACCATTTTCCTTTTGTTTATTCTTCTTTACTGAAGGATGTTGCGCTCTGTAATATCACTGCAAATGTTCCATTACATTTACACGTATTGCTATCCCTTAAACACTGCGTGTTTTCTCATTTTTTTTTCAAATTACTAATTTATTAACTCAGTGGTTATCTGCTATTTTCAGACATGCCTATCTATAAAAACACACTTATGAGACATGAAATACTATTAGATCATAATTGGCTAGCACTAGAACTAATTTACGCGCAAAATAAAGGTCTTCTAAACCCATCAGGTTATTTTAACATGAGAGGCGAATAGTGAAAATAATATTAAAAATGGAAAAGCAGTTTTAAAAAAAATAGTATATCTTAATACCTGGTAGGCGCAGGTTCTCCAGAGGGGTACAGTACCTATACAAAGTATTTTAAAACAGATATTCAAGAATATTCACTTGTTTGTTTAGCTTCATGTCACCTCACAGTTTTTTTTATCACACAAGTATGTATTTACCTAGAGACAGGGAATGTGCAACTTTCATGAATCCAGCAGTCTTACAAATTATTGGAGATTATTGACCGATTTCCAAAGGATGGATTCCACAGGTGTGGCAACTAGTTGTCAATTTAAGTTTCCCAGCGATTAAGGTAATTAAATTGGACCATTAACTATTTTCGGCATTGACCTGGACAAACAATATTTAGAAATAAACAATGATTTTCTTGTTCAACAATTTTTTGAATCAACACATATATATATACACAGACTATTTCAAATATACAAAACGAATACTATATACACATATCAAATACAAATTCATTCCTTGTCCCTACATTCTCTATTATACATCAATTCCAAACAGCTTGAATGGCTGAAGTCCCACACAGCCAATCTAGAAGTGGGTGGCCATGGTGCCCACCAATCTAGCCGACCAGAATTGAGCCACATGGAGGCCAACCTAAGCACAGAAACACAACAATAGCATCCCAGAAGGAGGCACAAAGGCACACGACCGCCAACAGGACTGAAAGCCCAGGACATACAGGATAGCAATGAAGTGCTCAAAGTGACAGTGGGGCTAGAATCGGAGCCAAGCAAGTGATGGACAATTCCTGAAAGCCAAAGGACCAAAAGGCACAGTGTGGAACATGATGGAGCAGCTTAAATGAAGGTCCACAACCTTTACATATAACATATATGCTTAACGATTGTTTAACTGTATTAATGTGTGTTCACTTTATTAATAAATTGTAATAAGTGTATGAATATTCCGTTTTAATGACAGCCACCCGAATATGTATATGAATTAGAATAAATGTATTAATTGTAAAAGAAAATGCATGCCTTTCCAAATTCGCATTTGATATATTCACTTATTGTAACCTTAGAACATGTTTAAATGTATGGATGGTCTAGCCTGTAACTATGCCTGAGAACACGTTACATTTTATATGTTTGCAAGTGTCTTGTTTTTCTCTTCCTTGTAGGTGTCTTATCAATGTCCTTGTTACCTTAGAATGAGATCATTGTTAATTGTATAAGATTTGCAGACTACTGATCTTTTTAATTAATTTTGGTCTTGGATTTGAAGATTGAGACAATGGGAGAAAACATTTTGTACCAGGCAGACCAGACTGATGCTACATTCAAGGTCGCCCAGATAACTGCATTTTTGATGATAGCTGGGAAAACAGGGGAGTCCATCTGCAACTGAGGAACACTGGCTTTTGATTGGTTTGTTCAGTGGAAGATGATAAAGAGAAGCCTTCTAGAATCTTCTTTCATGTTCTGTTTTCTCTTTAGAGTAACATATCAGACCATATGCTGACTTTTGCTCACAGAAGAACTCTTCTTGATTCTGTTGATTTCCCATGCTCAGTGTGCCAAGCTTTTGCTTGAATACTCAGACTCTTTCAATTGAATGTTAATTCTGATTCATCTGATGCGGCACCTTTCTCATAGAATTTCCCCTTTCCAATTTCAAAACTTCATGGAATACCTAATGAGAAGTTCCTTTTCGGAACCTACTTGGGTCATATTTTGCTTGCTGCATGTTATTCTGTTTGGCATATTCTTTCTGATTAAATATAAATTCAGAGTGCACAATCATTTAAATACGTATGCTCTTACAATATTTTTCTATTAATTTCTACTGATTGATTTAACCTGTCACCTGAACTAATTTTGTTACTAAAACCCTTTAGGTTGGACACTATCCTCTCAATCGTTCCTGTGGAGTCATATTGGATTCACTGTACTTGCACTGTACTTCTGATGTTAGCTCCTTTCTTACACTTCAACTGGACAAAGGAAGGTCTATGTGACCAGTGAGGGCTTCTGTTTGATAACTTACAAAGATATTAAAATTCAAAAAACCCTACCCAATTAACACCATCCATATGGTTTGTAAGCAAAACCACAAAGTTAGAAAGTTATGCAGTGATTCAAAATCATGACATGCACAAGGGATGCAAGAGTGTGAGCATTTGCCACAATGAGCCCTTCTGGTCCCCAAAAAGCAGTGGCCAGATGCCACTTTCAGCTGCCTAACCCACAGACTAAAAGAGCAAGGCGGGAATTTATGAAAAAGAGAGCAGAAATCCCCCAAACACACTAAGATATGGCTCACTGCCATGAACCAATGCACACACCCTTGCACCGTAGTGCAAAGGTGTGTGCTTTTTCTAAGGAATAGTTTTTGTTCTGGAAGGAGACCATACCAGTACAAAATGTATCTATCAACACTGTTGCTGCTTCATATGTGTGCTGTACATTGCACCAAAGCTCAACAACGTGTGCCAGCTTTGTGCTATAAAATAACTCAACCTGACACAAATCTTTCGTAAATCTGGGTCCTAGTGTGCTTACATTCCACACAGCCCCAACAAATCCCGCTAGGACTCCAGTCTGAGAAAGGCAAGGGTAAAAACATTGAATGCAGGAACTAAATCGATTGTACAAAAAATATATAAAAGACATGTGGCTCCACCGGTCAGTGTAAATTCATCATTTACTGGCATGAGTTCTCAGAGATGAGAGCAGGATAACTAATCTTAAGAGCAAAGCAAACAAGGACTGACGGGAAGCATGCAATGCACACCACTATGGACACTAGCATGTCTCTTGACCTAAAGTAGAAGCACTGAATAATCCCGCTAACATCCAGCAAACTTCATGGGCTAGCTCAGAAATGTAGAAATATAATTGCAGACCAGATTTGGAAGGAAGGCTGAAAGAGCCTTTCTGAAATACACACAATAATCAGCAGCAAACATTTATTTTGTGAGTGTGCATTGAAGTATGTGCCGGTGAAATGGATTTCTATTATCTGTGTGAATTGTTTGTATATGCAGTAATGAATGTGGGTTCAATTGGTGGATTGATTACTATTCTGATGATGTATTATTCACATTTGTAAAGTCATTAGAAGTTCTATTTGATCTACTGGTTTGGTTATCAGATTACTTGAAATCCAAGCTCTAGAGATATATTGGTTACTTTTCTGTCATTGTGGTGTGTAATGTGAGGTGCTGGGTGCAACTTAATAGGCATTGTGAATTACCAAGTTTACAGGATTGTGTGCCTAATTTGAGTTAGTGTACTTTGCTTCTAAGTGCACAGCAGTAAACACACTGGCTCAGGTGGATTTCTGCTGGATGTTGGCTTGCCCAGTGAAAAGTCCTCGCTTTCCCGTGGTGTGTTTCAAATGATGAGTGTTTGCATTTTCTGTTCGTGATTTGAATTTTTTTTCTTTATTTGTTAAGTTTGTGGTTTGAATTGAATTGTCTACTTGGGTTACAGATTTTATTTCCTTTCAAGAGTAAACAGACAAGGTTTTTGGGGTTTAAAAGAGGCTTTACAATAGGTTTCCTATACATGGACAAGCCATGTTGCGATTCGTTGCTCATCAAGTGAGCCACAATGGGATTGGTGAGTCATCACCATGAAGCTGTGCTCTGATTGCCTGGTTGCTGACAAAGCTGCACTTTGATAGGTTAACCCTTGATGGAGCCAAACTGTAATTGATAGCTGTTCACTACTTCTTTTGTTGTGATCTAGAGTTTATTGTGAGTGAGAATAACGGGGTGTTTATTAGTAAAGCCTAAGGATACTGTAATACCTAGGGAGGATCCGAAATTACCTGTAGGAGGAACATGAGGCTATGAAATGATGAAACAAAGTGGGCATTATACCGGTATCTGAATTTCAGACTGGAATAAATACACTGCTCATAAGGAATCTAAACAATTTCAATCAGAGAGTATTTTCTAGAGACTAACCATGTACGATATGAAGCCGATGCCTAGACCTACACAGTTTGAGGCACTTAATAAATAGGATTGCATGGCGACAGAGAAAGAGAAAAAGATAGTGACAAAGCAGGTGAAGAGTTCATTTAAATATTGACTTGAATGCAAAATGGATCGGCAGGAGATGAGTTTGGACGGGATATGATCAAATGGGTGGAGCCATTTTCCGCCATAGTGAATAAGAAGGGGGACCAAGGTAAAACAAATAAAAGAGAAAAGCAAGCAGATGATTTAGCTGATGATAACAAATGTATAAATTAGCTTTTATATTCCACACCTCCTCTGTATACAGGCAGAGCAGCAGCTATGACTCCTACTAGTGTTGAACTAGTAGGAACTGCTGGGGAGAAAGTACTGTGGTGCAAGCTCCAGTTGGAGCAGTACCGATTGCACAGAGTGAGTCGATATTGACAGCAGTGCCCAGTGCCATCAGAGATTTGCAATCTGAAATACGGATTCAAGCTGCCACTTCTGTAAGGACAGTGGTAATTGAAGAGGCTCTAAGAGAAATTGATATTTGCATCTAAAAAAATAATTTGGCAATATGCTTGCATGGTAATGTTGATTTAAATAGGCTATTTACTTACAATGTTAATGAAATTAAATATTTGATTAAGGAAGCAGCTAGATGTGCAAGTGAAGCGCACCAAAAAACTTGAGGTGTTAGCTGATGAAGAATGTGAAATGAAATTACAAACTTTATTTGACACATGATGAAATAAAAAATAGATTTGATTATATTAAGAGCTCATATTCAGGAATTTATTGAGAAAATAAAGTAGAGTTATTTAAAGAAATATTGAGAAAGATGCACAATATTTTAAAGAAATCAAAAAGGACTGAAAAAGGGGTAAGGGGAGTAGATGCTGGGACAGGAATGGGTTTGCAATTTCCTTTAAGGGAGGTACATTGAGCCATGGATGAGAGATGATGTGTATGCTTTTACTCCTAATCTCTTGAAAGTGCAACATGGTCAAGCAAAACGGTATAATGAGGTACACAATTTGACACACATTTCCGAGGTATTGTGATGGATTTGAATTCATTATTTGAGATTGTGGTTTATGGTGATCTCTGGGTAGAGCGCAAAGCTTGAGGTGGATGGCCCACACATGAACCAGCTGGGTTTGGTAGACAAAGGTATAAGACAAAGAAAATGCGGTATATGAGTAATTGAAATAATTAGTTCCTGAAAAGGATTTACATTTGTGGAATATTTATTTTGAGCACTTCATAAAAGCAAAAAGAGTCAGTGCTTTCTTTTTATGAAAGGCTTATGTATAACTTTAAGAAATAAAGAGGAGTTAAAATCCTGAAAAAGATGACATTATAGCTGCTCTACGGGATGCGGCGTGCTACGACCTACGGCTATGGGGGAGCACTATAGGTAGCCGTAGGTCGTAGCACGCCGCATCCTGTAGAGGGGTGCAAAGACACCAATGATGAAGCATGACACCCAGGGTCCTTTTGGTGTGTGAGGGGTATTTTACAAACACTTTGTGCTCCCCACATTTTGTACTCCCCACCATTGTAGGGAACACAGCACCCAATTTGGTGGATTCTTGTTGTTTATTTATATTACCTGGGAAAAGGAACCCACCCCCTTGCTCTCTCTCTCCCCCATTTGTTAATTATGGCATTGCACTTTTGCCATCTCCATATTTTTGAGGTAATGCGGTGGTTAGCAAACATCGCCATTGTCTTACTTCTCTGATTAATGCCACACATTGCTAATTCATTTTGTTTATAGTGTTCTGTTACAGGCCTTTGAGCCTCATCGCATTGCCTTGCAAAGCATAGTAAATGTGTATTTTGTTAACTGTGGCTAGATGTGGTATGTATAAAAATCTGCCCAGGAAACGTGTCACATGTGTAGTGTTTTGTAGATCACCACATAAGCATGCATGCCTACTTTACGAATGACAGTTTTACATCTACACCTGACAAGTGTAACTTGTGATCTGTGATGGTATGTGCAACAACATTTGCTGCTGCAATATGCTGACATTATGCATGCTGGACTATTTGTGAGAAACACTACAATGAGGTGTTAGCCTTAGATACCGACATTTTAGGACATTTGTGTTCTATCATTCACTGAGTATTATATGGAACACACTTTGCTGCTGCAGAACACAACATGACTGCTCGCTGTGCAATACTGCACTGCTTAAGTATGTGAAATCAGGAATGGGCCATTACTATATAGATATGTAGTAATCCTACCCTGTCCCTTTCTTGCAGTACACTGCATTACATTGGCTTGCTACTTTTTTTTTGTTCATGCTATGACCCCATGTTGATCAACAGCTCACACGACATGAATGTTACATGTTGAAGCCTACATCTAACAAGAAGATTTGAGTGAACTGATTTTTACATTGACTTTCACATATACACAACACAATGAATTAGGTCTAACGATTATTTATAGGTGAAGGATGAGACATATTTTCGGTTAGAATTACTGTTAGATGATATATAATAACTAAATAAATTGACCCAAATCTGAACACATCTCTGCCAACCAGCCATTGTGTGTTAAATCTCTCCTTTATTGTCTACATCCTTGTCAAATTGCTCTGTATTTAGTGACTCGTAGTCCCGCTGGACATTTGCTTTACCACCAATGTTGTGCAATAAAGCACCTGACATATCCAGTCATTTGCACCTGGGCTTTCAGACACCAAAAGTCCACTCCACAACATTCCTAATCTTGGTGTGTACTCTGTTATATCATTTTTTGGCCTCCATCTGGGGATGGGCGAATGGGGTCATGGCTACAACCCATATCCCTGGTCAATTGAAAGTACAAAAATACAACAGTAAATGGTTTAGCACATTGTTACTGAAACATAACTGTACATGTATGTTAGGTATGCCTGTCAACCCATACACATGTCTTACATTTAGATACTGTTGATTATTGGTTCAGACTTGTATCTTCAAGTTCTATGTGTCATTGCACATATTGTCAATGTCCTTATACTTTGGACACATCTACATGCTGACTGACATGTTTAGGCAGTATATTAGTGTGATATGCATTTTGGTATGTTCTTAACATCTGTAGGTTATTTGCACTCACTATATGTGCAAAGTTACAAACTTATGATCTGGTTCTCTGCCATATTTTTAGCCCTATGTAAGTTATGACAGTGCCGACATGTTTGGAACTCGCACATGCATTTGTTCTTTTGTCACCTCCGATGTAAAATTTGCGTGCCCAAGCCTTTGTCTACTTACAGATATATAATTGTTAGAAATTGCAATTGGATTGGGAAAATTCTTTAAAGCAACAAAAGAATTTGTAAGGGAGAAATTAAAGGAGGGGCACTGATCTTAAATGTTTTTAAAGTTCTGCCATCAATGAGAATTTTAGGGATTTAGATCTTTTTGTAAATTGTGTTTTATGAATTGTGATTGTTTGAGGGTGTTACTTTTTTTGTTCACATGTATGGTATTTTAATTATTTATTTATTACCAAATTCATATTGTCCCTATTATTTGGATCCCAGTTGGGTTTTGTGTATTGTTTAAAAGACTATGGTCTAAATAAACAAAGTTTTTCTCTCTCTTGCACCTCCGATGTCCGTATTTGCCTACTTGACATTAGCACATCCTTTTATGTGTTCACTGAATTTAGCATGGCTATTTGCTTAGTACATGTAGAGAATTTCCAACATGTGGCATGTTTGGTTATGTATTTCTTTGTCAACCAACAGCAAATGCCTTTTTGATTGGCAAGGTGTTATTGTGAACTTTGATTGGCACATAGGTATGGCGATGTAGGCTTTTTTGGGGGATAACCTGATGTTGATACAACTAAATTTCTACTACTGACCTCTACAAAACACTTTATTATTTCACATGCATGTATCTGATTTTGTGTTGTAGATGATTGAGTACTTACATGCCCTGATTATTAAATCATGTATGTGGCGAGAGAGTGTTGAGTTTGGGATCCGGAGTACACTGTGGTACCTTATCGAAGTTGCATTTTATTCTAGGTGACTTACTGGAGGATGACATGTTTGACAGCATAGTGACAGCATATTAATAGACTGTGTCAGTTTGAGATTGATGGACTGAGATGCAGGAAATGTAGGCAACTTGAGCCACCAAACTGGTCATCCCTCACATTGATGAAGTATGTCAGTGTGAGTTGATAACTATGTGTATGTTTTTATCTAGACTGTGAGAATGGGTTTGACAAATGTGTACTGTGTACTGTTGGTATCATGTACCTGGTTTTGACATTTACACACAATTTGAAGCTAAATTTACAGTGCATGACATAAATGGAATTTACACCTAAATATTCCATTTTTGCCCATGATACTTAGGTCAACATACAAGTTTACTGAAATGTGTGACACGTTTACTTAAGAAAACATGATTTGTTCAATCAACACCCATTATTTCACAGTAACTTTCAGAAATTTCCAAGATTAGATTAAATACTGAACATTCATACATCCTACAGTTAGCTAATCTGTACCCTTTCTACTCATATTGACTTCCCTTGTGGGCTGCATGATTGTTGTGTTGACTTGTTATCCAGTGCAGAACAATTGTTTATGTCTACTCACACAGTGTGAAATGACACAATAATTCTCACAGGTGATTTTTGCATGAATCCATTGCAGAATTCCTGAGGGAATGACACAATGGGACATCATTGTCTAGATGTTAGCGTCCATTATTTCCACTATCTGCATATAATATGAGATCCATTCACAAACCCAGAGATGGCTATTTTTTTGTACATGTAACTTCTTAGTTAATATTAAGTATATTTATAAGTTCCTTACCAATGAGCATACCATACGTGCCATTCTGAAACTGCTCATTGATGATATTAGGTCGGAAAGAGAAGGCATCATGTGCACTTTCCGGGTAGTTTGCCTACACATTTATGAACATTCCCTGATGATACACTATGGGCTGGACATTGATGGATTATGTGTGCTTGCAGTTTCTGTACAGGTGGGATGTTGCAGAAGGGGGCACCAATTGCACATGTGTGCAGTCAATTGCACCAAGGACATCAGGCAATCTAGCAATGGCATAGAATCCTTGCTTGGTAGCCAGTTGTGGTGGAGTTTTGAAAAAGAGAAGGTCGTGGGCCAGTAGAACTTCATGATCTCATTCTCCCTGAGATCAATGAGAGCTAGGCGCTGCCGTAAACACGCTCCTTCCTCCATCGCTGCTCATGTGGTGACGGTATTCTAGCTACTCCGAGTTGCTGTATGATGACCTCCATGGTGTAGTTGACGTTGCCAAAGTCCTTTTTGATGTGTATGTTTTTATATCACAGCCACTGCTTCATTTCTTATGCCTGATTTGCCGATGTGCAGCAATTCCAGCCCATTTTAGTTTTTGTATCATGTTTCTAAGAGAGACGTTGGGAAACCCATAAATGCCACTGCGTCACAGTTGTGTCGGAATTTGCGAGAGAACGCCTACATTGCATAGATTAAAATGTGTGAGGCACAGCCGCTTTCGATACAGCTTTTGTAACACACAACACTTGAAAAACAAGGTATATTTGGAAATTAGTCATTCCATAAATATGACTTAAAGCTTATGCCACCATTGCATCACAATACCAGGTGCAACGCCAGTCCAAGTCTCTCATATATATGCCCCTTGGTGTATTGGTGAACACTTGCTCTAGTAATATTTGGCTCCTTACCCTTTTTAAACACCCCTAAACCTTGTTATACACTCCTGCCTACCATCTGAAACAGGAAATAATGTAGTTGTAATTTGTTTTTTATGTGGTGTTTTAGTTTGTATAGTGATGTTTCCATATTATATCATTCCCACTCACTGTGTCTCATGCTTCTGGCCTTGAAGGGTTAGCATTTGCTATTTGCCCACTTTACTGTTATATGCCTCCAACATCATTGTACGCCATCTTTGGTTAGGTGAACATAGTCTATTTTGCAGTATTTTGTTTGCCTTCCATACCACACTTCAAATTAGGAAAAACAATGATTGTCAATTCATGGGTATTTTCTCGGCACTAGAGAAATAGCACTATCTTACTTGACTTAATCAAATCTATACCGTATTATTAAAATGCATAATTATATTTCAGTTGTTCTGCCAGAATTTTCGTATGTGACCTATAGGTTGCACTGATAATAATAATAAAGGGGCTTATAAAGCGCACTGGTGACGCCATCCCGGCGTGTCCCCGCGCTGTGAAGACTCCCACACTTCTCAAAGTCCAAAACAGCCATCTCCGTGGCATTGAATGCACGTCGGCATTCGGCAAGAGGCGTTGATACCGATAGAGACGGCCGAGTCCTCTTTGGAGTTTGACAAATAACTACCGAAACTAAGTGACGTTCGAGTGCATCTCAGGTGCACGCCAGGGTTCGCCAATCAGGCACCTTTAGCCACGGAGACGGCTGTTTTGGACTTTGAGAAGTGTGGGAGTCCTAGTCACAATCAAGAGAAAAAATAGGGACCTCACCCTTTTCCGTGTAGATTCACAGATCAGGATGAATCACCTGACTTCAATCCATAAAAAGGAAACTGCGTAAAACGAAGTGGTTTATAACTGAATACTACAGCCATAATTAGCTAGATTCGTCATCTTGGTGCAGAATCGTTCTGGGATACGAAACCAGATAGCCCGGGACGGATACTGTGTATCATACCCTCATCAGGGAAATACACTCTTCTAGTACGGAGGGTGCTCTTTGTCCTGAAGAAGACCCGCGAGCTAAGGTTACTAAATTACCCACAGGCAATAAGTCGGGTAGAAACGTCGACACCCTAAAGTAAAACCCCTTGGACCACCAAAAAACCTTAATGTGCTAACGTGTACAATAAATATGATTTAATTCTAAAGCACTGGGTTTTGAAATTCAGATGTGGACAAGTTGATATATTTTTGTAAACTATTACATCAGTGTTGTGTGTTTTTATATTGTCACAAACTCTTTCCTTTTCTTCTCTCTCATTCACACGCTTCAATTCCTTGAGCACTATCTCTATGCACGTTCTTATGAGCACTCTCAATTTCGTACTCAAATATTTGAAAAAATAATAATTATAAACTGTATTGGAACCTTTGAATTATAAAAGGAACATACATGTTTGGTAGAATTAAAATGAACTAATTCTCCAAGTGATTGAGTTGGGTCTTGCAATTTGTATTATGAAAAATTTCTTTGAGATTGAATATCAGGAGCAATTGGATGAAGGCTCGAACTGAGTAATTAACGATTATAAATGTGATAAATTCTCCAGTCTTCAATTCGGTCAAGGACCACTGTTTTTGATAACGATTTTATTACGGGGGCTGATATTGCAGCTATGCTGCAAAAACGGCCCTGTAACAAAAACGACCCTGGGGGCCCAAAACCGGCATCCACCCTGCCCGGTGCCCGCTACGGCCAGTACAGCTCTGCTGGCGCTGCAGAATGAGGTGCCTGAAGTAGTTTAGTCTGTAGCCTGTCAAGTATAGAGTCTAAGGGGCATATTTACAATAAAAGGGTGCAGTGCTGTGAGAAATTTAGCCGTGCCATGCTGCATCATTTAAAAAAATGCAGGGATATGCTGTATTTATAAGAATATAGCGCACCCCTGTGTTTTCCCTTGCACCGGCAGTAAAAAAGCTGCTTAGGACCAGTACAGGCACCCTTACACAATGGTACAAGGGTGCTTGATTTGCAGGGATGATGTGTTTGTGCAGGAAGGGAAACCTTCCTGCACACAATCAATCATTAATGGTGTTGTTTTGCTCCGTCTACATATGCTGCAGAATGCAACACACATAAAAAGAGCAAAAAACGAGGAGAAATAAAAGTATTTTTCCTTGTGCTACTCTAATGCCTCCTTTTCAAAGGCTTTAGTTTTTGGCACTGCCTCAATATGTAGATCTTTGTAAATCTGAGGCAGTGTAAAAAAGCAATGGGTGTTGGTTGGGAAAGCCCACAACAGCACCCATTGCACGCCCCTTTGCCGCTGAAAATTGCAGGGAGGAGGGCCATATCTACAAGGCGGCGTTAAGCCATGTAAATTGACATAGGGCCACCTTGTAAATATGGAGCAGAGCACTTCGCCACCGCAGCATCAGAAAATGTGATGCTCCTGTGGCGCCATGCGTCTAGGTGAGCTGGAATGTCAAGGAAGCAAGGACGTCTGCTCACATTCTAAAGTGTGTTAGAGCCAGAGCATATTTTGTCTTTCAAAATGTTATCTAAAGTATAATGATAGTTGGTGCTAGGTTATGCTATCGCAGTTATATTTTGTGATGATCATTTAAGCACAGTCTGACTTGTAAGAAACACAATTTCCCAGTGCCAAAAATCTAAGATTTAAGCTTTACAAACACTATGCTGCATGTTTGTATTTTCTGAAGCCATAGTTTCTTAAGTTATTGACATGGGCGTAAAGAGATGGGTGCAATGCATCTCTCTGCTCAGAAGCACACTGGAAATTACGTACACAGTGGGTCTGATTCACAAATGTAAACTTACACGTGTTGTTTAAGTTTACAATTGTTTGCTATTCACATTTGGTATTATACTAGTAGTATCTTAATGTCTGAGGTGTCTATGCATATATAAAGATAGGACAGTCCTAAATTTTAGTCGCATGAGACTTCGGGTGCAGCAACAGCTAAGCTTCATTAAATGAGGGGCACTCAATGCTCCGCCCCACTAGAATAAAAGCTTCTCCTTCACCCCCCATTCCCTGCCCTACTACTTAGAGCAGATGATAAATGTATGTGTTAAAACCCTCTTGAATGGTGAATTCTGTGTGGTTTTATAACCGGAAAAATCTGTCCCAAATTGTAACTCTCCACTCCATAGAGTTCAACTCATAACTTCAGTTTACCTGCAGTGATGTTCCAGTCCTGCCAAGTATGACGCAGCAGGCGTGAGGCTAACGCATTTCAGTGCGGTATTCCCGCCTCACCGCGCTGAAATGCACTGTCACACATTTTTGCCTTGACCTGACAGCGCTGAAACTGGCTGCCTTAACCTCTGCCAGGTGCTAGCGTTTGGCGCGCGCTGTCGCCTCTGACACCTGGGTGGGCACTGTTTACCCAGCGCGGGCCGCAGCACTTCAATTGCCAGCAGGCTCCGTATCTAACAGTTACCCAACGATCCGACTTGCACTGCTCTCCGTGCTACAATGTTACATTTTTGCTCTGCCCGGCTGCCTAGACCGGGGCGGGGACTTCCCCCCCCGTTTCCCCCGCCCGCCTGGCTGCAGCAGTTAAGTTATTTGTGGCAACTTTGTCCTGGCACCATGTGGGGAAGCAATGTCACGTCCTGCTGAAAGGGTGCACGCCAGGAGTTAATTTGGAAGTGGAGGCCAGTGGCTCATTAATAGTTAGGGGGTGGGTGACGCTGGCCGCCCGGAATCATGGAGGAGAATACTTTGGGGGAATAATACTTAGTTCTGATCCGGGAGTGAGTGAGAGTGCTGCTGCCAGTGACTGGCGTCATGTCACATCACAGAGTAACACACCGATTGCATTGGGGGGTTAACCCATGACCCGACCAAGCTGCCGCCATAGTGTGGTGGTGCGGTACAAAAGGAGGTGGTAATGGACGGAGCATCTGAACCAATCAAACACTCACACCCAGTCAAAAGATCTGGGTTTAATCCATCACTGTTCTTTAGCCCACTCTGCCAACCCAGTTCAGACATGGCTACATGCAAATCAGTCTGACCCTGTGCCTCATGGGAACAGTCCAGCCCGAACTGCCATGCCATGCCTTCCTTGGACCGGAAACAAGCTTCAGAGGACCGGTTTCTGGCATTCCAGCTGTCTTCAGCCCGGCTTGCTTGAATCCAGTGGCAAAGTGAGCAAGAGACTCACATCTGAGCATACCCTTCCACACTTATGGCGGCCAAAAGCGGTACAAAAGGGGGTGGTAATGGACGGAGCATCTGAACCAATCAAACACTCACACCAAGTCAAAAGATCTGGGTTTAATCCATCACCATTCTTTAGCCCAGTCTGCCACCCCAGTTCAGACATGGCTATATGCAAATCAGTCTGACCCTGGGCCTCATGGGAACAGTCCAGCCCGAACTGCCAAGATATGCCTTCCCTGGACCGGAAACAAGCTTCCGAGGACCGGTTTCTGGCATTCCAGCCATCTTCAGCCCAGCTTGCTTGAATCCAGTGGCAAAGTGAGCAAGGGACTCACTTCTGAGCATACCCTGCCACACTTATGGCGGCCAAAAGTGGTACAAAAGGGGGTGGTAATGGAGGGAGCATCTGAATCAGTCAAACACTCACACCCAGTCAAAAGAACTGGGTTTAATCCATCACCGTTCTTTAGCCCACTCTGCCACCCCAGTCCAGACATGGCTATATGCAAATCAGTCTGACCCTGTGCCTCATGGGAACAGTCCAGCCCGATCTGCCAAGCCATGCCTTCCCTGGATTGGAAACAAGCTTCCGAGGACCGGTTTCTGGCATTCCAGCCGTCTTCAGCCCGGCTTGCTTGAATCCAGTGGCAAAGTGAGCGAGGGACTCAAGTCTGAGCACACCCTGCCACACTTATGGTGGCCAAAAGTGGTACAAAAGGGGGTGGTAATGTCTGAACTGGGGTGGCAGAGTGGGCTAAAGAACGGTGATGGATTAAACCCAGATCTTTTGACTGGGTGTGTGTTTGATTAGTTCAGATGCTCCGTCCATTACCACCCCCTTTTGTAACGCTTTTGGCCGCCATAAGTGTGGCAGGGTATGCTCAGACGTGAGTCCCTTGCTCACTTTGCCACTTGATTCAAGCAAGCCGGGCTGAAGACAGCTGGAATGCCAGAAACTGGTCCTCGGAAGCTTGTTTCCGGTCCAGGGAAGGCATGGCTTGGCAGTTCGGGCTGGACTGTTCCCATGAGGCACAGGGTCAGACTGATTTGCATATAGCTATGTCTGAACTGGGGTGGCAGAGTGGGCTAAAGAACGGTGATGGATTAAACCCCGATCATTTGACTGGGTGTGAGTGTTTGATAAGTTCAGATGCTCCGTCCATTACCACCCCCTTTTGTACCGCTTTTGGCTGTCATAAGTGTGGCAGGGTATGCTCAGACGTGAGTCCCTTGCTCACTTTGCCACTGGATTCAAGCAAGCCGGGCTGAAGACGGCTGAAATGCCAGAAACCGGTCCTCGGAAGCTTGTTTCCGATCCAGGGAAGGCATGGCTTGGCAGTTCGGGCTGGACTGTTGCCATGAGGCACAGGGTCAGACTGATTTGCATATAGCCATGTCTGAACTGGGGTGGCAGAGTGGGCTAAAGAACGGTGATGGATTAAACCCCGATCTTTTGACTGGGTGTGAGTGTTTGATTAGTTCAGATGCTCCGTCCATTACCACCCTCTTTTGTACCGCTAGTTTGGTGGTGCGGCCTCAGCCGGCAGCCTGACTGCCTTTCACTGCGGCCAGGATTCAATGCAGCAAGAGACCTCAATGGGAAGTGCAAGGTACGGGGCAGGAGAGACGCAGGGACAGGAGAGCGCAGCCATGAAGGGCACAGCTGACCCCTGGAGTGCGTCCTGAGAGATCAAGACTGGGGTATGAGGTTGGGGTGTCCTTGTCTGTGATCCACTGACTTATAAAGTAACTCAAACTGTTCTCCAGTGGCAGGCCGCATGCACCGAGGACGGCACCTCTGCCAGTCCGAGATATCAGCTGCACCAGGAACACCCATGTCTATAAAATAAAAAACCCTAGACCTGCCTCTCCTGTAAAGAGCTCCCATACCTTTAGAAGGTGGGTCCAACTTCAGCTTTTCATGAACATGCATTGTTCTGCATGAATGGATGCCAGCGGGAAACTGATATTTTTAACCACGTAAGATAAATGTTGCATATTAAATGCATAGCATCTGTAACTTTCTTTCGGTTGCTTCTTTAATTTTGGCAGCGATTGAGTGCGTCTTGCCTTCTAGGAAAAACTAGGCCGGTGTAAGTGGGCGATGTTTAGTTGGCATGATGGGGCTCTGCAAGAGTGAACGTTCGCCCAGCACCTTGTGAACCCCCCGCCCCAAACCTCCCTTCACATGAACCATCTGAACGGCTGTATCGAGCCTAGTAACCATGCCAAAAACTGGCAGGCAGCGAGGACCTTCCCATAAAAACCCTACTCCGTAAAAGTGACTTTTTGCTGCTGTAAAAAAAACAAGCATTTGCAATGCAATAGGTCTCGCAGTCGTGAGAGTTTGAGCTATTGGCATTGTAAATGGCAATGCCTTTTATTTACTTGCAGGTTTTTAAAACCTAAATAAAAGGCACTGTCATTTACAATGCCAATAGCTTAAACTCTCGCAAATGCGAGACCTATTGCATTGCAAATGCTTGTTTTACTTGCCACCGCTAACGTATTACATCCCTTTAACTCGTTCCTTCCCCTCCCTCTCAACCCCTGCCGCCACTCACCAACACCAACATAGGCACCACAAACCACTTGGCACTAGCATCATCCAGCTAAACTGTAAGTGAATCAGAATAGTGGGGGAAGGTGACTAGATGTTTGTGCTCAGAGCCAGTCACTGCTGATGTGTGACTGACCTGTCAAGTGAAAAAGGGAGCCCTGCTGTCATTCACAGGTACACAAACCTACAATATGTTTCCTATATTGAGGTTTTGGAATGTTCAGATTTTTTAAAGCACAATAAAGAGGGGGGCTGTTGGTGGGGGTTAGTAGTTATACAGTGGTAAAGGAAGCCCTAGTGAGGGGGAAGAAGGAAGTAGGAGGCAAGAGTAAGAAGGATTGAGGAAGTTGGGAAGGGATAGCAAAAGATGGTGAGGGGGAGGAAGGAAGATGGGGCAAGGGCAAAGTAAAAAGGTAAAGAAAGTTAGGAAGGGACAGCAAAAGATGATGAGGAAGGAAGTAGGGGGCAAGGCAAGAGTAAAAAGGATAGAGAAAGTTGGGAAGGATAGAGAAAGATGGTGAAGGGGTGAATAAAGAAAGAGGAGCAGCATGGGCGCGACAGAAGGAAGGGCGACTTGGACTCGGACATATCAACCTTTCCATTTATTATGGTAGAACCGTACTTAGTTGGGCAGCTGCCCCTCGCGCTCTCGTAATGCTCCCACATCCAGTGTAACGAAAGACTCAACTCACCGAATTCATATGTAATCATGCTTAAACTGGCGAGTAAATGGAAGAGCCCCCCTGTAGTCACACTCTGGGGGAGAATAAAAAACATGGAGAAGAGAAGTTTTAAGGTTAGCAGAGAGCTAGCATCTATGTCTGGTCTGTCCAAACTCATCCGGGTTTTTTAGCCACCCAGGTTAAAAGGCCTTGTGCACCTTGTAAAACAGGCCAGTGATTACTGTAGATTTCAACTGCTGGACCATTAGCCAATGTTGGTCATATATCATAGGTTAGGATCATGATCTAATTATGACTTCGGTAGTATATGTGATATGTTCTAAATCACCCTATAGTCATGAGTAAAGTGAATCCAAGCATATTATTGATTGAAAACCATCCCCTTCTGCTATCTGCCCGCTGTTTACCAGGCATCCTTTAAGTTATGTTATGAGAAGCCCTCCGCCGTTATTTTAGGCCCCCCTCCAATATGCCTGCCCCGCAACTCCTTACTACTTCAAGGGTGGTGCTGCGCCGGACCCTTTGTCCCGTTACCGCCGTGAAGAACAACCAGCGGTCGGGCGAGGGCGTCTCTTTATGCGGAACAGGCTTGCGGTCACGTGACAACGTGATGCAGTGTCATCACGTCACGTGACCGCAACAACGCAACACACTTACGCATTGCCATGGAGACCTCCAGGTGCGGCGTTTTTTCTTTATTCCTGCCCCAATGTCATTTGCAAACGTTATTGGTCTGCCTAGGTTGCTTAATATAAAAGCACTCGATATCCACAACCAAAGTAACCCTCCCTTAGCGGCAGATATCAACGGGAATGGATTGTCATTTACGCAAGCCCATAACTTCCCCATGCGATGTAGAAGGTGTAAAAAATGGTTGGCTACGGATGCTTGTTGCAAAGCGATAAATATCTATAAACAAAGAAACCTCCCTCAGTGGCAGTTATCAAAGGGACCGGGTTATCAATAATACACACCCATAGCTCACACTTGCGCAAAGTTGAAGGTGGATTAATCCAGGGTAACTATTAATAACTAGATAGATAGAGTGAGGGCGATAGATAGATAGAGTGAGGGTGATAGATAGAGTGAAGGGCGATAGATAGAGAGATAGATAGAGGGCGATAGATAGATAGATAGAGGGCGATAGATAGATAGATAGATAGATAGATAGATAGATAGATAGATAGATAGATAGATAGATAGATAGATAGATAGATAGATAGATAGATATAGAGTGAGTGCAATAGATAGACAGATATAGTGAGGGAGATAGATAGATACATAGATAGATAGACAGATAGAGTGAGGGTGCTAGATAGAGTGAGTGCGATAGATAAGGTGAGGGCTATAGTTAGAGTGAGGGCGATAGATAAATAGAGTGAGGGCGATAGATAAATAGAGTGAGGGCGATAGATAAATAGAGTGAGGGCGATAGATAGATAGAGTGAGGGCGATAGATAGATAGAGTGAGGGCGATAGATAGAGTGAGGGTGATAGAGTGAGGGCGATAGAGTGAGGGCGATAGATAGAGTGAGGGTGATAGAGTGAGGGCGATAGATAGAGTGAGGGCGATAGATAAATAGAGTGAGGGCTATAGATAAATAGAGTGAGGGCTATAGATAAATAGAGTGAGGGCTATAGATAAATAGAGTGAGGGCGATAGATAAATAGAGTGAGGGCGATAGATAGAGTGAGGGCGCTAGATAGATAGAGTGAGGGCGCTAGATAGATAGAGTGAGGGCGCTAGATAGATAGAGTGAGGGCGATAGATAGATAGAGTGAGGGTGATAGAGTGAAGGGCGATAGATAGATAGATAGATAGATAGATAGATAGATAGATAGATAGATAGATAGATAGATAGATAGATAGATAGATAGATAGATAGATAGATAGATAGATAGATAGATAGATAGATAGATAGATAGCGATAGATAGATTGAGGGCGATAGATAAATAGAGTGAGGGCAATAGATAGATAGAGTGAGGGCGCTAGATAGATAGAGTGAGGGCGCTAGATAGATAGAGTGAGGGCGATAGATAGAGTGAGGACGATAGATAGAGTGAGGGTGATAGAGTGAGGGCGATAGATAGAGTGAGGGTGATAGAGTGAAGATAGATAGATAGATAGATAGATAGATAGATAGATAGATAGATAGATAGATAGATAGATAGATAGATAGATAGATAGATAGATAGATAGATAGATAGATAGATAGATAGATAGATAGATAGATAGATAGATAGATAGATAGATAGATAGATAGATAGATAGATAGATAGATAGATAGAGGGTGATAGAGTGAAGGGCGATAGATAGATAGATAGATAGATAGATAGATAGATAGATAGATAGATAGATAGATAGATAGATAGATAGATAGATAGATAGATAGATAGATAGATAGATAGATAGATAGATAGATAGATAGATAGATAGATAGATAGATAGCGATAGATAGATTGAGGGCGATAGATAGTGTTAGGGTGATAGATGGCGGGCTATGCTGCACCTGTTTTACAAAGTGAGTAAAAATGTCCAGAGCATCATATGCACCTAGCGGTCACTGCATTGGGCACCGTGTGCACCCAGCGGTCACAGCATTGGGCACCGTATTCACCTAGTGGTCACTGCATTGGGCACCGTATGCACCTAGCGGTCACTGCATTGGGCACCGTATGCACCTAGCGGTCACAGCATTGGGCAACGTATGCACCTAGCAGTCACTGCATTGGGCACCGTATGCACCTAGCGGTCACTGCATTGGACACCGTATGCACCAGCGGTCACTGCATTGGGCATTGTATGCACCCAGCGGTCACTGCATTGGGCACCGTCTGCACCCGGCGGTCAGTGCATTGGGAACCGTATGCACCCAGCGTTCACTGTATGCTTCTCACAAGCCTAGCTAACAGCCACACCCTGGCAGCAGGGCACAGATGCCAGTCCCTGGCACTCGGCAAGGGTTGCAAGACAGCACAACATGGAACAATATGCTGGGTTGTGGCCAAGCAATCCCCAAGTGCGCGTGGTGTGCCAACTCTGCAAGAGAAAACACTTGCTACTGTTTCACGCTGTGACATTCCATACAGGGCCAGTCGCAGATATATGATTTGACACTAGAATTTTCAATAATACATTGCTTGTTATTGTAAAATAAGTGAGATTCTGACAGTTTTTGCTGACATGGCGATATACTTGGAAATAGCTATGAAACAAATAAAGACATTAGAAGACCAGGCCATTGCCTATCTCCAGCTCCTCACCACCACCAGACTAGCAAAGCCAGTAGAAGCACTACAATATAGCCCATATTCACTTCCGACCAAAACCCAAGGAAAGCGCAAAGAAGCCAAACAATGCGCTTCACAAATGCTACAGTAACGAAACAATTCACCGCGAGACTGCTTGTGAATTTGCAAAGAATGTAGGTATATTCCTTGTAAACGCCAAGTTGAAGGTGGGCGCATGTCAGCAGTCTGTGCCTGGGCTGTCATAGCGCACTGAAGGCTATGTGGGGGTGGGAAGGAGGGATTGAGAGCCGCCAGGGGCTGTGTGGGCTGAAGACGAGTACACTATAAAGTAAAACAAAGGTTTGTTCTGACCCTTCCCTTTGGTCAAATGGCATCTTTGGTACATAAGCATGTGCTTCATTGGCAAAAACGTATAAGAATTAAATTATTCTGAAAGGATGAGGGGAGAACATCCTCGCGCCTGCCCCCAGCTACAGTCACACTTTGATGCCGGGGAGAAGACTGCGATCAAGACAGAGGTACAAGAGGTTCTTGTTATAGGAAAACAAAGGAATGCTGGACTGAGGTCGATTAATTTATAGAAGTTTAAGACGTGTAGGCCACGGTTATGGAAGGTTGTGTTATTTCCATGACACGTGCAATACCTCTAGTTATGGTAGACATCGAATAACGACAATGTGTGCAGTAAGAACCCCACTTCCCACAGTTACCCCAGTAAACATCGGCAGGCCAGGCCTTCGGAACCTTAGCAGGGAAGAACATATGTAAGCCCTGCGGCTTTTGGTGCGGAAAGCACTGTACTATGCATGTTATGCCTCATTTTGGGTTACACAAGAATTTGGCGCTATTTGTTGCACCTGATAAATTCATATTTCTGTATCAAGGCGAGAGATATGGCGGCCGCCTCTGTGGCGACTGGAATCAGTTGATAGCAGCAGATAGCGGACAGAAGCTGTGCCTTAACGTGCAAGCGAGCCCTTCAGAACTGCAAGGGCTCAGTGCCTCGAAAGTGCCGGCCTCTGGGCGCAGCTCTGAAGCGACAGTGACACAACAGCCTCAGGACATGCATGCGTGTGACACAACCCGCGTGCCGTGGTGCCCGCTGAAAACACAAGCGCTCAGTGCCTATAACACAACCGTTGATCTCACAGTCCGTGCAAGGCTGACTCAGCCTTTCATCCTTCCGGGACCAGTAAAGCGATCACCATTAAAACTGGGAGACATAAACAGCCGAACTTTGAAACGGCAGACTGATGCGCTAGGAAGTTATTAATGCGCTTCGTACCTGTTCTCCCACCCGGACCTCCATGCAGACCCTCCACACCGACACCCTAGGCACGGGCGCGTGGAGGGCGACTGTGGCTGGCACTATCTCAGCGAGCACTTCTACCCTGGTCACGCGCTCACCAGCAGCTGCCGCCACTGATGATAGGGGCTTAGTGTGGCCCGCCCTCTCTCCCCCAAAGATGCATTGCTTATGGAGCCCCCCTCGCGCCCCAGAGTGACGTTTGCCGGGGTACCAGATTCGCCCCCCACCTTGCGGCTGAAGGGACAGGTCAGTGAAGTGTCATGTGATTGACCCTTCCGCAGTTCACTTCCCATGTCTATGCTACGTTTGTCTCAGCCACAAAACCGTAACCAGAACCGTCGCGCTCCACTTTCACCGAAGAGTAGTTACTGAAGTTTTACCCATTGTGCTTCTGGAAAGTTACGGGACTGAATACCCGGAGCGTGCTTGCAGTGAAGGGGTTTGGATGGGGACGAACAGGAGTGGAGTGTGTACGCCTAACGATAAAATGTGACGCAAGTGGAGTACACCTACAATTAACATTATTACATTAAACAAATATTAGCTGAGATAGTGCCTTGAAACTCATTCAATGCGCTCCAGTCTCTGTAAAGTTGGTGAAGGGCCCTAGGCCCGCATGTCGCAGGTGCAGCAATAACGTGACACGGACACCAGTTAGGGGTAGTGGGAATGGCCACGAGCGCGTGCGCTCGGCCTCTTTTATTGGCAGCGTCATGTGACACCATGACGTCTGTGGTGGGTGTGTGTAAAGTGTCTTACATCACTTAGGAACACTAGAACGTGTCCATGCTCGGACACTACATCCCTCCCTTTTTTTAATTGCAAAGACCCACATTCAGAAATCAACCTGTGGGGAAATAACATGTATCAGGATGCAGTAAAGTGTTCAGCTTCCGCAGTGTCTTTCCATCCGCCCCTGCTTGGGATGGCAGATGATGCTCAATCGGTTGCGGGGAACATCAGTTCACAGTGGCACCGGTTTGTGGTGCTCGATGGAAATAGCCTGTTGACGACTCTGCAACCAAGTTGTTCTCACAGTCTTTCTTTTGTTGACTTCCGTGGCAACGGATACAGTTAGAGTTTTTGTGGTTCGCCGTGGAATGATGTTCACATACCGGTCTCTGTCTTGGTTTCACTGGTGCTCTTTGTCTTACTAAGCAAAAGTCAGATCTGTTGAAAGGCATCCCTCTCACTAGGATGACTTCTCTCGTTGGTGTTCCCCTGCCACGGGATATCCTTGAGGTCCTCTTTTCTTAGACTCGCACTGGGCTGGATGTGCCACATCAGTTGCTCTAACGCCGCCGTCAGTGGGGGTATGGAGGAGACGATGTGCCTCACTGCTCCTCTCCGCAGATCCTGGGTGTGCGGAAACATCGTCGTTCAGATCAGCTGGTCTTTGCCACTGGTGTTCTTCCGGCCTGGTCTTCTTTGCCACTGGTGTTCTTCCGGCCTTATGCTCGTTGCACCGTTGTCCTGGCACTTGTCGCCTTCCTTCTCTTCGGGAGTGTGAGAGGTCTTCCTGCACTCCTCTCCCTTTCCTTGGTTGGTTCACTGTGGGGACGTTGCTTCGCACTGACTTCTCCTTCCACTCTTAACTGTGGCAACAGGCCAACGTGGGTATACTTCCACTCTGACAGTGGCAGACGTGCCACTCAGATCTCTTCTTTTCTTCCTTCCTTTTCGCTGTGGCAGACATGCCACTCAGATCTCTCCTTTTCTTCCTTCCAGCTTCGCGACATCACTTGGTCCGATCTTGTAACTTCTCTCCTGACCTGGCTCCTTCATGCAGGGCGCGCCCGCTGCATGTGTACCCCAGGTCTTGTCCCCGTCGGAGACACTTTCTCCTTCTTCCTCAGCAACCAGAGTTGGTGTCGCGAACTCTCTTCCCTTAGTTCGGGTCGGTGACGTTCGGGGTCCACGTTCGTAGACCTTGTCTTGGTTGAACGTCCTGGACCATTTGGCGGTCCACTTCTGCCGATGCCTGGCAGGTTATCTTCGGTCGTCCTGTCGGACTTTGCGCCTTAACAAGTTCTTTGTTTGGGGACCCGTCGTGGGTCAGCACTTGATGGGCGATCATTTTGTTGCGGATCAGCTTCTGGGAGGCACCACGTCGTGGGTGATAATTGTTCTGCGCGGTGGCGCTGCCTGCGCCCTTCTTACTCCTTGCGGTGGCTGTGCGTTGACACGTGGCGCGTTATCTGCGCACTTACTGTTCAGGGCTCTTGAACACCTGTTGCGTGTCTTTGGGTACTTGCTGCTTTGGCTGACTTTGGGTACTTGCTGGTTTGCCTGGCTTTGGGTACTTGCTGCTTTGGACCGTTGGCGGGAGTAGTTGATGCTGCGGTGAGCGCCTGTGGCCACAAGGCGTCGCTGCTCTCTCCGTCCTTTGATCGCGGCAGTCTTTTCCCTGGACGTTCTTCCAGTGCTTGGCAGTCGTTTCCTCCAGACGTCAGTGTTTGGGTGTTGAGTGAGACGTTCGCGCCTTTTCCCACGTCGCGTTGGAAGTGGCAGCCGCCGACTCCTTGCTGGCGTGTGGGTGTCTTCTGCGCTGTTGCGCACTTTCTTGCTGCGGGAGTTCAGACGCTTTCCTTGGGGGCGCTACTCAGTCTGTTGCCCCTTGCTGTTGCTGATTTATTTGTGTTGTGCAATGCTTGTTTTTATTTGTCCTGGTGCGCTTTTCCTTTTGGCCACAGGGTGGCAGTGATGCTGGATTTGGTAGCAGCCTATCTTGTGGGTATTGTCTTCCTTGAGGTGCACTCTACTGTTTCTCACTCAGTGCACAGGGGGGGCTGGGGCTGCTGCTGGGCACCTGGCCTCACACTGCCTTCCTGTTGAGTCTCTGTCCTTGGGTGCCGGGCACCGGGCTGCCCTCCTAGTAAGTCCGTCCCCTTTTATTCATTTACTGGTGGGGGCAGGAGGCATAGGCATGAAGGCGAGGTGATTCAGTGGTTCTGTGCAGGGGGGGGGGGGGGAACCATGCTCAGTGTCTTGCTGGTTGTCGGTGCTCTAGCGCACACAGTAAAGTTACTTTTGCCCACAGTTTAAAATTTACTCAGGCGGCGCTGGCGCTTACAGGCACTTTGCTCTCACGTTGAGCCCACGAGGTGGGGGCACGTTAGGACGCGGCGGCGCTGGCCGCATGCAGGCGCTTCCCTATTCTCCTGCTTTTCCCCTCCCCGGCCCGCGGCAGCCTTGGCAGTCCTCGCGCGGACGGGGTGGGGGTGTTGGTGCTTCTGTCCGGCGGGGGAGCGCGTCGATCCCGTCACTCCTCCCTCGGCGGGGGCGCTCAAGGCAGGCCGCGGGTAGGCTCCGCCGGCTCTGCCTATTTCAATGCCGGTGGTGATTGACCGACCCTGCAGGCCCCGCTCTCCGGTCTCCCGCCGCAGCAGCTTCTTGCACACGCTGCGCGGCGGAGACCTGCCATGAACCTCGCAGGCCGCGGGTAGGCTCCGCTGGCTCTGCAGTGTCCTCACACGCTGGGGTGCCGCCGGCAGGCCGCGGGTGGGCTCCGCTGGTGCTGCTGAGACTTCCTTTTGCTGGGGCGCTACCGGCGGGCCACGGGTGGGCTCCGCTGGCTCAGATCACACTGCGAGGGGGGTCGGGAGGCGGTTAGCTACTCCGCTCCCTCCCCCTCGTTGATTCGGTTAGTTGCGGGTCCGGCCGCACTCTCTCACGCCGTCTTCAGTCTCTGTGCCCCGCCGCTTCTAAGCACACACGCGGCGGGGGCAGGGGACGACTCGGGCAGGCCGCGGGTAGGCTCCGCTGGTCCTGCTTATACTTGGGCACAGTTTATTAAAGTCATTCCGCCCCTGGGGCTCACCTTCGGCCGGCGGGCCTGACGCGTTGTCGCGGTCGTGGCGGGTGGGCTCCGCCCGGCCCGTGCACCTCTCCGGTGGGGGTATCTGCCACGCGGCCATCGCAGGTGGGCTCTGGGCGGTCTGCTGTTGCTTGGTGGCACTCGTTGGTAGCGGTCGACGCGGGTGGGCTCCGGTCGGCTTGCTGTGTGGCTCCCGGTCACTGCGGGGCTCCGACGTGCCCACCGGCTTCTCGGCGCGCTGCGCCCTGCTGCAGGGGATGCCCTCTAGGCGGGCAGCTCTCTTCCCCTTTTCATTCTTTCTGGGTTGTGGCACGCATGGGCTGCACTACCGACCTCGTCACCATTGTAAAGTTGGTGAAGGGCCCTAGGCCCGCATGTCGCAGGTGCAGCAATAACGTGACACGGACACCAGTTAGGGGTAGTGGGAATGGCCACGAGCGCGTGCGCTCGGCCTCTTTTATTGGCAGCGTCATGTGACACCATGACGTCTGTGGTGGGTGTGTGTAAAGTGTCTTACATCACTTAGGAACACTAGAACGTGTCCATGCTCGGACACTACAGTCTCCACCTCCTCCACCCACCCCAGCTCGCAACAACACAAGCTGTTTGAAATACAGTTCATGTTTCCGCCTGGACTCCGGACACCTACCCCACAGGTATTCCCCCGAGCGTTTCCCCTCAGAAGGAAGGTGTCTCTTCCTGTGTGTTCTCTTCCCTCGTCTCTGTGTCCTATCAATCAATCAATCAATCAATCATAGCACTTGTTGTTGCGCCTATTGTGCGCTGAGGCACTACTGCTCTGAGGGGAGCATTATCGCTGCCCTATTACTTGATGCTGCTTACTATATTATTTATCACGAATCTCTCTTCTGGCGCCGACCTCGCCTTTGGGCAACAGAGCGCTTCATTTGTAGCAGCACCTATCCAGACTACTATACTAAAGGTACCCCCTGCCCATACTCTTAGTGCTTGCACAGCCCTTCCTGGACTTGGGCTTTGGAAGTGAAGCTGGCGTGATGCTAACTGGTGGAGTTAGGGTACGTACGATACTGAGTTCCCTCGACTACACTTTCACTGCAAGTGCCCTGCATGTTTGCACCCGTCCCGGCCCTTGTTAGCGTCAGCACGCTGAAGTGTCCCAAAGGTGGCTTGCAGCGCAGGCGCATTACAAAACTTCACGTGTTGTTAACCGAAAATGTATCTACGGTTGTACAAGTGCGAGGGGGGCCGTGCATCTCATTCAGTGGCACCTCAAAGCATGCCATAAACTCATCCCAGGTGGCCCAATCCCTCACACACGCCTGCCGTTCTGTTCGGGTCTTCACTCTACTGACACTGCACTTAGTCTTAGATGTGCCCTTCAGCATGCCCTGCTCACTCCTCTCTTATCAGATAATACCCCATACTGAGCATGTAGTACCACTTACTTGTTCATCATTCGTCTGGCAGGTCATGCACCCCCTACCAGCACCCCGCGTTCCCACCACTAATAACATAGCTGTATTACCTGTCCCACCGCACTCAGCACTGCAGCCCCATGTCGTCAAGCGTAACTCGGCCGGGAGTTGGTTGTGTACGCACGCGCACGCAAATAAAAACAAGGGTGCTCCCAAGACATAAACACGGTCACGCACCCTTACACAGGCATCATGATATACAGCGCCCTGAGGTTGGAGGAATACCGGAAGAGGCCGTACTACACATTGTGGAAACCAAAACAGAACAAGTCAAAACGAAACCTAAGAGCCGCGCGCGTGAGCTTCTACCGTAGACAGCTCACGTCGCGCGGCTCTTAGGTTTCGGTTTCAAAGGCGCATGGCAAAGTCGCGCTCGCACACATTCACAGCCAGCAGCAAAAGCGCGCTCACGAGGCCAAATCCGAGACGGAAAATGCGCGTGTCCGACTCGTGTCCCCATATATAGGTATACTAAAATATACAAGAGGTCCATCGCTACGCTCGACCTAACCATATATAGGTATACTAAAGTATACAAGAGGTCCATCGCTACGCTCGACCTAAAAATGCGTCAGGGCTCTCGTCAGGGGACAACAGCAGCCTGCACTACACATTGCCCCTGCTATGTTGCCAATGATAGCAGCAACGCAACTACTAACCAACACACTCCGAGTGTGACAATACTGGGGCTCAATTTCTTTGTGTGTCCAAGAGTTTTCATGCACCAATGAAAATGACAAAATCACTCTTGTGAATAATGGAGTTCGGATTGGAGCAAGATTACCGTTTTTTAGTGACAGTTTTCACGAAAGAACATGAACCACGCATATTCCCAAAACTGTATTCATTGTGGATTAGCTGTCAGTTACTGCTTTTTACTAAGTCAGTGCCCATTCATTTCTGGTGCTTTAAAGCAGTTTTAGGTTCTCGTTAGAGTTTTTCATTTCTTTAATTGGTTGTGATTGTTGATATTTATATGTTTTCCCTTCTCTTCATTTCTTGATTTTGCTTGCGAGAAAATGTCATTCATAGACATTGAATGTCACTCATAATTACGATGAAATTATGAAAATGTCACACATAAGCAATCTGAAACCTTGGCAGCTATGATGTTCCCGAGTGGGGACAGTAAAATCACGTGAGATTTTCCTTTCGTGGAAGGAAAACTCATAAGCAGGGCCTCCTTCACAGAACATTGTAATTGCCACTTTAAACAGGTTCACTCAAAGCAGGTGGTGCACTCTTTGAAACAGCCTCTTTTGAATGCATCAACCAAGCATTTCGCTCCTTTGTTTTGACAAACTTGCCACTTTGGCACTTGCAAGATGTAGTAGTTTCTGTAATGTGCGGAAGCACACGTGTGATTTTACAATAGCGAAAGTTATTTTTGCATTTATACGTGTGATAACATCTAATGTGTCTGCTGCTTTCATTTAGCTCTCATAAAACGGAACGTGATACCTTCCTGTACTTGTTTCTGATGGTATTGTGATGCATGAATTTGGGACAGAAGTGTTTCTGCTCTTCCTTTTATCCTGTTGAGAGTAAACAAGACAGCTCTCTCTATGTTCAGTTCTTCACTGGCATTTTGGTTCAGCAGACTTAGGTGACAATGTGGGACATTGGCCGTGCAATTAGTAATGCTTTGGCCTGAGCACCTGAGCTACAACTTGCACAGTCAAGCACTATGTACTAGAACTACAGGTTTTCCTTATTGAAAAACTTCATATTCTCCCATTCTACATTATTTTTGGCACAAAACGCACACACTGCTTATGTGCTGTTTATGTTTTATCAGTTAGGAATAGCGGAGGGGGCAGTGTCACATTACACGCATCTGTTCAGCCGTAAATATACGGGTAGACTATGCCAGCCTAGAGCTGTGGGCCAGCAATGCCACACTTGACTGGTAATGGAATGCACAGTCGCATGGCAAGGGTACACTGCTGGAAGTAACAAAACGATCCACTCGTGTCAACTGCTGGGCACCACTTTTGACAATCTACCCTGTACTAATGGAATGTGCGGACTATGGCCCATGCAATCATTTCCCAGGATGGAACCAGCTGAGGAGGTGAGGTTGTTCCACACCACCCCTAGAACATACAAAACACAAATAACCATTTAAGAAGATGGACAATAGGATCTATGTCCAGACTACCAACCTTGGAAATATTTGCAGTATGTGAACAGGTTTGTTAGGATTGGAATTAGCAACTTGACGCTTATGCTTCAAGCAAAACCTGGAGTTTGAACTCCGCCCACCCAAGACTGATGTTCCACGTTGCGGTTGTAACAATCTGCATTTTTTTGACGAGCTGGGTTGAAAACGAGAGCCACTTTAATTTTGGAACTTGGGTCTATTTCCTGTCTCTATCTGACCCTGTAAGATCCCAAAAGCAAGGCAAAGTGGGGAACATCATGAACTCTAGGTAGTTCAATCATCAGTTTTTTTTAAATATTAGAATCTGATTTAGGATAAACACCTTTGCAACATCAACTCACATAGCTGTATCACACATCTACTACAGACTGGTGAGAGTGGACCCATGCAGCAGAAAAAAACATATGGTCTTCATTTGAAAATAGTGAAAGTAAAAAAAGAAGATTTTAAAGTCAGGAATAGAGGAAACATTTAGTGGATCCCAGAAACAGGGCATCCAATGTTAAGCTGTGGCTGTTCTATAATGCTGACCTAGTGGTTCCCTGCTTCATTAGAGGTGGAGAAATCACTCTTTCTAATGTTGCAGCATCAGTCGACTCTACAGTCAGAAACTCCTTGCCAGCAGCCCATCTGCCACAGGGCTAAAGGCTTTGCAGCATCAGATTGCCCATCTATTTTATTGTGACGTAAGGAATTGGGTTACTGATTGAGGGGGATGAAAGCCTACTTAGGAAGGAACAAGAGTTCTTGTCAAGATGAAGCCACAGGCAAACCCCAAATCAACCTTTTCTCAAACCTCGAGTAGCTTGGCACAGAGCAATCAAGTTTATTTAGAGACTTCATGTAAAATGTTTATGCAGCACTTCAAACAGTAATAAAGGGAAAACACAACACAAAGAGAACCCTACACCAGACTAGGGAATAAAGTTAGCTTTAATAAATAAAACAAGACAAAAATGACAAAAATTCAATCTCTGGAACAGAAGGTATGCAATTTTAAAGATTTCAGTGAATACAGTGCAAAAAGCACAAAGCACCAACTATGGTTATCTGGTCATGCCGGACAGGGAAAAGGTCATAAGTTCATGCCGAACACTATGGAGTGTGGCCCGGCTACCGGGACCCTGTTAGGCCCACTGAACAAGAGTACCTTAAATCCTGGTTGAGGAGCATTGCATGGTCCCGCATCAAGGATGCGTTGAACGATTCATCATAAAGCGGCGGTTCCAGGGAGTTGCAAGCCTGTGATGCAATGTTCTGAGTCATCATTGAGAAGGCAGTTGAAGAGGGGGCTTGCAATGCAAAGTCCGGCATCAAGAATGTGTCCCACACCAGCTGGGTCTGAAGAAGTTGCCTAGCTTTAGATGCGAAATCCTGCGATATCATCGAGGCTGCCGTCGACAAGATGCTTGTGATGTAAGGTCCTGTGCCATGTGCCGGGAATGCGTTGTACTGTGGTGGTGCCGATGAGGCTGCAAAAGCTATGCGAAGTCCTTACACAGGGAAAGTATACAGAGGCAGTGCATCGGTTCTTCACAGGGTTGTGCCTATCAGCAGAGGAGATGCATTGGTTCTTCTGCATCACTGATGGGCCGGCAGAAAACCCTCAGGCCCACACCCAAAAGTCCAGGAGTGAAGTGGCACCGTTTGGCAGGGTCGAACTCATAGTTGTTGGTTATAAGAGACTTACCCTAAGAGTTACTCTTTTGGCTCTTGGTGCAGGTCCAGTCCTTCTCACCCAGGCAAGAGGGCAGCAGGTAAACAAAAAAAGGCAGCAGTCCATCAGGGCAGCAGGCCCGCAGAGTAGCAGTCCTTTAGGCAGCAAACTGTTCCTCTTCCTGGCAGAGTCTTCCACAGGCCAGCAGTGTTGCAGAGAGCCGGGGGTCAAATATTGATACCTGGCACCTTCTTTGAAGTGGGAGAAACCTCTAGAGAATTCTCATTGAGGTTTATGGGTTTCCTGCCTTCCTCACCCTGGCTCCAGACTAGTTACACGGGGTATTCAATCCTTTGTGAGATGGCAGGATACAGTAGATTCAACCGTAAGTGGGACTGAACCTACCTTCGCCCTCACATCCTGCCAGTGATGGTCCATCGATGCACACCTGAGCTCTATTGTGTGTGGCTGTCTAGGTGGGTAAACAAAGACCAACTGCCAACTACGCCTAGTTGTGTTACCCTGTGACAGGCATCAAACACAAAATGGCTAAGGCAGAAAAATGGCAACTTTCTAAAAGTGGTGTTTCCAAAATTGTAATTCAAAGTTTGACTTTACCATAAAAGAGGGTTTTTAATTTAATTTCCAAAGTCATCAAACAAGAACTGTTTACCTTCTTCCATTTGAAAGATAGTCTTATTACATTTTACAAGGTAACTTCAATATTATACTAAGGGAGTGGTAGACCTTTATATAATGAAGATTGAGGTATTCACTACCAAGGCATGTAAAAAATAAAAGAATACGTCTGACATTTTGAATACATTGCACCCCACCCTGTGGGGCCTTTTAGGCATACCTTAGTGGTGATTTATAGGTATTAAAAAGGAAGGTTTGGACCTGGAAAAAGGTTTATTTTGCCATGGTGATTACAGTTTAAAACTGGACACACAGGCTGCAATTAAAGTCCTGAGACATGTTTCAAGAGCTACTTGAGAGGATGGCACAATACGTTCTGCAGACCCACAGGTAGCATTTAATTTACAGGTCATGTGTACATGCAGCACCACTTTACTTGAGTATAAGTAAATTGAATTTGCCAGTTGGGGACAAGTCAACATTACCATGTTTTAAGGAGTGAGCATACACACGTTAGCACTGGTTAGCACTGGTTAGCAGTGGTAAAGTACACAGAGTTCTAGGGCCAACAAAATCAAGATCAGAAAATTGTGGGGCAGTAAGGCAAAATGTTTGGGGACACCCACTCTAAAGCTGACAGGCCTAACATGCAGGATATGTGATGCTGATTTTTCTTGTTTGCAGCTGCAATGAAATACACAACAGAACATGGTCTGAACCCTAGGGAAAAAAATCACTGCGCTTCTGGTGTACTGCATTTTTTGTTTTAATGGAACAGTAGGAAACAATGACAAGGTGGTGTGTCTAAAATTGCATTTTTCCTGAAAGAGTTCAAGCTGCATTGAATAGAGCACTTTTTCTAAAAGACTTCACAAACACATAAATATCTCTAAAAATTATGTGGAATTTTTCTACAAAGCTGGCGAAGGCAGGCATACAATACCCCAGCATAATGACAGTCCATCCTTGTACTCAGAATGATCACCTTAGACCAAGGAACTTCCTATCTAAATCATCCATGCTTTGTCTCACTCACCTGGGGTTAAAGAAGGTGATATCAGTTAATCTGTTAAAATAGTTCTTCTTTATCTCCTCAAAATAAATCATTTTATTCAATCCTAAATTAGTATGTGAACATTTTTTCAGTTTTTTCTAATGTCTCTCGATTACTCAGTAATGATTGTAAATTGGGTTTGAACTTTGGAAAATGATTATCTACCTCCTTGGCTTGATCCGCTCTCAGCAAATACACACATTAATAAATACAAAAACTCAGTGTTCACATGTGTTTTTCTCGTCACACTATCACTCTTACAAAAAAAATGTCTGTTTTCCTTACCATGTTAAGTTCTTTAAAATTTGCAGTAACAACTCCCTCATTAGGCATTATTAAGAGCTTGGGGCACATTGCTTGTGTTTTCTCTTCCTGTCCCTTCCGGTGACTAACATACACAGACAAAAGCACCCATAAACATGTAAGAGACATTCCTCTAAGCAAAATAGTTACAAAATATCCCTTAAATTCACAGACACAGAAAACCTCTTATAAGCGCAACTGATAAATAGATGATATTTTTTTCTATATCTTCTATATTAAGGTGCTTCAGAAAGTTTTCCAATTAGATTGTTCACAGTGTTGTCCCTAAAACACAAAGTTTCCATGAATTATTATTTTATGCAGAGAGATCCAATTCAATACCCATCTAATTTTCTGTTTAGCTTATCTGAAAATAATTTTGGGGCAGACATGAAATACCATTAAATGTTAATTGTACAATATCATCATAACTAAATTACCTGCAATAGAACTACAAAGTAATTGTAAACAACTGTGTCTGTGTTCTGTTCAGAAGGACTTCCACAGCATGTGGTACTATCAGGGGATGTCCTAACACTATTGAATCACTTTGTCTTATGGCCAGGGCTGTAGCCGCAACGGATTTCAGGCATGCAGGCAAAGCTTGTGCTACGGGGTCCAATGTGCTAGAGAAATAAGCACAGGGTCTGTTTCTTCCTGCTTGGTCTTGTGTGAGGACGGATAGTGCTGTTCCATCACGTTCTGTCACGAACAGGGTAAAATGCTTGCTATAGTTCGGGGTGGCCAAAACTGGTGCTTGACACAGAGCTAGTTTCAGAGCTTCAAATGCTTGGGAGTGTTCTGATGTCCAAGGGAGAGTTGTATGAGTGGCTGCTTCCACTGTGGTTAACTGTATGAGTGGCTTGACTATGTGGGCATACTGAGGGATCCATTGTCTGCAATATGAAGTGAGACCAATGAATGCACGAACTTCTTTCTGTGACTTTGGCTGTGAAATTGTCGAAATCAGTTGGATTCGTTCTTGTGTTAGTTGCCTACCCTCTTTCGACAGCAAATGTCCTAAGTAAGCCACTTGCTGTGCGCAGAACTGCAATTTTGAGGGAGACACCTTGTGACCTTTGTCTGTCAGGAAATGTAGGACTGTGAGAGATGCTTTTTCACATTCTGGTTCTGTCCTTGCTGTGACGAGGATGTCATCTACATACTGAATCAATGCTGTGTTGGTGGGCATATTGATACTGTCAAGTTGTCTTTTTAGTGCTTGGCTGTAGATGCTTGGACTTTCTGTATAGCCTTGGGGAGCTCTAGTGAACCTGAAACTTCGTCCCTTTAAACTGAATCCGAAGAGATATTGGCTGTCGGGGTGTATAGGAATGCTGAAAAACGCATTCTTCAAGTCGATGACTGTGAAAAATGCAGCTTCGGGATCTATGGCAGTCAATAGTGAAGAAATATCTGGGACCACTGGATATTGTGGGATCACACATTTGTTCAGTTCTCGGAGATCAACCACCAGTCGGTAGACCGGGGGTGCCTGAGGGTCAGTCCTTTTGAGGGCCGGAAGAACTGGAGAATTACAAATATTTGAATCAGTCTCTATCACCACACCATGTTCTATGAGTTCTTGGATTATTTTTAGTAAGGCTTGTTCAGCCTCGGGTGGAATCTTATATTGTCGTATACGGGGTAGGACTACACCCTCCTTGAGTGTGACTTGATATGGGGTGATGTCCATGTATCCGACATCAGTCGAGCTTTTTGCCCACAAATGTTGTGGGATGTCATTTAGTCTGGGGTCGAATTCTTTTGCTGTGAAATGTCCTTTGAAATCTCGCAGGAACAATTTTACTCCTTCCGGTGAACAGCATATTACTGCTCCTAGTTCTTTGAGTGTCTTGATTCCTAGTAAATTCTCTGGGCACGTTTCTGTAAGGACCAGATCAGTAGTACGTGTCAGAGGACCCACTCCTAAAGAGACTTGTTCAGATACTTTGTTTATGATCGGTTTTCCTGAAAAGCCCAGAGATATATTATGTGAGCCAGAGAGAGGAACCTCTGGGACTTCCTTATGACTTATGGTAGTCCTACTCGCCCCCGTGTCTATGAGGAATTTTCTGTCTTGTCCCAGTAAGTGAGCTTGTACATATGGACCTTTCTGATCTACTGGAACTGGGATAAGGGGAAAGTCACTTTCTCTATCAAGGCTGTCTCATGCATATGGCTCAAACTCGGGGTAATCTGACTGTACGCTCTAGTACATCTGCGGGGCAGCAGCAGGCGTCTGAACCTGTGGCGGCGTAATGGTTTGAGGCTGCTGAGTGTTACCTGTTCTAGGAGTGTGAGGGCGTTCTTTCATCTTTCCTGTAGCTATGTTGTGCTTCAGAACTGGGCATTCCCTCACAAAATGGCCCTGTTGTTTGCAGTAGTTGCAAGTACCTTTATTGGCCCCCACATTACCTTTGGGGCCCGTCTGTGCAACCAGTACCTTCATTTTTGTGTCTTTTACTCTTTTCTTTTCCTGTTCCTGTTCTTCCCTTATTCTGTTGTGGTGGTACTGTAACATCTGTAACATTTGTGAAGGACTATTTCTTGCCAGGTACTCTCAATTTTCAACACTCTATTTCTGATGGGGGGTAAGACGTTGTCCACCAATTTGGACACAAAAAGATGAGGATATGCCTCGCTACTATGTGCGAGTCCACTATTTATAGAGAAACATTTCTCCAATCTGGTGTAGTAATCACCCGTATCCTCGCCTGGCTTTTGTTTACAGACAGAAATGGCATCCCAATCTTCCTTTTTTCGTTGTCAATAACAGAGGCAAGACCTGGATGAGGAGACTGGGCAGTTCTTTTACGCATTCACCTAGACCTTCACCTGGTTTTCTGTCTGTCTCTTCCTGTTCTAGGGCAGCCCACGTAATCTTTTTACCACCCACCTCCCAGTCCTTTTCCTTCAATTTGTCAAAAATGCCTGTAGGTAGAATTACTTTAAGAAGTATTATTATATCTGGATATGTAAAACTACCCATTTGGAGGATATCTTTCAACTCTCTAGGGAATCCTCCGGGATCTTTTTCGTGAGAGGGCACCATCTTTTTCATTTCCAATATCTCTGACTTGGTTAGGGGAGTGTACACATGTATTCGTTGCAGTGTACCATCTGGCTGGGGTATGGGGTGGACTTCTCGTAAGGGATATTGGCCTATACTGTAAGGTTCATGATCTGATGAGGCTAAGGTAAGTTGGAGGAAACGGAGATGCAGGTCCAGAATGGTGTTGATTAATTCCGGTCCCCGAGACCTCCATCTATCTGTCACTACTTCTTGTAACAGTTTGTATAGCTTGTCTGATCGGTGGGAGTTATTCTCGTATAAGGTAGCCAGGTGTTGGACCATATAAATACCTGCTAGCCGTTGTTCTGCTCGGGGAAGAGACAAAAAATTTGTGCTACTATATCTGGGCCGTATACCCGGTGCTGTGATATCCAATGGGTGGCAGACCGGGCCAATTCTTTTTCTTGTTGGGTAAGGGGAGGCTCATTGTCCATCCATTCATCTAGGGCTCTTTCCGTGGACTGAAAAAGATCTTCCGAAGAAGGATCTAATCTTTTAATTTTCCGCGACATTCGCGGGGTTCGCCACTTGGGGCCAGGACAATGTCGCGCTACACCCAGGAAATTCATTTTATCTAGTGTCGGACCTTCATCTTCCTCCGAGTCGTCCTCCTGTGTGACTTTCTCAGAGTGAATAGTGACAATTTTCTTAATCAGTCTTTTAATTATTTTGTCGATCTGATGTCCCAGATCGTGTGCTCCTCTGTGTATCTGATCACTAAGATCTATTAACTCAGAGTCTACGCTTCTATTACCCGGGTCTAGTTCCCGGATCAGACAATTTATGATGAACCGCAGGAGCAGTCCTCTGATGGGAACTTTTCTGTTTTTCATGACCTGGACCAGAGTATCCGGACCTTCACCTGTCCGTATGAATTCGTAAACTCTATCCAAATGCTTCGTTATATCAGGGACCTTTTGGAGTTGACCCACGGCTAGTCTTAATCTCTCTGATATCGTGGTCATTGGGCCACTACCGGGTTCGGGGTCGTAAGGACACTCAAGAGGCGGGACATCGTCTTTATCCTCAGCCCCGTTCCCGGGCACTCCTAAATCAGAGGTAGAACCACCGGCTACTAGTTCAGGAGCACGTGTAGACGGGCGTGTTCTAGGCATGTTTACATAAGCGGGGGTGGTTTGGACAGATAGGCAGGGAGGAAATTTTCGGGAGCAGTGGGAATTACTTTCACTGGGGACTTGGGGTGTTCTACTACAATTTCTTCAGACAAAACGGGATAAATGCCGGTAACAAGAGCGTTTCTCTCTCTCTCTACCTGTTCAGCTAAGACTTTCTCACCTTCTTCCTGTAATTGCTTTACTTTAGCCTGCTCCGATATTCTCTTACTTTTCTCGACTTTCCCTAGTTCTTTCTGGGCCCTCCTATGCGCTTCCTTACGCCATAACTCAATGGCTTCTGTCTGTGAGGGCCTCGCCTTTCTTTTCCATAACTCTTCCTCCACTCTCATAATGCATTCTATATCCCATGTACCGGTGGCAGGCCACCTATACGCCATTTCTAATTTCTCGGTATAGTCTACCCAAAGGTCTAAAAATAATACGGCACTCAATCCATGTTTGTTGTACATGAAATATCCAGGAGTATCTCTAGGCGGAACTTTAACTGGTTTCTCTAACAGATTCTTTTTGGTGCCTATAGTACGTAATTTGGAAAACAGAGGCATTCTTAAACTCAACAAATTACGGTTTTAAAAGATTTGGAATATAAAAAAATAAAACAAACACTTCATACACTAGGATATAGTGCAACCGTACCGGTCTCACGAATGAGACACGTCTTTACCGTTTTCCAAAAATGGAACCCGTCTTTATACTATCCCAGTGGTACTCACCAAGAAGCAAAACTCGAAGACCTGGTCATCGGACTCTTGACGCTTGCGCAGGAATTCGGGGCTCCAAAGACCTCAGACTCGGCGCTCTCACTGGTCGGGCTCTGGGTTGGGATGCTCCGCTATCTTCTTCACCGCCTCGTGTGGCTGATCAGTCGCAGTCTGCCTCCTCCTCGTCTCGAGGGAGTTAGCGGGAACACCCCGCTGTTGTGCACTTGAAGTCCGTCGAAAGTATGGAAGGGACAAGGACCCGACTTACATCGCCGGCGCGTAGGGAAGAGGGAGCGTCCCTGGTCGGGCACCAATTAATGTGGTAAATAAAAAAACTAATTATTTACGCCGTTTCAGAATTTCTATAATTACCCAAGAAAATGGTAATGCCTAAAATGAGGAGCAGAGTCCGTGGTCTTCGAGTTGAAAGGGTTTTATTCCAGAACTCGAGTTAAGGGAGAGCTCCTTCACCAAGCGGGTTCAGGAGTAGTCTGCTTTACTTGGAACATAACAGCACTTATATACAATACGAGTACAATCAAAAAGAAGGAGTTCCCTTAGACTTGATTCAATCATTTCATGATGTAATCGTACGGAAGACATAGCATGCTTGTTCTCGTTTAAAGAATAACCTGAATAGCATTTACACATGGACAAACATTTTGCATCTGGGTGATTGAGGTAACAAGTTACAGAGTTGCTAGTATCAGAGGACAGAGAATCGAGGCATTGTTACAGGGTCATTTCTGTCGGAAAGTTAAAGAGGACGAGGCATTGTGCGTTCTTTACTTCTTACACAAGGGCAGTGATGTCTCACAATGGTATGTGTGTGCAGCGGGGAAGAAGGAGAATGGGCTGTAGTAAACTATTCTTCTTCGTGGCTGTCTCGTGTGCTTGATTAGGTTTTCCCTTGGTTGTTAACCCAACCCGTGGCTGTCCGCACAAACTAGGAGATCATTGACGAGCGAGAGCTGCTCGTTCGGTGACAGAGTTAGGGAGGGGGTTTTTCGAGTCAACCATCTGACTGACTCCGTTCGGGTCTAAAGGAAAATATTGAACGGGACGGAAACCCGTAGGATACATGATGGCTGGTCATTATTCTTTGCATGTGCCAGTACTATGAGAAAAAGAGCAGGCAAGCGGGGGTATAACGGGATTTGTGCTTGAAGTAGGAGAATCAGCTTGCCTGGTCGATGTTAGGGTGGATAGGGTGCATGATGGGACACCAGGCGGAAAAGGGAGCTTTTTAGTCAAATTCCACAGGTGCCAGCAAGTTTGAGAGAGTGTGCCATGACACGAACTTGCTGTTTTGAGAGGTGCCAGCAAGTTTGAGAGAGTGTGCCATGACAAGCACTTGCATGGTAGACCAGAGTTTACTACTGAGAGGAAATAATTGCCAGTTTGTTAACTTCAGCTCTACGAAAAATAAATATGGGTTGCAAACTAGCCGAGCTTGTGTATCTTTTGGTAGGGAAAAGGTGATACATACTATTGGTGCATTTATGTATCTTTTGTGGCCAAACAATACAGGCAACAGTGGACATGTCTTTAATGGAAAGTTCTGAATGAGTATTCATCAAAACTAGGAAGGTCTGGCTGTTAGAATGGCTAATTTGGCAAGGGCTGGCTCTGAGAGGTTCCACTATAAAAAGTTACTGATGTCTAGGGGTGACAAGCCCCATTTGTTCTGGGCTTTCTTCTGTATATTTTACTGTGCAGAGAGAGGCTGTTAAAGTGTGTTTCTTGTTTTTTCTTTATTGGTTATTAATATAATAGATCAAACTCAACAGTCCAACAAATTAGTCTGGTGAGTTCGAAAATACAAATCATGCCACTTTTTATCACAGTGCTAAAGAATAAAGCAATACATTAACTCATTAACCCCTTCACCGTGGGGGTAATTCCCCACGGCGCAGGGGGGAGGGAGGGGGGCCGTGGCACCACGGTGCTTGTTATGAGCCCAGCTCGTCATGAGGCACAGTGGAGCTGTGCTCATGGCGAGCTGGGTTTGCCTTGACTCCACCCACTGATTGATTATCCCGCACAGGGGGGGAATCAATTACCTGTGGGCAGACTGAGACTGGGTACTTTATTTGCTAAAACCGACTCTGCCTTACCAGGGACTCTCTGCTTTGCCCAGGACCTTCTGCTACTGTGTGGACACGTTTGGCTGTCCCCTGTCGGTCTCCCCCGCTGCTGCTGCATTCTTACATCTGTGCGCGGCCGCCGAGGGGGGAGACCACATCCCCCAGCGGCCACCGCGGCTGCCGCCCCCCACACGTTGAGTTAGCACCAGGCGGCACATTAAAGGAGGAGTGAGTTGCGTCCGAGCAGGTGCTACATTCTTCTGGGTGCTTTATTTGCTAAAATGGACTCTGCCTTACCAGGGACTCTCTGCTTTGCCCTGGACCTTCTGCTACTGTGTGGACGCATGTGGCTGTCCCCTGTCGGTCTCCTCTGCTGCCGCTGCATTCTTACATCTGTGCACGGCCGCCGAGGGGGGAGACCACATCCCCCAGTGCTCACCGCGGCTGATGCCGCCCACACGCTGAGTTCGCGCCAGGCGGCGCATTAAAGGAGGAGTAATTTCCCGCGTCGCGGGACGCGCGCGGGCGTAGCCGGGCTAGACCTGGGCAAAGGGCGGGGCGTCTGTGGCCGTCCGGGGCCAGAGGAGGCCGGGCTGTGCCGCCCCCCTAATTTTTATCATCGTGGACTGGGACTCAAACTTAGCTAAGTGATCTGGAAAGTTATTAATACATTATTTCCCCTTTGTATGTTTTACTGTGGGAGTAACATTCTATCTTGGCACCCATAAATTACACGTATCTGGTCCGGTTGAAATATGGTACTGTTGTGTTGCTATTGTTATTCCATTGGCACTTGAAATAATTATTAATCCCCATGGTAAACAATAATGGCGCCTAACGCAGGAAAGGGGAGGAAAGCTGTGCCAGGTAGCATTGGAGGAACAGTTACTGGAACTTTGGACCAGTTTATCACAAGAGCTGCAGTCATTTTAGAATGCGGAATAGCAATAACGGAAAAAAGATTATCATTAAAGCCCGTTTTTTCTAAAAGACCATCGTTGGGCACAATTAGAGAAGCCATAACACCTGAGCAGCTATCAGTGTATCAACCTAAGGGTGATAATTAGTCGGACACCAGCACAGAGTCAGCTGGATCTGATGGGTCCGTGTCGGGATTGGCAGTAGCGCAAGAAAGAAGAACGCCACTAACCTTGTTCTTGTGCCAAGCGGAGATGTTGTCAGATGCTAAGTCCCTCAATTCCTCCCGACACGACCCCCAACAGAGAAATATAAATACTATGCGTGAATTCGTGCCTCAGGGGATAAAAGGGAAAGGGAGAAAAGAAGGAAGATGCTGTATTCCCAATATTCCTCTCAAGGGCGTAGTAAACACTCTGTGCTGGGTCTGTAATACCTTCAAGGCTGCAAGTAGGGTGATAAAGCACAAAATTACCCTTATGCTCAAATATACTCTTCACACTAAATAGTATTCGTCCCTGTCTCCCACTCACCAAGGTTTCTCAGCCCACAGCCTAAATAGAAGTATAAGTACGAACTTCCAATCCTTAGATTAAATCTAGTTACTGCCCAATCCTTCGAGAGGTAAGGACATCAAACGAATAAGTCCCAAAAAGAAGCTCAGTCTGTGAACACGGCAATGTACTTAAGCAGAAAAATAGTCTCGTGAAGAAAAGGACATTTCTTCTTCCGTTTTCCCTGGCGTTGTTATCGACACAACATGGGGACTTAGTTCGCCACAAGCGATATCCTTTAGCATCCGAAAATTAAATAGTGGCTTTGCACTTCAAGGATTAAGTTTCGAAGAAAAATAGAGCGCAAGCAACTTCCAAAACATCCGCTCCTGCTTCTCTCTACAAAAAACCCTCACCACCACTGAAAGCACTCACACCGGACGCGTCTGTCTCTCAGACGCGTTACACAGTTTAAATGCCTTTCTTTACTCACTTGCTGCCAAACGCGTCTCCGCGCATTTAACAAGCGCTGCGGCTTCTCTACCTTAGCGAGGATTAAACAATGCTCCAGAAATAAAGGTTCAAAGGTGAAAGAGACGAGCCCGCACTCCTTCAACTGCACACAGGGAATCGTCACGAACACCCTCCGGTAATCCAGGACTTGTAATCAGGAACACTCCCACGAGGCTTGAATCTTCACGCTGGTATCCGGCGGGGAGGATCATCCGCCATTCCAATCTGCAAAACGGGTTAATTGACAAGCACCTTACTCTTGCAAAGGAGGGGCTTAAGACCAACGAGAATGCCCCAAGGCTCTAAGGGCTTTTCCTGTTTTTACTGCATAAAAGGAATTCAGTCCCCTCGTCCTCGTAATCGCTACAGAACCCCCTCTCAAGGACAGCCGACCCGGCGGTCGCCCAGGTTTACCAGGATTCCGCTCATGGAACAGTTCAACCAACTCAGGACAATTCAGGTTGGACACAGGTTCCCAGGTTCTCTCCTCAGGTCCATAACCCTTCCACTCCACCAAGTACTGAATCCGTCCCCTAACCATTCGAGAGTCAAGAATCACCTGTACCTCATATTCCTCCTGCCCATCTACATCAATCAGGGGAGGTCTATCCAAAAGCCTAGTACTAGAAGGACAAGGCTGGAGGAGGGAAACATGAAAAACAGGATGTATCTTCCAAGAAGTAGGGAGGGCCAGTTTCACAGCCACAGGGTTGATAACCTCAACTATACTACATGGCCCCACATATTTAGGTTTCAATTTATTCTCCCCTTCAAATGTAGATTTCTAGTAGAAAGCCATACCCTGTCCCCCACCACATGATCTGATTCGAGTGTCCTTCTCCTATCTGCAAAGCGTTTCTGTGAAGACTGAGCAGTAGCCAGGCTGCGTCGTGCAGCAACCAGCACCGCCCTGAGATGGGCATGATGTTCATGTATGCTTGGTACAGGTGACTGCACAGGCACTTCAAATGGAAGTGCATTAGGGTGATAGCCAAAAAGACAAAAAAAAGGGGAACAACCAGGGTGGAGTGTATAGCGTTGTTATAGGCAAACTCCGCCATCCAAATCAACGTAGTCCAATCCCTACTATTTTGCAAGGCAAAGCAGCGAAGATACTGCTCTAACGTGTGATTCAGGCGTTCCGTTTTACCATCAGTCTGGGGGTGGTAGGAAGAAGAGAGTCGGGCATCGACATCCAAGGCCTTACAGAGAGCCTTCCAGAATCGGGAAGTGAATTGGGTTCCTCTATCAGTTATAAGCACACAAGGAATGCCATGAGCTCGAACAATATGTTGAAGAAACACCATTGCCAGTTCTGCTGAAGTAGGTAGACCAGCCAAGGGTATAAAATGCCCCATCTTTGACAAATGGTCTACGACCACCAAGATCACAGTCTTTTCATTGCAGGGTGGCATTTGAACTATAAAGTCCATTGACAGAGTATGCCAGGGTTTTGGAGGAATAGGTAGAGGTCTCATAAGTCCGATGGATTTGACATGAATGGACTTCCCTTGAACGCAAACAGCACAGTTCTTTATATAATACCGCACATCCTCTCGGATTCTGGGCCACCAAAAAGAACGTTCCACACTAGCAATGGTCCTATAGATCCCCAAATGTCCACCCAAGGGGGAATCATGTATCCATTTCAACACTTGTCGTTGCAAGGTCTCTGTAGGGACATAGATAGCGGATCCATGATAGTCAAGATCGTCTTTTTCCGCACGATGTTCAGGATCTTCCTGTACCCATTCCTGTAAGTCGGTGTCCGCAAGGGCTACTCGCACATCTTCCAGGAATACCTGTGTGGACAACAAGGCTATTGATGGAGACTGATAACCCGTTTCATTCAAGATCAAATGGGGTTCATCTTCACTCAATTCACGCTGTTCCTCCGTTTTGCCGATGCGAGAAAGAGCATCCGCCTTTCCATTTTGTGGCCCAGGTTTATATTTGATGACAAAATCATAATCGGAGAAGAACAATGTCCATCTCAGTTGTCGAGGAGTAAGCGCCTTTGCAGTCTTCAGGAACAGCAGGTTCCTGTGATCAGTGTAGATTTCAACAGTATGAACAGCTTCCAATAGGTAATGGCGCCATTCCTCACAAGTCCTTTTTATTGCAAGATGTTCCTTATCCGAGATAGTGTAGTTAATCTCACAGGGAGTGAGTTTTTTCGAGAAATAAGCAACAGGATGCAATTGGTCGGTTACAGGATGGCGTTGAGATAGTATTCCTCCTATTGCATATTGGGATGCGTCCGTTTCAAGCACAAAAGGTATCTGCGGATCTGGATGGCGAAGGATTGGAGCCCGCGTGAACTGGTCTTTCAAGAACTGAAATGAACTGGCTGCCTCCTTGCTCCATACAAACGGGGTATTCTTTCTCAACAAGCTGGAAATAGGATGGATAATTTTGGAGAAGTCTTTAATGAACCGCCTGTAATAATTGGCGAAGCCAAGGAAACTCTGTACAGATTTGACGTTCTGGGGGGTACTCCATCCTATGATAGCATCTACCTTACTAGAGTCCATCTGAAATCCTTGCGCGTTGATGATATAACCAAGAAATGATACTTCTGTAACATGAAACAGGCGTTTCTCGAGCTTAGCATACAGTGAATTTTGCTGTAATTTACTGAGTACGGTTTTCACATGTTCCACATGCTCAGGAAGAGTAGACGAATAGATCAAAATGTCGTCTATGTACACGAAGCAAAATGTCTCCAGACAACCTCTCAACACCTCATCCATGAAATACTGGAAGGCGGCGGGGGTGTTACAAAGCCCGAATGGCATCACTCGGTATTCGAACAGTCCGAATTTTGTTCGAAACGCGGTTTTCCACTCATCCCCTCTCTGAACTCTTACCAAATGATAAGCCCCTCTAAGATCGAGTTTGGTGAAGAAACGGGCTCCTTTCAGTTGGTCCATGAGCACAGGTATTAAAGGGAGAGGGTAGCGGTTCTTAACTGTCATTCTATTGATGGCTCTATAATCAATACATGGTCTCAATTCATCGCAATCCTTCTTCGGAATGAAAAATATCGGGGATGAGGCTGGAGATGTCGAATGCCGAATAAACCCAGTCGCCAGATTCTCATCAATATAGTTCTTCAGGTACTGCGTCTCTTTTTCGGTTAAGGCATATACCCGACTGCACGGAATATCTGCTCCTGGAAGTAATTCGATGCGGCAGTCATATACCCGATGCGGAGGCAGATCGGTAGCCTTTTGTTTGTCAAACAAGGATCGATATTCCTTGTATTCCACAGGAAGAACGGTAGCACAACAAAAATGCCTATTTGGAACATTCTGTCGCTAGACACACTGAAGGTGTTGTGTTGATAACATCAGTGTTAGGCATTTCTTGTCTACAATTCTCCTTGCAAAAATCCGACGACAGGGTGATTGTGTGAGCCGCCCAACTGACTTTAGGGTCGTGGAGGGTCAACCATGGCATTCCCAAGATAAGACGGAATTGAGGTGCATCAATCAGGTCAAATTGGATATGTTCTTGGTGATTCTGGCTCGTCTGCATCAATAACGCACGGGTATGGTACGACACAGGACCAGATGACAGGACGGTTCCATCAACTGCTTTCACCAGCTCCGGTCTGTCTTTCTTCTCGCAGACTATCCCAATTTTCATAGCGTATTCCTGATCTATGTAATTTCCGGTGGCGCCAGAATCAAGCAACGCGTCTATCTCCATGGCGTCATGGGAGTTGACCCACAAGGTGACCTTCAGGTTCATGTGTGCCACTGCTGGATGTAAAGTGTTAGCAAACGTAGGTGAGATCGTTGGTGGTTGATAACCCAAGGCAGAGACCTCTTCCTGATTTGGGCTTTCTAGTTTTCCGCCGGTCTTCCTGATTGTACGATAGCCTGGTTGAGTGGCACCGAAGGTCGTCCGGGCAGAGCATTCCTTGCTCTGCAATCCTTAATAAAATGCCCTCCTTTGCCACAGTACAGGCATTGCTTCAATCGTCGTCTCTTCTCCTTCTCTTCCCTTGAGAGGGGGCCCCGTATGCCTCCTATCTGCATAGGCTCTACCCCTTCAGGCATCTTAGGATGATCTTCAATGGTGCTTTTAGGACGAGGATAGAAGTAACGGTTTTCTCCTCTATTCCGATCTCCTCTTCTTTCCAGGAGTCTATGATCTAATTGAACTGTCAGATCTATAAGGTCTTCACAGGTGGTAAGTAGTTGCACTACTTGTGCCAACACGTCTTTAAGCTCCCCCCGTAGTCCTTGATAGAATATGGATATTCGTTTTGCAGTAGGCCATTCTGTTTCGACCACTAGTCGATTAAACGATGTGATATACGACAACAAGTCTTGAGACCCTTGTCGCAATGTTAACAGTTCTCTATCCAAGGACAACATGTGTAATTTCCTATCAAACAATCTTCGTAGTTCCATACAAAAGTCATCAAAACTGTGCAACACAGGATCGTTCCTTTCTAGTAGTGGAATAGTCCAACTTGCTGCATTGCCTCCCATATACGACATCATGAACGCCGTTTTCGCAGAATCATCCTGAAACACCCCAGGTTTGCATAAAAAGTGTAACCTACACTGATTCAAAAAAGTCTCAAACTTACGGGGTCCCCGTAGAACCTTTCTGGGGGCACTAAAGGAATACCAGTGTTTTGTATGACATGGACAGTAGGGACATTTTCGGAAGGGGAGGATGTTGTTGGAGGAGGCAGAAAAAACCCACCCCCCTCAGCTCCCTGTGAGGTTGTAGGTGCAGTAGATACAGGGGGTGGCAAAGTGGCTGGCTTAATATAAGGAACCCCTCCATGGCCCCTACGTGCTAACCCTGACACTTCTTTCCGAAGGACACCCACTTCCTTATATAGAACCTGATTCTCAGTTCTGGACGTGTTGACCTCCTGCTGCAAGGCCGCAAGGCTCTCCACCACGGAATTCAACACGCTTTCAATATTCATCGTCTAGGCCTGGCTTGTATACTTGGGCTTGTCAATCTGTCGGGATTGGCAGTAGCGCAAGAAAGAAGAACGCCACTAACCTTGTTCTTGTGCCAAGCGGAGACGATGTCAGATGCTAAGTCCCTCAATTCCTCCCGACACGACCCCCAACAGAGAAATATAAATACTCTGCGTGAATTCGTGCCTCGGGGGAAAAAAGGGAAAGGGAGAAAAGAAGGAAGATGCTGTATTCCCAATATTCCTCTCAAGGGCGTAGTAAACACTCCGTGCTGGGTCTGTAATACCTTCAAGGCTGCAAGTAGGGTGATAAAGCACAAAATTACCCTTATGCTCAAATATACTCTTCACACTAAATATTATTCGTCCCTGTCTCCCACTCACCAAGGTTTCTCAGCCCACAGCCTAAATAGAAGTATAAGTACGAACTTCCAATCCTTAGATTAAATCTAGTTACTGCCCAATCCTTCGAGAGGTAAGGACATCAAACAAATAAGTCCCAAAAAGATGCTCAGTCTGTGAACACGGCAATGTACTTGAGCAGAAAAATAGTCTCGTGAAGAAAAGGACATTTCTTCTTCCCTTTTCCCTTGCGTTGTTATCGACACAACACGGGGACTTAATTCGCCACAAGCGATATAATATTAGCATCCGAAAATTAAATAGTGGCTCTGGACTTCAAGGATTAAGTTTCAAAGAAAAAGAGAGCAAGCAACTTCCAAAACATCCGCTCCTGCTTCTCTCTACAAAGAACCCTCACTACCACTGAAAGCACTCACACCGGACGCGTCTGTCTCTCAGACGCGTTACACAGTTTAAATGCCTTTCTTTACTCACGTGCTGCCAAATGCGTCTCCGCGCATTTAACAAGCGCCGCAGCTTCTCTACCTTAGCGAGGATTAAACAATGCTCCAGAAATAAAGGTTCAAAGGTGAAAGAGGCGAGCCTGCACTCCTTCAACTGCACACAGGGAATCGTCACAAACACCCTCCAGTAATCCAGGACTTGTAATCAGGAACACTCCCACGAGGCTTGAATCTTCACGCTGGTATCCGGCGGGGAGCACCATCCGCCATTCCAATCTGCAAAACAGGTTAATTGACAAGCACCTTACTCTTGCAAAGGAAGGGCTTAAGACCAACAAGAATGCCCCAAGGCAGTCTGGTAGTTGTAGTTCTAAGGGCTTTTCCCGTTTTTACTGCATAAAAGGAATTCAGTCCCCTCGTCCTCGTAATCGCTACAGTCCGTTGTTTACACTTCAGTAAATTCTACTAGGGATAGCATAGCAACTTTAGGAAACAGGCAGGGAGAGATGAGTACTCCTACCACACCTAGTACTTTGATTGATCAATGATCCAAAAAGGATGCAGATGTACGCAGGAAGTCTGGGAAAAGAAAGCGTGGGGGAGGCGCACAAAAGGGTAGAAGCCCAAAAGTTATTAAAACTACTAAAACTATTAATTCAGGGAGGAATATGACTAAGCCCACCCAATTGTCAGTTAAGAACGTGCCCCCTCGGCTGCCTAATAAAGATCAAGGCAAACTAATATTTGAGCTGCCACAGTGCCCCCCACTGGTAACTCAAATTCCTGATGGTCTCCTGGGACAGATAGAACATCTAATGAAGTCACTGATGTTACCCCTATTTGAAAGGATAAAATTCATTAATGAAAATTTGGGGAAACTAAAAAGAACTGTAATGGTTAACTTAAACACATAGGAAAAAGCAGTGGGTACCATAACGGACTCTGATTGCACAGTACAAGAAAGAATAGCCCCAGAACTTAATGGTACCCTAATAGGTACCCCACAAGAAAAACAATCTAGACTGAATGGGCAACTAAAACATACTGATAATGGGGGTATCACAGAGATAAAAAAGATAAAACTATTTAGTAGTGAGGGAGTAGAAGTATGTGGGAGGGTGGTTAGGAAGGAGTTGGCAACCTCAAAACTAGTTGGCGAGGTAACTAACAAAGAGAAAGAGGCATTAGGCCCAGGGCATGGAAAAAAGAAGCATCCATGTATTGATCTACCCCCAGACTCTGCCCCATATACTGTGATATTGACAGAAGTACCAGAGATCCAACAGGATAAAATAGAAACCCACAGGGAACGGAAAAATAAAGTTATCTTCTGGCTTAATAGTACTGGATCACTTCCGGGCTATACAAACGCGGACATTTTGCATGTTAGAAGGGTGAGTTGGTTGGGACGCAGATGTAAGGATCAGGAGGGGGACTGTATAATTGTGAACTTCAGGGATCCCAGGGCGGTAAGGTTCATATGCGATGGGAAAGAATACAGCGGGGAGGGTGGGATCCAAACCCTTGATTTGAGCTATTTTTATCCTCGCTCAACATTTGGTACTCCACTCTTCTCCCGAAATAGGATAGGTATGCCACATAGATGACCAAATATCGCACATAGGCCAGAGTTTTGTCTTCCATTGTTTAATCGATTCGAGAGACTCCATGGATTGTAGGGAGTCGATTGACTGGGATGTAGCGATATGGGCGCGATCTTAGATTTCCCCATGGTCAATGATAGCTTAAAATAGGATAAGGCAATCAACAGAGATGGTAACAGTTGGGTGGATCCAGGAATAGGCACAGAGGTCTCCTATAAAGACTGTCCTGGAATTATGGTTTACAATCACAATATTTTGACCTTCTTAACAGTAGACAATCCAGGTACCCCCGAACCCACTGTCATGGAGGAAGTTATAACTATAGAGAGATCTTGGTCAATTATGTTTTGGAATATTGCGGGGCTCAAAACGAAACTTTCAAATCCCACATGGTTGAATGCGGATAAAGGCTACAATATTGTAAGTCTACAAGAGACTTGGATGATAGAAGTTCCGCATTTATGCGGCTTTAAGACTTTTCACTCACCAGCAATTCCCTCTCCTTACGGCAGGGCAAAAGGAGGTCAGTGTACCTATGTGTCTAATTTGCTAAAGTGCTGCAAGATTTAGGATTGAGATGGTTGTTGACAATCGGTTCCACCAAATAATTAGGATTGTGATTGAAAAAGATCTACACTTGGTTGTTGTAAATGTTTACAACAACATGCTGGTGGCCAGCATTGAACAAACGTTCATAAGTTTGGGTAAAGATATTAAAAGCCAGACGGAAGAGAGGGTAAAATCAGTTTGCGTAATCTGGGGAGGGGATTTCAATTGCTCCCTATGTAAATATGGGGAAAAGGTCACTTGTGGCTTAGTGCTAGATAAGGCGACTATCTTAAGCCATTTTGAGCCTACCGCATGCGAGAATCATTTAATTGAGATCACTTTTTCCTGTGAATTGGACTTCGCAAATAGAATTGGTAAGAGCGAGGTCCCGTTCCGTCCGACGTTTAACGGCAGAGATGCAAATTTCACCATAGATTTTGTATTGATATCAACGCGACATGGTTGGGAGGTGCTAGAATTTAAAACTCTTGATAATCCCTTGAGCGATCATTTCCCTCTAAGCCTGGAGATTGCACAACTAGGTAAAGACCTCCCTAAAATAAGATCCCAAAATAATGAAGTTCGGGTTATAGTTCTAAATCGGCAGAACGGGTATACCCTTAAATGGAATAAAATAGTACCTGAAGACCTTTTGAATAAGGTGATTAAAAAAAATTATTTTAACATTATAGCATGTCTTGAGAACAATGCGGATGATTCGGTTATCGTGTCCAATTTTAAAACTATAGTTGAAATTATTAAAAATGCCCTATGGGTAGAGACAAAAAATCCAAAGGTTAAGCAATCGAGCTGGTTTGATACAGTCTGTACTAAGACTTATTCAAAGCTGAAGTTCGCTTTGAATGCTCCGATTCGTGACACGAATCTCGTAAAAAAGCTAAGAAAGGAGTACAAGAAAAATCTTAAATTAAGGAAAGACACTATAAAAAAAGAAGCATGGGATGCAATGTGTGAAGCATGGTAGTATAAAGATGCAGCTGCCTTTTGGAAAGTGGTAAACGCTCCCCTTTTGTTTGATAAAGCAAAGGCTAGGGTCGAGATAGCTATTACCGAAACTGAATGGGTGAAACACTATGAAGAACTTTATAGTGTTAAAATCAACCATGATCCAGCCCTTAACGATGACACCGAGAGGTCTGAGTTAGTACAGAGTAGGGTTAAGCTGGAACTGGGAATCGACTTAGCGAAGTAAATATGAGTATAAGAGACCGTGCTGGAGGTAAAGCTCCAGGCCCCGATGGCGTTCCAGTTGACTTTTATAAAAGCAACATGGATCTTTGAGGCCCGTTGCTTACACAACTTTTTAATGCATCCTGTTCTTATGGGCTATCATCCTCATGGTGTGAGTCAATAATAGTTCCTATTTTTAAAAAGGGCGATAGATCGAGCTGCCACTTCTATCACCCCATTTCGCTTTTGGACTCTACGATTAAAATCCTGGGCAGGGTAATTTTAAATAGACTGCAATTATGGGCTGATGAACGGTCGATTATAAGCGACCTTCAATATGGTTTTAGGAAGGGACTAGGTACCATTGACCAATGTCTTAATTTGCATCTATTACTAAAAAAGTATACTAAAACAAAGGGTGATCGAATGTTTTTAACATTCGTTAAATTAACGTCAGCTTTTGACTGTGTCACCCATTCTAAGCTATGGTTGGTCCTTCAGGACCTAGGAGTGGAGGTAGGCATAATTAATTTTCTCAGAGAACTTTACATGGGGGCTACAGCGCAGGTTAGGTATGGAATGAGCGGAGAATGTACTTATCGATTCACCGTATCAAGAGGAGTGCGGCAAGGCTGCGTCCTCGCTCCGTTTTTGTTTACAATTTATATTAATGGTGTTGAAAAAACTTTGTTGGAGGAATGCAGGGAGATGCCACTTGTTGGGAGAAGATCTGACCCTGCGCTCCTATACACTGACGATGCAGTTTTAATGCCCAGGACACCGTTGGCCATGCAAACGGTGGTTAACTCTTTTACAGCTTTTATGACAAATTTAGATTTAAAAATTAACTGCACTAAGACCTTTTGTATGACATACGGCCCTGGTAAGCACAAAAGGATAAAACAATATTTGTCGGCTCCAAACGACTTGAACAGACCCCCACGTTTCCATATCTTGGAGTATTGTTTGATGAAACAGGCCGTTTGAATGACGCAATCCAGTCCAGGAGATTACTGTTCATTAAATCTATCACAGCTTTGAAAACATTCAGTAGAATGATGGGCAAAAAACCTATCAGGGAGCTTTTAACTGTGTACAGAGCTACCTGCATGGCAGTTGCTACATATGGTGCAGGGGTATGGGGTTATGTAAATACAAAAACAATACAAGTAGTAGAGAATAACTTCTTAAAATCCCTATTAGCAGTACCGTATAGTGTATCAACCTATGTCAGTCACGCTGAGTTAGGTGTACCGTACATAGAAGATATTATTAAGGTTGCCCTGGTACTCTTGTGTCCCAGGATTTGGTCTACTGAGGAATGTGTGCTCAATCGCTCCATTTTAAAGGATGTTATGGGCCTAGAGAATGCTGGGAGGGTAGCATGGTTAAACTATGTAAGAACGTTCCTTATTAAAATAGGGCATAGGTAATACTCTGACGATCCCTCAACTGTGTGTGACATATCTAGGAAATTTCTCAAAGATGTATGCATGAGTCATCTGTGCGACCTTAGAATTAACTCGGAAATGGTGAAGAAAACTGTGGTCGCACATCAATTGATTATGACTTCTGATCACATGCAACCATACATTAAGTTAAAAATGAGCGATTTTGAAAGGTTTTTACTGACTCGTTTTAGACTAACAGCCTGATTCATGAAGCAAAATTGCGAGCGCAATAGCTGCAAAAATGCTATTACGAGCGCAATTTCATAAATCGGTATTCTCCAAGAAAAGTGCGAAATCGCAAACACCGAATAGCGAAATCGCTAAAAGAATGGCAGAATCCCGGCAGTAGACCATTAGCGAATCGGAATTTGCGATAAACCACGGATTCTGCGAATAAAATAGCGAATTAGCAATACAATCGCAATCGGTAATCATGAAAAATCGCAAATAGCGAAAAATCCCTAAATCGCTGTTTGCGAGGCGCAATTTAAGGACAACCCAAAGCAGGTGGTAACCATCAAAGTCATTGTAAAATATTTTTTAGAAAATCCGTTGCCCAATCAGTAACAGGTGCAGGCCTGACCAAACACACTTAAGGAGATGCAGCATCAGCATAAGGAGTCTCAGAATGCCAGGACTCTACATGGAGGTCAGGCGGCGAAGGCTACAGCGAGCAGCACGGAGGAGACGCAGAATCCAGGACAGGATATCCCATGAGCGGGTCACCCTACTGGCCCAAACCAGAGAGCAAATATACGCCTGAATGGGCCAATGATCATCCAGCAAATTCAGGACCTTGCCCCCTGATGCAGCACCCAACAAGGCGGACCAATGCCGTGCCCACACATGTCCAGGTATTGTTTAGCCTGCACCTCCTGGCCTCCGGGAGCTTCCAGGGGATAGTTGCGGCCGCTGGGGGGATATCCCAGCCCACCATGTCCCGCTGCCTAAGGAGTTTCCTTGACGCAATGCTGACCCAGCTACACCACCACATCAAATTTCCCACCAGCCAACAGGATTTGGATGAGATCAATTCTACAATGTTGCGCATTTCCCACATGTGATAGGATGCATAGACTGTACCCACATCCACATCTGCCCACCAGCTGCAACGGAGTACATGTACCGCAATCGCAAGTCCTACCACTCCCTCAACATCCAGATGGTCTGCAATGCTAAGATATACATCACGGACATAGTGGCACAGTACCCGGGGAGTACACATGACTCCTTCATATTCCAGCACTGCGGCCTCCACACACGACTGGCCAGGGGAGACTTTGGTGAAGGATACCTACTTGGTAAGTACACTTGGCCCACAATGTTACACTGCGATGAAGTAGCTGCGCTGCACAGGCACTCACCCTCTGCTCCTCTCATTCAGGTGACAGTGGCTACGCCCTCCGTGAATACCTCCTCACCCCATACCTCAACCCTGCTACACCACAGCAACGGCGTTACAATGTAGCACACATACGCACAAGGAATTGCATTGAGAGGACATTTGGGCTACTGAAGAGCAGATTCTGCATACTGCACAAGACTGGTGGGGCCATGTACTACAGTCCTGATGTGTGCTGCCGCATTGTGGCTGTGTGTGCAATACTACACAACATTGCTACCAAGCGCCGGATACCAGTAGACATCTCTGGCAGTGAGTCGGAAGGGGACGACCGGCCACCTGCACATGTGCGTCATGCACGCGGGGAGAACCCAGCTGAAGGACACAGACGCCGCAACCACATCACAATGAACAGTTTCTAGTGCACCCACTCCCCTCACCCAACAAATCACAATTGCATGCCAATGGAAATAATGACAGGAGGCCGATGTATGATGCTAGAATAAATATTATTGTTTAAGGCACAACAATAATGTAATGTTTCTATTCTTTACATGCAAGCAGTATTGCGCCATACTGCTCCAAACAATACACAGGACATGCTTGTATCATCAGCATGTCCCAGCCAATGTACATTAAAGTCAAGTGCGCCTCCGGCGCGCAGCACCCAATCGCTTCTCTGGCTCTTCCTCTGGGACGGCACTTGACCCTGCAGTGGGCCTGGTGCTGCGGCGTAACACGCCAACCTGTGAGGCAGACATGCTGCTGACACTGGAGTTGCCCTCACTGGTGTCGTCCCCACCGACATTGCCTGGCCCAGTAGGATGGAGTGCCAGTACGGCACTGGTGACCAGTTCCAAGACTCGTGCCACATCCTCGCAGCATTGCACCATCTGCTGCTGCATAGCCAGGGATCGTCGTGAGAGCTGGGAGGTGGCATTCCCAATTACATAGTTTGAGCGGGTGTAGGCTGATAGCCGCGTAAGCAGTTGGCGGTGGCGGCGGCGGGCGGTGTTGCGCTGTGATATGAGGGCTGCAGTGTTAGCCTCCATGGCTCTTGTCATGCGCTCCATCCTGTCGGAGATATTTGCGACATTGTGGCCAATGTTGTGGAGCTGGAGTTGTATTGCCCCTTGCCGTCGTGCCTGCAACTGATGGATGCGCAGCATCCAGCGCTCTATGCTGAGGCCTGGCACGCGCACAGCCATCCCCCTCCTGCCGCTGAGTGCTGTGTTCTGCTGGCGAGCCCTGCCATGCCTGTGCCCACTGTCACCGCACTAGCAGCACCAGATGTAGAGGGTCCCGCTGGTGGTGGAGTTGTGGTTGTCAATGGTGCTGCGCCTGATGGTGCTGGCGCAGATGGTGGTGCCCTGGCTGCGGGGATAGGTGCTGCGCCTGATGGTGCTGGTGCAGATGGTGGTGCCCTGGCTGCGGGGATAGGTGCAGCGCCTGATGGTGCTGGCGCAGATGGTGGTGCCCTGGCTGCGGGAATAGGTGCAGCGCCTGATGGTGCTGGCGCAGATGGTGGTGCCCTGGCTGCGGGGATAGGTGCAGGGCCTGATGGTGCAGGATGTCTGGCTGTTGGCACCTCCTCTGCATCCTCTGGTGCCTCGTCAATGAGCAGCCTGCCGCTGTCGCTGCTGTTGTCAGCGCCACCTGTGGGGGAAGTGGACGTAGATTAATTGCATGTATCTGTCACACGTGCAGTTGCTACATGCATGCTGGCTGACATTCCCTGACTGGCTGTGGCATTGCGTACTTTGGGACATGTCTGGCCGCATTGGGGTTCTTGTACATTGTGGGCAGACTACATGTCCCAAAATGCTTTTGGGCATGACCTAATGTGCATGGATTGCATGACTTGGGATGATTATGGGAGGCTATAGGGTCATGGCCATTGTTAGGGGACAGGGTCGCAGTCGCATTCCACTTACCTTGGCTGTCTTGGGTGGGTCGGGATGAGTCCAGATTGATTACCCCTATGCACGCCTCTCGCTCAAGTGTGTCCTCCATGCGGTCCTCCAATTGGGTTTTGGGAGGGACTGTAGGATCTCCACCTCCAGTGGCCAGGGTCTCGCCCAGCCTCTCTGCCACCCTCTCCTTGGCACGACCTCGGAGGTCGTACCACCTCTTTTTCAGCTCCTCCAGCGACCTGTGTGCCACGCCCACAGCGTTGACTTTTGCGGCTATCCCAAGCCAGAGTCGGCATTGCTCCACCTCAGGCACCCTCCAGGAGTCCTTTCCAAAAAGTTTTGGGTGGTTCTCAACCACTCCGTCAATCAGGTGCTCCAACTCCTGCTCAGAGAATTTGAGCTTCCGCTTGCGCCCGGTGTCGCTGGGCCCTGGTGCTGCATCCTCTGCCATTGCTGCAGTCACAAAAGTAAAGGATTTGGAAGTTTGGAGGTGTCCTTGAAGGAGCTCTGTGAGATGCAGCCTCGAGATCAGCCTCACTGTTCTGAATGGGGGTGGGATTGCCTGCTTCCTGGTTGTGATGTCATCACTGTGCTAGAAATGCGACTTCCCTTTTTTGCGATCTCGCTAAATGCGAGATCGCATTTAGCGATCTCGCAATTTGCGATATCGCAATTCCTACACGGATGTTGACGGAAATTGCGATTTATCTGCGATTTTTGAAAATCGCTAACGCTTTTTGCGGCCGCGTTCGAATCGCTATATTTTCTCGCTAATATTGATGAATGCCGGTCTGCGATTTCTAAATTGCGATTCGCTGTAAATCGCAATTTAAAAATCGCAGAATTCGGTTTTCATGAATCAGGCTGTAAATCTGTTACACCGTTCCCTTAGCTTCCCTGTTGTGAATATCTGGATTAGGCAACTGATCAAATGCCCTTGTGACGATTCTTCAGAGCAGTCAGACATTCAAATCCTTTTTTTCTGTAGATTTTGGGGCAGATGTATCAAGAAACCATTTTGCACTTCTCTAATAGCGATTGTTAAGGAATCGCTATTTGAGAAGTGCAAAATGGTATGTATGTAGAATTTCGCTATTTTTTAGCGATTCCTTAAAATTCCTTAATTGCGATTAGCAAATTGCTAATCGCAATTAAGGAATAATTTTCCCATTCATTTCTATGGGCCAGGAGGCCCATAGGAATGATTGTGCAGTAATTCTCAAATTGCGAATTCGCAATTTGCTAATCGCAATTTGAGAATTATTTCAAGGGTGCAGGGGTGTCTCAAAGACACCCTGCTGCACCCCTCAAATCTACATGTGTGTGCATGTGGCACACATACATGCCCTATGGGCATGTATGAGTGTCACATGCCACCCTTACAAATGCCAATTAGGGCATTTTTGAATAAAATCGCAATTTACCACCAACTACAAGTTGATGGTAAAATGCGATTTTTTTACACAAATTCGCACACCAAAAATGTGTCATACATATCATTTAAGGAATCGCAAAATTTGCGATTCCTTAAATGCTATGCAAAAGAAGGAATCGCAAATAATTGCGATTAAATAAATTGCGATTATTTCATACATGTGAAATATCGCAAAACGGCCGTTTGCGAGTCGCAAAGGCCGAAATTCTGCGATTTTCAGCCTTTGCGAGTCGCAAAAGCCTTGATACATCTGGCCCTTTATATTATCCCAAGGAAAAAATTGATTGTGTCCCTGTTGAAAATCATGGAATGTACCCAGTGTCGCCCTGCATTTTTAGAGTTGGATAACATTTTAACTATTGCACATTTGTCTGTATTTTTTAAATCTTTTTTTAGATTTCGGAAGACAATTATTTAAATGAATTAAATAAGATGGGTTATTTTATATTTTTGTCATGATCTATGTATGTATATCTGTTTTATGACTAATTTTATTTACTTTTATGGTTGTTCTTATCTGATAACCGAATACAGTTAAACTTGACTTGAGTGGTGCTGAGTAAATCTGTGGCGCTGATTGATGCTGTGGCGTTGAGTGATGCTGTTGCGTTGAGTGGTGCTGTGGTGTTGAGTGATGCTGTGGCGTTGAGTAGCTGAATGACCAGCACTGAATACTGTCCGCTTAAAGCATTACGTTGTAACTCCATCATGTGGCAGGACTGCAGGGGTACGTACTGTGTCTAAGAATGAAGACTGTACTAGATTTCCGAGCTAACTACATAACTGAGATTACTTTACAGTCATTGCATATGAATTTATCTTTCATATGTATCCTGAAAGTGTCATGCCTCGAGCCCTCCTGAGCCTTAGACCATTATATTTGAAAGCAGTTACCTGCCTTCCAAGTTTACTGGGATATTGTTTGTCATGTATCCATACCAGGCCTTCAATACGCAAGACTCGCACTCACTGAGTGGTATTTGTTGTGCAATTTATCAAGTCTAGAGTGCGTGCTAGTTGTTATAGTATTTTTTTTCGGGGTAGCACCTACGAGTGGACTCCGAGCTAGAACGATTTTACGTTTTGGCTTGAGAGAGTAAGTTGCAACAGAGTCTGGCCATAACCAGAACCGAAGGCTATTTAGTAGGTACCCTGATGCCCCAGAAGTCTTTCTGTCTAGACCCAAGACCAAAGCAAGTGTTTCTTCGAACTATATTATCCAAGTGTACGTATCAGAATGTTACATGTGAAAGAGAAGAGAAGCGGGGTGGTGCGCACTTAGATGAGGGATGCAGCGGTGAGGTAAACAGTAGAATGCAAGAGAAGCAACAAGCTCTTGGCATTGCTGTGTGGGGGGCGGGGGAGGGGGAGCAGGGGAGCGAGCGATTGGGAGGGAAAGAGCTGAGCAGAGGGGGGCGGGGGAGAGCATTCCTTTGGGACAAATGTAAGGTGGGGGGAGCAAATGGGTGCGAGGCTACGTGCATCTCACACGACTGGATAACATGAAGTGCACGTGAAGTCTGGTGCTGCTATGCGCGCTCCCAGGCTGGGGAAAGGCCAATGAGGGGGGCTGGAGCAGGGGTGGGCTGAAGCAAGGAGAGGCATGCACCCCAAGCAGCCATTAGGAGTGTACAACCAACTTTAAAAAAAAACACAAGCAGCCTCCATCTGAGGGTGTGTGCGCGAAGAGTGGGCTGCAAGAGCACAGTCTGCTTCATTTGGAAATAAAAATTAAACAGATACAAACGCGATTATTTTTCAGGGTAGCACCTAAGAGTGGACTCCGAGCTACGACGATTTTACGTTTTGGCTTGAGAGAATAAGTTGCAACAGAGTCTGGCCATAAGCAGACCCGAAGGCTATTTACTAGGTACCCTGATGCCCCAGAAGTCTTTCTGTCTAGACCCAAGACCAAAGCAAGTGTTTCTTCGAACTATATTATCCAAGTGTACGTATCAGTATGTTACATGTGAAAGAGAAGAGAAGCGGGGTGGGGCGCACTTAGATGAGGGATGCAGCGGTGAGGTAAACGGTAGAGTTCAACAGGAGCAACAAGCTCATGGCATTGCTGTGTGGGGGGCAGGCGAGGGGGAGCAGGGGTGGGCTGAAGCAAGGAGAGGCACGCACCCCAAGCTGCCATTAGGAGTGTACAACCAACTTAAAAAACACAAGCAGCCTCCATCTGAGGGTGTTTGCGCGAAGAGTGGGCAGCAAGAGCACAGTCTGCTTCATTTTGAAATAAAAATTAAATAGATACAAATGCAATTACAGAAACGATAGCAGCAGTGGAGTTACTCTGTAAAAAAAAAAACACGCTTTGAGTTTAAACAGTTTCCTTTTATTCACAAAGAATGCATGTGCCACGAGCGCTGGGAGGGGGCTGGGGAACCATGCCAGCATTCATGAGCAGATGGTCCTGTTTATGACCTGTGGAGCGCCGCGCTTCAAGAGCCTGGTGGGGGGGTGGGGGAGCGAGCGAGTGGGAGGGAACAAGCATATGGGGATGGGGTGTGAGGCCAAGCGCGCGCCTGGCGAAGTGTCACGCTTCAGTAGACAAAATGCATTGGGAGGAATCGGCTTGGGCGAAGTTCGTGGGGTTGCGCTACGCGAAAATCCCCAAAGTTGTAAAAAAACTCTGTTGTGCTACGCTAAGCTCAGCAAGCAGAGTAGTGCGGTAGAAAAATGTGGTTTGCGGAGATTTTCAGCGCCGGATGCTTGTCCGCACTGTGCAATCATCGCAAACAGCACCATGAACAGCGCAAGCGAGTGCTGCTTTCCTTTCTGCCACTCGAGTACATTTTTATTCAAGCGGCAGCTTTCTAAACGCGAACCGCCAGTTTTTCAACATGAGCGGTCGCAAGCATATGCGACCACTCACAATAAGAAACTTGAACCCCCGGCATTGAGAAATCTCGCCAGGAGGTTTATTTTCCATGCTCACACTTGCCAACTTGATGTTGATGATCGCAAATGAGGAAAAATCCCGCCTGGGGATGGACTCGCCAACTTGACTTTGGTGAGTGCTAAAGAGGAAAAGTACTCCGCTCCGCTGCTGTTCACCTCCCAGGGTTACTCTTGTGCCTAAATGTGTACCTGTTATTAGAAATGTGGGAGGAAAAAAATTAAAAGATGGTTTGCAACCCAGATGAGAGTTTGCTTGCGGTCCGGTCCTATAATCCAGGTTCAGGGCCTTTAACAAACCAGTGTAGTCCTTGGCCGCAGGCTATTAGGTTGTATTGGAACATTGAAATGGTGGGAGCTCCATTGAAGACAATGAAGTTGCTCAGGGAGGATAATGTCTGGTATAGGCCTTCTGTCTTTTTGTTTCTTCATTTTTAATGAAGAACATTCTACCCTCTACCAGTTGGTAAAGACCTTCTCCAATATTATGTCTCTCCCTGTTGCTTGGGCCCATCACTTGGGTGCAGGGCCTTTAACATCCTGCTAGCCCATGACAGCAAGTAAAAAAGCTATGCTATTGACCTCATTTAATCCATTGTATTTCTCAATGCTCTAGGAAAGGGAAGGGCCTTGTGCCTAATATGATACTTAAAGACATTTTCAGACACACTGATTTCTGGGCAACATCTTTAATAATCACACGTTTTATCAAGTTCTCAAATCAGGAAAGACATTGCAATCTATCATAATGTGATAATTGCTCTAGTCTAGTATAAGGATAATTGATACTTGCCAACAACTACTATCCAGTTGCCCTATTAGATAGGGTGGGGGATATTTATTGGGAAGTTGTCGCAAATAAAATGGATAACTGTGACTCTAAATGCCTGCCTTTCCAGCTGTCACACACTATTTAGATGTGAAATGGGTGTGATAAAATAGTGTTTATGTGTTCTGGTTTGGTTAAAAAATGCACTGCTGTTGTGAGGTGAAGTATGTGTTCGGCCTTCCTCAACCTCTGAGTAGAATTTGATACTGTTGGTTACAATCTAGTGTTGGTATGGAAATCTATGGTCTCATATGCAGTGCCAAGAGGCTATACTGCATGAGTGCACTAGGTAACCAGTGGTAAATGTTCTAAACAATTTTGTATACCATAGGGCTTAAGGCAGACTCATGATCTGATACCCTTTCTGTTACATGTCCACAAAAATACTATAAAACATGTAGTGTGTTTGCATAAACATATTTGGATTGGATTTTGAGTAAATATATGCCAAAAATAAACTTTGTGAAAATGAATTGATCTACGAAGTGAGAATGGAGTCACAGATGCTTACAGACAAAACAGCACACAAACTTACACAAGGGAAAGGAATAGATTCATAACACAATCGCCAACAGAAACCCCAAGAAAATAGAGCAGATGAAGAGACCTAACAAAATGAACACTCTTATCTTGGAAAAAGTGAACACTGAGAAACCATGCAAGGGTCCTGGGACACATCAGGGTCACCTACCTTTTACATAGCCAATGAGAATAGTACTGTGGCAATGGGAACCCCCCCTAGTATGCCTATAGATGAAGTGTACAGCATTTCATGCTGGGCAATACAAAACAAAAAGCTTGCATATGTAATCAACAATATCAAACATATAAGGTAAGATGATGTACCCAATATTACATGAAGGAAAGAGAAGAATGTGCAGATTTTTTAATTTAAAGGGTTCTTATTGATCAATCAATTCATATTGCATGATATGTGTGTTATAGAGCTATACACTGATGAAAGGCAACTTTATTCCCAATATTCTTGCAGGTTCCCTAATCCATTTAAGTTTCAACAAAGACATTTAAAAATCCATAAATTAAGTAAATGTTTTCCTAGGGCATTCAAGGTCCAAAGAGTTACACTGCATATGCCATGCATTTTATAACGTATTCATCAAGACCAGTGCTGATGCTCCAACTGATCTGTTCCTTTCCATCCATATTTCTAGCATCATCAGTTCTGGTCAGGAGAATTTTGTAAAACCACTCTTTTGCCTTTGAATCCACCTTCAATTGAAAGCCTACCATCATTAATTGCCTTCCAAATCCCCTATACTTCGAGTTGCAAGGATCAACTATGGTTACTGAAACATGTAAAATTCCTAACTATCTGAAAACTTCCCAATCACACTCCTATGATCATTGTCAAACATTTCTACATTTCTGATGATCTTGGTGCTATCTTATCTATAGAATATGGTCATGGGTTTCCTTGGAAATGTGATCTTAGCTATTGTACATCGTGCTTGAAAAAAGCTGTATGCCCAAAGTCTTATTGCGTCTGTTTCTCTTCTCTGACCAAATCCATTCCTACTTACATAAAAAAATAACCAAATTAGAAGGCATGTCCTTAGGTATAAAACAAACACATTTTTATACAGCTTATCTTCCTGTTTAGGATCCCATTAGTGTCATTGACCAGAAGACTGTCTTTTGATATGAAAACGTGTCAGCTTCAGTCCCTTCCAGAAACCCAATAAATTTGAAGTAATTTTTCTGAGTGCATTGTTTTAGATCTTGTGTCTATAATTGTAGTTCTCCATTGATGATAGAAGATTAATTATGCTCGTATTTATATTTTTTATGTTTCTGTCAACATTACATTTGTGCTTTACATTGTAGGAATTTAATCACTGGCATCCTCAATTTTGTTTGCTACTTTGAGGAGGTCATCTTGCCTTTCTAGAGAGAGTTCCATGACCAGAAATTCTACATGACATAATTTTTCTTATAATAAAAGGTCTCAGGTTTGTCTTCACAGGTAGGTTGAGCTCAGGGCCTGGTTAAGGTGTGGGAGTGTGTGGTATCCAAAGTGATGTTATTTTTTATGTCATTAATGGTATATCATATGAGGGCATGACCAAGCATATTACAGTGTTACCTCTAGGAATTACTGTATCTCTAGCCAGTGGCTGCTCACCGAGGGAGTGCTGCGGGGTGGCATGGATGTGGAGGAGTAGGGTGGGGGTTGTGGAGTCCGACATATGACGGACAGGAGTAAGGTAAGTAATAAAAATAAATGAAACAACTTACCTTGTGCGAGCTGCATCGCCGAGTTGGTGATGCAGAGCGTGCACAATAATTAGTTTAATTTATTACATTACTTACCTTACTCCTGTTTGTCGTATGTCAAACTCCACTACCCACCACCCTACCCCTCCCCCGCCCCACCACCTGAAGCACTCCCTCGGCAAGCCACCACTGTCTCTAGCTATGAAGGCCTGACCCTATGTTTTTCCACACATGAATTTCTCCAGGTAATAATATAGTGACATTTCAGCAGAGAAATATGCAAGATTCTGAGTTTTGGAGTTTTACAATTAGGATAGTAGAAATCATATGAAATGTCTGTATTATCTCTCTTTCCAACATGCAGAATCCAAAAGGGGGAGGTAGTACTTCTTGGTATGGTGACATACTTTGCAGTGTTTGTATTTCCATGAGTGTTATTGTCTCCCAGTATTGAAATGATCATCATTATGAGGGTCACAGAGGATATTAAAAATGCTAAAATCTTCCATTGCACGTAACTGGTAGACCCAGTGCCAGAATGGAATTCTTTTCAAGGTTCATTTTATCTTCATAAACACTCGACAACTGTTTCTTTTGAGCTTTTTAAAAAACCCAATTAGTTTATATTGTCTTTGATTTAAAATAATATAAGAATTAAAAACAACTGCCAAAAGTTAACCCTCCAAATATGGTTTGAGCCCTTACATTGCCTGACCTTCAACTCTTGTGAATATTTATTGAGGTATTAAAAATAGTCACATTCTTGTATGCTGTAGAAACAAAAATCAGTGCAACAGCATCAATTGAAATGGATGTTTAAGAAAATGATCTTACTTTAACTATTGATGATAGTGGCATAGTATGAGTAATTATATTGTATTACCTTTTACATATTTTTTTGTATAGCTTCCATGCAATGTTTTTTGTATTTAATCCTACATTGAAAATAAACAGGTCATACAACCAATGATGAACCATGGGACATTGTTTTTTTACAAAACACAAACTGTTCAAGCAATTGCAGTAGATTTTCTAGCTCCATATGTCCTATCACCTAGCCACATTGGGTCATTTAACATCAATTAACCTCTCTTAATTAGGCCATGCTTTAAAATGATAGATCATCTTAGTTCATCATTGTTGCTGCTGCCGCATCAAGTCATATGGCTTGTGAGATGTTCTTTATGGTTATTGGAGCCTAATGTATCCTGTCTTAGTAGCAGTCTATAGAACCATTTGTGCCATGAAAATTATGGTTGATATGGTCACTCTTATAGTTTAATGCTGAATTGTGCTAATTAAGGAAGAAAGCTAACAGAGATAACACTAGCAACAAAAAAACGGACTCAAAGTGTATGTGTTAACTCACCCTTCACTTTTTTTTGGGGGCAGGTAAATGCCTTCTGTAATGATATGCACGCAAACAAAGAGTGAAGACGTTCTTAACACCCGCTATAAATATACTCGCGTAATACCGAACACCCGGATGTGGGTGTCCAAACACGTCATCATTTGGTTCCCGTAGGATTTAATGACGGTATACCTCACCGGCAGGTTGCTGAGATGTTATTACCTTGTCAGACGGCCTCAATAGTGTTCTGATGACAACCAGCCAAACACCGCAGGAGTGAAGAACATCCCCTATCCTCACCGTGACCCCCAACACCCACAAATAAATCCGGGTGGTGGAGAACACAACACCGGGAGAAGGTGGGTAAACAAAACAAGGGAACCCAAGGTCTTGGGGAACACAGCTCGTCCCCTCCAGCTTCCCGACAGCAGACTGCTTGACCCAGACGAGACCGCTATAAAAGAAAAGGGGGACAAGATTAGACACACCCCACAGACAATACCAGTGCCAAGTACACACATAAACCACAGACCTCCCTGCTTACCCCAGTTAACAAACGGGAGTAGCTTGATACGAAACAGGTGATACTCCACTGCAATCGTATTGGTTCTTTTTTTGTGTAATCCCGGACCAACCACGCCCCCTCGGGAACACCGAGAATGTCAAAGGGGGTGGAATTAACAAAAGAAAAGATAAAGAAGGGATAGGGGAAAAAAGGCGTCTGGGGAATTTGAAAGACACCCAAAAAAAACCTGGACTTTAAAAGAACACGAAGGTAGCACAAAAAACGGCCGTTATTCAGCTCCTTCGTCAAACCACCCAAAAGACACACAACAAGATGGTTTGGGTACAAAAAACGAACAAAATAACGGGACGCCAGAACTCAAAGGAAATGCAGCCGCGAATCCCAAAGCGTCACCGAAATACCAAAACAGGTCCCCGATGTGGGTTCAGTAATGCCCAAAGGTATCAGAAACAGGGAAAAAGGGGAATCGAAATCCAGCCCTCCGAAGGACAGCTGGAATAGAGCTCAATGGAAAGGGAACAAGGTAAAAAAAACAGGAACTGGAAACACACGGCAAGGGACCATACAAGAAACCAAGCACTGGTTTCCTGCGGGCAAGCCCTTTTAAAGCGAGCCCAAGGGAGCGTCCATAAATTCGCATATGCACTTGGCACTTTATGCTAAAACCAGTGACCGGGGAACTAGATAGAAGGCACCTGCCCCCCCTGAACCCCAACAGTACCCCCCCAAAAGCCTTACCACCGGCCTAGGTTTGCCAGGGTGTAGGTGATGGAACAGACGTACCAACCGGGCAGAATGCACCCGACTCGCTGGAACCCAAGAACGATCCTCTGGGGGATACCCCTTCCAGTCTATACGGTAGTACAACCGTCCCCTCATCCGCTTAGAATCCAATACAGTATTAACCTCATACTCCACGTTATCATCAATCAAAACAGGAGGAGGAGGTGGCAACTCTTGAGTGGTGGTGACATAAGGCTTCAACAAAGAGGTATGAAACACAGGATGAATGCTATACTCAACCGGTAAGGTCAACCTAATTGCTACTGGATTCACCACCTTCTGGACAGAAAAGGGACCCACAAACCGAGGCTGTAATTTCCTCAGTCCCGGCAACCTCAGGTTTTTTGTTGCTAGCCAAACCCTATCCCCAACTACATACAGGGGAGCTGGTCGTCTTTGCCTGTCCGCCTGTAACTTCATGACCTTCTTAGACTCAAACAGCTGCTGTTGGGCTTTCTTCCAGATATCAATCAAATCCCTACTAAGGGGATCCACTGCTGGCACCCTCTCAGATGGTTGAATGGGAATTGTCTTGGGATGGAACCCCATTGAACAGAAAAACGGTGACATACCTAATGCTGAGTGCATACTGTTATTATAGGCAAACTCAGCCACAGGAAGGGCTTGTACCCAACTGCCCGTCAGCGACGTTAGCAAACATCACAAATACTGCTCCATCGTTTGATTGGTGCATTCAGTTTGCCCGTCGCTTTGTGGATGGTAAGCTGTTGACAACCGTATGTCCATCTTTAAAGACCGGCATAGGGCAGTCTAGAAATGTGATACAAACTGTGTCCCTCTATCTGAAACGATGGCAGTAGGCACCCCATGCAATCGGATCACTTGGGCCATAAAGACATCAGCCAATTCCCTGGACGTGGGTAACCCTGGCAAGGGAACGAAGTTTGCCGTTTAAGTGAATAAATCCACTACGACCAAAATGGTCGTAAACCCTGAATCAGGCGGCAAATCGGTCACAAAATCCATACTGATCGTATGCCAGGGGGAGGGAGGCACTGGCAAAGGGTGCAACAACCCAGATGGTGACATGTGCGAGGACTTACTAACAGCGTTATTTGTGGCATGAGGCCACAAATACCTGCACATCGTGGGCCAAAGACTTCCACCAGAACCAACGCGTACACAGCTCTTTAGTCTTATTGACCCCGGGATGCCCAACCAAGGACGTTGAATGACAATAAGTAAGAACCAATGTACGCAACTCAGGGGGCACAAACAGCTTCTTTGCCTGATACAACAACCCATCCCTTAACGTAAACCCAGGTTCCAACAGCCATGGAGCCAGATCCAACTGTTTCATTTCTTCTTGCACTTCAACCAAGATGTCATCCATGGAGGCACAACCAACGATCTTTTCACTTGGGATCATAAATCGGGTCTCCTCTACCTTCTCGCTTTGTGACGGATCCACATAAATCCGAGATAACGCATCAGACTTCCCCTGTTGAGCAGCTGGCCTATACGTGATGGTAAAATCGTATTCATTGAAAAACAGCACCCATCTCATCTGCCGGGGAGTCAAAGCCCTGGCAGAACGGAAAAACTCCAAGTTCTTATGATCCGTATAGATCGTAATGGGGTGACGAGCCCCCCAAAGATAGTGTCGCCATTCCTCAAAAGACAGCTTTTTGCCAATAGCTCCCTCTCGGCCACCGTGTAATTCTGCTCAGCAGGTAGTAGTTTTTTCGAAAAGAATGCGATTGGATGCATCAACCCAGTCTCGCTATCACGCTGAGACAACACACCCTCAACTGCTAGCTGGGACGCATCCGCGTCAACATAAAACAGAAGGGCATGATCAGGATGCATCAACAAAGGAGCAGATGTAAAATGCCCAATCAAACTTTCCAAAGCCAACGGTGCTGCAGGCGTCCAATCAAACACCACTCCCTTCTTCAACAATGAAGTCATAGGCGAAACAATATACGAGAAATGGCTAATGAAACGCCTATAGAAGTTGGCGAATCCAAGTAGTACCTGTATATCCTTGACACATGTGGGTATGGGCCAGTTGATAATGGCTTCAATTTTCTTGGGATCCATCTTAATACCATCCGCCGAAATCAAGAAACCCAAAAACTCAACATTTGTCGCACCAAACGTGCACTTATCCAGCTTGACAAATAAACGGTGTTCCAATAACTTAGACAAAACCTGCGCAACATGAGCATCATGATCCTCAAGGGATTGGGAAAACACCATAATGTCATCAATGTAAACAATCACACTGATATCCCAAAACTCACGCAAAACCTCAATAATAAAAAACTGAAAAGCGGCAGGGGCGTTACACAAACCAAAAGGCATAACACAAAACTCAAATAAACCAAACTTAGTGCGGAACGCCGTTTTCCATTCGTCGCCCTCTTGGACGCGAACGAGATGGTAAGCACCTTGGCATGTCGCAGCTGATCTAACAACACCGGTATGAGAGGTAATGGGTACTTGTTCTTTATTGTAACTTTATTCAACGCTCTGTAGTCAACGCAAGCGCGGAGATCACCCTCCTTCTTCAGTATGAAAAATATGGAGGATGATACAGGCGAAGAAGAAGGTCGAATGAACCCATTCTTCAACATTTCATCCAAATACTGCCGTAGATGTTTCTCCTCCGGCTCCGACAACGCATAAACCCTACTACAGGGCAAAATGGCCCCCGGAACCAAATCGATGCGGCAATCAAAAGCCCTGTGTGGTGGCAAAACACACGCCTGATCTTTATCAAATACTTCCTTGTATGCCACAAACGAAGAAGGCAAACTGTTCTGAACACAACCACTCGCTGCACAAGCCAACGGAGACACCCAATCAGTCGCCTCACAATAACAGTGCAGAAGGCAATACTCCGAATCGAGCGTGACCAACCTCGCGCCCAATCGATCCTGGGATTATGGGCCTGTAACCAGGGCACCCCGAGTACCACCCCAAAAGCTGGTGCGGCTATCAGATCGAAACAAACAGTCTCTGAATGCCCATTATCGAATGTCATCAGCAGAGGTTCAGGCTGCCGGACAATTGACCCAGAGGACAGTTCCGTGCCGTCAATCGCCCTCTCGGGTTCAGGTTGTCTCTTCAACACACATGGAACCATCAACTTCTCGGCCAAACCAATGTCCATAAAGTTCCCTGTGGCCCCACAATCCAATAACACCGACAGGGATGCTCTACCACTAGATGAATGCGCAAAGCAAGCTGTCACCGTGAAATGGTGCGGGACTCTTTGAACTGCCTCTTGTACATCATATGGATTACAACTACGGCTCTCAAGGACAGAAGGCCTCTCACACCCCCCTCCCACAAAAGCCACAGCCTTATTGACTGGCAACCGGGACGGTTTCACTGGACACTCTCGAGCGAAGTGCCCACCCCTCCCACAATACAAACACAACTGCAACAATCGCCTCCGTTCCTTTTCTTCCTTGGATAAGGGACCCTGCACCCCACCTAATGGCATAGGTTCGGGATCTGTCTTTACACCCCCACTTTCCGGTGTCTCTCTCTTGGTTACAGTTGTCCTCGTGGTTGAAACCTGGTCTTTTCCCCCTTCCCCTCACTCAATCTATGGTTGGGTTTTACAACCAAATCGATAAACTCAACACAATCCTCGGGGTGTCTACTACCTGTGAGACTATGGCCCAGATGTAGGTAAATCTGATTTACCGACTCTAGAATACCGAATTTTACCGATTCGGTATTCTAGATTCGGTAATTCAGATGTAGGTAAAAATTCGGTAATTTTTACAGAATCTGTATGATTCGTTAATTACCGAATCGGTATTTACCGATTCGGTAATTGCCATTGATTCCTATGGGTCTACAGGTCCATAGGAATCAATGTCAATTACCGAATCGGTAAATACCGATTCGGTAAAATTACCGATTTTGCAAGGGTGACAGGGTGTCACTTTGACACCCTGTTGCACCCTTGATTTTGCCTTGTGTGCCATGTGACACACATACATGCCCTTAGGGCATGTCTGTGTGCCACATGGCACAGGTGTACATGCACAGATGTGCATGTACACTGGAATTTGTTATTTACCATGTAATAGTATTACATAGTAAATAACGAATCTGTAATGGCTTGTGGCACTGTTTTCAGTGCCACCTACATCTGTATTTACCGATTCTGTAAATTTACCGATTCGGTATTTTACAGAATCGGTACATTTACCGAATCGGTAAATATACTGATTCTGTAAATATTGGCCCGCTACATATCAGGGACAGACTGATTTGCATATAGCCAGGTTCTGAGCTGGGATGGGGCAGTGAGATAAATAACGGTGATGGATCAAGCCCTGATCTTTGGACTGGGTAAGAGTGGTCTGCTCAATTCAGACACTCTGTTCATCACCACCCCTTTTTGTAAACCGCTACATATCAGACACCAAATACCGGTCAGTAACGGCCCAAATCGGCTGTTACCGACCGGTAATTGGCGATCTACATCGGGCCCTGAGTCTTTTAAGTCCTTGCACAAGCCCTGATAAAATAAGGATGTTCTTTTAGCCATGGACCATTGTGTTTCTGCTACTAAGCGGTTAAAGGTAGCCACATAAGCCAGAAGATCCTGCTTGCCCTGCCGTAGCTTTAGCAATTCAGCATCACTTGCTTGCTTAAACGCATGCTTAGCAAACAGACTATGCATTTGGAGCTTGAAGGCTGGAAAACTACTTAACACAGCGTCATTGTTTTCGACTAAGGGGACCGCCCAACCAGCAGCAGTACCCGAAAGATATGAAATCACAAACGCTACCTTTGTAGTGTCATCGGGAAAAGCAGCTGGTCGACACATAAAGTGCAAATGGCACTGGTTCATAAAGATAGCATATCTACTACTGTCCCCAGAAAATCTCTCAGGAGCAGCTAAAGGCACCGGCACAGGAGTGTTAACAGTAATAGACAAAGGAGACCCACTCTGCCCCCCACTCCTCTCATACTTAAATGTGGCTGGCTAAATCACTGGGGTCTTAACCTTTACTGAGGGATCCCTCCCTCCTCTCTTGGTGTTTTCCTTAACCTCACTCAGTGTCACCCGTAACTCATGATTCTCCTGTCTAAGGGATTTGACTTCACCCTGCATAAGTGCTAAGGCCTGCATGAGTTCCTGCATCGAAGAAGCCCCTCCCGTGGCCTCCTCAACCATTCTTCACTCGGGCGGTGTATCAATTCGTGGGCTTGGTTTTCTGTTCCGATGCCAACCAGCCAAACACCGCCGGAGTGAAGAACGTCCCAATCCCCTACCCTCACCGTGACCCCCAACACCCACAATAAATCCGGGTGGTGGAGAACACGACAGCTCGTCTCCTCCGGCTTCCCGACAGCTGACTGCTTGACCCAGACGAGACCGCTATAAAAGAAAAGGGGGACAAGATTAGACACACCCCACAGACAATACCAGTGCCAAGTACACACACGAACCACTGACCTCCCTGCTTACCCCAGTTAACAAACGCGAGTAGCTTGATACGAAACAGGTGATACTCCACTGCAATCGTATTGGTTCTTTTTTTGTGTAACCCCGGACCAACCACGACCCCTCGGGAACACCGAGAATGTCAAAGGGGGTGGAATTAACAAAAGAAAAGATAAAGAAGGGATAGGGGAAAAAAGGCGTCTGGGGAATTTGAAAGACACCCAAAAACCCTCTGGACTTTAAAAGAAAACGAAGGTAGCACAAAAAAATGGCCGCTATTCAGCTCCTTCTTGAAACCACCCAAAAGATACACAACAAGATGGTTTGCATACAAAAAATGAACAAAATAACGGGACACCAGAACTCAAAGGAAACGCAGCCGTGAATCTCAAAGCGTCACCGAAATACCAAAACAGGTCCCCGATGTGGGTTCAGTAATGCCCAAAGGTATCAGAAACAGGGAAAAAGGGGAATCAAAATCCAGCCCTCCGAAGGACAGGTGGAATAGAGCTCAATGGAAAGTGAACAAGGTAAAAAAAACAGAAACTGGAAACACACGGCAAGGGACCATACAAGAAACCAAGCACCGGTTTCCTGCGGGCAAGCCCTTTTAAAGCGAGCCCGAGGGAGCGTCCATAAATTTGCATATGCACTTGGCACTTTATGCTAAAACCAGTGACCGGGGAACTAGATAGAAGGCACCTGCCCCCCCTGAACCCCAACAAATAGCCGCCCTCTTATAATGGTCACTGCCTCATTTATGATCAAAGGGCGATGTTATTAACCCATTCAAAATACCTTTTAACCTTAGGGGAAAACATAGCTGAGAATTGTAGTGTATCGTTAATTGAATTATTAAATTGTAAGAGCTCATTATTACAGATAAATATCCTACATCTAATTTAGTTCAAAAATGGACCCACTAGACCAAAAGACGTACGTTATTGAATTACAAGCTACCTAACTGCAGAATTACCTAAAGTTCCCTTTCAGAATTGAGATTGGGTATTAAATACTTTTCAATGCTTATTATGTGACACCACGATTATGATGTGAACACTGGCAGGTACAGTGCCCACCATCCATAATTTAAGCATGGGCCGAAAATTAGTTCCGCTCGCGGAATATGCTGATTTGCGTGATTTTTGGATCCACGAATCTCGTTAAAATCGCGGTAAAATCCGCGAATCAGCGGGGACGAATTTTGAGCCAAGCACTTACAGGGTTACAGCAGCAGGTGCAAAAGTTGAAGCTAATTTTTTGTAACCTTTTACAAAAGGGTTACAAAGAAATTAACTTCAACTTGGGCACATGCTGCTGTAAGACTGTAAGTGCTTCCTGGCGCCTCGTTGCAACTATTCTCTGACCCTGCTCTGACCCTTGAAGCAGGGTCAGAGAATAGTTACAAGTAGGCAATGAGGCACCTGTCACGAAAATTAAACCTCAACAGGAAGCACTGACAGATATAAAAAAAAGCATTTGCAATGCAATAGGTCTCGCATTAGGAAAGTTTGAGCTATTGGTCTTGTAAATGACATTTTTTTTATTTATGTGTTGGTTTTGAAAATAGCTAAATTAATAGCTTTGTCATTTACAATGCCAATAGTTATAAGTTTCGCAAATGTGACACCTATAGCATTTGTAATGCAACATGTTTTGTATTTACGTGAATTAGATGTATTGATATTACAAATTACAATGGCTTTTAATTTTTTTAAATAATTAATACTTAAATAAAAGTGATTTTAATGTATAATGGCAATAGCTTAAACTTTTGTAAATAACTTTTTTGAAGATTATGATCAGTGTATTTTATTGTGATAAAAATCCAAGAACAGAAGTGAAATATTAACATCTTTTTGTGACATTTGTAATAAAGCTTGAAACATTGAGAGAACATATTTGAACCAGTTGTTGTTGAATGGTTGCGCAGATTGATGCTGGGGTGGCGCTGAGTGGTGCTGTGGTAGTGCTGAGTGGTGCTGGGGTGATGCTGAGTGGTGCTGTGGTGGTGCTGAGTGATACTGGGATGGTGCTGAGTGATGCTGGGGTGGTGCTGAGTGGTGCTGTAGTGGTGCTGAGTGATGCTGTGGTGGTGCTGAGTGGTGCTGTGGTGGTGCTGAGTGATAATGTTGTGGTGCTGAGTGATGCTGTGGTGGTGTTGAATGATAGTGTGGTAGCGCTGAGTGGTGCTGTGGTGGTGTGGTGCTGAGTGATGCTGAGGTGGTGCTGAGTGATGCTGCGGTGGTGCGGAGTGGTGCTCTGGTGTTGTTGAGTGATAATGTGGTGGTGCTGAGTGGTGCTGTGGTGGTGCTGAGTGATGCTGTGGTGGTGCTGAGTGGTGCTGTGGTGGTGCTGAGTGATGCTGTGGTGGTGCTGAGTGATGCTGAGGTGGCACTGAGTGGTGCTGTGGTGGTGTTGAGTAATGCTGTGGTGGTGCTGAGTGATGCTGTGGTGGTGCTGAGTGGTGCTGTGGTGGTGCTGAGTGATAATGTGGTGGTGCTGAGTGATAATGTGGTGGTGCTGAGTGATGCTGGGGTAGCGCTGAATGATGATGTGGTGATGCAACAGGCAGAAAGGCACATAAAGCAGTCTAACAAAGGACAGAAGGGCAGAAAAACAAGGTAAAAACAAGTCTAACAGAGGGCAGAAGGGCACAAAAAAAAGTCTAACAGAGGACAGAAGGACAGAAAAACAAGGGAAAAACGAGTCTAACAGAGGGCAGAAGGGCACAAAAACGATTCTAACAGGGGGCAGAAAGGCACAAAAACGAGTCTAACAGAGGGCAGAAGGGCACAAAAAACGAGTCTAACAGAGGGCAGAAGGGCACAAAAACAAGGGAATTACAGAGGGCATAAGGGCACAAAAATGAGTCTAACAGAGGGCAGAAGGGCAGAAAAACAAGGGAAAAATGAGTCTAACAGAGGGCAGAAGGGCACAAAAAATGAGTCTAACAGGGGGCAGAAGGGCAGAAAAACAAGGGAAAAACGAGTCTAACAGAGGGCAGAAGGGCACAAAAACAAGGGAAAAATGAGTCTAACAGAGGGCAGAAGGGCACAAAAAACGAGTCTAACAGGGGGCAGAATGAATCCCACCCTGCGTGTTTGTCCACGAAGATGCCAACTTTTTGTGCAATACCTATACTCAACTGGAGTACTTTCTACTGTCTAATCAGTAAGTGCTCCCTCGTTGGCTAAATGTATAGGGGCAGATTTACAATAACTGGCGCATCCCCAGGGATGCGCCAGTTATTGTGCGCCGCAGCTCCGCCACCCATGGTGTGCCGCATTTACAATGCGGCGCACCATGTCAATCAATCAATCAATCAGTCACACTTATAGAGCGCGCTACATACCCGTAGGGTCTCAAGGCGCTGGGGGTGGGGGTGCCGCTACTGCTCGAACAGCCAGGTCTTTAGCTTCTTCCTGAAGGAGAGGTGGTCTTGGGTCAGGCGTAGGTCGGCCGGGAGGGAGTTCCAGGTCTTGGCGGCCAGGTAGGAGAAGGACCTTCCTCCTGTAGTCGCTCTTCAGATGCGGGGGACGGCGGCGAGGGCGTGGTTGGCAGATCGGAGGTGGCGTTTGGGAGCGTAGAAGTTGACTCGGTTGTTGAGGTAGATCGGGCCTTGGTCGTGTAGGGCTTTGTGTGCGTGGGTGAGGAGGCGGAAGGTGATTCTCTTGTTGATGGGGAGCCAGTGAAGGTCTCTCAGATGTCCGGAGATGTGGCTGGATCGTGGGATGTCGAGGATGAGTCTGGCTGAGGCGTTTTGGATCCGCTGGAGTCTCTTCTGGAGCTTGGCGGTGGTCCCGGCGTAGAGGGCGTTGCCGTAGTCCAGTCGGCTGGTGACGAGGGCCTGGGTGACGGTCTTCCTGGTCTCTGTGGGGATCCACCAGAAGATCTTCCGTAGCATGCGTAGGATGTTGAAGCACGCCGAGGAGACGCTGTTGACTTGCCTGGTCATGGAGAGGGAGGAGTCCAGGATGAAGCCCAGGTTTCGTGCATGGTCCGTTGGTTTGGGTGCGGTGCCCAGGGCGGGGGGCCACCAGGAGTCGTCCCAGGCGGAGGGTGAAGAGCCCAGGATGAGGACCTCCGTCTTGTCCGAGTTCAGTTTCAGGCGGCTGGTCGTCATCCACTCGGCTACCTCTTTCATCCCTTCGTGCAGGTTGGCTCTGGCGGCGGCGGGGTTGTTGGTCAGGGAGAGGATCAGCTGGGTGTCGTCGGCGTAGGAGATGATGCTGAGGTGGTGTTTGCGTACGATGGCCGCGAGGGGGCTCATGTAGACGTTGAAGAGGGTGGGGCTCAGAGATGATCCTTGAGGGACGCCGCAGATGACTTCGGAGGCCTCTGACTTGTACGGTGGTAGGTGGACTCGCTGTGTTCTTCCGTCGAGGAAGGAGATGATCCATTCCAGCGCCTTGTCCTGGATTCCGATGTTGCTGAGGCGCCGTATTAGGGTGCGGTGGCAGACCGTGTCGAATGCCGCGGAGAGGTCTAGGAGGATGAGGGCCGCTGTTTCTCCATTGTCCATCAGGGCTCGGATGTCATCGGTGGCGGCGATGAGGGCGGTCTCGGTGCTGTGTTTGGCTCGGAAGCCGGACTGTGAGGGGTCGAGGGATCCGTTCGTCTCGAGGAAGGCGGCCATCTGCTTGTTGACGGTCTTCTCGATGACTTTGGCTGGAAACGGGAGAAGCGAGATGGGGCGGTAATTCTTGAGGTCGGTGGGGTCCGCTGTTGGTTTCTTGAGTAGAGCGCTAAGTTCGGCGTGTTTCCAGCTTTCAGGGAAGATGGCGGAGTTGAAGGATGTGTTAATGATGTCTCGCAGGTGGGGTGCGATGACCGCGTCGGCCTTGTTGAAGACGTGGTGAGGGCAGGGGTCGGTTGGTGATCCGGAGTGGATGGAGTTCATCGTGCGGATGGTGTCTTCGGTGCTGATCGGGGTCCAGGCGTGGAGGGTGGTGGTGGGGGGGGGTGGCTGGTCGGTCGTGGTGTGCGTTGGTTGGTTGTTGAAGCTGCTGTGTATGTCCGTGATCTTGTTGTGGAAGTATGAGGCGAGGGAGTTGCAGAGGTCTTGCGATGGGGAGATGTCGTTGTTTCCTGCGCTGGGGTTGGAAAGCTCTTTCACGATGTTGAAGAGTTCCTTGCTGTTGTGTGCGTTGTTGTCCAGCCGGTCCTTGAATGCTGTTCTCTTGGCGGCGCGGATCAGCTGGTGGTGTTTCCGGGTGGCAAGTTTGTAGGAGGTCCTGTTGTCCGGTGTTGGTTCCCTTTTCCAGACTTTCTCGAGGGCTCTGCAGTTCTTCTTGGAGCTCTTGAGTTCGTTGGTGAACCAAGGGGCCTTCTTGCTGCTGGGTCTGCTGGGCGGGGACCTCAGCGGGGCGAGCTCGTCCGCGCAGATGGTGATCCACTTCGTGAGGTTGTCGGCGGCCTGGCTGGGGTCCGCTGAGCTGGCAGGTGGGTGCTGGCTCAGGGAGGTGGCGAGCTGGTCTGCTGTGATCTTGTTCCAGCTTCTGCGGGCGGCCTGTTGCTGGTGGTGGTGGGTCGTCGTTCTCTTGAAGGTGAAGTGGACGCAGCTGTGGTCCGTCCATGTGGCAAAAACGGCACAGATGCGTCACGCATCTGTGCCGTAAAAGCAGAGCATTGCTGGAGCTGTGTCGCAAGCGTGACGCAGCTCCAACAATGCTCTGAGGGGCCCTATTTCCCCAATGCTGCATCAAGCCTTGCGCTTGCTTCAAGCAGGCTCAGGGTTTTGACGCAGGATTGGCCTAAAAGTGACTGAGCGAAATCTTGTAGATTTCACTCAGCCACTTTTAGGAGGCATTCCTGCACAGGAACCCCCTCTCTTGCGCCGGAACGCCTCCTGATGGCGCAGGGCTTTACAACGTGACGCATCTCTCAGATGGGTCACGTTGTTAATACCCAGCACCATGGCGCATCTTTTGTGCTGCCGCTGCGTCACATAAGTGATGCAACTGCGGCGCAAAAGAGATGCAAGCGGCCTGTAAATCTGCCCCATAGTGCTTTTACTACACTGTAGCTGCGTAAAGGGCCAGAAGATGTGTCTCCAGTGACCATGTGGGCCTGTGCCTGTGTTACAGGCACATATGGTCACTGGAGACACATCTTCTGGCCCTTTACGCAGCTGCAGTGTAGTAAAAGCACTATACATTTACCCAATGAGGGAGCACTTACTGGATTAGCTAGTAGAAAGTACTCCAGGGCAAATCGCAAAAAAATCTGCGATTTTGCTGGAAAATTCGTGAATTCGCAGATTTTTCGCCATTTCACGGGGAAATCCGCAAATTTGTGAATTCTACTTAACTTGCATATACGTTTTCTTTTAGATATTTGACAATATATCACGATGTGATCATTTAAGCACAAAACATTTTTTATTGCATTAAATAATGGTATTAAAATGTATTAATAAGTTATTTTGATCCTTCCGTGCATGGTCCTGCTGTTGCTTCAAAAGTATCCTGCCATTGATTGTTTTTGTTAGGACAAGCGAATGACATGATTCATTTAGAGATATTTTATTAGGCGCAATATACGAATAGGCAGCCTCTGTTACCGACTGATTGAGACATAAACAATAATGTGGCTCAACAGGTTTTTGGGAAAGGCTAGCTTCTATGTAGAAGCCTGGATTGGTTAGCCATTTCAGACCATGTGCTTTTTATAGGAACTGAAAACCCTGGCTTCTAAGTAAGAACAGTATCGACAGAGACATGAAAGTAATGTTCATTATTCGTCCTTGTCAGTAAATTTGTAAATCAATATTTGCGAAAGTGGAAATCACATTTAGGCATAGATTCATTAAGCGAAATTGCGATCGCAATAGCTGCGAAACAGCGATTGCGATTGCAATTTCCGTTCCCGCAATTCATCAACTACAAAAGCAGCAAATAGTAAATTCGCAAAACAAAGAATCTCAAAACCATTTGGTAACTCCAATTGCGATTCCTAAACAGCGATTCCCCACATTTTCTGCGAAATAAAATGCGAATTCGCAAATATATTGCGAATTCGCTAAAAAAATCGCTATTCCAATTCATCATAAATCGCAAATTGCAAAAATACCCTAATTCGCTAAAAATGAGTCGCAATTTAAGTAGAAGCTAAACCAGGTGGTAACCATGAAGTCCAATTGGAATAATAAAATAAAAAATGCAAACAAGAAGCAGGTGAAGGGTAAATCAGACACACTTAAGGAGACTCAGTAGGAGCATGAGGAAAGTCACAATGCCAGGTCTCTACATCGTGGCAAGGTGGCTGAGGCTCCAGGCTGCAGCCTAGTACCGACGCAGGATCCAGGAGCGCATCTTCCGGCTGCGGATTACACTCCTGGGCCAGACTGAATAGGAGATCTACTCCAAATACAGGCTCAATGGGGCAATGATAAATAAGCTCATCAGAGACCTTGACCCCCTGATGCAGCACCCAACACGGAGGACCAATGCCGTGCCCACCCATGTCCAGGTCCTGTGCTGCCTGCACCTCCTGGCCTCCGGAAGCTTCCAGGGGATAGTCACATATGCAGGGGGTATATCACAGAGTACACTGTCACGCTGCCTACAGAGTTTCCTGGACGCCATGCTGAGCCGGAGACACCACTACATCACCTTCTCAACAACCCAACAGGACTTAACGCAAACAAAGCTGGACTTCTATCACACCGCTCATTTCCCCCATGTAATTGGCTGCATTGACTGCACCCACATTCACATCTGTCCACCCGCAGAGACCGAATACATGTACCGGAACCGCAAGTCATACCACTCACTCAACATCCAGATGGTCTGCAATGCGAAGACCACAGACATTGTGGCCCAATTCCCGGGGAGCACTCACGATTGGTTCTTCTTCCGGCACAGCGGTATACACACCCGCTTGGCCTGGGGTGAATTCGGCGAAGGACATCTCCTAGGTAAGTACACATGCCCACATCCAAAATTCCAAGACCATGTTGCTGCGCATAACAGGCACTGACCCTCTGCTCCTACCTTCAGATGACAGCACCTCCGGCCTCCGTGAATACCTCCTCACCCCAAACCTCAACCCTGCAACACCACAGGAACAGCGTTACAATGCTGCGCACATACACACCAGAAATGTTATTGAGTGGACATTTGGCATGTTAAAGAGTCAATTCCGCATCCTTCACAAGACTGGCGGGGCATTCAAATACTAGTCATCGTGCCATACTCCACAATATTGCCACCAAGCGGAGGATTACCTGTGGAGGTGTCTGGTAGTGAGTCGGAGGGGGACAACCTGCCACCTGCACATGTGCATGATGCACATGGGGAGAATACTGCTGAAGGACACAGGCACCGCAACATCACACTGAACTATTTCTAGTGCATCCATACCCCTCACACAACACTGCATTCATGCATGCCACATGAATTAATGACATGAGTAAGATTTGTGTTCAAAATAAATTCTTATTTTTTTAGTCAGCAAGCTCTAGATGTGCTTTAAAGTAGCAACTGTATTCAGTCAAACAGGCTCTTGTATCAAGAGCAGACGTACGTGGTTACTTCACCATGGCACTGCCGGTAATGTATAGTCAGTCACTGGTGCCTCCTGACGGACGCACCCTATCGCCTCTCCAACTCCATGTTGGGAGTGTCTGGCAGTGATGCAGCATTGGGCCTGGAACTGCGGCACCTTTCAGGTAGCACTGGCAGAGACAGGCTGCTCAGGCTCGATGTACCCTCATTGGCATCATCACCCCCCCCTTGCATGGCCATGGCCGCACATCTCTTGGTTCTCCACAGCGGTGGTGACCTGCTCCAGGGCCCTTGCTACATCTTGGCAGCATTGTACCATCTGTAGCTGCATGGCCAGTGACCTACGCGACAACCGTGAAGTGGCATTCCCTGTGAGGTGGTTTGACCAGGTGTAGGCAGATAGCCGTACCAGCAGCTGGTGGTGGTATCGGCGGGTGATATCCTGCTGCACCACCATCAGTTGGTTGCTCTCTTTCACAGCTGCGGTTAGCTCCTGCACACTTTCAGTTAGTTGGTTAATGTTGCGTGCAGTTTTGTACAGCTGCAGCTGCATGGCTCGAATGTGCTGTGCCTGCTTGCGGTGCACAGCAAGCATCCAAGCTTCAATTCCTAGCCCTAGGTTTTGTGCCTGTTGCTCCATGTCTGGTGGCCAGGCGACAGAGCGCTGCTGCCTCATCCTGCCGCTTACCTGGGACCGCACAGTGGCTGTGCGGTTTGTCTACCTCCTGGGTGGTGGTGGGGTCTGCTCCACTGCCATGCGTGACGCCTGGGCTGGTTGAGCTCCTCCTATGGCTGCGGGGGTGGCCCTGTGCATTTGGGAAGGTGCTTGTCCAGGTGCTGGTGCAGGTGCAGGTGCATGTGATGGTCCAGGCGCTGTTGCTGTTTGCCTCCCTCTTTCTCAACTGGAGTCTCCACAATGTGGAGTGTCTCGCTATCAGACGTCTCAGCATCTGCAGCACCTGTGATGTGAATGAGTGCATGATTAATGGTATGATTCAGGCACCTGGGATGTAGCAACATGCATGCAGGCTTGCATTCCCTGACTGGCTTTAGTGGTATGTTTCACTTGACTATTCTGGCTGTGTGTGGCTATCAGGGCACATTGTCACACTACAGGTCCCACAATGCAATTGGGCATTTGGGATGGGCAGAGACTGCATTACTGGGGTTACCAATATGGCTTGCTCTGGGGGCATGGGCATTGTTAGGGGACGGGGTCGCAGTTGCATGGCTCTTACCTTGTGATTGGTGTGTGGCACAGGAGCTGTCCAGCTGAGTGACCCTCACGCAGGCTGCAGGGTTGATGGTGTGCTCCACCAAGTCCTCCAGTGGTGTGTTTGCAGGAACTGTGGAATCTCCTCCTCCCTGGCCAGTCTCTCCCCCTGTCTCTCCGCAATGCGCACCTTGGCATGGCCTCTGAGGTTGTACCACAGCTTCTTGAGGTCATCGACCTTTGCCCTGATGCTCAGCCAGATGCGCCTTTTGGCAGCCTCGGGTACCTTCCGGGACAGCTTACCAAACAGTTGGTCATGGTCCCTGCTGACTCCCTCTATCAAGTACTCCAGCTCTTGTTCAGAGAACTTTATTTTGTGCTTCCTGCCTGTGTCACTGGATCCTGCGGCATCCTGGGACATTCTGAAATCAATTTGTGTCCTGTGTTGGGACTGCAAGGTGTGTCTCCAGGAGCTCAGTGCTGTGCCTCCTCCTCTATCCAGCTCTGTGTTCCAAATGAGGCATGGAGCTGCCTACTTCCTGGTTGTGATGTCATCATTGGGCTCAAAATGCAACTTCCTGTTTTTGCGATCGCGCAGTCTGCGAGATCGCTATTTGCGAAATCACAATTTGGGGTTGGGAAACAGACGATTCTGCGATTTAATAGCGATTTTGGGTAATTGGCATACGGCAATTGCGTCCGATTGCGAATCGCAGTTGAATAGCGATTTTGATGATGCATCCCATTCTGCGAATTCTAGATAGCAATTCGGTATTTTTCGCTATTTAGAATTCGCAGAGTGGCTGCTTGATGCATCTGGGGGTTAGTCTGGACCAAAGAGCCATTTTTTCTGTTTTTGCAGAGAAAATAGTCTCTGCCGTGCTGTCAGCTCGGAACCTTTCTTTAACTAAGGAACTATTTGAGGTTGTTGCTCAGTTGCATGATATTATGACATATAAATGTCAATACAGGCATTGTTTTTAATTTTAAAGATCAAAAGGAAGGAAAATCCCCAATCTTCATGAACTTATAGGCAGAAATGAGACTTGACTTCTGAGGCAAACATTTGTGTTATTCATTTTTTTCTTTGCTTATAGATAACGAAAATAAGTGCGATGTTGACAGCGCATTGCAATCTGCAAACTAGCTATACACGGGTATTATCAGGGACCTATCCTTAGCACTTTTGTATTGCACATAGGGAAATTATTGTCGGTGCCTGTGGACATTGTTCGGAAATAAAATATTCCTTCCTCAAAGTGTAATGTGTGGGCTCTGATTTGCTTGAATTTTCATATCCCAAGCAGACACTCATCTGTTAAAGCTGCCACTGAAGCAATCAAGCAAATGTGGAAAGAGCGACTTCAAATGTAAATCGGTTGCACAGAAAGGTCAGGCAGAAATTCCGGAAAAAGTAAGTAACAAGCTAGCAAAGATGTGCTATTGATCTAATCCAGTCAAGTGAAGTCAACATCTGATTACGTTAATATAGCAAATGTGAGAAGTTCCATGACACAGGAAGGATGCAGCCAGCCTAATGACAAATAGACGTGTCAGTGCATCAGCCTTTGGTGTCGGTGACGCTGAGGATGAAAATAGCAGGCTATAAAAAGGAAAGTCTTTTATTTAGAAACAGGTTACTTCATAAAGCAAATACATATAATGATTCTGCATCCTTGCTTGTGAAAGAAAACTCCCTGTAGATGGCAAATCATGAATCATTTGCTTGACCTGAGAGGGGCTTATAACTAAGCCTGGGCAGGTAACTATGCTCTGCCAGCGTAGTTCACGTAGTTTTGCTTACTTAGCGTTTCATTACGAACGCGGAGTTGAGGCAAAACTACGACTCCGTGGCAGAGCTAGTTAGCCACCCCTCCACCCTCCCAAAGTAATTAAAGGTAATTAAAAAGACACCTACCTGCCGTGGCTGCCTCCACCTCGCCATGGCGACTCTCCTGCCTCCTCCTCGCCGTCCTTCTTCAGTGATAACCCCTACATTGCACGTCTTGCGAATGCGCATGCGCAAGATGTACAAGGTAGGGGTTATCAGTGATGAAGGACGGCGAGGAGGAGACAGGAGAGAGCCATGGGGAGGAGGAATCAGCCATGGGGCAGTTAAGTGCCTTTGTAATTACTTTTAATTACTTTTGGAGGGGGGAGGACGTGGAGCAGAGCGAAGTTGCATGCAGTTGTTTTCCAACTCCTTGGAACTTAGCGCAGAGGCACTCCACCTGCTCTGCCCGGGGTTACTTACAACCACAAGTGTCTCCAATCTTTTGGGCTTATTTACAAGAAACTGACACATCGGCATGGATGAGTCAGTTTCCCTGTGCCTGCATGTGAAGCCCTTGCACTACCATGGATGCACCGTATTTACAATACAGTGTACCATGGCGCAAGGATTGACAGATGCGTCAGATATTCGGACACATCTGTAGGCGCATATAGTCATGCATTGCTGGAGTCATGCCGCAAGCATGACGCAATTCCAGCAATGCATGTGGAGGCCCATTCTTAACACACTGTGTCAATCCTTATGCCTGCTCCAAGCAGGCGTACTGTTTTGATGCAGTTGCATCCTAGAAGCAGCGCAGTGAACTCTTGTAGATTTCATTGCGTCACTTCTACAATGCTTTCTTGCATGGGAACGCTCATCCTGCATCCCTTATACCTGACGCGGGTAAAATGTGGCACAGGGCTTTACAAGGTGATGCGTCTCCCTAGATGCATCACTTTGTAAATGGGCCGCAAGGTGGCACATTGTTTAAGCCACCACTGCGTCAATAAAAGTGATTTAACTGCAGCGCAAAGTGTCACAAGGGGCTTGTAAATGAGCCCATTTCGACTTAAATAAGGGTAAATACTGCTCTTATAGAGTGTTACCTGTCCTCCCAGCCAATAACTCTCCTCGTAAGTCCAGCTGGAAAATATTTCATCTAAATTGTCAAGCTCTCACCCTCAACACAGGCTGGAAATATTTTCCTTGTTGGAGGAAGTAAAGACAGATGTTGTCTTTTTCATTGGAACCTGGCCCCATGAAGAGTCAGGACCAGACACTGATCAAGCACTCCCCCTGACTATTATAAGTTCGTAGAAACAGAGGGGATAGAAAGGGTGGAGTGCTTGAAATCATACTGAAGTCCTCCCTTAATTGTACTGTGGATACCTTTTCACTGTCCCTCCCTATTCTGAAATTCTTCCATTCACTGTTTCTCTATCCTGCCTTAATTTACTGCCCCCCGGCCCTGCAGGCCAGTTAATTCAGACACTACTGGAGGACCTTGCCAGTTTGGCAATAAAGAAACCCAATGTTACGGTTTTGTGAGCCATAAATATACGTTTTGATAAGCCCAACGACTCTCTAGCAAATAGCTTCATGTCATTCTTAGCGGCCATCCAACTCAGTCAAAAAGTACAGGGCTCCATTCATGTAATGGGACACCTGGTGGAGCTCATTTTTATCAACTGAGAATAGGTCAAAAACTGAGAAGAGAAAAATGCAAACATCGGATAAACAGGTTAAGCATCCCTAAGAATTCACCTCTATATCAGAAAAATATTAAAGAGCTTCAGAAACTAGTTGTCAACCTGGCACAAGACTCAATCAATACTCTAAAAAGGAATGAAAAAATATGGGAGATGACGGTAAGCACCCACTCTAAGGTTACGCATATCCAAAATTTCTTACACTCCTCACAAAGAAAGAAGAACGAGATGGCCATGCCTTTAGCAAATAGACAAAACCGACCAGTTAGGACGAAATCCATGTCAAAGGAAGAAACGCTTGCCTTACTCCGAACATATGATCCTTCAGACTGTGCGAGGGAGCAGAGAATCAAAACAGTACCAATCGACTCCAATAGAACATCCAGAAAGAATGATAGGAAACCCAACCTGCACAACCTACAACACATCCAGCCAACGACAATCAAATCCAAAAATGAGAGTCTTAGTAATTCAGGTAAACAGTTGTCCTGCCTTCTACTCAATTGTCGATCGGCGAACAAACATGCATCAGACATAGCAGCCCTCATCATCAACAAGGAAATTGACCTGGCAATCCTTACAGAAACCTGGCTATCGGAATCGTCATCTCCAACCAAGGATCTTTTAGTACCACCTCAATACAACATTGTGAGATTAGATAGACTAAATAAATCGGGAGGAGGTATAGCCTGCATACACCGTTCTGATTTAGAGGTCAACCAGATTCATGCTGATCCTCTAGAATCTTGCGAATACCTAGGTCTTAACATAAGATCAGTTAGCAAACAAAGATGCATCCTGCATGCGATTTACCACCCACCAGGAGATAATGAAAAATTCACGGAGCAATTAATGGAGATCATAACTGCCAACTCGAACTCGGATACCAGTAACATATTTCTAGGCGACTTCAATTTACATTGGAATGATCCCAATGACAAACTGGTTAACACACTCAAAGATTTCCTCGTCGAGCTAAACCTCACCCAAGCCTGCACACAACCTACACACTCAAAAGGAGAGACCTTAGACTGGATTATCTCGAGAAACAAAGACACCTCAAACCTTTCCATAACTCCTTGCGATTGGTCTGATCATCATACTGTAACTTTCGGAATACCCAAAGTGAAAAAGGGCACGAGTGTGCAACCCTCCAGGTCAAAAAAATGGATTTGAGACACAAAGGAGGTCAATATTGAGCTACTGGTCGAAAGCTGTGAGTGAGACCTAAAGCCATCAAGCTACTTACAGGATGTAAAGGAGCTGACCGATCACTACATAACATCAGTCGGGAATATCGTGAACACCATGCCATTAAAACTGAAAAGTGTCACGGAGAAGACGAAAAATCCTTGGTTTAATGGAACACTGAATGAAGACAGGCGCAAATTAAGAATGGCCCAAAGAAAATAGTGACAACACCCGTCATCCCCCGAGCTGAAAGGCCTCAGAAAGATTAGAAACCAATATAACAAAAAGATCATAAAGTACAAAAAGGAATTCATAAGATCAGAACTGGACAATTCAAAAAATAGACCACGAAAACTCTTCGAAATACTAAAGCAACAATCAAATAAACTAGCCAAATCCGCTCAAGAGAACGCAAAAACTCCCTTAAGCTGCGAGGATTTTTCCACATTTTTCACGGAAAAGGCCAAATCGCTTGATGTAGAGCTCAGAAACCCCGCGGTTAATCTACCGATCCAACCTTCGCTGCCTATGAACGATGCCATCTTGACAACAGAGTGTGTTATGACAAAAAACAAAGCAAAATGGGATACATTCGAATTATATGACCAGGACAAGATCAACAAAATGCTTTCGGATATCAAACCTAATAACCACTATCACAACCCACTTCCTGCAAAATGCCTTAAAGAGATCAGGCACATCGTGGTTCCAATCTGGACCAAAATAGTGAATGCATCATTATCACAAGGGATCCTCCCTGACTGTCTAAAAACAGGTCAAGTTGTTCCCATAATGAAAAAACCTACAGCAGATGTTACAGATCCGAATAACTATCGCCCAGTGACCAACATCCCTTTACTGGCCAAACTAATTGAGAAATGCGTGCAGGGCCAACTGAGTCAACACATCACCAAGTTCTCCTTACTAGATGAATGCCAATCAGGATTTAGAGCAGGGCACAGCATGGAAACAGCGACGCTCCATATTGTTGATGATGCGCTACAAGCCCTTGATCAAAATCAAGCATGCCTACTAATTCTATTAGACCTATCATCGGCGTTTGACACGTTAAATCACAAAGCATTATTGACCAGGCTACAGGACAGGATGGGATTGTCCGGAAACGTGCTGAAATGGTTTGAGTCCTTCCTACAGAACAGAACACAACGATTCCTGTCAACCAAGCGATTTCACCTCCATGCCCTAACTCAAAAGGAGTCCCTCAAGGATCGACGTTATCCCCAGATCTGTTTAACTTGTATGTTGAACCTCTCACAGAAATTCTCCGAAAATCACAGATATCCTACCACATGTACGCTGACGACACGCAAATTTACATAAAGATCGCCTCCCTTGATGACATTGAAATAATGAATGAGACATTAAAAATGGCATTGCAATGGTTAACCACCAATCATCTGAAGCTAAATGCAAACAAAACAGAGTTCCTACTAATTTCACCTACAAGGAGTAATATGGATATAAAAGAATGGACCAAACTGGTGACTGCACTAAACTGCACCCCAAACCTAGTCAACTCAGCTAAATCGCTAGGAATCATCTTAGACGAGAACCTGGACATGAAAGCCCATATTAATTCAATGGCGAAAAGTGCCCGCTTCCACCTGAGCTACTTAGGAAAACTGAAACCTTTCATCTCAGAAGCGGATCTTAAACTAGCAATGCAATCGCTAGTTATTTCTAGAATTGAATATGGCTGCACTACCTTAGCTGGCCTACCAAAAACACACACAGCCCCACTAAAAGCATGCCTCAGGGCAGCGGCAAGACTCATCACTGGATCAAGAAAATTTGATCATATAACTCCCCACCTGAAAGCTTTAAACTGGCTACCCTATGAAGCCAGAATCCAAATGAAGATATTATGTATCACCCATAAAGCGATCCATTGCAATACTCCAAAATACCTAGCCAAGAAAATTGAGATATCTGGAGGCAACAGACCAGCCAGGAGTGCCAAAGAATTGCTACTGCGGCCAGCCCTCTTCCGAAAGAAAAGAACCTATGACAGAGCATTCACAGGAGCGGCCCCCAGACACTGGAACTCACTCCCCCCTAACATCAGGAAGATTCATAACATCGTAACATTTAAGCGGGAAGTGAAAAGCCTTTTGATGAGTAGATTCCTTACATAGGGAAGCCTACTAATCAATATTATGGTCCATTGCTGTCCGAACACTGAACATTTATATCACCAGAAGGGGAAGACCCGACATTGTAGGTGGCTAATTGAGGACACCTGATAGACGCATCATTTAAGACTATGCTGTATCCCTACCGGTTTCCCCCCTGTCAATATGAACATATAACCGTATCTCACATCCAAAACTATTTAATCCTCTACCTCAATTTATAGGTGTTTATTGGGTTTATGATATAAGTTAAGTCTAACCTTACCTCCTAATGTAAAGTGCACATGCATGAGTATCTTAGATCATCTACCTCATCTATGCTTGTTCTTGTAGAATTGTTTGTATATTTATTAATCTCAATTCACTTAAGGTGTGTTTTCAGGGCTTATGATATAAGTTAAGTCTAACTCTACCTCCTAATGTAAATTGCACATGCGTGAGTAACGAATATCATAACGTATATCATCTACCTCATTTCTACTTATTTTTGTAGAATTGTTTGTTTACATATTAATCTCCAATTCACTTTCTATGTTAAGGGCTCTGATACCCAAGGGTCTTGTTCGCGCTATACAAAACTCTATAATAAATAAATAAATAAATAAACTACCCTTTGTTATAAGTCTCGGATCTGACATCCATCCTATTGACTGACCATCTTTTGATCTCAGTGTTCCTTCCGATCGCTGGCCATATTTCACCTCCTGAACCATCAGCCCGGGAAGACAGATGCTGGGCACATTGTGACAATTGGACATGTATCCTTAGTTAGAACATTCAGCCTCTGGGCTCTGATCCACAAGCATCAAATTCTAAGATCAGTGAATGATTAAATCACTCTTTTGACATATCCTCAAGAAGAGGCTTATTCAGTCAAATAAAAATGTCAGCCCCCTGTTACTTTCCTATCTTAGTGTCCTAAAAATAATTGCAAGATTGCAGAAAGGGAACAGCAGAAAATTATGGGGAGCACAAAAAATGAAAGACTGGAATACAGTTAGGATCTGTTGCACAGAAACTAGAATGGCACGGGCCTCTTATGATGAAGATAGAATTTGCGAAGCTGCCAACCCCCTTAGGGAAATGTTTAAAATCACCAAAACACTATTGGAATGACACCCCAATGGACCATCCTCTGAACCTTCCAACACCAAACGTAATGTTCTGGCCACCTATTTTAATACTAAAATATCTGATATCTACCTCTCCTTTCAAAGGAGGGATGGAAGTCCTAAATCACCTCTCCCTAGTATCATCCAGAACTCTAACATATCCTACCTGTTGGAATTTCCACCCTCCCTTGATACTTTTGCTGCCCTCTTTAGCAAAATGTAATCTGAATTTCATCTCAACCTGTGAGAATTCTTGCTTTGGGAGCAGAAACTATTTACCCACCCTGCTCGAGATAGGCAACCTTTCCCTGGACCATAGAAGCATCCCATGGTTGAAGCCATTCTGAAAAAAGGTTAACCTTGACCCAACATACCTAGGGCATCATCATTTTGCGTCCAAGCATAATTAAATGGCGAAAGCATATGTCACTAGGCATCTTTTAGAATTCCTCGAGGTCAACTAAATCCTGCAACCCATGCAAACTGGATTTCAGCCTAAGCTCAGCACTGTAACCGCTCTTTTAACTGTGATTGAGGATGTGAAAAAGATATTCGATCAAGGGGCCACAGCTGCTGTATACTTCTTGAACTTAGCATGGCCTTTGACACTGTGGTACTGTGGATCACCTGACAATCCTAGAAAGGAATCGTAAGGCCAGTGTCGCAGGCAAAGCCCAGAACTGGATTTGCCCCTTCCTGATTAATAGATCCTTCCAAGATTTTGATAAGGCTTGCTCATCTGCTGTTCTTCCAGTTACCTGTGGAGTTCCGAAGGGTCTTCTCTTAGTTCTACATTATGTAATTTGTACCTGCAACCCTTGGCGGATATCATAACTACCTTCAAGATTTCCATTGTCTCTTATGCGAATGATACCCAGCTGTTTTTTTTCACTTGCCCCAGACGTGGATCCCTCAGTGTCTATCATGGAACCCTGTCTACAGCAAGTTTCCAGCTGGATGAATAAATTCTGCCTTAAGTTGAATGGAGCCAAGACAGACCTCATGATCCTCAGGAGTTATTCCCATCCCCAAACTCCTAAACCAGTTATAAAATGTCTAGAGGTGTGGCTACAAAAAACTCTCACCATGGAAACTCCAGCTATGCCTGGTCTTTAAAAGGCTACTTATTACTAGTGGAACTGAGTCATTTGCACAGTATCACACAGTGGCGTCTAACAGTCAAACCATGATGAGCTTTCAATTTTCTCACAATAAATATAATTGCAGCTGGATCACATTTTCTGTTTGAAGGCACAATTACATGTTACTAATTATAGCAATTTGAAAGAATTATAGTATTAGTACAAATTTGGGATTTTCAACATATCAGAAAACAGCACAGGCTTTTACTAGGAAGGAATATTTATTTGTCAATTGGTCCATATTCAAAATATTATAGAGTCTAATCTAAAATGATTGTCACATTAAGCCAAGTGCTCAAATAAAACAAACATAGATCAACTAATATAAGAGAAAAAACAATAGCAGCCAGATTTGTAATAGTATTGTGTTGCCCTTCTGTCACGCATGGTGTCCCCAGGGTAATGTAATACTTAAGTTAGATATACCAAGTAGAGCAAGGTCACCATGCAGGGATTTGCAATGCTTGGTAAATTTGGAGAGATGCAGGGCAGTGCAGGTTGCTGTACTGCATTACTCGCCTTGGGAAGGTGTTACATTGGAGGAGTAGTGTGAGTTTCTCCGCACATCCACTCATGGTGCATTCCCAGAGTTACTAGACAGTGGTAAACCCGGGTGATGCATCAAATGCTACACCTTTCAAGATGAAAAGTAAGAGGGGGAACATGTTTATTTCTAATCGTCTTTTTCTCTTTCTAAGCGTGCTGCACAATGCAGCACACTTCGATGGAGAAAAAGCCTCTGATGATTGCTTTTTTGAGGAAGATGACCCTTCCTGCACAAAAACAATCCTGCCTACAATGCAGGCAAACCTGCGCCATGGCATAAGGGTTCCTACATTTGTGCTAGGCAGCAGATTGTGGCCAGCACAGACAGAGAGCAGGATTGTGCATTATATTTGAAAATATGGTGCATACCTGCCTTCTCCCTTTCACGCAGCACAGCAAGCTTTCTTGATGCATTGCGTGAAAGATTGATACATCTGGGCCCATGTCTCTAAAGTCCTTAAAGAGTTTAATCAAGCATAATGAAATCTATGCTACAGACCCAAAAAGAATTCCACGTCACACACAGAAAAAGGAAAATGCCTTTAAGGATTGTTTTTTATCCAAGAAGGTGTCCCTCTCTACACAAAAAAATCCTGCTCATAATTCAGGCACTCTTGCACCATGGTGCAAGGGTGCCTGAGTTGTTTCTAGGCAGTACACAGTTCGTCAGTGCAAGAAGGCAGCAGAAATGTGCCATACCTTTCATGCAATTGACCGCAGCAAGTTGACTCAATGCAAAGCATCCCTTGTCTGTATCTACTATGTGTCCACCTCTTTTCTAAGCTTGCAGTCATGCTGATGTTTTTGTTGTGGTCATTCTACATGTTATGACTGAAGGATATTATGACTGTATGATGTTATTTTATCATGTCAAGATGGCTGACTGAGCCAATTGACCCTAGAGGGTAACTGTTCCCCACAGCTGATATATTGTCTGCATATCACATTTTTTCTTTTCCTTTTGCCTTTCTTGTTCAAGTATTCTTCTGTTATTTGGCTCACTCTGCGATGCATTCGGGTCAGTGTTGCAATATATGCAACTTCTCTGTATGAGTGCATCCTTCTTTACATACAATTATCGTGCCCCAGTTACCCCTCCTCTAATTTCTTTCCTACCTGAGGACCTCCCCATCAATTTTGGACCAGTGTATAACTTGATCTTCCCATTTTCAAAGACTAGTGACTACTGGTGACTTACATGCCTATGGTATGCATCTTTTGATGACAACCAATGCCAAGTCTAAGAATCTGTTGCCTCGGTTCTTGTCTCTGAGCCTTGAAAGGAGCCCCAGAAAGCACACTTCCAGCTTGACAATCTCAGATTTGTCCAATACGTCCTCTAATGTGAGTGTAATGTTTCCCAATATTCAACTAGTTTTGGGCACCCTCATATCGTATGGTGAAAATCTGCTTCCTGTTGTCTAGACTTGGAGAGTTCTTATGCTGTTTTTAGATGTATTCTGTCCTGTTGCTTAAGGGTCAGATACTTTCTACATAAACAATTGAACTATTGCCTTTTTAATCTCACATTCCTAGACATTTTAGGTGTGTATCACCATGTGAAAGAGCAGTCCTTACCTGTCAATTTCATCTCTAAGTCACCAGACAAATAACTGCAAAGGTTCATATGTGGACGCTTCTACTATGATATCACTCTTCCCTATTGAGTAGATAATTCCCACCAACCTACCATATTGCAGGAAATGTCATTAAGGCTGTAATCTTCTGTCAACTCAAGGAACGATTACTACTTGCCGAAAACATATATGTCCTAAACTGTCAATATGAGGTGAGTTTCCCATGTGACCTTACCCCTGACCCTCACACCAGTTATTATTGGGAATCATATTGCAGGTGAATGTACCATTTTCCCCAGAGTACCACAGGCAACTCTGTCAACAGCTTTTTGCATCATTTATCATTGTGGTAATCTCCATTGTTAGAACTGGGGGTCTCTAGTTGGCAGAGGTAGGTACCACCGTCCAAATAGGGACCCTTGCTTCTAGTCAGGACAAGGGAATAACCCTCTTAGATAACCCCTGCTCGCCCTCAAGGTAGCTTGGCCGGAGCAGTCTAGGCTAACCAGAGGCAATGCGTTAAGTATTTGTACCAACACTCACAGTAACACAGTGAAAACACCACAAACTGATTCCACGACAGTTTAGGAAAATAAAGATATTTATTCTAAACTACACAAGACCAAAACGGCAAAAATCCAACATACAGTTCACGGATATGGTTTCAAAAGAATTCTTCAGGTTGTAATCAAAGTTCTTTAAGTTGCGATCAAAATAATCCACAGATGCGTGAAAAGTTCACAGTTGCGTCACGTTGACTCACAGTACCTTTTGGATGCAACAAAGTTCCACAAGCAGGAAGCTGGTGTGGTGGAAACAAGCGATGCGTTACTCCTGAGACCCTGGGGAGGCGATGCAACAGCCCCGCTGCAGCAGCGGGCGTGCGGCGACGAATCCGGTCTGTAAGGGGAGGAAGGCAGCTTGCGTAGATTCCGGTGCGTAGGTTCCGTGGGAAGTCTGTTCTCGCAAAGGCACGATGCGATGATCTCGTAGGGGCGGCGACGATCTCCGGGGTGACGATGCGCGGTCCAGCGGTGATCCTCTCTCTCGCAGCTCCTCGATGAGATGCTTCTGCAACGATGTTTGCAGCGACGTGGTGCGGTCCGCAAGCAAGCGGCGCGGCGATCTCACCCAGACGACAGGCTCTGCGACGACACTCGCAGCGATGTTCGATTCTCCCGCACCGGTCTGGTGCGTCCCGCAAACGGAGGGTGCGACGGCTTCGGCAGCGATGTCAGGTGCTGCGCCGATCTCGACCTTCGTAGCGGCGGGAAACTTCTCGCACTGTCGGGGATGCGCTCCGCGAGCGATGCGACACTTCTCAGCTTCACAAGTTTCTCAGCTTAGTCTCAAGCTTCCCAGCTCAGGTTCGACTTCTAGAGGCCCCACAACTGGATCAAGCACTCTATGAAGGACAGAACTCTCTCAGCAGAGTTCAGGGAGACTGGGGGTGAAGTCCTTTTGTTCCTGGGACTTCGGAAACAGGGAGCCAGCTCTTCTCAGGCCCTTGGAGATCCCTTCAAGACAGGGGACACAGCTCACAGCAAAGTCCTTCCCCTCTCCTTGGCAGCAAAGCAACAGTAGGTCAGTCCGGCAGAGCAACAGCAGGACAGTCTTCCTTCTTCAACGACAGCTTTCTCTTTGGCAGAGGTTCCTTCTTGATTTCCAGGATGATCTAATTTTCTGTTGTCAGGGGTCCTGTACTTATACCCCTAAAGTCTTTGTTCTTTTGGTGCATGTGGGCCCTGAGCCCGGTCTGAACCAGTTCTGGGTGGATCCTGAGCACCTTGATGTGCTGGCTGCATCTTTCCTTTCAGAGTGAGGGGCAGAGTCCTCAGCCGCCCAGCAGGAGGTGGAGCCAGCATTGTGGCAGGCAGCCCTATTCAGCCCAGGTGCTAACTCCTCCCACCACTCAGGTAGCAATTGCTCCACTCAGCCTAGTGCTGACTCATCCAGCCTCTGTCACTCACAAACCAGACAGTCAATACACAAACCTTCCCGGGCACACAGAAGGGTCAGACAAGAGAACAGCAACTTTCTAAAAGTGCGGTTCTCAAACACAGGATCTAAAAACCACCTTTCCTAAAAGATGCGTTATTAAATCCTGAGTTCAGGGATACTAGATACTTATGTCCTATCTTGTTCCTATGGGAAGAAACGCTGTTAACCACTGTAGCCAGCATCCCCCATGTTAACCTATGGAGCAAGATAGCCTTACAATAGTGAAAAACGAAAATGGCTGTAATTCACTACCAGAGCATGTCACCTGCACCAGTACATGCTCTACCTTTCCCATACACGGCACCCTGCCCAGGGGGGTACCTTGGGCCTTCCATAGGGGTGACTGATGTGCACGAAAAGGGAAGGGTTAGGCCTGGTCAGCGGGGACGCCGACCAGGAGGACATGGCAGTTCTAAACTGCCCGTAGGCGCTGCAGTGGCAGGCCCGAGGCACCATTTTAGAGCTACTCCTGTGGGTGGCACAATCAGTGCTGCAGGCCCACGAGTAGCATTTGTCATCACCGGCCCTGGCACACCCAGTGCACTTTACGAGGGACTTCGTGGTGATACAAATATGCCAAACATGTATATCCAATCATGATAACAATTTACATAGGGAGCACTTACACTCTGGCACTGATCAGCAGTGGCAGAGTGTCCAAAGCATCTAAACCAGCAAAAACAAATCCAGCACAGCATCAAAAATACAGGAGGCAGAGGCAAAAAGATAGGGGTAATCACGCCAAAGATGTCAGGTCTAACACGTGTCCCCTCCAGCTGAAAGTGGGGAGAACTACCCACCCTCTTGGGAGTTCTCTTCGCTAAGGCGGAAAAACCTGGACAGACCATCAGTGTTGGCGTGTTCTGTACCAGGGCGGTGTTCCACCGTAAAGTCCATTCCCTGTAGGGAGATGGACCACCTCAACAGTTTTGGATTTTCACCCCTCATGTGCATTAACCACCTGAGGGGTCTGTGGTCGGTCTGAACACGAAAGTGAGTCCCAAACAGGTAGGGCCTCAACTTTTTCAGAGCCCAGACCACAGCAAAAGCCTCCCTTTCAATCGCACTCCACTTCTGTTCCCTGGGGAGTAGCCTCCGACTAATGAAAGCTACTGGCTGGTCTCCATTCTCCTCAGTGGCTTGTGAGAGTACTGCTCCCACACCATGCTCTGAAGCGTCCGTCTGAACTATGAACTCACTGGAAAAGTCAGGTGCCTTGAGCACCGGTGCTGTGCACATCGCAGTCTTCAGGGCCTCAAAAGCAGTTTGGCAGGCGTCAGTCCCGTCAACTCTTTTGGGCAACTTCTTGGAAGTGAGTTCTGTCAAGGGGGCGACAATGGTGCCATATCCCTTGACAAACCGTCTGTAATACCCGGTGAGTCCTAAAAAGGCTCTCACCTCTGTCTGGGTCTTGGGGGGCTCCCAAGCCAGAATGGTATCGATATTTGCCTGTAGGGGCGCCACCTGGCCGCTCCCCACCTGGTGTCCCAAATACACCACAGATCCCTGCCCTATCTGGCACTTGCTGGCCTTGATAGTGAGGCCTGCCTTCTGCAGAGCCTTCAACACTTCGCAGAGGTGTTGCAAGTGTTCTTCCCACGTGGAGCTGAACACCGCAATGTCATCCAGGTACGCGGCGCTGAATTCCTCCAGCCCGGACAGTACCTGGTTGACCAGTCTCTGGAACGTGGCAGGGGCATTCTTCAACCCAAAGGGCATGACACGGAACTGGAAGTGCCCCTCTGGCGTTGAAAATGCTGACCTCTCTTTGGCCCCGTCAGTTAAGGCAATCTGCCAGTACCCCGAAGTCAAATCGAATGTACTGAGGTACTTGGCAGCTCCCAACCGATCCACGAGCTCATCAGCTCTGGGGATAGGGTGTGCATCAGTCTTCATGACCGCATTGAGCCCACGGTAGTCCACGCAAAACCGGAGTTCTTGGGACACGTACATACGTGACACTACAGACTGTCTCACGAAGCTGCAAGCCATTGAACACAAAGTCAACCAGGACACTCTATTATGTACGATAGACGTCGTGGCTCTGTACACTTCTATAGCACACGATCAAGGTCTAGAAGCAGTGGAATGGAGGTTGCTGACCTCATCCAAACCACCTGAATTGTCAATCTTTCTTCTTGAACTACTTCACTTCTCGTTATATCACAGTTATTTTCTCTGGCAAAATCAATTTTATTTACAGAAGACGGGAACATCCATGGGCTTTCCCGGAGCCCCTTCGTATGCAAACACCTACATGGCTCACTTTGAATACCAATATATGCTCACCAACCCTATATGGATCAACAATGCAGTATCCATCTTTCGTTACATTGATGACATTTTAGTCATATGGAATGGCCAAAAACGTACACTGGAGGATTCCATCAAGACCCTAAATTTGCACAATCCGAGAATCCAATTTACCTATAATATCCAAGAAAACAAGATACACTTTTTGGATATAGAAATCCGGAAGACAGCCACAGGCTTAAGTACATCGGTTTACACAAAACCCACAGATGTAAACAGCGCATTGCACTTTACTGGTGCACATCCATTTTCCCTCAAGAAACACCTTCCAATCTCCCAGTTCATGCGTATAAAGAGAATCACCTCGGACAACCAAGAGTGCATAGACAAAACTCAAGAACAAAAACGCAGATATCAAACAAGAGGATATCCAGTAGAAATACTTGATCAAGCTGAGGCACACGTGGAAAAAAAACCGAGGAAGGATTTATTACAAACCTCCGAGAGAACATTATCGCTAAGAGAGGTATTTGTATTGAAACATTCTACACAAGCTCCTCTTATAAAAACCATCGTCAAGAAAAGATGGGAGATCATTGAAAATGAACCGGACTTTCAAGGTATCTTTTTAGATTCTCCATTATTTGCTCACCAAAGAGCGAAGAATCTTCGTGAACTCCTGAAACCGCAAGAAGAGAAACCTGCAGGGGGTTTTAAGGGAATGACTAAATGCTACAACTGCGGCCAGTGCAGTAATGTAATCCCAGGCGATATTTTCACGCATCCACAAACGGGTACCAAACTGAAACTTCATCACACATCCAATTGCAACACTAAAGAAGTGATATATGCAATTAAATGCCCATGTGGCCTTGTGTACGTAGGTAGAACAAGCAGAAAGATTAAAACTCGCATCATAGAGCATAAAAGCCGGATTCGGAACAAAAACACTACATCCCCACTGGCAACACACTGGGATAAAGCGGGACATACTATACCCCAAATACGGTTCACCATCTTAGAAAGAGTCAAAAAGGTGTCAGGCACAGACATCAACATCTCACTGGCCCGTAGGGAAACACATTGGATAAAAACATTGAGAACGCTAGCCCCAAATGGGCTTAATGACCACTATGAGATGTTATGTTTCATATAACGTAGTCTGTAAAGTTCCATATTGTACAGGATCTGCACCCATCTTTTATTGTGTTTTTCATTTTTAAACCCTGTTTGCGTGGTCACTTATTTTTTCCACACACGTTTTATTTCCCTTCTTAATTTCATTTTTTATCACTCTGTATTGTATGTTGTTTTAGTTTTATTTTTTTATTTTCAGGTCATCCCCATCACTCTAATACTCGGGTTCTTTCTTATTTCCTTTTTTCCTAACATTGGCGACTTCGGCCATTTCTTTTAGAGCTCCCGTTTTCATCGTCGTTCATTACATTAGGGCCCTTTTCCACGCAGCATAGACTTTCCACCGTCTGCTTTAACAGAACCTCCCTTGCCGCGCACAGCATTCTGGACTTTCTCCACAATACCGCGTTAGAAGGAGCTTACAAACAGAGAACCCAGCACGCCTCGGGTACGTTTGCTTCACTTTTTGTACTTTGATTAAGACCTCGGTCTACAGTTAATATCGAGGACATGGAGGACTCTAACCCTGCGTCTCCTCCTCATTCATTTTTATAGCCTCGAGAATTGCCTCTGGAGTATGACGGAGGAACACTTTTCGCTTTCCCATCTCGGATAAGCTGCTAAACAATCTCTTTCCCCTCATTTAATTTCCGGTAAGCTTGTGGAGCACACTAACTCTTTATTTACGGTTCCCGCCCTGGAGCTGCAGATACAGGACAGTTACCTTTGCATTGTTTCATTTTCATTTATAGATATTGCGCGAAGCACAGATACTCTCATTATCAGGCCACCTGTCCCGACCAGCACTTAGTGGAAGGTACTGGCTAGGCATTACTATCTGATCTCATGGTGATTGGTTCTTTGCGTTTTTCACCTTGTTTATTTTAAAGCACATTCTCTCTAGCATTGGTATGTAATCTACATTGGACTATCCCCAACACTTTTCATTTCAGTGCACAACTTGGGGTGCAAATCCTAATAGCCGTGCAGTATTCTTACTGCATGTTGTTGTGTTGTAATTTTCAGTGGCGACATTGAATGTGAAGATTCCACTTTCTAATGCACTCCCCTGACGAAGGGTTTTACGTAACCCGAAATGCATTGGGACTGATGAACAAAGGATGTTATGTTTTTCTTAGCCGCTTCGAGATGGCTTAAATCTAGTATTGATTTGATATTATTTTGAAAATTGACAAGAACAGTCTTCACACATATATATTTTCTTGGATATGTTAATAATGTTTTATGAAATGTGATTTGCATAATGCTACAACAGTAAAAAACATGAGATGAAATGAATAATTGATTGCCTTAGAGCATTTTTCATGAACTTTAAACTGTTATTGATAACTTTGATTTAGACATTTTTGTCTTAGAGCTGTGCATTCCCTTTACTGTGGGTTCTCCCACAGTCCTCCTTGATGTCCTAACATGGGGAATTAGGGTCATTTCCCCACTGGGAATTGCACGCACATTCCTTACAAACCCATAAAATATCTCATTAAAAATCAGAAACTAATTGACTGTTTACACACAGGTGTGCACCCGCACCCCCCTATCATTGGGCCACCGGGGGTAGCAGCTTTCTTGGGGACCAAGACCACTGGGCTAGCCCAGGGGCTGCTGGAGGGCTCAATCACCCCTAGCGCCAACATCTTGGAAACCTCTTCCTTGATGCTGGCCCTGACCTTGTCGGCTACCCTGTAAAACTTTAGTTTTACCGGCAGACTGTCTCCAGTGTCCATATCATGGACGCACCAGTTGGTGACTCCTGGGGTCAGGGAGAACAGAGAGGAGAACTGACCCAACACTTGGCGACAGTCATTCTGCTGTTCTGGGGTCAGGGTGGGCGAGAGGACCACACCATCCACTGACCCATCGTGCTCTTTAACTGCCAGGAGGTCAGGGAGAGTATCGCTATCCTCTTCCATCCCTGCATCTGTAGCCAGGAGCATGGTTACTTCAGACCTCTCAAAGTGGGGTTTGAGGCGGTTCACGTGCAAAACTCTCAGGGGCTGCCTGGGAGTCTTCAGGTTAACCAGGTAGGTTACCTCGCTCTTCCTTTCCACCACCTCGTATGGCCCAGACCACTTGTCTTGGAGCGCGCAAGGCTCCACTGGTGCCATTACCCACACTTTCTGCCCAGGTTGAAACTCGACCAGAGTGGTATTCTGGTCGTACCATCTTTTCATTTCTTCCTGGCTTGCTTCCAGGTTCGCCTGAGCGAGTTTCCTGAAGCTTTGTGTCTGGTTGCGGATGGCCAGCACATAGCTGAACACATCCTGGGGGGTTTTCCCACGGGACTTTTCCCAACCCTCCTTCACCAGCGAGAGAGGTCCTCTGACAGGGTGGCCATACAGGAGTTCGAAGGGACTGAACCCTAAGGACTTCTGAGGCACCTCCCTGTAGGCAAACAAAAGGCATGGCAGCAAGACGTCCCACTTACGTCTCAAGGGCTCCGCTAGGCCCATAATCATACCTTTCAGGGTCCGGTTGAACCTTTCAACCAGCCCATTTCCTTGAGGGTGGTAAGGAGTGGTGAACTTATAAGTTACCCCACACTCCTCCCACAGAGACTTCATGTACCGAGAGATGAAGTTGGTACCCCGGTCGGAGACCACCTCTCTGGGGAACCCCACACGGAAAAAGATCCCCATCAATGCACGGCCCACCACGGGTGCTGTGATTGTCCTGAGAGGGACTGCTTCCGGGTACCGGGTGGCATGGTCCACCAAGACCAGGATGAACCTGTTGCTTAAGGCTGTCTTGGGGTCCAGGGGCCCTACGATATCTATGCCCACCCGCTCGAAAGGGGTGCTCACCACTGGGAAGGGTTGAAGGGGGGCCTTCAACTTCATTCCAGTCTTGCCACTAGCTTGACAGGTTTGGCAAGATCTGCAAAAGGAACCGACGTGCTTCCTCATCTGGGGCCAGTGGAAGTGGGTGACAAGCCGGTTCAGGGTCTTGTCTTGCCCCAGATGTCCTGCGAGAGGCACGTCATGAGCCAGACCCATTAGGAAGTTTCTGAAGCGCTCGGGTACCACCAGCACACGGGCTGCACCGGGCTCAGCAAACTTAGGCTCGCTATAGAGTAGGTCACCTTCCCAGTAGACATAGTGATCTTTGACTGCTCCACCTGCTGCCTGATCTACAGCCTGTTGCCGCAGACCAATGAGGGAAGGGCATTCCTTCTGCGCCTGGCAGAACTCCTCCCTGGAGGGACCACCTTCTTGCTGCCAATGGGTCAGCTCAGGTAGATCTCCCAGTTCGGCCACCTGTTCCCCTGTAGGTTCCAGGGCATCCCCCTCAGGTTCTGCTTCCTCCTGGACCGTGGGAACGGCTGGGGCTGGTTTCCCGCGCCCCCTGCCTCTTCCTCTCTTGGCAGGTTTCTGGGCCACTGTTTCAGGCTCCAGTTCTGCTGATTCACCCTTACTGGCTGCCATTGCACGCGTGGTCACGCAGATCCACGCAGGCAGACCCAACATCTCCAAGTGAGTTCGGTGTTCTATGTCCTTCCATGGAGAACTCTCCAGGTCATTGCCTAACAGACAGTCCACAGGCAAGGCATCACTGACAACTACCTCCAAAAGACCAGAGACTCCTCCCCATTCAAAGGAAACCTTCGCTAACTTGCAGAGGCGCACTGAGCTGTCAGCGGCCACTACAGGGCGGAGTACGCCAGGGATGATCTGCTCGTCCGACACCCACTGACACCTCACGGATGTCACACTGGCTCCGGTGTCTCTCAGAGCTTCAACCTCCCTCCCATTGATGGTCACCTTCTGCCCATATTTCTTAGTGTTAGAGGGCAGTAAGGTTTCCGGGACCATCTCTCGGTCTCCTAGCGAGACAAGGGTCAGACTGCTAGCTCTCCCCAATCACTAGAAACCAAATCCCCACCCAAAGCTACACTAGCTAACGCTGGGGCGGGAGCACCAGTGGGTGCGGGCTTCTTTTTGGGACATTTCGGAGCAATATGGCCCACCTCGTTGCAGTGATAGCAGGTAGGGGGGCCCTGGTTATTTCTCTTGTCCCGCCTACCCTTAGAGGGCCATGGCTGTTTAGGCTTGGGGGTTTGGGAATCTTTTTCCGGGGAACTACTTTGGGGCCCTTGTGAGAACTCCTTTTGGTTACCCTTGTCCCCCCCATTCTTCTGCTGGGGACCCTGCCCACCTTTGGCTGTGGTACCCACAATTCCTTTGTGGACCCTGGTACTGGTCCAGCGGTCCGCCTCCTTAGCAAGCTCAATGGGGTCTGTCAGCTTGCTGTCTAAAAGATGCTGGCGCAGCTCTGGAACACAAAGACTACTCAAGTGCTCCCAACTGATTAAATGCAACAACCCCTTCACATCAGTTACTTTACTGCCTTTCATCCAACCTTCCAGTGCACGCGAGTATCCATTCACACACTCCATCCAAGTCTCAGACTCTTTCTTCTTGGAGTTTCTAAACTGCAGTCTGTACTGCTCTGGAGTAAGGCCATACCTGAGACATAAGGCCTCCTTCATATTGGGGTAGGTCATGGCACCTGTCAACTCTAAGGGCTCTAGAGCACTCCTCCCAGACGCCTCAAAATGTTTCCACAGGCCCGCCCCCCAATACTTGTCAGGCACATCATTCATCTTCAATGCAATTTCATATGAAGTGAACCAGGCATAAATATCCTCACTCCTATGGTAATTCTGTACCAGGTCTTTGGGAATATATACTTTACCCCATGCACTGGCTGCGCGCTGCCACCATTAGAACTGGCATCCACCTCCTTGTTTTTCAGATCCAGCTCTTTCAGTCTCAACTCGTGAGCCAAAAGCAATTTCTTCTCCTCTAAGGCGCGGGCATTCTTGCTCTCCTCCGCCGCCTTCTCTACTTCCAATTGCTTCATTTTCATTTTCATGACCTCCAGGTCATATTCTCTTATTCTTTGATTTTCCTGTAACTCTTCTGGGGTGAGGCCCCTACTGGAGTGGTTGCTGCCAGCTCCTGAGCCTACTCTGCCCACTGGCAGACCTTTGCCTTGAAAAGCACTTTCCTCATCCACAGTATCATTTCCTTCCTGTGCCTCCCAATAGGTTTCAAGATTTTCTGCAACTCCTCCTTCCTGTAGGCGCTCTTTATGCGGCACTCAAACTGCTGGCAGAAGTACCTAAGATGCTTTACTGGGTAGGAGTACAGATCTTCAATCGAGAATTCCAAATCTATCTCTGCCTCCTCACTGAGCGCTTTCCCATTCAGATACATGATGCTTTTCGAAGAGTTACTCAAAAATAGAACTCAAAAACCAATAGTATGCGGTGGCGTAATGGTCTGCACTCACTAGTGATGTACACCAATTACTGTGGGTCAAGTACAAATACAAGCTCAAATCCCACCGCTGCCACCAATGTTAGAACTGGGGGTCTCTAGTTGGCAGAGGTAGGTACCACCGTCCAAATAGGGACCCTTGCTTCTAGTCAGGACAAGGGGATAACCCTCTTAGATAACCCCTGCTTGCCCTCAAGGTAGCATGGCCGGAGCAGTCTAGGCTAACCAGAGGCAATGCGTTAAGTATTTGTACCAACACTCACAGTAACACAGTGAAAACACCACAAACTGATTCCACGACAGTTTAGGAAAATAAAGATATTTATTCTAAACTACACAAGACCAAAACGGCAAAAATCCAACATACAGTTCAAGGATATGGTTTCAAAAGAATTCTTCAGGTTGTAATCAAAGTACTTTAAGTTGCGATCAAAATAATCCACAGATGCATGAAAAGTTCACAGTTGCGTCACGTTGACTCACAGTACCTTTTGGATGCAACAAAGTTCCACAAGCAGGAAGCTGGTGCGGTGGAAACAAGCGATGCGTTACTCCTGAGACCCTGGGGAGGCGATGCGACAGCCCCACTGCAGCAGCGGGCGTGCGGCGACGAATCCGGTCTGTAAGGGGAGGAAGGCAGCTTGCGTACATTCCGGTGCGTAGGTTCCGTGGGAAGTCTGTTCTCGCAAAGGCACGATGCGATGATCTCGTAGGGGCGGCGACGATGCGCGGTCCAGCGGTGATCCTCTCTCTCGCAGCTCCTCGATGAGATGCTTCTGCAACAATGTTTGCAGCGACGTGGTGCGGTCCGCAAGCAAGCGGCGCGGCGATCTCACCCAGACGACAGGCTCTGCGACGACACTCGCAGCGATGTTCGATTCTCCCGCACCGGTCTGGTGCGTCCCGCAAACGGAGGGTGCGACGGCTTCGGCAGCGATGTCAGGCGCTGCGCTGATCTCGACCTTCGTAGCGGCGGGAAACTTCTCGCACTGTCGGGGATGCGCTCCGCAAGCGAGCGATGCGACACTTTTCAGCTTCACAAGTTTCTCAGCTTAGTCTCAAGCTTCCCAGCTCAGGTTCGACTTCTAGAGGCCCCACAACTGAATCAAGCACTCTACGAAGGACAGAACTCTCTCAGCAGAGTTCAGGGAGACTGGGGGTGAAGTCCTTTTGTTCCTGGGACTTCGGAAACAGGGAGCCAGCTCTTCTCAGGCCCTTGGAGATCCCTTCAAGACAGGGGACACAGCTCACAGCAAAGTCCTTCCCCTCTCCTTGGCAGCAAAGCAACAGTAGGTCAGTCCGGCAGAGCAACAGCAGGACAGTCTTCCTTCTTCAACGACAGCTTTCTCCTTGGCAGAGGTTCCTTCTTGATTTCCAGGATGATCTAATTTTCTGTTGTCAGGGGTCCTGTACTTATACCCCTAAAGTCTTTGTTCTTTCGGTGCATGTGGGCCCTGAGCCCGGTCTGAACCAGTTCTGGGTGGATCCTGAGCACCTTGATGTGCTGGCTGCATCTTTCCTTTCAGAGTGAGGGGCAGAGTCCTCAGCCGCCCAGCAGGAGGTGGAGCCAGCATTGTGGCAGGCAGGCACAGCCCTATTCATCCCAGGTGCTAACTCCTCCCATCACTCAGGTAGCAATTGCTCCACTCAGCCTAGTGCTGACTCATCCAGCCTCTGTCACTCACAAACCAGACAGTCAATACACAAACCTTCCCGGGCACACAGAAGGGTCAGACAAGAGAACAGCAACTTTCTAAAAGTGCGGTTCTCAAACACAGGATCTAAAAACCACCTTTCCTAAAAGATGCGTTATTAAATCCTGAGTTCAGGGATACTAGATACTTATGTCCTATCTTGTTCCTATGGGAAGAAACGCTGTTAACCACTGTAGCCAGCATCCCCCATGTTAACCTATGGAGCAAGATAGCCTTACAATAGTGAAAAACGAAAATGGCTGTAATTCACTACCAGAGCATGTCACCTGCACCAGTACATGCTCTACCTTTCCCATACACGGCACCCTGCCCAGGGGGGTACCTTGGGCCTTCCATAGGGGTGACTGATGTGCACGAAAAGGGAAGGGTTAGGCCTGGTCAGCGGGGACGCCGACCAGGAGGACATGGCAGTTCTAAACTGCCCATAGGCACTGCAGTGGCAGGCCCGAGGCACCATTTTAGAGCTACTCCTGTGGGTGGCACAATCAGTGCTGCAGGCCCACGAGTAGCATTTGTCATCACCGGCCCTGGCACACCCAGTGCACTTTACGAGGGACTTCGTGGTGATACAAATATGCCAAACATGTATATCCAATCATGATAACAATTTACATAGGGAGCACTTATACTCTGGCACTGATCAGCAGTGGCAGAGTGTCCAAAGCATCTAAACCAGCAAAAACGAATCCAGCACAGCATCAAAAATACAGGAGGCAGAGGCAAAAAGATAGGGGTAATCATGCCAAAGATGTCAGGTCTAACATCCATAAATTGAACTAATACAATGGCCCTTATCATTATTTTAAATGCTCTCTATCAAAGCATCTGAGCTGTCCCTGTCTTCTCCCTAAATGATCACTCTATATTTCCCTAATCATTTAACTTTAGCCCGGACACTCCAGCGTAGTTGCTTGAAGTCTCCAGGAGAAAATTGTCTTCTGCTGTCTGCCCAAATTTATATGCAGAACAATAGACTGACAATGTCCTGCAAAAGTACTGATCATGTGAGACCAACATTTTTAAACCCTTCATGCTAAATTTTGTTTGGAATCGGCCCAGATGATCTGCTTACTCCTTTGTGTGTATAGGGGTTGATACTCCAAATATATTTGCGTAGATTGGTTTTCGGCCAAGGGTAACCCGACATTCAGAGTGATAGAGCATTTTGGACCAAAGTGGCAAGTGTGTTGAGAACGTGCTGCCAGGCCGTGTGTTGGCAATAAACTATCATTCCTAGAAGGCCACAAACTCTTGTATGTCCCATCGAAAGGGTGGCAATTTTCTATTATGGCTTATAATTCTCCTTGAGGCTCACAGCTTCGTTTGCTAGGAATTTATGTTACAATGTGGCTGCTTCCTGGACCTCACTACATAAATTCTGAATTCCCTCACAATGTCACGGTAGTGCTACACAACCTGTGGCACTTCTAGGGTACTATCTTTGAAAATACTGATGCAATGTCGGATAGATGCACAGCTGATGATTGTTGGAGAGTATAATGAAAAGGGTTAGTCTCCTGTGTTATGGTGCTCCTAAAGGTGACGTTGAGGGTCCACCGGCGTCTGAAAGTATAGATTGGAAGTGAAGCTAGAGAATCTCTAGTATCATCCCTTTTAAGGCACACATATTATTGTCTTTCCCTTTGGAAAAAGACTTCCACTCCGTTATTCCTTGTACATAAGTGTATTTTTAATTCATTTGAGTTTGACTCTTGATTTTCAACTTAATTTCATTATCATATGAGTTTTATCCATATGCGCTTCAGGCAATGTCATTTCAACGTATCCAATGCATTTCGGGCATTACATTCATGCCCTTCATCAGGGAATCGACACTGTGAACATAGTATGGTAACAATTACAATACTGTTTATCATAATCGTTATAAACAACATCATTGCATGATATATGCGCTTTGTGAAACGTTAAGGTAAACAGTGATAAACAATGGTAACAAGTGCAGTTCTTAATACCGGAGGGTTCCCTGTGCATGTACGTGCAATTGTGGTGTGAGAAAACAAAAACGATGTGTCACTTACAAGCCTTTCCTCAGGGGTTTTTAGCATCTGTAAAAAGACAGTGAGAACATGGTCAGCGGTGGTTGAGGAGCGTTTCCGTAGAGCGCTCTGGATGTTAAACCTGTCGGCTGTTATGGACTAGCCTGAGGTGTGGATATGGCGTGCTCGGGTCTGTTGACAATCTTCAGAAGCGGCGGCACAGACGGGTTCTGGTCGCGCTTTACTATTTTGAAAAAATGCCGGTCATGTGACCGGTCATGTGACCATAGACATGGTCGAAAGACTATGGGTAACATCATTTCTTGTAGGAAAAATTTAATTTGGTGTGGGCTGTGGAATCACCAATGGGTGACATATTAAGGGTGTGGGCACCTGTGTACAAATATAGAAATGCTTGTGGTAGGAATGATGGTTAAAAAAATGATGGTGAAACAATAAAAATGCTGAGATGGGAATATAAAGACCCGGGATTGAACCAAAGAGCAAAACATAAGACAGTTACTGTATCTCTCAAAAAGGAAAACCAACCAACAACTTCATGCCAGCACCCTCATAAAATACCATCGTAATCAACGCATACCACGAGGCTTAAGAATTGCACTAAAACCATCCCTTTGTAAACATTCAAAAAAGTTTCAGGAACGTTGGTACGAAATCTTAAATAAATGTTCACTAGACTTGATCCTATTAATCATTCAAGAACTGTCTATAATCCTAGAAGATCTCAGCACAGAAATCGAAGAAGTATCAACAGAATTATCTAAAATGATGACCGAAGATGAATTAAAAACAACATTGGACGATATAAGAAGCCAAATAGAACGACATTCAAGAGAGATCAACTAACGGAAAATCCGGAAATTCAAGAGGGATACCCTCGATTACAGACTTGGAGAAGTCTATACATGGGCAGACATCTACGCCCAAAAAAGAAGGAACCGTCCATACAATTCCAATAGCGATACAAGTCATAAACCACGCAAGCCTCAACCGACCCGAACAACACAAGATAAAACTTCGGCTGAACAACCCACTACCAGCGCAACAGTTGAAACCAATCCTTTTTTAGAACAGGGCCAAGCCCAAAAAGGAGACCCAGGAGAGGGAAAAGAAAAGGAAAAAGAAAGAGACCCACCAACCACACGGAGCACGACAGGAACAACCAAAGACAAGGAGAAAGAGAAGAGAACCAAAAAGAATCAGGTGCAGAACAACTAGTCATCAACATAAGTGATCAACATTTCAGTTCTTACGAACTAGGATTACTCGAAAATGGAACATCTTTTGTACCTACTACCACCACGGACAACCTAGAACTTGAAGTGAGCTTCTTTAAGCTAATGCGTAAACTTAGACTAAGACACTTTTTTTATAATACACTTCCGGAACGACCCCAACAAGAGAAAGACCAATTGTTAGGATTGCGACCACAGAGTACCTTCCAAGCTCCCACAAGCCACAAGACACTGGATTTGTTTGAGAGCATAGTCAAACAAGATATAAACAAGATCAAACACACCAAACCCAAAAGAAGAAACACAACTCAGAAGGATCTCTACACATTCCATAAACTTGCATCCAAAGACAATATAATATTTACCAAAGCCGACAAAGGAGGTGCCATCGTAATCATGAACAAAAGCATGTACGAGACAAAAGTGATGGAACACATCACAGATACCAATACATACAGCAAATTGGACAATAACCCTACATCGGAATACTCCAAAATATTACGGACAATCATTGATGGAGCTCATAAACAGGGTATAATCACAGACAGGACAAGAAACTTCCTCATACCGTCCAATCCCAAAAGCCCTACCTTACGTATGGTACAGAAGATACATAAAAACACCATGGATCCACCGATGAGGCCAATAGTATCCACACGTGGGAGTTTACATGAACCAATTGGTCAGCTAATTGACAAATACTTACAACCAACAGTACAAGCCATGCAAACCTACGTTAAGGATACCTCACAATTCCTACGGAAATTACAACAAGTACCATGGAACTCAGAAGAAAAAGTGATACTGTGCACAGCAGATGTACGCAGCCTTTACACGAGCATACTCCATAACATGGAGATAGAAGCCATGGAAGCAGCACTTATGAACACAGAACTTGATCAGGATTTTCAGACCTTTCTAATGGAACTCATGTACTTTACACTGTACCATAGCTATTTCAGAGTCAATGAATCATGGTATCAACAGCTCACCGGGATGGCCATGGGCAATTCAGCGGCACCCGTTTATGCAAATATTTTCATGCAGTGGTACGAAAACAAACATATTCTCACCAAAAAAGAATGGACGGATAATCTCAAAATGATCATTAGATATATTGATGATCTTTTTATCATCTGGACAAACTCAGAGGAGAAACTGCAAACTGAACTGACTGAATTCAACAAACTAGACCAACGAATCCAACTAACTTGGGATATATCAGACACCATGGTCAACTTTCTGGACGTCAAAGTTTCAGTAACCCCACATGGATTCACAACAGACTTATACGTTAAACCTACAGACAGAAACAACATGTTACTTCTTTCGAGTTTTCATGAACCCAATTTAATAAGAACCCTACCATTTTCACAGATGGCCAGAGTGAAAAGAATCACCTCTGAGGAACACACCCTCAACACAAGACTCAAGGAAATAACCAACAAATTCATCAACAGAGGATACCCTCAAACACTGATTGAAGAATCCAAAGGGAGGATTGACAAAATCAACAGAACTAAACTTTTAACTCCCAAAGTGAAACCTGAACAAACATGAACTGTTTCTAAATTTTCAACAGCCAGCAAAAAATACAAAAAAGTCATCTTAAAACATTGGCCAATATTGAACATTAAACCAGATTTTAAGCAGATTTTCAATCAACCACCTATATTTGCATTCACCAGAGCAAAGAATTTGGGTGAAATTTTACAGAACAAACCCTCTGAGACCACAGAGTACTCTGGAACCAAACCGTGCCTCAACTGTGGCAATTGCAACAGTATAATCAGAGGAAACACCATCAACCACCCAATGCAAGGCAACCCCATCAAGCTCAAAGTAAACGCAACATGCGACACCAGCAATTTGATCTATGGAATAAGATGCCCATGCAGTAAGTTGTATGTCGGCAAGACAGAACGTCGCATCAAAGTGCGACTAACAGAACATAAATCTGACATACAACTGAAAAACACGAAATCAGCTTTGTCAGCGCACTTTGTAGAAGAACACCACAACATTTCCCAAATAAAGATTGTCGTACTTGAAACCGTTCAGAAAATTGAGGGGAGAGAAAATACCAAACATCTCCTAAGAAGAGAGAATTACTGGATCCAAAAACTTTCCACACAAAAGCCGACAGGCTTGAATGAAAGAATTGAACTGTCATGTTACCTGTAAATCATTGCTCCAATGACCGTATCTTGTTAATACTGTGCTTGTTCATATTAACATCAGACACATCTCACCAATGCTTAACCTATACCTACGTTACCATAGACATTCACAGAACCTTGAGGTAGCTCCAACAACAGAGCAATGCACATCCTTAGCAACAAACCCCAGGGTTCAATCCGAGGTCTTTATATTCCCATCTCAGCATTTTTATTGTTTCACCATCATTTTTTTAACCATCATTCCTATCACAAGCATTTCTATATTTGTACACAGGTGCCCACACCCTTAATATGTCACCCATTGGTGATTCCACAGCCCACACCAAATTCAATTTTTCCTACAAGAAATGATGTTACCCATAGTCTTTCGATCATGTCTATGGTCACATGACCGGTCACATGACCGGCATTTTTTCAAAATAGTAAAGCGCGACCAGAACCCGTCTGTGCCGCCGCTTCTTAAGATTGTCAACAGACCCGAGCACGCCATATCCACACCTCAGGTTAGTCCATAACAGCCGACAGGTTTAACATCCAGAGCGCTCTACGGAAACGCTCCTCAACCACCGCTGACCATGTTCTCACTGTCTTTTTACAGATGCTAAAAACCCCTGAGGAAAGGCTTGTAAGTGACACATCGTTTTTGTTTTCTCACACCACAATTGCACGTACATGCACAGGGAACCCTCCGGTATTAAGAACTGCACTTGTTACCATTGTTTATCACTGTTTACCTTAACGTTTCACAAAGCGCATATATCATGCAATGATGTTGTTTATAACGATTATGATAAACAGTATTGTAATTGTTACCATATTATGTTCACAGTGTCGATTCCCTGATGAAGGGCATGAATGTAATGCCCGAAATGCATTGGATACGTTGAAATGACTTTGCCTGAAGCGCATATGGATAAAACTCATATGATAATGAAATTAAGTTGAAAATCACGAGTCAAACTCAAATGAATTAAAAATACACTTATGTACAAGGAATAACGGAGTGGAAGCCTTTTTCCAAAGGGAAAGACAATAATATGTGTGCCTTAAAAGGGATGATACTAGAGATTCTCTAGCTTCACTTCCAATCTGCACTTCTAGGGTACCCAGAGGGCCACTAGGGCTAACAAATTAAAACGTTTTTGTTCAACAGGTACTGAAGTAATCCTGCAGGATCCAGAGTCGCACTGTCTTGGGGGCCAGTGGCTCTCCAGCCGGAGCCCTTCTACATGTGGCATTCCAGGGACCCCATCCCACAAGGCCAATTTAAAATTAAAATGGAGGGGGGCACACAGCCCCCATCCCCAAGCTTCCAATAGACGTGCAGACAACATCCTGCAGAGCTGATATACTTAAAAGGTGAGGGGGCCCCAAACACTGGGGCTGCTAACTTAAAAGGGGAGTGAGATATGCGGCCCCCTTCACGAATCTCAATAGGCCCTGGTGATCTCAGCTCTATTGCTTTGTACCAGGGAGCTTTGGTCAGGTGTGTTCACACATTTTTCCCCAGCCCATGTTCTTGCAGAAAGTTAACCAGAAATTACTCCTGTCCTGTGGCTGTAGACAAAAAAGAATTGCTCCTGCCGTGTGGGAGTAAAGCCAGCTCCCACTGTACCCAAGATGGGTGCTCGCACCCTTTGGCCTTGAGGAATGGGTGCCCAAAGCCAGCATTGGCTTGGAGAGGAGAAGCCACCTCCATTTTAAATCAATTTCAAGTATTGGTTCAGGGATTGGGAACATGTGCCCTCTCCCCTTCAAATGGAGTTTAGACCCAAGGGATGGGGACCGGGGCCAGCACTGTCTCAGAGATGCGAGCTCTCCTTTGAGAGATAACTTTCCTTATATGGATAAAATCCTAAAAGATGGCTGAGGACCCATTCTCTAATAGAGCATGGCGGCGAACGGTGCTTAATCGATAGGCATAGGAAGTCAACACCAGCCTATAATAAATTAGCCTACTTCTTTATCATCTTCACCATTACTAGAAGTGGTATTTTTGATGCAAAAGACTCTGAATGGTATATCAAAAGCAAGAGTGGCTAATTATAAGTGTCCAAACTTTGTTATTAAAATCTATATAAAAGAATATGTGTGCAATAAATTCCTGCATGCCTGCCATAGTAAGACCAGTTGTTCCCCCGAGAAGGACAGAGGGAAATCAATTAGAGCAATCATGCATGGCCAATCTTCTGTTTACACTTCAGACCAATGCTTCCCAATAGGAGGGGTGGCTCAATACTCTATCCTAGTTGTACTATATATCGAAGTAGTATCCACAAACTCTATAAGGATAGGAATGGGTATTGAAACGTAAAGATAAGTTCCCTATTGAAAGAAGGTGAAAAGTAGAAACTAGGGGCCATATGTATAAAGATACCAATTAGCGATTCTGTAATAGTGATTTTTAAGAAATCGCTATTTCAGAATCGCTAATTGGTATGTATCAAGAAAATCGCAATATTTTTGCGATTTCTTGATATTTCTTCATTGCGAATTCGCAAATTGCGATTTCGCAATTAAGGAATATTTCCTCCTGGCCCATAGAAAGGAATGGGAATTTATTCTCAATTTGCAATTTGCTAATCGCAAATTGAGAATAATTTCAAGGGTGCAGGGGTGTCCAAAGGACACCCTGTTGCATCCCTGAAATAAGTATGGGTGCACATGTGGTGCACATACATGCCCTAAGGGCATGTATGTGCGTCACATGGCACTTTGAAAAATGCTGAAATGTGCATTTTTCAAGGAAATCGCAACTTACCACCAACTAGAAGTTGGTGGTAATTTGCGATTCCTTAAGGGCATTTTGGAAATGTTTTTTGCTTAATACATTGCATTCAAGGAATCGCAAAATTTGCGATTCATTAAATGCAATCTCAAAAGAAGGAATCGCAAATTTTGCAATTCCTTATTTTGCACCCAAATTCTTTCACACATACCACTTTGCGAAAATGAGTTTGCAAACGCCGAAATTCTGCGAATTTCGGCATTTGGGAACTTATTTGGCCTTGATACATATGGCCCTTGGGGACTCATTTAAGAGAACTGATGCATAACTGCAGTGAAGCAGTGATGCGTCAGAAAATGTTGCACTGGGGTAAGACAGTTCCAACCGCCATGGATGCGCCGTATTTATGGTACAGCGCATCATGACATAAGGTCACAAGGTATGTAAAAAAAGATGCATCTGTGGGATGGATGCCAGAGGGAAAATGTGCGCATGACGCATGTGCAGGAAAGGTGATGCTAAGCTGCTTTGTGGATCGTGAAGCAACTCTTACATGCCTCAAATCATCTTTGCGCTATATTTGAGTGCAGCATGCATAAAAAATACCTACAAATGTAATATATTGAAAAAAAAGATTTTGAAACATCAAAAAAGATACATCAAGCAGGCAGCAGCTGTCAGGGCAGCAACACCATAAACCCCAACACCAGCGAGGATGTCCAGACAGAACTCCAGTGGAAGAGGAAGAGGAATTTTACTAAGGAGAGACAATTTTTAGTTCCGGAGATGACAAAACATGAACATCAGCTCTTTGTCATCTTGAAATTGCCATTATGGAGGATAGAAAACATTTGACATAATGGATAAGGTAAATAGTATTGAGCAAACTAAAAGGACAATGCCAGAGAGTAAGAAGGGCTGGCATGATTATAAGTGTAGGACCAAGGAGAAACTGGCCAACAACCTGAAGGCAGCCCTGTGGACCAGAAGAGAATGACCTTTGGACCAGGAGGAGATGGAACCCCTGGAGCATGGGTACTCACAGACATTTACCCGGGAGCCACATAGTACTGTTTGTGGCTTCCCGGGGGCAGCACCAATTCCAGCAGGGGATGGTCGGGTGGTCAAAGGTGGGCGTAAAGCAGATGCATAATAAAAATAATTTGTCCAGAAAACATTCTTTGCTTCTTTACCTTTAGTTTAGTTAATCTGCAAGTAAAGTTTGCAGGTTTCACAGCTTCCTGAATGTTCCTGCTCTGTCAAGTGAGCAACAGCCCAGTGCTGCTGTTCACCCAGGGGCCGCAAATAAAGGTCAGGAGGGACGCATGCTGCCCCAGGGCCATATCTTGAGGATCCCTGCCTTAGAGCAACAATTGGCATCAATCATCCCAGCAAAGCTGGTTGCATGCGTGCCCAGACAGGACAGTGCCAGATTAGAGGACCAGGAATATCTACAGGGTAAGTGACAACAAGGGAAAATCTGGTTAAAAATGTAATGCTGTGCAGCGCAGAAACCTACGTTCCTGTGCTGCACTGTACTGTGTGCAAGGGAGAAGGCATGAATCTCTCACTTGTTAATTCATACATCACACAACTGTAAGTAATGCTGCTTAATTACTAGTTGGACAGCACAGTCCACCACCATCAAGTATGTTCAGTTCATGTTTGATGTACAGCGCTAGTCCAGGATGCCCTTTGTATTCTTGGACTTGTAGTGGAGTGTAAAACATGAGTGGCAGGACTACATGTCCCAAAATACAAAGCAGCACAATATACATGGACACTTGAACCCTGACCAACCTGACTGTGACATACTAGTAAAATGGTGCATAGGTGACAAGCACCATTGTGTCTCTCAGCACAGCCAGGAATGGGTGCTATGTAGTGACAGAACCATCTGTACTATACATGCAGCATCTCTTACACACACAGTTCTACAGTAGGGGACAATTTGTGTTGGGCTAAGAATACTTTCAAATGAAGAGGACCACTCATAGTGCCCAAAGAATGGTGAAGAGCAGTGTCCAAGGAATGGTGAAGAGTCCTTAAGTGACTCAATTTTGAATGAGACTGACTCTTGTCCATAGGCCTCTCACAAAGAAAAACATATCTACAAACACTGCAGGGAATTGCTACATTGGGTATTCAACACAACCTAATTAATAATGACAACTCTTACGCATGAAATGATTATGAAGACATGAAAGTAGAAAATGCATTTATTTAAAAAAATGCAATCCTCACAAGCTAAAGCTATCATGCACTAATATTAACACTGCCTTTCACTAACTCAGCCTATCTATATTTTTACTATTCATTTAACACAAATGACATGTTAAACATCAACCACCACCCCCTTTACACATATGAAGTGACACATTACAAACATCAAGTAAACCACTACATAAACTAACTGCACTTAAACCTGGTAACACTATGGGATGCCCAGTGCGGATGTGTGGATCCTTGTGGATCTTAGGGAGTAAATATAAGGCAGGAAGTCTAGGATGGTCTTTTCTGAGAAAACAGTACTCCTCCCACTCTAGAATCCCCCTGTATTTCCACTCACTCAATTTTTTCCACATTATGGTAATACTCCTACTGTACTCCTCGTCCCTGGAAATAGAAATGTAGAACCTGTTGTCATTTATTTATTTATTTATTTATTGAAGTTTTGTATAGCACTAGCTGGACCCGGGGTTATCAGAGCGCTTCACAGCAAATACAGATATGCAACAAAGGAAAATAAGGACAGAAACACAGGAATCAGGAACAAAGGCAGGAAATAGAGTCTGTACAACAACAACTTGAGCGCAATATGTAACGGTAATGAGGAGTGAATCAACCGGCTCTGGGTTCAAAGAGATAGCGGACTTTCACTGTCAGGAGTGGGGTTCTCGTCAAGCACTGGAGCGCTCAAGGAAGAGGGCTTTGAGTAGCGATTTGAATTGCAGGATGGAGGCGGTCATTCTGATATGGGGGGGATGGAGTTCCAGATCCTGGGAGCATTCCCCGCAAAGGATTTATTTGAGGTTTTGTGTTTCTGTGATTTCAGAGGGATGAGTAGGAGTGTGTTGGAGCTTCTGAGGTTCCTTGATTGACCGGGCCTTCTGAGTTTGGTGACCAGGTATGCTGGTTTGCCTGTATGCAGGGCTTTATGTGTGAGGCAAGCTGTGCGGAAGCTGGCTCATTGGTCAATCGGGAGCCACTTCAGTTCTTTGAGTGCCGGAGAGATGTGGTCAAATTTCTTTGTTCCTGTGACCATTCTTGCTGCTGTGTTGAGGGTGGAGGTGCGAGGTCCCAGGTGCGACTTGGCTGTTCCAGTCAGCACTGCGATGCCATAGTCAATTCTGGAGAGCACAAGTGCCTGAGTGGCATGTTTCAGTTCTTTGGGGGGAGGAAGGGTTTAATTTTGTAGAGAAGTTTCAAGTTCAGGACCACACTTTTGGCGGTTTTAGAAATGTGTTTATTCATGACCAGTTTGGGGTCGAGAGTGATCCCTAGGGATATTGCGGAGTCCTTTGGCGTTAGAGAGACATTGAGGGAATTTAAGGCTTTGAGCCATTCCACTATTTGTGGGTTTTCATCTTTGTTCGAAATGAGGAGTACCTCCGTTTTCTCTTCATTAAGTTTGAGGCGGTTGGCTGAGAGCCAGTGTTGTACCTCCATGAGTGTAGCATTTAGTCTGTGAATGTCTGCGATTTAAGTGGTTTCCAAATAGAGTGTGTCATCCGCGTAAAGGTGGAAGGGGATGTTGGAGTTCCTTAGAAGTGAGGTGAAGGGTTCCATGTAGATGTTGAAGAGTTGCGGGGAGAGTACTGACCCTTGAGGAACTCCTCTGCTGATGGGTAGGGGGTCTGATTTGAAGCAGTTGATCGTTATTCTTTGAGTGCGGTTGTTGAGAAAAGGGGAGAACCATTTTAAGACCGTATTTTCTTCTCTCCTGGAGGACAATAAGTAGAAGGGTATGATCCACTGTGTCGAACGCAGCCAAGAGGTCAAGGAGGATGAGAAGGCTACATTGGTTGAAGTCGAGTGACATGTGCAGATCATCTAGAACATTTAGCATTGCGGTTTCAGTGCTGCAGCCCTTTCTGAACCCTGACTGGTGTGGGTCAAGTAGATTAGTGTTCTCTAGATGTTGGGTTAATTGTGAAAGCATACATATTTCAAGAATTTTGGATAGGAACGGAAGGTTCGAGACCGATCTGAAGTTGTTCATGTCCATGGGGTCAAGGCCAGGTTTTTTCAGAAGTGGTGTGACTTGTCCTAGTTTAAGGCAGTAAGAAATGGAACCCTCGCTCAAGGAGCTGTTGATGATCTTGCCCCTGATTGCGGCTAGAGTGAGCTTCAACTCCTTGGTCAGTCTCGAGGGAAGTTGATCGAAGAAGTGAGATGAGGGTTTAGCGGAGGCGATAAGATTGCTTATCATTTCCTCCTTGACCGGCTGGAAGAATGACCAGCGGATAGACAGGGTTACTGGGGGGTTGTGGTTAGTTGCAGGACTCCGGGTTCCTGTGCAGGAGGAGAGCTTCGAGCTAAATAAATGATCAATTTGGGGGATTATTTTCATTGGAAAAGCTTGTGAAGTTGTCGCAATGGGTTTTGGACGCCACTAAGTTGGCTGCCATTGGAATGGAGGTTTGGTTCCTAATCATGTTGAAGAGTTCTTTGGGGTGGTTTTTGGCATTGTCTAATGCAGAACAGAAGAAGGATTACTTTTTGCTCTTGATATGGGTATAGTAGTTTTTGTGTGCTGCCTTGAGTTGATCCTGATGGAGGGCGGTGGGGTTGTTCCTACAAGTTCTTTCCAAGGATCTGAGGTGTCTTCTTTCCTCATTAATGTCAGTAGAGAACCATGACCTAGAGGGAATGCTTCTGGAATGCCTCGGTTATGTACATGTCATATTCTAATATCACAGCATTGCCTCCCTTGTCCGCTGGAGGTATCACAATATCATCATCCTCTGCTAGTGATAGAAGTGCTCTTATATCACTAGCTGGAAACGATGATAAGGCCCTTATATCACTAGCTGGGGACGATGATAATGACAACAGGTTCTACATTTCTATTTCCAAGGACGAGTACAGTAGGAGGATTACTACGATGTGAGACAAAGTGAGTGAGTGGGAAGACAGGGGGATTCTAGAGTGGGAGGCGTAAAAGACCATCCTAGACTCCCTGTCTTATATTTACTGTCTAAGATTTACAAGTTTCCGCACACACACCCCTGGGCATCCCATAGTGTCATCAAGAGGTAGTGTTTTGGAGCACGTGTCCAAATACGTCGATCACGTTGCAAATCGAGCATCTTACACCAGGGACACCAAAGGCTTCCTGAGCAAACTACAGGACATTGATTGGGAGGAAGATTTCCTTCTCATCACTCTAGATGTCAACTCCCTTTACACGATCATTGATCACAAACAGGGGCTGGAAGCACGCAGACACTTTTTACGTAAGAGACACTTCAGATTTAGGGACTACATTGTGATGATTCTGGACATAATAGAGCATTGTCTCAGGAATAACATCTTTTTTTGAAGGATTCATTCTCAGACAAACTACTGGTACTGCCATTGTTTGTGCTTTAAACCTAGTTTTGCAAATGTATTAATGGGCCTGTGGGAGGAGGAGGTCTTTTGCAGCCCAGGGCTAGCTCCGGGTGCTGGTCGGGTCGTGGTGTGGCTTAGGTACATAGACAACCTGTTCATCATCTGGAGGGGCTCGGTAAGTCAGGCAACTGACTTCATCAACAAACTCAATACCAACAACCGTAATATATTCCTGATGAGTAATATCAGCAACACCACAGTTGATTATCTGGACCTCAGGGTTGAGATCAGGCTGCATAAAATACACACCAAACTGTTATACAAAAGCACGGTTGGCAACAGCCTGCTACATGCCCACAGTGGTCACCCAGAAACCCTGCAATAGCAATACCGAGCAGCATACCAACAGGAGTGGAGGACCATGATGGAATGATTCAGGGAGAGAGTTTATCCTGTCTTGGTTATTAAGAAAGCGAGTGACAGAGCTGATGGCATAAGCAGACTGGAGACACTTTCAGACAAAGATAACAATACAGCACCACAGACTGAGGACAGCACCAGGTTAATTTTGACATTTAACGACGACGCTGGTGTTGTCAAAAAGATTCTGGTGAAGAACTGGAACATACTTAAGTCTGATAGCATCATTGGCAGTAACATTTATGATAGACCTTGCATCACCGATAGGAGAGGACACAGCCTTAGGGACATGTTGGTCCACAGAGACATCACTAAATCACTGAGTACTAACACCCACAACCTTCAGTTTTTTTTCCTTGTGCCACTGTAAGGCATGCAGGAATCAGCTGATGCGCAAATAAATCACATGTCAGTCAACCCAAAAAAGTCCTCTCCCAATTTCTCACTTGCAGTACAACTTTTGTCATTTATATGATGGAGTGCCCATGTAAACTTTGGTACACAGGCAGTACCACCCTGATGGCCAAAAAGAGAATACTGGAGCACATGAGGGCTGTTACCAACAGAGATCCCCAGTATCCAGTAGCTAGACATTTTGAGGACAGACACTTCTCCGAAGCATATCAACTGTCCTATTGGGCCATAGAACAGATCAGAAATGATCCCAGAGGGGGTGATAGAGTTCTCAAGCTCAGGAAGAAGGAGTCTAAGTACATGATAGACGTTCAGACCAGAATCCTAGGGAGCTTGAATCAGGATGAGGAGAATTTGCTGTGCACCTCAGAAAGGAATAATGTTTCTGCTCTCATTCTCTGCTCTTCTTCCACATGTATCAGAAACTGTATTTTTCTAGCAACATAGAAACCAATGTTTCATTTGTTTTTAATTGTTTCTCCTTTGACATAGTTTCTTTTTGTGTTTTCTTGTTTAGGAGGAAAGGAAGGGCACCTAGCGTCACTCACGAGAATAGGTTCCTTACCCTTTTCTTCATCATCACTCCTGGGGTGTCGTCACAGATAACAAAATTATGCATGATTTGTTTATTTCATTGAGGATATGTGGCACTATGCCGTTACCTAAGTCAGAATTGCCAGGACACTTGCCCAGTATTTTGTCCGTGCATTCAGGCACATTGTTTGTAAATATGCTTTTAATTGCTTGTGCCAACCTGGTCTGCCCGACTCCAGGGGTCGACATGCCTTCACACAGTTACATATAGGCACTATGCCTCTTTGAGCAAGGATTATTGTGTTTAGTGTTTTGAAATACTTGCTATCAATCACCATGTTTTGCTTATTAGTGGCAACTGTCTAGACAATCCGTTCATGTGGTTTCTATTCAACCACTCAACTCTGTATGTGCACTATGCCGTTACTTGTTAAGACCACTGAACAGAAGAAGGATGACTTTTTGCTCTTGATATGGGTATAGTAGTTTTTGTGTGCTGCCTTGAGTTGATCCCGAAGGAGGGCGGTGGGGTTGTTCCTACAAGTTCTTTCCAAGGATCTGAGGTGTCTTCTTTCCTCATTAATGTCAGTAGAGAACCATGACCTAGAGGGAATGCTTCCGGAATGCCTCGGTTATGTACATGTCATATTCTAATATCACAGCATTGCCTCCCTTGTCCGCTGGAGGTATCACAATATCATCATCCTCTGCTGGTGATAGAAGGGCCCTTATATCACTAGCTGGAAACGATGATAAGGCCCTTATATCACTAGCTGGGGACGATGATAATGACAACAGGTTCTACATTTCTATTTCCAAGGACGAGTACAGTAGGAGGATTACTACGATGTGAGACAAAGTGAGTGAGTGGGAAGACAGGGGGATTCTAGAGTGGGAGGCGTAAAAGACCATCCTAGACTCCCCGTCTTATATTTACTGTCTAAGATTCACAAGTTTCCGCACACACACCCCTGGGCATCCCATAGTGTCATCAAGAGGTAGTGTTTTGGAGCACATGTCCAAATACGTGGATCACATTGCAAATCGAGCATCTTACACCAGGGACACCAAAGGCTTCCTGAGCAAACTACAGGACATTGATTGGGAGGAAGATTTCCTTCTCATCACTCTAGATGTCAACTCCCTTTACATGATCATTGATCACAAACAGGGGCTGGAAGCACGCAGACACTTTTTACGTAAGAGACACTTCAGATTTAGGGACTACATTGTGTTGATTCTGGACATAATAGAGCATTGTCTCAGGAATAACATCTTTTTTTGAAGGATTCATTCTCAGACAAACTACTGGTACTGCCATTGTTTATGCTTTAAACCTAGTTTTGCAAAAGTATTAATGGGCCTGTGGGAGGAGGAGGTCTTTTGCAGCCCAGGGCTAACTCCGGGTGCTGGTCGGGTCGTGGTGTGGCTTAGGTACATAGACAACCTGTTCATCATCTGGAGGGGCTCGGTAAGTCAGGCTACTGACTTCATCAACAAACTCAATACCAACAACCGTAATATATTCCTGACGAGTAATATCAGCAACACCACAGTTGATTATCTAGACCTCAGGGTTGAGATCAGGCTGCATAAAATACACACCAAACTGTTATACAAAAGCACGGTTGGCAACAGCCTGCTACATGCCCACAGTGGTCACCCAGAAACCCTGCAATACCGAGCAGCATACCAACAGGAGTGGAGGACCATGATGGAAAGATTCAGGGAGAGAGTTTATCCTGTCTTGGTTATTAAGAAAGCGAGTGACAGAGCTGATGGCATAAGCAGACTGGAGACACTTTCAGACAAAGATAACAATACTGCACCACAGTCTGAGTACAGCACCAGGTTAATTTTGACATTTAACGACGACGCTGGTGTTGTCAAAAAGATTCTGGTGAAGAACTGGAACATACTTAAGTCTGATAGCATCATTGGCAGTAACATTTATGATAGACCTTGCATCACCTATAGGAGAGGACACAGCCTTAGGGACATGTTGGTCCACAGAGACATCACTAAATCACTGAGTACTAACACCCACAACCTTCAGTTTTTTTTCCTTGTGCCACTGTAAGGCATGCAGGAATCAGCTGATGCGCAAAGAAATCACATGTCAGTCAACCCAAAAAAGTCCTCTCCCAATTTCTCACTTGCAGTACAACTTTTGTCATTTATATGATTGAGTGCCCATGTAAACTTTGGTACACAAGCAGTACCACCCTGATGGCCAAAAAGAGAATACTGGAGCACATGAGGGCTGTTACCAACAGAGATCCCCAGTATCCAGTAGCTAGACATTTTCAGGACAGACACTTCTCCGAAGCATATCAACTGTCCTATTGGGCCATAGAACAGATCAGAAATGATCCCAGAAGGGGTGATAGAGTTCTCAAGCTCAGGAAGAAGGAGTCTAAGTACATGATAGACGTTCAGACCAGAATCCTAGGGAGCTTGAATCAGGATGAGGAGAATTTGCTGTGCACCTCAGAAAGGAATACTGTTTCTGCTCTCATTCTCTGCTCTTCTTCCACATGTATCAGAAACTGTATTTTTCTAGCAACATAGAAACCAATGTTTCATTTGTTTTTAACTGTTTCTCCTTTGACATATTTTCTTTTTGTGTTTTCTTGTTTAGGAGGAAAGGAAGGGCACTTAGCGTCACTCACGAGAAAGGGTTCCCTACCCTTTTCTCCATCATCACTCCTGGGGTGTCGTCACAGATAACAAAATTATGCATGATTTGTTTCTTTCATTGAGGATATGGGGCACTATGCCGTTACCTAAGTCAGAATTGCCAGGACACTTGTCCTGTATTTTTCTGTGCATTCCGGCACATTGTTTGTAAATATGCTTTTATTTGCTTGTGCCAACCTGGTCTGCCCGACTCCAGGGGTCGACATGCCTTCACACAGTTACATATAGGCACTATGCCTCTTTGAGCAAGGATTATTGTGTTTAGTGTTTTGAAATGCTTGCTATCAATCACCATGTTTTGCTTATTAGTGGCAACTGTCTAGACAATCCGTTCATGTGGTTTCTATTCAACCACTCAACTCTGTATGTGCACTATGCCGTTACTTGTTAAGACCACTGCACCATGTGGTAATGATGTCCAGTCAGTAAACTCTTGTATTTACTGCCTTTAGATTTCCAACTTGCACTCAATAGCATTTTTGTGCTGCACCATGTTGGCTTGAAAACCTGGTATAGCTACAAACCATTAAACTGACTTATATTACTTTAAGTGGGACAATAAATAGTTCAAAAATGCTACAAACCCAACATCTATATACAACACACAAATATATTTGCAGAGAAAATGTAATATTTATTACATTCAATCTCTGGCATATGTCTTTTGAGTACACAGAGTTTATTTTGATTGTTTTCTTTTTTTTAAATACAGTTAATATACAAATATAAAAAACATAATCTGTGCATGTTTATACTTTAACATTGTATTAAATACTGTAATCCTTTAAATAGATATACACATAACCCCACAGAAAATTCTTCAACACATCATTCTAGCCAATCGTACCTGCTCATTCAAATTACTTACATACATAAAAGAAAAGAGATTCAACCAAATGAGGGATCCTAATGTAGGTCTGTTGAGGGCAGATCCTACACTTGTATAGCATTTTTAGCTCACAAACATCAGCAACTTCTGATGGAGCTCTCGCTCAGGGACCACTCCTCATAGGTATTGTTCGTCTACGCACATTTCAGTGGCCATGCCACCTTCCTCAGGACCAAAGTAATTAAAATGATCTCAAAAGGAGAAACCGGGGCTTATCTAAGGTTATTCATGTGACAGAATACACTTCCAGCATGGGTCGAAGTGTGTTCAGAATAGTTGTTACCTATTGACTTAGTGTGACAAAGTCAGCTCTCATGAGAAATGTCGATAATTACGTCCTGTCAGGAGACATATCTAATGCTGCTCCCTTCATATAGGTTTGAGCATCAGAAAATGATTCCTGGTATTGGACTTCTTCCAAAGCGCTAAGAGTCTCCGTAGCGATAGCGTTTTCCCGAAAACGGTGTAGCTCCTGCTCTCAAAGCCGACTGACCACGACATGCTTGAGCCAGTACCAAGTCCTTCCTTAAAAGTGATGTGCAAACCTTCATTTCCCCCTCCTCTTGGACCTAAAAGCAACTAGGGGGAACCTTTTTTCTTACAGGCTCTTGAAAACCTGGTCTGACATTGGTTTTTTACCATTCAATATAGACGAAATGTTAGATCCTCTCTGCTGCCCTTTCTCTATGTTTATCATACATTTTTTAAGGTACCCCAGTGGTGGTGATTTCATATGTGACCAAGGCTGCTTGGTACCCGAACCGCGTTATGTGAATAAACAGTTTCTTGCTCATATCGTGGTGTGGATTTTGCTACTCTGAGAGCGCGCCTACTGAACTTTGTTGTGTGGATTGACTCACAGCCGGTATGCTCTGCCGGCATGCGTGCCACCTCCCATGGGTCCGGGAGTTCCAGGGCGAGCAACGAGCAAGTATATATATATGGATACTAATGTCCTGCATTAACCCTCCTTGGTATCACACGCCATTCATCAAGGGCACAGGAAGACAGCGCCAAGCAGACCAGAGAATCAAATGGGTCCGTAATTCTTTTTAGAAATGCTTTATTTTTTTAAAGTTTCATAATTTTCAACAAAGTGCATGTGCGTAAAGTGGGGAAGGAGACCAACGTCTTTCTGCATAGGGCCTTTGTCGGGGTCATAGAGTGCGCTGTACAGAGTGTGTACAAGTAGGGACTGTCATCATGATGTCATTTGAGATGTAATATGTTACATCATCAGCAGTGCATTACGGGGTGCAAGTTACAGTTAGCTCAACTAACTATAACGGACACATTTCTCTGGTTTTGTATGAGTGAAATGTCCAACTACCTATAACGTCCCTGAAACCTGTGTTTTTTTTCAATGAATTTCTAAGGTTTTTTAAATGCTAATTTGTAACTATAACGGCCCTGAAACCTATGTTTTTTTTAGTAAATTTCAGAGGTTTTTTAAATGCTAATTTCTAGCCATTACGTCCCTGAAAACATGTGGTTTCCTCAATGAATTTCAAAGATTTTTTTAAATGCTAATATCTAACTAATGCCTATAGAGGAAAGATATGTGCAGCAAGAGGAAGTACAGCGTAGAAAGAAGCAAGAGAAAGGCAGACAGAGGCAACAGAAGTCCAGAAAGATGAATAAAGGTGCAGAAAGAAGCAAAAGATGTGCAGAAAGAACCAACAGAGTTGCAGGAAGAGTCCTTGTTGCAAAGGCATCCTGTGCCCCCAACTTTTTGTTGACTGATACTGGTGGTAACTCACTCTGCTAACCAGACCCGAGGCTGGTGCTATACTGAAAGACTCTTAGAATACAGTGAAAACACCTACATACACTAGAGTGCACTATGGGTTGGGGTACCCCTGTGATTGGCATGACATCCCCTGTAAGGCTCTAGTACATAATAGAGCAGGGGGATTATAACTACCTCTAAGTGAGCGGTGCAGAAAGAGGTAAGAGAAGTGCAGAAAGAAGCAACAGATGTGCTGAAAGAGGCAAGAGAGGTGTAGAAAGAAGCAAATGAAGTGAAGAAAGGGGCAACAGAGGTGCAGAAAGAAGCAAGAGAAGTGCAGAAAGAGGCAAGTGAGGTACATAAAGAAGCAAGAGCAGTGCAAAATGAACCAACAGAGGTACAGAAAGAGGAAGGAGGGGTACAGAAAGAAGGAAGAGAAGTGCAGAAAGAGATAAGAGAATTGTTGAAAGAAGCAAAAGAGGTGTAGAAAGAAGCAAGAAAAGTTATAAAGAGGCAAGTGAGGTACAGAAAGAAGCAAGAGCAGTGCATAAATAACCAACAGAGGTGCAAAAACAGGCAAGAGGGATCCAGAAAAAGGGAAGAGAGGTGAAAAAAGAGGCATGAGAGGTACAGAAAGAGGCAGGAAGGTGGCAGAAAGAAGGGAGAGAAGTGCAGAAAGAAGCAATAGATGTGCTGAAAGAGGCGCAAAGGGTGCAGAAAGAGCAAGAGAAGTACAGAAAGAGCAAGAGAAGTACAGAAAGAGGCAAGTGCGGTGCAGAAGGAGGCAAGAGTACTGCAGAAAGAGGGAAGAGAGTTGCAGAAACAGACAAAAGAGGTGCAGAAAGAGGGAACAGGTGTGCAGACAGAGGAAAGAGAGGTACAGAAAGAGGGAAGAGGGGTACAAAAAGAAGCAAGAGAAGTGCAGAAAGAAACAAAAGAAGTACAGAAAGAAGGAACAGAGGTGCAGAAAGAGGCAAGAGGAGTATAGAAAGAGGGGAAAGGATGCAGACATAGGCACAAGGGGTGTAGAAAGAAGCACAAAAGGTGCAGAAAGAAACAAAAGAAGTGCAGAAAGAAGCAACAGAGGTGCGGAACGAGACCAGAGGGGAGCAGAAAGAGGGAAGAGGAGTGCAGAAAGATGCACAAGGGTTTCAGAAAGAAGGGACATAGGTGCAGAAAGAGGCAAGAGAAGTACAGAAAGAAGTAACAGAGATGCAGAAATTGGGAGGAGAGGTGAAGAAAGAGGCAAGAAGGGTGCATAAAGAAGCAAGAGAGGTACAGAAACAAACACAAGAAGTAGAGAAAGTAGCAAGAGAGGTACAGAAAGAGGCACGGGTGCATAAAGAAGAAAGAGAGTTTCAGAAAGAAGCAACAGATGTGCATAAAGAAGCAACAGAGATGCAGAAAGGGGGACATTGGGAGGAAAAACAGGCAAAGGAGATACAGAAAGAATGAAGAGAATTACAGAGAGAAACTAAAGAAATACAGAAAGAAGGAAAAGAGCTGTAGAAAGAGGCAAGAGGGGAGCAGACAGAGGGAAGAGGGGTGCAGAAATAGGCACAATGATTGCAGAAAGAAGAGGCAGAGGTGTAGAAAGAAATAAAAAGAAGTGCAGAAAGAAGGAACAGAGGTGCAGAAAGAGGCAAGAAAGGTGGAGAAAGAAGCAAGTGAAGTGGAGAAAGAGGCAACAGAGGTGCAGAAAGAAGCAAGAGAAGTGCAGAAAGAGGCAAGTGAGGTACAGAAAGAAGCAAGAGCAGTGCAGAATGAACCAACAGAGGTACACAAAAGGCAAGAGGGGTGCAGGAAGAGGTAGGAGAGGTACACAGAGGCAAGAGAGGTAAAGAAAGAGGAAGGAGGGGTACCGAAAGAAGGAAGAGAAGTGCAGAAAGAGGTAAGAGAATTGCTGAAAGAGGCAAAAGAGGTATAGAAAGAAGCAAGAGAAGTTAAAAAGAGGCAAGTGAGGTGCAGAAAGAAGCAAGAGGGATCACGAAAAAGGGAAGAGAGGTGCAAAAAGAGGCAAGAGAGGTACAGAAAGATGCAGGAAGGAGGCAGAAAGAAGGGAGAGAAGTGCAGAAAGAAGCAACAGACGTGCCGAAAGAGGCAAGTGAGGTGCAGAAGGAAGCAATAGAACTACAGAAAGAGGGTAGAGAGTTGCAGAAACAGATAAAAGGTCTGCAGAAAGTGGGAACAGTTGTGCAGACAGAGGCAAGAGAGGTACAGAAAGAGGGAAGAGGGGTACAAAAAGAAGCAAGAGGTACAGATAAAAACAAAAGAAGTACAGAAAGAAGGAACATAGGTGCAGAAAGAGACAAGAGGGGGGCAGAAAGAGAGAAGAGGGGTGCAGAAAGATGCAAAAGGGTTTCAGAAAGTAGGGACAGAGGTGCAAAAAGAGGCAAGAGAAGTGCAGAAAGAAGTAACAGAGATGCAGAAAGGGGGAGGAGGGGTGGAGAAAGAGGCAAGGGGGTTGCATAAAGAAGCAATAGAGGTGCAGAAAGAAGCAAGAGAAGTGCATAAAATAGCAATAGAGATGCATAAAGGGGGAAGTGGGGAGAAGAAACAGGCAAGAGGGATACAGAAAGAATCAAGAGAGTTACACAAAGAAACAAAAGAAATGGAGAAAGAAGAAAAAGAGGTGCAGAAAGAGGCAAGAGGGAAGCAGAAAGAGGCAACAGAGGTGCAGAAAGAGGCAAAAGAGGTGAAGAAAGTAGAAGAGATGTGCAGAAAGAGGCTAGAGAAGTGCAGGAAAAGAAAGAAAGGTGCCTAAAAAAGCAACAACAATGCAGAAAGAGGCAAGAGAGGTACAGAAAGAAGCAAAAGTGGCTTGCACACCATTAGTACCAATGTAACACCCACATTTAGCAATAAGTAGCAGGTGGCTTTTCTAGGTTTACAAAGGACCTTCCACCACGCTGTCACACTTATTTCTGCATTTATGGTAACATTTTATCGGTTTTAGCTAGAAACATGGCTTTTCGTTTAAATCTGCAGATTAGGCAGCAGATGATGAATTATGTGGCTAATGCAGAAAATGTAAAATTGTGCAAAAGTTGGTGCAGTCAAACAGTCGCATAATTCCAGCGGCCTTGCTCATTCATCTGACTAGGTCCAGAAGTGCTCCTCAGTGATTCCTTCTTTTTTTGTCTCATTGAGTTCGTGGTTTAGCTTCTAAGGAAACGAGGAATACTAAAACTGAGGTTACCACTCCACAACACAGACTACCATACCACATAAGTACTCTCCATAACACATAATCCAACTCTACATAATTCCTATATACTAGATACTACATACTTTCTATCCACATATTTTCACTGCACAACATACCACATAATTCTACTGCACACACCCTACTTCCTTGATACCACATTAAGACTTCTGAGACAAAGTTGTAGAAGACAAGAAAGAAGATGGAGGAAGATCTGGGATCCTACTGAAAGGGAGGCACACAAGCGTCTGTTAAGAGAGTACAAAGCTAGTGTCATCAGGGAAAAACAGGAGTTTTTCTATAATCTCACCACCTCCCTTACTTCTTCTAGGGAACTCTTCAAGATCGTGGACTCCCTCTGTTCCCTTCAGGTGCCTGATTCAGTCGTGGGCTCACAGGAGCTATGTAACAATATCTCTGAGTTCTTCCATAAGAAAATTGAAGATATATATCTTGCGTTGGAAACTCAGAGGAACACCCTGGGGGATCTCTCTCTCCAAACTCTGGTCAATCTAGAATCCTGGCCGAGAGATCCCGCCAAGAGCTTTACCCATTTTCCACCACTTACCCTTGAAGGGCTTGAGCTCCTGTTAGATCGGACTAAATCGTCCTCGCCTCTTGACCCATGTCCCCTGAAGACTCTGAAGGACTGTAGGCGTACGCTTCTTCCGCCCCTCCTTGAAGTGATGAATGGGGCCATAACTCAAGGCTCCTTTCCTTCAGCTTGGAAAAGGGCGATAGTGAAGCCTCTTCTGAAGAAGCCCACCCTGGACCCAGAACAACTGAAGAATTTTAGACCCATTTCCCTGTTACCCGCTCCCGCAAAAATGCTTGAATCCCACCTGAATCAACATCTTTCTACCTTTCTGGATGCGTCTGGGTTCCTAGATAGTTCCCAGCACGGATTCAGAAAGGCCCATAGCACGGAGTCAGCTCTCACTATGGTGGTGAATAACATCCGCCTGAAGGTGGATTAGGGTCAAACCACGGTGTTGGTCTTATTGGACCTCACAGCAGCGTTTGACACCCTGTCTCCCTCTACACTAACATCACGCTTGAGGGAGGCCGGGATTGCGGGTCCGGCCTTGAACCTTCTGCACTCTTTTCTACATCTTAGGGAGCAGAGAGTCATGCTTGGCGAATTCCTCTCCCCTGCTAAAGCCTTGCAGTATGGGGTGCCACAAGGGTCGGCCTTGAGTCCGACCCTATTTAACATATATGTGGCCCCCCTTGCTAGGTTAGTAAAATCGCAGGGGATGGAGGTTGTGTCATACGCCGATGACACCCAAATCATGGTGTCTCTGGCCCACTCTGCTACCATTTCCGCCACCAACTTTAGGACCTGCATGCAGACAGTCTCGGACTGGATGATCCAGAATTCCCTAAAGTTGAATGGCGATAAAACTGAGATCCTGGTCTTTGGCAAAGACCAGGATGTTTGGTCTAGTGAGTGGTGGCCTTCAGCTTTGGGAACTTGTCCTTCTCCTTCCCAATCAGCCAGAAACCTCGGCGTAATATTTGACACTTCATTGTCCATGACTCTACAGGTCAATCGAACAGTGGCCACTCGTTGGGGGGTCATCAAAATCCTCAAAAGAATTCTGCACTACCTCTCTCCTCTAGCACGCAAGCAGACGGTGGTTGCATTAGTGGGTTCCAGGTTGGACTACTACAACGCACTCTATGCAGACTCCAACAAGGGACTCATTCAATGACTTAAGGTCGTACAGAATGCTGCCGCTCGATTTGTTCTGGCTCTTCCTAATGCATCCTCTGCTACAATGGCCAGAAAGAGCCTGCACTGGCTCCCCATACAGCTGAGGATCTCTTTCAAGATCTTGTGCTTGGCCTACAGAGCTCTTACAGATGGTCCTTTGGACCCTCTAGGTGCCCAGCTAACCCGCTATATGCCTAGTAGATCTCTTAGATCATCGGAGATGAAGCTGCTTGTAGTTCCTTGTGCTAGGAAGGTACGTTGGGGCAGTAGAGCATTTTCCATTGTTGCTCCCAGACTGTGGAATTCTATCCCTCTGGAGATTAAGATCCAACCCTCTTTGTCCCTTTTTAAAAAGCACTCAAAACCTGGTGCTTTATCAAGGCCTACCCACAATGAGAGTATTTTGAAATAGCTAGTTGCTTTTTTGGTTAGGCGCCTTGACGCCCATTGGGCTTAGTAGCGCTATATAAATTTGTTTTCATTCATTCATTCATATTCTGGGATCTGGAGTGGAGCATCCTACACTGGACTCACCTTTGCTGCCACCACTGGACCCCACCCTCACTGGTGAATCCAGACCACTAAACCTACACTCAGGGGACCTCTTAGTCAACCTTGGGGGCCAACCACCCCTCCTATTACCTCCAGTAAGTCCCACACAGCAGGATTTGCTAAGTTCCCATAGCAGGCCATGCCCACTTTCCCCACCACTCTGCAAATGTGCTTTCTGGCACGCTCTTGGATGGGGATTAAAGTCCCCTTCGATGCATGGGATTCCGAGTGCAGTGATTTCTCCAGCCGTGGGCAGGCGCTGCATCAGGATTTTCAGCAATGCATCAGACACAGGTGTGGATGCATTGCACTTCTTGTAGTTGCCTCTCTTTTCCAGCTCCCAACAGCAGGAACAACCTCCAGAGGCCCAATTTAGCAACAGACACCTCTTGGCAGGTCAGAACTCCCAGCAAGGAAGTTCAGAGGAGCTGGTGGGGAAGTCTTTGTGTCCCTGAGACTTCAGAATCGGAGGCAAGCTCTACTTCAAGCATCTGGGAGCTTCTTCAATTAGGATATACAGCACACAGCAAAGTAGTTGTCCTCTCCTTGGCAGAAACAGCCACTGCTTGCCACTCTTCCTCTCATCAGTGCAGTTCTAAACTGCAACTGATCCTCCAACCTAGGGACCATACCCTCGGGCTGACCAGAAGTCACGGGTGAGGCTCTATCTCCCTCTACTTCTCCTTCTGGGGGCCGATCTGTACTGACAGCTACCCTGCCAGATCACAGGTAGCAGCAACCTGTGGTAAATAAAATAATTACCCTGTCGGAATTTCTATACATTAACAAGGATCATGCATATAATGAGAGGCAGAGTCCGTGGTGTCCGATTCAAAAGGGCTTTAATTCAGTAACTTGAGTTAAGGGAGAATCGGGTTCCATCACCACTAGGGATCAGGAAGGATCGTCATCTGAACTTTATTCACAGAGTTCATTATTTATACTTAAAACATACATTAACTTGCATAGAGAAGGCGGAGCGCTCCAGGCGGAGCAAGCGGAGGAGAGAGATAAGAGCACATGGGCGTGAAAAGGGCGTGTAAGAAGGCGTACACGTGGGTGTTCACTTGATGAGTCATAGGTGTGTCATAGGTGGGTGGATACATGGAGGGGGTCTGCATGGTCAGCAGGAACCTTTACCCTACTTGTGTGCGCAAACTTGGTCATGACGTGGAATTGACGTGTATCTGGGGGAAGCTGGGGGGAGCTGACTTTTCGTGCTAGTAGAGGAGTCTTGGATGTCAGGACGACCTGCACTTCTGGTATTATCTGATATCTTGAGTTTGGAGGATGTATTATCTGACTTAAAGGTCGCTCGAGCAAAGGGTGCTCAGCACTAAATACTAGTGTGTGCACATATTTCTTCGTGCATTGCATGGGGCCATGGGCCTTCTATGGATGCGGGTTCTGTAAATCACTTGAATGGAGACAGAAAGGCTAGGCCCTATCTTCTGCAGGCGGAATATGTTTACCCTTTTCATTAAGCAGGAATGTGTTTCTGTGGAGCAGAGCAGATAACTGTAGGCAGAATACTGTCTTGGCAGGCCGAGCTGGGCACCTCTCGGCTGAGCAGGAAGTATGTGAGAGGTCAGGGATACATAGCTAAACTGCAGCTTTCAGAGTGTCAGGAGGCATGGAGCCTGAATTCGGGTCCTGGCTCAGCTAAGCCACAAAAACGAGTTCATCTCGACTTTTAAACGTGCACCATGCAAATGCATTGGCAACATAGGCCTCAGTGCAGAATTAACGTTTCTTTCATGGAGGGCTTGGTAACTGACAGGTTAACATAGGACGGAAATGCAGAGGCATTATTATTACAGGCATGAGAAGGGAATTGCATGGTGACATGGACATACATGGGGTATATGTACATTCATAGGGTGCATGTAGGGGACACACTGGCCACGTAAAATTTCTATTTCCTCAAACCCCAAAGGAAAGTCCCTGTGAGTGGGGCTGGTAGGGCACACTGTTGTGGCCACACTCTCCTCCCAGTAGAAGCACCCCCAGGAACAAAAATTATCAGGATGCTTAAATCAGCCCTCTTACACAATTCTCCCACCAGTTCAGGACCTCTCTCCTGCAACTGGTCTTCCAACCTAGGATCTAAACCCTCGAGTTTAACCGTGGTCAGAGGCAAGAAAATCCCTCCTTCTGCCCCCTTCCAGAGTTCTGCACACTCCCAACTGGAGTGGTACCCCTAGAAGACAAATCGGTCAGGACACTGCTTACAGTTGTCCTTCCCTCCAGGTCAAGCAGAACCTCAACCTGGCCTCCCAACTCAGGGACTACACCCTAGGGTTGAGCACCCACCTGGAACACCAACACTTCCTGGGGAGTATGCATCCCCCAAGGGTTACACATAACTCATGTGTTGTGTGACAGTCTGCCTGGAGCTGATCTCCTGACTCCTGTCCACCTGACTGTGTGCGAAGATCCCCCAGGAAAAAAATGGTGTCACCATGGTCACTCATAGGAGGCTCAGCCCTTATTGTTGGCCCTGGCCCACTGGTTCACCCACTGGAGACTCTATTTCCTCATTCCCTCCTTGTCCCCTACTGTGCCCTCAGGACACATCGATATTCATGATACCATATATCTGATCATACAGCATCATTTGCTCGTCTTTTTTCTTTTGTATACGTGGATGGGGAATACAGGCAGTGGCACACAAGCCGCAAATCGCCGGGCCACATTGCAGACAGAGACAGCAACTGAATATAATAAGCAGTATCATTCCTAGGAATGACAACACTTTCCATCCCCATGCTGATATTACACTCCAGAGCTAACCGGACCAAGTCCATGTGCCTGGGTTTTGGTGTATCTCGTGAGCTATCTTATGGAGTCTTGTTATTGCTGCATACACGGATGGCGCGTTATTAGGAATAAACCCGCAACAACTGGAGCCGATCACTCTACAAGCCCCGCCCCTATCTGCCAGGATGACGTCAAGAACAAGGCGATTCTAAAGAACAAGTCTCATAGCAGACTGCTCCTCGGTCAAGTTCGCTAGAGCAGAAGTAGTCTCATTCACTACTGCTTCCAAAGTTCTCGTTAACCTGCGTATGAGTTTACTGTTTTGGACGGGACCTATGAAGAAAAAGAATCCTTTATTGAAATCAGTATATTGCTCCAAAGCTGTCTCAGTCTGATCGATAACTGGGGAATCGGTCTCCCTCTTGTGTCTGACATGTACTTGTCGGGAATCTCGATGATAATGGGATGGGGCTAGAAAGACGGGTGGCAGCAGGAATGCTATATAACACGTCCCACCCCAGTCTAAGGGCAGCCGTACATAGGCTGTCTGACCGCAAATGAAATAGGAATGGCGGGAAGCTTTGAAAGTAGACTTTCCTTTATCATTGAACACGACCACAGTATTACAATCACTGTGTCCTAGATGCATTGATCCTTTCTTTCTAACGCACAATTCACCTTTTACTGGTAAAACTGTTATGAACGGTGGACCTGTATTTTTCTCGGACTGGACATTCAGAATCATAAAGTTAAGGGAAGCATTTCCTTGTTCGTACACTTCATTTTCTAGATCAGTTCCTTTTTTCTGGGGAAGACCATCTTTGTCTGGAAAACATGCCTCATTCATTACTTTATTTAAATCTCCCCAAATCCAATCGCTCTGGGAATCTGTGAACTTTCTATCTTGTGATGACATTAAAGCAAACCATGCTCCGCACGAACCATTGTGCGAGAACGGGAAAGGAAAGAGGGGTAGAACTCCCTTCGTTTTCTGATAAGGTGGGAGTCGGCCACATACCCAGCAATTCGTTACATTGCTGGTCTGATGAGAATGGTGCAACATTCGAATAAAAGTATTGTTGCGCAGTGCTAGTCGATATGACAGTTCATGGGGCGGCAAATCACTGAATGTGTGCTCTACAGTTTCGTTGAAGGAAGAGTGTATATGTGAAGCAATAGGAGGAAAGAAAACATGTAGCGTCAAGCTGATACATATAATCGATATACTTAGAAGAAACATAATAATCAGAGTTACTATACATCTGCTGCGTAAGGTCTTGCAGTATTTCTCTTTCTTATCTCTCTTTCTGCTATTCTGGTCTACGATCTTATACATGTCAGGAACCGGTCTAACCGATTCACCACAGGGTGGACTTAAACAATTAAACGCTGTCTGACTTACTAGACCGTAATTTAGACCTATACTCCTGTTGCGGATTCTTTTCTAGCAAAGGGGGCTTTGAGTCATTGGTTTCGGGGCAGTCTTTAGTTTCGATCACAGTTCCGGTATTTCCATGGAATTTCTTGATGTGTTGGGCATGGATCCAGCCCTTACGTCCCTCGACATTGACGGCAGTCCTCGTGGTAAGCAGTACTAACTTCGGTGTTCGCCAGCGGGGCTCGAGAGGGCTTGAACGATCAAAATTCCGGACCAGCACTACATCCCCTGGAACTATGGTGTGTTCTTTAACTTGGGTGTTGTCGGGGAAAGCGGCTGCAACCTGTGAACGACAAGAGAGGAGTGCAGACATCAAGGAAGCCAGGTAATCTGTCAGCATATTACTGTCAACATCGGTAATTTTCTTTGGCATAGGCGTACCCCACATATTCGGTGGTCTACCAAAAACCACTTCGTAAGGGGACAGGCCTGTTCTGGAATGAGCTACCATACGCATGCAAAAGAGGGCAACCGGCAAGGCTACCATCCAACCCACGCCTTTTTCTGCACAGACTTTCGCCAATTTCGTCTTGAGCGTCTGATTGTGTCGCTCTACAAGTCCGGCTGCCTCTGGGTGTCGTACACAATGGAACTTCCACTGGTACCCTAACAGAAGAGATACTTGTTTCATCAATTCAGAGGAGAATGGCTGACCGTTATCTGAGTACACGACACGGGGCAATCCGTACCGTGGAAAGAACTCTCGTACCAATTGCCTGGCAGTGGTCACAGCAGTGTAATCTGGGACTGGGTATGCTTCTGTCCATCTAGATAGTGCACATACAACTACTAGGACGTATTTGTATCCTCTACATCTGTCCATCTGGATATAATCCATCTGGAGGACTTCAAAAGGGTGGTCAGGGGGATGAAATCCACCTTGTTCCACTGGAATGCCTTTGCCTGGATTGAACTGGCAACAGATCATACAGGTGCGTACTTTCTGTTTTGCTGCTGCACGTAGGTGCTTGTTGAACCAAATATTCTGTAAACTGTCTAGCATTGCCTTTTCTCCTAGGTGTGCTGGACTATGTGCTGTGTTTATGATGACTTGAACCATAGAGTCAGGGAGAAACCATGTAGCTTTGCCTTTTGTCATCCAACCCTGGTCAGTCTTGACCCCTCCTTGTTCAGTCCATTTCTTTATTTCGTCTGGAGTGGCATGTGTCTGTATGTCGGGTACATCTTGTGAGGGATCCCTGACTGTCATACAATTTGTCAGTGATGGCACTTTTGTCTTTGTCGTGTCAGTTGGAGTGTCTGTTGGAGTCTGGGCTGTAAGTTTAGCTGTTCGATCTGCCAGGTCGTTACCCTGGGAAATGGTGTCTGTGACTTTCGTATGTGCTTTGCATTTCATGATGGCTATGGCTGTAGGCAAGTGTATTGCTTCTAACAGAGCCTGAATAAGGGGACCATGCTGAATTTTGGCCCCATGAGAGGTCAGGAAACCTCTCTCCTTCCATAACACTCCGAAGTCATGAACGACCCCGAAAGCGTACTGTGAGTCTGTATATATGTTTACTTTCAAGTTCTTGGCTCGTATGCAGGCTTGTGTCAGAGCGATGAGCTCTGCTGCTTGTGCTGACAATGTGTCTATTCTTTGTGTCTCTATGACTTCAGTATCAGTGGTCACGGCATATGCGGCCACTAACTCTCCTGTGCTTGTTCTCATGCATGAACCATCCACATAAAGTGTCAGGTCAGGGTCTGGCAATGCAATGTCTGTCAAGTCTTGTCTTGGTTTCGTCACTGTATTAATTACTTCCACACAGTCATGTGGTGCAGTGTCCACTGTGCTTGAGGGCAAGAGTGTAGCAGGGTTCAGAATGTTGCATCGTCTGATCTCTATGTGTGGCTGAAATAATGTCAGTTCATATCCTGTCAGTCTCGCTACAGTCAGATGTTGTGTCTGTGTCCTGTTCAAGAGAACTTCCACGGAATGTGGAACCTGTACTGCCAGGGGGTGTCCTAACACTATGGAATCACTCTGTCTTATAGCTAGGGCTGTTGCTGCAACTGATTTCAGGCACACAGGCAGAGCCTGGGCCACTGGATCCAATGTACTAGAAAAATAAGCACAAGGCTTGTGTTTTCCTGCTTGATCTTGTGTAAGGACAGATAATGCTGTTCCATCTCGTTCAGTGACAAAAAGCGTAAAAGGCTTGCTGTAACAAGGAGTCGCTAAAACTGGTGCTTGACATAGGGCTTTTTTCAATTCTTCAAATGCAAGTGTATGTTCTTGTGTCGAAGGGAGGACAGTCGAAGACGCTTCCTCCTGTGTTGTTAGCTGTATGAGTGGTTTGGCTAGATATGCATACTGGTGAATCCATTGTCTGCAGTAAGAAGTGAGGCCAATGAAGGCTCGTACTTCCTTTTGTGTCTTGGGCTGTGAAAGGTTGGCAATTAACTGAATACGGTCTTGTGTCAGCTGTCTACCCCTCTTGGACAGCAAGTGTCCAAGGTACACCACTTGCTGTGCACAGAATTGCAACTTCGAAGGGGACACTTTGTGCCCCTTGTCTGCCAGAAAGTATAAGACTGTCAGTGATGCATGTTCGCAGTCTGGTTCTGTTCGTGCTGTGATCAGTATATCGTCTACATATTGGAGTAGTGCAGTGTTGGCAGGCATGTGAATACTGTCTAGCTGTCTTTTCAATGCTTGGCTGTAAATACTAGGACTTTCTGTGAATCCTTGAGGAGCTCTCGTAAATTTAAAGCTGCGTCCATTTAAACAGAATCCGAAGAGGTATTGGCTCTCTGGATGGATTGGGACACTGAAGAAGGCGTTCTTTAGATCAATTACAGTGAAGAACGTCGCCTCAGAATCAATTGCAGTCAGTAATGAAGAAATGTCTGGAACCACTGGGTATTGGGGTATTATACATTTGTTCAGTTCTCGAAGGTCAATCACTAGTCTGTAGACTGGTGGTGCATTAGGGTCTGTTCGTTTAAGAATAGGGATGACAGGTGAATTACATACATTCGAGTCAGTTTCTACTACCACTCCTTGTGCAATGAGTTCGTCAACAATTTTCAGCAATGCTACTACAGCATCAGGTGGTAACTTGTATTGTCGGATTCGTGGCAGTACTACTCCTGGTTTGAGAGTGACACGGTGTGGCGTAATGTGCATGTAACCTACGTCAGTCGGACCTTGTGCCCATAAATGCTGTGGTACATTCTGGAGTCTGGGATCAAAATCTTTCAATACATAATGTCCTTTAAAATCACGTAAAAACAATCGCACTCCTTCCGGAGAACAACAAATAACTGCTCCTAGTTCTTTCAATGTCTTTATACCAAGCAAATTTTCTGGACATGACTTAGTAAGTAACAAGTCTGTGGTACGGGACAATGGACCGACTCCTAGGGAAACTGGCTTTGACACTTCGTTAACAATAGGCTTTACTGAAAATCCCAGGGAAATATTATGTGAGCCTGAGAGGGGTGCCCCTGGAACCTCGTCATGACTGATAGTAGTTCTGCTCGCCCCTGTGTCAATCAAAAATTTTCTGTCTTTTCCCAATACACGACTATGTACATAGGGACCCTCTTGATCTACAGGAACCTCAATAAGGGGCAAGCCAACCTCCCTCTCTAGGCTATTTCTGTTGGAATTCTGGATAGTCTGACTGTGTGTACTGGTACATTTGTTGTGTGGCTTGTTGTGTGGCAGCTGCTGGTGGGGGTGGAAAATTCGCTACTGTCTGTTGCGTGTTCTGTGGGGTGCTATTCTGTCTAGGAGGATGCGGTCTTTCTTTTGTCTTGCCTGTAGCTATATTGTGTTTCAGGACAGCACATTCGTTTACATAGTGACCTGGTTGTTTGCAATAATTACAGTTCCCTTCAACAGGTGCCGTACCCTTTTTATTCCCATTAGCTGGTACTGATTGTGCAACTAGCACTTTCATTTTCGTATCTTTCATGCGTCTCTTTTCATGTTCCTTTTCCTCTCTAATTCATTTCTGGTGGTATTGTAACATTTGTAACATTTGGGAAGGGCTATTTGCTTGCCAGGTACTCTCAACCTTCAGTACTCTATTCTTGATCGGGGGTAAGGAATTCTCTACTAGTTTGCTCACAAAAAGATGTGGAGACGATTCACTACTTGGCTTAAGGCCACTATTTATAGAAAAACATTTCTCGAATCTAGAATAAAAATCACTGGTGTCTTCGTCTTGTTTCTGTTTACAGGCTGAAATAGCATCCCAATCTTCCTTTTTAGTAATCAATAATCTTGGCAGGACCAGTATCAGGAGTTCAGGTAGTTCTTTAGCTTTTTCCCCAAGACCAACACCAGGGTCCCGTCCTTTATCCTCAGTTTCCAATTCTGTCCAACTTATCTTTTTCTCTCCCACCTCCCAGTCTTTCTCTTTAAGCTTTTCATAAATACCAGCTGGTAACAGTACTTTTAATAATTTAATGATGTCAGCGTACGTGTAATCCCCTATGCGGAGAATGTCTTTTAATTCACGGTGGAACCCCCCCGGGTCTTTATCATGGCAGGGCAGCATCTTTTTCATTTCCAGTATTTCTATTTTCGTCAAGGGTGTGTAAACGTATACTCGCTGAAGCTCACCCGCTGTATTTTTAACGGGATGAACGTCTCGTAGGGGGTTCTATCTATCTATGTGTAAGCCCTCTCTGTCGTGGTGTGGGGCAGGAATCATGCACGTGGTCATAGAAGTCAAGTACTTATGTCGTTGGTCCAGAATGACATTAATTAAATCGGTACCTAGGAATATCCATCTATCTAGTAGTATATCGTCCAGTAATTTATACAAGGGACCGGGATCAGAATATTGACTCTCGTACAACGTGATCAAATGCTGAACCATGTAAATACCAGCCAAACGCTGTTCGTTCTGGGGAAGGCTCAAAAAGGTCTGAGCCACTATGTCACCGTTATATATGTTGGCATTAGACACCCATTGAACGGCTGACCGGGCCAATTCTTGAAAGTGTGGGGTCTGGGGTCTGACGCACTCTACTCGTCTTTTCAGTGCGTTCTCAGTAGCTTGGAATAGATTCTAGAGGGAATATCTTTCTTTTATAGGAGGTCCCTGTTTGCGGTAGTCGAGGCACTTGGGCCTGTCAAACTGCCGTGCTTTGCCTACGTAATTCATCTTATCCACTTCCTCTGTTTCGTGCTCAGCATCTTCTGATTCTGAATCCTCTTTCTCGTCAGACTCTTTCCTGTGTATCTTTAGAATCTCTTTTCGTATTTTCCTGTACATACATTCTGTCTGTCCCTCTTTATCATGTTTACCGGCAGCTATGTTGTCACTCCAATCTATCAGACCTCTAGTTACTCCTTTACCTGGTTGGTCTTGTTCCCTGATCAGACAGTCAATCAAAAAACGTAAAATCATGCGTTGTACCTCCATCTTTCTTTGTTCCATGGCCTCTTCTATACTCTTGGGTCCCTCCCCCGTTCTAATGTAATGGTATATTTTATCTAGATTATCCTTCATGCCTGGTAATGTGATCAAATAATCTACAGCGTGTCTTAATCTTAGTGAGAACATGAGCATGGCACCCACACCTGGTACTGGATCATATATACAATGAGTAATCGTTACATTATGTTTATAAGGTGATGCTGTCATTTGTGGCGTTCGTGGTAGTCCTAACCCTAGCAGTGCTCGGTTTGTTGGCTGTGTTCGTGGCGAGTTTGGTGCCCCCCCTCTCATTGCCCCTTGTCCTATGTCGTCTTTCACGGTCGCCGGAGGCCGCAGTTGTGCAAGCAGATCCTGTGATGGGGGCGGGGGGAAGGAAGAATTGTTGACAGGAGGGACAGGAGGAGGGAATTCTGCGTTTACATAATCCGGAGCGGGCTCTTCTAGATAGGAGGAAATAAAAGCCTCAGCTTCTGTCTGTTTATGTCTACGTACTTTAGTCGGTATTAGTGGTGGCGGCAAATTACTGGGCACTTCTGAGGGGGTCACTTTAGCTAGTCCTTCAGCGAGGACGGGGTACATACCTGTAATGAGGGCATTTCTTTCTCTATCTGCTTGTTCTGCCTTGACCCGTTCCCCCTCTTCCTTTAGTTCTTTTTCTCTGGCTTTTTCTGCTGCCTCTTTACTTCTCTCTGCTTTTTGGAATTCCTTCTCTGCTCTCCTATGCGCTTCTTTATGCCATAACTCAATGGCATCTTTCTGGGACGGTCTAACTTTCTTTTTCCATAGTGCTTCCTCTACTTTCATAATGCATTCAGCATCCCATGTTCCTGAGGCAGGCCATCTATACTTCTCTTCTAGATCCTTTGTGTAATCTACCCATAAGTCTAAAAACAGTATGGCATCTAGCCCATGCTTCTGATACATAAAATGACCAGGTGTGTCTCTAGGCGGGACGGGAACTGACTCTTCGAATATCCCTTTCCTGGTCCCTATCTGACGTAATTTCGAAAACAGTGGCATGTTGGAACTGACTTAACGAATACACAATATACACAAGAATAGACTGAAAACAACCATTCACACTACAACATTAAAACATTAAAAACAGATACATCCTAACTAGTACATGGGGAAAAATACGAACTTGAAAAACTGTTTACTTTATGTACTGCAAAACAGTACAACCATACCGGTCTCGTGAAGAGACACGTCTTTACCGCGTCCACCGAAATGGACACGTCTCTACCGTGCCTGTTTACCCAGACACGTCTTTACCGGGCTCAAATGAATGAATCCGTCTCTATGCGTTCCCAATAATGGTACTCACCGGGAAGCAGAACTTGAAGGCCTGGGAAACTCGATACTGCGTGACTGCTACTGCTGCTGCTGCTGCGCATGCGCCTCGGAACAGGTGGGCCTCGGGATACCTCGGACCTTGCTCTCTCGGCTTGGGCTCTGGTTGGGATGGTCCGCAATCCTCACTGCCTCGTATGGATGCCTGGTCGCAGTCTCCGTCTCCTCCGTGGGCCTGAGGGAGTAGGCAGGAAGTCCCGCTGTCGTGTGCACTTGAAGTCAGTCACGGCTGTAGAAGGGGGCAGGGGCCTGGACCTACATCTCCGGCGCGTGGGGAAGGGGACTGGTCCCTATTCGGGCGCCAGATTATGTGGTAAATAAAATAATTGCCCTGTCGGAATTTCTATACATTAACAAGGATCATGCATATAATGAGAGGCAGAGTCCGTGGTGTCCGATTCAAAGGGCTTTAATTCAGTAACTCGAGTTAAGGGAGAATCGGGTTCCATCACCACTAGGGATCAGGAAGGATCGTCATCTGAACTTTATTCACAGAGTTCATTATTTATACTTAAAACATATATTAACTTGCATAGAGAAGGCGGAGCGCTCCAGGCGGAGCAAGCGGAGGAGAGAGATAAGAGCACATGGGCGTGAAAAGGGCGTGTAAGAAGGCGTACACGTGGGTGTTCACTTGATGAGTCATAGGTGTGTCATAGGTGGGTGGATACATGGAGGGGGTCTGCATGGTCAGCAGGAACCTTTACCCTACTTGTGTGCCCAAACTTGGTCATGACGTGGAATTGACGTGCATCTGGGGGAAGCTGGGGGGAGCTGACTTTTCGTGCTAGTAGAGGAGTCTTGGATGTCAGGACGACCTGCACTTCTGGTATTATCTGATATCTTGAGTTTGGAGGATGTATTATCTGACTTAAAGGTCGCTCGAGCAAAGGCTGCTCATCACTAAATACTAGTGTGTGCATATATTTCTTCGTGCATTGCATGGGGCCATGGGCCTTCTATGGATGCAGGTTCTGTAAATCACTTGAATGGAGACAGAAAGGCTAGGCCCTATCTTCTGCAGGCGGAATATGTTTACCCTTTTCATTAAGCAGGAATGTGTTTCTGTGGAGCAGAGCAGATAACTGTAGGCAGAATACTGTCTTGGCAGGCCGAGCTGGGCACCTCTCGGCTGAGCAGGAAGTATGTGAGAGGTCAGGGATACATAGCTAAACTGCAGCTTTCAGAGTGTCAGGAGGCATGGAGCCTGAATTCGGGTCCTGGCTCAGCTGAGCCACAAAAACGAGTTCATCTCGACTTTTAAACGTGCACCATGCAAATGCATTGGCAACATAGGCCTCAGTGCAGAATTAACGTTTCGTTCATGGAGGGCTTGGTAACTGACAGGTTAACATAGGACAGAAATGCAGAGGCATTATTATTACAGGCATGAGAAGGGAATTGCATAGTGACATGGACATACATGGGGTATATGTACATTCATAGGGTGCATGTAGGGGACACACTGGCCACGTAAAATTCCTATTTCCTCAAACCCCAAAGGAAAGTCCCTGTGAGTGGGGCTGGTAGGGCACACTGTTGTGGCCACACTCTCCTCCCAGTAGAAGCACCCCCAGGAACAAAAATTATCAGGATGCTTAAATCAGCCCTCTTACACAATTCTCCCACCAGTTCAGGACCTCTCTCCTGCAACTGGTCTTCCAACCTAGGATATAAACCCTCGAGTTTTACCGTGGTCAGAGGCAAGAAAATCCCTCCTTCTGCCCCCTTCCAGAGTTCTGCACACTCCCAACGGGAGTGGTACCCCTAGAATACAAATCGGTCAGGACACTGCTTACAGTTGTCCTTCCCTCCAGGTCAAGCAGAACCTCAACCTGGCCTCCCAACTCAGGGACTACACCCTAGGGTTGAGCACCCACCTGGCACACCAACACTTCATGGGGAGTATGCATCCCCCAAGGGTTACACATAACTCATGTGTTGTGTGACAGTCTGCCTGGAGCTGATCTCCTGACTCCTGTCCACCTGACTGTGTGCGAAGATCCCCCAGGAAAGAAATGGTGTCACCATGGTCACTCATAGGAGGCTCAGCCCTTATTGTTGGCCCTGACCCACTGGTTCACCCACTGGAGACTCTCTCCCCCACTCACCTCTCCATCTGGACTTCTGCACCCTCCACTCAAGAGTGGCACCGCCAGACACCAGAACTGATCGAGCTCTGTGTACAGATGCTCCACGTTCTCCTGACACTAGGAGATCCCCCTCAATGGGTGGCCTACCAGTGCAGCTTAGGCTCCCCACCTGGTTTTCCCTTTGGGAATCACCCAGGCCCTGAGACTGGGTTTCAGGCACCTTGGGACACAGCCCACTCTCACTCCTTCGCCGCAAAGACAGAACATGAGCCCATACACCCCTCCCACTACACCAGGAGCTATCTGGGCTGCTAAGAACCTTTCCCACCACCCTGGGCTGGGAAATACCTGATCCACTCCTCTTAGGGTCACTCCCCAATACCTCCTCAGACCCTCTGTCACCCACCCAGAGGTCTGCCTCCCATTCAAGTACCCTGAGATCAGAGAAGTCACACTCCAAAAGGTTTTGGTGTAACCCTGGAAAACAACAACGGAACATGTGCTCTCTGACAATCAGATTGAACAGCCCTTCAACATTTTTGCTGTGCTACCCATCACCCAACCTTCTAGTGCATCCCAACATTCATCCACAAACTCCCGCCAAGACTGATGAGACAGTTTCCTACTGCCACTGAGCCTCAGCCCATACCCTTCAGGTGTGACACCCTCTTCCTGGGAACTAGATACCATATTCTGGGATCTGGGAGTAGAACATCCTACACTGGACTCACTTTTGCTGCCACCACTGTCGAATCCAGACAACTAAAACTACAATCAGGGGACATATCCTCATGAGTTAGCATTTCTCTGGGGAAGGCCTTCTCTGCCTCTGCCATCCTCCCCTGCGGTAAGAGCCTCTCAGTCTCTAGCTTTTTATCCTCCACACACAGCTGCGTTAGCTCCAACCTGAACCTTTCCATCACCAGCGCTGATGCTCCCTTTCTTCCCTCCTATCCACCCACTCCTCTGGGGACAGCCAAAGGTATGGGGCACTGCCCCTGGCACTGGACGCAGAAAGGAACTCCCTCTCGACTGTGTCCTCACTATCTACTGGCATCCCTGCCCTGTCACTTTCTCCCTCCTGCTCATAATCTCCAGGGCCACTGTCCTCTATGTGTGCTGGTCGGGGACCCTCCCTTTCAGAGACCTCACTGATCTCGGGGTCCTCCTTCCCACACTCCTCCTTCACCCAGTTTTTTGATGTCCAACAGGCCAACCCGACCTCCTGCAGTCCCACCTTCCTGGCAGATCTACTCACTTGACACCCAAGATCCTGACTTAACCTCTTTAGGTCCTTCACAGTGTATCTACATAACTTAAATGCACGTTCTGTCACAATAAATGCTGGATCACATCACCTTAGGGCCTTACGCCCCACCTGAACACAAGGTGCTCTCAGGCCACTTGGCCTGTCTTAGGCTTCCCCAAAATGGCCTCTGTCCTCCAAAAGTCGGGGCTCTATGAGCACAGGGCTTACACCAACCCGCACTCTAATGGGGGTCAGGGTGCGTCCTACCCTTGTTTCTCTCATGAGGCCAACATGGCACCATGTTGCAGCTACTGCGATCTGGCAGTACAGCTGTGTAGCCAAAAGAAATCAGCACCAACAGTGTGCCCTCCCAGCCCCACTCACCGGGGCTTTCCTTTGGTGTTATAGATAGAGGGTGGCAGGAATCAGGCACCAACAATGTGCCTTTCAGGCCCCACTCGCGGGACTTCTCTTTCTCGCCGCCACTATGCCGAACAGGACAGGTGTGAGGCCTTAAGCCCGTGAGGCTCCGTTGGGCTCTGGCCAGCTTGCAGGGCTCCCCTCTGTACTCCAGGAGCCCCACCTTGGACCAGGCAGCCTCTGCCCGTCTTCTGCCCCGGCAATACTTCCTCTGGTCGATCCTTACTGCTCTCGTCATTGTGGGCCCGCCCACAACCAGGCAGCCACATGCCTGACTTCTGGCCTCTGGAGCCCTGGATGCCCACGAAGGCGGGTTTTGGCTCCCACTCCAAGGTGATGATTGGCGCGACCCTGCCTGACTGCCGGAAGGCCGTGCCACGTCCAGGGAGCACAGGGGAATCCCCACGCCAGAATTACTTGGGAGCAATGGGATGTACAGTGATTTCTAGCGCAAAGACCCCTGAGGCCCTCCTTACGCCTGGAGGGGTTTCAGCCCCTCTCTGGGGCTTCGGTCACCTTGGGGAGGGGAGTACGGCCCACGCTGCCGGGCACAAGCGCTCTCCTGTCTTCTGGCACCAGGCAATCAACCCTGAAGCACTGACGAGGCGTTAACTCCCAAATTCAGAGGGGCAAAGCGGGCACAGACAGGCCAGCATATAGGGACCCCAAGAAAGAAGCACCTGGGTCCCACGACGAGTCCTCCTTGCACAGCAGTCCTGCAGCAACACAGCTCCAAGTAGGTACACCTTTCATGCGGTCACAGCCCCCATACTAATACCAGCTATGCTCTTTGGTCTCCCCCTGTACAGGGCTCTGTGCCCAGTCCAAAGCAGTTCTGGGGGGCACTCCAACCGTTGTTTACAGTGCACAACAGTCCCCATTGACAGAGTAGGTCCTGGCCCAAATCACACCACAGGAGGGCGGAGCCAGCATTGTACAAGGCAGGCACAGACCTATTCAGGGTCAGGGACTACTCCTCCCACTACTCCAAATGCAGATCTGCCTATTCAGCCTAGCGTTGACTCACCCAGCACCTCTGGAGCCACTGCATCTCCCCAGTCACTCCAGAGCCAAACATGCATGAACACATCAGGCAGGCACAAAGACACAAAGCACACACAAATGCCAACTTCTAAAAGTGGCATTTCTAAAATAGCGTTAATAGATCGGCGCACACATTTACGCAGCATTTATTACCACTATTCCAAACATACCAAACTTGATCCCGCTACTCCTCTGAAATCAGGAACTACCACTGAAACACTTATCAGCGAATCCTCAATTCATTCCTATGAGAGGGCAGCCTCACAGGAGTTAGAAACCAAAATGACTGTTTGTCACAACCAGGACATGTCACACAGTTAAGGTACATGTCCTTTCTTTTACCTACATTACACCCCGCCCATAGAGCTAGCTAAGGCCTACCTTATGGGTGACTGATATGTAGTAAAAGGGGAGTCACAGACATTGCACCCATTTTATGTGCCACGTCACAGCGGCAGTAAACTGTGTGCACAGGCCCTGCAATGGCAAAGACCTGAGACTGGTTTGAAAGGCTACTTTGGTGGGTGGCGCAATCATCGCTGCAAGCCCACCATTAGCATATATTTTATTGGCCCCGGGTATATGAGATACCACTTTACTGGGACTGATAGGTAAATTAAATTAGCCAAAAAGGTGAAGCCCAAAACTACCATGTTTCACCATAGAGAGCACATGCACTGTATCCTGGACAGCAGTGGTAAAGTGCCCAGAGTCCTAAAACCACTAACACCAGGTCAGAACAAAACCAGGAGGAAGGCAAAAAGTTCAGAAATGACCCTGCAAAAAGGGCCAGGTCCTACATGCATCAACCTTCTGAGGGGCCTGTGGTCATTCTAAACCTGGAAGTGAATGCCAAACAAGTAAGGATTCAGCTTCTTCAGAGCCCAGACCACAGCAGAAGCCTTACACTCAATCACACTCCACCTCTGTTCCAGTGGAAGTAACCTCCTACTAATAAATGCTCTATGAAACCCCAAAACTGGTCCTAGAATTCTTGTGTCCAGTCCAGGGAAAACCTGGCTTGGCAGTTCAGGCTGGACTGTTTACATGAGGCACAGGGTCAAGACTGATTTGCATATGGCCAGGCCTAAACTTAGGTAGCATGGAGAGCAAAAGAATGATGGATTTAACCCAGATCTCTTGACTGGGGGTGAATGTTTTGATTTGTTCTGCATTCCCGCCATCAATTGTATGTCTTTTGCTTTCTCACCCTAACTGCACCAGGTGTGCCCAAACATGGGTCCTGGGCTCACTGTGCCACTGGAATCAAGCTATCCCTGCTGAAGAGGGGTGAAACCCCTCCTTGGATGCTTGTATCCGGTCCAGAGAGGACCTGGCTTGGCAGTTCGGGCTGGACTGTTCCCAAGGCGCACAGGGTCAAGACTGATTTGCATATGGCCAGGTCTAAACTGGGGTGGCTTGGTGACCAAACGAGTGATGGATTTAACTCAGATCTCTTGACTGGGGGTGAATGTTTTGATTTGTTCTGAATTCTGTCCATCAATCGTGTGTCTTTTGCTTTCTCGCCCTAAGAGCACCAGGTGTTTCCAGACGTGGGTCCTGGGCTCACAGTGCCACTGTAATCAAGCTATCCTGGCTGATGATGGCTGAAACACCGTAACCGGTCCTAGAATGCTTGTTTCCGGTCCAGGGAGGACCTGGCTTGGCAGTTTGGTTTGTACTGTTCCCATGAGGCACAGGGTCAAGACTGATTTGCATATGGCCAGGTCTAAACTGGGGTGGCATGGTGAGCAAAAGAATGATGGATTTAATCCAGATCTCTTGACTGGGGGTGAATGTTTTGATTTGTTCTGCAGTCCGTCCATCAATTGTGTGTCTTTTGATTTCTCACCCTTAATGTGCCAGGTGGGCCCAGATGTGGGCCCTGGGCTCACTGTGCAACTGGGCTCAAGATATGCTGGGGGAAGAGGGGTGAAACCCCGTAACCGGTCCTACGTTGCTTGTTTCTGGTCCAGGGAGGACCTGGCTTGGCAGTTCAGGCTGGACTGTTCCCATGAGGCACAGGGTCAAGACTGATTTGCTTATGGCCAGGTCTGAACTGGGGTGGCATGGTCAGCAAAAGAAAGATGGATTTAACCCAGATCTCTTGACGGGGTGAATGTTTTGATTTATTCTGCATTCCATCCATCAATTGTGTGTCTTTTGCTCTCTCGCCCTAAGTGTGTCAGGTATGCCAAGACGTGGGTCCTGGGCTCTGCGTGCCACTGGAATCAAGCTATCCTGGCTGAACAGGGGTGAAACCCCAAAACCGGTCCTAGGATGCTTGTTTCCGGTCAAGGGAGGACCTGGCTTGGCAGTTCGGGCTGGACTGTTCCCATGAGGCGCAGGGTCAAGACTGATTTGCGTATGACCAGGTCTAAACTAGGGTGGCATGGTGATTAAAAGAATGATGGATTTAACCCAGATGTCTTGACTAGGGGGGGATTTTTTTATTTGTTCCGCATTCTGGCCATCAATTGTGTGTGTTTTATAGGTTGGTCTAAGCATTCATCATTTCGTTCCAAGAGAACAGCCCCCACACCATGCTCTGAAGCATCTGTCTGCACCACAAATTATTTTGAGAAGTTGGGCGCCTTGAGCATGGGCACTGTGCACAAGGCAGATTTCAGGGTATCAAATACTTTCTGACAAGCTTCAGCCCAGTTCACCTTCCTGGGCTGATTCCTGGAACTCAAGTCAGTCAAGGGGGCAACAATGGAGCAATACCCCTTGACAAATCTCTTGTAATATCGGTTTCGGCCTACGAAGGCTCTCCTCTCTGTCTGGGTCTTGAGGGGGATTCCAAGCCAGAATGGTGTTAATCTTAGGCTGTAGGGGCGCGGCCTGGCAGCTTACTACCTGGTATCTTAAGTATACCACTGATCCCTGCCCGATCTGGCACTTGCTGGCATTGAGCGTGAGGCCTGCCCTCTGCAGGGCCTTCAACACTTCCCAGAGGTGGTGCAGATGTTCATCCTAAATGGCACTGAACACTGCGATGTCATCCAAGTAGGCGACACTGAAAGCCTCCAGTCTGGCCAACACCTGGTTGACCAACCTCTGAAAGGTGGCAGGGGCATTCTTCAGCCCGAAGGGCATCACTGGGAATTGGTAGTGCCCCTCTGGAGGTGAAAAGGCAGACCTCTCCTTGGCCTCATCAGTTAAGGCAATCTGCCAGTACCCATATGTTAAGTCAAACGTACTGAGGTACTTGGCAGCTCCCAACAGATCTATGAGCTCATCAGCTCTGGGGACGGGGTGTGCGTCAGTCCTTGTGAGTGAATTGAGCACTTGGTAGTCAACACAGAACTGGTCCTCTGGCTTGACACCGGGTGCGGCAATCTTTGGGACTAGGACCACTGGATCGGCCCAATGACTGCTTGAGGGCTCAATCGCCCCTAGAGCCAACATCTTAGAGACTTCCCCCTTGATTCTAGCTCTGACCTAACCAGTCAACCTGTACATTTTGTGTTCTACAGGAGGATTAACGCCTGTGTCCACATCATGGACACACCGCTGAGAGACACCAGGGGCCAGGGAGAACAGAGCAGCAAACTGCCCCAACAGCTGGCAGCAGTCACTCTGCTGTTTTGGGGTCAGGGCTGGGGAGAGATTTACACCCATCATATATAGACAGTAGGTCAGTCTCAGTCTCAGTCTCCTCCTCGATTCCATCATCTGTCACTAGGAGCAAGCTCACTTCAGACCTCTCCAAGTGAGGTGGTTCATGTGTAGGACCACCAAAGGGTTCCTGGGAGCCTGAAAGTCCACCAGGTAGGTGACTTTACTCTTGCACTCCACCACCTCAAACAGCCCAGTCCACTTGTCCTGGAGACCACAAGGCTCCACTGGGGTCATGACCCACACTTTTTGGCAAGGCTTAAACTCAATCAGAGTGGCATTCTGATCATACCACTGATTCATTTCTTCCTGGCTGGCTTCCAGATTCACCTGAGCGAGTTGTCTGAAGTGCTTAGTCTGGTTCTTGAAGGCCAGCATGTAGCTCTATACATCATGGGGAGGTTTACCGGGAGCTTTCTCCCAGCCTTCTTTGGCAAGACCCAGAGGTCCTCTTACAGGGTGCTCATACAGGATCTCAAAGAGACTATACCCTAAGGACATCTGTGGGAGATCTCCGTAAGCAAACAGCAGGCATGGTAAGAGGATGTCCCACGTATGACCCATGGGTTCTGTAGGACCCACAATCATGCCTTTTAGGGTCCAGTTGAATCTCTCAAACAGCCCATTACCTAGGGGCTGGTAAGGAGTGGTGAACATATAGGTAACACCACACTCCTGCCGCAATGACTTCATATACTTGGATATGAAGTTGTTACCTAGGTTGGTCCCTTTCTGGGGAACCCCACACGGGAAAGATCATTACATGCTGCCTTTCAGACAGTATCCAATTCGATCTGAAAAGCATTATTCTTTACATTCTTCCCCCCCATCATCACTCCTTTAAGGGAATTCTACTGTACAGACCATCAGGATCGAGGAACACGTTTCTGACTTCAGTTGGAACCCTCTTAGAGGATGGGCTGTGCTCTGACTCATTCACTATTCTTGGGTATTTTAAGTTTCACTTGGAAGCTGCCACTGACCCAGATACAACCGCTCTTGTCGATGTGATGAGTAGCAGTGATTTAAGGCAACATGTAGAAGGTCCCAGTCATTGTACAGGGCATACCCTGGATAGGATTTTCTCCAACCATCCACAGCGAACATGCACTGGGTTGCTGCCACTTACTTTGGCAGATCACGTCACAATTCAGTTTGAGTTGGCCCTTCTTGAGCGACACTGTAGGGTGGGGGTCTCTAGGAGTCAGATAGAATTAAGAGCATGGAATAAAATGAAGAGCACAGAGTTAGAAGACGTTCTTACGGCAACTGCTTGTTTGGTTGAGAAGGCTACCATCGGCTATACAGAGCGGATATAGATCGCCTGTAAGAAAGTAGCCCCTGTAAAAACTTGGTTTCCCAAACGTTCTCAACCAACAGCTCCCTGGTACTCTGATGAACTAAGGAAACAAAAAACCAGCCTGTAAACGTCTAGAATGCAACTGGAGATTAGAATATAATGAAGCAGAAAAAGAACTCTACAAACAAAATCTTGAGTTCTATAAAAGACTCTTATTTAATACTACAAGAGCATTCTTCATGAACCAAATTAAACTGGCTAAATCTTCAACCAAAGAACTCTTCAGGACCATACCCAGATTGGCCGCCCCCGGTCCAATGGAAATTCATAGTAGTCAAGAGCTATGTAAGGAAACGCCACTTTCTTTTTGCACAAGGTTATTTTCTCATATTTGAGATTCCCCCCGTTTGGAGAGAAGTATGCTCCAACTGAGGGGTCAAAATAGCAATTGATCCATCGCCTACTTTGGACAAGTTCTCCCCACTGGCTACGAAAGATACTATAAACTTCCTTGCCTCTATTAGATCAGGCTCTCCTTACGACCCCTGTCCACTCTCTGTGATCAAACTAGCCCACAAACGTATTGCCATCTCACTTACTTCTTTACTTAATGCCATGTTCATGTCAGGGCATTATACAAAAACTTGGAAGATTGCATCATGCCTTCCACTATTAAAAACCCCAAAATCTGGACCATAAGGATCCTAATAACCTCCGGTCAATCTCTTAGCTTCCACTGCTGGCTAAATTGGTAGAAAAGACCATGAATATACAGCTCAGTGCTTCCTCCAGACACATAACATTTTGGATACAACTCTATATGGGTTTAGGGAAGGACACAGCACAGAGTCTGCCCTTATATAATCCACTGAAGAAATAAGGGAAGCCTTGGATCAGGGATGAAACGCTGTACTATTTCTGCTGGATCTTTCAGCGGCCTTCGACACGCTCCACCATGATCTCCTTTCGGCCTGCAGTGTTCAAGGTAAAGCCTGGAAGCTACTGAAATCCTTCTTGACTGAAAAAACTAAAAATGTGTCTTTGGACAATTCTACTCCAAAACTTTTTCCTTACCCTGTGGAGTACCATCTCCTTAGTCCCACCTTTTTTAATGTTTACATGTCACCCCTGGCGGACCGGATTAGATCCTTCGGGTCGCAGCTCACCTCATATGTAGATGATATGCAAATTGTGGTGTCTCTGCTGCCAGAGCAGGAGTCAGAGAAGAGCAAGAGGTTCCATGACTGTATGAACTCAGCCAAGATGTGGATGACCCAGAACTGCCTGAAGTTGAATTTGGGCAAGACTGAGGTTGTTCTCTTTGGAAATAATGCCAATTTCTGGACCCCAAATTGGAGGCACACTCCTAAAACTTACTAGGATAGCAACAAATCTGGGAGTTATAGTTGACGATAAACTCATTTTCGGGGACCAGACAAATGCGGTTGCATCTGCCAGCTTCCACCTCCTTAGAATGATCAAGAAAATAATGCCTTTCTTGCCGGAGGACAGTCAACGTGTAGTTATTACATCTCTCATTCTATCAAGGGTGGATTATTGCAGCAGCCTTGACCTGAACATTCAAAAGCGACTTTAAACAAACTTCAACTCCTGCAAAATGAGGCAACCAGACTTCTTACCGGCACTTCAAAATTTGTATCTCTCACCAAGGAAATCAAAAGGCTGCACTGGATCCCAGTTAGACAACTGGTTAATTTTAAATCCTTGGGCACCGTTTTTAAATCCCTTCACTGAACAGGGCAAGAATATCCAAAACGTTGATTTCAAAGGTGTGATCCTAGAAGAGCTCTTCGCTATTTAAGAGCTAAAAGGGTCTTAGTACCCTCCTTGAAACAAGCTAACTGAAGAGGCCTGGAACAAACTCCCTCTCCATATTAGAATTGCCACTTGGCATTTAGGAAAGGATTGAAAAACTGGCTTTTCGGTATGTAGGTTTCCCATGTAAACCTCTGTTCAGAAGGCAGTGGCCAGTGCCAGGACACCCTCAGGTAACCGCTGTGCTTTAGGAATTCAAATAACATAACATAACATGAAAGCTCTGAACCACCAGGACAACGGCTGACCCAGGTTCACTATACAGGAGACCATTCTCCCAATAAATCCAATGTGATCACCTGCATCTTGGTGTGCAGCCGGCTTCCACGAACAAAAAAGAAAAGGGCATTCCTGCTGCTCCTTGCAGACTTTCTCCATGGAGGGACCCCCTTCCTGCTGCAAATGGGTCAGCTCAGTCAGGTCCCTCAGTTCGGCCACTTGCTGCCCTGTAGTATCCAGGGCATCCCCCTCAAGGTTTGCTTCCTCCTACACCGTGGGAACTTCAGGTGTTAGTTTCCCATGCCCTTCTTCTCTTTCTGGCAGGTACCTGGGCCTCTCTTTGAGGCTCCAGGTCCTCTTGATTGCCCTACCGGCTGCCATAGACCAAGTGGTCACTCATGCCCACTCAGGCAGACCTAACATCTTCAGATGAGACCTGTATTCCATCTTCTTCCAAGGGGACCTCTCGAGGTTGTTACCGAGCAGAGAGTCAACAGGCATGGCTGGTCCCACAACTACTTGCAAGGTACCTGAGACCCCCCCAGTCAAAGGGAACCTGTGGCACTTTGCAGAGACACTGTGAGTTGTCAGTTACAGCTACTAGGTAAAGTGCGTTGGGGACCACCTGCTATTCAGAACTGACAGCTGTCACTCAGGCTCCAATGTCTATCAGAGCCTGCACCCTATGGCCGTTTATGGTCACCCACTGCACTTCTTTCTTAGTGCTAGCAGTGTAGTGTAGCTCCGATATTGCCAATAGGCTCTGCGCATGGAATAATATATCCTATAGATTTGAAGTAGGACTTAAGTCAATAGGTCTCTATCTAATATACTAATCTTAATAGTGAGTGCCAGCTAGCTCAGAGGTCTCTAGAAACTTTCTCGAATTCACAAGAAGCGATTAGTTTCTGACAACCGCATAAACATTACAACTTTGTTTCCCCAAGAATAAGAACATATCTCTCAGAGTCATGGAAACAATAGATAAGTATTTCACTCAGTCACTTGTGCATGCTTCGTTTCTACAGAGTTGCAGAGAAATAGTGAGACAGGCGTTTTCAATAAAAGGTTTATTGAACAGTCTTCTTTCTCATGCAAGAGTGGTGAACTGCTACAATCGTTAGACAGAATGCAAAGTAAAATGTGTACAGCAAGAACAGTATTATGAAATAATACTGTAATAGCATTGTATGGTTTCTCAGCCTTATAAAAATACATATATAAATAACATAGACTAAAATACTCAACTGGTGCTTCTAAAATACGCCTACCCCAATGTACCTAACCTAAGTCTAGTTCGAGGGAGGAAGTAAGTATGGTCTTTTGCATAGGTTTAGTTTTGCCTAGAATCTACCAAAGGTTTCTCTAGGTTCTAATCAGCTCCATACCTTAGAAAGAAGGAGGTCTGGATTCGCTGTCTCGGGACTCGATTTCCCAACACCCCGCAAGGGGAGTCAGAAACACTGGAGCTGGATTCTGGGTAGAGAAGGGCAGCTTCCTGATTAGTGTGTCAACTGGAGAGTCAGCTTCCTTCGTCACTTGCTGTAGCGAGCTGCGTCGGGCAATAGGTCGTCGTACTGCTCCGAACCACCGTGCCTTGCTATAGGAAGTGAAGGTATATTTGCCTCTGCCCGCCTGATCCTCGACGTCCCACGCCGTGACCACATCACCCCCCACCTGAGGAACCTGCACTGGCTCCCTGTCGACAAAAGAATCTCCTTCATGCTCCTGACCCACGCACACAAGGCACTCCACAAGACCGGGAAAACCAAAAGAGAGACACATTTAGGTCTCTATGTAGCTGCACAACCTATGAATCTGATTAATTAAATTCGTAATCCACTTATTAATTATTCTTCAAATGTATCCATTAATCTTTAATCCTTTCTTCACACTGTTTAATATCAATTCATTATATTCATTGTCGTTCTTCTTTCACTCTTGAAAAACACACAGGAAAATCCATGTTTTCTTTTTGCCACGTTTTTATTGCCAGTCACCCAATGCATTTCGGGAATTAATCCCTTCTTCGGGGGTTTCTACAGTACAAACAAAATGGAACCACATTAATAAATGGCCGAGTAATTTTATGGAAACATCTTTTTTAAGCAGCAAATCACAAACTGATTTTATGGAAACATCTTTTTTTATAGAAAACATCTTTTTTGAGAAAAAGCGACTGACTTTTATCACATGTCATTATTCAAGTGCGTGCTTTTGTTGTCAATATTGCTTTACTCCCCTGACTGCTGGTACTACCCACGATGCCCTGTAGTGGCCCGGCCCAGCATACCTCAACAGCCGACTCTCCTTCTACGCACCCAACAGGAAACTCCGCTACACAGACCTCTTCCTAGTTACCGTCCCACGCATCCTTAAAACCACAGCCGGAGGCTAATCCTTCTCCCACCGTGCCGCCAAGACCTGGAACACCCTCCCCCTCATCCTACGACAAACCGAAGACCTTCTATCCTTCAGGAGACAACTCAAGACCTGGCTGTTCGACCAGTAGCAACAGCACCCCCTTCCTCCCCTCCCTTCAGCACCTTAAAACCCTCGTGGGTATGTAGTGCGCTTTACAAATTATTTGATTGATTCATTGATTGATATATTTATACCTTGAAGGTGTTTAGTAATGCCATGTTTGACGTAAAGTTGGGCATATGAACCTCATGAATGAACCTCTGGGTAATAGTTGTTCATTGTAAAAATAACTGAGTTCTTGGAGAAATCAATATTCAAGCAAGGGGAAGTCCCTAACGGCTTAAGCTGGTTTTCCAAGAAATCGTTGTGACGTTTGGTGAACGGTTGAAAGTATCCATGCCTGTATTTGGGTAGTATGGGCTATGCTTAAATAAGGGCTTGATTTCTATGCCTATATAAGGGCAACGTGAATTTTACATATATATAGGGCATGAATCAGGAAAATTCATTCGGAATCTAAAACGCCATACAACAGCAGACAGGTGGGGTCTTGGGACCATCTCACTGTCACCTAGTTAGACATGGATCAATTCTTCTGGCTCCCACCCTCCCTGAGAACCCAACCCCTCCCACAAGGCTACACTAGTCAACCCATGGGGCAGTGCACCAGTGGGTGTAGGGGTGGTATTGGGACACTTAGGATCCCCTATGAACTGACCCACCTGTGCACAAGCATACCACTTGCAGGGACCCTTCTCTGCAGGCTTAAATGAAGAGACTCAGGTTTTCTTTTACCACCATGGGGCTATGAACCTTTCCCTTGGTTCCCTTGGGAATTACTTTGGAGCCTTTTTTGGAACTCCTTTTGTTTACCCTTGTCCCCCATTCTTCTGTTGGGGACCCTGCCCATCATTGCCTGAGTCTCCCACATGCCCCTTGTGGACCCTGGTGCTTACCCAGCTGTCCGCCTCCACAGCAAGTTTCCTGGGGTCAGTCAGCTCACTGTTAGTCAAGTGCTGGGTTAGCTCTGGAAAACTGTAAGCAGACAAGTGCTCCCATGCCATCAAATCATAGAGCCCCTAAAAAATCATTTACCTGGCTACCCTTCACCCAACCATCCAGTGCTCTGCAAAAGTAGGCAACATACTAAACCCAAGTGTGTGATTTCCGTTTCTTACAGGCCCAAATCTTCTGCCTTTATCTGGGATTTAGCCATATCTCCAAATTAAGGCCTCCTTCATAGGAGCATAAACCATCGTATCTTCCTCTGGTAATGCTAGCAAACTATCCCTCCCTTTTGCCATGAAGCTGCTCCATAACCTCGCTCACCAGTCTCTCTTAGGGACTCTGTGGGACCTCATTGCTACATCATACCCCTTAATCCACAGATGAATGTCATCACTTTTCACATAATCCTTGATCACTTCCATAGGCATGTACACCATCCCTTCCCAAGGCACTGACAACAAGCTGCCACCATTGGAACTGGACTCCACACTCTAGGCTTTTATGTCTAGCTCGTTCAAACTTCTCTCATGCTCTAAGAACATCCTCTTTTCCACTAGGAACAGTTTCCACCTCTCTAACTCAAACTGTTTATCTTCCATATCACCCTCTTTCCCTAATCTGCTTAACAAGCTCCATCTCATGCACCCTGCTTCTCTCTCAGTCCTCCTGCTGCTCTGGAGATAGCCCCATTTGAAGACACACTGCTGTCCCCATGGAAGGTACCCTCTCTCCAGGCAAACCCAATAGCCCATCCAGCTGCCCATCTAAATTCTCTGCCTCTACCATAAGCTCCTTGGTATGCTCACTGGTATTCCTTGATTCCAACCAGGACTTCAGCTCCTTTTGGTATTCCTCCTTCCTGGTGAGGCCTCTTACTGAGATTTTAGGGGCATATTAATAAGGCGAAGTATCACCGCTTTATTGGCGAATTGTGCCGAGAAAGCGGCGATACTTCTAGAGCCCTATCCACAAGGGCATGTTAACGTCTTCCACAATCCCACTTTGCATGTCAGCGAGAAACATCGTTAATGACATGCAAAGTGGGCGTTCCCACGTCCAACCACTTGTAAAATGTGGTTGGAGGTGGGAAAACCCTATTACGAAGGCAGGCGTTGGGAGACAAAAACCTGCGATAAACGCGTTTATCGCTGGTCTCCCAACTCCTGCTCTGACCAGGTGTTAAGGCATTGATAACATGGGGGTGTGGATCATACCGCTGAATCCAATCCCCCATATTATCAAGGCACACATTAGCGCATGTTTTCATGCGCTAATGTTCCATATCGCCGACTATCGCCGGATTTAATTTCGCCTACGTGATGCGCATTGATAATTACGCGCTAACACGGCAAAAGAATCCGGCGATAGCCGGCGATATGAAGATGTGCGATGTGCATTTTTTAACGCACTTCTAGATAATATGCCCCTTAATTTCTTTGCAGATGGCTTTCAGTTGTTGCACAGTGAAGGTTTCCACCCCATCCTTTTCAAATTCCATATCCACAGATGCAATTGATGCTGGTTATGTCATGGTGAAAATAGGCAGTTCTCAAGTTGCAAAAAATTCCAAAAAGAAAAGGTTTCACAAATAGTATGTGGTTGCTTTATGGTCTGCACTATACTGACCACCAATGTTGAAATGAGGATCTCTGGTTGACAATGGTTGCACATTTGTCCAAGTAGGGACCCTTCTTACTAGTCAGGGTAAGGGGGATACACTTCTGAAATAACCCCTGCTCACCACCTTGGTAGCTTGGCACGAGGAGACAGGCTTATCTCAAAGGCAGTGTGTAACGCATTTGTGCACACAGTTATAGAGTGAAAACACTACAATTCAACACTACACAAGTTTAGAAAAATAAGTAATCTTTATTGTTGGACTTGGCCCTTTTTTCAAGGTCATCCCTGAATTTTGTGCCTTCCTCCTGCATTTTGTCTGACCTGTCATTGTTGGTTTTCTGACTCTGGGCACTTTACCACTGCTAAAGTGCATATGCTCTCCATATTATAAATTAATGTATGAATTAGTGTTTCCATGATTGGCTGGTTTGGTTTACCTGTCAGACCCTAGTACAGTGCACCAGGAGTGCCCAGGGCTGGTAATCCAAATGCTGCTAGTGGGCTTGCAGCACTGGTTGTGCCACCCAGAGAAGCAGCCTGTAAATGTGTGTCCAAGACCTGCCATTGCAGAGCCTGTGTGCAGTCTGGTACTGCCATGCTGACTGGGCAAGTGCACCCGCTTGTCAGTCCCTAAAGCTTCCCTTTTCTTTATATCAGACACCCCTAAGGTAGGCCCAAGGGCATTATGCATTGTAAGTATAAGGTAGGACACGCCCTGATGTGTGTGGCATGTCCTAATAGTGAGTTATCAGCCATTTTCATTTTTCACTATTGCAAGGCAATTGTTCTCCATTGGCCAGAATGGGCCATTATATTATTACATTTTATAATCCTAACTGACTCAGGGAACATGGTAGAAACTCAAGTTTAGTATGCCTGAATTCAGAATGATAAAATACATCTTTCAGTGAAGTTGGTTTTAACATTCTGTGTTTGAAAATACCACTTTTAGAAAGTAGGTATTTTCTTGTGCAACTATCCAGGCCTGCCTCTGCTAGGTTGTGTATTCCTTGTCTGGCGTTTGAGTGACAGGGCTGGGGGATTCCAAGAGACAGGATGAGTCAGCCCAGTGGTGAATAGAGAGATCTGCATCTAGATGGGAGGGAGGAGTTGCACCAGGGGCCTGAATAGGGCTGTGCCTACCCTCCACAATGCTGGATCCACCTCCTGTGGGGCGTCTAATGTTTCTGCCCTGCACTGTGAATGGAAAGAAGAAGTCTCGTCAACAGAGTGCTCCAGAACTGGTTTGGACTAGGCAAAGACCCCTCTGCCCTCAGAGGACAAAGGATTTTGGGGTATAAATATTGGGACCCTGATCCCAAGAAATTAGGTCTGTTTTGGACAACAAGAAGAAACCTTTGCTGGGGAGAGGAACATGAAGAAAATGAGGCGAGACTATCCCTAAGCTGAAGTGCTGCTTGGGGGATTGGCCTGCAGTGGTTGCCTGATGGCCAAAGGAAGGAGAAATGAATTTTGTGTGCTTTATTTCAACTTGTGAAGGATCTACAAAGGGCTTGGAAAAGAGCTTGCTCCCTGACTGAAATCTCAGGACCAGTAGACTTCACCAGCCTGTGTGTATTGCTGCTGGGAATGCTGTTTCAGTGGCTACAGAGGCAGGGAGCTCTGACCGACTCTCACGACTGACCTGGTGTCCTGTAGGCACTGCATAGAACAACGTCCGCATCGAACAACACAATCTCTGAGCTCACCAACTCCGTCCTGACGCCATCACCGAGCCATTGCCTGCACCGCAAATTGTGGACACCGTGACGTGCAACGCCTCGCTACACCAAATCAAGCTGGTCTGACCGACACAATCACTGTTGCTGACTTCGAGTCTTGTGAACGCATTGGAGTTGGGCACCACCCGCACACTTTGCAAAGCACCGGCCGACTCGTTCCAGCTCTCGGAATCCGGCTCTGTCGCTGCACAATAATCTGCAAGCACTGCACCGAAGCACCGTCTTTCCATGCAACGTACGCCTCTGACCCACCGACTCCTTCAACGGGCTGTTGCCTGCACTGCATCAAGGGACACCGTGTCCAGCAACGCTTTTTTTTCTGGACCGCGATGAACGCCTCAAGTAAAGGTACTGTGACTGAGTCTGTCGACACTTGAGTGGGCCAGTACCAATGCTGTCCACTGGATTTGTTAGACTCTGTGTTATTTCAGCAACGCTGTAGCAGGAAAGGGCTACCGACTCGCACAGAACTTTGAATTAAGCATTTGTAACAAGAACTCTTGATTTCTAATATTATTGTGGATTATTTTTGTTGTTCGTGGTCTTGTGGTAAATCTTTATAAAAGATCCCTATTTTTATAACTATACAACCTGTGTGGTGTCCATTTGTAGTGTTGTCACTTGATTACTGTATGTGCTCACAAATGCTTTACACACTGCCTCTGAGATAAGCCTGTCTGCTCATGCCAAGCTACCAAGGGGGTGAGCAGGGGTTATTTTAGGAGTATACCCCCTTACCCTGACTAGAGGAGAGTGTCCCTATTTGTCACAAGTACCTACCTGTGCCAACTAGAGACCCCCAATTTTAACATTGATCTAAACTAAACAAGACCAAAACAACAAAAATATACAATACAATAATCAAAAATATGACTTTTGGAATTTAAAAACAGCTCTGCCATAGCAAACTACAGATGCGACACTTTCAACACAAAGTACCTTAGATGCATCAAAATCATTAAAAAAAAAACCCAGGGAAGGTAATGCATCAGTTCCTTATGCCCAAGGAAGGTGATGAGTTGGTTCCTCACTCCAATGGGGGTTATGCGTTGGTTACTTACTGTCATGCAGGGGAGGTGATGCGTTGGTTCCTTACTGAAAGGGAGGTTATGCATTGGTTTCTTACTGAGCAGGGAGGTGATGCGATGGCTTCTTACTGCCGCCCCAGCATTGATGTAGGCTTGGCGCCCTGGTGCGACGCGTGGGGATTAGGGATGTGTTTGCTACTCGATGCAGTGGCAGCAACGAAGGTGCGTTGGTCTCTCTAGCCGCAGTCCCACAATGCATTAGTTCTTGCAGCCGCACTTCAGGGCCTGCATCGGAATCGGTGCGAGGATCTCAGACTTCGGAGATCAGTGCATGTGATTTGGCGTGGGCGATTTATCAAGCTACTCCCCCTACTTCCAGTCTCCCACAGAAAAACAGCTGTCCAGGCCCTCGTGGTGTCGAGACTGGACTACGTCAACTCTATGTATTTGGGACTACCGGAGTAGCTACTCGGCCGACTTCGGATGATTCAGAACATGGAGTCCAGGTCCATCTTTCGGACTAGACCTAGGACTTAAACATCTCATCTTTTGTCCTCACTTCATTGGCTTCCGGTGCGGAAAAGAATTAGTTTAAAGTTCTAGTCCTGGTTTTCAAAGCTTTTCACAAGATTGGAGCCCCCTACCTAAGGGAAAGATTTCAGCCTTATACATCACTGCGGACCTTGAGGTCCTTTACTCAGTACTTGATCTTGACCCCGAAGGTACAGCTGTCCCGGGTTGGGGTAAGGTCTTTTCAAGCAGGAGCATCTCGACTATGGAATGGCCTCCCTCTCCCTCTGAGACAGATCCCCGATCTCCTTACTTTTAGGCAGAATCTGAAAACATGGCTTTTCCAGCTTTAGGCCTATTCCGATTCTGTGGCGAGGGCAGGTTTTCTGTGTTCTGTCATGTGGTCATTTCTCTTAGCGCCGGGACACTCTTGGGAGTAGCTGCGCCCTATATAAATACCAGATAACATAACATAACATAACCTAATTAATTCGAACATCTATTAAGCCTGCAACATTTGCAAGGCCCTGGCCGTAATAGCAGTTAAAACATGCTTTACATTTTTTACAGAGCTTTATATAGCGCAAACTTGACCCAAATGGGTATCCGAGCTCCTTACATAGCACCAGTTGCATTACATGAGCACACATTCATTTATGTTAGGCACAGGGAAATTAAGTGATTTGCCCAGAATCACAGGACTTTCAGCATCATTGCCGAGACTCGAATCCATATCCCCAGATTCGAGGTCAACCGCCCTAGCCGTTAGGCCTACTCACTCCCCTATGATGTACATTGTGATATTAAAAACGTTTGTATGACATATCTGTCACTTTATTCATATTTTTAATTTCCTAATATTCTGTTGGCACAATCAACCTTTGACACTTTCTTTCTTGTCCCCAAGTAAAGCTCCCAGGTACACTGTGCCTCTTACACATTGGAAATCTTCACAAAATTGAATAGCACATCAAAAATATACAGGTACAATGTGGGCACCATTTGGGAGATTATTTCAAACACTTGTGGGGGGGGAAGTCGTCAAGCTCCTAAAATCAATGTAATACATCAGGACACTGGGCAATTACTTTGGGGGAAGGGTTTGGGGATCTTATTAGAGGTAGTAAGCGCTATATAAATACAATTACGATTCTTTGAAAAGGAGATATGTGAGTACCTGAAAGTTACAATCTTCGACCATGGTATCAGATGTGAATAACATCACATCACTTTCAATTTAAGTGCACCACTGTCTAAACCTTAAATAGTTTCTCAATGTACCTAATCAGCCATAATAAAATGTTTTGAGTTCATAACCATTGTCGTTTTTGAAGGCCAACTCAAACATTGTGAGGGTAACAGAGAGGTAAACTCTATGCAATTAAAACTCTTTGCGTGATAGTCAGTGAAACAGGGTGATCAACATACGATTGTTTCGATGTATAATTAATGCAGAGTTTTATTCTAAATAACATATTATCAGGAGTTGTTGTTGCCCAAATCAGAAGTACTAGAAGAGGCACAACATACAATGTTATTGCAGGACACCACGCATATAAAGGTAGATAACTACACAAATATGTGGGGCGTGGCCTGGCGTTCGGCAAGATGGCTGTACAGTAGTGTTGCTCTGCGGGCCACCGCAATAATCTTTTCAAAATCCTGCTCCTGATGAGCCATCCGCCATTGCTTTTTGCACAGACTTGCATGCTGGCATAGAGAGTGTGCTGGCGGGTTGCTGATTGCCGGCGGAGGTGCCTTCGGAAACCGCGCAGGGTTTGCCTCTCGCTTCGCCTGTGACCATGATAGCGGATACGGGTTGAGGCCAAGTGGACTCCGATAGCTGCCATACCTGCACTGTGATGCCTATTGGTGGAGCCTGGGTGGGCCCCGGGACCTGCAGTGACTGTCAAGGCTGTGCTGGATGGGGCACTTATAATCGGACGAGAGATCATTTTGTGGCTGGCGAGATTTGACCGGGTGCCGAGCCTCCAGCACGCACGGCCTGCTAACCTACACTAGGGCCCGGCTCCAGGATATGAGGTAGGTCACAGAGAGGTCGCGACTGCTGGCCTTCATTACCGCAAGGTGTCCCGCATCTGCCTGGAGCTTCCATAAATGCAATGCGGAGCGGGATGGTGAGATTGCTCACCACGTACTGTAGATTTTTGATTGTAGGGTATTGGGCCCATGTGTTGCCTGCTACATGCCAGTACCTAGCGCTGGCTTCAGGTCAAACTGGACAGCGCTGCTGGTGTGGAGGGCCTAGATCCCTACTTATCCCTGGATTGAGGAGCGCCCATCCTGAATATTAAGTCAACCATCTCACTCCCCCCTCTCACATTCACTTTTGAGGCCTACTACTCCTGCGACCTGGGGGAGTCACGCGGGTGAGAACGGGTTGCTGTGTGTTTGCGTCAGACAGTGGCGCCACGTTGCTATGTGTCACCGAGGTGAGGGGCACACCACATTTCACACCCCTGCTGCATAGAGCTGGTAATAGCGTGCGCGTTGACACCTCCAACACCCCTGGATTTCAAGAACTGTGCTCAAATTGAAGGCAGCATCAGCGCTGGGCGAAAAGGGGGTGAGGGACATCCTACGTTTCAGACTGTGACATGGATCCCCCCCTTTCCCCACTTGCCTGCACTCCCCCCCTCGTCACCCATCACAAGTTGGGACTTATTTCTTCTCACCGAGGCTACCTCCCCTGCTAACGTGATGGGCAAGCCAGAAAAGAACCAGCCCAGGTTGACTTTGGAACTACGCAAGGGCGGTAAATCTGTGCAGACTGCGGCTTCGGACTCGGAGTTGGACTCGACTGCTCTGGCTCTCACAGTACTGGAGAAGTCGATGTCTGCGATTCAGGCCAGTCTGCAGGCCACTGATGGCAAGATCGAGGCTCTCAACCACCAGATGGATCACTTTCCTTCAAAACTGGACAAGCAAGCGGCGAGGATCGGAGAGGCTGAACAACACATCTCGGATGCCGAGGATGGCCTCCAGCAGGTTACCGCCAACACCACAGACCTTACAAAACTACCGGCTGTCATTCAGGCAAAGAATGAGGACATTGAAGCTTGCTCTAGGTGCAATAGTGTGCGCATTTTGGGCCTGCCGGAATCAACCAATGTTGGGTGCCTGGAAGACTATGTAGAGACTCCCTTTCGGGATATTTGTGGAGCTGAAAACTTTTCCACCATGTTTGCCATAGAGCGGGCACACAGGTCGTTGGCGGCGCACCCGCCGCCTGGTGACCCACCGGCCAATCATCTCCCCATTGTTAAATTTCAGGGACAGAGACGCTATACTGCGTATTACTCACCAAAAAGGTACAATCAACTATCAAGGCAATGTTTTATCATTTTTTCCTGACTTCCTGGCTACGTTTCAGGCTGCACGTAAGGAGTTTCAGGGGGTAAAGAAGCTGCTTATAAAGTAACACGTTCAATATGCTGTGCTCTATCCGGTGCAGCTCCACATAGGTGCAGATGATAATGCTAAGATTTTCACGAACCCGAAGCAGGCTATGGAATACGCCAAATTTCTGCATCATCAGCGACACTCTACAGCCCACACTTCAGATGTTGATGACTAAATAGAGAAAGTGCCTATGATCTGACTGCCTTGTCCCACTGCTGATGTCTCTCTATAAGTTAATCATTTTGGTTCGTAGTGCTGTATTGTACGCTCGATTTGCTAATCCTGTGAGGGCACTTGTAGAATGTTGTATTCTTGCATTCCACGCTTGAGGTAAGACATCCCAGTATCGAGTTTTCATAATGGGTTTAAGTGTACGTGTTTATTCAATGCATGCAGGCGGGATTTGCACCCCATTGCTCACAGAACTGGTTTGCGTTTTTTTAAATTTATTTTAACCATTGTCTATTGCACTTCAAAAGTTCAGTATTGTAGACATTGCCAACTGTACACAATGTTATTTTCCATGTTTCTGCTGCTGCTCATGGGTAGGAGACTAGCACATTGTATTGGCGGCCCCCTCCCGACTTCAACTGGGAGCAGACTTGCCGGTACGTCTCCCAATTGGTATACCCGACATAATATGTTGCAACAATTTGTTCTTTTTGGTATTGTTTACTTTCATGGGCTCTGTCTTTGGCAAATTGGGGTTGATAAAGTGGGTGGGTGGACGGGACAGGTTTTTTGTTCTTTACAGTTGTAGGTACTGTGATCAAACTGCTCGTGCCAAAGATGGTCCCTATCACTGCTGGTGCGGACTGCACGCATTCCGATATTTAAGATGTGTTGAATATGTTTGGAATTGATAATGGGTAAAACTTATAAATGCATAACGTGGAATATTCATGGGCTTAACACCCCCAAGAAAGTCCGCCAAGTGTTAACATATTTAGATAGACACGCTGTGCACATTGCTCTCTTACAATAATCACACCTGAGTAAACAAACAGAAGCCAGGGTGGCACATAGATGGGCATCCTTCCGACTGGAGTCCTCATACTCTACCTATTCCAGGGGGGTGCTAATTCTTATTATCATTTTGGCCCATACACACCTGTACAGATACGGAGGGCCGTTGGGCCATGGTACAGGGAAGGCTGGGAATGTCTTAAATGATGGTTGTTAACATGTATGGTCTGGTAGTGGATGACCCGACACCCTTTGTACAAATGCTTAATGTTTTATGGTCATGGCCAGACTCAGCTGTTATATGGGGAGGAGACCTAACTACCCATCTCAATCCAGAAGTGGACAAATCCAATCCAGCTGGTGTGCGCACTGTGAGGGTTGCCCAGTGTGTTAGAAATGCCATGGCGAAAATGGGTTTGGTTGATGTTTGGTGCCTGCGAAATGCGGAGGCTCTGGAGGGCACCCACATTACCCCTGCATTCAATAGTTGGTCTCGGCTTGATTACTGGCTGCTGAAGAGGCTAATGGGTGGGTCACACATGTCCACACGCTACCGCGCACGTTATCTGATCATAATCCTGTTACTCCCAACATTTCAATCCCCACAAACCCCCACCGCCCTTTCACTTGGCGATTTCAGCGGAGGCACTGCTTGAACTGTTATATATTGAAGCCATAGGGACAGCTATTACATAATATTTTGACTTAAACGTGGGATCATTGAACAGTCAAGCCACACTGTGGGAGACATTTAAAGTGACGATACGAGGTGTGTGTAGCAGTACCACGGCGGGGATACTGAGAGACATTAGGGATCAATTGTCAAAAACGAGACGGACCCTGGTGGAATCAGAGAGAGAGGATCTGCATTCACCTTCCTCTGGTCATATTCATGAGTAAGTGGCGGAATACAACAAACTGGCAGGTGCGGAGGCCAGATACATAACAAGGTGTCATGTGGCCCAGGCTTATGGGGAGGGGGGCAAACCGGGAGGAACTTGGCCTCCAAGCTGCGCCTCAGAGCTGATCACCACCAGATTGACCATAAAGTTGACCAGCACCGGAGTACACATTTTACTCCACATGCTATAGTTGACCAATCAAGCTACTCTACTCGTCTATGTATATCACAAGTGGCGGGATGGAAGATGAGGCACTGGACGAATACCTATCAGACACGGCCTCTGCATGGTTATCGGATGCCCACAGGGAATATGCGAGCCAGCCTATAGATGAAACCGACGTCAAAGAGGCCATTCTCTCCCTTCCCAATAGTAAAGCCCCAGGGCAGAGTTCTCCAAAGCCTATGCAGATCTCCTGGTATCCCACCTTTTGGAAATGTATGCAGAGGCCCATGAGTCCGGTATCCTTCCTCCCTCCTTAAGACAGGCCCTGATTATCACCCTTCTCAAAAAAGACAAATCACCCACAAACGTAAATCATATCGCACCCTATCGCGGATATATTTAGATGAAAAAAATACTAGCGAAGATCCTGGCTACAAAAATCCAACCACTGTACTCCCAGACCAGTCGGGGTTTATTGCAGAACGTTCCACCGCCCATAATTTGCGCACCATTTTTGCTATGTTCCTTGTTCTTAAAACTGAGTTATCTGATGCAGTGGTCCTACTAGATGCGGCCAAAGCATTTGACTCCATAGAATGGAAGTACATGTTGCACATATTACACAGAATGGGATTCCCTCATATCTTGATGCGGTGGATTCAGATTTTATATACCGCCGCTTTGGCGAGGGTGCACGTGGGTTGGTTCATCTCAAAACCTTTCAATATAGAATGCGGTACTAGACAGGGATGTCCTCTGTCCCCCCTTCTTTTTGCCCTTGTTTTAGAACCATTAGCTTTTCAAATTCGTCAATGCCATAGAGAAGCTGCTCTCAATTTTAATTTCTGACCGGTTGGGATTTCCATGTATGCAGACGATATGGTTCTGTTTATCCGCAATCCTCAACTTCATCTGTCTCCAATTATCCAAGAATATATTAGGTTTGTCCTATTCTCCGGGCTCTAGATAAACTGGGAGAAATCGGTTATCATCCCTTTAACGCTGGTCACGTCCCCACCTCAGTTGGAATACCCATTGATATGGACCGCGGACCCAGTTAAGAACCTTGGAGTCTGAGTGCATCTCAACCCCGACACTGTGATTAGGGAGAAGTGTGGCCCAACCTTCAACACCTTGGTGCAACAAGTGGACAAGTGGTCCCATCTTCCGTTGTCCCTTGCTGACCGTATCGCGGTAATTAAAACGGTCATACATCCTCGGTTTTTATAACTGTTCTGTAAAATATCCCGATCAAACTTACCAAACATTTATTCAAAACAGTGCAGAGCCAGCTTTTGAGATTAGTGTATGGGGACAAGCAGCCCAGAATTAGCTGTTACCCTAACGCTTGCGTATGATAAAGGGAGTTTGCTGCTCCCGATTATTATGTTTATTTTCTATGTGCTCAGGCCCACTACGCCTATTACTGATTCAGAACACACAATTATATTCTGCACCTTGCGGTAGAGGACCGTGATGCCCACACTGTGCCACTTGATAGCGTCCTTACACATATTCATAGGGCAGATGCCCAGGTCTGAGAATAACACAATTGACACCACTATTGCAGCCTGGCAGGCGATTGGCAAACGCGCGCATGAACACCCGGTATATGCCCCTGCTCTACCTCTGGCAAATCACGCGTGAGGTTCTTTGGTTTCTGACTTCGTCCCGTATTTAGCCACCATTTTGTGTCTCGTCGTCATTTTGTGTTGCCCTCACTCAGGCAGCACGGCGAACGGAGTGTTTTTGCTTTTCTCAGCTGCTACGTGTCTCTTCTATCAAAGAGTAACCCCCTGCCCTTGTTTACGAAACCGATGTCAGGGTCTGGCCAAGTTCACTAATCCATGTCTGGGTTGATTGATCCCTGTCTCGACTGACTATTTAGCTTTTCCTATTCTTTCCTTACATTATCTTATCCGACTGGCCTTCACTATTCTCTCCTTGTATTCTCTTGTTACACAACTATCCTTTGAGGCATACAAATACATCCTGACACCTGCAAATTGGATTGTCGGTGCTAGCATTGATTAATTTGTGGGAAGGGGTGACACACGGGGTCTGAAAGAGGGGCGTATTTGGGACACCTGATAGCTTGTTTTTCAACTTTTCCTATTGGCTTGCTTTGTATGTACTGGGAGTAAACATTGTAAATATGTGTGCTGCTTCTTCTTCTTCTCCTCCCCACTGGCCACAAGCGGAAGAGATTGGAGGACTCACAGTACTGTGGGTGATGTCTCCTGTGCACCTAAAAGCAAACAAGCAAGAAATACATTTAGTGAAACGTGGCATTGTTGCAGTTTGAATTAGCACAGACAGTGACAATATAATTTTGTTTGGTTGCTTAAGGTATTTTTAATATACTAAATATTTAACGACAATAGTGTTTCCATTCCAAAGTTAAACCACACCACCAGAACATAATATTTAATTTCCAATCAGGAAAACTACATACAGATGCAACTGTTTGCTTTTTGTGCATCAAAGGGAGACACCCGTGGCAGTCAAGGAGATGCAGGAGAAAATTGAACAATGCTTAAAAAGTGAATGTTGGTGTGCGCATATGGCAGGCAAGGGGCTCCAGGGGGAAATGGAATACTCTTTAAAAAATGTATGCTGGTGTGTGTGCACCTATGGCAGGCAGGGGGTCTGGTGGAAAATGGAATAATAATATTTATAAAATGAATGCTGTTGTAAGATTGTTCACCTATTGCAGGTAGGCGGTGGATGGATGGTGGGAAAATGTAAACAAAAAAAACTTTAAGAAACTGGACCTGAAACTTAAATTAAAAAAAATAAGTGAAAGAAAATTAAACAAATAAAGAAAAAATTAAAAGGACAAAATAATATATATCACAAAAATTAATTGCCTGTGTACTAGGAGATAGTAGGGGACTATGAGAAACCCATTGGGGTGCTAGTATGTGCTAGTGAAAAATGCAAAAAATGTATATACTACAAAAACTCCAATGATACTCAAGCATAATATTAAACTGATATCAGTGAGAAGTAAAAAAAAAATGAACAAATACAAAAAGATATAGCCCTCTCCTTATCAATCTCCCTTTGAAAGCTGGAATAAAAACAGCAAGCAAGGAGGCATGGCTCCGACAAAGAATACATGCAGGCCAATGGCAAAAGCACACTGGCTGGTTCTACAAAATGGGCACCAGACACATGATCAAACAACTATTGAAAATAACACACCCAGGCAAGCAACCTAGATATACAGTGTGATGAGACCCAGACAACTGAAAATGACATGGAACGTGAAGGTAGTATCTGTTTTTAGAAAATTCTTATTATTTTAATAATTATCATGTACATATGAATAAAAAGTTTCACATACAAAATATTTATACATAATAAAAGTACATTGCATCGACAACAAATTATATAAAAAAATATAAAAAATGGTGCAAATGAGGTAATGACGAATTCTCCTCCACGCGTTTCGACAACAAGTGTCTTTGTCAGGAAATTACCATCAAGAAGCTATTAAAACAATCTACAATGAAGATAAACATTATAAGAAACATGTTCCAAATTACTTTTTTTGACATTTCAGTAAATATGTTTATCTGGGAACAACATTCACATTGCTATGAAGGACACATTAAAACCCTTTCTGTGTGCCTGCGAACAGCTATATTTATAGGGTAAGGTCAAACAACAACAGTGAGCAAGGAGGCATGGCCAGACTGTCCTGGGCCTACTGACTGGGTGGCTGTTGGCAGAGGAAGCCAAATAGTAAAATAGAATAATATTACTAATGTAATAAACATGTAGAAAATTTACTGAACTATCCAACATTGTTCCTTTACCAAAGATGAAAAATGAAATGCAAAAATATAACTGGGCCCATACTGAAACTGCAGGCCACCCACCACAATACATTTAAAAAAATTGAATAAAAATACAGATATATACTGGAGCATGTCCTTTATCAAACAGCACCCTTATCCAAAAGATTTTGAACTCACTTGTGAAATCTCAAAAACAAAGGGCCTGATTATGATGACGGTGGGCCTACCACTGACAGCCCATTGATGGCGGTCCCACAGCCATCAAAAAGAAGTTTTCCGACCACCACAGTTTGATGGCAGGCGGCTGTGCGGCAGTCAGAAAGACAGACCACCACCAACCCAATGGGCTCAAGGAACCCATTGGTCCATTGGGGGTGGAGTAATGCCGGCAATAGAGGTGGTGCATACCAGGCACTGCCGGAGGCATTCCGATGTTCCTTTCTGGATGCTCTTTCATGGTAGTTAACCTGCCATGGAAAGGCTTGCCAAAATGGATGTTGGGGGCCTGTAGCAGACCCCCTCCCACCTACCCACTGATATAAGCACTAGTGGTGCCCCCTACATGTCCCTGTATCGTGCTAGAGATACTCCTATGGTGTCAAAACCACATGATAACCTTTGACTACCATCATTTTTAAAAAAGTGGGAGCTGTCACAGAGTGGAACATCCTTGCCGAGAACAGAACGTTTGGGATGTGCATTTGAAATCATGAGAGAGAGTGAGAGAGAGAGAGGGAGAGAGGGAGAGAGAGAGAGGTGTGTGGAATGTACTTTGTGGTCCCAAAGTGCAGTGTTATGAGCAGTGGTGCAAACATGAGCACTGTGTTGTACATTGAGAGATGAAGTATGTGATTCTATAGGCAGTGGTGTACAAATGTGCATTGTGTTGTACATTGGGAAGGATTATGAAGTTCTTACTAATGGCTTTGAGATGCCCTTATGTCATCTTGACTCTGTCTTGCTTGAGCATTTAGCATGCACAGGCATGCACAGGCAGGCCCTCAGAGTGCTCAAGTTGTTTGGGTTATTCACGTTCAAGTTTGCTTTGTTTTTGGGGAGGAGATTGCTTAATGTATCCTCTGAGACTTTTGTAAGCTGCGCTGGGATAATGTGTGGGAATTGTGCTTGGTGGCTTTCAGAGCAAAGATTAATGTTGCCAGAGAAATGTGTGGAATGTAAAGCTCTGTCTCGGAGTCAAAATACAGGGGCCAGACCAACTTCTGTCTTGACTTTGATACAGACCAGCTCGGTCAGCTCAGTTTTTCGTAAAGGAAGAAAGGGGGAGAGGTTTCTAGAATCTTGGCCTTAGGTTGAGTAAAAGTTATTAAAGGCAGAGGATCTTGGCAGTCAGTGGGAGCTCAGTTGTGGGGCACACGTTTTATCACAAGAAACTTGGGATATGGTTGCTAGTCACAAGTCCTGCCCGGCTGTCAAAGGGCTCCTCCAGCTTGAGTAGGTAAGGAAGTCGAGTGAACGACTGGTGAGGTGTTTTGAGTATTAACCTTGTGATGTGTGTGATTGACTTTGTATGCACATGAAAGCCTTTTTGTTAGAGAGCATTGCATAAATAAAACTCCAAGCCTTTTTCTAAAGCCAGTATTTGATGTACTTCATTTTGTAAAAGGAATTCCCTCTCCAGGGGGTGGGGTGTTGTGTCTATTGCTTCGTCGTGTTTGAGCCACCGTATGGTATTCTGGATTATTTGAAAGTGTGAAGCAAGACAACCTGCACCATGTGGCAGACACTGCATGGTGCCTGCCACGTAGTGCAGGGATAGGTGCAGTGCCCCTATTTTGCATTGCGGTGGGTGCTGCAGCCAGCAGCAGCCATCGCAATGCAAACTATTGGCATTGCGACTGCTGTTGTGGCGGTCACATCGTTATGCCTATGTCGGGACTGCCAACCACTTGTGAGATGGTCCGAATTCCCGATAAGGTCTGCCCTCCATCCGAATTGGGCCGATAGTCCTTAAATCCAATGGTATATATGCAGCAGACAAAGATAGTTATCGTTCAGCTCCAAATCTAAATGAAAAATTATCAGGAGATTGACAAAGCAATGGGAGGAGCCTGCTGGACAGAAGTCTCTGGGGCACTTCCTTCTTGCTGGAAAAAAAGGCTTCTCACACTAAAAATTAACCTGAACAGTCTTTTGGAGGAGAATATTAATGAAAAAATGCCTTTCTGAGTAGATTTAGCTGCTTTTCGACAGAGAATCTGCTTGAGGTTCAGCTGCAGAGCTTGCGCTCGCCAGTGCTTGAAAAAAGCACCAAAATCCATGCTAGTGGCCGTGAAGTCTTGCACACACTCACAAACAGCTTGTATGTCTCGTCGCACTCGCCAGCATGCACCAAAACAAGTCTTGTGTGTGTCAATGGAAAAAACTCCACCACGCGGCTGAATTTATCAAGAACTCTGTGTTATGCTCAGAGTTTCCGAATTCTGTCAACTCCACAAGCAGAGTGAATTACTCCGCCCAGGCCTATAATTTATTTGGGAAGGTTTCTGCCAGATTGCCTAGGAATTCTTTTGTCGACATACATGGATTAGTTAGATTGTTAAACAACAATTGTTAATCTGTTTACAGGAGACCTGGCTATCTGATACCTTCTTTTGATGGCTTGCTAAACTGCAAGGAGGCTAAACAAAAAGGATCTTGGCACGCGACTGAGGGTTTACTGATGCTAGTATCTACAAAAGTAATGAGTAAATATGAAATGCTAATTGATTGAGGTCAGCATGCTACACCTGTATCCCAATGCTGCTACTTGTTAAGTTATAACTGTAGTCATTGTATAAGTGGACTGGGTGGATAAGCAATCTGACATTGAGTAGGTAGCACCATTCAGAGAGAATATCTGTAATCCATTTGCTGTAAATAAACACATCTCAGTTTTAATAATAGGAGACTTCACCATGCAGCTAAACCCAGTCCACATGAATGTAGACCAGACAAATATGCTGGATGCCTACACTTTTACAGTGGCCTTTGTTCCGAAATGAGCCTCGTGGAAAATGATTACTGAAATGCAACAGGATCTGGCTAAATCTGGTTTTCTTTGTTTAAATGGACAATTTTAAGCAGCTAGTCTGGCCAGCCAAACCTTTCCTACAGGCAATTTGAAAACCCAAATGATTATGAATTTATTTAGTCATCTTTATTTTCATTTATGTGAGAATTTTCAGGTATTGAATGCAAGAAATAGTGATAATTGGCTTCTGTACACATGGTTAAAATTGGATCCAGTGTAGGGAATTTGTATTGCCTCTGGAAATCGATTACTGTAGATGGTTCACTACTAGCATAAATGGGAAGTATATCACTTTATTAGCTAATGTGCAATTTTTGGAGGTTTTTGAAAATATAATTGTTAAACCTCAGAATAAACTGCTTTTGTATGACGGGACATTAAATAAAGTTTTTGACTACCTGGTGGTTTCACATAAGAAAAACTCACATTTCTCTTTAATAACCAAGGTGGAGGTGGCAGCTACAGGTAAGTTTATCTACTTATTTTATCAAACCCCTTCCCCATCACTCCTGTTCTGAGGCAGCCACCACTGACGTCGATACTGAATGTAAAAAGATATTGCTGCATGAACGTTGCCTCAGGATTAATTAACCTAGCTTCTCAAGCAAACGCCAATCATTTTACTGCTGCTTCTATGACTGAGACATAAGAGTTCAGTACCTGTAACAGTCACTGTATTTTAATTGGAACATTTTGATCTTAGGAATTTTAAATATTGGATAGTTATTTTTGTCTGCCTATGATTGATTTTTGGTTTAGAAACAGCTTTATCTGTCTCGCCAGTCTCGTATATTGAAAACTTGCAGAAATAGAAAATTCACATACACTCACATTGAGGGGCTCTAGATTGGATATCTTCATCCATGGGTCTACTTTAATCAACTGTTCTTCACATTTTGCTTCCACTCACCATCGCACACAGATTTCTCTCTTGTAGTGTGAGACAATTTTTCCTGAACTCTTGTTCACATCTGCCTTCAACAAAGTGCACTTCGGTGTCACAGGTGGTGGGGCAATATTAGATGTATTTTTATTTCAAATCTGATTGCCTTTTTATTAATGCTTGTGTCTTTAATCTCCATCTTCTGATTATGGTAATCCAAAGTCAGTAGTATCTTTTCTGTGTGCCAATAAGAATCATATTTTGCTGTGACATGTCTTAAATTTGAAAGCGGTTACTTTAGCAATTCCACTTAGGAAGCAAGCATGCTGTTCTATTTGACGGTATTGTTGCATATAGCTCCCGTATTTAGGCAGCAACATTTCTCTTCTTTTTTTTGTGACCTATGCTTACAAAATACATTTGGAAATGAAAAAGGTGCAGTGGTGTGGAGAGCCACTTAGAGCTCCCGTCAAGCTCCGTGGCTAGCTTGTTTCCGGTCGAGGAGACAGCGGGATGGCGGCCGTACTCCAAATATGCGAGTAGATCCTGTGGCTGTCGTTACTTTTGGTGGTGTGTTTGAGCCATTTTTTTGCAAGGCGTGTCAGGGCAAGGTGCAGCTTCTTGCAGGTGGGGCATAGAATGTAAAGTGGCAGCGGCAGCGATAAGGATCAAGAGGAGCAGCAACTAAAAGCAGTAGTAAGAAGCCGTGATTGAGTGGTGATCTGAGGGGGAAAAATATCGGTGGCCACTGATCAGCTGAGCGGAGCACCCGGAGCCACAGTTCAGGAGTTCAAACTCAGTGGCGCAGTAAGCCTCAGTCATTTCAACAGCTGTGTTATACTTGCTCCATAAGGTTATTTCAGCGCCTTGATGTGGCGGCTTTGAATATCTTGCTCTCTGCTTTGGCGCAATCTTCTTAAGGATAAGCTTGCTTAGATCTGTTATCTACCACCAACTCTGACTCCCAGAGGACTTCTGGCCTCCTCCTCAGTTCCCTATCCCCCTCCCCTGCCCCCTCTATCATCACTTCTTTTTCTTCTTGTTTCCCCAAAAGGAAGTTGACGGATTAGTGAGTGAGGAAGGGAAGGAAAAAGAAGAAAGGCATGGGAAAGGGGAGGTCCTAAAAGGAGCTGACATTATACAAAGGAGAAAGAAATAAGAGTAATAAGAGCTGAGGAGTGGAGAAGAAGACGTAGAGACACGGTGACATTATTACAATAATACACAAGATGCGGATGGAACTTGAGGATCTTCAATTAAAGATTGATGATGTTGAAAATAGGGCACAACATACGAATCTGCGAGTTGTGAGGATACAGGAAGCCTCTGAAGCTGGCTCAACTCCAATTAAAGTTGATTTCTGATCTAATTCATAAGCATGTATTGGAGGGCAAGGCAGTCATAGGCAAGGATCTCAACATTGTTCAGGCGCATCGGGTTCCTCCAATTTGCCCTTCAAACGCTGAATATCCCCGAACAATTGTGGCTGGCTTTGGGGATGTGCATATAAAAGAACAGATCTTTTCTCAGGCAATCTCTAAAAAATTATTTTCCACAACAGAGAGCTTTTTGTTTCGAACTTTCTCGGATATGTAGATTCTAGCGGCACAATGAGAGTTTGCCGGATTGATCAATAAATTCAAGAACTCATGGGCTCCTGCTGGGTTTATACAAAATTAAGAGTGTTACATAAAGGACGTGCCCATGTTTTTCTGTCTGCAGATCAAGCAAAAGAATGTTTACGCATAGCAAGGCAAGGAGGCGGGTAAGAAGGTGCAGCATTCTCGATCAGAAATTCTAGTCAGAGAGTTTATAAGAGGTGTAAGGGGAAAGGGGCATGCATTTATGATACAAGCAATGCAGCCACCAATGAGCCTAAGCCATCATTTGCTCGTCACAGGAATTAGCTTTTGAGTACCCTACCAAAGTACTAATTTAAGGGGGGAAGGGGCACAAGGGGAGGGGTGGGACAGAATACTGGGCCCATGATGGGTAGGGCCTACAAAGGGGGGTCTTGGGGGCTGGGAGGTTCAGAGGGGTGTGGAGGTTTGGGAAGAAAAAGAGAAAAGTTGCAGTTAGTAAACATTTCATGTTGGTTATTCAAGGTAGCAAGGGAATAAGCTTTTTGAATCTTAATATAGTTCTATCATCTTGGCACACTATTGAACCAGAATAGCACCACAGCAAATATTTGGATTAGCCTCATGTAAAACCATTGGGGCCAATAACCAGACCAAATTTAAATGTACACTTGGTGTCAGCACAAATCCAAAATATTTTACTTAAGGAGACACATTTAAAAAGAGATTCATCCCCTTGCAGGCTACCAGGTTACATCTCTCAATCTTTTTTTGCTTTAGCGGGGGCTGCAGTAAGGGGGGTAGCCATCTTGTTTACATGCAATTGCGGTGGAGAAACATCACAGATTATCAAAGATCCTAGCGCTGAATGGATTATTGTAAGCTGGAAGATAGCCAACCAGATCTTCCAGATAGTTTGTTTTTACGGTCCAATATCTGACGATACAACCACCCTCAAGGGTCTTAAAGACCCTCTCTCCCAACTTCCCAGTTATATTATCATGGGGGAGATTTTATTGTAATACAGAACTTACAATTTGACTCCTCACATAAGAATAAAGGTCAAAATAAACCCAAAGTAGCAAGAGGCGTGGCCACCTTAATACATGATTTCGCTTTAGGGGATCCTTGGCAAATTCAGTATCCTCAGGCACGTGAATTTAACTTTTTCTTCAAAAGATTCAACACCGCCTCGAGAATTGACTTTTTTTATCTCGCATCACCAGGAACAGGGCAAGATTCATATTCCTTAATCTAGGAAAGAATTTTACTGAATCTCTTTTTTCTCTTTATTGTTCTCTGACATCACGTGTTTTAGTCAATGGGATACTTACTCAGTCCATTAAAGTAATGCGTGGAACTAGACAAGGGAGTCCTCTATCACCCTTGTTGTTTAATTTATATATTGAGCCTTTAGCCTGTAGAATTAGAGCGTCAGAGGAGATACCCCCCTTTATAATTGGTGACTGATCTAAAAAATTGGGCTTATATGCGGATGATATTATTTATTCATCTAATTTACATAACTCTTTAGAACAGTTGGTGAAAATAACGGAAGAATTTGGAATCATTTCAGGCTATCAGATAAATCAAGACAAAACTGAGATAATGGCTTGGAATCTAAACACTGAAAGGATAATCAGTAAATCAGAAATGAGGTATTTGGGTGTTAGGATAACTCAAAATGTTGGAGATTAAAAAAGAAGTTGCAGCCATTTTAAAAGGGTGGATGAATCTCCCTTTGACGTTATATGGCCGGACTAATCTTGTGAAGATGGTGATTGTGCCAAAAGTTACGTTTTTATTTGAGACTATCCCCCTTGGTTTTAGAAAAGATTGGATAGCTAAATTACAGAGTGAGATAGTATCATTCATTTGGGCCTCAAAAGGATCACGATTATCGTGGAAAAAGTTAAGGAGGAGAATTAACAAAGGTGGTCTGGCGGCTCCAGATTTACAAATTTATGCTTGGGCTTTCTGTTTAAAGAATTGCAGGATGCTGCTAGATACCCTAATTAACTCAGCGATTGGAGAAATATTTGGTGTGATGTTGAAAAGCTGTGGATATAATGATTTCAGTTTCTTATATAAGTTTGCAGACCCTAAATTTTTCAAAAAGGTGAGATTAAAGGTCTTACGAGATTTAGCGGAGGTTTGGTATAAGATAAGAAGAAAATTGAAATTGCCTTATTTCAGTTATATGGCCCCAATATGGGACTCTCCTGGAGCGCCACTTTGGACAAAAGATGCTTTGGCTGCTCAGTTAAAAAAGAGGATGATATGCAGAGATGGAAAGACTTGTTTCAAGAAGGTGAATTTGTCCCATGGGGCCTTTGTCAACAATTGTGGGGCCAGATATTTTCGAGATATATATATGTACAGATCCAGAGTTGGACAAATGATCCAAAAAATGTAATTGGGACTCAGAATGACTTTGAGATGAAGTTGGGCTTAGGGACCTTTAAGAAGGAAGTGGCTGCATGGTATTGGACGATATTGGAAATGGAAGACGGACCTTTTCTACTTCCTGAGGTGCTGTGGAAAGAGTGCTTGCCGAAGATCGCGACAGAGAATCAATGGCAAGTAACAATGTCTATGCTGTACAGTATTGTTAAACCCGCAAATTTAAGGCGAAACCTTCTGTTTACTATTCATAGGGCATATTGGTCCCCTCGCAGACTATCCAAATTCAAAAATGGCGGAGTTGTGGGGTGTCCGAAATGTAAAACTCCAAATGTGGATGATCTTCACATGTACGTCTCTTTCCCAAATATAAGACAATTCTGGCTGTACGTAAGTAATTGCTTATCTGAAGTTCTGACTCCGCAAATAGAGGTAAGCCCAGAATTAATAATTACAGGAAGATTTGATTTAGAAAGTAAACGCATGAATGATAATGTAAGACTTACTTTCTATGGTTGTTTATTAGCACGTAGAGAAATATGTAAATTATGGATCTCACCACTCAGTCCCAGCTTAATGGACTGGATATTGGCTATGAGGTATACAGCTAAGCTTGATACTTTAGATCACACCAAGAGAAATCTGAGTTTTTGGGTGCCTTTTTTGTTACGTTTTGGTTAGATATTATTTGATACAATTTCCGATGATTAAGCCCCCGCCTATCTCGCTGGTATTTATTATACGGGAGTCCAGGTCAGAATGGAGTAAGGGGTGGACACACCTGGTGAGTCAAACAGCCAAGAAGGGCTGGTCGATTGGGGGCCGGATTCAAAATAGGTGGAGTTTATGCCCCAATACTCTAACCAGCTTATGAGATATAAAAAGCCCAGTGGTGGACTAAGTTAGAGGATTTGGGTGGCGAGACGGCAAATGAGGATAAAAAATTTTTTAATAAAAAAAAAAAAAAAAAGATTCATATTCTTTCAAATCCATTTTCAGACCATTCAGTTCCTGGTGATAGAGATCAAGGTCAATCCTGTTAGACAAGGATATTTCCAGTGGACTATAGATAAGACCTTATTAATCAAGGAAGAATGGGTTACGAATATGCGGGTAAAGATCAAGGACTTTTTAGGAATAAATAAGGGGTTTTCCTCTTGTATGTCAGTCTGGGAAGCTTGTAAAGCTTACATTAGGGAGGAGATAATATCTTACAAAGCTACATATCCAAACTAAGAAGGATTACAGCTTTGACCTTACAGTGTGACTTAGATCAAGCAGTCCAGAGACACATAATCAACTATTCTCAAAGTACGAAAAATGATTTGGAAAAAGCCAGACATGATTTAAAAGCCTTATATTTCTCCAATACTATTATGAATGAAAATACATGCTTTCAAAAACTCCATGAAGAAACAGAACATGCTGGCAATATCCTGGCGTGCTCTTTAAAAAAGAGAACTAATAATGCTACATTTGAAACAATTTTCGATGAAAATAGAAATCAAGTAGTTGATCAAATGGCTGATATTGGGACTGTTTTTTCACATTACATACAAGAGAATATATTGGTCCCTATCTTCGACTTCTTCTGCTTCAATAGACAAATTTCTAAATCCTATAGAAGTACCTAAACTCAGCAATTCTCAGCAAGCCCATATAGTAGCTCCCATTACAGTCAAAGTGGTCTAGGAGGCCATCAACGAGTCCCCTAATGGGAAAGCATGTGGCTGCGATGGCTTCCCAGCTGAATGTTATAAGGTATTTATGTCCCAATTGACAGAAACCTTAGTTGAGTTACTCAATGCAATATTTGGAGGAAGCCAAATCCCTAATTCTTTTTCTGAGGCTCTTATAATAAGCTTCATAAAAAGAGGCAAACTCCTTGACAATCCGGGATCATATCCGCCAATCAGCTTACTTAACTCTGATTACAAATTGTTCACACAAATCATGGCAGCAAGAATAACCATCTCGGCACAAATAGTAGTTCATAGATATCAGTCAGGATTTTTGCCTGGGAGACTGATGGCAAGCAATACTAACTTTTTAATCCAGGCAACTGATTATTATATGAATAAAAAGATAGAAGCTATGATAATTATTATAGATGCTGAAAAAGCTTATGATTTCATTCCATTTTGAATTATGTTGGCAATTCTTTTGAAATTTAATTTCCCCTTACAAATCGGCAATTTATTAAAGAATCTTTAAAGCAAAGCGAAGATCATTATACATTCCCAAACCGTAGGATTGTTACAAATCAAACAAAGAACTAGACAAGGGTGCCCAATGACACCAGTGTCCTTTGCATTATTCATAGACCCTCTAGTCTCTTTTTTATGACAGGATCACACAAATTAGAGCACCCTTGCCGGGAGCTCCTAAGCTAAAACTGTTTGCAGATTGCATCATTTTATACGTGGCTGCTGAGAAGCTGAATATCCTGAATTAAAAAAAAATTAAATCCTTTTTCGGATCTGGGGGATATTAAATGAATCATTTGAAATCTGAGATTTTGCTTTTTAACTGTTCGGATTATATTCTTCCATTAGACATGCGTAATCAGGTCTGTACAACCGGGTCAATGAGATATTTAAGGATATATGTCTCATATGATCCTTCACAGTTATATCAACTTAACTATGAAAGTTTACTTTTAAAGGCTAAAAAGGCAGTGGCAGGCCGTAGTACTCTCTTTGATATGGAGAGTTGCTGTAATAAAAATGATGATTCTGCTTCTGTTTTTTTTTTATATTTTCAAATGTACTAATTAAAGGCCCTACAATTCTTTTTAATGTGTTAGGTCAAATGCTACATCATTTTGTTTGGTCTGGCAAGAAACCTCATACAAAATTAGAGACTTTACAGCTACCTATCCAAGAGTGTAGTCTCGCACTCCCTCACTTTAAAAAGTATTATCAGGCAGGACTTTTGGATTGGTGTACAAGGTCAATTACTAGACATGTTCTGGGTAGCAATTTGTATCTGATGCAAATGCTCCTAGAATCCGGCACCCAGTTTGTTCCATTCATCAAAATTCTTAGGCTCCCAAAGCGTAGCAGATATAAGACATCTCCAATCATCTCTGATAAGTTCTTCCAATTGATGGAGGAATATCAATGTACCACCTTTCATCCTGAAATGTTAATTTCACATAGCAGTGTGATAGGTCTCCATCCAAGCCAAAAAAGTATAACAACTTGGGAAAAGGTGGGGATATGTTGCTTTAAGGATTTCCTTGTAGAAGGTGCAATGAAATCTTAGAATCAAATTAAACTGTCCAATCCAGGACTTCCATTGTCATTACTTTTTTACTTTTTTCAATTACAGAAGTTTTTAGCAGTTCACAAGTCCCCCCCCCCCAGATGCTCTAGCAAATTTGATTAGTCTCAACTACTATGTGAAAGAGACCGGAGGGGTAGGGAATTGGTAACAAATTCTACTTGATCAACTATATTTTAAAGTTGTGCCACAAGCACTACAAAAGAATTAATGCTCTATAGGTTTTAGGTTGGATATGCAAACATGGAGAGATTCAATATCTGGGTGCATAAAGCAATAAGGGAGGGCAATTTTAAGCCCATGGTTTTTTTTTTAGCAAGCGGTAACTTTATTATACCCAATCTCGTCTCTTTAAAATGTACCCCTCTGTTTCTGGAGCATGTTTCAGATGTAATTGCCGTAATGGGGACTGGTTTCATATTTGCTTTTCATGTCCAGCTCTAATAAAATTATGGAAGCAAATATTTCATTGGCTTAGCAACAAGCTCCAAATAAACCTACACCGCATGCATCATTCATTGATTTTGTGAATCTTAATTTGCGAAAATTACCGAATCGCAAATAAAGAATCGCAAAATGCTATACATCAATTTTTTCGCAATTTCTTTGCGATTCGGTAAAAATCGCAATTTTTACCGAATCGCAAGGAAATTGCGATTTTTGAAGTGTGAATTCGTATTTTGCGATTTTGCAATTTGCGAATTCGCAATTTGATGCATATCAATGAGGGCACACCCAGGAAGCCAGTAGACTGATTACACACACCTGAAGCCAAGTTCAAACTGCAGGACTGGCTTTTGGCAGTTGAAGCTCTGCTTGCAGCAAGAGTAGGACTGTTTTTGGTGTGCTCTTGAAGGAGAAATGGCTACTGAAAGTGCTGTTGAAGACCTGCATGCCAGAAAAAAGAAAATTAAGTTTAGTGACCAGGAGCTTGAGATTTTAATAGAAGAGGTCACTTTGAGGCATGATCAGCTTTTTGGCAAAGAATCCCTTAAGGTCCCTGAAGGAGTGAAGAGAAGAATGTGGCTGGCTATTCAATCAAAAGTTAATGCTGTTGGGGTTGCCCACAGAGACATTACCCATTTCCAAAAACGCTGGTATGATTTACGCAGCCGTGCAAAGGAGAAAATTGCCTGCAGGAATAAAAGTGCAAATAAAACTGGTGGTGGTCCCCCAAAGGATAAACCAAATACCCCACTGGAGGACATGGCTGAGGGGACCCTGGTGACTGAAGCAGTGATTGGAGTGATTGACATAGACACCTCTGAGCATGCTGGCACATCGCAAGGTAAGTGTGTAATTTTTCTTTTTTTAAATATGTTTCAGAGTGTTGCTGGCTTTTAATTCTTCTGCAAATGATTTAAGTAATCCCCATCATGTAACCTTAAGAGCATACAAAGAGGTTTGGAGAAATAGTCATAATATAGCATTGAAGCAATGCATCCTGGGAGATGTAGTTTTTTTACCATACGTAAAGAAACATTCTGATGAATATGATTTTCCAAAGCAAAGTTAATCATCACATCTGTCAGTAAACTTTTATAAGCAAAGTAGATGTTTTATTTTGAGATATAAATGCATACTTTCACAATGAACAAAAATTTACAGATAATTCAAAAGTAAAGATTACATACATTTTTCTTTCATAGATAAAGAAAATGAGGGTGAAACAATTGATCTGGGCAACACTATCAATACTGATTGGGAAAACACACCAGCCCAAAATGAAATGACATCCTCACCAACAGTTTCAAAGGAAAAAACAAGGAAAAGAGTGCAGCAAATGCAAGACTCAGACACTGAAGAAGAGCCCAATGCACATACGCAGCAAGCAGTTGAAATGAATGCCATTCAAAAGTCAAGGATAAGTCGTCGTAGTAGACTTCAACAATTTTACAGAAGAAGGGCACGTTCAGCAAATCAGAGATAATCCTCACAAGATGAGTGCCAGGCCAGTGTAGTTGAAAAGAAGCTCCTGAAAGTCCAAAGTCTGCAAGGCAAAAATATAAGGGTAATGAAGGGCAAACTCAATCATATCAGTCAAGACATCAGTAGCATGAGTAACAGTCTTATTAAATTGACAAATGTGTTTGAAAGTGCACATATGGCATCAAGTAATAAACTGGACCGCATGGCAACTGCCATGGAAACCATGTGTGAAGCAATACAAGCACAGAACATTACCAATTGCAATAGGCACTTGAGATTAATGTCTAGCATGCACACTTATACTAGAGCAATACATCGCTTGTGCATTACCAATGCTAAAATGATAACAAATACACTGTGCATGCACAAGGAATTAATGAAATGTTGTAGTAAGCTTTCAGAAGGGATGATATCCAACAAAAGTACAAAGGATGTCATGCAGGAAGACATGAGTGTGCTTCAATCAGTACAAGGGGGCAAAAATGATGAGAGTGCTAAACCCACTTGTGAATCTAAATGTGATACAGTTGTTAAGTGCCACAGTTCAATACATCTTGAACCAAAAAGTTACTCATCCTCAGCTCAGAGAAATGCAAAAAGCAAAGCTTTAGGTGTGAGAGGAAGAAAATAAAGTCATGAATGGACTGCCTTCTGAAGGATTGATATCATGAAAATACTGGCCAGAGACTGATGAAAGTCATAGCTACATGTTTATATCATTTACACTTGTCATGCATTTATGTGACCTTGTTTCTCATTACTTCCTTTATGATTTAAAATAAATTTGACTCAGATTAACTGAAGATTCACATGCTTCTTACCTCTTTTAAAAGTAATGTTCAGTGATTTCTGCTCTCCTTCACCTTCTTTCTGCTGCATCTGCTCCATGAAGTCTTGCATGTGGTTGTTGTGGCTGGTTGTCAATGTTTGGTAGCATGTCATCTAAATCCAGTTCCAAGCCTCTCCTTGTGGCTATGTTGTGCAGCATGGCACATGCTGCGACTATTTTGCAGCACACCTCAGGACGATATTGCAGTGCTCCACCAGTTTTGTGCAGTATCCGAAACCTAGACTTCATGACCCCAAAGGTCCTCTCTACAACATTTCGGGTGGATATATGGGCATGGTTGTAGTGCTGTTCTTTACAGGTTGCTGGAGTTAGCTATGATGTAAGTATATGTGATCTCACACCATATGCACTATCACCTATGGGGGTGTAAAATGGTAGAAATGCCGTTAACATATCATGTGGCTGCATGTGAAATAAATAAAGATTAGGAAAAAGAACAGTATTTACCAAGCAAATATCCATCTCCAAATTCACCTGACAACAGTCGACCATGGATGGCACTATGTTTGAAAATGTAGGAGTCATGGGCACTCCCAGGGTAACTTGAAACTAAGTCTGTGATGAGTGATTTTGAATTACAAATGACTTGGATGTTTAAAGAGTGATAATTTTTTCTGTTGCGAAAAATATACTCATTCACAGATGGGGGACAAATGGGAACATGTGTGCCATCTACGCAGCCTATGACATGAGGAAAATTAGCCATGTTATAAAAGTCTAACTTTGTTTCCATCAATTCCTGCTGAGTTTTTGGGAAATAAATGTGATGACGTATCCTTTGCAACATTGCATTTAGGAAATCATTAAAAAATCTAGAAATGCACTCTGTGAGACCCCCAGCAACAGCTATGATCCCTGGAAGGACCCAGAGGCTAGAAGGTGTAGAGAACATAACACCTGTACATGGGTGGGTATGGCTAGGGTCCTAAGAGTTTCTCTGCCCAAATAGGGTCTAATTCAGCAATGAGATCTAAAATGGAGTCAGCATTAAGCCTATACGTGTCATATATTTCAGCCTGTGTCTGGCCAAACAAAGTGATGCGCAATCTAAATATCCTTTCACTAAGCATCCTCCTTCTCCTTCCTGCTGCTCTCAACGTCCACCTACGTGCCAGGACAATGACTGATGCCATCCTCAAAGAGGTCTGGCTCAACTGTGGAACCCCTTAAGTACCCTACAAATTTGTTTCACTTGTTTTCCAAGAAAAAAATGTTTTACCACCTGCTCTCAGTACTTCTAAATTTAAGAATTCTTAAATGCGATTCCTTAGAAAATCGCTATTTGCGAATTTTGATGCATACACTTTTTTGGTAATCTTTTGCGATTCCTTGAATTCGCGATTTTTTAAGGAATCGCAAATCAAATTGCGATTTCTAAAATTGCGAAAAATACATTTTAACATGATGCATCTCAAAAAAGGAAATTGCATTCGCAAACGGCCGATTTTTGCGAATCGTACCATTTGCGAATGCAATTCTGCTTGATGCATGTGGGTGTATGTTCCTGAACTGAGTACTGTTCTTTTAGGAATAATTAATACACTCAGTCTACCCATTCAACAACAATATATTTTTATTGCATTACTTGTTGCCAAATCACAGATGCTGTAAAAATGGAAGGAGGCTGACCCTCCATCCTTTTCCCAATGGCTTCTCAAGATGTCCTGAATTGAAGCAAAGGAAAAATTATATCTGCAAAGAGTAGGAGCTTTAAGATTTGTTTTTTAATTTTGGGGTCGGATGAAGGGTAATGTTTATTAAAAGGGAGCTTGTTATAGTTAATATAGGTTTTTTATTCATGTAAAATGACGGGTATTTATAATGTATATTAATGATAATTGCATTTTGATCAATTGTTTATTTATGTTTGTTCTTACTAACTGCAAAATGAAAATTTCTATAAAAAAAATAGAAGTACATAAACATATAAAGTTAGCACCTGCTTGTGAAGAACTGGTTAATAGGCTTTGCCAATACTTGTTATTTTTTTACTGGCATTTACTATGTGGATACATAAAACACCTTTGATACACTGCTAATGAAGGAATGATCTTAGTATGAGAAGTAGAATGTGTACCAAAACATTAATTTTTTAAAAATATTATACTGCAGTTTTTTTGTTCAAGACAATACCTTCCTGCACTTAGACACTTCTGTCATACTGTTTTTGGTGTGTTTTAACTGTCATAGCGATATGGTCAACTAAAGTGGCCAAATTAATCCAAATTGTTCTCACTGAAGTTGGACAGTAACTGAACTTATGTGCTCACTTTTTTATTTGAAGATTCAAAATGTTGTTAAGGTGTAGATGAGAAATTACACAGTCACACTTCTATTCTATCACTGCTGTTTCAGATGCTGTTGTCACTAACAATATATCCCTACCAGGCCATGTGACAACGATACTGCGTTTGACCTTCTTAGATTGTCAGTAAGAACTCCATAGTCACACGCTGGATATAAAAACTGAACAGGGAACACTCCCATTTCAGCCCTTAACCAACCTCATTCCCATAAAATACATACATAGGTGGGCGAATGCTTTAGCAGTTTTTTGACAAGCCACTGGTCTTAGAGTCATCAGGCTTATAGAGTCATGCAGTTTCTTTTAGCAGTACAAAGTCATCTGTCAGCTCCTGGCCGTTATGTTTCTAGAGGTCTTTGTATCCAGATCTATGTGTGGCATTGGGGTGATCTTTATGTGGATTAGAGGATAACGTAAAAGAACATGTGTATCCATCTGTAAGAAAGGATGTATCACAAGAGGTCATTGAGCACTGAGTGACTTCCTCACCCATGACAAAAAAGCCAGCAGCAATCAAAAACTCCTTTATCTTGTCTCTACTTTAATTATCTGAAGGGATTCCAGGTCCAGCTGGACATTTAATCAATTAGAAAATCTGTAGTTATCTGTACAATGTTTACTCACAGCAAAAGCATTTTCCACAACTGATTGCTTTGGCACTGTTTGAAGAATGTTGATGCATTTCTTTAAGGAAGGATACATTTATGGGAGTGCACTTCTGGGGAATTTTCTGCAGGTTGACTAAGAACAGAAGGATATACAGGGATCCAAAACATTGAATTTCTCCTCCAGTTGTTACTCTTTGAGTTGTTGCTCTTTAGGATGAAAAACACCTCTGAATGACTTTTCAGAAGTCTTGGAAGCTTCGCCAAGCTTAAACGTGTTTTTGGTTTGATGTAACACGTTTTACAAGAATAACAAAGGGATGTTTGGTGGAACAGAAGAGTCATTGTAAATCTGTTGCAAAGATCAGAACAGTTTTTTATGTGGCTAGCTGAGTGGGTTAGTAATGATGGTCTTTACCAGCACTTTAAAGCAAATTAAATGTATGTGAGAGAGGGGCTATGGAGAGACGAGGGGCACTTTTGTTGGGTGCTAGTGATGGAATACAAGGAAGAGGTCATGTCGTGGTGCCAAAAAGTTTGTTGCAACAAGAGTCATCTTCTCTAAAGCGGCCCTGCATCGTTTGTCCCTTTCTCATAAAGTATGTATGTATGTATGTATAAATGATTTTGTAACGCACACTGTTACTGGGGAGTATCCTGGCGCGGTGGGAAAAGGCAAGAAGGGTGAGCAGGGATCAGCTTAAGCACTGCTACTGAATAGGTAGGTTTTTAAGTTTTTTTTAAATTGGACTACAGATTGACTGGAGCGCAGTTGAAAGGGGAGAGCATTCCAGGCGCGGTCCGCGACCACAGTAATGGACTGTCCCCCTAGTCTGGTTCGCTTGAATCGGGGAAGGGTCATTTTAAATAGCGAAGATGATCGGAGTACTCTTGTAGGGGCATAGGTTGTAAATCTTTTCTTTAAATAGGCTGGACCTTGGTCATGAGTCGCTCTGAACGCAAGTACCAAGGTTTTAAAGAGGATACAATGAGGTACTGGGAGCCAGTGGAGGCTGGACATATATGACCGGACACTTTTCCATCTGGGAACGTTACAAAGGAGGCGAACAGCGGCATTCTAAATGACCAACAGACGTTTGGTCAGATAAGCTGGAATGCCGCTGAACAGGGAGTTCACATAGTCCAGCCTTGCTAGAATGAGTGCTCGGGCGACAGTCTCCCTCGCCTCTCTAGGGAGTAGTGGAAAAAATTTCCTGAGCATTCTCAAGGTAGCAAAACATGTTCCAGTCAGTTTTTTTATATGGTCCTCAAACTTTAGATCCTCCCCGAACCAAATCCCAAGATTTTTCGCAGGGCCACCCATCTCCTTAGGACATGGAATATTTGGTGGCCACAGCGAATTGTTGAAACCTGGGGGAAAGATCCGTAAAAGAGGACCTCTGATTTGTCCTCATTACATTTTAATTGAGCCAGCGTTAGCCAGTGGAAAACTGAGTATAGGCAGAAATGGACCTTTGCTGTGTCCAGATGATCGTCAGGCCAGGTGAAAAGAAGCTGCGTATCATCCGCATATCCTATAATCTTAGCCCCGTACTGTTCCGCAAGATACACCAAAGGGGTAATATAAATGTTGAACAGTAGGGGGCTAAGAGTGGAAACCTGTGGGACCCCCGTAAGGAGTGGTTTTGGTTCAGAGGCATGAGGTGGCATCCAGACCTGTTGAGTCCTACCCGAAAGAAATGAAGACACCCAGGCCAGGGCATTGCCGCCAATGCCGATGGTCGATAACCTGGCGGTGAGGAGCGCATGGGGGACGGTATCGAAGGCGGCAGAGAGATCCAATAAGATCAGGACTGCTCTGCCGCCCCCGTCCAGACACTCCCGAATCATCTCCGTCATCTCTAACAGTGCCATTTCAGTGCTATATGCAGCCCTGAAGCCCGATTGGGCTGGGTGCAGGGCATTGGATGACTCTACAAAATTTTCTAATTGTCGGAAGACTATTTTCTCACAAATTTTAGTTAAGGCAGGGAGAAGAGAAATAGGCCGGTAGTTACCGGGAACCGTTGCATCAAGGCCTGGTTTCTTCAGAAGCGGCAGAAGCTTAGCCTGTTTCCATTCAGCAGGAACCACTGCCGTAGAAAGAGAGAGGTTCACGATCTGGGTAACATCCCCACAGACAGTGCTGGCCACTTCTGACAGAACCCGAGCCGGACACGGATCGGCAGGAGAGCCTGATTTAAGGCATTCAAGAAGAGGCAAAACACCGCACTCTGCCACTAACGCAAAGTTAGTGAGCGGTTGGGTATCAGAGGGATAAGACCTAATAGCGGTGTTAAACCCTGGGTTCCCAGTCGATGATGCAGAAGTAAGGCCCTGCTGAATCTTGGCTATCTTGTCTATAAAGAAATTAGACAGAACTTCACACCATTCCCCAGAGGATGGAAGAGTGGTGGTTTCTGCAACAGGGGACACAAAACTTTTAACTATAGAGAAAATGTCTCTACTGTTGTTTTCCACTTTAGCTATTCTCCCTGCATAATAGAGTCCTTTAGCAGTTTTAATAGCGGCATAATATTTCTTTTGGGCAGTGCGCAGGGCGGCCTTTGCGTCAGAGCTATACTCACGCCTCCAGACTCGCTCCAATTTTTTACAACCCAGTTTTAGCTCCCTCAACTCAGGGGAAAACCAGGGTTGAGAGAGGCTGTGTCGAAGTCTGGGTGCGGTAACATGTTTAATGGACGCATTCGTCGCCTGACGCACCCACCCATTGAAATCATCAACCGCCTTGTCCAACTCGGGTGAGAGTGACAGGTGGGTTTTTAACAGTTCCTGGCCGAACACAGCCAGGTTAATTTTCTGAGGGTGGCTGACGGGGAGTGTCAAAGCTGATCTACCCACATTATCCACATCCCATGAAAACCTGACCAGGTCGTGGTCTGACCAGGTGACCTTTTCCGGGCCTAACATTTTAATGGGAAAGTTAGAGCACACCTGGTCTAAAAGATGACCCCCGGCATGAGTTGGAGACAACACCCATTGTTTGAGATGTGACAAGTCCAAAACCTCTTCAAGTCTGCGCGATTCCAGAGCGTCAATGTTGTCAACGTGAATATTGAAGTCGCCGACCAGAAGAAATCTGGGAAAGTTCAGGGCCTGGGGCACAATACAGTCCTCCAACGTCTCGATAAAATGAATGGCAGGGCCTGGGGGCCTGTAAACCAGGGACCCCCCCAGCGTGAAGTGGGGGCAAATAATAAGGGAAAAATGAAGAACTTCACCCTCCATCCCCACCGCTAATTGCTCAGAGGTAAAGTGCCACTCTTCTTTAAATATTACAGCTAAACCCCCTCCCCTACCCAGAGGTCTATCCACTCTGGCAATCTTAAAGCCTCTAGGGTCTGCCAGTTCCATGGTCGGAGCACAAGAATCATTAAGCCATGTCGCTGTGATGAATAGTAGATCGAGCTGACCCTCCGTCATTACCTCGAAGATGTCAGCTGCGTGTTTCACCACAGATCTAGCGTTAATTAGGCCAGCTCTGACAGTTATAGTGTGATCCGCATCGGCGCTTAAGCGCGAGGGTAGTGCGAGCTGGGAAGAGAAGCCACAGCTCGGACAGGCCGTCCCGACATGCTCTGGTCCTCTCAGCTGACAGCAACTTTGCTCCGCGGGTGGAGCCAGTTCCAGGAGATCAGTGCGGGAATAATTAATCCTATGTGGCCCAGCTCGGTCATATGGAGGGGTGGCAGTATGGCTGGCCCTGGGCCCGTCCGAGGCACGGACGGGCACAGACGGGCCCTCCTTTGGCGCTCCTTTGGCGCGCAGACGGCGCGCCCGCTGCGCGTGACCGCTGTGCGCTCTGGGACACATCGCTATTTGAAGCCCAGGCCCCTCCCCGAGCTGGACCGCTAACTCGAGTCCAGCCGGGGTCCAGGACTGCCCAAGATGGCGCCCGACCTAGCCCTCCACGTCAATCGGCACAGGCAAGCGGCGGTGGAACGGGGCCCAGAGGGACCGGTAAGCAGCGCACACAGCGGTACACAAAGGTGGATTTTAAAAATATATACTACACAATTATTCAATCAATTGGAGGTTAAAAGTAGGATTTTTAAAAATGGGTCGACTGAAAGTTGCAGCGTGAGGCGAGTAGCAGAAGAGATCACTCGCAGTCTGCTTCGCCAATCCCAAGAGCGATCACAAGGTACTGCCACCACCCTGGTCAAACACATTTAAAATGAAGCAATTAAGGTTGTGAAAATATTTCAACTGTTATGAAATCATATCGACTTTAGATTTTTTTAAATGACCTTTTACACCATGGGAAGTGTATATACAGGGTCGAACTGGCCAATATTGGTGCAATCAGACAGTGCCCAATGGACTGTTCAGACAGGTCAGTTTGTGGGCTGTTGTTTTGCCTGTTTGTGGACCATTTGTATGATCTGCTGGGTTTGTTCTTTCTGTTGATTTCCCTGATATTAAAACAAACATTGCCTGCAGCAAGCTCAAATCACTGGAGCCCTCTATAACTTGTAAAACACATACATAGCGTGTTGTTACAAGTTCCAAACTGCGACAATTAGCAACCATTGATACTTTTTAAAATATATAATTCACTAATGTGGGCCACTTTTATTTTGGTGCCCAGGCCTATTTTGTGTCCTTCTCTGACTCTTTAAGTACAGACAAGCAGCTAGATGCGAGGAAGGGTCATACTTATTCTCCCTTCCTGGGAGGCTATACTGAAATAACATGCCACAAGTCACAAAAATGTTAATCAATAAATGACAACATGGTGCATGCTTGTTTTGGTGTGCATACAAACAGCCTCACTATTCACAGCCATGAGAGGAACCTCAAATTTATATTCCAGGGCTCATCTTTTATCACCTTTTCATATAGCTCTTATATGTGTTAGTTTTTAAACATAACTGCACCTCATTCGTTTTAGCAAATATCACTTTCTCAACATTTTTTATATTTCTTTCAATTTTGAGTAATTTCTGCCTTGTTGAAGGAATTTTCTAAATATTAACATATGTTTGCCAGTTGTAATTGGACTAAAAGTAGGGGATTATTTATGCGAAAATTGTGCAGTGCAGCGAAGCAAGTCAGCCTGCTGCAGGCAATAAGGCATAATTCCGCCATTTTCTCTATGCTAGCACCCTTTTGTCAGCCTAGTGCCAATGCAGGCACCCTTGCACAATGGTGCAAGGGAGCCTGTGTTGCATGCAGGATTGTTCTTGTAAAGGAAGGGACACCTTCCTGCATAAAAAAGTCCTAAGAGGCATGGTCCTCTTTCTATGTGAGCGGCAGAATGCAGCACAAATAGAAAGACTAATTAACAAGGAGCATTCCCAAGTTAATCAGTTCTAGTAAATCTGAGAATACCTAAAATACCATGGGAGTTGTGTGGGAACACCCAAACAATGCCATGGAATACCTTCCCAGAGCAGAGTAAACACCCTAGCGATTTGCGCTGCGTTGCCATGCAAAGTGGCCTTGTGTGGCTTCATAAATATCACTGAAGATTTCCGTCGCTCTTGTATCATGTTGTCTGGTGCAAGAGTGACACAAACCAGCTTGTAAATAAGCTCGTAAGCGTGTAGAGGAAAATGGCACTAGTGAGAAGGAGAATTTATAATAAAACTGTGGAAAGGCAAATCTGGAACCCCAAACACTGGCAGTTAAGGCGGTTAACGAAATCTTAGACAGAAGCATGCAAAGAGAGAAGCATTTACATTTTATTTCAGGAGGGCACTTTAAGCATCTGCTTTTCACATTAGTAAGTTCATGAGAGTGTTGTCATCACCATGCAATAAACCTAGGCAACTCTAACAAAGTTAACTTTTATTTGTATTTATTTGAACTCGATGAGGGAGTAGGTCTCCACATGTACCAGATACAACTACAAATTGAAGGTGCAGTTTTCTGAGAGCCTTCCCTGTTTTTTGCCACCGTTTAGCAGACATTTTTGTTTAACTGAAACAAGTTTCCAAAGCATGGTGTTTCAATAAAACAAAAACATTAATGGCTCTCATCAAGGGCATTGTGAAGCACCTACTTTAGTAGCTACAGCGGGGAGGGGTGCTCTATGGGCCTCTATGTTCTGCAACATGGGAGACACAAGCTGCTAATAATTGTTATAAATGAATACAGAGTCAGTAGAAGAGCAAGCAGAATCAAGGAGTAATGAAAGATGAGGAAATAGTAGAGGGAACAATGGAAGTAATTTTGCATGGAAGGAAGAGTGAAAGGATGGATGGATGAGTGGGTGGATGGATGAATGATAAAAGAGCAAGTAACTGGATGGACAGGTGAGGTATGGCAGAGTAAAGGGAAGGATGGATGAAAAGAGGGATGGATACATGAAAGGATGGCATAGGAAAGTGATGGATGCATAGGTTGATGAGCACGCCAAAGGATGGCAGAGTAAAGAGATGGACGGGTAGGTGGATCGACAAGTGACAAATCGCTGAGTAAAAGTACTGATGGATGACTAGGTAAAAGGATGAGTGAATGCATGGCAGAGTGGATGAACAAATGCATGGATGATTGCATGACAGAGTGGGTGAATGTATGATGGATGGATGGCAAGCTGGGTGAATGGATGGATGGTAAAGTGGATAGATGGATGGCAGAGGGAAAGGACAGGTAGATGGATAGATGGATGACAGAGTGGATGGATGGATGGATGGATGGATGGATGGATGGATGGATGGATGGATGGATGGATGGATGGATGGATGGATGGATGGATGGATGGAGGGATGGACCAATGGATGGCATAGTGGATGGCAGAGGTAAAGTTCAAAGTGGGGGTATTTTAATTTTCTGGCTACTCCCTTGACTTTCATGCAGGGAAAATGTTCCCGGTCCAATTGATTGATTTACATTTTCTGGTGGTATTTAGCAGTAAAATCCAGAAATGGACTAACAGTGTGACCTGGCAACCAAGTGGTGACTAGCTGTAAGATCAAGTGTCTCTAATCACAGTGGCGAGACATATGCATGTATTCAGAGTTAATTCATGGTAATAATATCCAGTTTTGTTTAACTGACACCTGATCTTAGATCAGAAAGTGTTTGTTGGTAGCAGAGAAAACAGGTGCAAGATATACCATCCAAGATCTTTTTTCAAATGTATTTCCCTGATATGAAATTGCATGTATTTTCCGAAGAGTGTCTTAGTCTCTAGTTTCAAAGACATTAAGCAGTCACAAAATCTGATGCTGAGTTACCATGACTGTCCATCTTTTCTTCCTCACCATTTGACAGCGAAGGATCACTGATATAAACAGAATCAAAGAATAAACATGATAAGAATGTGCTAGATATTATTAATCATTGTAATTAACTCTGCCACTCACGTTGAAGTTACATTTGGTGGGTATGATGCTTCACGAATTTCTGAAATGTAACAATCTGCATTGACTTCCTTCCATGCTCTATAATGGTCTCTCAAACAAGAACTCCCCACAAACAAAATCAGATCAGCCAGTTCTAGGGGAATTTCTTTAATGTCTGGTTTTGGCTGGCTACATACCCCGTGACACTGATTGAGATGTTTTTGTTCATTATCATCACCATCACTCTAGTCTTCATTACTGTCTGGAACAAAAAGAAGCATTGCAAGATTTAGGAAACTACTTGCCACATGTATGATGCATTTTTGCTGTCAGAAATGCACTATTGTGCCATTTCTGACCTCAAAAATGCTTTTACAAATGCACAAAACACAAATTGAAATTCAGTATGTGGAAGGGGAATGTTTAGGGTACCCCTTCCTAATATCGAATATGAATGGTATGTACAAATATTTTGCGACTGAAATGTGGTTGCAAAACATTTGCACTTTACCACCAACTCAAAGTTGGTGGTAACCCTTTCACAAGTGGGAAATGATCCCTACAGGATCCCTAACCCTTTGAGAATGGTTGAAAATACATTTTAAACCACAGCCTGCTCTTCAAAAATAAAAAGAAAGCTTTTCACTGTTTTTTCAAAATGCATCTCATTTTCGCTTAAGGAAAACGGGCTTCATTTAAAAAAATTGCTGTACTTAAAAGCAATCACATACATTGTGGTCTGCTGACCCCAGCTGGGCGCCATCGTTGTGATTTTTGTGATTTCAATGGATTGCAAACTGAAACCTACCTCATTAATATTTATGAGGTAAGTCTATTTGCAACCCACTAGGAATTACAAAAATGTAAAACACACTTTAGTACATTAGTGTTTGAAATTATCAAATAGCGATACGCAAACATTCGCTATTTGGTAATCACAAATACATGTGCTCTACATCTATTGGGTGAAATATTCTCAGCTGCTCGTATCACTTGTTTATTTCTGGTCAAATTGCTATTTGCCAGATGCTGAGTATGGGTCAACAAAGTCTTAGAATGTGGAACAAACCAATTAAACTATGTCATCACAATTCCTTCACTTTGCTCAATTGCTATGCAAACAGCTGCAAGTGCAGTCAGACAATTAGGAAGACTTTTAACTGGATCTGACACAGCTGATAGATAGGTCACAGGCCTAATGACTCCACCATGTGGTGGCCCAAGGGTTTGGGTACGGCTCCCGTTTCCAAGCCTATAGTAAAGAACCTGGGGGTCTGGATGGACACCTCACTCAATTTTCAGATTCAGACTAAAAAGGTGGCGGGAACCTGTTTTGGTTTGTTGCGCAGGCTCAAACCTATCCTAGCCTTCTTTGATGCCACGACTAGGCAGATTATTATTCAGGCCTTGATTTTGTCTAGGCATGATTATGCTTGCTTGTTGTATCTGGGAGTTAATACATCTAAAATACAGAGCCTACAGAGAGTTCAGAATGCGGCAGCAAGATCTCTTTTGGGCCTGCGTAGAACCTGCGCTGTGATCAGTGCCATTCGTCGTCTCCACTGGCTGCCTGTGGCCAGGCGAAGTGAGTTTGAGGCATTGTAAAGCCTATAAAATTCTGAAACTGGCATCCCCTCAACTTCTGACAGATCTCCTTTTACCTTATATTCCCATGGGATCACTTTAATTCATGGGACAATGTCTGGTAGTGATCCCCGGGGTGAGAAGGGTCCGCGCCGGCGGGCGCTCATTCGGTAATAGAGCTGCCATTCTGTGGAACTCTTTGCTGGCCCACATTCGAGGACTCACTAATAATCTTCACTTTAGGAAGGCCATTAAAACATTTATTTTTCCTTCTTTGTAGGCCTGCTCTGCCTTTGTGCGTGCTACTCTCCCGCTGCTCAGCGCTGGAACGCCTCTTAGCTGGGGCAGCTGTTGCACTTTATAAAATTTTAACAAAACATTAACATAAAATGTCTCTGAGTGAAAGCTGAAAGATCACATCACCTCTCTCATAGCAATAAAAAAACTCCATATTGTAATTGGGCATCCCAAGGGTATGTGTATTACACAACTTGTCCCTCAATACCCAGAAGACCTCTAAAAATTAATTATTAAATGGTATCGGATCTCTGATATTACTGTGAGTTAGCCTTATTAAAGGTTTTGCAAACAAGGAAAGGCTTGCAATCCATTAATGGCAGTAGCCAAAGGAAACAGCTTCAACTCCCTCTGGGTAGTAGGAGGATGTATCTTCAGCATTGCAGAAAATTTTTCTTTTGATACCTTCTTTGCTCCTTTTTTAATGTGGTAACCAAGGTAAATCATTGCTTTCTTATAATATTGCATCTTTGAAGGGGAAGACTATTACCTGCTAAATGATTCAACAGTGTAATCATGTCAAGGTTACAATCTTCCTTGGTTTTAGACACCACCAATAGGTAATTTTTATATTAATCAGGACTGAGATACAATGCAAGTGCAAACTTTCTAAACCTTTCTTTAGAACCTGACTAAAAATCAAGGGACTTTCAGTAAGCCTCAATGATATTCAACACCAAACGAGAACTTTATTTTGGAACTTGAATGCAAAAAGGTATTGACTATGATCGTGCACATTGTATACCATACAGAATCAGTTGAAATCTAAAACAAAATTACTGCAAGAATAGGTACCACTGGATACCACAGAATCACTATTTTATGTACACTTGTAAAATCCTGTACAATTTGCAAATTACCACTCACTTTTTTCAATGCCTATTGTGGGAGAATTGTAAGGACAACCAAAAACTCCCCCACAAAATTCCTTGTTCAATCACTTTTTCAACCATAGGCTTCATTCCCTTTTCTACCTCCTTTGAACATTTGTACTGTTAATTTCTTGGTTTTAGAATACTCTTGACAGGCTTTACAGTTTGTATCACTCCTATCTTTTCTATTGGGAAATCCCATACCTTTTCTTTGACAGCACATCCAAAGCCCAGAGGAAACTCACCTGTAGTAAGAACTGGGAAGAACTGAACTCTTAAATCCTGGGAATTTATTTTCAACACGTAATCTTCATCTTGTGTTGTACTAGTGCACCATCCTTGTGTTTGAAATGTGCACCATCTGGTGTTCAATAATTTATGCAGTTCATATTCCAAAGCTAGTCGTCTGCGAACAAATTGACAGTAAATCACACAGTATGAACTGATGATTATTCTCTAATAATCCTATTTTGTTTTAATTGGGGCATCTGCTGTAACCAGGTTACCAATCTGTTTATTGCTAATGCCTTCAACTTTTACTTCTTTTCCAGGGAAGGGGTCAGTATGGAATCTTCACAGAATGAACTGTAGAGGGAGTAGCTCCTGTAGCTATCAAAAACTACACTGAGTTGCCAGTGGCTTCATTACCAATGTATGGGTCGCGCTGGTCTCCCTCTATAACTGTTTCAAGTTAGCAATCCCCTCCACTCTTAAACACAATCATTGCCAATTAGTCTAACAACTGAGGGAATTCATTATTAAGAATCAATGGATTCTGTTGGTATCTTGGACTGCAAGGTATTTTGTTTCTTGTTTTTTTGTGCAACACCAGGACTGTAGTCATGTTACTTGATTTTGCACATTCTGCACAGAAGCTGAATGGACTGGGGCCATGGACTGTGTTGGCACCTGATTAATTTCTCACTGCATCTGGGAAACAAATTCCTGATTCAATCTGGTTTCTGTCTACATTCTGGTTTCCAACGTCTGATTTTGCTACAGAAATGGTAAGCAGCACTTCTCTTCAGCAAATTAATACACACAATTATTCCAGAACTATTTACAACCTTTCCTCTAGGACCTTGCATCTGCACCATATCATTTCACATTCTCACACCTTTCATTGCTTGTGTCCCATTCATTCCAGAATTGACAGGATACATAAAATCCACATTAATACTCATCATCTGATTTGTGCCTTTTCTCTAAAACTGCCTCATCTGAGCAACCATAAACTTCTCGTTGATCTTTTTCTGCTTCATGTCAAAGCAATCACAACTGTACTTAGTATATTTCAGGATTTCATCAATACCTTTCATCTGGCAACACATCACACTCTGTTGAATATGGGAGCTAAGCTCAGGGTGCAGACCCATAACAGATGCAGACACAAAACCACTAGCACCATCTTTCTCGGGATCATCAACTCCCCTGTGTTTTTAAAAATATGCATGAGTCTCACAATAGGCATGCACTGACTCTTCTCTTTTGTAGATCTCAGACTCTTTAACCAATTCATTTCCTTTTTTGGCACCTTCCTTTACAAATGCTTTATTACTGCTCTGTAATTGTCAGCAACCACCTCATATGGAGGTACAACTCTAGTTGGTTCCTCAGTTGGCGAAGCAAAAGCAACATTATACTCAGTCTAATAATCACTAGGAATAACAAACTCAAACAGCGCATCAAAATCAGTCCAATTATTTTTATTTCTATTGCCTCTGTATCTATTACAGGGGAAACTCTCACTCCCTCTAACTTATCCTCCATCATTTCTCCTAATGATTCTACTTGGCATCCAGCCATTGTCTAAATTAACCCTTTACATGTTTCTTATTTTTTTTCTCATTTATTCAGCATCTCAAACTGTGTAGGTCTAGGTAGGTCTAGGTAAAGGCTTCTGTCTTCTTAGTCATAATTTGCCTCAAGAAATCAAGCTTTCTAGTGTTAAAGGTATCATTTAAAGGAAACTGCAAGTCACAAAAGTTATATTCAGGCCATTCGCGAATCCAAGCCCACATATAATAAACAATATTTTTCATCATTTTATATGTAGGTGGTGTACCCTCTGCAGGTATTTTCTGTCCCTCCATATCAGATTCGCAAGGAGCATTGCCTTATTCAACACGGCTCACATTCAAATATCTTTGAAAAAACACACAAAATAAGCTAGGGAACAGCAACCAATTCCAGTGTGGCTATGCCCAAGATCAACCAATCACAGCAGGCTTCTACAGAAACCAACCAATCACAGCATGATCCTATGGTAATGGTAACATCTCATCAATCCAAGCATGACTCCTTGGCTGACCCACCAATCGCTGTGTGACTTCTCTGTTATTGAGAAAAAAATTGCACAGTATTTTCATGGAACACAAACTAAATAAATCTTGTTTACTTCACCATAATAGCAGAAAATCAACACCTTCACGGCACTCCACTCAATCCACTCTAAATCAGACTCCCACCTAACAGCATTCCACTTCCAACTAGTGCATTTACTCCTGTGCATGGACGAGCAAAGTACACCAACCTAGATTAGGCATGCAAACTCTTAAAAAGAAAATTCCTATCTGTATGCAGCTCCTCACAAAACATACTACCCTGATACAAATACATCCAGCAATAATATCTCAAGATAATGAAAATCAACAAATCTGATAACCAAATCAACTAATAATAGGACCAACATTTCTTTGATGTAAATCACAAATAAGAATAGTACATCAAAAATGTTGCTTAAAATCCTTTAACAAACAGAAGACATGAGGTGTTTGGCAAAACAGGTACAGTTTGTTTGATTAACACCTTGGCTACAACGCGAATTCCGACGTGGTACTGGACATACCATTCTTGGGCGTGTTTCGGACGGCCCGGGCCATCGTATGCACATGCCCACCATGACTCATAACGGCCGGGGGCCGTCACGGGCACCGAAGGGGTGAAACAATAAGGCCGGGACAACAGTTACAGGCACGATGTCTGAGGCCTGTCTAAATTAATAATTGGTAGATGTCCTTCTTTTATACAAAAAACAACAGGTCATAAAAATTTCCGTCATACCATATATGGTGAGGAATGTTGGCTGCTGCCTTTGGAGTCATAAATTTATGGTCATATGGTTACTCCCGACCTTGCATGGACACAGTGTGGCCAATGGATAATGCATCCAGATGTCCAGCATGGGGAGCTCATGATGACTACGTGGGCTAGGTCCTGATTTGCTATGTGTCTCTAACTAATGTGGCATCTGACTTTTTATGGTGTTTTAGGAGCACATACCCCCCCACCACCTACGGCCATGTGTGCCATATTGGGGCAATCTCCCCTGACAATTGTACTGTCACTGCACCAATCTGTGGTCTTAATCAAGAGTTTCCTGCCCAAGTGTATGCCTGCCAGCTATGTACCCTCCTACCTATGACCTATCAATCAATAATCCCGGGCCTATGTCTCTGGGCCTGATTGACTACAAATTTGTGAGTTGAGGTTGATGTGAAATTCATAAGGGGTGATTCTATTGATAAGGACAAGATTTCGATTTCATTGATAAACAAATCGAGTTGCATATTAACAACATCACAGTGATTAAATCACCAATTGAATTCAATCCTCACACAAAGCAAACCAATCAACTACTCAGTACTAAAATTGACACTTCAAAAGCACACTAGAACACTAAAACACAAGAATCATTCTGCCCTATTCAAACCTACCTAACCATTTAGCTCAGGAGCAAGAGCAGCATTGCAAGTAGGGAACTCTGCAAAATCCACAGCAAATTCCACATTGAAAAATCCACTAAAACTAGAGTCTGGAAAAAAGGAAAATTTGTAAAGCAGAAAGGAGGTGGTCTTAACTCACAACCCTCCTTTGTAACCACAAATTTGTGTGTGCGGGGAACCCTACAATTTTTTCCTCCCCAGAACGCCCACAATGTGATGAATCGGAGACAGTGCTAAACCTCAAATTCATCAGGCAATGTGCCCCCAAAATAAGGCACCTCTCAGCACATCAAAACTATCAGCAGAACAGTTAAAGGTTTTAATTTTTTTACAAAAGCCAACAAGCATCGGCAAATACAATAGGGCTGTCTTTGCCTGCCAGCCTTTTGGCAATTCTTGTTTAGTTTTTTCATGGTTTTTGAAAAACTTTTTGTAATCTACCAGGTGTTTGCCATTCTAATGAAAATGTGGAGTAAAGGCAAAAATGTTTTCTGGTCTAAAAAACTACACACACTACCATAGGACTCTCTGGCACTGAAGGGAACTACTTTGTGTTTGGGTGTGCCCATTGGGAAAGTGTAGCATGCCATAACCAATAGTGAAGTCAGCCTATGGCTGAAGTGGACTGATGCATTGCCCCTTGATAGATGCTTGAGTGGGTTGGAGAAAAAAAATAATAACAAAACCACAGCGGAAGGGGCGTGGTCTGGCCATGAGGGAGAATGGCCGCCTGGAAGAAGAGCTCTGCTCCAGGGCGGCACTCATAGGGAGGAAGCATTGTTTCCAGCGAGCTCAGGGTGATTAATTTGACATCTTGATTAATGCTGTCATGTGTGATATTCTTTTTTCAGACCGGAGACCTTCTCTTGGGGCTTTTTTCAAGCAGAGGTGTGTCTAAGGAGAAGAGCACCAGCAGGGCCTAGTGATGTCTTTTGAATCCCCAGGCCTTGCGTAACATGCACGCCCATCTCCTCAGTGAACTTCTGAGCCTGACAAACCTGACAAACAACGACAAAGGTCAAGGTTAAGGTTGCTGTTCACAGAGTCAGAGGATTTTCAACCTCACAACTACGAAGTGACTGAAAGGATTTTCAGTCAGGAATTGTTTTCCCTTTCTTTCTCTGGAATATGTCCTGTACTTGGATGCTCCTTAAACTAAAATGAAGATAATTGTGCTCAGATTCAGGACTGCATTTTGCTCATTTGGGCCAGGACAATTTTCTTTCAAATAAATGCTAAACTTTCTAAATGGCCAAAACCCTGCTCTGATTCCCACCACTATGTTCTTGGGCTTCTTATTTTGAGACTCAACTCTTCTCTGTCCACAATATGCAGCCTGTTAAAATTCACACATAGAGCACCTCGGAATGCAGCAAATATAAAATAAGTTTATTTACTGTTGAATTCCGCGCTTGTGGCTTCTACCCTGAATGGTGTCACATTACAGTGAACCTATATACACTGTGATTTAATGGCCGTATGCTTTTGCAACACCTGGTTAACACCTGCTTGACTTTGTGGAATAAAAGTGTTACCAAGTTATACTGAGTGCCTATTACCTTGGTTTTTGCAACTCTTGTTACCTATATAATGAACATTTTGCCAAGACATTGCATACTAAATTCATACCTATTGAGAAAGTGATTTTTCTTCTTTGTTACTATTTGCCTCAGCAATACAGAATTAACACTTCCTAATACACCTCACAGACTCAAATATTTGCAGGTAATGTCTAAAAACAAGAATGAGAGCAAGTGTACTAAGCAGCCACTTTTTGCTGATATACTGAAGCATCCAACCACTATGTCTGTGAAGAACTCTGCCTCACCATCATCATCTAACCAGCCTCGTAATACTTCAACTGCAATATCAGGGGATAATATGGATCACCTTTTTCAAGAAATTTCTACCATTAGTTGTCGTTTGACAGACATGGATATTAACATTTCTTCCCTTGCAACGCAGACAAAATCAATAAGAGCAGACATAGTCCAATTTCATAAAGGATCTAGAACAACGTCTAGTAGTAGTTAAGAATAAATTTGAGTTGGTACAAAGCAGAGATCAAGAACTATTGCTTCTCCGTAGCAAGCTGGTGGATTTGGAGGATCGCAGCAGGAGGGATAATATTTGTTTCTTTGGTTTTCCAGAAGGAATTGAAGGCCAAAACACTAGAGGTTTTCTGTGCTATGTTCTCCCCACACTGGTTGGCATTCATTTTGATCCAACACTTGAAATTCAACGGGCTCATCGTCTTGGCCCACCAGCGTAAAGGCTTAGACTCTCGCCCAAGACACCTCATCACTTGTTTTTTGAGACATGATCAAGTTAGGCAACTACTAACAGCAGCACGCACACAAGGATTCTTTAGTTATAAAGGTCATGAAATCTGAATGGCGGCTGATTTTTCTCGAGAAACTAAGGAACGGAGGAAAGTTTTCCTATCCATGAGACTGCAACTGCGTACAATGGACATCAAGTATGGTTTGTTTGATCCAGCCCATTTTCGGGTCACCAAAAATGGTGATTCAAGAGACTTTTACAATCCAGAAGAGTTACAACGTTTCTTGGATGCTGTGAAACAGCAGGATATGGACATAGAGCACATGCCTACTCCTCAAAATTCTCAAAATCCTCAATCTTCTTGTTACACCGTGGAGAGTGCACGCCGGATACAAGGTGCAGGTCGTCAGTGTGGCAGAGAGCCTAAGAGGTTGTCCCGCACCCAAGAAGTTAGAGCCTCAGCTTTACAGTCAGTATCTAGTCTCACCCAAGACCAACATAGAGACAAATCTCTTTCTCCTTTCAAATCTGCTTCTGATGGGGAGTAGCTTCTCTGCCGAAGTTTCTCATATTTGTTAACTAAAATCTCTAGTTTCTGACCTTTGTGTTAATTTTCACAGAGAAGCAAGCATCTTGCACACTTCAGATAAAATGACACTCCTTTAGTATGCACCAGATAAGTATTATTTAATCTATCTCTTTATTTATTTTCCTATTATTGCTTCTGAATCTCAAATATTATAATCTATATCTTCCTCATAATTTACCTAATACATTATTACAGATGCTCATTGTCATTGGTAATTATCATTCGTACTGTATTGTTCCCACCTCTATTTGTAGATTTCTCATGCTATATTTAAAATGAAATAGTTCTGTCTCTAAATAATATTGCCCTGGATACTCCTTTAGAATGTCTTTTAAGTTTTTTTCCTAAGGTACCCTAGATATGCCTGCATATAAGTTTTATAATATTAAGTTTTCCCTTTATAGAATATCGCTGTCATTTCTTTTATCTTCTGGTGGGTACCCTTATTTATTTCCTTATCATTGCTTCTAAATCCCAAATGTAATGTATCTATTGGTATCTTCCTCACGATTTGAAATTTACCTAATGCATTATTTATTACAGAGACATATTTATTATGCAGTATTTATAGTTATGATTCATTGTTTCTCATGTATGATTAACACTTTGCTATTTATTTTTCATATCTATCTAAATGGTAAATTTATTGACATTGTTGAATACTAACATAGCTCTAGGCAAGTTATCCTGTCTGCCATCTCGTTTCTTTTTGTTTGTCAGTGGGAACCTATGTGCCCTTTGGACCTCTAGCTCCCATTGCCATTGAACTTCCGGGAAGGCATCTTTTAATAGCTTACTAACAAAGCCTCTTGTGTCCTGCCCCTCCACTCCTTCCTCTAGACCAAGAAGTCTCACATTATTATGCCTCTGGCGATTCTCAAAATCCTCAATTTTCCACTGAAGATCCTCCGCTATTTTAGACTGTTCCATCTTGAATGCCTGCCAGTCTGTAATCTCGTCCTCGAGTCTACCCATCCGTTCCTCTACTTGAACCACTCGCTCTTCGACCTCCTCATACTTTATTCATTCTTGATGAGTGTATTTTCTTGGTATCATGTCTAGCTCTCCGGCTCTCTGCCCTGGCTTTGGCCTGCATTTGTTTTAATGTATTAAACATCATGTCCAGTGTAGCATGCTGTGGGGTTCCACTTTCTGCCCCTCCTGTTGCTCCACCTTCACCTTGTAAACCCTCCTGATACACACTAGAGGTTGCCGAGTAGTCCCATAGGAATCTTTTATTAGCTTTATCTGGGGAGCCTCCACCTCCCCCTCCTCATCATACTGTTGTTTTCCTCCTTTTCTGTGTGTTTTGTAGTTTATACGTGTACTTTTATCTTTATATTTACTATACTCTCTTTCACTAGATAGTAAGTCCATAAATCTTCATACAATATCTAGTACACGTACAGATATGGTTGTTCCTCGTGCCTTACGTGTAATATCATGGAATGTTCATTGTTTGACACACTAGATTAAGAGGAAACAAGTCTTATCTTATCTCCAATCTAAAAAAGTAGATATGGCTCTTCTGCAGGAGATACATCTTGATGAACTTGAATCACAAAACTTTTCTAGGGACAGGGTGGGAAAAGTTTTCCACAGTAGTATCCAGGATGACAACCCCTTAGATACAGGTCCCACTCGAAAATGTGGGGTGGCAATCCCCATTAGAAAAACTCTCCCAGTTATGGTATCCAAAACGTGGGAAGATCCGAATGGGCATTATGTATTTGTTAAACTGCATTGGAGATACCCATATATGTGTGGGATCGGTTTATGCCCCGATAGGTACTAAGAAATCCTTCTTCTTGAATTTGAATTGCTTGTTACCAGACATTGATGTTTCAAAATACCTTATACGAGGTGATTGGAATTTGGTGAGAGATCCAGTTCTAGATAGGACAGGTGCTCTAGATAAACGTAATGCTGCTGACAGGGCGCTCATGAACAACATATTTGAAGATAACGGCCTTGTGGACCACTGGCGTCTTTCACACCAGATGACACTGAACACATGTTTTTATATCCTACTCACGGACCTCTTTAACGGCTGGACTATATCTTACTCTCCCAAAGTCTACTCCAATCAGTTCAGGACTCTCATATTTTGGAAGCATCAGTCTCTGACCACTTACTACATTTGTACATAGGAACCACTAGCCCAGGTGTTAAGACTTGGAGGATGAATATTCAAAGACATAAAACACCCAAGGGTAAAACACAATTGCAGGAACACCTTCATAATTATCTTTCCTTGAATCAAGGTTATGTTAACTCCAGTAGGATTATGTGGGCTGCTGCTAAGGCTACTATACGGGGACAAGTTATGCGAGATGCTGCTCAAATCAACAAGGAAAATGCTGCTTGACAGAAAGAATTGGAATAGGATATTGCCCATTTTACTCGCCTATACACTCATAAACCTACTTTACAAAATCGTAACTCCTTAGAACAGGCCTGTATGCCATTGAATAGTCTTTTTACCTCCAAGGCTGAATATGCCCTACAAAAAAAGAAAGGGAGGCACTATGAACAGGGAGAAAAGGCCGGCAGACTTTTAGCAGCACAACTAAGACAATGTGAAGCCGTCATGGCTATTCCAGACCTTAAGTCCTCTGGTGGTGACATGTTGACCCATCCTCAGGATATTGTTAATGAATTTGCTACTTACTATAAATCTCTGTATAATCCAGGAACCCACATAGATCATGATAAAATGTCGTCTTTCTTTGCAGGACTCGACCTACCTTCCCTTTCAACAGAAGATAGAGAGTTTTTAAATAAAGAAATTAGTAAAGAAGAGATTTCTCAAGCTATAACCAAACTTCCATATGATAAAGCCCCAGGGAAGATGGATTCCCTGCGGAATTCTATCGCTGGCCAGGTAATAACACAATAGATTGTCTACATTAAGGATGGGCGAATTTTGCGAATTCGCGATCCGCGAATTTGCGGATTTGCGAATTCGCAATCCGCAAAAATCGCGAATTTGTGCGAATTTGCGGATTTTTGTTTTTTTGCGTGTTCGCTGGGTTTTTTGCGTGTTCGCGGGGATTTTTGCGTCTTCGCGAGCCGCTTGCATAGCGAAGTTACCCATGCAGTCGTTTATGGGAGAGGGAGAGAGAGATAGATAGATAGATAGATAGATAGATAGATAGATAGATAGATAGATAGATAAAGAGAGGGAAAGAGAGAGGGAGAGAGAGAACGAGAGAAAGGAAGAGAGGCCGGATCTCTGAGGGCCAGATTCCTGAGTTGCCCCTACAGAACATACAGCTTTTTATTTTTAGCAAAATGCATATAAAAATTTTGCTGTAAAGGTCTCTTTTAGTTTAACCCCTCCTGACAACTCAAAATGGGTGTATTTGCCATCCTCTCCCTTTTCCCCCCTTTTTTTATATCTGTAAGTGCTTCCTGATGAGGTTTAATTCCTTGGACAGGTGCCTCGTTGCCTACTTGTAACTATTCTCTGACCCTGCTTCAAGGGTCAGAGCAGGGTCAGAGAATAGTTGCAAGTAGGCAACGAGGTGCCAGGAAGCAATTAGCAGCAGGTGTCCAAGTTGAAGTTAATTTGTTTGTAACCCTTTTGTGAAAGGTTACAAAGAAATTAGGTTCAACTTTTGCACCTGCTGCTGTAACCCTTGCTTGGCTGAAAATTCGTCCCCGCTGATTCGCGGATTTTACCGCGATTTCGCGAGATTCGCGGATCGCAAAATCGCGGCAAATCCGCAAATTCGCCCGCGAAACGGATTTTACGCCCACCCTTAGTCTACATACTGTATTTCAAGAAACCAAACATGTATCTTCTTTAGGTAGTCTTTCTAATAAAGCATTGATAGTAGTCCTGCCTAAACCTGGGAACGATCCACTGCTTTGCAGCAGTTACCGCCCTATTTCACTCCTAAACTGTGACATTTAAATTTTGGCCAGTATTTTTGCTTCTCGTCTCCGCAAGGTTATCCCCTCACTAATCCATCATACCCAAGTGGGATTTATACTTGGGCGCTCTTCCAGAAACCACTTACGTTCATTAGCTCATACCCTACATGCTTCCAAAATACTTCAGAACGATGCAATAGCACTATCGCTCGACGCGGAGAAGGCCTTTGATCGAGTAGAATGGGATTACCTCCTCAAAATGTTAGCACAATTTGCTAACATTTGAAAGATGGAAAGCACAGAGGAGGCAAAGATTAAAACTAAAGAAGGAAGACGGAAAGGAAGGAAGAAAGAAAAGAAGAGGGAAAGAATAATACAGGAAATAATGAAAGAAAGAAGCACAAAAATAGAAAGAACAGATAAAAAGAACAGAAACAAAGAAAGAAGGGAAGATGAGAAGAAAGACCAAAAGATGGAAAGAAAAAACGAAGGTAAAGAAAGAATAAATAATGGTAAAAAGAAGGAAATAAAGATGTAAAAAAGTAAGAAATATGAATAGAAGTAAAGAAAGAAAGAAAAAAGGAAAGAAAAGAAAAGAAGGAAAGAAATCAGACAATAAAGAAAGCAATAAAGAAAAGAAAGAAGGAAAGAAGGAAAGGAAGCATGAAACAAGGCAAGAAAGACAGTAGGAAAGAAGGCAAGAAGGATTGAAAGGAAGCAGGACGGAAAAATGAATAGAAAGTAGGGAATAAAAAGGGACGATGGAAAGAAACAAGGGAAGAAAGAAAGGACAACGTAAGGGAAGGAAGTACCAGAGGGAAAAAGTAAAAATAGAAGGAAAGAAAGAAAAAAGAAAGAAAGAAAGAAATATATTTTAAATGGTGTTACAAGTGCTAGGATGATTTTCTTATGTAGGCAAAGTTTATTAAAGAACAGTTGGTGAAATTGAGTCCAAAATAAACTTGTTCCGAAGATTTTACCACTTCTGAATTCACATGTATATTGAAGCGTTCCGTATATGTACTGTATGCATATTAAAAAGAGAATAGCTTAATACAGAACAGTTTCAAATAGATGCAGTCTGTTATGCTGTGAAATACCAGCAGCCAGATAAACAAAGGAGACTTCAAAAGGAATTCACAACAACATTTGTAGCAGACAGCAAATAATAAAGAATGGAATGTGGCTTGTGCTCACATCTGGTACAAAGATCCTGCTTTCACCTCAGACTTTAAACACAAAGACTGCTCTATGGTAATCAGAAAGTAAAAACAAAAACACTGCACTGACAGGAACTACCTTGTCTGCAGATGTAGTCATTGTCATAAAGCAAAACGCTGTCACTCAAAGTGATGGTAACCGGTGGCTGAAATAGGCTGACCAAGTCCCCCATGCTGTATGCCGTAGTAGATGGAAGACCAATCTAAATACCACAACAGACTAATAGAGAGTATGACTAAAAGCCACTTTAAGTAACCATAGTACACATCATTTTAACAAAATCAAAAGGTCCTGGCAAACTCCAGCCCTAACAATAAGATGATACAGAGTTTATGCATGAAGGATCTCAGCAAATAGCTCATTACAGCAAGGTTTAAATAAAAATTATGTTAAGTCCCAAGTGGGCATCAAAATCAATAGAGACACGGACAGAATCCCCTGAAGCATCTAATTCTTCAGGAAAGTCTTTTGGCTCACCCCAATAATCAAGGGTTTTTATGCATAATTGTCACATATGACACTAGTAAAACTCCAGTTTCATAGTGGTATGATCAAATCTGTTTCTTTCAATGCAAATCCGAGCAGAGTCCCATTAGGCATCATATTGCCTAAACACATAAGACCTATCCTACTACATGAATAATTACTCTCTCCACTCTATGCTGATACAATCTAGAGTTAGCAGATCAAACAAGATACACGAACAACCGCAAGCTATTATGAATGAATAGAGAAACGTGCGATAGCAGAAAAGCTTTGAAGTAGGAGTTTCAGTTTTGAGTGTGAGCCTGAGAAAGTTTAACGAGAACATAATGAACAATAATAGTGGAAATAATAAAATATTATTCTGCTTGTCTAGAAATGTGCAGGGGAAGACAAGGGTGATATCCATTTGAAGAAAAATGGAGGCTAGACAAATATTGAATCCTAGTTAAATAGGGGAACGAAAAAACACTTCTACACATCATAGGGAACTTGTTTTAAAAGCAATAGTATTATATCAGTGTGTACATGGGTAATCAAAAGTGAAACAAACATTTTGCACATTGTTAATGATGTACGAAAATACAAATGCAAATAACTCCTTTGCAGTTGTTTGCACCAAGAAGCCACATTAAGGTAATCATTAGACTTTGCATCCTTCATAACATACCATATCACACCACAACACTGATAGGTGTTGGGCTCAATGTCCGCGGACTCGATAATTCTCACCTCGGCGCCTACTCTAATCATGGTTCCCACGCTGCAACTCTGGGCAATAGCTTGCTTAATCTCCACAATGGGCCCTACAACACTGGGATGCCTGGCTTCACCTTGGGGGTGCCCAGAAGGGGCATCTCACAGGGAGAGCCAGGAAGGGTTCCACAGCGTTATACAGCGCCGGGACGCCCCGTTGGGGCAGCTGTGTGCTTTACAAAATACACTACATTTACATTTACTGGCGTAACGAAAAATGAGGGGGCCTCCCTGCACGGTACTTAGGAGGGCCCCCAACGGGCTCATTCAGGAGCTCTCCGGCCAGAGTGTAGTGCCATGGAGGCCCCTTGGAGCTAGGGCCCCCCGCACCGCGTGGGCTGCTGGGGCCTGTGTTACGCCCCTGTATCATACCAGAACATAATATAGCATTATCCAACATAACTTAACCATTGAACACATTGAAAGAAGTAAAAAACTTGATACCGTACAACAGTGGCGGCTCCTCCGCTAAGGCAGGAGAGCGTCTCCCCACTGTTTTGCTTTGTAGCACTGAAAGAAAGGGAACGAAAGGATAAAACCTCAAGGGTATTATCATCTTATTTTTTCCTGCTGCAGCAGCTTTGCAGGCCAGTCAGGGCTGCTCTAATGACAAAGAAGCAGGGGAGAGGTGGTGGCACCTTGTAAGTGTGAATGACTGTATGGCCCGCCGTCTGGGGCCGACCAAACAGTAATGCACACTTTGCATGTTCTCCACCAAAGCTGCATTACAGCCTCTGTAGATAACATGCCCAGGCTCCCAGTCCCTGACTGAGAGCAGTACCACTGTGATTAGACCAATCACAAAGCTGCATTGCAGCGCTTGTATAGGCTTAGGGGAGCCTTAGTGCTTTCTATTTTGTTCTGGCTGGGAGAGTCGATGGAGGGACAACGGAGGCGAGACACGGCAAGGAGGTAAATCTTTTTTTATTTTTTTATACCTTCTTATCCCACCACCCCCGATTTATGCCAGCCGTCACTGCTATAGAATAGTGGTGCAAGAAAGGGTGACAGGTGAAATCACAAAAGTCCCCTTAAAGAGCAATGAATCTCAAAGTCGGTGGGAACTTGTCTAGATTGTGCTATACGTGCCATGTCCAAGCAACCATGTCATGCACAAAACCTTCAATCTTCCCCTCCCTCAGCTTCCAACTGATGTTCTCACTCATGTACTTTGGGTTAGATAGTAAATACCAACCCTCAACCCATGTCTCATATGCCTAAAGAGAAATAATTTAATGTCTGTCTAGCTACACCCTCTCCATATCTCTGCACTGCTTGTATGCACGGTTATCATACAAGCACAAACGCAGACACAGCACACATACAGAAACACACACATTTTCAGTTGTTCGGTAAGCTGAATAGCCACAATACCCCTTTGAGCTTCCACAGTAGTGCCAACTCACAAAAAGCAGACAGGCCTCTGATGGTGACACTGGCACAGTCTTCATGGACATTAATAATAATAATTACAGCATGGTTCTCTATAGCAGGATCCTCAGTGACATTGGGTAGCTTCATTGGTTTACTTTACTATCTGTATATTATTTTGACTTTATTCTGATTCTACTTATTTACACTTCTCAGTTTGTTTGACTTTATTCTGATTCTACTTATTTACACTTCTCTATTCCAGCAGTTAATTCTTCCTTGTTTTATTAATTGAATGTTAGGAGAAGAAGAAATATCTAATTTACACTCCATTTACATATTAGGGCCAACAAGTACAATCATATCCTTACATATTTTGCTACATTACTTTTGTTTCCACCATTCTAAATGTCCCTATATTTCATGAACATTTTTCTTTGTCTTTTTTCCCTTTTTCTCATTATTAACAGCTTCCAAGTGATAACAATGACAAATCTGTTCCCACCTGTGTGCAATCATAGGCGGATTTTACTCTCGCCAATATCGAGCTATGCATAGCCTCAAGATTATTATTAGAATATACCAATTCCTGGTATTTTTTGGTATCTTATCATCTGTACATGACATAACACATTGATTTGTTGCCATTACATCAACATTAAACAGTCCAGATAATATAGCTGCAATTTATAACCATTAATTCAACAAGCATGGGCATTCCACAAATGCATGCATGCTCCATTGAGCACTGGCTGCATCTGGAGTGTTCCAGCATTTTACATTTATATAGCTCAACAAGTGTATAATATAATCAATTGATCACCTAATTATACTGACCCTTCAATTAGTACATCTAAATTTAGAATGACCCTAATTGAATGTCCTGTATACTTACACATTGTCAACATTTAACCATTTTTCTGCGCTTTTCAAAAGATACAGAACAAAATTTTAAATGAGCCTCACAGTTAACTTCCCCACATATACATCCAGTAACTGTAGAAAGGGTATTGAAACAATAATAGTAGTAGTTATCCCAAATTTATAAATGTAATCCCTAATTTGCATATATTTCCCAAAAATATTTTATGAGATTTAAAGCTCCTTTTACAGTTCTGAAAAAAACACAGTAATATTGCGGATAGAACCATATAACCCACCCTAATTATCCTTGGATGAGCCCATGTCTAACATTGTGTATCGGTAAAAATATGAGGAAATTATAAAGTACCCCACAACAGTGTATATATATTGATACATCGAATCTGAAATGTACGTCTAAGAGCATTACATATTATATATACAGCCATCATCACCTTGAGTCTAACCCTTTTAAAACAACCAGCATCAAAATATCAAGTGAACTGTAGCATGTTTTCCACTACTTATTCAATACATTTCCAAATATCGCAATTTACAATCTACAACTTTAAACAGAATATTTGTGCAGGATGACTGTATGATTTGAAATCTGGTAATGTCCAGCCCCCTTTATCTTGTGCTCCTTTTAGGAACATGATTGCTTTGTTGGCTTCTGTTAAATATAAACTAATTCACAACGGATTCAATTATTATTATTTTTTTATTAAAGGAGTTTGGAATAAGCAGTAGGATCGAGTGGAATCTATATCTATACTACTATTATAAAGAGAGAACTGTGTCCTTTGAGCCAGGTGAACTCGAAAAGTACACCACCAATCAAAACACCCAAGACATCTTTGAAAACCTCAGGGCAAGCAGAAGGACATAGGCTATTAAAAATAAAAAATATATGTTGTTTAAAAAATTTTGAAATAAAAATAAAGTAGTCCCTTGCAAGTAGCGCCGGCCGCGACGTGTGCGTGAACACATCATTTGCGCTCCCAACACTTCCTGAACACTTCCTGAAATGGCGGCGAAGATCGCGACCTGCTGGGAGGACTGCCGCGGCCTTGCTTGCTGCTGGGCGAAGTGGCGGGCAGTGCGGGCGGGGCGCCTGGATCAGGACCGGCGGCTGGGGTAAGGATCAGGCTCTCCGGGACATGGCCGGGAGGGGGCCGGGCCGGGCCGGGCTGGGAGGGGGCCGGGGTGGGAGGGGGAGGGGGAGGGGGGGGGAGGTTGGGCGCAGGCTCCGGGACACAAACAATGTTGTGGCGGGCGGGGGCCGGGGCGGGCTGCACGCAAGCCTCAAATGCTGCCCCCAACCCCTTTCTGCCCCAGGCAACACTGGGGCGGGCTGCTAGTACATATATATAAAGACTTTGCTGGTAAAAAACCCATTTTGGTGAAAATACATCTTCTAACCATTGTTAAAGACAATCTGTTCCAATTGTAAGATTTCTGTAAAGATTTGTGCATTAAATCTGTGTACTTCATTTAATTAGTAATGTGGTGATCGTTCGTATTCTCTGTGTAATTCATAAACTTTGTCTACATTTAACCTGCAACCCAAAACACTCCCAAATAGATCTGCCATGTCTTCAATAATCTCAAGGACTTGTAAAGCCTTTGTAGAATATAAACCCAAATGATCTGCATATGCAGAGACCTTAATCAATACTCCACAAAAAGAGGTGGTGAAATATGGTATCCCTGTTGAAATGCCCCACTTAATCTTGATGTATTGTGGGGTTGAACCTGTGCTTACTATTCTGGCCCTTGGTGCAGTGCACAATATCTGTATGGGCTCAACTAGCACATTCAATCTTGAACAACCCTATAAAAATCTCCATGACACATGATCAAATGCTTTCTCAGCATCCAATAAAATACTACTTTCTGGTTATAGAAGAAAGTTGGCTCCATCAAGCATGAGTATTTCCATATTAACCGCTTTGCCGTGGCGCAAATCCCGCCGCGGTGCTGTGGAATTTGATGCATGCGCAGATCAGACGGCCCCTGGCCGTCCAACGCACATGCCCACCGTGACGTCAGACAGCGGGGGCCGTCCGACGCATCAAAGAGGTTAATATGTTCTGATGCCTCTCAGCCAGGAATAAACCTATCCCGTTCATGACTAACCAGAATAATAATTACTTTTGATAAGCATATTACTAGTATTTTAGATTACATTTCCGCATCAACATTTATCAAAGATATTGGCCTCTACGGACCACCTTTCTTTGCCAGCTTTTTTTTTTAATATCACCATATTAACCAAATTCTATGTTAGTAGAAGTCCCTTGCCAACATCAGCTGCTATTTTGGCCATTATAGGAGCAAGTATATGACAAAATGTTTTGCAGAATTCAATATCACCAACATCTCCCCTGCAGTTTTCCCAGATTGTGTTGTTTTTATTGCTTGCATTATCTCAGAAACATGCAATTCTTTTTACATATCATATTTTAGTACTGGTAAGTATCTTTCTCATATAAATACCTAATTTCCCATAACATTTCTAAAATTGCTCAATTATTTTAATAAATTCTCTTACTCATCTTTAATCTCTGCTGTCATATTTTGATTCCTTTTTGCCCTAGTCTTAAGTGCCAGTAGCTATTCTATTGCCTCCCTATATTTAAGCTCTTTAACTTTTTTAACAAGAAACTATTTGCAGCCTTTCTTCTTCATATTTCACTTCATATTTCCACTCTTAGTGTCACCAACTGCTGATAAATGATGTCCACACTATCCTTATTATCAAGAATAGCAATAGCATGTGCCTCTTCCAGTCTGCAGGTTCTATCGATTCTATCTTTTTCCATGAATTCCCCTTGTTTCCTTTCATGAGCTATACATTAAATAATTCAGCCCCTTATGTAATTTTTTAAGGCATCCCAGACTGCATTTAATCTCCTAGACTGTATTTAAACTAGTATTTCTCACATAAATTTCCAAAATTTCAAGTATGGATTTGTTCATGAATTACTGATATGCTATCTCCACTAATAATGACCTACCGAAGGACCATCAAAATGGACATACTGATTGCTTTGCTTTAGCAAGTGTGATCTTGGAAAGAAGTAAATTATGATCTGAGATCATCTTTTGGACCAAATTGAAATTATGCATTTACTAATATGTCACAAGTAGCCATTATCATATCTACTCACATATATTGTTAATGTACCTTTCAATAAAATATAAAACCAGATTCTGTAGGTTTAAGATATCTTCAAGTATCATTCAGCCCAAATTCTACACATATCATTTAATTGTTTCTCTAAGTCTAATCATTCACAGCAGTGCCTTACTTTTAGTGGTACCCATTTCAGAATCCATGATGCAATTAAAATCATCCAATATAATTACTTCTCCCATCCAGCCTACCAGATCTGCTTCTATCACATACCATATACTTACATCAACCTTATTTGGTCAGAGGACTCCATGGATATTTTATTATATTATGCTCAAATACGAATTTGCCCTATGCATCTCATTTTGCCCAAATTATTTGGATCTTCATAGCAGTTATCAACTCCACCCCTGATTGATATTTGTTGCGGTGTACATACAATGACAGAATATCCTAGTTGATCAGCCAGAATCTGCCTATGTACACAATGTGCGATTGTGGTAATCTTATGATGTCGGCTTTGTATCTCTGTAGACTATGTTTATTGATCTTCGCTTATGGGAACTACTCAGTTCTCTGACATTCCAAGTAATAGTGCAGAAATCCCCCACAATCTACCCTGAATGTATTTTTTATCTTCATTATCTTAAAAAAAGATAAGAAAAAAGACCCTGACAACAACTTCCTTTTCCTTCTTCTTTATATTCTCTTGTGTGTGTTCTTTAATCATACACATGCCTCTTCTTCCCCATTTTTGACTCATGCACCCCAACCACCCTTTGCTCCAACGCCCCATATACGTTAAATACACTTTTTCACATTCATCTCTTTCTCTAGGAACAATCAACCTCACTTTCTGATGTTACCATTCCATAATGCCATGAACCTATTAAACCATCTCCCTCCCCCAACCAGAAATAAATGAAATATACCAATCAACTTCTACTTTTTTCTGCCACCAGTCGATCTAACAGTTGTCTGTTTGTTTAGAGTCCTACTCACTCAAAATTGTCCCATTGCATTAATATTTTCTCAACCTAAGTACATCCATTCATCATACAATCATCATTCTTTGCAAATCCCTAAAATGTTTCTGCATCATAATTATTTAATGCATAATCACACACTTATGAAAATTTTAATCTCCTGTGAAAACGTACATCTCATGACATTCTCCACTTTCATCATTCTTCACCATTCTACATCACTTAGTCCACTAGCTGTATAGATTTTCTGTTTTGCAACATCTTCCCACTTCTCTAAAGCTCTTTCACTTTGTTACTCAGAAATGCATATCTGACCATTCATAATTATCTTCAGTCTGCATGGTTCTTACAGTTACAACCAGGTGGTACCCATGGGTCTCCCCTTTCCATGCATGCACAGTGTGGTGAGCACCATGTGGTGCCTGCCACAAGTTGCACGCTATTCCCCACCCCCTTTTTACAATGTGAGCCTGTGTATTAGTTTGGTGCACATGCTCCCTTTGAGAACAATGGGAGTCCGACTGAACCGAGTCTGTCACTATACAGACACATCAAAATCGGTTGGTCAGACTCACGGAGTCGATTCGTTTCGAAAGCTCTCCGGGACAGAATCGTTTGGAGGGCTTTACTAATGAGATCAGAATCAACCCCCTTAGTGAGACAACATGTATTATTAGTACAAAGGAAGTGCAAGGCATGCTTTATGTAAATGGTATATATCTTATTAATGTATGGCTTCAGGAAAAGACACCACCAATGAAGCTGGGGTAACAATGTCCTCCCCCGTGCACACCTTCGCAGGAAGGAGTCTTTAATATTACAACCAAATTATAGTGTGCTGTCGAAATAGGTATATTGTGTAGATTATCTGGCACTTGTGTTTTTGGCCAAAATATCTCCAAGTTAAAAAGTGCCTCACTGGGAATTCATTGTAACAAAGAAAACAAAAGAATGAGTTTGGATTTAATGTGACAACATGCGGCTCATGAAAGGCTAGACCCACTGAATTTGCCATACACTATATGCAGCACTGGCAAGGACAGTCACCTAATAGCAGTTATGCCAACCATTGTTCTGAGTATTGCTTTGGACAGCTTAAGTAAGTCTATTAAAAAAAGTTTCAATCATATTGTTTTTTTAACATAGTGGACTTTTTTGAACTTGTTATTGATGGCTGGTTACATTGTTGTTTGTCTATTAAACTGTGTTTTGAAGTAGTTAAAGTAAGATTGCTTGATAACATCCCATATTCGACTACTGCACACTGTAACAAGTTGTGATTGTAATTGGATTTATACAGAGGCTACAACCTCTGACGAGGCATTGAAGCACTTTACAGTGAGTACCATGCTACTCAAACTCAGATGAAGTGTCTATTTAGTTTGAGATGATGGGTCCCTTTTGGTCTCTGATGGACTCCTCTGAACAGTGACATAAGTGCTTGGGTGTAGATATAGAATTCATGTTGTAGAATGTGAAGTTAATGATTAGATGTTGAGGAATAAAGACGCACAATACCAAGCAGGGTGTGAGATGTGATTATTTGCCTGTACTTGGGATGGCTAGGACCCTATAACTGGCAATGAGATAGGGGATTATGCAAACCCTTCAACTCAAAGAACCATGAGTACTCTCCTGGAGAGTTTGCCATGGCCCAGGAAACTGCTTGTGTGTGCCATATGTGCCTCAGTCGAAGTAAAAATCAGTGGTTGGCATATGTAGCGCAACTCCAGCCAGTGCAAGGCATGTGAAGAAAGTGAAGGCCTTACAGAAAGTTTGTTTGTTGAAAGATAGAAACCTTCTAGTAAAGCCAGGACAAAAAATACTGTGCCAAAGCATAACACAGAGGTATCATTCATTCAGGGAAGCACCAAAGGCTGTGATCACCATGTGCAAGGAAGCGTTAAAAGCTGAAAACATTTCAAAAACAAAGAAACATTAAAGACAGTAGAAACCAGGTACAAGGCAAAGAGGTGAGAAGGGTGAAGAAACCATGCAAGAAGAAAAACTGCTACTCATTGCAAAGAAGAAGACAGCACCTCAACACTAGAGTAGAGAGCTGGTGCGATGACCCATATGTTAGCACATGGCTAGTGTTTGGTAAAGGTGTCAGTCCAAGTGGACAGCAGACGCTGCCGGAGCAAGCTCCACTTCTGACAGCAAAAGTATCACAGGTTATGATTCTGTTACATTCCTAAAGCCACTGCCACCGTTCAATACCTTCAAAAAGCACAATATCTTCGACAATTTGACTGCCTGGATTGAAACCTTTGATGATTATGTTTCTGAAGCATTTGGCAGGTGAAGGAGTCAAAGTAGTGATGAAGAAAATACCACACATTGGTGAAGTGACATACCTTCAAAGGTGTTAAACGCCAAATTCATTCTAATTTCAACTAATAACGGTGCATTTCCATTCAGGAAAGGCAGAGAACAGATGAAACAATGGATGAGTGTGTGACAAAAACTTGATTTACTGATCATACACTGAAAGTTCAACAAGTTCAATGATTGAAGATGACATGCTTCTCAGAGTCATAGAAGGTTGTCTCTTTGATTCCTTCTGATGAAAAATGCTGACAGAGACACTCCATTTGGAGCAAATACTAATGACTGCTAGAGCTTAAGAAAGAGCTGACAGACAAGCCGCTAAAGTGGAAACCAAAACGGCCCAAAATGAATCATCGCTGAGTGTGAAAAGTAAGTCGAAACACAAGGAACAAAGTCACAAAGTACTGTCTCCAAAGAAAAAAAACTTGTGCTTTTGATGTGGATTTTCCTTTCCACATCAATGTAAATGTCCTGCCATTGGACAGATATGCAGAGGCTGTGGAAAGATAACGATTTTGTAGAGGTTTGCAAGGTGAGGGAAATATCAAATATGTCATGTCGAGAAAACAAAATGGAGGAAAGATAAAGTGTGTCACGTTAAGAAAAAAAATAGATGCCAGAAAGTTTCAGAGACGTTGCTACCTCATCCACAAGGCTAAGTGGCAACATCTGTTGAGGCAAGTAGAAACTGAACAACGTTGATTGTCATCAAATTACTTGTATAAAGGTTTGTCACTGTCATTGTGAAGTGACAGTGAAGAACATGGGTGTGTGATATCAATATGGACTGCTGGACGACGAGCGCATGTAGGATTAGCCGGCACGGCAGAATCCCTGTCAAAGCTAGATCGAGAACGACAGTGTGAAATGCATTTGAACACTGTCCCAAAATCACACTGAAAGTGATGGGGCTCCATACCTTTTATCATAGACTATGGCATGGCGATAAACATTATGCCAGTGGAAAAGCACAATGAACTGTCTCTAGAGTGTTGTTAAACCCCGTCAAAAACCAAAGTGTATATGTGGGCTGCTTCATTACCACTGAAAAGTCAAGGTTCATTTATAGCAACTGTGAAGCATAAAAAAATGAAAGAACAAGCAGCAATTCATGTCCTGTCAGGCACTTCTTCGACTGCATGTTTACTCGGTTTCAGCACTGCTGCTAATGTGAGGCTGATTTCGGTAAACTATGTTGTCAATGTCTATAACGAGATAGTGAATACGTTTCTATCCTTGTTTCATAAACTAGGAAGACTTGCGACAATGAAAGTGCAACTTCACATAAATGAAGACATCTGTCATGTTGCTCAACAAAATGATTGAATTGTGTTTCATTCACAAGAGGCTAATGAAAAACAAATTGAGCTGGATGGAGCCAAAGTATTTTCCTACCTCGATTTGAACAAAGCGTACCACTAACTCATACTGGAAGAAGATTGCAGGTACATTACTACCCTTTCAACTCATTTTGGTTTGTTTAGATATAAGAGGCTTCGTTCGGAGTGTCATCAGCTGTAGAACTAATTTGTCACAGAATAGAGCCCTTCACAAATGCTTCCAATCACATTGATATAATATTGATTTTTGGGGCCAGGCTATATGGAAAATGGTAAATCCCTAACACAAGTGTGGTGTATTCTTGATGATGCTGGTCTAATTTTAAATTCAGAAAAACATGAGTTTCATTAAGCAAAACTCAAGTTTTTCGGTCATATCTTTTCTGATGGGGGAATTACTCCAGATCCAAATAAAGTAAAGGTCTTGTCATCCACTTCTCCCCTACAATATGTAACCATGCTGCAAACCTTTCTTGGTATGGCCAGTTACTGTTTAAGGTATATACATGACTTTGGCACTGTGAGTGCTCCACTCTAGAATTTAAAGATTTTTTTCACTCTCTGAATGTCAAGCATCAGAAAAGCACACCTCTCCTGCCACAGGCAAATAGTGCTGTTGAGAGTTTTATGAGTGCCCTCAAGTAAGTTGTTCAGCATGCTGTGCTGGAAAAGCTTGAACTCAAATCCGTTCTTCAGTCTACGCTTTGTGCATACAGGTCAATTCCCCATTCTGCCATTGGTGAAAACCCTGCCAACTTAATGTTTGGGAAAGCCATAGGAACAAAAGTGCCACTATGTACCACTGAAGACTAATTGACATTTGATAAGCTTTGCATTACTGTTCATATCACAAAAGAAAAATGATGACCTCTACTGATAGACACCACTGTGCTTGGAGTACTGTGTTCAAAAGAGGTGACCAAGTCATTATCAGGCAGAAACAGAAACGTAAGTCTGATGCTCCTTTTGATGCTGACCCACTGAAGTTTGTGACCAGAAAAGGGCACATGGTGACTGTTCACAATCTTGGAAAGTCCATTACTTTAGATGCTTCATATTTCAAGCAGCTGCCTCGGCCTTCATCAGCTCCAGATGACAGAACTGAGACTTATCCACCTGTATCATTGTCCTTGGAATCAGTGTCAGTCATGGACGGTTCTCCTATATCTCCGCAACCTGACATGACAAGATCTGGGTGATTGATTTGAGCACCAAAATGACTTATTAAAGGGTTATAATGTGTGTGTGTGTATATATATTTATGGGAGACATTTGTCTGAGAAATGCCTAAATAAAGAAAGACACTGCTTGCACGAACCTTTTGTGTAGTGGCCCGTTACTAAACGAAGGATCCTTGGGAAGTGGTCCACACCTGTACAGATCCGCCTCGCAACTGGCGGTCAGGAGCTTTACTTGGGAGAAAGTTACTACAGAGTCTGTGTTTCTCTTTATGGTGGATCTACTCACCGGACCGGTAACTGGATATATATATATATATATATGTATATATATATATATATATATATATATATATATATATATATATATATATATATATATATATATATATATATATATATATATATATATATCACTGAAAAAACCATAGGTTATAGACCATATATAGTTAGGGATTAGCATTTACAAAACCTTATTTTACTCACACAAAACCATGATGTAATATGTGACATCATCAGCAGTGGATTGCGGGTGCGTAATATATAGTTAGTGCAACTAACTATACATGCAAATTTCAATGGTTTTGTGTGAGTAAAATAAGGTTTTGTAAATGCTAATCCCTAACTATATATGGTCTATAACCTATGGTTTTTTCAGTGAATTTTCAAGGTTTTGTAAATGCTAATTCCTAACTATATATGGTTTATAACCTATGGTTTTTTCAGTGAATTTCAATGGTTTTTTAATAGCAAATATCAAAAGCTGTAAAATGTATTCTTCTTTTAAAGGAAAAATATATTTTATATGTTTTTAATATAATTTTTTTATGTATATATATATATATATATTTTTATTATTTATTTTTTGTTTCGCTACCGGTCCGCGCACCGGGTAGCTTCCCGTTAGCTCAATTTGTTGCCGCGACCCGGTCCGCGAACCGGTAAACGTTCCGTTAGCGCAACTGCCGCGTTAGAAAACAACATCGTGACGCGTCGCGTAAGCGCGACGTATCGCGTTGCCGCGTGATGCGTCTTATGTCTCAATTCTACCGAAACACAAAATGGAGGACTCCCGTAATGCTGCCGGTACGCGTACGGGGCCGCGCACCGGTGATCGCTCGCTAAAATAGGTGGGAAAGTAATTTACAGAAAAACCACTGGAGACACTTTCATCAAATATAGAATAGGCCCTACTACATAGCAGTCCCTACCATTTACCCAAATTTGATGGAATTCCATTGAGAAAATTATGCTTTAGGCCTGACTAAATATCCTGAGGTAAATTACATGACAGAAACGCATATGAAGTGTTAGAATTGACAACCAATTAAAATGTTACTTTCATTTTCTACTATTATTTCAAGACATTTGATTGGTTATGTACCTGAATATATATAAAGAAAGAGAGAGAAACACAGCCATTTTGACTACTACTTCCTGAAGTACATTTCTAGAGCATTTTCTTTGTCAACTTTAACTTCTTTTTCAAAGGTAAGATATAATTAAAAAAATTTGAAAGGAGAACTATGTTATGCACTTTAAATTAAATAAGGAAAACGTTTTCAGATAGTTACATACTGTCCCTCTATAACAGTTAGTCATTGAGAAAGACTTAATTATTTAAATTATTGATTGAGTTAGGCTTCTGTGGTATAAGTATGAATTTACTTAGGCTTCATCACAGGCACTCTTTAATAGTACTACTTCCTGCCTGAAACCATGCACTGCCCAAAGATTACTTCACTGTTAAAAACTCACAAGCACCTATCTGAACTTAAACCCAACAGTGCCCTATCTCCACTGATATATTTTTTTTTAATGCAATTTACAGCAAGAAATGGAAGCACAGCAAAAAGAAAATACAATTTCATTTGAAATTAAGATTGAAAGCAATCCAAACCAAGAAAAAGAAGAACTAGACTTTATGAATGAATCAGTAGACCAACAATTATTAAAATGTGCTGAAGAATGTGAATGTGATTCTTGGAATGAAAAGGAGGACATTCCTGATGATTTAATGTTCTCTTAGATTTTGAAAAATCTGAACAATAAATTTAAATTTTAAAAGTTAAAATTGTTTGAGACATTATTCTTTTTAATATGTAAATTATGAAATAGTACCCAAAAAGATAAAATATAAACTGAGACTTAAAATATACTGTGCAACTTTTTTGTGTTACATAGTAAGTTTGCTCATAGTTACTTCCTTTCTCTCACTATATTATCTCCAATGTGTATTTAACATCTCTTTATCATCTCCTGCCTCCATGTTCTTTCTGCTTTCCTCACAGACTATGCTATGAATTCCATATACCACAATAACTTCTGAAACAACATGCAAGATATCTACAAAGGAAACGGTGTATATTTATTTTTAGACTCTGCATTGGTACCTACATGTTGGTACTTAAATAAAAAACATTAAAAAAAAATACAACAAAAAGAACAATCAATAAACATACAATATTTGAACATTCTTTCATTCTTTTTTCCCTATATTACGCTCCCCGGACCGCTTCCCGGTGCGCGTACCGGGCGCTCCCCCGCAAAAAAAACGATAAGAAAAATATGTTTTTTTTGCCCCGCGGGGCCCTTTTAAAGCCCCCTCATCAAACCTAGGGGGTCAGGGAGGATGTACTCTGCCCCCTTATGCTCATTTCCCCCTTTGTTTTTGCCACCTCTTGTGTCTCGATCCTACCGAGACACAAGATGGCGGCCGCTCCGGACTGTTTAGAATGTTGACAGTCACCGGGGAGCCAATCCGCTTCTCCTCGCGAAGTTCCGTTACGCGTCAGGTACGCGAACCGGGGCGCTAACCGGAGCGCTGTCACAGATATATCTATTTTTTAAAACGTTAATTTCTCAAAATCCACTGGAGCACATATATTGAGACATAGCAAAGGCACGTCGGGCAAACCATATCTACAATTTTGCCAAGTTTCATGTAAATCCATTCAGCCGTTCGAGCTAAAAATGATTCCAACCGCCCTATGAAAAAATGAATGGGAAAAACGCGTTTTGGGACCCCCTTTTTTCAGGGGCTGCTCAGAAACAAAATGTTTCAGAAAAAGGGGTGGTGATGAACAGAGTGTCTGAATTAAGCAGACCACTCTTACCCAGTCCAAAGATCAGGGCTTGATCCATCACCGTTATTTATCTCACTGCACCATCCCAGTTCAGAACCTGGCTATATGCAAATCAGTCTGTCCCTGGCCCAGTGCATCATGGGAACAGGGCAGACTAAACTACCAAGCCAATTCTTCACCAGAAAGGAGACAAGCTACCGGGGACCGGTTTCTGGCATTTCAGCCGTCGTGCCATTTTCCTGAAAATTTCAGCCAATTCCGTCCACAAACGCCAAAGTTATTCGACATCGAATTTTCAGAAATCCCATAGGAAAAAATCCTAACTATATATACCTACTGGCGACCGCCAGTAGGTAATATATATATATATATATATATATATATATATATATGTATATATATATATATACACGCGTATGCCGAACGTTTCAAAACAATTAACTTGGCTCGCGCTTTGCGCATTTATTTTGGTAAGTAAATCTACTAGCTGTCACTGAGCATGTGTCGGCCCGTTTCTGAGTTGGAATGGGACTGGATCTATATATATATATATATTACCTACTGGCGGTCGCCAGTAGGTAGTTATAGTTAGGACCTATTATCCATAGGAAAACCGCAACATTCTATTTGGAATAACTTTGGCGTCGATTGATGAATCTTCTTGAAATTTTCCGAACTTTTGTGCAGCTCAGTTCCGCTCCGTCCCTGACAGTTTGGGGGTGATTGGTGAAGTGGGGGGCCGAGAAGAAAGTGGGTCCCAAAACGTGATTTCCCCATGCAATTTCCCATAGGACCTTTAGCCACGGCTACAGCCCGAACGGCTAAACGGAATTACACCAAATTTGGCAGAGAGGTAGTCCTCAGTTCCAACTTGTGCCTTTCGCTTATCTGGTGTCAATCTGTTCAGTAGTTTTATTTAAAATGGTGGTTAAAGTCATTTATATATCTATGGGCGCGGTGGATCCGCAGATTGTGCGAGGATTGGCCTCGTAGGATAAGCGCACCGTCCCGATGATGCCTTGAATTCTAATTGGCTGTCAAGCGTTTGTAAACATTCGAAATCAGGAACTGTTGGCAGCCATTTTGTGCCTCGGTAGAAGCGAGGCTGAGGAAGTCAGTGAAATATGTGTGCAAAATGTGAAAAGGGGGCCGGGTAGACACACCCTGACCCCCTAGGCCTGCTCAGGGGGTCACATAAGGACCCGTAGGGCCAAAAAAGCAAGATAGTATTTTTCTTTTTTTTTTTAAAGTCACGGGATGCGTGTAGGATCCGAAGAAGCATGTATTTTTGAGATATACATCAAGCTTATGTGTATAGATGGTGGGTGGCTCTAAAAATAGCCCTTGTGTTTATTGAGAGATTTTAGTACTTACAAGTAAGTACCGATGCAGAGTCTTAAGTTCATGAGGATGACTCTGTTCCTTTCATCTGTAAAATGTACAGCATCTCTCCTATAGGTGCCATGCATATTAAAACGCAGATTTTTGTGGGATATTGACACCATTCTATAGTCTCGGTGAAAAGTAGATACAGACTTATTCAAATTTTTTCCTAGCTTTCCCAATCTGTGGACAAAATAGATTGGAGTAACCACATTTCTGCCTTTGGCATATGTTAGAATAGACAAAGGGAGTTTTGGGGAAAAGTGAAAATAAAACAGAAAATAAATTATTGGTTGTTTGACAACATTCTACACAGAAAACTAGGGTGCATGTTTCTGTTTTTTAAAAGCATGATTCCTATTGGTTATCAGAACGTTATTGAAAATAACATTACGTAGGATAAGGTAGTATATTGAGAAGTCGAGCACACTTGCTGTTTTTTTAGCAACATTGTGTGATGAACTTTTGCGTTCTTCGGGAGCCAGTATTGCTTTTTTGCATGGGTAAATGCTAATTTGTATATCGAAAGGCAATCTGCTTTGGATTTTGAAAGTGAGAACAGATTTAACTGCTCTGTCTTTCAAAATGCAAACTAAGGGGCAGATTAGGATAGCGGTTTTTCCGCATCCTCCGGGCCGGCGGAAGCCACCGCCGGCCCGGATGATACGGAAAAACCACAGCGGACCCACCAAAGACCCACCGCCACATTAGGATGGCTGGTGGGTCCTGGTTTCCGTCCGCAGCTTTTCCGCCGCGGTTGGCTCACAACCGCGGCGGAAAAGCCCTAATATGGTGGCGGTGTCTCTCAGACACCGCCAGCCATATTAGGATGCCCAAGAAGAAATGCTTTTCCATGGCGGGTTTTCCGCCGTGGAAAAGCATACGGAGCTTCACTACGGGGGCCCGTTGCGGGCCCCCTGGGTGAAGGCGGGATGGGGGTGCACATGGGGGGTACCTATGGTACCCCCCTGCATTTGTATGCAGTAATCAGCAGGCACCACGCGGTCCCAGCCGCTTTCTGCATACAAATGCATTGTATGCATTTTTAACATTGCGGCAGGTGCAGCTTGAAGCCGCACCCGCTGCAATGTTAAAAATAGAGGATGTGACCGCCAGGGTGGCAGTCACATCCTAATTGGACAGGAGGGAACTCCACAGGCCATGCGGAGGTTCCCTCCTTCTCGATGGTCGCGGACGGACTCAAGTCCGTCCGCGATCATAATGAGCCCCTATGTTTGCTTTTGGAAGGCGGGAGTTGTGAGAGTCCCGTTCTGTCAAAGCAAACAGCAGTATACAGGGGTAGGCACCCTGGGACACTGCAGGAGCCAGTCGTAGTAGTATCCAGGTCCCTCGAGGGCACAAGGCGGAGGGCCACGCAGTCTGCCTCCCATAATACACAAATTCCCGGGGTGGTGATTTTCGGAGCTTGAGGGTGGCCGTTAAGGCCCACATACTTGTAATTTTATAGGGGGGGCTTGGATGCGAAAGCGGCGCAAGGGGGTTGTAAATCTGGTACACAGTGTTTTGTTTTACTTTGCTTTCCTTTCTGTCATGTAGAGGATCCAGGGTAAATATAACGGCTTCTGTACAGCCAGTAACGTTCAACCCTACGCCCAAACAGCTTTCTGCCTGTTACTATAGTAACAGTTCATGGAACACTTACGTGAGCACAGAGGTTATAAGTTCAGCACACTATGTTGCTAATGGCGTGATACTTTTTATTCTTTTGAATTGGAACCGTAGGTTGTAGCTATACACTCTCGTAAAGATCTGGTGAAGAGCTAGCTGCAGAATTATACTTCAAATATAAATATTATTTCTATTGTGGACTGCTACCCCCACAAAAAAAAGACGTATGTATTTTTTTAATACATTTTTATTAAAACAATAAATAACTGGAAATATAACTAAATGATAACAATACAATAAATAACTAGAACCATAACTTTAACAAAACAATATAAAAAACAACATATAATATGGAGTCCAATAAAAGTACTGTAGTTAATCTGCAAAAAAAAAGTGTTTAAAATTAGATCAATGTGACTAAATGAGGTCACACATTACAAGTCAAGGTAACACTTGGCGATATTTTAAATTTTTTTAATGTGTGCAGTGTACCTGATAGATTTCACTTATCTTATAGGCTTGCATTCAAAAGGTGTCTGTATAGAAGTGCCTACTGCGTCATATTTATATTACAGATGAACAGGTCTTTAAAACGATTCACAGATGAGACAGAATTAGGTGAGAGATGAGAGATGAAGTCATTATGCAGGACAATATTTTTTATAGCTTATTTACAAAACTCTTGTGCCACTTTTGTGTTACTTTCCTCATGTTGAAAGTGACTCAAAAGTGGTGCAAGGGGTTTGTAAATAAGCTCTTTTATTTCAAGTGCATTTAATTGGAGGTATTGTATATCTAGGCCACTCTGCTTATCTTGTGTAAACACTGTGTAAACACTGTGGCCAACAGGGTTCACAACATGAACTCCGCTTTGGTTGGTTACTTGCCGGATATGCAAGACAGCTTTCAAGAGAAGACCCCAATAAAGAGTAGTGTTGTGGAACTGCAAGTATGTGGAAGGACTTGCAGACTAAGCATCCGGTCAACTTTGGAAGGGAAGAGTTAAGGATATTGAGAGAGGCTCCTTCTGCTTCATGAGAAGGCCCAAGTAGCAGTGGAGCAACACCATCAACCTCTACTGCACAGCCTAATAGTTGTTCCCAATTTGGAACCCTTTAGGAGAAAAAGTAAAAAGGTTGGGAGCTTTGTATGCCATCCTAATACCTAATCATCCATGAGTTATACAGAGATCCACCCTGTATCAGACTCATCCATACAAGTGTGAATTGGACATTATCTGACACCAAAAATCCCTCAAGTACTTATATTTGTTACTTTTTCACTTTGTCGACTATTCATATTGAGAGTATTTACCTTAACGTTATCCGTTAAAAATGTGGGAATCTGTATGGCTTCAGGCAACTAGTTCATGACAAAGTTGAGACATCGGTGTAATCAGCTGGAACAAGAGGATATACATTTTTCAACCTCGGCAAATTGGTGCTGATTTATGTAACATTCTGCAAACTGAAAAAAGAGTAAAAAATGTATATGTTGTACATATGTCCAAGATAAATTTTAATGTACATTAAAACATTTGTTCTCAATAAATTGGGGTTATAAAGCAATCATCAAAGGTTCTATTTGGCAAGCAAAATTGGAAATAGCATTTCTATCAGATCAAGGCATTCCTGGCCTTGATCTGATAGAAAACTTTTTGGAATTCCATGATCTAGAAATAGAGAAATAAACATCAAGGAAAATTGAAAGACACGTCTTCAAATAAAAAAATTCAAAACAACATTTTCACTTTGTATTTGAAGCACAGGCTGAAAACGTATAACAAATATTTAAATGAGAAACATATGGGTTTCAGAAACAAACATCTATAAGACTATCACAATGGACATTTATATTTTTATAAAAATATTTGTAGAAGCAAGAAAAATTATAACTCATACATTGTTCAATTTGAAATGACATATTTGACCACTAAAATCGTCAGGAGTTGCTTATTTTTTCGTTTTGTCGATATCAGAATGACAAACATGACAAGAGGACAGTTACCCTGCAAACACATGAAATTCACAAATGCTTATCTAAGAATGCTTTTCTATCATGAAATGCTGAAGTCAAACCTCATAACTCCATTAGGTCCATTGCAATTTTCGGCTGATAGCATATGGAGAGCAATCAGTGGATCTGGTATGTCGAGTGGTTGACCACCATCTGGTATAGTGCATGAGCAGGAATAAAGAGCTTGTGGCGACCAGTACGTCCCATGGTTGAGATATATGTATAATGAGATAGAACAGGGGACAAATCAAGTTTAAGGTTATTAAAAAACTTGGAGAGCATGCTAAAATACAACATTGGCCAATCGATTACATGTGCAGTGCATGGGGAGGAAGTAGCACATGGTGCACTAGTTAAAAAAATTAAAAGCGGCAGGATTAAGTGATTTATCCAGAAACATCGCCTACCAAGGCAAGATATTGGAGGTATAAGAGCTGGAAACCGTGCTAAAATACAGCTTTGCCGAAAAGATTACTTTTCCAATGCATGGGACATGTGACGCAGTACTTACATAAGAAAAACTACATCACATTAAGTTGAACAGCACATAGCACACTACTGGGGGAACGGCCAAATTAAAGAAACGTGGCAGGATTAAAAGATTTGCACAGAAAAAAGGATAGCAAATCATGTTTAACGTTATTAAGAAACATGGAGAGCGTGCTAAAATACAACATTGACCAATCGATTGCATGTGCAGTGCATGGGGAGTAAGTAGCAGGTGGCGCAGTACTTTCAAAAATTAAAGGCGGCAGGATTGAGTGATTTGCCCAGAAACATCGCCTACCAAGGCAAGATATTTGAGGTATAAGAGCTGGAAACTGTGCTAAAATACAGCATTACCGAAAACATTACTTTTGCAATGCATGGGGCACGTGACGCACTACTTACACAAGAAAAACTACATCGCATTATGTTGAACAGCACGTAGCACACTGCTGCGGGAACAGCCATGTGATGCTTGGCAAATTAAAGAAACGTGGCAGGATTAAGTGATTTGCACAGAACAAAGGATAGCAAATCAAGTTTAACGATATTAAAAAAACTTGGAGGGCGTGCTAAAATACAACATTGACCAATCGATTACATGTGCAGTGCATGGGGAGGAAGCAGCACATGGCGCACTACTTAAAAAAATTAAAGGTGGTAGGATTAAGTGATATGCCCAGAAACATCGCCTACCAAGGCAAGATATTGAAGGTATAAGAGCTGGAAATCATGCTAAAATACACTATTGCTGAAAATATTACTTTTGCAATGCATGGGGCACGTGACGCACTACTTACACGAGAAAAACTACATCGCATTAACTTGAACAGCATGTAGCTCACTGGTGCTGGAACTGCCACGTGGTGCTTGCCAAATTAAAGAAACACAGCAGGATTAAGTGATTTGCCCAGAAACAAAAGTTACAAAGTCAACTTTAACAATATAAAAAAGCAGTAAAGCGTGCTTAAAAACAAAATTGTCAAATCGAACAAAAATGCGCATTTATGCTGTATTTAAAGATCGTTCAGATTAATTAATTTAATTACTCTTGAAAAAAAAAAGCTCTCCTCCGAAGACGTGGATACGAACACTATGAATTGTTGTAACTGCGGAATAGGAAAAGTTCAAGAAGGTTGGCAGGTTATAAATGCTTTGCAGAAGGATGATTGGTTGAGCATGATGTTACTGGGTGTGAGAGCTGTGATTGGGCATGTTGTAATTGAGCATTTGCCTATAAAATGAAAAACGTTAGGGGTGCATAGCCAGACGGTGGGATGTATTGTGCGCATGCATTCGATTAACATGCATGTGCTACCACAAACATGCATGAGCAAAGTGAAGGCAACTCCTAGGGGGTACATAAACAGATGGAGTTCAGACAGGTTTTTAATTGGGATTACAAATCGGCCCGGGCATTACAAAAAAAAGTGGCCCATATTTGCATATTGCCTTTGCAAAACACTGCTCCAGCGAAGTTTTATTTAAAAAAAGGGGGTTTAAGAAAAATGCACGGTTAAGCTGGCACTGGTGATACACACCTGTATACAAGTGAGGCCGCTATTGGTCATGCTCCCTGCCCCTGCTCAATAAGAATATGATAATGGGCCGGCCGCAGCGAGAGAAAGGGAATGACACCTCTGCTCATTGATAAAAGAGAAGTAATTGAGGCTGATCTGCCTCCAGAAAGGCCACTCAGGCACCCACTGAGCGGCTGGTGGCATCCGAGTAACGCAGAAACCGCCAAATCATCTCAAGGCTGCTCAAAAAACCAGCCCACAGCTGGAACTGGACATCGGCCCCTCGGGCATTGCCCAAGTGCCCACGTTACCAATCCGACGCTGAGTTCAGATGTTGATAGAAGACCGGCTCCCGCAGGAGGCGTGGAGCCAGCAGGATAGTGGGATAATTGAAGACCCTCCTACGGTCCCCAAAGGTGACGGCCAAAATAAAAAAAGAAAAAGGCCATCTCCGGGGAATGGGGTCCCCGGGGCCTTGAAGTGGCTTCAGGAGGGGCAGCCCTCCTCCATAAAATAATAATATATAATTAGCCATGCCGCAGGGGCTGGGGATCCCGGTGCTCGGAATTGGCCACGGGATGGGAGCATTCTAGCGAAATAAAAAAAAAAGAGGTGGGTTTCCGCGCATCTTTGGTAATTTGCATTCTTTCAACTGTTTAGAGGAGATGCAGCAGTGCTGGATGCAGGATTCACCTGTGAGTAAGAAAAGGTAACAATAACACTCTTTACCTGCTAAGTGAATTTCCTTTTATAGGATAACATTGACTGGTTTCACTTGCAAATTCTTCTAAGTGTAGAGTTTTGGAACTTTAAAATATTCACCTAAAATCATCCGAACAAATTCCCATTTACTCTCCTGTTATAAGGAGACAAACCAGTGCTGCATCTTTTAGCCCAGCACTGACCCTGAAAAGTAGTTCTAATATACTTTCAAGTAACTTGTATTTTCTTCCATAGGAATCCCCTTCCCATAAAAAAAATATATATATTTAGTTTTGCGGATCAGGCTCTAGGGGATGGTGTCCAAGGCCCAAAAAAAGTAAAAGGAAGGGGGGGCCACACAATGTAATGTAATTTAAAAAATAAAATATCTAAAAATAAAGTTTAAAAAAAATTAGTAAATCAGTATAAAAAAACAAATATAAGAATACATATATTTAAAAATTGTCATTTACAAAACCTTTGAAAGTCACTGAAAAAACCATAGGTTTCAGACATGTTATATTCCGGAATTATCATTTAAAAAACCTTTGAAATTCACTGAAAAAACCATAGGTTTCAGACATGTTATAGTTAGGAATTAGCATTTAAAAACCTCAGAAATTCACTAAAAAAACACAGGTTTCAGGGGTGTTATAATTAGTTGGACATTTCACTCGTACAAAACCATTGAAATTCCCCTGTTATAGTTAGTTGTACTAACCATAACTCACACGCCCGCAATCCACTGCTGATGATGTCACATATTACATCATTCATGGCATGGTCAGTGACATCACTGATGACATCACTGATGACATCTCAAATGACATCAGGGGGAGCGGAAAAAGAGCAGAAGCCCCCCATAATTGAAGATCATTTAGCACTAATCAATGAAGCTTTCATCTCAATGGCAAACACTGCAATAATGCATGCAGTCAAACTGGACGCTCAAATAAACATAGTACAAATAGTTGCCTGTCTGATTTCAGGGATAGACTCCAAACTGGAACATTTGAATTCACTGATACACAGAGCCCAGGCAAATACAACATCAACAGTCATACAAGAGGGCTGTGGCTGCAGTCAAATATTGTACAACTTAGAAAAGCTTCCAGAGATAATTAATATGCTAATCGAGGATCTTAAGGAAGAAGTTAGCAGGCAACAGAACATCTCACACTCCCAGCAAAACACCAAGGAGTCCACAAGCACAAAAGGTTGGCAAACTATTGACAAAGAACCCTCACAAGAAACGACAAGGGAAGTGGCCGACCATCTATGCAGAACGGAAGAAAGTGCAATAAAAACCAGCCTCAATCCTGACAACGACCACGGAACTCCAAATAGGCCAAAGCAGGCAAGCCCATACATTCATTGTCTTTCTCGAAAAAAGAAGCAAGGGATTTTAAAGCTCGTGCAAAACCCAGTGACATTGGCATTTCTTGAAGGAGCCGACCTAATTTGCACTCAAGAAACATGGGCAATTAAACCAATATCAATAAGATGTTACGCAGAATATTGCAAACCAGCTATCAAAGGCAACATATTCGGAAGACCCTCAGGCGGGATTTCTATATACATTAAGCACTCTCTGAAAATAAATTTTTCAGAAATAAAAACACCATCAAATATCTTTCTGGTGGGTACCCTGAAAGGCCTCTCCACGATTAACGGCCCACTCTCAATTCTTTTAATTAACGTTTATTACAACTCCCATGGGCCGGGTACCAAGGATAAGTTGACCCAGCTGATAATTCAGATAGAAACTCTGCTCTTACAGTTCACACCTCTGGGGTGGAGGTTCTAGGGGGCAAGATGGCGGCCGCTTAGGACGGCCGAGAAGCAGTACGATTGAGGAGATGCTGGAGTAAAGCAGTATGACTCAGCAGACCCACGCCACGGAACCACGGAGTACGGAGCAACGGAGCTTTCAGAAAGGCAGGAGACGAAACGTGCAAAGAAAGAGCCCGGAATCGAAAAGCGTCAAAGGAAAGCTGACACCGCCGGATGCGACTTACTTGCCGCCGGCCGCTCAAGCGGCTGCTCCTGGATCTGCTGCAGGTTGCGAGGAGGATCTCGCTGAGAGGCGTGTCAGGTGTGGGACTGCTCGCAGAGGTTGCTGAGGTAGCGGAGCCAGCTAAACAAACGGCGCGGAGTTCACGGAGCGGACAGAGCTTGCAGCGGAGGAAACAGCTCTGGCCAGGAGAACCTCGGCATTCAAATTTACAGTCAAGCCAGCAAGCGAGTTTACATCAAAGGGCTGGGGGGAGAATACGGAGAGCCCTGGAGACCGCTGCAGACCCAGACCCATACCCAGAGGAAAGGAAGTGGGGCAGCACTATAGACGGTAAGGAGCAGTTTGGGCTAGAGGAAAGGAGGAGGGAAATCATGGCTCCTAAAACCAGGGCAAGTGCTAAAGCTGCCGCGAGAAGGAAGGCTGCAGCTGAACAGGCTGAATTAATGGCAGATAGGGAATTAGATGGCAACAAGAGGAAGAAGCAAGCCTCCCCTGCTAAAAGAACGGCTCATCAACAAGGAGGTAGTAAGGGTAGCCAAGACACTCAGGGCACCACCCCGATATCTGACATTTTTCAAAAACTCGTAAAAGTCAAGGATTCTAATAATGAGGCTACGGCAAGGCTGCCAGATGAGGATGGGAGTCCCAATAATACAGGGGGGTACCCCAAAACATATCAGACTCATCTGCTCAGCCTGTTATGTCCGGAATCACAGAGGAGGACAGTAAAGGGGGAACCGATCCAGCAGGTGAAGCTGAGGACAATATTATGGTGATACCCCGGGTGTTAGAAGAAGTATTGGAGGAAGAGGCAGGTGAAGACACAAGTGAGAAAAAAGAAGCCCCCAGTGAAGCGTTCTTTTCTGTTTTAGAGGGAGGGGAATGGTCGGAGGAAGAGGATGATAGCCTGGAGCAAGAGGCAAGTGGGTCAGCTACTGACAGTGAATTGGAGCAGGATGATTTTAGCCCCCCGATAACCGCGGTGAAATCTATGGCAGGAGCGAAAATACACTGTCAAAAAAGAGATCATCCGACGACCAATCCTATGCAGGAAAGTCCCGGAGGGGAAGCAGCACAAATGTCTCTTCTGGAGGTGATACACCAGGAAATAATCGCACACAGGGAAGAAGCACGACACGAAAGTCGCAAATCACAGGCGGCAGTCAGAAAAATGCAAGGAGTGGTGAGGAAGCTGACTAAGGTGTGTGTGAATCTGGGAGAACGGGTTACTAATCTGGAAGAGAGAGTTGTGTCAACTGAAGCTGAGTCAGCGGCGGCTTCTAGCAAGGCAGATTTACAGGGAGAGCAGCTATCAGATATACAATGGAAACTAGAGGCGCTTGAGAACAGATCGCGACAGAATAACCTCCGCATTTTGTGGATATCTGAAGGATCAGAAGATACAGATACAGACATGAAAGCCTTTGTGGTCAAACTATTTGAACATGCCTTTACAGAATTGAAGGATTGGGATTGGACTATGGAGATTCAGAGGGCACATCGTATTCCCTCTAAAATCCACAAGAGCGCTAAAGAGGGAGACAAGCCCAGAGCAATCCTAATTTTTCTTGGTAACTTTAACTTGAGGCAAGCAATATCAGAGAGGGCGAGACCGGACAAAAAAAAGAATGTTGATGGCTACTCTTTTTTTGTTCGCCCTGACTTTTGCCATGTCACGGTGGAGAGATGCTGGAGACTAAGGCAATTGATAAAACCTTTTCAGGACAAGGGTATGCAGGCATACTTGATAAATCCTGCACAGTTGAAAATAATTAAAGATGGAAGAACATTATATTTCTCCTCCGAAGTGAAGGCCAAAGAATTTCTGAATTCACAAGGTGTTTAGAAAATGTCCTGTACAAATAGATGTGATTAATCTATAGGCAAATGTGAAGCTTTGTCAAGCTTAGGTAAAATATAAATCAGTAACACAGTGTGGGATGGGGTGTATTGAGTAAGGTGGTGGGTACTACGGGGTCATAGGTATTAAAGATGGGTTATGGTTGATAATCTCCTCAATCAGAACTGTGAACCATCACGTGCACAGACCATGGGTCTGAGCGCCTCCGAAAAAGGGGGGTGGGAGGGAGGGAGCCTCGCAGCTGAGTGGGGCGAGGGGAGGGAGAAGGAGCAGGGGGAGGGGGAGGGGGTCGAGAGGGGAAGGGAGGGGGGAAATGGACGGAATAAAAAAAAGAAAAACTTTGAGATGGAAATGAGTGTGATTGTGGTTAGTATTAGAATCATGGATAACAGACATTGTAGGAAAAGTAACCTTGCCAATAATGTCAGACATTAGGATATGTACAATTAATGTAGGGGGACTAAATGACTGGAAGAAACGACAGAGATTGAGGCACTTTGCTAAATGTAATAATATAGATATACTGTGTATACAGGAAACCCATATACCCTGGGCTAAAAGGAAGTTGTTGGATATGCATGGCTATACAATGCTCGGATGCTCATCGCAATCATCTATGATTAGAGGAGTGGCTATTTTAGCAAAATGCAATTTGGGGGGGGGGGGTGAAACGTACCAAAACTGATGGGTCTGGTAGATGGGTCCTGGTACAATTAAATCTAGGGATTACACTTTGTGTGATTTATGGCCCAAATGAAGATGAGCCAATGGTTGATGATAAAGTAGAAGAAGAGCTGGCTAATTGGGATACCCCTATGATAGTGTGCGGGACATGAATATCTCGGCTGATTGGAGACAGGGAAGTAAATACATAGGACGCAAACATAAGGTATATAGAGCTCTCTGCTCTTTAATACAGTCGCATGGTCTGGTTGATGTATGGGGGGAAAAAGTGCCTGGGGATCCAGGGTTTACATATTTCTCACACCCTGCGCAGAAATATTCTAAATTGGATTATTTTTTTTGTGTCAATGGGAGAAGTCTGCAAAGTCAGAATTGCTAAACTTCCAAGAATAGTCTCGGATCATAACCCTTTGATATTGACATATAAGGTCCCTAATGTGCAGAGGAAAACAACAAGGTGGACATTTGAAAGGAAACTTCTAAATGATGAAAGGTTTGTAAAACATATTAAACAGTGGGCGAAAGAGTTTTTTGAGATGAATAGATATAGTACATCCAGAAACGGAGTATGGGAATCCTTCAAGGCATCATTAAGGGGGGAGACTATTAGCTGTGCAGCCAAGCTAAGGAAAGAGGATAGAAGCAAAGTGGAAAAACTCATCTCAGAACTAGCAGAGTCTGAGAAACGACATATAGAGGATATAGTCTCTGGCAAGGATAGCAGTGAAACTGCTAGAACTATGGCTATGATTAAGGGAGATATTTTAAAAGTAATCACGCAAAAGGGGATTAGTGAATATCAAGCACATCGAGCAAGGCGGTATGAGACAGGCGAACAAGCCGGAAGAGCATTAGCTCTGCGCATTAGGCAAGATGCAAATAAAAATAAAATTGATGAGATTAAGTATAATGGGGTAGAATATACGGATCCGAAATCGATAATGGATGTGTTCCAGAAATTCTATCAGAAACTGTATGATGGGGTTTTACCATCTTCTCAAGGGTACGGGCTACCATGCCCAATGGTTGAGGAGGAGGATAAGGAGCAGTTGGACTTAGATATAACAGCAGAGGAGATAAGGATCGCATTACAAGAACTACCTGTTGGTAAAGCTGCAGGCCCAGATGGCATACCAATAGAAGTTTATAGGGTTTTGGGGGAGGAAATTCTTCCTTTGCTCGAAGACTTATTTAATGGCATAATTTGCTCCGGGAAGATTCCTGATACTTGGAAACAAACTAACATCGTAATATTCCATAAAAAGGGAAAGCCTGAGGAGAACCCCGGCTCATATCGGCCAATATCGCTGATAAATGCGGATGCCAAACTCTATTCAAAGGTATGGGCTAAAAGGTTAGGGAGAATTATTGGCCAACTTGTCTCACCGTGGCAGCATGGGTTTGTCCCAGGGAGAGGCACCACGGAACACACGGCGCGGGCGATCTCGCTATTTGATGCAATGGCTGCTACGGGGGGAGATATGGCCATGATCCTCTTAGATGCCGAAAAGGCTTTCGACCGTGTGGTCTGGGATTTTATGTGGGATGTCTTGGCCAGAAGGGGCTTTGGAGAGAAATGCAGGAAAGCAATAAAGGCTATGTATATGGATCCTGTAGCAAGAATTACGACGATGGGCTTGCAGTCGGAAGAGGTGGTTATTAGAAGAGGTACCCGCCAGGGATGCCCTTGTTCCCCGATACTTTTCTCACTTTACATTGATCCTTTGATCAGGAAAATCCTTGCCTCTGATAAAATATCCCCCGTTATAACTAATGGTCATACTACCAAATTATTGGCGTATGCGGATGATTTGGCAATCGTCACCACTAATCCACAAACGGCAATGCTGGAATTGAGTCATCTGGCACAAGTTTTTGGATTACGTTCTGGGTATAAGCTCAATGCGGAAAAAACAATAATAATTGGCACAAATAATATTCACAAAATCGACCAAAGGTATGTGGACTCTGCGGTATATCTTGGGGTGAGAATTAACGCAAATGTGGGGAAAATTATACAGGAAAATTATCTACCCTTGCTTACCTCAATAGATAAAGAATTGAGAAGAATAGATGTTTTACACTTATCCCTGATTGGTAGGGTGAATGTACTGAAAATGTCAATGTTCTCGAAATTATTGTACCTATTTCGTGCCATACCATTACTTGTAGAAGAGGGCTTAATGAAAAAAATTGAAGCTGTTTTTTCGCAATTTGTGTGGCAATATATAGAAAAACCCGGAGATCATTGGCTCGACTCTCTGCACCATTGGAGGGAGGAGGCTTATCTGCACCTAATCTGAGGTTATACCATTGGGTTTGTCTAATGTTGCAAATGAATCACTTATTGAAATATGATGATATAGAGGTGCCGACTGGTTCATACAGAATCCCCACAATCTATGAATTATTAGTTGGAGAAAGGGCTCTGGGGCTCCTAACACGAGAAATAAAATCTAGGTATTTTAAAAGGAGCAAAAGCAAAGTAATGTTAAGTGCGTGGGGCACATGGAAGGCAATATTGAAATTTCTGAAGATCCCGAAGATTAACAGCACAGTATATCTTTGGAGTTCAAATCCTTTCTCGCATCTCGGACAGAACAGAAATAGTAGGACATGGAAGGTGTCGGGTATTAGATGTCTGGGTGATGTCATGTGTAAGGATGAATTATTGGATTTTGATTTACTTCAACAAAAGTATGGTATATCTAATAGCCAATGGTTTTTATATAGACAATTAGAGCAAACTGTGAAGTCATTTAGACCTAGGTTATTAATTCAGGAGCTAAACCCGATTATGAATTATGTAATGAATGGCGGCAAGAAGATTAAAATCGGGTATAGTTATCTTCTACAGGGTTTGGGAGATGACATTGGACAAACGGAATCTGCTTGGGCTCAAAGAATTGGGGATCCAGATATAGACATAGATTATGCTCTTGCACTGAATAAGAAAATATTAAGAGCAACTAATTTAAAAGCTCAGCACTATAAGATGGTCTTTAACTTATACTATACCCCCGCCAAGTTGTTTAAGTGGGGTAAAAGAGAAAACGATAGGTGTCCTAGGTGTAACCAAGGCCCTGCAGATTTATCTCATATGTTTTACTCCTGTCAGAATCTTATGCCAGTTTTAACAGAAATGGAAAGGTTTTTAACGGGGCTGCTAGAGCACCAGATCTCTCTATTCCCTATATTGTTTTGATTGGCAGGGATGAAAATCTCAAACTTGAACAAGAAGCCGAAGCATTTATTTTCCTATCCGTGGCTGTTTTTAGAATTTTAATTGCGGCGGCCTGGAAAGATCCTGTAGCTCCCACCTTTCAGATGTGGTTAACTAGGCTGTTGGGAACTCATAATATAGAGGAATGCCTATACAGCTTTAAAGGAAAAAGGGGGAAAGATTATGGTAAGAAGATTTGGGCTCCTCTTAGAAACTGGAGAGAAACCAGATAAGAATAAAACAAAAAAAAGACAAAGAAAAAAAAATACAGTTCACACCTCTGGAATTCATCATCCTTGGGGAACTCAACACACATAATATAGGGGACAATGCAACACAAAGCAACCATTCTGGGTCTAGAGATGCTTTCAATTCCCTAATGCAGACTTACAATCTGATAACAGCACATTCTCTGTTTTTAAGGAATAAGCCAGGGGCATTTTTTGCTCCCACATACAATAATCAAACGGCAATAGATTATATTTTATTAAGTAAGAGAATACAAAATCTCATGGTAAATTATACAGTGTACCCATGAAGCGAAAGCGGTCATGCCGCCTTATTGATTACGTTAAACCTCACAGCAGATACACGCCACACTTTATGCTGCATTTTGGCACGAAATACACAAGTTATTAAGAAGAATCAAATGGGAGTCAGCAGCAATTAACAAGTTCGATAAATGGAAAAAAAACATTGGCAGGCTGGCAACTTAGCGCAAACATCAGGGGCGCTATAGATGAATGGGATCAGTTTGCCAGTAAATTAGCCTCATTGCTTCGAGGGGACACAACAAGCAGAACCCCCCTAGACCCATCACATACTCTAGGCTCGTCCCAGCAATTAAAGAAAGTGCCAAACAATTAAATGCCAAACGTAGGCTAATCGGAAAACTGGCTCAGCATCCGCCAAAAGGCTACTTAAAGAAGCTGTAAAAAGGCATTCGAAGCAGGTCTTGGCCGCGAAACGCGAATGCATGGAGGTGAAATGGCTGAAGATCTTTGATTTGCTGGGACCATGCAAATCCCAAGAGTTCTGGCGATACTTAAATAATCTAACCCAAGGAGACACCCACAGAGAGAATTCACTTGATGCATTGTACAAAGAAGATCAAAGTAGAACTTCCTTAAATAAATGCCTTCATGTGAGTGAAGATTCAGACAGCACTGTACATGCATTGAAAACGCTGGATGACCGAGTCCCTCCAGGCAAAACTTTAGTTTGCACAATTTAAAAAAAGATCCAACACAATGGGGCACCAGGTCCTAACGGCCTGCCTGGCTCCCTCTTCAGGGCAGACACAGATTTGTGGACGGACAATCTGACCCAGTTATATGCCGAATGCAGGTTCTTGGGAGACGTTCCAGACTCCTGGAGAGGGTCGTTACTGCACCCAATATATAAGAAAGGGCCAAAATCTGACCCAAAAAACTACTGATTGATTGCCCTGCTGGTTATTGAGGGCAAGGACTATGCAAGCACCCTTTTGGCGGAACTATCAAATTGGGCCACCACTGAAGGCCTTCTGCCCTTCTTTCAAACAGTGTTCGGACCTGGGGCACCAACGGTGGATAACATAATCGCCCTGTCATATCTAGCTCAACAAGCCGTGACTCACCAAAGTCTGCCGCTCTTTGCTTGTCTCATTGACTATTCAGTCGCTTTTGATGGCGTAGATCGCACCATCCTATGGCAGAAGTTGGCACGCTGGAATATCAACCCATCTCTATTACAAGCGATTCAATCATTGTACTCACAAACTTGGGTAAGAATAAAACTCTCAAGCGAATCTGCTACAGAGAAAATCGACACGGATCGCGGGCTAACGCAAGGGTGCGTCTTAGCCCCCGCAGACATGGGCCAAGCCTCGACTGGAGCCACACTAGCAACACCCAGGATTGGGCGCATTAAGATCCAACTAATGCAATACGCCGACGACCTGGTACTCCTAGACCATACTAAAATTGGCTTACAAAAAGCACTTACGGCCCTGGCAACTTACAATGTCAATAATAAGTTGGTTGCCAATCCATCAAAATCCAAAACAGTAATTTTTGGGCAATACCCTAAAAAAAAAATGGCAAAATCGCGGCTCGGTCAGCTGACTTTTGACTGTATACAACATTACAACTACTTGGGGGTTTGGTTTAGTGAAACAGGATGCCCAGGAGTCCATCTGCACAAAATGCAGATGAAAGGAAAAAGCATTATTTACGCCCTCTTTAAGGTATACGCTACCTTACATAGCCCCACAACAACGGCTATCCAAAGAGTCCTGAGGGTGAAACTAATACTATCTCTTAACTATGCACAACAGGCATTCCCAGGAAAACTCGCGAAAGACCTAGAAAAAATCCACTGCACAGCCTATAAAAAGCTATTCCACCTACCCGCCTGCACCAGAAACAATCTAGTTCGGTTGGAATTCAACCTCAACCAACAAAAACTGGATGAGATGGCCTCTCTGAGTAAATACTTCTACCTTACAACGCCGGCACCAGAGAACACAATGAAGGCTGCAATAAAAAGTTTCTTCTTGGAACTCGGCAATCCTTGGTCAGCCAGTCTCACTTCTGCCAAAGACTTTTTGAAACTTGCAACAGAGAATTGGGACCCCAAGACAGTCAAGTACACTGCTATCAAAAGCACAACAAAAAACAAGTACGCTTTTGCTCTTGCACCTTGGACTTGGAATTGCTGGTAACAAGAGGTTTCTATGAGTCCCAAAGCCTCCCGCATACAGAGCATAACTCCAAACTTCACCTTACGCAGGCCGTGGGGAGACAAGCCTTACATAGGATCCTAGCGTTCAGACTACACCCTCTCCCCCTTAAAGAATTATACCCTACTGGGTCAGCAAGACCGGTGATCATGGAGTGCCGGCTCAGTAAATATAAACATGAGTCTTTGGCCCACATCCTATTTTGTTGCCAGGCCTTGCACTTAGCTAGCAGAATTTTTCTCAGGCCCATCTTGCTACAATTGGGCACTCGAACGGTAAAGGAGGCAGTCCATCAACTTTATACTCTGGACATAGTAAAGCACATGGCTATGTTTGGCAAATTTGTACAACACACTCGCACGAAGCTGATGGACACTCCCCGCTATGCGATCAGGCAAGCACTTGTGCCGAGGTCACCTATCATCTTGTATTACCTGATTAGTTTAATTGGAGCATGTACAACTATTTGCTGAGTACAAAGTGTTATCTTGGTTTTAAAGATCTTAATGACACTGTCTATCTTTTAAAATGTAGTGCTCTTTCTTTTTTTATTGTAATGGTTTTGAGTAACCACGCAAATAAAATGTATTCATTCATTCATTCATTCATTCACTGTATGTTTATTCCCCATTCCACACAGAACACTCCTAATTGCCAGATTGGGGTGCAGGGAGTTCAGCTGTAATTTAGAATTGTGTCGCTTTGGTATCCCTGCACCAAAATACGCCATGTTCTCATTGATGGCATATGTGTCATTGGATATAATATAGGTCCCTGGAATTGCGGCATTCTTTGCCAGCAGCGTTTATTAGGCAGATATGGATTTGAGGCATGTGCACTTAATTCATAATCAACTGCAAATTTTGCTAACACGTTTTTTTCTAATCCAAACAATTCGATAAGTTATGAAAATCTTTTCTCTTGGGCAGCAACATAACACAGACATTTTTCAAGTGAAAACTGGTCATGCTTCAGCCACAATGGCACATTAAAGACCTTAGAATGTTGCACAAATAAGGGCATATTTATCAAACTTTTCACACGGTGCACTGTGCTGTATTTAACATCATGCAGCTCATTCCTGTCCTTTCCATGTGCCTACTCACTTTTGGCTGCCTAGTGCCAACACAGGCACTTCTGCACAATGGTGCAAGTATGCCTGTGTTGTAAGTAGCATTGTTTATGTGCAAGAGAGAACATCTTCCTGCACAAAAACAATCCTGAGAGGCAATTTTCTTTTTCTATGTGTGCTGCAGAATGAAAATAAAGATATTTCTCCTCGTTATGCCTCTCCAGGGTAAGTAAGTAAGTAAAGTTTATTGCACAGTTAATTAAAACTCACAATTTAAAATACATTGTTTAAAAGAAAGGGTGGTTACTAACAAGAATAAAAGAGTAAGTATCGAAAGTTAAAATGTTTCAGTGGTTCAACTTCTTCTGCAGTCTGACCAAAAGTTCAAAAGATACCCCAAAACATGTTTCCGGCTATTGGGCAGTTGCTTCTTTTTGTGCCTCCTTGATTCTCTTTGCCACTGCATCAAGAAATGTTGTGGTTCTGCAGTTTAGTTGGATCTCGCTAGGGTTGAAGCACAGTTTAACTGCCTGTCGGCATGACCTGACCCCCTCCTGGTTCCATGTTACACGTAGTAGTGTTCTCCTTATGTCCATTAAGCTGGGACAAATGCATATTATGTGAGTTAGGTCTTCAGGTCCTGCCCCACAAAGACGGCAGGTTAGATCTTTATGGTTCCTTTCCCATGGCGCCAGATGGGGGAGGATCGGTAGTACGCCTAGTCGGAATTTTAAGAATTTTTCCTTTGTCTTCTGTTTGAAGCCTTGGTCTAGGTATGCTTGTGGTTTGGGGGTTTTATAGTCATTTAGTACTATCCAGCCGTGGGCTCTTTTCGCCAGCGTTACTTTATCTTCAAGTAGCGATACTATTTTTGTTGTTTTTGTTACTTGCTTTTTAAAGCTTTTATGATCTACTGAGCTATTCCAGAGGCCAGTCAGTTCTAGGCTTTCTAGCGATTGCATCAAGTACTCTCTAGCGTGTGATCGTTCACGTCTTTGCAGTTCAGTCCAGAGGTGGGTGTTTAGGGTGCCTGGCTCTCCGTTTCTGATCTTGTGCCAGCATTTTATAAAGCTGCCCCTTCTTTCCACCGTTTGCTTTTGTATCCCAAATTCCAGACGAATTTGTGCTGGTGATACGTATCTAGGAAGCTGAAAAATTGACCTGTAGGTTTTACCGATCACCTTGTCTAGTGTCTGTGCATCCTTTCCTAGGGTTGATTCGCTCCCGTATGTTAATCTTGGTTGGAGACGAGCTCTCAGTACTTGTAGGAAGGGATCGAGCGTGTGGTCTGGCAGTATCTTTTTGAGGGGTTTCATTGCCAGGTAGCTCATGGTTCCTTTTTGGTAAAGTGTCTCCAGTTGGGTTTGAATGACCCTCTGCTGTCCACCAGAACACCCAGGTACGTATAGCACGTCGCTTGGTCCAGTTTGTTACCATTCAAGAACCAGCTGTTCTTCCTATTCTTATTATTGTTCACTGCCATGGTTCTTGTTTTTTTCAGGTTGATGGTTAGGCCGTTACGATGTGAAAATGAACTGGTGGTATTTATGAGATGTTGAAGGCCTGTTGGAGTGCGGCTTATTAGAACAAGGTCGTCGGCGTAAAGGAGGTTGGTCAGCGTAATATCACCCAACCGGGGCGCGTGCGAGTTGGTTTTATCCAATTCCTCTGGGAGGTCTGCCAGGTAAAGGTTGAATAAGGTGGGGGCTAAGATGCACCCTTGTTTCAGGCCATTGTAGGTGTTAATTTGCCTTGAAAGGTGCGTCCCTTTGCCCAGCTTGATCCGGACCCAGGTGTTGGTGTGGAGTAGGATAAGTTGTTTCAACAGCAGTTCTGGAATCCACCATTTTTTAAGCTTTTGCCATAGTTTGCCCTGGTCCACATGGTCAAACGCTGAACTGTAGTCGATGAAACATAGGAACAGTGGGGTTTTTCCTAGTTTTGCAGCATCTGGTAATAACGATAGAGCCATGATGTTGGTGGTTGTTCCCTGCCCTCTACAGAATCCTGTTTGGGTGGAAGGAATTATGTGCTCTGTCTCTGCCCACTGTGTCAATTCTTCTAGTATTATGCCAGCATAGTACTTTGCCTCTATGTCTAAGAGGGCTATCAGCCGATAGTTGCCTGGGTTGCTCCTGTCTCCTTGCTTGTAAATTGGACTTATTTTAGAGCCTTTCCAGGATTCCGGGCATGCTTCTAGTTCCAATGTACTTGTAAAAAGTGGAACTAGTGTGTTGCTCCAGAACTCGATATCGTGCTTAAATATTGACGGTTGAATCCTGTTAGGACCCGGGGCTCCCTCCATTTTCCCCTTCTTTATTTGGGTTTTTATCCGATTTGCGGATATTTTGATGTCATATTCGGTGTTGGATATTGGGGTGCTGTTATCCTTCTCTCCCCCTGCCATCTTTTCGTTGACTAATGCTCTTTTGCCTTCTACTACATTACAGAGCCCTTTTTCTACCTTTGTTACTGGTCCGTCCTCTTTGCTATTGTCTCTTTTATTTGCTGACGAGCCTGTGGCTGTGTCTTCGTTTGGTTTGTTAAAATGATTGTGCAGGTAGTCTGCCCAGGCTGGCTCTGCTATGTATGAGCTTATCCCTTGGTGCCCTGGGTGTTGCAAGCTATGAATTGTTTTCCAAAAGTTGGCGCTGTTCTTTAGTTTGGAATCATGCTTTATTTTTGCCCATAGTTCGTCGTTCGCCTTCCTTTTGTTTTCACAAATTGCTTTTTTTAAGCTTGTTTTTAGACCATGTAGGGTGTGTTGTAGTTGTTCTTTTATGGGCTGTATTTGCAGTTGTTTCAGGGTATGCTTTATGTCCCTTTTAAGGCTTTTTATCTCTGGTGTGGATGTCTTTCTTAGTGGGTTCTTCGGGGGTTTGCCTTTTAATGTCCTTGATTTGGTTGCATATTTTGTCCCAAGGGCCTTGGTGAACCCTTCCCAGGCCTTTATTTCGTTTGCAGACGTATGGCCTTGCTGTAATGTCTCCTGCACATCGGTGAACAGAGCTTCGATGTTATTTTGTTTAAGTCTGATGCGTTTGAAGTCTGTTGTGTACTCATTGCCTGTAGTTACACAGGGTTCGTTGGGGTTCTCACTGGGGGTTTTTAAGACAATTTCTTGCGGCAGATGGTCGCTTTGATCGCTGGCGCCTAGTTGGAATGATCTGATGCTGTTGAAGAAAGAGAGGGTTACAAATGTATAGTCTAGGTAGGTGGAGGTTGTGGAGGTGTGGTAGGTCGATGCTGGGGGAGCATCTTCTTTAAACCGGCCGTTCAATGCCCTCAGGTTTAGTTGCTCTAAGTCTTTTAATAATCGCTTTGAGCACTTTGTTTGTTTGGTCGCCTGCACTTGTGCTTGCGGTGGGATTCCCCAGGCTCTATTGAGTTCTTGTGCGAGTTCCTCGTCCTCTGTGCTTCCGAATAGAAAGAGGTTAAAATCTCCTGCCAGGATTAGGTCATCGGCGTCCCCCTCTTCCAAGATTCTTGCTGTTTCCTTAACCAGCTCTCTTGCGCCCTTCTGCTTGTGTTTCGGGTGTATGTATGAATTAATTATTACGAGATGGTGGTCGTGCTTCGTTGGGTTGATTGTGATGTCTGCCGCCTGTATCATATTGGGGGCTATGGTTTTAACTTTAATTTCCTTCATTATTCCTATTGTGAGTACTGAGGCAAGGATCGTCAATCCTCCTGAGCTGTGTCCAAACGATGAGGACCTGGTTGCTGGGACAGTTTGCATCGTATATCCATCCAGGACTATCTCGTCTATTTCCCAGGTTTCTTGCAATAGTATTATATCGAATGACCTTAGATATTTCAATGTTTCCTCGTCTTCCAATTTATCGGTCAGTCCGTTGATGTTCCAGATACATATTCTAAGGGTAGTCGTGTTTGCGAGATCCCGGGGTTTTGCGAGGCATTCTTCTCACTGCTCACTTCTGTTTGTTATTGTACGTAGTATTATGCCTGAGTTCACGATTGATGATTTTCTTGGTCCCGCTTTCATGTGAAGAGTTCTCCCTTGATGGTCCGGTGTCTGACTGAGTGCTCCTCTCAGTATTGATTTAGCTTTGGGACGTTGTTCTGTTGCGGTTTCGATTAAAAAAGGTGTTGGGTAGAAAGGTCTTCTTCCTGATTCAAGTTTTATTCCCCACTGTGCAAATTTGTTCAGTTTTCCTAGTATGCGGTCGACCAGATCGTTCGATGTCCATGTTGTCTTAGTTATTTATGGTTTGTTCTGTACCAGAGCGGGTTGAAATTCAATTTGGAGTAGGTCGGTTGAGGAAATGCCCTCCAGGCCTTCAAGTGAGTTGATCAATTTAATTATATTCCCTCTATTTAGGACGTGCATTCTGCCTCTGGATTTGTACTCTGGATGAAATAGTAGTATATCTGTCTTGTTGGATTGGGTGGCACGTGGTTCTTGAGCTGTAGTTTGTACAGGGTCGTTTGCCCTGTTGGAAAATTGGTCACAGTTATATTCTATTTTAACTGTTGTTTCCCTTGGTCTGCAGCGAGCCTCCTCCTGCTCGGTCGCCGGAGGGCTGTTGTTTTGTGGTGTGGGGGTGTGACCTCTGAGTGTGCTGCGCTCATAGGTCTTTTGCTTAGGGCTTTTCCACGGTTGGGTATTGTGTGTGTTTGTCTCCTCCTTGTGCTCAGAGTGTTCAGTGATTTTTACTGATGCTTCTATTGTGTTTAGTTTGTTGGACATTCCAGAGGTTCTAGCAGGGGATGCATTTATTCCCGAGGACAGTCTGTTGCCGTCATGTGTGGGCTGCTTTGTCTCCTTGTGCTGGGGTACGGTCTCTTCTTGTTCTTCTTGATGGTCAAGCTCTCTAGGTTGCCTTTCCTGTTCTTGGATGTTGACTGTTGTTTTCCTGTTCCTACCTTTCCTTTTTTGTTTTCGACGAGCTTGTGAATTTTTGGGCTCTACTATGCTGTCGGTTTCAGGAGGTAGAAAGGTTGCCGGAGCGTTTATTGGTGATCGAATTGCTTGTGTAGGACTGATCTTCTCATGTTGGAGTGGCTTGTTTTCTGATTTTAACAGTTTGCCATTTGGTTGTTGATCTTTGTTCTCGTGTCCCTCTGTATATGGTCCTTTTAGTGCAGATGCCATCATTGGTTTCAGGTCGTCCAAGAGGTTTTCTAGCATTGTTGGTAACGTCGATAGCTTGTTTATTATTGGGGAACAGTCACATGCTGTTTTTGCTGGCGCTGAGAGTTCTGCTGCTTCCTGTCCCCTTTTTATAAGGCCATTTAGATCGCCTAATTTCCGTTCGATCCCAGCGGTAAACTCGGCTAGTGTTTGTAGTACTGTTAGCTGCATGTCCAGTTTCTCTGATTGGTATTGAAGAGCTGTTGCAGAGAGTAGTATTGTATTTAATAGATTTGCCCAGAACGTGATATGCGAGGTTTTACTCTCATTCTCAGGTCTACTGGTGCTTGAAGTGTTAGTGGGTTTTAAATTATAGGCTGCCACTAAGTCTTGCCACTCCTGTGTTGCTAGAAAGGTCATGTCGTTGGCTGTGGCGTGAAGATTCTCTTTTTTCTGGCTTTTGGGTGTGTTGGGTGTATTAGGTGTGTTGAAGCCGTCTATGGTGCTCTGCTCTTTGGGACCCGTTTGGAGGGTGTCTCGTGCGTCCGTGAGCATCAATGGGGGGGTGCTAGTTGGTTGCGGTAGTGTTCCCGCTTTGTCCTGTTTACCCGGGAATTTTTGCTGCGGGGATCCAATTGGTGAGTTGCACCAGTCTGATTGTTCTTGCGGTACAAAAATCATAGAGGCGTCTAGTACCCTGTTTGGTCTTAGCCCACTTGGCGAGATGTCCTTTACTGGGGAACTTTCTGTTTTTGGCCTTTCGGTCCGAATCTGCGTGCTTTGGGGGCTAGTTAGAGCAATAATTAGTAGGCTACTTGACGCCGCAGGCCAGTTTGTTATTGTGCGGACTATTTCCTCTTTTTCATCCTTGTTGATTTTTGGCCTGCTTTCGGTCGGAGCCTTCTGGTGGTAGGCAAGGTGGATGTCCGCTACCACAAGTTTTGGGACTCTCACTGCTTCCTCTGTTTGTTGTTCTTGTGGGGGGGATAATCTATCCTCCCAGGCTCCAGAGGAGTGGGTAGTTGTTCTAAGTCCCCGTTTTTTGTAAAGATTGCTGCTCCTGGGTTTTTTAAGAACGCAAATTTCGTGTATATTTTTGGTTGGTAGGTGTGTAAAGATTTGCAGGCTGAGTCTCTGTCTATAGTTATGAGATCTTCGGTTCTGGCTCTTTTTAGCCCTTTAGATGTTTTGTTTTTTTTTGTTGCATTTTTTGGGCCCCTTGTATTTGTTGTAATGGTGCGTTCGGAAGACTCCGAGCCAGTAAGCCAAAGGCAGCCCTTGTCATCGATGACTTCTTTGCTGGTGTTAGGTTCATTTAAGCTGTTCACTCCAGCCCTCCAGTGCCCCCCTGCGCAAGCCTCTAGGTCCGCCGCGCAGGAGAGAGTGCCGATCTGAAGTTAGACAGACAGACTTTGGCGCTACTTACGTCGGTCTAAAGTGAGTCTTTGATCTCGGAGTGCTGTGGGGGAAGGGGATGGGGGCTGTGAGACTGGGTGCCTGTTGAGCCCCTCTAGTCTTTCTCCTCAGACTTCCTCCTCGTATATCTGAGTCTCTATCTCTGTCCCTGTCGTCACTAAGCGCCCAGGCTAGTGGTCAGGGCAGCAGTACGTGTGCTGTGGTCGTGCGTGGTGGTCGCTTCCCCACTTACTCGCTCTCTCTCTCTTGAGGCTTGAGGCTTGGGGGTTGGGGGATTAGGCTCTGGGCTCTGAGCTCTGATCTTGAGGCTCGGGGTTTGAGCTTACAGTCTCGGTCTCGGCCCCTGTTAGCAGTTTCACCCCCTGCCTCCATGCGGCCCAGAGACGGCTCTCCCTCACTCTCCTCGCAGCTTTATTTCCGTTAGCCTCCGCTACCCTGCTGGCTCACCAACTCACCAGTTTTCCCTTCTCCTCACTCCTTGGCTCCTTCCACCCCCCGGCTCGGACTCAGGCTCAGGCTCAGACTCAGAGCCCCAGGATACCAGTGGAGTGCTGCTGGGTTGCTGTGGTCCGTGGTCCGCCGTAAGCTGGTGGCCGACGGTGGACCGCCGTTTTCTCCGAGGTGCTGGGGAGGGGAGGTGGTGAGGAGGTGAGTAGGAGTGGATGCGGGTGTGAGGCTCCTGTTGTAGCACACCGATGGTCTCAGTGATCCCAATGCTCTCAGTGCTCTCAGCCTCAGCCACAGCTACAGCTACAGCTAGAGGAGCTGCTGCTGCAATGCGATGTGGTGCTGGTTTGTTTTATTTTCCGTTGGCGGTACCGGCGTTAGCTGCTGCCCAGCTTCTCCTCCCGCTGCGGTCTCTGCAGTCTCTGTCTCTGCCTCTGCAGTCTGCAGTCCGCGGTCGCGGTCGCGGCCCCCCCGTAGCTCCTCACCTTGCCTTGCCTCGGCAGGGGCACAACGGCTGCGGGGTGCAGATTTGGTGTTTTCTCGGCCGTTTCGGCCGTTTCGGCCTTTTCGGTTGCTAGTGCCGAAATGCCCGGTATCTCTCCCGGCTGCTGCGGTCTCCACGGTCGTGCGGTCAGCGCGGCCAGCTTGCTCCTCCTCTTCCGGGCAAATCCAAAACCACCAGGGGAGGCCGAGCATTTTGATGCATTCCCAGGTATACCACTAAATATAAATCTGGCAATGCACCAACATCAATGCTTGGATGTTGAGGGAACACCCACGCTTCACTCATGGAATGCATCCCTGGGGCAGAGTAACGCAAGTCAGCCATTTGGGCTGCCTTGCATTACTCCATATTTATCAAGCCATGCAATCCCACACAAGGTGGCCTTGCTTGGCTTGATAAATCTGATTTTGTTGTCGCGTCAACCTTGCTCCCCTTGCTTGGCACATGGGTGACGCAACACAATGATATATGTGTCCTGTCGCTTTTATATCCTTAATTGATGGCTTGTGAGAAGGCTGTTGTCTGCAGTAGGAAAAACATGCATACTTAAAAACAATTCAAAAAGGGTGGATGGATGATTTCTTTGTCATACAAACCTTTTGTTTCACTACTCATGCACATTTGTGTTTGTATTACAGATAGAGCTTTCAAAACAGCATGTAGTTCACAGACACTATTCACAGAGAAAGAGTTATATCAGGAGGAGAAGAATCCCAAACACAATGCAACTCTTTTTTAAGTCTGATGTCTTAAACTACTTTATAGTGGGAAGACACATAATATCCACATGCAGTGTACAATTCTGTTCTGCATTGCTGTTTTTAGGTCCTCACCAGAAGTACCCATTAATCCAAATGGAGCTGGTATCACGAGGTATCAGTCCAATCAGGATTGAAAGATCCGAAGTAACTCAGTGGAGCAGGAGCATTTCTCTGAGAAGCTGCCTTCTGAATGCAGCCAAAGTCTATGAGTTAAACATTAGGCACTAATATACAGCAGTTGATACAGGAACACAGATTCATGCATGGTATTTCCCAAATCCTGTAAACAGGAGTATTTCCAAGACCATGGAATTACAGATGACACCGGAATGGGTAACTCCAGTGGGCAGGATTTACAGGTAGTCAACTTCTTGTCTATCAATGGGATCCTAAATGGAAAGAAGTGCCTTTAGTGGCCCTACTTGTAAACAGAAGATTGTTTTCAGTTGAGTGTGGCACTGTCTATTTTTGCACAAAATACTGTAAGGCCTGTAAAAGGATCGGGTTAATAAAATTGCATTCCTGAGTTGCTATGCAACATAAAAACCTGAAACTGTTGATTATAACTTTGAAAACAAATCTGCTGCATGTGCATGCATTTCTTTTATAAAGAAGACTATGATTTTTGGAATGAATTAAGATAAGTTTTGCTTGTCGGGGCGCGGCCGCGCAACAACAAAGAAGTTTCTCTCTGTAATGGACCTCTGCGTCGCTAGGAGAGGGGAACAGCAAGTCGCTTGCAAGAATGGATCATCTGCTAACTTACCCCACATAGCAGATGACCCACGTCGCTCATTCTACACCTACTTTTGCCACCCAGGGATGGCGGTGCTGCTCAACTCCTTCCCATGATGCTCTGCTCCTTCCCGTAACAGCTGGAGAGGACTGTGGCTGCCAATTCGTTTATTGATGTTTGTGAGGATTATCTGCCGCATTGTCAAAGCATTACTTCTCCATAAAAATATATTGCTAAGTTGTGTAGCTGCTTGAACAGCTTTAAAAGAATGCTTAATCACCTTATGGTAACCCAATTTTACTAGCTTGAGCCACTAATAAGTTATTTTGTGTGGATTTGTTAATGGAGTATGGAGCACTGTGACTGCCGTTTTTGAGCAGCATAGCGCTTTTCTTGCAGGTCTTGTCTCCAGATTTACCTATGAATTTCATTTAACACTGCAGTATTTTGGGGGAGTTACTTGAGAGGTCAAGATAGTGGATACTTTAACTCAGCTCTCCACTGTGTCACCTACAATCTGGCATTTATCCTTGTAATCGGCCGATATCAACCTTGCTAAGGAAAATGCTGCATCCTGCAGATCGGAATGAGATGGTGATTGTCTCTCAGGGTGCACAATGCAGACGGGGACCCTCTCTGTGTGCCCTGCTGCTGTCATCCTCTGGAGTCTGAAGCTCGCGACCAGAGACAAATATGAGAGGGCGCTGCTGGCACTAGCCTTGCTGCGGCCATGGACCCTGATGCACAATCCGTGCACCCTACCTGCTGGTGACGAGGACTCTAGACAGTGCCCCAGTCTACTCCTGTAGAGGAAGACTAGACTGTGGGCCTGGGCCTGATCCTGCTCAGGTCCGGAAGCCAGTCAGCATTGCAGGTTGGATGCCAGGCACCAGAACTCTTGCATCCAGCCCCTGCCACCAGCCGGGTCTGGTGGCTCAGTGGACTAATGCGTCCACTGCAGGGGCCTGTGTTCGACCTCATGGTCACAGGTTCAAATCCCGGCGGGTCCACTCAGCCTTTCATCCATCTGAGGTCGATAAAATGAGTACCATTGAGTTGGGTAACAATAAACATCTGTTATTCAGCGCCAAGAAACCGCTGGGTGAACGTGCGCTTTACAAATACACATGTTATGTTATGTTATGTTATGCTCTAGTGAAGAGAGTCCCGGCCGTACCATCACCCACCAGTCCTGAGCTCGAGATAACCTGCAGGGTATCAGAACCTAGCACAGGCCCTTTCTCCCCTTGGCAATGAGATCAACGGACTGCGGACGATGTTGAGGCCTGTTGATGGAGATGCAGTTCAGATGCCACAGGACTTGAAAGAGGAGCCAATGGCTGTCATCCACAGAGGCCCCATTTTTAAGGGTGAGTGGATGTCAAAGGACTGCACTCTTCACCTGTCACACCCACTCCCTCTAAATTGGCCCTGATTACATGGAGGCACAGCGATCCTGAAGGAGGAATCAGAGAGTACAGACAAGGCAGCTTTCTTTTTGCTGGAACTGCCATCTCGTGGTGGCGGGGGAGCTGTGAGTGGCGTGCGGCCCTGGATGTGGGCAGCCTGTATGCTGGTGCAGGACACCTTGTGGGTGACTTCAGGACACCGTTGTGTACACCGCCCCTGGTTCAGGGGGCCTGCCTTACTACACTGCTATAGTACATTCACAATTGACTTCGATACCCTGCACTGTTTGGGGAGCTCCCCTCCCCCTTCTCAAATCCCACAGGGTTTTCTTCTGGTGAAGTGCAGCACACAATCCTGTGTGTGGTGTACTGCAACTGCCCATCTGCTGGACTGACCACTTGTCGCCTTGTCTGGGAGTGCCCTGCATAAAACTAAACTTGAATGCAATCCCCAAGAACCTTCTACTTTTCTGAAGGCGTTGCTTCTGCTTGAATCCCAGTTTGTTCTGCTGGAGATCCCAAGTTATGTCGATGTCCCTCACTTAAAACTATACTTTTTAGTTCATTTGCTTTGGTGGTTGCCAAGAGGGACAAGGCCAGGTACTAGGGAGTGTCACTGTTTCCCTCCATACAAGAATGGCAGCAGGGGACAGAACTCTACATGGAGGCAGAAAAGGTGATATATAGTGGCAGAGGCTGTCCCTGCAAGTTTTACAAGTTATGAAGGTGGTGTGGAACTTATTATGTATGGGCTGGGGTCTCTGGAGGAAAACCTTAGTGTGGCATTGGGCCAAACTCCCAGTCAGAGGTTGTCTGGCATTGCCTACTGTGCTCTAATTTTTATATATGATATGCATGCATGTCTTCAGAAGTATAGTAGGTTAAGCACCCTATTGCAGCATTATATACCATTGTCAACTTATATTGACAATATTTCATGAAATTGGCGAATGTGGTTTATGTATCTATATAAAAAACTTGAAAATAAATACATAGTTAAAAAAACTACAATTTGTTTCTGTTATCTTCCTTCGTTCAAGCACCATGTTACCTTTGGTTTCCTCATCATCATATTGGCCGTACTAAAAGTTCAAGTACAACATCTATATTCAAATCTGCCTCCATACCTAGACATTCTTTATCACGTGCTTTCACCCTCTGTTCCCTCTTTCTCAGTGCATTCTTGCACCACTATGGAAGGCAACTCTCACACTCTGTAGGACTCTATAGATGTGCCCCCTTCCTCTATCCCTATCCCTTTTACCTAAATATGCAGGCAAAAGTGATGCATCTCCCTCTAATGTTGCCACAAGTGGATCAAAAAAGATCTATCAACTCCAGTTACGTTTTCTGTGCCAATTTCCATGGAACTTATTCTAGATGAAATTAGAGCTCTCAAACTGCTTATGGAAGAAACAAACGGAAACCTTCAGAAACTGGATGATGAATGGTCTTTAATTGATTAGAAAGTCACTGAACTGAAATGTAGAGTTAGTGACTTATAAGACGTTTCTCATCATGTTCTCCATTTCCAATCTGAGGGAGCACATTTTAAAAAACATGCTGAGGAGCTTGAAAAACACAATCACAGGAATAATCTGTGTATTTAAGGCCTGGCAGAGGACCTGGAGGACCCATATCATATTTCTTTCTTTTAGAATTTCCTACCCAAGATTCTCGACTTGCCAAAAGATACTCATCTCAATATTCAACAAGCACATTGTCGTGATCATTCCTCACGCAATTCTCCTTCCCTATGTCCCAGAGGCATTTGTCTTCTCTCCTTGGAACATACTGATATACTCAAGGTGCTTCGAGCTGCTAAAAGTAAAGGTTGAATCTCAGTGTCTGTTAATTATCTCTATTTTTCTCAAAATGTTGCTAAATCTTCTACAGAGCTTTGGAAAAGATTCCCATGAGTGCAACCCATTTTGCAGTCTAGAGATGCCAGATTTGGTCTCTTCCATCCATGTTTGTTCAAAGTGAAATAGAAAAAAAGGATTACGACTTGAACAGATCATGACATTGCAGCATGTATTACATTTCTGTTGAGAAACTCACATGGCTATGTCAATATATTACTCTTCAATATTTTTTCTCTATACTTTTATTGCATTGTGGCTCTGCCTTATTGTATAATTAATGCTGATACTTACCTGTTTAACATATGTCTTGTGTTTATTATAGGACATTTTTTGTCACTTCAATGTATTCTTTATTTTCCCTTGGATAACTTCTGTGTTGTACCAATACCCCTTGTTGCCTTCTCATGGGCTGTATTCCCTCCTTCATCCTGCAGTGGACCCAATCGTACCATCTTCTCCCTATGGATCAATCCCACCTAAATATTTGTCTTTTAATGAGTATGTTTTGTTTGTCATTTTTGTGTTTTTGTCTTTCTTTTCTTTGTAATGATGTTCTTTATTTCTGTATTTCTTTACCTTTTCCTTCTCCTGATTTCTCTTCATTTTTCTTCTGTACTATCACGACTTATATGTATAGTATCGATTATCATTTCCTAACATTTTGCTTGACTTACTGTTGTATATTCCATAAATGCACTATATCATTTAGCTCTGTAGGAGGGTTTTTCTTCTATTATATTATGCTACTTCAATCCATTGTTTATTATTTTTCGGTTAGACAGTTGTTATCACCATTATTGTCAATAACTCAACAAAAGGGATATTTCCAGAAGCTTTAATCTGTTTTATCCTGAATAAGGTAAGGAGCTCAAACTTTGCAAGAGTTATAGTCCTATTTCCTTAATTAACTTAGATGATGACATTTTTGCAAACCTCATTGCTCTCTGCCTTGTTTCACTCTTACGACAACTGATAGGTTGAGAGCAAACAGGGTTTGTTAAAGGTAGATACTTAGAAAATAATACCCTATTTTTTCGCAGTATAATAAGCACATCCAATTGATATGCCTAGTCTTTAGCAGTGGTTTCTCTAGAAGCTGAGAAAGGCGTATGATCTTTCATTTCACACACGGTTAAATAGTTTGGTTTTGGTCCAAATTTTCTTTCTCTAACTTGTCTTCTATATTCCTCTCCATCAGTTTCTATTCTTGTCAATGGTCTTCTGTCACAATCCTTTCCACTGCATGGAGGAGTTATGCACAGATGTCCTCTTTTGCTTCTAGTATTTATTTTGGCTTAAGAAACTTTCTTGCTTAAAATACATCAAAATTCAGTAATAACGTGCTTTGCATATGATGAGTCACAGGTTATGTCCCTACATGCAGAAGATATGCTGATGTTTATATCTAAGCCAGCTTCCTCTTTACCAGCTTTCTTAAGTTAAGTAAGCAAGTTTGCTATAATTTCTAGATATAAACTCAAATGTGATCAATTCAAAGTTCTCCCTCTCACTAAATTCTGCTTTAAAAAATAGTTTTTCTGTGTGAATTATGCCTGGACCCATCAAAAAATTGAGTGCTTGGGACTATGGTTTACTAACAACATTAAAGACATTATATCTATTAATATGAATTCAGTAGTCACAAAAATTGTGTCTCACATATCTTGAAGGTACACTTTATTCTTGTCATGTTTGGGCAGACTAGACTCCATCAAAATGATGTTAGGACGTATTATGTTCTTTAACTTACCTAATTTACAAATATGGATTCCACTTCATTATCTCAAATCTATATACTCCAACTTGCTTAAACTATTATGGAACAATGAAACACCTCATATAGCTCTTGCTAGACCTGAACTAGTTAAAGAGTTAGATGAAGTTAACTTTCCAATTTTTTTTATCTTATCACACTGCTTTCTTTCTCAATAAATCTAGATTTTTATCTATATATAATCTTCAACAGCCTGCTTGTTTATGATTGGAACTCAAACTTTCCTTTATTACACCATTTTATTTTGCCGAACCTTTAACTTTTACTCAGAAATCTTCCTTTATTTCCCACCCTTTCCATAATACCCATTTAAATCTATTTCGTCTTACCATGATTATTAATTTTAATGACTGGGACACATTTTCAGTATCATCCTTGTGGTATAATAAGTTGATTGCCATTAAAGACAAAATAGTTTTTGGGATATTCTGGAGAGCTAAAGGACTCTTATGGGTTAAACAACTTGTTGATGGAAATACTACCCTGCATTTTCAGAAGGATCAGTCTCACTTCAATTTAGCAAAATCCTATACTTTAAAATATTTCCAACTCACACAAATCATCTCACAACTTTTATTGGCTCTCTCCTCCACTAGTGATCCTGATTCCTCATCTTCTACTATATACAGACCTTCATGCACCCCCTATTTCATGTGCTAAGTCTTCAATCAAACTCCAATGGGAATTTTGTTGTTAAAGCAGTCTTTTGTCCTTCCCTGCAGGATGTGCCTTCCCTCCTGTGGCTGCCTACCTTCGCACTGTGCTGAGCGTGCCTCTAAGTCCCTCCTACCACCGGACCACACAGGACTTCATTTACCAGCAGGCCTTGAGGGTGGCCAGTTGGACTTAATTTTTTCATGCCTCCGGGGACCTGATAAAGGCCCCTGGCAGTGAATGCCAGGCCAAGGGCAGGGAGGAGGCTGGGCGGAGCCATTCCTCTTTTGCTGGACACCTAGCTTAAGGTGCTGTGCCTGCCCCCCTGTCACTGTGCTACCTGTTGTCCATGTTGTTGCCCCTGCCCTGCACTGCCTGCTGTCTTTGCCCACCACTGTCTGCTGTCTCTTTTGCTGCTTGCTGTCGCTACCATGCACTGCCTCCTTCCCATGTCCTTCTGATACCTGCTTTTTCTATCACTGTCCCTGCCCTATTCTGTCAGCTATCCCTGCCCCTGAACTGCCTGCTGTTCCTCCCCTGCTGTGCCTGCTGTCCCTGCCCCAGTGCTGCCTACTGTCCCTGCCTCTGCACCACCTGCTGTCCCTGCCCCTGTGCTACACCTTAGCCGCCTGCTGTTCCTTTCCCTGCACTGCCCACCATACCTGCCCCAACACTGCCTACTGTCCCTGTGCTCCCACTGCCCATTCCCAGTCCTTGCCCGGCACCCAGGACCTGGGTAACCAGCCACCAGTAACATAAATGGAGGCCACAGCATAGCCAGGCAGTGGATGCACACAGCGGCCGTGCTACCAATACACCGCTGGTTGGACAACGTCCAGCACCAGGACTGCTAGACACTGCCACTGGACAGGATACCGCCAAGGAACTGCCGTACCCTGGACGCCGAAACACACAGCTCCATTACCTCCTCCCCATGATTCACAAAAGGAGACTTTACCTGCTGACAGTGCCACTTTTCCTGGGAAACATACTATGAAAGATCCTGCCCCACTCCTGCCTATAAGACCAAGAGCACCCAGCTACCACTCCATTGTATCCTGCTCAAAGCCCACTCACTCTGCAAACACACCACGGAAATCTGGGACACCATCACCACCCTCTCCACAGACATTGCCTTCATCATCAATATGTGGCTCAACCCTTCCTAGAACCCCGACATCAGCACCACCTCTCCCAAAGGCTACAAGATGATACACCGAGACCACACCAACAAACAAGGCAAAGGCAAACACCTCAACTTCCTTCTACAAACCGGTGCAAAGACCATGATAAGAGGCACCCTCACCTACAAACCCTGTGACCCTCAGCAACATTCTGGGACGCCATCCCCTAATGCATATCCCCCACAGCTATTGACTCACCAGTAAGTCCTATTTGGAGACCTCAACTTTCACACCGACGACCACAACAATGCAACTCAGCGCCCTCCTGGAGAACCTGAACAACATCAGACTCACCCAACTGGTCACCAAACCCACGCGCAAAGCCGGACACACACTCAACTCCATTTTCATCTCCAGCAACAGAATTAAATTCAGCACACCACAGAACTACCCCGGGCCAATCACACTATCGCACACTTCACCATCACTGACGCACAGCACACCATCACCTGGTTCCAGATCTCCTCCAACTGAAGCTGTAGAAAGGTCACTGAAACTCAGTGGTCACAGGCCCTTACCACCTCCCAAACCAAGGCCTCAACAGACCTCGACTAGGCAATCTAGAACTTCGCCATATGGATCACAGACAACACCGACAGAGTTGCACCACTGAAATCCACTAAATTTACCAAGACCCCTAAACATGCCAGCTGGTACACCCCAGAACTCAGAACCAGCAAGCGCAACTGATGCCAACTTGAGAAACGATGGCATGCCACAAAGAACTCTGCTGACAGAGCAGCTCACAAAACAGCCCTCAGCAACTATCACCAGTACATCAAAGAGGACGAGAAAGCAGCCATTACCACCTGCATCAACTCTGCGGCCAACCACACAAAGGAAGTCTTCAAAATAGTCAAAGAATTCTCCAACCCAACAGTCATAGAGAACACCAACCACCCCACCCAATGACTCTGCAACACTCTTTTGGACTACTTCCACAGCAAGATCACCAACATCATCTCCAACCCGCCACCCTCAGCCCCAATGACTTCAACCAACCAGAAAATATCAGCCAAACCATCACCACCTGGTTTCCGATCACAGACCAGACCACTTTAGCCACTGCTGGGCACTCACTGACCCCTGCCCTCACCATCTTTACAACCTCACAATGAACCCAGTCAGCATACAACTCACCAGCATCCTCAACACCTCCATCTCCACAACAACTTTCCCAGACAGATGGAAACATCAAGACATCAGACCCCTCCTAAAGAAGGCCTCTGCTGACCCCATCAATCTAAAAAATTACCAGCTGATCTCCCTGCTCCACTACCCAGTCAAAGTACTCAAGGAAGTAATCAACCAGCAGCTCAACAACTTCCTGGAACAGAACAACCTACTGGATACCAAACAATCCGGATTTTGTGGCAACCACAGCACTGAGAAAGTACTTATTGCTGCCAAAGATGACATCAGAACACTCATAGACTGTAGCAAAACTGTGGCCCTGATCCTCCTCCACCTCTCTGCAGCTTTCAGTCTCTTTTCTCATAACACCCTCATCAGTAGACTACAACATAGGCATACAGAAAAAAGCTCTCAAGTGGATCAACTTCTTTTTTACAGGATGCACACAGAGCATCAGACTGCCTCCCTTCACCTCCGCACCCAAAGACATTGTTGGACTCGGACCTTTTGGCAGGTTCACCTCTAAACTTTTGCTTTTATAAGTGACCTGGCGTTAGATGTTATTGGCTTCTGCGCACTTTAACACTGTGTCCCAGTGTAAATTGCGTGTGCACTCTCAGTGCATGTTGTGAGATTGGCCAGCCCTCCCATAGTAATGCATGGAGAATGTGTGTATCCATGGTAGTTCCTGGTGTATTGGGAGTACAGGGGCGAGTTTGGTATGTGCAAACTCGTGAGATTAAGTGCTGCGCGATGGTGTGCACAGATTTAATGTGTCTAGTGTGGAAGTGCCACTTCTAGAAGTTGGCATGTCTGTGTAGTAAATGTGAATTGACTGCCTGGCTTGTGGTTGGCTGGAGCTGGCTGGTGTGCCTGGCTCAAGGATTCAGGATGGGTCTGCCCCGGTGGTGAATGGAGAGATCTGCATGTTGATGGCAGGGAGGAGTGCACCTGGGACCTGGATAGGGCTGGGCCTTTCCTACACAATGCTGGCTCCGCCCCCTGTGGTGCGACTGATGTCCCTAGCCTGTCCTCTGAATGGGGAGAGGGGCTGAGCACAACAAAGTGCTCCAAAACCAGTTGCATCTGGTTTTTCCTTAACCCTGTGCTACCAGACAAAGGAAATATGTGTATAAAAAGGGGCTGTGACCCCATGAAAGTTGTTCTCTCCCTGGATCCTATCTTGAGGGGTGCCTGCTGCTGGGCACCAGGAGGTACCGCTACTGGGGACTGCCTGGAGGGCCCTGTATGCTGGCCCCTGGGCCCAGCCTTTGCCCCCCTGCCTTACTTCCAAGACTTTCCCAGGACCTGGTACTACAGTGCTTGGGGAGCGCCATACTCTTATTGTTGGAGAAACGCTGGACTGTGTTGCCGGGGAGTGCTTTGCTTTCCTGAGCAGCGCTTCTGATTGTGGGCAGCAGCACGAAGCTGCAATCAACCGGGCCAAGGGAATCCCCGGCATGGAGATTCCCCCACCACTTGCCTAATTTGCCGCGCAGGGGCCACCCCGCTTATTGTGGGATTTTATTGCGCAGGTGCCCACCCTGCGACTTGACCTTGTGCCAGCTTTGTTTTATATCCCTAGCGGGTGCCCACCCTGCCAGGGATCTTGTGGCCATTTTGGAACCCCTAGTGGGTGCCCACCCTGCCAAGGACGTTGTCTTCAGAGGGAGCCTACCCCTCGTTTCTCCCCACGAAGAAGCCTGTGACATGCGGAGGGCCGGCGCGCTGCCTGCGGTGACCAGGAAGTGCTAGGACGAGGAAAAGTGAAACCGGAAGCCAGGGCCGGCTCTAGCAGGGCTCCCCTGAGGAAAGGGAGAGCCCTGCGTGGCGCCTGGTGACGGGTGCCAGATTGAAGACCAAGGCGGGAGCCTACCCTGCGCTGGGACGCACCGGAAGGAAGACCCGCCCCCGCAGCAGCCAAATCAGAAGCAGGAACTCGTTGGGAGCTGAACCTGCGCTCCTACGTATGCCCGGGCAGACGTGTGGGAAGGACTACTGCTAAGCCCTGGGGCTCCCGTCTTAAAGGAAGAGCTCCGTGGGGTGCCTGGTGACCGGTGCCAGAAATCGCCTGCAGGAGTCAGCCCGCAACCCAGGAGCGAGACGCCACCCAGGAGAGCCCGGTGAGTGGGGCTCGTTGCGAAGGGGTGGGGAGTGCAAAGGGGCACATTGCTGGTGCCTCCCCCCCACCTCCTGACCGTAATCACTCCTTGGGGGGCATACTTGTTTCAGAGCCTCTGGGCTCCTCCGATCTGGGGGCAAGTTCTGTGTTGAGACACAGTTTGTTTAGGAGTCCCCCGAGTGGGGCTCACCAGCCAGAGTGGCCCGTGATTTCGCCCCGTGTTTTGCCCCACAGTACTTCGGGGGCATACTTGTTTAAGTGCCTCTGGGCTCCAACGTCCTGGGGCCCTAGTTGGTTTTTTAAGGAGCCAGGGTGCTCCTGGGGCACAGTTGATTTCAGGAGCCAGAGTGCTCCAGGACCCTTATTTGTCTTCAGAGCCCCATGTGGCTCCAACGTTGGGCGCAATCTGCTCTGAGGGCCAGTGAGAGCCCCTGCCCCAGTTGAGTGATTATCAGCTGCCCAGCAAGTAGTGTCAGCTGCACCATTGAGGTTCTCCTTATTTTTAGGGGACATGTTATTTGGGATTCCACAGCTGACCAGCAAGTAGTGGGCAGCTGCCATGTTTAGGCCCTAAACTCTTGCACATTCTTCTTTGGCTGCGTGCGCAGCCAGCCCTGACACTGTTGGACAAAGGGCGTTTGAGCCCCATGGAAGGCCAGTTGGCCTGGGGTTAGTATCTCATGTGATTCTTCCGCAAGGTGATGGTATATTGTGTTTATGTTGATAATTACCTGATGCCGAAAGTGATTTATGCGTAATGTGCAATGCCTTTATGCCTATACCTCTAAATGTGTTTTTATGAGTAGGAGGTTGTTTTGCCTCGTATATTTTATGCTAGTGAGTTTATGTTTACCTGCGTGATCTATGCCTATAGTGATTAGTATTGCGTAGGGTCTATCTACCTCTTACCCGCGGTTACTGATTGTGTCCTATAATTGTTACTTTGTGCTACAATTATTCTAGGTTCTACATCTATTATTCCTAAGTGCTTATTCTGACAGTGGCCCACGTGGCCCTTTCATGTGTATATGATCCCCTGTAAATACTGCCCCGTGCCACTTGGCACAGTGTAATTGTGTGAATATGATCTAATGTGTTTATGGTAATACAAAGGCTATTTTAATATATAACCTTGTGTGGAGTTCCTTTTTGTGCTGTGCCTAGTGTGTTGCTGCTGTATGTGTGTGTTGCGCAAATGCTTTACACATTGCCTCCAGGATAAGCCTGACTGCTCGTGCCAAGCTACCAAGGGGGTGAGCAGGGGTTATCTTTGGTGTGTAACTCCCTTGCCCTGACTAGAGTGGTGGTTTCTGCCTGGCTTTCGCGCAAGCCTTAGCCAACCAGAAATCCCATTTCCAACAGACATCATATGCAGCGTACCACAAGGATCATCCTTCAACCCCACCCTGTTCAACATCTACATGACCCCCTCTCAGACATTGTCAGATCCCACAGACTCAACATAATCTCCTATGTAGATGACATTCAACTGATACTCTCACTCAGCAAGGATTCCTTCAGTGCTAAACCCAACTTCTGCAAAGCCATGACCAAAGTAGCCAAGTAGAGGAGAGACAACTGCCTCCAACTCAAATCTGACAAAACTGAAGTACTCATCTTCGGCAAGAACTTCTCTATATGGGAGCACAGCTGGTGGCCCACAGAACTTGGACCTACACCCACACTGACCGACCATGCACGTAACCTCTGCATCATCCTCCACACCCAATTGCCCATGAAATGACAAGTCAACCCAATAGCGTGCTCCTGCTTCCAGCCTCTATGCATGCTCTGCAGAATCTTCAGATAGATCCCAATCAACACCAGAAAGAATGTCACACAGGCCCTCATCACCAACCGCCTCAACTACGGCAATGACCTCGATGCCGGCATCTCCACCCAGCTCCTCAGAAGCCGGCACCTGGGCTCATATATCTGCTGGTGAGAAACTCAAGCCAATTAAATGGTCAACACTCGTCATCTGGCTTCCTACAAAGCCCCCGTACATCTCACCCCTACATGACATTAGTGCTTCCTTTGATGCTGAGAAACAGCTCCGCCAATCCCCGTGGCCTCACTTTCATGCAAAGACACTCAGGATGGGAGGAGACCCACCTCATGCCCTGCCTGCTTAGTTCCTCCATTGTCCTACTACACAGGACAAAGAGCCAAACAGGCTCTATACGTGGGTATACTGTGCTCTGACCTTTGTTCTAAGGATGCCACAGCTGTTCAGCTTCGGCACCAGTCGGAAAGCTTGCCCAGACAAATGTGATTTTAACTAGAGCTGAAGAAACCAGCCCACTAGCTGGCCATTTACCACGGACCTATCGGGGCATGGGCGATTCCCCGCCTTGCAACTCTGACCTTGCCTTTTCTTATAAAAATATATTTCTAGGTAGTCTAATAGAAAACTGGAACTCCTCTCCCTGTCCTGCAAATATTATTGATATATTGATTGCTGTTGCTTTCAAGAAATACCCAAAAACTTGGAAAACTCATCTGCTGTTTATTTATTAAGCCTGGTGGTATGGTGTGTGCTACAATCATCGACCAGAAAGAGCATATGTTCACCCTCTAACCATGGCAATAAAGAGAGACTCTCTTTGGTTACCAGTCGTAAACTTTATGGACTCCTCTGCGGGCATGGCGTTGAACCATCACCCCTCCAATGAAGAAGTTACTAAACCTCCTTCACCATTCCTGTAATGTTGTTCACTTTGCCGTTTTTACGTTTATAATGCAGTTTAAATTCAATTTGATATTATCCCAACAGTGTTTTCATATTTAAAGTTTTGTTTATATTTTCCCTTTTCAGCTTTTCAGCTTTTCTCCTTTCCCTTTTATTTTTTCGCCCTTATTTCTCTTTACTTTCTCTCTGTTATGCTTATCTGTTCTTATAATTCATTAGTTTTTGGGTATTTTATTGCACTTTATTTGTTACTAGTGCTATTGACTTGTTGTGACTTACTTTTCTTACTTATTCTTTAATACATCTCTTTTTGAATGAAAACCACACATTTTTGCTTTGTTGTGTTATTAAACTAACTAGATAATTATCTTTAATCACATGCTTTGCGTTATCTTATGCACTTCTTGCTGCATCATATGCCTTCCTTTTCCACATCATCTAATCCAATCTCTTGATTAATTTCATATTCTCCTGCCCTATTAATTATTTTGGCCCTAGGTATAATGAATAGAATAAAGCTCCTTTTGCTCCTTATTCTTTGACCACAACTTCAACATTCTCTGAAGTACTGGCATGATGTTCACGAACAATGCATTTCTGGATAAATTGCATGGTGCCTGGACACTGGTGAATATGCAGGAGTAGCTAAATATGGCCCCTTTGAAGCGAGAGCACGCAAGAAGTGAACATGAACAATTAAACATACAACCTCAACTATGATTACCTCGATAATTAACAAATTATACCCAAGAAACTGATTCATGCTATCACATTGGTAATATTGGGCGTGAGAAAAACAGCACGTACATATTTCCCCTCACTATATTTTGGCAAGGCAAGCCTATTGAAATTTAAACAAGACAAAGGCCTAATGAATACCTAGACATGTAGATTTTGGTGTGGAAAGTACCAACATCCTTATATTATACTCAGCTGTTGAGGGCTGAATTTAGGTGGTATTTATCGTACTGTTAACATTTTCTAGAAGTGATTATGAAACTATCGGAAATGACGTTGACTTTTTTTAATGAAAATCGTTTTTATCTACATATTTACAACATATAGCTACAGGTTTGTACAATGAACTTTTGTGATAAGGCATCAACTCTCAGATAATATTCACTCGACTGCTCACCGTGTCTGGCTCTTATTTCTTTCTTCACCTGCCTCTAATATCCGTAAACTTAAGCCTAGCTGAGCAAACGTAACCCGTCTTTAAAATCACATGGGGATGTGTCTTAATACCGGCGCATCCTCCTCAGCACACTGCGTACCTCACAGCTTTAACCTTCTGAAAATAAGAGACTGTTTTAGCTTCGATACAGATTCTTAGTTACTGCGTTTTTTAAGAATACTAACTTCAAATATACTGTAAGGGTTGTCATCACCCAGCACCTAGAATGTTCATAAATTTAGCTGAGAGACGTAAACATACAGTGTGATTAAAATATAAAGCTTCGGGTTAAAGCAATAAAGTGAGTTTTAGAAAATGGCGGAAGGGCGCCAAGGTCGAAGTAGAGCGCATTGCAACAGAGAAGTAGAGCCGACTCATATAGTCAGGTTTAATTTCCCCGGATAGAATGCCTTGAGCTCAGATTAACTTCTCTTCAGGCTGACCTAGATCACGGTAGCCAGTGCAGAAAGTTTCACCGCAAAAGGTAAACGAAACAAGTCATCTATGTCAAAGTGAAACAAGTGAAACTGTAATTTAACGGCACAATCAGTATCAGCATTCCTATTGCGATTGCTCCTCACATATTATGTAATCAAATAAAAGGAGAATGTTTGTTAGAATTTCACCTGGAAAGCTGGGGGCGACTGATCAAATATGCTTATAACCTTCACTACAAACCAGGGATTCTCAAAACTACCTTAGTCTTGCCTTCTAATAACATGGGCTGCGGTTGAAGGCAACTTTTTCGGGAACATTTGGGTATGAAAGGATGCAGTTAAACCAAATAAATGTGCAAATAAAGGATAAAGATATAAGGGATTAAGGGGGTCATTATGATGGCAGGTGGATCACCACCGCCAGGCCGGCAGTGGCGATACGCCTGCCATCAAAACATGATTTACCCCGTGCCACATTAGCATGGCGGGGGGTACCGAGGCGGATGGAAAGTCCGTCTGCCTCTTTTCCGGCAGTCGGCAATCGATACGCTTGCCGGCCGGGCGAACATGGTGGCAGTGCCTTCCAGACCCCGCCAACCATATTATGCTGACAAGTCCTTTCCATGGCGGCGATGCTGCCATGGAAAGGTTGGCCGTAATTGCTTTGGGGGCCCATTGCAGGTCCCCAGGAGATATGTGGGCTGCACTTGGGCGGTACCTATGGTACCGCCCTTCATTGCAATGCTCAAGGTGGCAGGCGCGGTGCGGTGCCTGTCACGTTGTGCATGGAAATGCACAGCATACTTCTTTGTCATTGGGGCGGGTGCTGCTTACAGCAGCACCCGCCACAATGTTAAAGATGTTGAAGATGTGGAATGGAACTGCCAGCTGGCAGTCGCATCCTAATTGGCGGTGCGGGACCGCCGTACTGCTAGCGGCCAGTCCTAGCACTGCTAGGGTGGCAAGCAGACTTCAGTCCAACCGCCATCCTAATAAGCCCCTATGTAACTAATATTTCACTATATGCGTCGCAGCAACATTTTTAATTTTGCAGGCATAAAATAGTCACATTCCCAAAAAAAACACATGCAAGTAAAGTTTTACAAATTAAAAGTTTTTAGTGGCAGATTTTTCTGACGTACTGGTATTCTATGTCCATTTCTTTTGACCCTAAATCAATTATTTTTTGCAGAAACTTTCATTCAATGTTTTTGTTAACTTTGCAGACCTTGCACCTCCATAAAGAATGTAAGAATATAAGGACTGAAAGATATGTTATTTTGCGATAAGATGAGTTTTTTTTAATAAAATGAGGAACATGGAAAAAGTAAGTGTAAAAAAATCTTCATTTGGAGTGATAATAATCCTTTAACCTGTTCGGCCACAGACATTTTTAATATAGAAAATCTCCAACCACTTACTTAACAGATGAATGAGAGTTAAATAAAGTAATGAGCATTAGGAACAGACTATCATACATGTCAAATGAAGTACACCATAGTCGTTTACTTGAGTGTAGTTTTCATTTTATTTAAGAGTTTTTTTCTCTCAGTCCCGACCATGTAAAATCAAACTCTACCTTCATCTTCCCCAACACAAAACAAAACAACTCATCTGTAAGAGGTGATTGGGTATGACCGCGCAGTACTTAATGAGCCTCCACTGTTGCAGCTCCAGCCTTTCTTTTATTTTCCGGCCCGGAGGAGGGGTTGTGACGTATCTGCCAGGTGCCGGAGCGCCATGAAGCCAAGTGAGCGTCCTAAAGCGAGGCAAGACGGGCACTTCTTAGCCCGTCATAGCCCAAATGAGGTCGGGCTTGGCAACTCCTATCAAGTTTTTTATCCAGCACAGCAGAGGAGAGAATTTGCACCCCAGAGGCTGTGTTCCAACTCTCACAGTGCTGCATTCCTGATCCTTACCTTGCAAACACCTTGGTGGGACCTTACGTCCCTTTGGAGCAGCAGATTCTCTGGGCACAGCTGCCGAGGGCCAAGGGCGGGTCCCCCTGTTTGCATTTGCCAGCACAGGGAAGTGCCAGGGTAGGCCCACCTCCCTTTGGCTTATGCTTCCATCATCCCTGCATCTGACATAGAGCATAAAAGTGCACCACAGTCCCGCCCATCATCGTCTGGAAGAGCCTGGTCCCCCCCTCTAAGCTCCGTTTTGTTTTTCAGAGTTTACGCTTGGGACTTTCAAAGAAGTTGATTATTCATAATGGATAAGCGTAAGGTGACAACCCAAAAGGCAATGGGGGAAATAGTTAATACCCTTGACTCATTTCTTTCAAGAACTGCTAATGTCCTCCTAAGAGAAATTGAGCTAGGAGCGCCACCTCTCTTTGACGGAAGGCATAAAAGGATTGACGCTGTTAGAATCTGCTTCTGAGGTACAGTCTGTTATGGATGGGGTGAGGGGCCAAGTCCCAAGACGGGGTCCCTATTAACCATTTCTTAGAAAATCAAGACCTCTTGGCCCCACTTTTAACCAATTGTATTTAATGTAATATCCAAGCTGGGTCCCTTACCTTCGTGGAAAACAAGCATAATAGGGCCAATTTATAAAAAAGGGAGACAAAAGTAAACCCCAGAACTACAGACCCATCTCCCTCCTAGATAGCACTACAAAACTGATGGGATGTATTTTGTTACACAGGCTAGAAGATTGGGCAAGGGTCAAAAACATTCTGATCCCAGCGCAGTACAGCTCCCAAAGGGGTAGAGGCACAATAGACCAGTATCGGAATCTTAGCCTCACCATCGCCAAATATACCATAGCTAAGTGCGGTCAGACTTATATGGCCTTCATGGACCTAACAGCCATGTGGCAACATGTAATTATGCCCCAATTACATCTGATGCCCAGGTGTGTCCCTTTCCATCTTTGACATGTTCTGTGTCTTGGCTGTAGTCTAATGTTAATTTGATCAGCACTATATACAACATGTGCATGGAGTTGACCATTATGAGCGATGTAGTTGGCTGACATGTGTCAGCACATTGACTGATGTCTCACCTGTACTCAGTGTGGTACTTACATATATGTGCAAAATGTCGCTATTGGTGCACACAGGTGTGCGTACACAATGCTACACATGCTACACATCCATGCAGCAGGTGAGACCAATGTGGATGCCTCAGACACATCATATTGATAAGTGTTCAAAATGTAATGTCCCATACATAGTGCTCTGTGTAATCACATGTATCACATGTACCATGAACAGGTATGCCACCTCAGGCCATCCGAGACACTGGCACATCAGATTTTTGTGTTTCAGGCAACACTTTCACCTTTGTATTGTGAAATTTCATGGGTCAGACTCGGTGACAGTGAGTTCATGGGGCAATCGTTGAAAGACACAGGTGGTTACTATAGAAAACATGCACATACATTTAATGTATGGGTTTTGGCTCAGATACACTTGACATCTAAGGTATGGATTTTGACTCAGATACACGAGACAAGACATGTGTGTACTATCCCTTGACTGTGAATACTGGTGGCTTGAACATCCATGTGTATGCTGCATTACTTTCTTCTTGAGAACTGTAAAATATTCATGTAGACAGAAAATTGTATTCACATACTCCGATGGCTAAGTAGAACAATGTGAGCTTGTCAAAGGGTTAAAATTGTGTCTAGCACGTCTGGGACATGTATACTTGACACCTACAGATGTGCCTTGAAGCAGTAAATGCAGGATCATGACACACTGCTGACAGTAAACTTGAGATGTACTGGTCCTGTACCAAAAGTCCATACAGAGTGATCAGCCAGACAGGCCAGTGGCATAGTGTGCAACATGCATTTTTGGGAGGATGCAATATTTGTACTTGGCAGTTGTACTGCATGCAGACCATTAGAGCATTGACGTTCAAGACATAGGTGCACACCATGAGGACTGGGGATGAAAGTATGTTTATCATGTAAAAACTCAAATGTGTAGATCCCATTTACTGTGTCAGTTCCAGACTCCCTTGCAGGAAATGAGACATGTATGTAATAATACATGTAAAATTGTAAATTGATACTTGTATAGCACACTACTCACCCGCAGGGGTCTCAAGGTGCTTGTACGAATACCGCTGTGGAAGCCATCCTGGCTGTCCCTGTGAGGCGTCCACTCCTGGGCACCCCCAAGGTGGAGGCCAGGCATCCTTAGCGTTGTGGGGGCCATTGTGGAGATTAAGCAAGCTATTGCCCAGAGTTGCAGAGTGGGACTCAATGATTGGAATAGGCAGCAAGGCGAGAATTATCAGGTCCGTGGAATTTTGAGCCCAAGACCCGCTGAGGCGGGGAATTGAACCTTGGTCCCGGGCTAGACCTCTGCATCAGGGTCTGCCGCTCTAACCATTGAGCCACACTTCTTCTACATGATCCTCTGGAGCAATACAGATTGGACCACCTGCCAAATAGTGTCGTAGTTGACATGGTTTTTGTGGGATTTGACATACATCTAATCGATGTTTCACATGCCATTATGTGTCGGGGAACCAAAGTTTACTGGCAGACTAGCAAGCGCCATATTCACATATGTGTAATGATTCAAAACCTGCTGTGAAAATGATGCATATGCTTGCTCTGTGATGGGTTGTGATGATACTAATGTGTCAAGTCTATGCAGAGGACTGATGTGAATCTCTTTCTCATCCTTGTTCATAGCATCATTAACAGCTACTGGAGGAGAAAGTTCCACAAACCAAGGGGAAGCAGCTAGCCAGGCTGGGTCCACTGTGGAGGAGGAGGAAGGACCCAGTGGTGCGAAGGGTGAGGGGATTCACACTGAGGGCAGGTCTGAAACATCAACATGTGCCACAGGCCAATCCAGCTCCACTGTGGAGGAGGAGGAGGGACCCAGTGGTGCGAAGGGTGAGGGGATTCACACTGAGGGCAGGTCTGAAACATCAACATGTGCCACAGGCCAATCCAGCTCCAGTGATGATTTCCTAGTGGGGGTGGGTGTTCCCATAATAGAGCCCACAACACCAGAGTCTGCCCCCACCCCACCACCATCTCCACCCTCACAGCTGCTCCCAATCTAAGTGTCTGTGGACCCTCCCATGTGTGGAGGACGTGGATTCGCTAAAAAAGATCTATGTGGGGTAGACATTCATGCTGAGTGTCTTCCATGCACATACCAGTCTTTTGACACAACTGGTGTCATACATTGAGGGCATCTTATTAGTCAGCAATCAAATCAGGCCATGGCCTCCTCACTGATGGCAGCAGTGTCCCTCCTGCAGCAGTCCCTCACCCCTCCTTCCTCTGCCCCATCCACACTCCTCACTACCTTACCTGACCCAAGCGCACCCACACAGGCACATGCACACACAGCAACAAACACAAGCAGCATACATCCACCCAAAACAAAGTCCAAACACACATGCATGCACACTCAGGGGGCTGACATCAAACACACAGGGGAGAGGGCAAAAAAACACACAAACCCATCTACAACCACCCCCCATTCCTCAGCTACCTCTCCCTCCACAACCTCTAGCCTTAACTCACCTGCAACCCCCTCTTCCCAGTGACTCTACCACTCTGACCTTGGCCTCTTCTTCAATGATCCATCAGACAACACTCACAAGGGGAAGAGGAAAGTCCCTGGCACAGAGAGGAGATCTGCACCTGCACGCACACCCTCCCTTAAGAGTAAGAACCCAGAGCCCCCCACCCGTACATCCCCCAATCCAAGAAGTCCAAAATACCACCACTATCCCAAACCTCCCCCACAAAATCCACTTTCACATGGTCCCAGGCCCCCTCTCAAAGATCAAACCTCGCACCCATCACAGTTTCCCCCATCCACCATTACACCATCCCCAAGATGATCAGGCCCTCTACCCCCTACCACAAGCAGTTACTGACACTGCAGGGGAGCACCCACCCACTCAATCTGACGAGTCCACTGCTTTGGAGCACCCACCCCATCAATCTGGCCGGTCTACTGCAGTGGAGCCCCACACAACACAAGATCCCGTCTCTCCCAAAACCAAAACCAATCCCCCCTAGTCCTGTCCCTGTTGTGCCTGGCATGCCCCCAAATATGCCCCTCCAAGGGGAGATGTCCCCTTGTGGTTGCAGTGCAGACAAGCGATGGAGGATTAATAGGCATGACCCCCTCCAAGACTAGAGATAATGGACAGGCCTTTGGCCTTATTGTTATTTTTTTCTTAATTTCATCACAAAGGCTGAATAAAGCAGTTTTTGTTATTTCTACAGTTGATTTTCCTGTACCACAAATTGTTAATGAGTCAACTGACATTGATGTGCAAAACTTTTTATGTGTATACAATGATGTAGTGATGTGATGGACTGTATGTGGTCCATGGCATATGTGTCTTATCACGGTATGTATCTGAGTCCTCATTATCTACGTTTGGAGGTTATCATAAACCTCAGCATTTTGGCCCATGAGGGTGACATGCTTTTACTAACCTACCATCTTTGAATTACACTTTTGCACATAGGTTGTGCAGACATTTGTAGACATTGTGCAACTCTTTCAAAGTGTAACCATCTAGGATGGCCATGCAGTATAGAGCTGTGATGTGCAACAAGTCATCTGTCTCATCAGTACAACTTGGTACCCATGAAGTTTGACTACATGCATATGACTTTGGACACACCCATGTACACAGGCTGAAGGAAACAAAGTATTCTGTGACTTGTAAGTGTTGGAGCCATGTCTGAGTCTCCTTAGGACATGGTAGATCCCTGCCAAAAACTAGGGGTGGGCGGAATTTGCGTAAGTGCGTTATGCAAATCTCCACGAAATGGTAAAAAATCTCGGCGAACATGCAGTAAATTCCGCGAACACACGGAATTGCTTGTTCGCAATGCTTTTTTACTGTTCGCAATTGCTGTTTGCATGCTCGGGGTGAAATATCTTGCGAACACGCCAGAATGCGAACAAGCAAAAAGTTTTGCGAAGTCGCGGAACGCAGAATTTTGGGCAATTTCGCGTTCTCTGTGGAATAGAAAATTACCTAAATTCTATGAACGGAACAGAATTTGACGCCCAGGCCTACTAAAAACAAGCTTGCCTCAGCTGACCTTCCACTACAGGAAAATCTCCTCATGGCAGCGTGTTCATCTGTGACATAACCTGAGCCCCTGGTGTGTGTGAGGTAAGCAGGAATCTCTGTCTTCAAACACAGTTTCCTACAAAGACTCTAGTCCCTGCAGATGTTCCTGTTTGAGAACCTTTCTGTTGGCTGACTAGTCCAGTGCTTTATTAACCTATTGAGAGTAGTGCCAGCCTGCTTTGGTCAGGTTAGGCTACATCATGTTGGCCAAGTGTTTTGTCAGAGTGTGCTTTGAATTCATGTATTCAGCCACACCTGTCATGTAATTGTGCCTAAGTATGTGATTTGTGCCTGATCAATGATGTTGTCCTTTTGAGCTATGCATGATGTTATACCTGGTCACACAAAGCTAGAAATTAGATGCAGGGATGTATGTGGTTTGTCCGTGTGCGACATGGTGTGTTGAGCGGAATAGGGTGCAGGTGCACAGGTGTGTAGTGTGTCCATCTGTCATGCAAACACCACAGGAGCCTAAGTCACTTCTATGATCTTCATTGGCACACAGGGGAGTGATAGTATTTTTTTGGTGCAGCCTATCTGCATGTGTGTTTACCAAGGTTGATGTTGCATTTGTTGAGCTGAAACACACAAGTGTAGAGTCGATGGAGACTAGTGTCTTGTAGGTATGCATGGAGTGTAGACTCATATGTGATGGCAACAGAACTATTTGAGATGGTGCCAGGAGGTGTGGTGTATGACTTCAGTTCATTGATTTTGTTGTGGGTCATAAGAGTGTGCACATTGTCCCTATGTGAGTGCTTGTCATGCTGGAGTATTATTCAGATAATGTGATCTACATTTAGTGCCTCTTACCTTCACAAGATGTGGTACAAATGTGTGGATGTGATGGGGGGATATCCCACCAGAGAATGTTGTATTGTGGTACTTGATGGAAGATGTGGTCTGTTGCACTAATGTGCAATTTGACTGTAACCGGGCAGTTCTGGGTGAGTGATGTTTGTTTATACTTTGCATGAGTCCATGGGGCTATAGGGTATGGACCAGGAAGGTGGAGTAATTATAATGACATCCCTGGTCATGTTGAGACAAGATCCTGCACTGTGAGCAAACTCACATGTGACACATGAACAATTCTCCCAGTTCCATTTGTGTTAGCTTCATCAGCATGTTTTGAATCTGTCATCTGGTTTGGCAAGCGTGGGTGTTGTATGTGTCAAAGACTGCTCATAATCAGCACATTCTACCCTGCCCTGTAGCCTGATAGCAACATGTCTTATTTGTAGGTCTCCTTGACGGATTTCAGGATTCTGAGACAGTGTTAAAGTGCCAAATGTGTCCAATGCATATTCCATTCTGCACATGTACTCCATCCTCAACTGACTTACACATTTCCCATGTGTTAGGGCTAGCTATGTGTATTGTATTTGTGAGACACAGATCCCCCACCACCCCTGGCGTTGTCACCAGTGCAGGAAGATTAGCTCACACATTTGCCTGTGCATTGGAGCCTACTAAAACAGTTGTTGTATCTTTTATCTGGTGAGCCATGTGTCTTCCAAATCTTCTGCAGTACACACTCGGCATTGGCAATTTGACATTAGTGATGAGCTGCACATAATGCAGCTTTTGTAGCTAGATTCAGGGTTGGTGTGATAGAAAAGCAAACAAGTTGACAGTGTAAATGGTCTGATCTTGAGTTGTGTGCAACGCCCCTAGGCCACACATGATGGCTGTCTCATACATTGGTGGTGGTCCATGTTTTTCTACACAGCAAGTAGGAATGTGGTCTACACAATTATCGCTGAAAGCTGTGACATAACCACTTCATGTTTGTTGTAGTGGGAGGGTCATGATTCTATTTTGTGTGACTCCTCTGTGGTTCATTGTACACTGATTCATCACAATTTCATCCTTCTGTGAGTGGGTGTACTCCTGTTGCCCTGCAGGCTTTGAGTATGTGTTGTGATGTACAGATGCTGTGACGTTGTGTCACATACATATGTGTGTCTGCCACCTCTTGTTGCACCATCAAATGTGTTCTTTTCCTAGTATGTTGCATGCTGGGTGTACCTACCTGATAGAGAGATTGCCACATTGGTCATACACAACAGTAGTGGTACCTGGACCCATGTTTATATTGTGATCACAATGATGTGTGATCAATAATGAATTAATCATCATACAACCTTTGATCCACACTGTCACGGGGCCCTGTGCAATCTCACCTGTCAATGTAGATTTTGATGAAGCATAATGCTGCTGTTTAAGGTGGGTGGTGTTTAGACTGGTCAATTGTGACTTGGCTCCCTGCAAGGCTCCAACCTATAATGTGGCCTCCCATCACTGGCCATGCCCTAGGAGTAATGTTTGGGTATGTGAGATGACAGGGGTTCTTGCAAGGCATTTGACACAGTGCGCAAGAGTGAGGGTGCTCAAAAGTATGGCTCCATCCTCATTTTGCATCACATTGGCTCAGCAGGCAGGATTCTGGCAACACAGAGCTGTGGTCTTGAGGGTACTGTGGAAGTGAGTCAGACTCTTGATGTGTTTTTTGGTGTTCCACCAAGTTTGACTGGAATGTGACTCTGGTGCACCTACTCATCAAACAATGCCTGATTGCCCACATTCACTATCCAAGACCTATATGGAATACTTCCTTATTGTAGTCAACACACATATGTCTCAGTGGAGTTCAGCCCTCCATCGTGTGTGATGACCTAGGCTAGAAACACTTCCACAGTCACACACATGTTGTGTTTGTTCTGCAGCATGTGGCTGGTCAGTTGTCTTTGTGCAACTTCCCTTATGTATGCAGCGCTCATATCAGTATGTAATGTGCCTTACCTTTGCTGTAGCACTAAGGTAAGGCTCATTACATACTGATATGAGCTCTGTTTAAGGTACAGGACAAGGGAAATATGCCAAACATCCCTTTCACCTTGCTTGTACTTGCACAGATTCACACGGCGTAGGAATTTGATACCGGTAAGCGGTGGCAGGCGCTTTTTTGTTTATACATTCTGGAGCTATACACAGCGTTGAGCCTATGTGTAATTTTCATTTATAGATATAGACTGCATCAAGATACCGGGGGATCACTTGTGAACTTCCCTTGCCTGGAGGTACTCATTTTTTCTTGGGTGACGCACTTATATTGGTGTTCACTGAATTTACGCAGACAGCATGGATAGGAGTTACATGGTGACTTTGAGGATAGTCAGCATGCCAGCACCTTAGTTCATTTGTAAGCACACATCAGGGGTAACCGTCAATGTTCTTAGCATGAATGCCTGTTTTACATTCCAAGCACGGTTTATCAAATAGGCACACCAGCTGCATGTTGAGTTTGGTGTAGAGTGGGCACAAGCACATACTTTTTTATCCTTGTCTTCCAGATTATGCAAGATATACATATTTGACATGTTCTTGTTTCTTCTTTTTCTACTGTTCCGGCAGGACGCTCTCTATCAAATGATGTTATTATGAACGTTTTTTCCCCCTGAAGAAGGGTTTTTTTAAACCCGAAATGTATTGGGTCTGATTTTAAGAATTGCTAAATCGGATGTTTTGCTTTTCATTGTATTTTGAATACATCCATTATTCAAATTTTGTAAATCCATATTGTTAAAATGATGGTTTTCATCAATGTGATTATAAAACATTGGTCATAGATCTAAATTTGTTCAGCGATTTCTTTTGTACTTAAACTTTTTTCGAAATATCATTGTATACCAGTCACAATTACTCAAATCTCTAATAGAAACCTTGGGGACTATCGCAGTGCGCTGTGCGTTATGAATGGAGGTTTCTGCTTCCCCTCTCTTGAGGGTATGTAACACCCACAACAATGTTCGCATCAACAGTTCTGTGGTTGTTTGGCACATAACCACCACTTTATCTCTACATTGCTGGTGGGTTAAGAACCCCAACCCCAACATTGTTTGACCATGCAGGCGGGTTGAACCCCACATTCACTTTTTTATAACTACACTGATGGGGGTTATCCCCAAAAAACATATTTGTTTGACCATACTTGGGGGTTGAGCCCCACATTAACCTTTTTGTCACTACAGTGATGGCGGTTATCCCCCAAAACCCGATTTGCTTGACCATGCCAGGGGGGTTGAGCCCCACATTCACCTTTTTGTCACTACAGTGAAGGGAGGTTGTCCCTCATACAACTTTATGTGTCATGTTTGCTGTCAGTTTGCACACAAAACACCAATTTGGCATGACAATGCTGGGGGAGTGATAGGCATCCACCCCCCTATG